>NC_134339.1:3260482-4460482 GCF_964195595.1 Calonectris borealis | reverse complement strand
CGGCCCCTTCAAATCATTCTTGGTGACCACGGGATGCTTGAGGAACTCCAGGTGCTTCACCTTCTCCAGCCCCTCCAGGATGCGGCCCTGGGGGGTGCAGCCGGGGAAGAGGACCCGGATGATCTTCTCGGAGGGGCTGACGGGGTGCCAGACGAGCAGGGCGCAGACGGAGGTCAGGCACTGCAGGGGCAAGTCCTGCTCCTTGGGGTAGCTGTTGCCTGACCATTGCTGCAGGAGAAACTCCAGCTCCTTGGTGCCCTTCACGGGGTTCAGGACGTACATGTCCAACCGGCCCACTCCCATCTTCTGGAAGAGGACGGTGGGCTCCGCACGAGGTCCGCTGTCCCGGGCCAGCGGGTTGGGACGGATGCCCAACTTCTCCAGGTAGTGCAGGGTCAGAGCAGCCTCATCGCAGCTCTTCAACACCCGGGAGTTACCCTCGATGTCCTTCAGCTTCTCGGAGGCGTTGAGGAAGACGACACCCAGCTCCGGGGAGATGAGGTTCTTTGCCCAGTCCCCGTTGCCCTGCGAGCTCTGGGACGGATCCTCCTCCAGCTCGGCCAGCTTCCTCTGCAGCAGGCTGTTGACGCCGGGCAGGCTGTCCGTGCCCGCGTGCGTCACCAGGATGGAGTCGATGCGGTCCAGGTGCCGGACCAGCTTCCAGAAGGATGACTTGGGGTTGGAGCCTCCGTTGACCAAGACGTTGAAGCCGTTGACGGCAAAGAAAGCCGAGTCCCCTCTCCCGCCCGGGAAGATATAGCAGCAGGGCTTGGAGAGCTTGAGGAAGCCGACCATGGTGGGGGGCTCGAGGAGGTCAAAGGGGGACTGGGGCTCCAGCGACTCCGAGAGGTACTCCATGAACTCCTCCAGCCCCTCCATCTCCGGCAGGATGCAGCCCGGGTTGTAGCGCAGCTCGATGAAGTCCTGGAGGTTGTGATGGTCCAAGCCCGAGTCCCTCCACTCCCCAAAGTCGGGGCAGCTGATGGTCAACCTGGCCTTGGCCGAGGGGTCCGCGGAGCTCAGGATCTCCCCTACCTGCGAGGGGACCGGGACAGCCAGAGCTTCAGGCGGGGTGCGGCACCCAGGGCCAGCGACGGGGCAGCCCAGGGGGTGCCCTGCCTCAGCCCCCCCTCCTTCGGCAAGCACAGCGCACTCCTTTCCCGGGGGCTCCTGCAGCCCCATCCCACCCCCCGTACCCAGTGCCAGCACGATGCCCGGGGGGGCCGGTCCCCTATTCACACCCACCCCCAGCTGCGGCTCAGGACCAGGATGCGGCTGATGGCCCCCCCCCAGCCCTGCTGCCCCTTCCCCAGCCCCGGGGCGGGAGGGACGTGCTGGCGGGAGAGGCGGCACGGCTGGACCAGCCTCCCGCTCGCGCCGCCGTGCCCGGCTCCCCGCCGAGACGCCGGAGAACGTGAGCAGACAATCGCTCCGGCAGTGCCGGCCCACGGCCCCCCCCCCCCCCCCCCCCGCGCACCAGCAGCCAGGCCTGGGTCCCCCAGGCGAGCTCCCCTCCCCGGCACCGCACCTCCTTGTCCGTGAAGATCTGGATGAAATCCCGCAGGGAGAAGCAGCCCGTCTGCAGCATCAGCTCCCCCGTCTCCTCCACGCAGGGCCCCGCGAACACCAGCAGCTTGTGCTGCGACACGTCCGTGATGAGGTTTCGCAGCTGAGGACGGAGAGGACGTGAGGACAGCGGGGACGTGAGGATGCCACCGGGCTCCAGCCCGCGGCACCCCACTGCCAGCGGCTCCGAAGGGGCCACAACCAGGTCCCCCCCCCCACCCCGGCTCACCTCGTCGCACAGGGACTTGTCGGAAGGGTTGAGCAGCACCAGAGTCTCCAGCACATCTCCCCGGTGGTGGAGGGTCCGCTGACCTGCGGGGAGCGAGGGCTGACACCCGCCCTCCCCAAAAAGATGGGGCTGCACCCCAGTTTGACCTCGGCCCCTAGGGACGGGATGGGGAGGGGGACGGGACACACGCGGTGGCAGGGCCGGCGCCTGCCCACTTCCCCCGCAGAAGAGGGACGGCCACCGTCCCGCTCCCGGACACCGCGGGGGCCAGCGGATCTGCCGAGCCGAAGGACACGTTTCCCGCATCCTTCCTGCCGCAGGGAGGGGAGGAAAAAGGGGGGGGACAGGCTGGGGGAGCCCCCTCCTGTCCCCTCCGAGCACCGTGGCAAGCCCTGGGTGCTCGCAGGGTGGGGTCTCAGGGCTGCACCCACCCGCACAGGCACCCACTGGAGACCTGACCACCTCCCACAGCCCCCCTCTCCGTGCCGGGGGGGGGGACCCACCGGTGTAACAAGGGGACACGATGGGGAAGAGACACCAGAGCGATCCCGGTATTCCCGACTCCAGCTTTTTCCTTTCCCTTCTTTTCACGAGAAATCACATCCCACCCCAAGATGGGTGAAGGAAGCGGTTTCTCACGTGGGGGGGGATCATGGGGCTTGGCCGTGGGGGGGGTCACAAAGCAAAGCCTGTTCCCACAGCGGCCGGGGGGGGCGGCGGGGAGGGGGGCTGGTGGGGAGGGACTCGCACGTCCGTGCGAGTCCCTCCCCACCAGCCCCCCTCCCCGCCGCCCCCCCCGGCTAGAGTTTGGGGGGTTGGGGGATCCCCCTCTTTTACCTTTCACGATGCTGGAGAAAGTGGCCGAGTGACGAGACACGAAGAGCTTCAGCTGCTCGTCCAGGTTGCAGGAGGAGAGGTCGATGTCCCAAGAGCGGATTCCTTTTTTTTTTTTTGGGGGGGGGGGGGGGGGACGGACGACACACACACAAAAATTAACCCCCGCTGGCATCGTGCCCCTGCACCGCCAGCACCCACGTGGCACCCAGAAGCAGCATGGTGGGGACACCCACCCTGGTCCTCCCCTCCTACCTCACCCTAAGACATAGCCGTACCAGCCCGGTGGCTTTTGGGGTGACCCCAGTGGGTCCCCAAACCCAGCCGGACCCCGGCACGAGGCCGATGCACCGACCGGCTGCCCAGCGGGCGAGCACCTTGCGCGGTGACTCACGGCGGCACCGGCTTTGCCAACCCAAAACCCCAAGCCCCGGGGCGACGGGCACACCTTGCCGGCACCTCTTAAAAAGCGGCAATTAAAGGAATTAACGGTGCCGGAGGATTCGGCGCGCGCGGTGCTCCTGTCGGCACCGGTGCGGGTGCTGCCGGCTCCCAGAGCGGGGTCAGGAACCCCAAGGTGCAGCCCCAAAACCCTCACAACCCCTTCAGGACCCCACAGAGGGAATTCGTGGGGGGCTGCCAGCCCCCCACCACGGCGGCCGACCAGCCTGGCCGCAACCGCTCCCCGCTAACGGCCCGGCAAACCGGCGGGCGATGGCGTAAGGCGCCCGGGCCTCGACGCAGGGCGGTCGTGGGGGGTTGCACAAATTTTGCGGGAGGCGCCGGGCGAGGGCTGGGGCTGTTTTTTCCGGCGGTTTCGCTGCTGGGGGGCTTGCTGGGTCCCATGATGGGGAGGGGGGGACACAACAGGGCAGTCCTGGTGACACCTATCCCCCCCCATGATTTGGGGGACCTGCTCCAGCACAGGGGTGCCATGGCCTGAGATCCCCCCAGCTCCGGCCACAGCTCAGGGAGAGGCAGGAGCGGGAGCTGAAGGGGGTCCCCACAGCGCAGCCCCCCCCCCAGCCCAGCCTCCAGCCCCCCACGGCTGCACAGGGCAAGGTCCCAGGGGGTGACAAGGGGAGGGGACAGGTCGCAGGGGTCCACCCGCAGTCCCAGAGCCTGGGGACAGACCCCAGGGGGAGAGGGGGCAGATCCCCAAGGTCTGGGGGGGGGGGGAGTTGGACCCAGGGGGCAGGGACGGGAGAGGGGGACAGCGCTTGGGGGGGGGCAGATCCTGGGGGGTCTGGGGCAGGAAACGGGGCAGATCCTGGGGGTTTAGGGGGGCAGATCCTGGGGGATCAGGGGGGCAGATCCTGGGGGGTCTGGGGCAGGAGACGGGGCAGATCCTGGGGGGTCTGGGGCAGGAGACGGAGCAGATCTTGGGGGTTTAGGGGGGCAGATCCTGGGGGATCAGGGGGACAGATCCTGGGGGATCAGGGGGACAGATCCTGGGGGGTCTGGGGCAGGAGACGGGGCAGATCCTGGGGGTTTAGGGGGGCAGATCCTGGGGGATCAGGGGGACAGATCCTGGGGGGTCTGGGGCAGGAGACGGAGCAGATCTTGGGGGTTTAGGGGGGCAGATCCTGGGGGTTTAGGGGGGCAGATCCTGGGGGTTTAGGGGGGCAGATCCTGGGGGGTCTGGGGCTGGGGAGGGAGCAGAGCTTGGGGGTCCAGAACCTGGAGACCTGGGGCAGGAGAGGGCGGACCGGGAAGACCCGGGGGGGGGTGTCAGACCCCGGGGGTGCGGGGGCAGATCCCGGGGACCGGGGAGGGGGGTCAGGCCCCGGGGTAGCCGCGGGGAGGGGGGCGGAAGAGGGGCAGAGCCCGGAGCATCATACGCGGGGGAGGGCCAGGCCCGCGGGCCCGCACCGGGGCAGAGCCGGGACCACCGCCGCCGCCGCCCCGGGCTCACCTCGCTCCAGCTGCTGCAGCGCGGCGGCCAGCAGGCCGGGCCGGTGGCAGCCGCCGCCCACGATGGCCAGCAGCGAGTAGCGGCGCGGCCCCGCGGCGGGGCCGGGAGGAGGAACCGGAACCGCCGCCGCCCGGCCCGCGCCCTCCGCAGCCCCCGCGGCCCGCGCCGCCGCCGCCGCCGCCGCCGCCATCTTCGGCGCCCCCCGCCCGCCGCGCCGCGCCGCGCCGGGCCACGCCCCCCGCTGCGTCACTGCCGCCAAGCCCCACCCACTGATGTCACCGCCAGCCAATGGGAAATGGCGGTAGGGAAAGAGAAGGGTGGAGCGGCGGCGGACGGGGAGGTCTTAAAGGGGCAATGGCAGGGTGGGGCCGCCGTGGGTGGGGTCCTGCCGCCCGTGCAGTGCAGTGCAGTGCAGTGCAGTGCAGTGCAGTGCAGTGCAGTGCAGTGCAGTGCAGTGCAGTGCAGTGCAAGGGGTGCACAGGCCAGTGCGGAGCTGGGGGTGGGCATCGCAGGGCGATGCAGTGATGGGAGGCAGCGTGGGGATGGGGCTGTGCAGCGCAACGCAGAGCTGGGGGTGTGCGATGCAGCGCGGGGCTGGGGCTGCGTGGCACGGTGCAGTGCAGGGGCGAGGCTGTGCAGTGCAACGCTGCGTCGTGCAGGGGCTGTGCAATGAACGCAGTGCAGGGCCTGGGCGATGCGCTCCAGCGCAGGACGGAGCAGGATGGGGCCGGGCCGTGTAGCCCCCTCCCACCCCCCTGCCCTCGCCCGCCATTCCCGCACTGCTTCTCCCCCCGTCAGCCTCCAGCGGGTCAGGAGGAAGCAGTGCCATGGCCCCCCGGGCCCAGCCCTCGGCTCCCACCCACATCCCACCCCCAGCCTCAGGTGCCCCCCCAGGGACCCGCAGCAGGGTGGGACCCACCCTTGCCCGCCTTGCCTGGCACCCCAGGACCCAGGGCCAGCGGCAGAGGGGTGCTGGCACCCCAGAATCCGCCAAAGAGCAGGCAGCAGGCGTGAATCCAAGTCATTTAATTTGGTCCTGGCCCGGGAGACCCGCAGCCCCCCGGGGCCAGGGCACCCAAGGGTGCCAGGGTGCCGTGCAGGCGCATTCAGGCACTTGCTGGCTGGAGCCAGGGGAGAGCAGGAGTGGGTCCCGGTGCGGGGAAGGGGCTGGGGGCCCACGGCTCCCCCTCCACTGCCCAGGGCACGGCCTGGGCCAGCAGCATCCCGGCAGGTGGCAGGGTCCCTGATGTCCCCGATGTCCCCGGTCCCTTAGGAGCACTTGAGGATGAACAAGTTGCAGGCGGTGCCGCGGGGGCAGCTGCAGAGCTTCCCGATGCGCGCCCCCTTCCGCACCGCGCACGGCTCCCCGGGCTCGCACTGCGGGACGGCATCCGTCAGCCCGGGGGCTCGCCCAGCCCGGCCCCCCCGGGGCTGGACCCCCGCGACCGGCACCCGAAGGGTCTAGCTCCGGTGCTGGCCGCGGGGTTTGACCCTCCCAAGCACCCAGGGCTGGGTGCCCACCGCCCCCCAGCCCAGCCATACCGAGGGCACCCAGCTCAGCCTCTTCTCCACCACCGGCAGGTCCCTGCTCCCCAGCTTCTCCAGCACCTCCTGCAGCGCCTCGACCTGCCGCAGACAGCACCGTGTCACCCCGAGTCCCCTGGGGTGCCCAGGGGCTCCGGATCCATGGCACCCTGAGCCTCCTTGGACACCGGTGCCAGATCATGTCCCACCCACGAGCAGCACCCATACCCACAGGTCGCACCCTGGGGTGTAACCGCTGCTCCAGACCCCCTGTGCCTGGCGCGGGGTCGGTCCCTGCCGGAGGGGAATCGGGGCTGTGGCAGGATCAGGGGGCTCGGAGTGCTAGGGTGCATCCCACCCCCCGGGTGCAGCCCTGTGTCCCCTCCCCGGCACCCACCACCCGCTCCCGCCTGGTGCAGCGTCTCCCCCCACCGCACCTGAGCCAGAGCCGCCCGTCGGGGCAGGACGGGGAGGGAAAACCGGTAAAAGCTGCAAATTCCCATGTGCTGCTGGACGTCCTGGTGCCCCCGGGGAGCTGCTGCAAGGAACCCTCCGAATGCCAAGAGCAGCAGCAGAAAACCAGTGGCGAGGTCTCAGTCCTCCCCTCCCCAACAGCCTGGGGTCACCCCAGCATGGCCAGAACCAGCCCCTATACTGGGGCAGCGGGAGCAGGAGCACCCCGAGGTGTCCCAGCCATGCAGAGGCTGCCGGTGGCCCCGTCCGCTGCAGGCATCGTTCCCCCAGCCCCTTACCAGCTCCATCTCCTCCCGGCTCTGCCCGGGCAGGCTCTCTGCCGGCTGGAGCCCCAGCACCGGCTCCGCAGTGCCCGGCAGGATGAGGCCAGAGCCGGCCAGGCAGAGCAGGCAGAGCCAGGCGCTTTCCATGCTCCTGCTGCCGGATGCGTCCCTGGATGCTCACAGATGCGCCCGGCTCAGCCGGCTTTATACCCCCCTCCGCCGCCCCCCCACAGCCACCGAGGGTCACTGGCGTGGGCAAACACCCGCTGACGCAGACGGGGAGCAGGCGCCCAGCGGGTGCGTGTCCCCCCCCTGAACCATGCCGCTGACATCAAGCCGGATTGGGGGGGACACGTCCCCGGAGATGCATCCCCTGGGACACACGTGCCCTGAGCCAGCGGGACGTACGTCAGCGCCACGTCCAGCCGGAGCAGCCCGAGAGCCGGCAGGCGCAGGGCCCCCCCACCCGAGCCTGAGCCCCCCCAGCCCCGCAGCGAGGCAGAGGCCACTCTGCCAATTCCCTGAGCAAACACGGCTGCGGCGCGGCTCATCCCGGCACATCCCACCCGCCAGCAGAGCCGAGGGTCCCTCCGGGGATGACGCAGACAGGCCGGCACACAGGTCTCACAAACAGCTTTATTCCAAAGGAGGGGACAGGGTGGGGGACAGAAGGGGGAACAAAGGGGGTGCTGCAGCCCCCCCAGCCAGGGCTCTGATGCAGAGCCGGCTGGGGTGGAGGAAGGCCGCTGCCCCTGTCCCTGCAGCCAGGACCCCCAAGGGGGGCAGCGAGGGGAGAGCGGGAGCGCGGCGCTGCCCGATGGCTGCCCCTCCGCACGGTGCCGGCGGACGGATCCAGCTGGAAGGGAGCAGACACGGGTGAGCGGCGGGGAAGGGGTGATGGGGTATCCCAGCCCCCCCATCCCCATGTGCCACAGCCACACCAAATCCCCCCATGTCCCCATGGGGTCCCCCAACCCCGCAGCATCCCTGGGGGGTCCCTTCATGTCCCCCAGCCCTCCCAGATCCCCCTGTGTCCCCCCCCAGCAGGGTGGTGATGTGAGAGCGGGGCCCTGCCAGGGAGGGGGGTCCCGGCCTCGGCGCCTCCCCAAACCCACCGGCCCTCCTAGCTGTGCGGGGGCTTCTTCTGCCTGCGGCCCGGCGGCGGGGGTGGCTCGGCAGCCTCCGTCCGCCCTTCCCGGAGGCCCTGGGGCACAAAGGAGTGGGGGGTCACAGGGGGGACCCTCTCCTTCCCCCCACCGATCCCATTCATCCCTCGCACCCTGTCGTACCACGTAGAAGCCGGTGTGGTACCCGCTCATGTACCAGGCCATTAGCATGGCGGCCAAGGCGTCCTCCTCCTCCTCTACCTCCCGCATGGCGCGCAGCGAGGCCGGGGGCCACAGCGGGGGCATCACCTGCCAGCAGCACCCCCAGCCCATTAGGGAGCAACTTGGGGAGGGGGGGGGCACGGGATGCCCCGAAGCCGGGGGGATGGCGGGCACTCACCTCGGGGGGCTGAGGGGAGCAGGGCGTCCGCTCGCCCTTCCTCCTCCTCGCACCCGGGGGCAGCTCCCAGGAGGAGGGGGTGCTGGGCCTGCGGGGCTCTGCGCGGGGACCCTCACCCCTCGGGGTGTCGCTCGCCCCCCAGGTCCCAGGGTGGGGGGGTAGGAGATCGGCCAGCGCCCGCTCCTCAGTGTTGCCGTAGCCGTCGAACTCCACCAGGCAGGTGCCGGCGGCGGGGTCCAGCGCCCGCAGCCGGGCAGGGTACAGCAGCCCGTCCCCCGCCCAGGCGGTGCTGCAGGCGTCGCCCACCCTCCACTGCGGGGAGATGGGGGGGAGCAGCCGGTGGGGTCACAGGGGGACAGCGTGGACCTCAAATCCCGTGGGGTTTGGGGACATTGCTTGCTCACCTGGTGGCCTTCCTCCTCCTCCTCCTCCTCGCTGGGGGTCACGCTCGAGGTGGGGGTCTCGGAGTCGCCGTCCGACCCCTCGCCCGGAGCGTCCCGGGGGAAGGATGTGCGGGGGGAGCGGAGCGGGGCAGCCCCCGGGGTCGCCGCCTTCCCCGAGGACGGGCCCCCCGCCGCGGGGGGGAGCACCGCGTCGGGGCCGGCGCGGTCGGGACCCTGCGAGCAGCAAAGGCGGTGTCACGGAGCGGGACGGGGCACGGGCACCCGCGGAGCATCCCGGTCCCCTCCCGGACACCGGCTGGACCGGAGCACCGAGACCTCCTCCCGCCGCCGGTCCGGTCCCCCCCGACCCCGATCCGGTCCCGGTTTGATGGCCCCCAGCCCGGTCCGGTCCCGGTTTGATGGCTCTCACCCCCGGTCCGGTCCCGGCTTGGTCGCCCCCAGCCCGGTTCGGTCCCAGACCGGTCGCTCCCGGCCCCAGTCCGGTCCCGGTTTGATGGCCCCCAGCCCCGGTCCGGTCGCCCCCAGCCCGGACTGGTCCCGGTCCGGTCACCCTCAGCCCCGCTCTAGCCCACTCTCAGCTCGCCCAGGCCGGTCCCCCACCGGTCCAGCCCCCTCGGTCCCGTCCCGGTGCCCACCCGCGGCCCCGGGGCGCTCTCGGCCATGGCCCGGCGCGGGCGGCACCACCCCCGCGCCCGCACGTGGCTCCGCGCCCCGCCCGCGGCTCCCCGGCCCCGCCCACCGGCCCGCGCGGCGCCCTCTGGGTAATGTAGTCCTCGCCCCCCCGCTGCGTGGGCGACGCAGGGCGTGCCGCGACTACACTTCCCAGAGGGCAGTGCGAAGGGAGGGGGGGAGCGAGAGCGCGGGCAGAGCGCCGCCGCTGCCTCTCTCGCCCCCTGCTGGGGGGAGGTGTGCGGGACGGGAGCGCGGCCACCGGTGCAACGAGTTGCGGCGGTGCTCGGCGGTGCGGGGACACGGGAGGGTTTCAGGGGGGACGGGGACACGCGGGCACGGCCCTGGCGGGTGCGTAGCAGCGTGGGGACAGGGGGACATGGGACACGGCCAGGGGAAACTGAGGCACGGCGGGCCCAGGGCGTGGGCGCCCCGTCATATCCCACGTCCCCGGGGCCACGCACCGTCCCGGCCCACAGCCGGACCCGGGGACCGAGACGGGGCGACCGAGGAGGGGGACACAACGTGCAAAGCCCCGGTGTTCACGCGTGGGGGGGTAGCACCACCGCGGGTGGGCGGTGTGACCGTGTGCGGCCGGGGGAGCGGCACGCCGAGCGTGCCGCGGCGCGGGGCCAGCCCGGGCTGCGCGTCCCCGGCAGGTGGCAGCCGCTGCCCGCCCCAGCCCCGGAGCACGGCACGGCCCCCCCGTGCACGGAGGTCCCAGCGCGTGTCCCCGTTTCCCCCCGCTTTGAGCGCACTGACCCCCCCCCCGCCCGGTTACAAATCCCGGTGCACGGACTGAGCCTCCCCCGCGCCCCGATACACGAATTGGCTCCCTCCGGTGCAGCCCCCGGTCCACGGACCGACCCCCGGTGCACGGACCGACCCCATAGTGCAGCCCCCGGTCCACGGACCGACCCCCGGTGCACGGACCGACCCCCCGGTGCCGCCCCCGGTGCACGGACAGATCCCCCCCGTCCATGGACAGACGCCCGGTGCATGCACCGACCCCACAGTGCAGCCCCCGGTCCACAGACCGACCTCCGGTGCACGGACGCACCCCCGGTACACGCACCGGCCCCCCGGTACCGCCCCCGTTGCACAGACAGACCCCCGCCTTGCAAGCCCCCTGTGCACGGACCGGACCCCCCGGTGCAGGGGCCGATCCCCCGGTGCAGGGGCCGATCGCCCCCCCGGTGCAGCCCCCGGTCCCCGCACGGCCCCGGGGCGGCGGGGGGGGCAGTTTCGGGGCGGGGGTTTCCCCGTGCACGCACCCCCCTCCCGGCTCATCCCCACGTGGGACCCGCCGGCGGCGTCCAATCCCCGCGGCGTCCGCCCGTCGCTTTGTGCCAGGCCAGCCAATGGGCGAGGCGGGGGCGCCGCGCGACGCCCCGCCCCGCGGCAGGAGGCTATAAAAGGCGGCGCCGGGCGCGGCGGGAGCTCAGAGCGATCGCGCTGCAGCGGCGAGCGGAGGGAACGAGCACCGCGACAGCACCGCGACAGCACCGCGACAGCACCGCGACAGCACCGCGACAGCACCGCGACCACTCTCGGGATTATCGCTCTTGGGATTTGCCTTCCCCCCGCGGAGCCCGCGGCCCCTGGGCGCCCGCCCCGGATTACAATTGCACCATGACCCTGGAGGAGCTGGTGCCCTGCGATAGCAGCAAGTAAGTGCGGTGGCCCCGGGGCTGGCGGGAGCCCGGGCGGGGGGTCCGTCGTTGTCGCCGCCGCTGCTCACCGGCTCTCTTGTCTCTCCCCCCTCCGTAGGATGCAGGCGGTGAGCGAGGCGGTGGAGCGGGTGTTGGTGGCGGCGCAGCGGCAGGACCGGCTCACGGTGGGGGTCTACGAGTCCGCCAAGCTGATGAACGTGTGAGTATCCCGGGGGGGGGCGGATCGAGCAGGGTGGGTGCAGGGATGGTGGGTCCGCAGGGCTGGTGCAAAAAGCGGGGGGGTGTGGGTCTGTCCGGGGGGGTCCGGGCTGCACCAGTGCAGTTTGCATGGTGGGGGGGTCCGGAGGTAGTGCAGGGCCGGCTCTTCCCAAAGGGTTTGTGCAGGGGGGGCCTGCCTGGAGCAGCCCCAGGGCTGGGGTGGGGGGTGTCTGTCCTTTCCATGCATGCAGGGAGGTGGCCCCGGTGACACGGGGTGTCAGTGTCCCACGGGTGTGACAGCTCCGGGGTGGGGAGTTGCACCATCCAGAGCTGGTTTGGTCACCCCGCTAATGCCACATGCGCCCACAGGGACCCCGACAGTGTGGTGCTGTGCGTGCTGGCCACCGATGAGGAGGATGAAGGTGACATCGCCCTGCAGATCCACTTCACCCTCATCCAGGCCTTCTGCTGTGACAATGACATCCACATCCTGCGCGTCTCGGGCATGCAGCGCCTGGCTGCCATCCTGGGCGAGCCCGAGCCGGGCACCGAGCCCCGCGACCTCCACTGCCTCTTAGTCACGGTGAGTGGGACGGTGATGCACGGCCACGCAGCGGCAGCCCCGTGATTCACGCCGGGCACCGCGCCAGGGATGGGGTTGGGGGGGGACTCAGGGCCACGTGTTGGGGCGACGGTGGCACTAACCTCGTGCTTCTGCTCCCCAGAACCCGCATACGGATGCCTGGAAAAGCCAAGGGTTGGCGGAGGTGGCCAGCTACTGCGCCGAGAGCCGCGACAAGAACCAGTGGGTGCCGTACGTCTGTCTGCAGGAGCGCTGAGCCGGCCCCGGCCGATGCCCGGCTCTGTACCTGAAAGAAGAGGAAAAAAATAAAATGGCAGGAAAAGGAAGGAGAAGTGGCCAGTTAAAAAACACAAACCCAAACACCCACCGATTTTAATTTTCTTTTTAACCGGAGAGGAGAAAGGAGCAGCCCGGCCGCACCGGTGGGCATGGGAAGGAGCCGAGCCGTGGCCGTGCCGTGCCGGCAGCCCGGTGGGACGCTGGCCGGAGCACGCCGGAGCCGTGCCGAGGAGTTGTGCTTGGCCGTGGGGACCGTGGGACCGCGCCGAGGAGCCCCGGGACGGGCGCTGCGGAGCGCGGGGAGGAGATGGAGACTGTTTTGTTTTCTTTTTGGCATCTGTGACTGGACGGAGGCGAGGACTGCGGAGGGACGGAGTTTTTGCAACCGAACTGCTTTTTCCAAAGGATAAATTAGCGTCTGCGTTGATGGACTTGCAACGCCAGTGGCAGTTTTTTGCATTCAAGCCGCTTGGAGACCCTGATCTGAATCGATTCCAGAGTCTATTCTTATACCGATTTAACTGAAAAAAAAATGATTTGCAATAAAATGTCTGAAGTCACGGGTGTCTGCCTTCCTCTGCTCTGCTGGAGCCGTTCCCACAGAGTGGGATCAGCCGCTCCTGGGTGGGTTTTGGGGTGGGGAGGGGCCGCGGGGCCCCCCCAGCTGCCCTCGGCACCGGCCCCGCTCCCCGCCCTCCCCCCCGGGGCTCTGCAGCCCGACACAGGCGGGGCGGGGGGGGCCTCGGTGCAGGGCTGGGGCATTCCCACCCGTGCACGGCCCCCCACGTTGCCTGGGGAAGGAGGATCCCCCCCACCCCCCCCTTCTCCGAAAACGGGGTCTGTCCATGAAAAACACCCGGTGGCTGCAGCCCCGGGGCTGGGAGCCCACGCACGGCCCCGAGCTCCGTGGGAAACTGAGGCATGGCCCCCCCAACGGGTGGGGGCTGACCTAGGGTTTTGGGATCCAGCTTCCCAACCACCGCCTCCCCCCCCCGCAGAAACCGCAGCTCCCTCCGGCCGTGGGAACTGGGACCGCCCGCCCACCCGTGGGCTGAGCCCCGCCGGGGCCAGGAAACCCCCCCACGCCCCCAGCCCGTCCCGCCGCCGCGGTGCGGGAATCCCCCCGCCCGCCCCGGAGCCGGGACTCACCCGGTGCTCGGCGCTGCAGGTACCCACGGCCCGGAGGGGGGGGATCTGCTCCGACCGGCCCCTTCCTCCTGCAGCCGGGTGGGACCCCCCACCCACGCAGATAAACCCTCCCTGCACCTGCCCCCCTCCCCGCAAACCGCGGGCACCTGCGCTCTTAAAGGAACCCCCCCCCCGAGATGGGTGCCCAGACTCCCGGGTTCTTCTCCCCCTCTCCCTCGGGAAGTGGGTGCCTGCATTTGGGAACACGAGGGTGGGATGCTGAAGCCCGAAGGCTCAGGGGAAACTGAGGCAGCGACCTGGGGGTGCGGCGGCCGCCCTCCCCGAGCCACCGTCCCAGCATGGTGGGGTGCGGAGTCCCCCCTCCGCGGTCAGCGGGGACCCCAGGTCCCCTCCTTGGGGCAGGAGCCACCCGCCTGGGCACAAGGGTGTGCGTGTCTATGTATGTGCATGTGTGTGCACACGCGTGTGCGTGCCAGAGCCCGGTGCAGCGCGGGAGCTGCCAGCCCTGCTCCGAGCATCCCGGCATCGGCACGTCGGAGCAGGCCCCGACCTGAGCTCACCCGCGTTCGCCCCCGCTGCACCCGCCCCAGTTCACACGCACACACACGCATGCACATGCATGCATACACACGCATGCACACACACGCATGCACATGTGACATCCCCAGGCACCACGCTCTATGCACCGGTGTCAGGCCGGGGTGACGATGGTGGCTCTGTCCTGGCCCAGCCAGGTGGCCGGGGACACCCTGTCCCGCTGAGGGCCACGCTCTGCGCCAGCCCCGGCCGGCACCGGGCTGCTGGGACGGAGTGGGGGCAGCAGTCCTGGGACACCGTGTCCATCCCGCCTGGGGACACGGTGGCTGTCCCAGGGTGCCACATGTCCTGGGGACGTGCCCTGCGCCCTCCCTTTGGGCTTCGACTGCAGGGGGAAACTGAGGCACAGTGGGATGCATGTGACAGCCACGGGTGAGGCCACCATGGCAGCCAGGGGCCCATCCCAGCCCCCAGCCCTCCTCCCACCCGCAGCATCGCTGGGGGGGCTGTCCCCATCCCCAGGGCCCCTGCTACAGCCTGGGGGTCCCACGGGACCAGGCAAGGCCTCGGTGGGGGTGATACCCCCCCGTCTGCAGGTCAGGGCTGGGTGCCCCAACCCACGGCCCCCACCCTGCCGCCGAGGGGGGCCACGGCAAAGGACCACCCAGCCTGGCCCACCGGGTCTGCCTGGCCACGCCTGCAACGAGCTGGCCGGTCTCAGCTCAGAGCCGGGGGCTGGTTCAGTGGGGGCAGGATGGGGCCCCAGCCCCCGGAGGGGGACAAGCCAGCCCAGCAGCCATCAGCACCCCCAGGCTGCACCCACCGAAGTGGGGGGACACAGAGGGACAGTGGCACCGTGGGAAGCTGTGGGGCTGTGGGGTGAGTCACAACCCTGAGCCTTCCTCACCTGACTGCGTTCCTGGCAGCGCGATCCTCCCGTGCCTCAGTTTCCCCATCTGCAGAAGGGCCGAGTCGCCCCTCCCACACTGCAACTGGGGAAAGCGAGAGCCTGAGCCCCGAGTCCAGCTCCAGAAGGCGGGAGGTTTGGGGGGACGGGGACCCCCTTGTGCATCCCTGGCGGGGAGCTGTGTGGGGTGCTCTGGGTGAGCCCGGGGGCAGCAGCGATGGCCACGGCTGGAGCTCACCCTGTGCCACCAGGCTGCTGGCAAAAGGGCACGGCACGGCACAGCCTGGGCCTGGGCAGCACCGGCTTGGGAGCACCCATTACTGTTGGTTCCCGGGAACACCAAGGGAAAGGTGGGAGGGAAAGGGCCGGAGGGCAGGCTGAGACTTGCCGAAACTCATTTCACTGGTGAGGCTGCGGGTCACGAGGCCCCGGTGACCCCGGCCCGGCATCAGCGCCGCCATTCCTGCCCCCGGTGTCACTGGGGAGGACGCGCCGTGCCTGCGCCGCACAGCCACCCGTGTGATGAGTGTGTCAGGCCACGCTGAGTCACGGCCCCGGGGTGGCGGGGGGGTGGGAGGGGTGATGGTCCCTGGTGCCCCGCCGGATCCCCCCTGCAGCCCCCAGCAGCGCACAGCTGGCCCCACGGTGCCCTGCACCCCCCCAGCACCCCCCACCCCGGCCGGGCAGGACACCCACGGTGCAGCCCCAACCGCAGCCCACCCCGGAGCACACATGGAACCGCCCACACGTGTGCCGGATCACGCACACGCACGCACACACATGCACACGCATGCCACCCACCCCCACATTGTCCCTGCCCCCCCATGGACACAGAAATCCCCTGGACCCCCCCCAGACAGCAGCGCGTTGCACCCCAGGGGCCTGATCCTGCAGGGGGATCCCCCATACCCCCCCAATCCCCCAACGCTGCCCCAGACCCCCCCATGGACCCCAGGGACCCCCCCCAGACAGAGGGGGGCAATGGGACGCCGCAGTCAGTGGGGGGCAATGGGACCCCCTCCCCGCGTAGCCACAGCTCCCCCCTTGCAGCCCCCGGCCAGGGCTCCCCGGCCCCCCCCGAGCCGCGGTGTCCCCGGGTTGGCCTGAGTCACCGCGGTCCCGGCCGGGTGCGGGGGCGGCGGGGATCCCGGCTGAGCCGCACTTTCCACCCGGCCAGAACCGGCCCAGACACCGAGGGCGGCTGCGGAGTCGGGGGGGGGGGGGGGGGGGCCTGATTCTGCGCCAGTGGGGCCACGTATGGCGGGACCCCCACCCCGGCACCCTGCCAGCACCGGGGCGAGGGATGCTGGGGAGAGGGGTCCCGGGGCTGGTTTGGCTTGGCTGGCGAGAGCCGTGGCCCCCCCGCCACCGTGACCCCCAGCATCCCTGCCACCGTGGCCACTGGCATCCCCACCGCGGCCCCCCGGCATCACCGCCGTGGCGGGGCCCTGGAGCGGGGCCGGCGGCCACACACCTTTCCCCGGCACAAGGTGCCAGTGTGCCGGCGGCGCGGGGAGCCGGCCAGGGCCAGCCCGACGCCGGCAGCATTAGTGCCGGGCGATAATTAGACCCTGAGCGATAATTAGACCTTGGGAGCTTGCAGCCGGGGCCGCATCCAGCCTGGGTGTGCAGGATGGGTGCTGGGCATGCACCCTGAGCGAGACGGCTGTGCCCCCCCCCCCCCCCCGAGCCTGGCACTGACACACACACGCGTGTGCACACATGCCTGCAGGCACACGGTACCCACACGCGTGTGCTCCGACACGTGTGAGCACCGCGGCGACTCGGGGACACGCCTGAAGCCGGCCGGTACTTTTCCATCCCAGCACGTGCCCCCAGTTTCCAGGGGAAATGGCCGGGGGGGGGCTGGGGTTGATGCCAAGGGGGGGACTGGAGCTGTGTCCCCCCTCCCCGGTCTGGGAACGCTGGTCAGAGCGGTTCCTGGAAGAGGAGGGGAAGCGGCTGCGTGCGTGTTTGTGGGTGCGTGGGTGTGCGGGGTCCCGGTGACCCGGGGGGGCGCGGATGCGCGGATGCGCCCCCCCCGGGTCACCGGGACCCCGCACACCCATGCATGAGGGGAGGGGGGCTATGTGTGTGCATGCATGTGTGCGTGTGTGCATGCGTGTGTGCACATGTGTGTGCAAGGGGGGTGCTCAGGGATGGGGGTGTTTCGGTTTGGGGGGGACACACCGAGCCCTGTCCTGGCTCTGGGGCGGCTGCGGCCAGACAGGGCCGGGCCGAATCCTGCTCTGTCTGAGCCCGGCGCTTTGGGGAGGCCACAGCTGCTGATTTATGAGTCTGGTCTGGGTGGCTGCTGGCGGCCGGCAGCGGGGCTGGCCCCGTCCCCAGGCTCTGTCCCCGGCCGCCCCTGCATCCACCCCGGGGGGGAGATACGGCGGAGCCCCCGGGCATGGCGCTGCCCATCCCCTCTGTCAGGGGATGGGGGGGACATCGCCCACCCCGATCCCACAGGACCCCCTCTGGCACCTCGCCCCATCCTGAGCTCTGGCTGGAAACAAAGCCTCCGGAGAGGGGCTGTGCTGCGGGTGGGGAAACTGAGGCACGGAGACGGGGTGGTCCCTGGTGGCCGATGGGCTGCGGGGTCCCCGCGCTGCACCCCACTCCCCTCCTGCCATGGGATGAGGGCCTGTGTCATGGCGCACGGGGGCCGGATGCCGGAGCAGGAAGCCACCCCGTGGCGTCACGGTCGCGGTCCCAGTGCGTCGCGGGCGTCCCAGTGCCCCCACGTCACACCGGGGAGAGGAATGTCCTGGGATCCCCCATCGCGGCGGGGGCGGGCGGTGGGGGCTGGGGGACACGGAGGGATTCCCCGCGGTGGGGCGCGGGTGGCCCCGAGCCCCCGCATCCCTGCGGTCAGAGCGGGGCTCCCCTGTGGGTCCCCAGGGACGGTGGGATGTACCCGGGGCCGTGCAGTGCCGGGGTGGGGGGGGGCCCGGCTGCGGTGATGCTCCCACCCCGCTGCACCCCGCTGCACCCCGGACGCTGCTGCAGGCACACGCTGGTGGGACCGGTGGGACCCGCGTCCATCCACAGGGCCACCCCGGTCACCTCCCCGCAGCCCCAGCCCGCGGTGCCAGCAGCTTCCCCGGCCCCAACGCCAAGGGCAGGTAATTATAGCTGCAGAGAAGCTAAAAATAGCCCCGCGAAGGAGGGCGGGTTATTTTTAGCCACGCTCCCAGCTCTGTGCCACCAGCCATCCCCGGCCTCTGCCGGAGCAGGAGGGTCCGGCAGCCTTTCATGTGCTGCCAGGCTCCAGCGCCGGGCGGGTTTGCTTTGAAGCGGGTTTTCAGGAAGGTGGGAGCAGCTCCCGGCCTCCCCAACACGTCCCTGCCTTTTAAGTGAATTTGGGGGAGTTTGAGCATGGTGGGTGCAGGGACCCCCCGGCTGGGGCAGCTCCGCTCGGCCCCACCCGGCCGTGGGGACCTCCGGCTGCGGGAGGGGACAGTGGCGGTGGCTCCAGCAAGGCCACGTCTCCCCGAGCTGCTGTTGGCCGCAGACTTGGGGGGAAACCGTGTCCCCTCTGCTCCCCTGCGGCTCCCCGGGCTCTGCCTTCGCCTCCCTCCGCCGCTCTGCGCACCCCGAAGATCAGCGCCCGTCCCGAGACCCAGCCGTGCAGCCGGGCATCCCCCGTGCAGGGTGATGGGGCTCAGCCGAGGACCTTCGGCAGCAGCGTCCGGCAGAGCCAGGCAGGCGGTTCGCAGCCGGGGCTGCCCGCTGCCTGTCCTGCCTGTCCCACTGCCCATCCCGCTGCCCGTGCCGCTGCCCATCCCGCTGCCTGTCCTGCCTGTCCCACTGCCCATCCCGCTGCCTGTCCCGCTGCCCGTCCCGCTGCCGCCCTTCCCAGCTCGGCGTTTCGGGTCAGACACTGAAAAATCCCAGCTATTCCAGGCACGCGGAGAAGCGTGGTCCCAGACTGCCCGTCCGCAGCAGCACATTCCTGCCGGCCGGGCAGGCGGGAGCTGCTCCAAGCCTCTCCCCAAAGCTGCCGGCGTGGAGGCCGCTGCCTTCCAGGAAAGCAGCCCCCGTGGCGCACGGTGCCGCCGGCCAGCTCCGGCACCGGACCCCGGTGCTGCTTTGGGTGGGAGCTGCCGGGAAGCCGAGCGGGGAGCCGGGGCCGCTGCCAGGGCAGGCGGAGGTCCCTTCCTTTTCTCCGAAAAGGGAAGAAACGCTGCTCTCGGTTTCGCTTTGCTGTGGCTCCAAGGGACAGGAGGGCCCCGGTGCTTCCCGGGAAGCAAGCGATGCCGAACGGCCCCGGAGCCGCCGGGGCAGGGCAGGAGCTGCCAGCGATGGGGAGCATCAGGGTGGTGTGAGCAGCCCCCCGAGGGTGGGAGAAGGGGATCCCCGAGGGGTTGCACCAGCCCGGCCGTTTGCTGCAGGCCGCGATCCCCGGGGGGGTCCGGGAGGGAGAGCGAGGGGATCCTGCGCAGCCCCCGGGGCGACGGCCCCATCCCATCGTGCCCGAGCATCCGCAGGCGAGAGGGCGGGGGGAGCCCCCCAAGGAAGGGGCTGACACGGTCTTCGCTGAACCCAGCTCCGCAGAAAGGCTCAGTCATTACCCAGCGCTAACGACTTCCCCTCCGCAGCCCGGCTCTTCCAGGAAGGGCGAGCGGCCGGGGGGGGGCTGCCGTGCCCCCCGCACCGGGACCAGCCCAGCAGCCACCGCGCCGGGGAACCGGGCGTCCCCCCCCCGCAGCAGACGCAGGACAGGCTGGGCAGGAGATCTGGCAAAATGAAAAGTGAGCCTTTTTATTGTGTTATCAATTCACTTCTTAACAACAATTCCACAAAATATTAAACACTGTGCAAGAAATTGGGCTATGGCACACCAGAAATAAAAATCAGAGATCCAAAAATGCAGACGTTATGAGGAGCCTACGTTACAGACACCGATTACTTCCTAAGTACAGTCTTTACAAACCTTGATTTGCGTTTGGCAACAAGATCAGAGTTTGGCAAATAATAATAATAATAATAATAATAATAATAATAATAGACCAGAGAGAAAAAATTAAGAGCGCGAAGTATCAGACGCGTGGCTTCTGTTCAATGAAGTAAATGCGTTATTTTTACTTTGTTAAATAAAGTTGACTTTTTAAGTACTCGGAGGAAGGGGCATCTGCTCGGCTCTGCGCTCGGGAGGCTCCGGCACCGGCACCGAGCCCCCGGACCCCGCCAGCCTCGCAGCTGCGTCGGCGGGTGCCGTGCGGGTGCCCGGGCGTTTCCCGGCTCCGGCTGCACCGCCGGGACGGTCCCGGAGACAGGGAGGGGAGGACAAGGAAAACGGACCAAAAAATTAAATAGAAGCAACGTTTCCTCTCTCCCTTTTCTTTTGCAGTCTCTCTCCTTTCTATTTTTGGCAACGGCTTCACCACATGCTAAAAAGAAACGCCAGACAGATTTGGGCATGTGTTTACGTCCAAAAAAAGGCCTTTGTGGAGCCGGGGCTGCTGGCACGGCTCGCCCCACGCCCCAGCAGCGGCACAAGGGAGGCCCCGGCTCCCCGCTCCCCCCTTCGCGATCCGGAGCACTTAAAAAGTCCTGAAAAGTGTCTTTTTTTTTTTTCCTTTTTTTGTTTTTTTTTTTTTGGCAAATGCACTAACAAAGTACAAGCAACTACTGTAATTTGCACTTATATTTATGCTATACAAAAACATCTACAGTATGATCACTGATTTACTCAGACGAGGAAAAAATTTAAAAAAAAAGAAAAAAAAAAATAAAAGGTCGAGGATTTTTCCACCTAACGAGTCACCCACTGAGAGACACCAGCACCCACCGGCAGGCCGCCCCGCTCCGCTCCCGGCAGGACCCTGCTGCCGCCGGCATCCCCGTGCCGGGAGCCCCCAGCCCTGTCCCCAGGCTCCCAGGGGACCCCAAGCAGAAGCTCCCTGTCCCCTTCTCCTGGCTCCAGCCGCACGCTGAACCTAAACCTCCCGCCTCGCCCCTCGCCAGCCATCCCACCGCCGGCGCGGCGGCACGACTCGGGCAAGACATCGGGGATGAGCGTGGCCCAGGCGGGTGGAAGGACGAGAGGGGAGGCAGACCGACCCCGATTTGCGGGACCGTGGCACGCCCGGTTGGCTTTGCCGGCAAAGCATCCCGCGGCGTTCGCCGGCAGAGCATCCCGCAGCGAGCCACGGCACTGCGGGTCTGAGCCGCCCTGCCGTGATCCCGGGGGATGGAGAGGGCGGGATGCAGGCAGGGCTGGGTAGGGGTGTCGGGGTGGGGGGAGCACTCGGGAGCCCGCTCGGGCAGCACGAGCCCATGACGGGGCGGGGGGACACGGCCCCTGCCCCGAGCGGAGAGGCGGCGCGCGGCTCCCCCGGCAACCCCGGCCGCTCGCTCGCTGCCACGCAGAGCGCAGGTTTTTCTGGCTGACCTGCAGCTCGGGCACTTGCCTGGGTCACCGGCTATAGCACCATGCACTGGTCTCTAACATAGAGGAAGAATCAGCAATCTGGAGTAGAAAAATAAGGCTGGAACTGTACTAGATTAAGGACAGAGGAAATTCCCTCACGGAGAAGAGAAAGCCCTGCTGTGGCAAAACCCAGGCGCACCTCAGGACAGTGCTCGCTTCCCGCTACAGATGCAGCGTTCGAGAGCTTGAAGTTATGTTGGATGAAAGATTTAAAAAAAAAAAAAAAACAAAAAACAAACAACAAAAAGGCATTGCCGGGGCTGCCGCCCTCGGCTGACGGGTGATGCTCGGCGCGGTGCCAGGCTGGGGTGCGAGCAGGGCTGGGGACACACTCGGCCACAGAGGGAAATAAATCCACTTCCCTCTGCTCCACCTCCCCCAAGGCTCACATCGGGATGGGGTGAAATCCCGGGGGTCACCCGCAAACCCGGCACAAACCTGGTGCCAGGACAGGAGGCCACGACGCAGCGGGGGGGAGACGGGAGGTTTAAAACGCTCAGATCAGCAAAGGACCCCGCGAAAGGAGCTGCAAGACGTACACAGGAGGTGCTGTGGTTTGCGTTAGTGTTAAAAATGTGGGGTTTTTTTTCCAACTGCGTTTAAAAAGTCAACTGATCGCGTACTTAAAAAGCGATGGCGAGATACCTGCAACCAAGAAGTGTAAATGGAGCATCTCTGCTAACCACAGCCTCCGCCGGCACTGCCGAGCCGGCTGCGTGGCCGGTCGGCACTTGGAGAGGGGCCGGCTGTGCTCAGCCCGACACCCCACAGCCCACCCCTGCATCGCGGGAGGAAGACCCTCCAAAGCTGCCCTTCATCCTGGAAGATGCCAACCCGCCTTCCCCGGGTACCAGCCACGCAGCCGCAGGCTCTGCTCCGCTCCCTGCCTTCGAGCCGGCCTCCGGCATCGCCCTGCGCAGCTCCCCGTGCCTTGGGAGCCAGCGGCAGCCCCGGGAACCCCATCATCCTCCAAAAAGCGGCCAGCAAAGCCTCCCGGCGACTCCGACCAGTCTAAGCACGCGCAGCATCCAGTATGGGCTGCAGGGTTTCCTCCCTCCAACTGAACCACAACAGAAAGTGTAAGCGCAGTTCAGCGGTTTCCCCGAAAGCCGAACCCCAGGGTCTCCTCCAGCCCCCCTCTCCGGGGGAATGCCGGCGGACGCGGCCGTGGGAAGCGCTCCCTGCCCCAGGAAGGGGTCGGCCGTGTGCGGTTTCCATCCCAGCGGGAGGTCCTGGCATTTCAAACTAAATCCAAAGCACTGGGGGAATGGGAAAATTCCCAGGATTTCACATCAGGTGTGGGGTTGTTTTTTTTTTTTTTCCTTCTCTTCCCAAAACCAAAACTCGGCACCGTTATGGATTCAGACACCAGCATGGGGTGCCTGTGTTCAGGATAACCGGGAACGGGTACCTGCGTGCTGGTTAGGAAACCGAACCGTGCCTCTGCCTACCGCGGGGAGCATTCGCCGTCCCCCGAGGAGCCACCAAGCCCCGGGCTCTGCCCTGCGGACGCCGATCGGGCTCTGTCACTTAAACCCAACGCACCGGACCCGTCCTCTCCCCGACAGAGCTGGAAGCTGGTGAGCGATGCCGCGGCTCGGACGGCTGCAGGGCACCCAGCACACCCGGGGCGGCAGCTCCAGCGACGCGGGGAGACGCGGTGGGACGTCCCTGAGCTCTGATCTTTCTCCCGAGCATCCACTTGCTCCGGCACGGAGCCGCCATCGCTCCGCGGCGGGCAGCGGGAGGAAGGCTCGCCTGCTCGTCCCCTCTTCCTCGCGGGCTGCTCTGCGCTGGGTTATCCCCGGCTCTGCAGCGCGTGCGTTTAACGTCGGTGAACAAAGCGCTCCCCGTTTAAATCGCTGTTCAAGATTTCCAAGGAACGGGGACCGAACTATTTCTTCTACAGCCTTACCCTCATCTCCCCGAATTAACTGGGGTTAGTGGAACGAATTCCACTTGCCACTCTCGGTGAGAAAAAGGGAGATGGGAAATGCTAGTAAATCTGCCAATTTTAGTGTTTTGGACTAAGACTCTCCAAAAGGCCAATTTAAAAAGATTTCTCACATGATACTGCACAACAGAAAGCCCCTTCCCTCCCCCCGCCCCCAGTACAGTCCCGTTTGGGAAAAACAGTGGTAACAGCACAGAGAAACCCCAGAAGCGATCAGAGGGGCTCGAGCTCGGCCTCTCCCATGCCTCGGGCTTCCTAACGCCGCTCACGGAAACTCTCTTGGCCGATGGATCTGATGCCAGAGAGCGTTTCCCCGCGGTGCCAACCCCTCGTCCGAGCGGAGCCGTGCGGCGCAGGGAGGGAGCCCCCCGGCCTCCATCCTCCTCCCCCCAGCCTCGGTTTATCCATTTGCAACAGCAATTTTTCCAGCTGTGTTTTGGTTGGTTGGTTTTTTTTTTTTTTCTTCTTTTTTGTACTAGTTTTCTACAAAATAGCTCCCCACCTGGACTCTTCTCCCTTGTTCCCTCTCAAGAAACAGAGCAAGTTCTTGCAATGATGCGCTAATTGGAAACTAATTGGATCAGACCCCCTCAGAGCTTTGTTCAAAGCGTCTACCGGCGAGGTCCCGATACTCAGGTCTTGCCTCTCATTGGCAAATGCAATAAAAACCCCCACCGCCTCCACCGCCCCGGTACCAATTTCGAATGTTGCTGTTAAAAATACTCCCCCCACCCCTCAACCCTGGTTTTTTTTATTCTATTTTTAAATTTTGATCCCTCTCAGTGCGGCATCTGCCCAGGAGCAGACACCCTTCCCTAAACCATTTGCAATTTTTTTTTTTTTTTTTTTTTGAGATTTAAGTTCTATTTGAATCCAACATTTAGTGTTTACCCCTCGGCGCAGTTGTAAGTTTGTAGCTTGGTTTCAGTTGATGGAGAACGGTGCCCTGCCTGAGAGATCGCACGCGCCGGAGCGAGGAAAGCTATAGGATGATACAAGGCTTTTTGTCCTTAAAAGGATTCTCCGAAGCGGGCACTCCAACCAGCAGTGGGTCGTTCCTGGCATGTTGCTCGCAGTAATTCATTAGCTCAGAAGATGCTTTTGAGACCTAAATGTTGCAAGAAAGCAGAAGGTTAGTGAGAATACTCAGGTGAAGGTGCAGAGCTCAGCCCACGCAGCACCACCGACCGCTTCCCAGGCTCCGCGGGGAGGGAGAGAACCGACGTTCAGCTTTTCGTAACAGAAACTTTTCATGGAGAGAGTGAAAAATGAAAAGGGGTAATAATGGACATGGGAAAAAAGTTTGTAAGGTCTGACATAAATAAAGCGATGAGTATGGGAAAAATACTCCCAGCCGAGAGCAAGAGATTTAAAAGGAGATATTATTGTCCTCAGTTTTAAGGGCTTTGGGATAAAAAAGAAAGGGAATAAAGCCTGCTTGAGAGTGGCCATCCTCTGATGTTAAAAATGGAGGTTTTGAAACCGTTAGAAACTATTACTTAAGGCTCTGCTTATTTTAGTTCAAAGATCTTCTGGGAACTGAGAGCCCAGAGCAGCCCAGCAGAGAGGGGACCAACGTGGCTGCTCCGCCTGGCAGCGAGGAGGGCGCGAGGCACGGAGAGAGTCCAGGCAGGGAGGTGCCAGCAGCTTTGGAGACCAACAGCAGCCCCTTTTTATTTTAATTAACTTAATAGCTGGTTGAACATAAGGCAAACACAAAACAGACGCAACCACGCCGCATCTGGAAGGCCCAGATGTGACCTGTGGTAGCTGCAGAGCCTTACGGCAGCAGTTCCCTTCCTGGGAACTTCGCGGCTGCTCGGCACCGGGGCGACTCGGCCCTCTCAGCCGAGCTGAGCCGTGATTTAGGGGGACAAAAAGCACCTAAACGCCACCTCCCCGCTCCCCCGGCTCCGGTTCTGCTGCTCTTGGCGCAGCACTACCGGGGGTCACGGCGCTCTGCAGCCTCGCAGAGGACGCTGCAGCACACGGCTGCCTGCAGAGAGATGCAACCTGCCCAGCAGGAATGTGCAGTCGCCTGCCGGCATTATTAAACCTTTCAGCAGCGACCGAGAGCGCACAGCGAGGAGGAGAAACGGCGCCTGCGACAAAACCCCAGTTCTCTGCAGCTTTGGGCAAACCGCTTCATCTGTGCTTCCACACCACAGGGTGGGCTTCCTCCTCCTTTTTTTGGTGTCTCCGGGAAAAGCAGGTCCAGAGACTGCATCAGGCAACGCGCTTTTGTGGCAGTCTCTCGGTATTATTGCAATATTAAGTATTAAAGTCCTAACCAGTAATGAACACTTCTAACGAGCACCAACCGCTGCTGGCCTGCCCTTATCACATACATTGGGATCCAACAGCAAAACTGCTCTGTAGAGACAAGGTCAAGGCTCTGCCTTAAACCTATTACTGACATAAGACAGTAATTACTCCTAATCTCAGAGCAAAGCAAGGGGAAAGAGATTAGCTTGCCGGGAGCGCGGCTGAACCTGTTATGAGAGCAAGTGGCCTGGAAACCTCCGCGCTCCTCTTAAAGCTTCAGCTGTGTAAATGAAGGGAAGGATGAGCAGTCGCTAGAGAAAGCCTGGCCCTTCTCTAGCAGATGTTCGGGCTGGGGAGGAGACAAATCGCAGCGCGGTGGCAGGGCTCTGCTTCGACTGCAGCGCCGGGTGCTCCGTCAGACCTCGCAGGGAGGAATCGGAGGGCATTCCTCCTGCTGCCGCTCTCGCTGCTGGCACAGCTTCGCCAACAGCTCGCAGGGCAGCCCGTTCCCCTTGTCTCAGAAGGGTATTAGCTCATTTAACTGCAGGCAAACGCGCGTCTCGCCCACCTCAGCTGCGAGGTAGGGAGAGCAGGAGCTGGAGGAGCAAGCGCTCGTTTGACGCTGTACTTAGGAGCTGGCTGGCTTGGCACGCTCGCCGAGAGCTGGGTTTGCGGATCACGGCTTTATTGAAAGCTCGCCCAGACAGCACGTCTTCTCCACTCAGCCTAAATAGCAGCATGTTGTGGTCCCACCGCTGTTGTTCTTTCCTAGCAAAGCATTTAAGATAGTCACAGCTACAAAGGTCGGTAAGTATACACACGCCCTCCTTCCTCCTCGGCGTGCACCGTTTGGGATCCTGGAGCTGAGAGACCGTCATTCTTAGGAGAGTCAGCAACGGCTGCGCTGGGGGAAGACCTGTAATTTATTTTGCCTTCCCTAAAATGGCCTCGCTGATGGGTGCATCACTGGAGTCTGGAAAGTGGTGGCCCTAAAAACAGCTACAAAACCTCATGGCTTTAAAAAAAAAAGATATTCAAAGCAGCAGCAGCTCCTGCACATCAAAACCGGAGATGACGGAGGAGCTGCTGCAGAAATAGCAGGGACTGAAAGTCGAAGAAAACATTCTTTGACCAGAAAACTAAATTAAAAACTTTCAGGTGGATTTAACACCTATGCGTTTAACAGTATTTCAGTTTCACTCTGCCTTTCATCACCTTGCACGGGGCTTTCCTTTGCGTGACTTACTGCCAAGTGACTTGCCATGAACAGATCTCGTCTCTCCCCTCCTTCCTCCCCTCCCGGGGAGTTTCTCGGGGGGACGGGCGGCGGAGCAGCCCGACCACAGCCTGCCCGACCCACCCTGCCGACCAGGGCAGGCAAAGCCCAGACGCAGGCAGCAGGGCTGCAGAGCCGGGTGACGACTGCGGTTCCTCTGTGGCTTAAGAGGCGTAAATTCAGAGAGTGCCCCGGGCTGTCTTGCTCACAGAGCTGGGACTTGCTGCCCACACGCTAATATTTGTCTCCAGCAAAGGCTGCTCTCCAGAGCTCACGTGGCCAAACGAGCCCGGGTACTGCAATCACTGAGCCGGTTCCTGGAATAGAGCGAAAGCTCCTGGAGGACCCAGTCTCCGACTCTCAGGGGACGCTGTGGCTATGAGCGCGTTACCTGCTCCAACCCTCCACTGCCAAAGGCAGCTTTATTTCTGGGGCTCCTTTGCTCCCCCAGCAGATTGCTGGCGAGCCAGCACACAGCTGAGAATAGACTCCGGTTTGCTATCCTGGACAACTGCAGCACAAAATTAACCTTCCCTAATCCTACCATAAACGTGCCTCAAACCAGAATGAAGGCGTGCCACCATCTTTTTTCATTTGCAAGAATGCAGCAGCTGAGAAATCACTGTGCAGGCGGCGACTTTCTGAGAGAAACTGCATATGGACAGTGAAGCCATCCTGCAAAAAAACGGGGCAACAAGACCGGAACGCATGTAAGCGTGCTCTGCGGAGCTTTGCTGGGTCCGGCCCCTGCAGCTTCAGTGCCTTCACAGTTTGCATGTGCCCAGCTGAGCTCCAGGAACTTAATTCCAGTGGTTGGTGTGCCCTTGGACCGTGCAGTCACCTGGGAGAAGCTGCCCAGGCTGCGACCTTACCTCCCGGTACGAGCTGTGCCCGTAGGAAGGGATCTCACCTAGAAATGCTGCAATACCTGAGCCGGAGACATCGCAGCAGCATGCACGTGCTCGGGCAAAACCCAAAGCACTTGCCCAGGGACCATTCCCGCTCCGTCCCGGCCCACCCCAGACGCGGCACGTGTCGCGCTGCTCCAGCTTCTGTGCTCACCTTGATCCTCTCGATGCCGGCTTCGATGCGGAGCTGCTCCACCAGCTTCCGGGCCTGCGCTATGTTGTTAGTTGTTGACATTGTCTGCCATCGGCTCCAGGCCCCAGCACGCGAGAATACTGCAAAACAAGGAGGGGGGTGAGGGGGGTTGGCATCGTGCACGAAGCCACCACGCCACCGTGCACCATCTCGGGAAGGGGTGTGCACCGACAGCCACGTGCAAAGGGTTTCCATGAGCTCTAAAATGATGACACCAACTTAACGTTTCCTGATTTTGCTTCAAGTTCTCCTTTCCTTTAAACAGCACTCTCGGTGCACTCTCTTCAGGCTCTTTTTTGATATAAAAAAACTTGCCGACGAGAGGGAAAAAATGAAACTTTTTCTGCAGAAAGTCCTCCCAGATGCATTGAACTGACCGGCTGGAAAAGCGAATAGAAATTTTCCACCCATGTAACCTGCCACGCACCGCTCGCCGCGAGCCAGGCCGGGGGAAGGTGGACGGGGACGCTGCTCGACTGTGACCACACACAGCTCCTGGATGTTCACCTCACTTTTTATCTACTCGTTGCACCACTGCCTTCGTCCTGCCCCGACTCCTGCGTCAGGATTTCCTCTGCACCATGAGGCTCCGAGCAGCAGTTAGAAATGCTCGATACTGTACAAACTCAGACCTATGTTATTTATCCATCATTTTGCAAATCGATGTCCCTGAAAAAAGTAGAATAAGAAAGTAAGAGCGACAGACGGTCCCAGGCTGGGTGGTAGGTGGCAAATCAGGGCTCAGGCAAGGGGCAGAGGTTTCTCGGATGCCAAAGCACTGGATGGAAGCAGGGGACAGGCAGCGAGGCGTGGGCACAGACGCGGGGGGATACAAAAGCACGAGAGGCACCGATAGCTCATGTCTGAAATGAACGTTCCACAAAAATGGTGCAAAATAAGGGCCCAGCTGACCACGGAAACGAGGAGAGCACTGCAGGCTGAGCTGGAGCCAGAGTGGAGCCGGACCGGAGCTTTGCTGAAGCACAACTCCTTTCTGTGCACCAAGCGCCTTGTCTCTGAGGGTCTCGCGGACCCCGTCCAGCTGCCAAGCTCTGCACCCATCCCCGGCTGTGCTGATCGTGGGGCTTTAACGTACCTGTCACCGGGTGCAACCTGCACGTGGGACCGTGTCCCTGCGACTGCCACGCTGCAGCCGAGCACCCCGGCAGGGAGAATGCAGGCGGTTAAACAACCTCCCTCCAAATTTAAAAGCAGCAACTGAAGAAGTTTGTCTGCGAGACCAACATCATCCATTGCTGTCACTCAGGCCAGAGCCGCGGGGCGGCAGCCAGGGCTGCAGCACGCCGGAGGGCAGCTCTGGCCACGCTCTCTGAGCCGGACTCCCTTGGCCAGACACCGTTCTCGAGTCGTTTCTTTATGATCATCTCCATGGGGCTGCTGCAGAGGTGTCAGGAAAAGTCTCTTCCGTGCCCTGCCCTGCAGTGACTCAGCCCCTGACCATTCAGTAACGGCGGGGAATAGGGGGAGAGGGCTGCAGCGAGTACCACCTCCCACCTCCCGACAAACCATTAGATGATGCTGGGAGGAGGAAAGAGCCAAAGCAAACACGAGGTCAGATACCAGCGGCGCTCCCAGCGTCCCAGCCAGCCGCCCACTGCAGCCCTTCTGTGCTAGCTTTAATTAGAGACTCCTTCAGCCTTCTCCCCAGGACCGGCAGCTTCAAAGCAGATGCTGAACTGCTGCCTTTACCGGGGGGAAGAGAGGGGGAAGTGTCTGCCCCATCTAAAATCCTAGCAGTCTCGAGCCGTCTCGCCTATGTTTAGACATTAAGGGAGTTTATTCCAGACCACAACGGCACTCTCAGGGATTATTTTTCTTGGCAGCAGCACGCAACGTGTGCTGAACTTCTCAATCCCCGAACGGCACTCAGCTTCGTTTGAATGCTGTGGGAGAAAACAAACGGTGCTTCAGCCAGCGTTACCAACTCCGTCATGAGACGATTCCCTGAATTAGCAGGGTTATTCGGAATTCTCCGCCTCTCGAGTCCTGGAAGACGTTAGTCAGGACAACATGGGAAGCCACGCTGTTGAAATAAAGTCTGGTACTGTGGAGACTGGGAGAAGGAAGCAGGCTGGTGCCCAGGGAAGGATCCTCCTCTCCTGCCCCGATTTCCTAAGCCACAATGCTGCAAGAGAGAGACTCGGCCGGTTTGCAGCAGAGCAGGATGTCCTCGTGCTAGCAACGCTGGTGTCACGCCTGAGCTCAGACTCGGGCCTCGGTGAGACAGCACCGTGTCTTTAACCAAAGGGACCGGAGTCCTACGAGCTTGACCAGCACCCAAAGTCCCACACCAGGATGCCAAACAATGAGCTACCGTGGGTGCTTGTCCCAGCCTTCCTGACGCTGCACAGGGTACGCTCCGCTCTGGTCTCTTTTCCATGAAAAAGCAGCACCTCCGGGTGGGAACACTTTATCTTGGGAGACAGCTTGCTCCTTCAGCATTAAGCGCTATATAGACCCCAGCCCGCCGAGTTCTCTGGGATTTCGGAACAGCAGCTTGGTTTCAACCCTGCTACTAGTGCTACTGTCAATTTTTATGTCATTAATCCCTGGAAAAAGCAGGAAAGTTTTGCATTCTGCATTCATCTGCATTTCCAAAGAAAGCCCTGCTAACAGCACATGCAATGGTGAGAGCAGTTATCTTGAAGCACTCCAAAATAGTGCAGGCAGCATTAGGATCAGGGAAGAGCTCTAAGTCAAGCTCCTTCTAAATCTGTACTGTGAACTTGAAAGACCTCCCCACTGCAAATAGTTCATTCCTCATTGACAAAACAATCCTTCACCTGGATAAAGAGTTAGCAGGCAGCTGGAGGAAAAAAAATACAAGCCATCAGATATAATTTATGTTTGCAGCAGCACAAGATCACCTGCTTGTACTTTCCCAGCTTCCTGTTTATGGAACAAGGCTGATGAATCAGTCGAGGGCGAGGTACTTAAGGGAACTTCTGCTTCTGCTGCAGCGCTGGGAGACGCGCAGCCCGTGTCCTCGTCCCTGCAGCGTCCCGCGGCTCGTGCTGCACGGGGGACACCAGCCTGGCTGAAGGAAGTACAGCATGGAGAGAGTCCTGCTGCGTGGCAGGAATTATCAAACCACTGTCTTATAAGTCCTTGGCAAGGGGGGGGAAGTTTTACTCCCTACGCTCCCTGTAGCCTGGTTTCAGTCTTCGCAAAGCGAAAGCAACACTTGTAAATCAGAAATGATGCTTTACTTGGGTCGTTACAGCACCAAAGCAGGCCGGCACCTGCCTCCCCCTGCCCCTGTGCTGAGAACCGCTCTCCAGCTCGCCACCACCATCTGCCATCCAGCCAGACCCTGCTTTGCCTACAGCAGCACTGCGCTTTGCCTCTCCCAAGTGTAAAGAGCAGCATCAATCACCACTGAGCACAGGGTTAGCGGTTTTATAGCAACAAGATCTGCAGCAGCAGCTTCTACTTCCTCCTCAGCTGCCGTCACCCAGCGCAGGGCTCCCTCGGGGGAACCGGGAACGGCGCGAGTGGCTCCCTGCACGCCGTGCTGACGGCGCAGTTCCTCTTACAGTGTTTTAAATTTCCAAGTACAAATTTCAGCAGCCGAGCTCTCAGAAAGGTCAAGGAGAGTTTCACTGGATGCAAAATCCTCCTCCAGCTGCAGCCCGCAGCGGCTGCTCATCCCCTTTATCCCTAAGGCTCCTCGGCGGCTCCTGGTCCAGACCTGCCGAGCCGGCTCAGGTCGGCTGTTGGCACAGGTTGGGTCAGAACCGGCACCGCAGCCGTGTGGTCCCAGCTCTGCAGAGCCACAGTGGGACCTGCACCGCTTTCGAGTCTGGCACGGGTCAGGTAACCCGGCCACAACCGCCGGCCACGCTCCAGGACTGCTCTGCCTGGTGGGAGTTTAAAACCAGCTTCTGTTACCATGGTGAATAATTAACTAAGCGCGTCATTAGCAACTGGAGACCATCAATACAAAAGATCCAGTGGGTTGCTGCGTGGCACATGAAGAGCGTCCTCGGGATTTTTTAAAAGCCAAAACAAACTTTAAAGATGTCATTCAGCAGACTTATACGGCTGTGTAAATAACTCGTGAGGTAAAGGTATTTGGAAAAAAGCCATACAGAAGCACGCAGGGTAAAGCATGTGTGATGCAAATCAGGATGACATGCGGGACACAGCTACGTCCTCCCTTTTCCAATCTCTATGTGTTAAAGAAAACAGCGTTTGGAAAAGGATGGGGAGGAGACGTCTGCAGCTGGGCCTGGGGAGGAAGCACAGGACAGTCAGGACACCCAGGTCTCGTGCGCATCCTCCTGCCTCCGCTCTGTCATCTGACCGCGGAGAAATAATCCCTACAGCCAGGCTTCCTTCCTGCAAGGCGGGCGAAGCCTTCGGGGTTTGGTCGTGACCCCCCGCCTCCCGCCTCTGCCCGCAGAGAGCGGCCAGGGCAGACTTCTCCTTTCCCGGAATCTACTCCTGACTCTGCAGAACGACAACGCTGCTCGCGTTTTGCTGAGTCACGGATGGACATCATTCAGCAGGAAATAAATCTTCCCGCATCTTTGCCAGAGCACCTTCTGCCCTCCCGGCTAATCCGTCTTCCACTTCTCCCCGGCAGCATTCCTGGTAAGGGCAGCGCTGCCCGGAGAGGACAACCCGATTTTCGGAAAGGACTCCTATGGCGTTAACGCAACGTTAACTCAGCGTGCATTTTTCACGCTGTCGTGTAAGCAATTCCAGGAGGGCTGAAGTCATCAGACGGTCTTGCAACTCTCTGGGCTGCCGTCCCTGTTCCTCCAGCAGCGGAGCGATCTGGCAGGCGGCTGCAGATCCCCGACTGCCGAGGTATAGACAGGGCTCGGGCTGCAGCAAGATTTCACACCTACGTGGTTGTAGGACGGCATACGAAAAATACTGCGGCGGCAAGTTAAACACCGAATATTAAGAAAAATTAAGAGAACACAAGAACATGGGCAATGATATATTACCCAACAAAAGCAGCAGTGAGGAAGGGTTATGAAACCTTGCAGCAAGTAAACAGGGAGCCAGGAGTGCAGGCGAGGGGCTGAGCAGACTCAAGAATGAAGCAAACGAGTCCCAGGTTATGATTTGGCTGCAGGGCAAACATCCCGTGAGCACTTCTGCCTATTTTAGGAAAAGCACTGGAGGACAGAGTCCCAATAGTTAAGTTAGGATAAATTCTGGAACCATCAGGATTTGCTGTTTTAAACCGGTTTGCATATTATGAACCGAAAGCAGGTCAGGATGCTGTGTCCTGCATCAGCTCTTTGACCCAAGAACAACCACAAATGCCCTCCTCTAGATCAGGTTTCATCATTAAACAAAAGAATTTAAAGGATCACAGTAAGTGTTAGAAAAGCAGATTTCTTGTGTTCACATTCTTCATATACCTTCAGCAAAAAAGGTTTTTCAGTGTTTACAAAGCAGGGTGCTTCAGGCAGCCTTTTCCTATCGGTACTCCAACGTTTCCATTGAGGCAAGCATGAAAAGGGCATTTACACGGGACTGTTTTGCGCCTTCAGTACCAGGTATCTGTTCTGCACAGCCCTCTGACGTCAAAGCAAGACTGACTTGTGCCTATGGAGTAGGCACCTCCGCTTCTTTTTCATAAGCTAATTTCATAAGCCAAGGTTTTCTTTTTCATAAGCTAATTCTTCATGTACCAGCTAGATTGCAAAGGTGATGATTTGGGCTACTTTAGTGGGAAAAAAACAACCCAAACCACTGCAGCTCTTGAGTCAGAAGCGTGCAGCAACAGCGGTGACAGCAGCCCTGGCTCTTGACGAGCCGTGAGTCAGCACAAGCTCCGTGTCAAAGCAGACGCCTCCTCCATTGAGCATCTTGGTCTGGCTCCGAGCAGGGCTTTGCCCGCTCAGCCCTTTCATCCGTTTCCCAACCCTGCTCCGGCGGCGTTTCCCGGCTCCGCTCGGAGGCGAGGGATCACGGAGCAAGGTCGCTGCGGGACGGGGCTCGGCGCCCCGCACCTTGCTCCGTCCCACGAGGTGCACGGAGGGACCCTTCGTCCCGCCCTGCCCTCGGCGCCGCACCGAAACGTTACAACAGGATCCAGGTCACGAGGATGAAACTGCCACCCTCGGCATCGCGGCGTGCCGAGAAACCGGGCTTGCCTTAGCACGCCTCTGATCTGCACCCTGCGAGATGCACGGCGCTGTGCTGCAAGACTGACACCCAAAACTGTTAATCATTAACTCGGCACAAAATCCTTTCTCTTTTATGCAACCGGTGCCACCTGCACGCTCCCACCCGCAGCCTCTCCAGCCGAACGGCAGGAAGCATTACGCTAGGAAAGAAATATGCACTGATCCCTCTAGTTTCTGAATTCTTCCCATACTTCTCATAGCTGGAAGCAGCCACTCCTAGCAGGCTAAATAAACAAGCGAACATCTGAGTAACTGCCAGAGTTATGCTTCTTTTGTCCTCCCCCCCCCCGATAAAAAAAAAAACCTATGAGATTGGTGCTTATGGATGTCCCTGGGCTCCAGCTGCCCGATGGAGGGCACCGGGAGAGCACTCCTCCAGCAGCCTGCGCGGCTCGCGCCCCGGCTGGTCGGAGCATCATCTTCCAGCCATCGTGGGGCCAGTGGGACGAGGACCAGGGTACACTGTGCTGATGAAGGGATGTGGGGAGATGGTTGGGGCAGGAGGACGTGCTCCTGGATCTCAGCCTTAATCAAAACTGTGCTTTCAAAGAGCAGCCCAACCTCCAGCAGTGCTTCACTGCAGCACAGTGCATTCGCTGGAGGGTGAAACGTCCCGCACCACTGAGGTAGCACCAACTCTGGAGCCAGAGAGGTGCATAAAACCATCTCCCACACCGCCACGGGCAACGCTGGATCCGCAACCCTGCCTGGCAGCCCGAGGGCAGCCGACCCTGGCTGGAGAGGCGAGCACCCCCCAGCACGCAGCCCGCCCGGAGACCGAGCGGCCAAGAGCCCACGTTATCGAGCAGCTCCCTCCCAGGCGAAAGCCTGCAGCCCCTCCGCCTCCCCTGGGCTGGGGCCAGGCGGCCGCCGGCAGCCCCGGCACGGGAGCGGAGCAACACACACCTCGCCGGAGCGATCCCGCGCCGGGCTGCTGCCAGGAAAGGGGGGGACGAAGGGGGAGCCTGAGACTGGTAACCCAGTGTAAACCCGCTCGGTGGTTACTGCTTTTAAAGATGACCTCATGCTTTTTTGGAACAGAAAAAGGCTGTTAGGGCAATGGCATTTACTCCTTGTCTGGGCAGAACAAAGCAGGCTCCATTTTTCTTTTACACTTCCTGCATCAGTAGCTTAACAGCTGAATGAGCTATTGAATTTTTTTCCTGAGTGCAGCAATTTTTCCTTTTTTTTTTTTTTCCCTCCTTTAAGACCTCCAGATTTCTATGGCGTGGGACAATACTCGGGGAGAGCGCAGCGAGGAGCTCGGCCGAGGAGCCATCCCAGGATGGAGAAACGCTCCTTAAAGAGGCAGCGGTGGGAAGCACTGGGCTTCACTCTGCCTCTTGCTCAGGACGAGGGTTTATCCACGTTTCAGTGTTGAAATGATCCAGCTTATTTTCCACACCTTATTCTCCATCACCTGCAGCCTGACCGGCATGATGAGTACGGGAGAGGGGCAGGGACGCCGAAGCCTTTCACTTTAGCAGTAAACAAGTTACTGAAGTGCCCATAAGCTCCTTCAGATTTGCAAAACGTCCCCTCACGCTGTCCCTCCCCAGATAAATTACAGCCTCCTTACAACAGGTTGTAACTAGGCCACGTATTTTAAGTTACTTAACGTCCCTCCTGCAGCCACGGCAGTGACAGACCCTTTGGAGCTGCTGTCACCAGGGCCGAACCTTGCACTCCAACCCACTTTTAATTCACTAGAAGCTTAAAATCACATCATTACTAGACCACGAAAAGTCTTATCCTCAATTTCAGGTCCATACTGAGAGCAATTTGGTTTTGGGGGTTTATTTTTCCCCCAATCTCTAGGTATGTTCGTTTCCAGACGGAAACAACCCAAGCCAACATCTCTGAGCTTTGGGACTTTCTGACACACAGAAGTAAATTCGCTTTTTGCACAACCTGGGCGGGAAGGCAACACGTTCGCTTTTCTATTTGTGTTGCGGCACAGAAACCCCTGAGCTCTGAGCGGAGTCTCCGGGGTTGGCCCAAGGGAAGGGAGCACTCCTACGGCAAGGTACGTCTCCAGCAAAAACGGGGCTTGCAGCACGAAGCCACGCAGGGCAGCGCGGCGGTGGGCTCAGCAGCCACCCAGCCGAGGTGCGCGGTGACATGGAGTAAGGTCCTGGTGCCCTAACGAGCTTCTGCCCAAATTTCGGAGGAGGCTTTACAAGCAGCTGGATGTTCAAGGAGCAGGATGGCACGGCTGCTTGCCGCTCTTCCTGGATATCCGTGTCACGCGTTAACAGCACCTAGCGTGTAGCACAGAGGTAGGAGAGGGGGCATGTGTCTCTGATGCAGCTCTGTCTTTACCATTAATTGCTTAAGTATTTTGTCTCTTGAACTGCTCTAGTTTCAAACTGGCCAAGGATTTTGGAAGGACAGAGCATCCCTAGAGACGTGTAGCTCCATTTCCTTCCCATTAAAGGAAACGATTACCTGGCTGAGAGAGCGTGAAATCCTGCAGGACACATCTGCCAGCTAAGCTGCAGAACATTCAAGAGACCTTGTTTCCAGGGTAGCCTGAAACCCCCACACAGTTAACTCACGCTGTCGTATTAGGTCTGGCTTTAAACTCCCCCTTCTCTCCAATTTATCTGCAGCAGCTTTGGTGCCAGCTGGGTGGAGACCTCTGGCAGGACTTCTACGGCAATTACACACCATCACCACCCCAGTGCTGCAGATCATGTACCCTGAGTCACTGCAGCACATTCCAACCTTATTTTTAGACCGTGCATTTTAAAAAAAAAAAAAAAAAAGCAGAGTGCAAAGGTATTTACATCAGTTGTTACCTGGAGCCATCACCCAGAGGCTGCAACACAACCAGCAAGGCACCGGGTTTGAAATGCAAAGCCAGATGCACTTTCAGGTTTCTCCTTGGCTTGCGTGTGTGGGAGCTGCAGATGCATTTGTGATGCACGAGGGAACCGGCTGCAAGAACGGCCATGCCAGCCCGCCTGAGGCCGAGCAGCAGGTTCCCCGGAGGGATCTGGCTACCCTCTTGAAGGTCTGGAGCCACCACTGGGCTCATGTATTAGTCCACGGTACAATACAGATGGCCAGATACATAATAAACGCTCTACCATATAATTTAAACCAGGAACCAAAGCTGGGCTTTACTCAAGGTGCTTAAGGGCTGTTATGGGTTGAGGGTAGTAAATAAATCAGAACTTGCACTGCAAAGTCTGCTCCGTGCTCATCCTTCCTGCATTTCTGGTCAGTGCAGTCACAGACGAAGTACGCAGAGGGGAAAACCAGATCCCTGCACGCAAGCAGCGAGCGCTCACAGCTTCCACAGGAGCACTGCTATGAGAATTAGGCCACAAAATTTCATGGTAGCTACTCGTTCCCCGCGTGCTTCAGAGCAACTGTGAAACTCGGAGCTCTCGGCCAGCCTCAGCAGAGGTTATTTAGGAAGGAAAGACACGCAGAAAAGGAGAACAAGCTCCAGCACCAGTTTCAATCGCCAGTGCAGGTGTGACCTGTGCACGAGCAGCTCCAGTGCTGCTGCAGAAGTCGCCAACCACTGCTTCTGCAGGGGGAAAACTGCAGCTCGCTCTGGCAGGAGCTGGTGCTGCACCTCAAAACCTCTCACCCCCCCACTGCAGCATTACAGGCTCTTGCTTTGAACCTGCTCCTTTCCAGTCACCTGCACTTTCCTCGCCTACTTCTCGGAGCCTGAGATGACTAAGCCGTATAAACGCCATCCCTCTGCTTGCAGAAACCATCGCAAGAACTCACGAGCCCCCCAAGACCCTGAATCTCCTCCCCAACATGAACGCCTTCTCTTCAGATGGGTGGAAAGGAGAACTTCCCCCCTGCTCTTCAAAATCAGGTTGTAGATCCCTGCACTTCAAGGACCATTTAAAATCTGCTGCTCCACAACTGTCTCAGCAAAATGTTAATCACTTCTGTGAAGATTTTTAAACTTGAGGACATTTATGATCTTTTAAGTAAAGACATGCTCTTCAAACATCTTCATGAAATGCAAGCTAACAGATTTTGTGATCTTACCCAAAGAAAAGGGATGGAAGAATGAGTACTTCACACAGAGCACTGAAACGAAAGCTGTTTTTGTAGTCTGGCTTGTTGAAAATTGCTGGAAGTTTGTCAAGTCCTAGAATATTTGTGCTTCGCTTAGCAATGCTCAAGTGCAGGTGGTGTCACAGACAAAAACCCCCACCTAGGCACCCATGCTTTCTTTACAAAAAGGGACTACGAGGAGTAACACTGATGCGTTAAAAAACCCTCTGGGTTAGTCTATGTCTTAATAATAGCAAAACTAAGAATACATCAATCTGTCCTTGCAGCTCCTGCAAGGGAAGCACTCAGCTTTGCTCTACCCTTCCAGCAGCAAACCCAAGATACCAGCACACCAACCCCCAACCATCCCGCTAAAAGCGGTAAGAAGGATGAGTTGTTCCTCACGGTTTTGCTATTAAGTTGTTATTTTCATATGCAATCATTTCAGAAGTGATTAGGGATAAGTTTTCAGGTCCTTGAGTCCAGAGATTGCACTGGCTATAAACACAATTCCAACTCAGGCTTGTGTATTCAATTATGGCCTGAAAAGAGGTACCGACTTACTGATTTTAGTGGTCAGATCGAGAACTAAATATGTATATCCTGGCTAGACCACTGTGGAGTTTGTCCTTGTCTGGGAGGGCTTGATAGCAGCTCCACATTCAACAGGAGGGTATAAAGACTAAGCAGGAAGCTGGGCTGTGTCGTGGCACAGGAGTATTAAGTTATAGAAGGAGATAAAAGAAAGGGAAGTTTAGGCTGAATATCACAAAGCTTCCTGAGAATTTCCCATAGCTCCCGAGATCTGAGCTGGGAAACGCTGCGAGCATCAGCACTCAGACATTTGAAGGAGGCAGGGGAAGTTTTAACATGGTACAGCGTTTCAGTCCCTTCTTTATTGAGCGTACAAAGGCTCTTCCAGCTGCACCACGAGGTCACATGAATTTATCGGCCTCGTGCAAAAGTTACTTCATCGTGAGATCAGCAGATTTTACAGCATCAGCCATGACACAGCTGAGCGAGCAGCCTGCAGCCAGCCTGGCAGTCCCCTCTGCTGTGCAACTCCTTGGGTGCTGAGTGGGTGGATAGGTTTTGAAATGACTTTTGAGTTTTCTACAGATAAGCAAATGCCTGAAGAGGGAGAACCCTCTGACTAAAGCAGCCACATTCATCTATCCCCAAACCTGAAATGCAATACCAACTTAAATACCACGCAGATGCGATGCTCTCATCTTCCGCTGTAAGCGGAGGAACAGGCAGACGTACCCGGACCTGCACAGCGAAACTTGAACAGTGCAAGGGACAATGACTGCCAGCCACCCAAAAAACATTGCTGCAAAACACCCACCCCGTTTGGAAGTGGAGACCCTTTGGTCACCAGTGTCTGCGTCCACACAATCTCCTCCTTTAGACACTACCTTTGTCGCTGCCCGCTCTCAAGCTTTTCAGCACCGTTTAACAGCAAGCCTCCACTTTCTATCCGGGAGACCCAAAACCAGGCTATGTTGGACATGGTAAAAGGAGAAGCCGAACTTTTATATGGGAAAAGGAAAGAAAACAGGGATGAAGGCATGGGTCTGAGTCAGCTGGCAGAGCTGCTGTGTTTTGCTGGAGAAAGCAGCAGAGAACTTCCCCGTCAGTAATGCACGGCTATTAAAAGAAACGACTCCCTGACATATCTACACTCTCAAGTCACCATAATGCCCTGATAAAATTCTGTCCTTTAAAAGTTATCTTATCACAGGAATAAGTCTCTTTCCTGAGACTCCTTAACAGCCAATATTTTCCTGTGCCACACGAGCACTCAGACCAATTCAAAGCCGCCTCTCTGCTTGCAATCTGTGAGCAGAATGCTTTGGCTTTTTATTATCTCAAACTTATTTTGCTTCTCCCCAAAATAGGATCACATGTTTAGCAAGAAAGTTAGCCACATGGAATTTAAGGAAGATGACAAGAAAACCCTAAAATAAGAAATCAAGGCAAACACTGTGAGGAATGGCCTTTATTAGGAGCATTGTGCCGATTATAGTCTCTATTCACTGGAAGATACTGGGACTTTTGCAGGGAGCGGTTGTGCTGAGCAAGCCCGGCAGAGCGTGTTTATCGAACTTCCCACAGCCCTGCGTGCAGGAGATGGAAAGGGCAAGGAGTTTGGTTTCAAGTAACTTCAAGTTTTCATTGTGGAAAGAGTGTTTGGTGGGAATTACATCAGAACCACAAGCTACAATATATTCATTGTATCGCTCGGCATAGCTTGCTCAACGCTTCTTGAGAAGATAGGGAACTGGTAAATAATCGGGGTAACGCAGCCGTTACGAACCTTCCCAGCACAATGTGCCCCTCAGCTACCTTTTTTTGTGTTATGGAAAAAGAAACAGGGTTTGTCCCTCACACTGACTGCAGCTATTATACCTACATGCATTCAAATCGCATTTCAAAGTAGCTAAAAATAGCCTTGCCACCACTGTTAAAGCAAAGAGCAGTTTACCCTGGTTTCATTGTTTTCCGCCGGTCTGCAGTGACACTTTCAGCCGGGTACCCTGCCCCAGCAGGATCAAGCTCCAATAACCAGACGAGCAATCCCTCGAGCGGCCACGGAGGGTGTTTTCCCCCCGGAACCGGTGCTGACCCAACGCCGCGGTTACAGCCAGCGAGGAGGCGGCACGTAGAGACCAGACATCTGATCCCACACGTGTGTGAATAAGCCTAGAAGCAGAATTCACTGTAATTTAACCTTTTATGACTTTTATACGCACAGAGGGAGACTTTTGGTTAACTACTCTGCAGGCCAAACCGAAGACGGCGTGGTCTGAAGCCGTTCTGATGGTGTCACTGCAGAGATGGCAATCTGGGAGGCTTAGATGAGGTCATCTGATGCTTGAGGACAAGATATCCCACACCGAGGACCTCGGGCCATCTGCTCCAGCGTCACTCTTACTTGTTGACCTTTGGACCAGAATTCAAGGCTGATTTATTTCCTGCACTGAAGGCGAGGAGCTCAGGGTGAAGTCTCCCCCTTCAGCCCACTTTCTGCAACGTCAAACATCAGAACGATAAGCAGCACGGGTGCCCTGTAAGGCTATGGGAATTAATCCCGTATTAATTGGGAGATGGTGGAGATCTGCTAACCGCCCCTCAGATTTTTCTGTATTGGGGAATTTGCAACTATCAAGCTTGGGGGGGGGGGGGGAAGCCTGAGGTTATGGCAAAAATATTTACTTAAAAAAGAAATACCTTCTGCTCAAGTGCAGGAAGATAAGCGATCCTCTTTGTATGACTGTTCTCTAGACAAGCCTCACAGTATTGGGAAGCAGCATTCAGCTGATGCTGAGCAAACAAGAAAAATGCTGACTAGCTCGTTGATGAGCCTCGGTGTAGTACAGAGCCATGAAGAAACCTCTTTAGGAACGGGAGCCAAAAGCGTTTCAGCCTCTTTTGTGTGACTGAAGAGGCTCATACAGGGTTGGCTACAGCACACCTAAACCAGCTTCCAAAGAAAGCATATAAATCACAGTATATTTTCGGCTGTCAGAGCATTGCTTTACACTTTGTATATTCAGAAAGCCTTTTTGAAGCCGCATTATCAAAACCAGAGCATTTGCAATACTTGGCTCCCGCTGATTGTGTTTGCCAGGATCGGCAGTGACTAAAAGGTTGGCCCTAAGGGCCAGATGGTGTTTGCATAATCACTGCATGCAGAAAGTTTTGCTTTTTTTGTTTTCAGTCTGCCCCATTTCAACACATCGCGATATCTTCACCTGAAGTGAAAATAAGAATGGTCCAAATGATAATTCTAGGCACCGCTAACCCTGTTCTGCAAAGCAAGGGGAAGAGGCAACTACCCAGCCGATTAAAATAGAATTGCATACTTCGGTGCTAAATTCCTAGTTCTCTATCAGCTAGGTATCTCACAGCACCCAGACAACAATCCCCTGGAGGCCTTTAAAGGACATTTCTTAGCAGAACTTTTAGCACATTTCAACTAGCAGAGCTTGAAACGTTGACTGGCATTTGCTTTACTCTGTCAAAAACACAGAAGAGTTGGTTTTCCAGGTTCATAGATGAGATCTTTAGTGTGAGCTGCTCATGAGAATTTTTTCCTTTGCTTTAAACCGCAATTATTGCCAAGGAATAGCCACACGGAAACCTCTTCACTTAGTGCATCTGCTCTGGACACATCTGGGTCACACCTGCTTGCTTTACCACCAGAGTTTTTCTGCGGTTCGTTTTGCAAATGCTTTCTACTTCTGTAGTGAAGAGCCTCCAAAGCTGTGAGTGAGGTTACTCATTGCAAATACTCTTAGAGGTGAGGATGTGAGCAGCGAAATAAGCACGGTATAGCTTTAAAATCCTGAATTCAGTTTATAGCAGTTGCATCTTGAGTCACTGAAGAAATCAGATGCACCCGTATCTGCAGCAAGAGCTTGCAACGCCTTTCCAATCTACATGAAACTCAAGTATGAAACGCACACTCGCTGCTTTTCCTACAGGGTCATCTGAAAGATGCAAACAAACTTGTAAACAGTGCTGGAGTGGAGCAACAGGGGTTTCAAGAGACTGAAAGCAAAAATCTCTCTAGACATAATGGTGCCATCAATGAATCAAGGCAACCGTGCCCTGAAAAACACAGCGCCTAGACAGACTGTTGCTAAAGAAAGTTCAATATTGCAACACAGATTAAGTAACGCATTGACTCGACAGCCATGGGCAATATGTCCAGACTACAGACCTCAAGCAGTGAGAAGAGAGCAGTTTCCAATAACCTAACCCCTGAGAGTCCTTCAGTGACCCTGCATCGAAACAAACACGATCCCTGTTAGTATCTCGCAGGCGGACAGAGAGCTACTTACAGCTACGAGCAAGGAGGAAAGCGATTCAGGACAGAATTAAGCAGCATCTATGATCGTGTAATCACTGGGACCCCGAGCACGCCGCTAGGCTGAGCTGAAGCGAACGGGCACGTCCTCGCAGCACGCGTGGAGGACTCACCTCGAGTACGGCATCGCTGCGTGAGCCCGGCGCTGAACAGCAAAGCAGAACATCACAACATCTGTCCAGCACCACGCCACAGCTGCAATGCTCCAAGGTTTGAGCTGGGCACGTCTGGGTATGTGCTGCACTAAATACATATTTTTTTTGCTAATACAAACCCCAAATCCTCCAATTTTGCTAATACAAACCCCACCCAGTAATTAGCACTCTATCGCTCACTAAGTCTCAGAAAGCGAGAATCTTTTTCGTAAGGCAGGAACCTCATCTACACTGGGAAAATTCAGACCTGTAATTCCACACTGGTACTTCTGAAAAAACACATCCTATAGCTTGGTGTTAAGCAAAAACTCAAAATCTTAATGACATGCTTCAGAAATAATTAACAGCTTGAGGCATCCTGAAGCTGGGCTGGTGTGACACTTGCTTGTGAGCTGAACCGCTCAGGGATGCTTATTCACTGCCAGCTCCTGACTGCAGAAGCGACTCATTTGCATTTGGGGCCAGCTCCTTCTAATTTCACTAGAAATGTGAGTGACCTTTTGCAGCAGAGATGTCACATGAGCGTAAATACTACTGCTTTCTTCATACACCCATAAACACACTGATAGGAGAGCAGTCCTGTGACTTTTTCTAGTCATCTTGTTTTTGTTCCTGATGTAGCTACAGAGGGCAAAAATGATGCTCAGGAGAAACTTACAATAGGTCAGCAGAGCTGGGGGCTCCCCCTCCCTCCTTAAGTCGGCTGCAGGCAAGAAAAACCAAGAGGCTTGCTTCCAAATGCGGATGAGGACACAGTTTGATCAGCCCGATGACTACTTTTGCACTTGTTTCAACCACCAAACTAATTACCCTAAAAGAAAAGGCCAGTATCTCCATGTGACTGCAGCGTCTGTGCTGCTGTTTTCATGCAAACCCGGGTCTTTTGGTAATACTGATGACTGCAACATCATGTGAGGGTTTGCAACAAGGAGCAACTCCTACATCGGCGCTGGAATCCGCTGGGCAGACAGGGAGAGGAAGCAGAAGGTCGTTTTCTTTTGTCTCTCTTACAGGAAGAGAAGTCACGTTGGGCTGGCAGCGGTTCAGCTGTGAGCTCAGGGCTGGGAACTGCCGGGGAAAGGCTGGGGCTGGAAATAAGGCAGAGAGGCTAAAAAAGGAACTTACACGTTGAGTGAGAGGGTTGTACCAGAAAGCACGTGAGGGAACTGCCTGCAGGTAATGGGCAACCTTTGGCTCGCTGACCATATTCATAGGCTGGTGCTTATATTTAGACAATCATCTACTACAGGTTAGAAAAAGCAGAGATACGTAAAATATTCAACCTTCCTTGAGTTCACAGCATGAAGCAACTGCTGTAACGCAGGTGCCATCCTTCTCTGCTTATGCTGCGCGTACCTGAGCATCGCCGGCACCCACTCACCTGCACCTCCAAGGCCCAGGGGACTGCAAAGTCAACCCTCTGCCGAAATTCTCGGTGGCACTTTTTGCCCCCAGTTTCTATTCACGCACAAGGAGCACAGTTCTGCCATTGCTTTAGCCCCCCATTTCTGTATGAACTCACTTGCCAAATGAAAAGAAAAATTACTTATGTGCCTGGCTGCTAAGTTGAAACCGAAAGAAAGAGAAGGGCGAAAGCTTTCCTTTTGCACAACGGCAATGCAAATACTGACAGCTGGAGAAGGGTCGGCACCAGCAGCGTCTGCTCAGTCACAGAGCTGGGAGATAAAACACAGTGTCACGGACTGCAGGGCCTGAAACTGCCCGTTATCACAGAAATACAGGTATTTCCTTCCAGTTGTGTGTCTAAACAGGAAAACGCAGGACACTAAGAATATTTTTAATAACTTGTCAAAATGAGTCTCTAACCCAGGTGGTCTACTTCAAATTATACTGTAAACAGGTTTTGAGGCAAAGTATACCATTGAATAAAAAAATCTCCGGTCTGATAAAAGTCTGATTTAAGAAACAGATGTCCGTGTACGCTTGGCCAGAGCACGACAAGCCTCCTGCCTCTCCTGGGAAGCACGAGCCTCTCCAGCCGAGCATGCCGGGCACTGGGGATGCTGGAGCAGGCACCTGACGGTGTCTCAGCGACAAGCCACCGGCCAGAGCGGGTCCCTCGCCAGCGAGCCGGTCGGCAGCGAGCGTCAGCCCCGCGGCTCCTGGGGAGGGAAGAGCCTGTCTGCACAGACAGCACTCGCCAGCTCCAGAAGCGCTCGCTCTTATCTATACATGGACTTACCGCGAATAGCCCTCACGTGCATCCACTTTTAATCCCCAGCAAGAACGCGTTGTTCCTGTTTGCTTAATCTGCATTCAAGAAGCATGTTTCGGGGGGAAAGATGGTCAAAACATCTTGCAAAACTGGTTAAAAATTACCTTCTCTAGCTGTTTGGGGCTTCTTGCTTTTATTTCTTTTTAAACTGTTAAACAGTTTAGACAGTAAGGGCTCCTAAAACATTTCCACGTAAAGTTAGACTAGATGAGCCTAAATAATCAGTGAGAGATTTACACTACCCTTACGCTAAAAGCAACTAGCAGATCTCGTGCCATCAATCAAGACCTTTCATTTGTGGGAGTGATGACTGACAGTGATGGCAATTAAGAAAAAGGAGCAGTCAGCCCAGTCTTCCCATTTACATCTGGAACAAAATGCCCAACTACAACTGGGTTTTGTTAAAACCAGAATAAGGCGCTTCTATTCCAGAGCAGGACTACCTCCAGATGGGGAGTTGTACTGGTACGGGCATTAGCCTGCAAGTCCGCACACTCCTTAACAGCAGCAGCTTCCCGAGCAGATGAGACCTCGGGCTTTGCCTGCCCACCCCGAGATGTGCCAGACAATTACATCTCACTCCCTTTAAAGAAAGTTTACATAACAGGGACAGAAGAGCTTTTAAACGTGGTCCAAAAAACCACGTATGCTGAAAAGATATTAAAAGAGGCACCAAATTTAGATCCTGCTTTGCCTAGCAAGTGAAGAGCTTGAACAAACATAATTATCCCAGTAAAAGCGAAAAAATTAAGCCGCCTTTACTTTTGGTGCGATCGTTCCAAGTTGAAATAAAACCCAACGCGGTGGCCTGGCTTACAGCATCACCACCTCCATCCAGCTGGCAACGCTGAGGTTTTGCATCAGGACCTGCTCCCCTACGTTCAGAACAGATTGACTCAAACTGGTACACGATGAACCCGAAGTTCAGTTCAACTCCAGAGAGCAGAGACTGGAAGAGTGCAAGCGACCAAAGGGGCTCTTTGTGGACAACTGTGTCAAGAAATAAAAACTTAATCCAATATCACTTACTGATTTTTCCGAGAAAAAATGGCCTCAAATGGCCACAACACGTACATACCGTTTTCTACTACTCCTGGAATATTCCTGGGAAAACAGAAGAAAGAATAAACACAAATATTCAACACAAAGTGATCGAAAAAGTCCCATTTAACACGTGCAGCCTCTTCACAATGATGAAACCAAGAAATCTCACAGTCTGCGATATCGGACACGGGCGAGGCTTACAACGCACGGTGATCTCCAGCGCCGTACTGGGCAGGCGGCTGCCTTGCACGCTCAGGGTGCCAACGGGCACCCGGCAGCACTGGGTCTGGCTGGGGAAACTGGGGACCTCCTGCGAGCACCGGGTTCATCCAAACCCGGTCGTGCTGGCACTGACGGGGGGCCCTGGCACAGATTGGAGACAACAGACGCGATGACCAACGCTGACGGCAGCGGTGACACTTCCCAGGACAGGAAGGTATTTGTGCGGCGAGCAGAGCCCGTGCCCACGGCGCGGGCAGCGAGGGACGGGCAGATAAGGGCGAGCAGCGGCGCTGCAGGATGAAGCATTTTTCACATAGCCAGCATTCCTAGGGAAGGCCGTCGCTGCAGAAATCCCTTGTCTCGGTTAATAAAAACACATAAAAGGGAGAAAGAATGAATCAAGCTTATTTAGCCACAACAGCAAATACAATACTTCACTCACTCCGCAGCCCTTGCATGCTATTCAGAGTCTCTGGATGGGATTGTACTGTATTTTTTAAGGTAAAAAAGGCATCACACAAACGTCTGCTCATCAGCACCCTGCCCTCCCCACACCTCAGCACATTCGCTCATGTCCACATAGTTTATATCCTGCTCATATATTTTAAAAGGACCTGTTTATAAGCTTCAGCTTTGAATACCCAGAACAGAGTTGAAAGCTAGAGGAAAACTGGAAAACCATAACCTCTGTAGAGGCAAGTTGACCCAAACTGGAACAAATGACAGGCACCGATACAGGAACCAACGTGATTTTCTGGCTGCCCGTTTTATTGCATTCAGCAGTAGGGGACAAGCAACAGGAAATTTGTATCCCATGATAAGCTCACTTACAGAGGGATTAGTGGAATTTTACCAGTTTTCTAAGTAATTTACACAAATACACGAACCACCATGCTGGCATTGCTTGTCGAACATCATGCCGCTCGTCAGCTATGGCACTGCGACAGCACGAGGGAGCTGAAAACTCTGGGCCTTAACCGCAGATGTTTTCTACGGCTTGGCTTTTAACTTGCAGCTGCAGAAACCTTTTCAGCACACTGCTGTACCTCTGCATGAACAAATTAAGAGTTCGTGCTAAGACTCAGGTTATAATAAACAAAGCAGAACATGCATACATGATTGGCATGCTGAAAGAGGCAATGAATTTTGATGCTTTTAAGAAAGCTTAATGACCACTGATATTAAAAGTCTCATGGAAAGATTTCTATTGACCTTCATGTTTGCAAAAATCCTTTTACCTTTAAAATGACTCAGAAGCCAAGTCCAGCCTAGCTGTGTGCCCTTAAATCCCAATTTGCTTTCCTGCAATTTAATGCTAATTGCATTGGATAGAAAATGGACAAACAATATTTGTACTCTGCTAGAAAAAGATGTGCCGCCTGCCTAGGTGTGCTACTACTGACGAACCACAGAAGGCCACTTTTATCACTGAAACACTGCCTTTTAGTGACCAAGCCTGGATAAAGATCACAGAAGAGACTCACCCGAGGTGTGCATACCTGGCATTGTAATGCATAAAGCACAGTTGTTAATCCCTGGCTAATTAACATCTTCATTCAGCAGCTGAAATTATGAGGAACACATTAGCAGTGCATTTAAAAGTTACAGATCGCATACGCACGCCATTAGTGCCACACACTGTCAGCTTCTACCGCTGCTCCTATTTCCCCTCCTCCTTGCCCATTCCAGTAATTTTTAGTCCAGTATTTCTTGCTCAGGAACATTAATTTTGAAAATACAACCTGACTCATTTTATTATATTTTTCACATTAAACTCCGCTATATTAAGGTTAGCAGTAATACACTCAAGCTGCTTAAAAACCTCTGGACTTCAAGTCCCGAACTTAAAACTCCAGGCTACGTGTTCAACTCTTAGCTTGTCGAGAGCTAGACATTGAACGTGATGAGGGTAACGTATTGTACAATGCAGAAAGAAAAAACACAAACCCAGCCACCTAAATGCAAGTTTTACTTCTGCAAAATTGAACTGCAAGTCCTGTTTGCAGCACAGAAGGCAGGCAGCTACGGGGATGGGTCAGGCTCTGCCAGCAACACGAGATCAAGTCTCCAGAGGGCTATTGTCAAGCTTCTGAAGGAAAGGGGTGAAATAAAACAAAAATATTTGTAAAACGTAATGGGATTTTTTCCACCACCACTGGAGAATGTTTTTCAGGCAGTTAGCCAGCACCACTTCAAAGAGTAAAAAAGCATGTGGTTTTTGTACAGCTTTGTACTTTAATATTAAACACAGAAAAAAGCCGGGCTCAGTGAGGCAGCCAGGCAACCGTCACTTTGATGCAGGAGAAAGTACGTCAATCGGCTGCATCACTGCAGCGGCTCCGGGGTCGGGGAACCCTCCTACAGCATCTCCCTGCCCACGCAGCGAGCACCGTGTACTGCTCCCCTCCGCAACGCCGCGGGCTCGGCGAGAGGAGGGGGAGGAAGGCAAAAAAACCAAGACATCGCTTTTCACTCCAGCAAAAGGACAAAGCTGAGTCAGACGTTAACTCACAGGCGGCTTCTTGCAAGGTGTGGAGGTAACACTGCAAAGGCTGGAGCTGTCCCACGGCGGGGTCCGGAGGACACACGCCGCCGGGCTGCTCCCCATTCTGCTGCCAGCCAGAGGGACGAAGGATGTCCCTGCAGGAGCTTGAAACGGGGATGCAAACAATCTCATTTCATCTCTCTCAAAGATCCTTAGCAAGAGGTGGTCCTGACGCAGCGGTTTCCCCGCTCTCGCTCGGGCATCATAAAAATCAGAATAAGCCAGGCCAAACACATTTACGGCAGTTGTGTTTGTGCTGCAACACACCGGACTTTCATGCAATTTCATTTTAATACAGGAACATTAACTACACGTTATGGGCTTGTTTTGCAACTGGCTCCTGACTGTCTGCAGAACTTAATTTAGACGTATGAAAACGACAGGTCTTAACCGAGCAACCAGTGCAATTTCTAGCAGCCCCGTTTTACTATGAAAGCTAATGGTCAATTCCTCAAATTCCAAACAGTTAAAAACTGGACTTCGATCTCACTTCCCACTAGTTAACCTGTTCAAGCCTTGCCCTAACCTGGCTATATCCAAAAGGACCCAGACCTAAAGCTTATTGCGCTATGGCTCTTCAATCCGATTCCTGCTCTTTTCTGAGCAGGTTTTCAAGTCCATGCAGCAGGTTACCACGGGGCAGAGCAGGACAGCAAGCCTTCCAAAGCATAAACTGTCAAGTAACTCCATCGGCACCTTGCGCAATGGGAAGCCAACTCGACCCTCCTGCAGATGCTACTATCGCCGAGAGGTTTGATTTATACCAGGCTCATCTCAGAAAAGCCAAAAGAAAGCCCCGCAGATTTCTCAGTTCTTGTTCCACCGCAGACCGCGCCGCACGCAACGTTCCTAAAGGACTTACACCAAAAAGCAGGAATTAAGAAACGTGATGCGCAGGCCCACACTGCCTCGTCGGTGGCAGGCAGAGGTTATTCTTAGTAGCTAGCTGAAGCAATATGGTTTATTTAAAAAAGGGAAAGTCCTCATGCTATATGAGGACCTCAAATGACTGCTATTTGCCTAAAGTTTCTCATTCACACTGAGATTCATTAGACAGTGCTGCACCTACCTGCAGTCTCCTATCCTAAAAATAAAAGGAAGAAAAGCAAGATTTAGTATCTTGTGAAGAATGCCTATTTGAGTTTGCCAGGGTGGCCAAAAGCTGCTTTGATATTAGTTGTTACTATTGCTAAAAAAATCCTGCTAGGCAGAACAAGTATAGTCCTTGGCATCGTGCATCTCCTCCTCCTCCTCCCGCGGGTGGCCGGGATCCAGCCCCGGCACGCAGCCGCCCCGCAGCCCTCCCCGGCGCTGGCTGGCGAGCGGTGCCGCGCTTTGCCGCCCGGCATCTGAAGCGAATGAGTCATGCTGCCACCTCCTCGAGCCCCGAGGAACCCGGACCGCGCGTGCAAGCTCTCCTCCCCACCGCACGCAGGGTCGGTGTAAGGTTTTGGTGTGAGAGGGGCAAGAAAACTCTCCCCCATGTGATTGCAGCGTCAAACGAGTTGACCGAGAAGTATGGTTCATGGGACTTTTGCTTGTAAATCCACAAGGTACTTTAAGAGACACTTAAGCGATGAAATGGTTTTAAATAGGATCGGTCTAGCTGCTGTAAGATATTCCTTCACTCTTTCCTGGGAATTTAGTATTCTGGAAACTGCCAAAGATACAGCAGAGACTGCTGGGGACGTGCTGTGACAGGGACAAGTGTGATGCTCGGGGCACCCTCAGCTCCCACTGCAGTCGCTACGTAAAGACAGAACCCACTTTGCCACTCAAAACCCTTGTGTTCATCCAATGGTTTTCAAACAGTTATGAATAAAGTTAAAAACAGGAGGAGAAAGTTCACTTTACCCTACACTTATTCATTTTGTAAGAACTGTGCTTACACAGACAGAGCTTTGACCAGACGAGAGCAGAACTGTTCGCAAGGGCGCAACTTTTTGGTGCAATTTCGGTATTACTCAGAAAAGGGTCTTGCACATCATCTTGACAGAGCTGGAGTTTACTCTATAAGCTCTCAGTGCCAGCAAAGGCAGGAGGATGTTTTTGCAATGGTGTGGGGAAAAAGGAGGAGCTACCACCCAATTTAGTAACTGAACTACGACCTGCAAGTTGACGAGCAGGTAACTGATGGAGGAAAGGCAACGTGCCTGCCCCAGAGCACCAATACTTCCTGCGAAGTAGGAGATGCTTGGAGAAGAAGAGGTAAAAGCAACTGCAGAATATGACAATGAGAAATCAGGTGGATTAGTCACTGAAGACTAATGACACAAATGAATCCAGCGCGTGCATTCATTCATCCCCTCCTCCGAGGGCTTTGGGATGCTGCAGACGTTACACGCAGAGCGGCTCGACATTGAAGTGTGAAATGAGGTAAATCCCGTTCTCGCAGGGAGAACGCAATTGCTCCGACGGCACGTAAATCCCATGGACCGGAGCTGGAAACAGCAGGGGAAGTGACTGGGTCACTAGAAAGTGAATTCAATGCCATCGCAGAAGACGGCGACTGACTTTCGGCGAGCTCCTTACCAGGCTGTCGATCTGGGGCAACGGCTAGACTCGTGCAAAGGAAAGATTGTTTTTACTTATTAAAGTGGAAGGAAATGTTTCCATAAATAGGAACTGCAGGAATCAGTACTGATGACATTTGCTCTGACCTCATTCATCCTCAGGAGATGCAACCTCTGAATTTCACTCTTGGCTGATGGACAAAACCAGCCCTGAAAATCCCTCTGAGTTGCAGGGGAAGGAAAGTGCTTGTTGTTTTTTTTTTTTTTGTAACTAGAATAGAAAGAGGAAAAATGACCAAATTCCTGCAAAAATGAACATTCACCTAGAAAAGTCTGCTTTTAAACACTGGTTTGAGCCCAGCCTGCTTTCCAATCGCCCATTCACCTCCCAAACTCCCTCAAGTGATACAGGAACTGACTTTACAGCGACTGCAGGGCACCAGGTCAAGGATCTCAGGCAAGAGCAGCCTGTTGCTAACTTTCTCCTACTCTTCAGCAAGCCCTTTTTTTGCTATAGTGTCCCACACACTAGCTCCTGGCTTGCTTCCGAGTGAGCCAAAAAAGGGAAAAGAAAAAGAAAAAAAAAAAAGAGACGGTTTGGAGCAGGCTGGAGAGAGGAGAAGTTACTGGTCCTGAAGATCACCAGGGGTTAAAGGCAGCACATCTATGGCTCGAGCACTTTCTAAACTTTTAAAATAACATGAAGTGCTCTAGCAGTATAATCCACAATTATAGCTAGCTTGCATGCCCAAAACTGGCGTTTTTACCAGCCGTGGCTTAGACCTGACAATTTTATGTGTCTGACAGCAGCAGATCTGCTGCTTGCAAACAATCCTCAGCTCGCACTCAGAACACCCTGCATTCATTTACAGATTTTAAAAAAGGTACTAATTACGCATGCCTCTGCAGTCAGACGTACATACGAACTGGCCCAGCTGTAGCATGACCAGCCTGGGCACAGGAGAACAAAGGCAACAACTGCAGAACAACAGGGAGTGCTGGCAGAGGGAGAAGAAAGCAGAGAATACTCATTAAACCACTCGGAGAATCATGACACATCTCATGCTGCCACCCACACTAGAGGCAAACAAAACAAAACAAACTATTAATGAAAAAGAACAGCTGATACTATAGTGACCTGACCGCAACTTGCAGGGGACAGAGAAGCGGAGCTGCGTTCAAGGTGCCCGCTGCCGGCCACAGCACCTCCGGCTCCTCCACCTCCACCAGTTTAATCTCCAAAGCTTTGGTGTCTCATGCCTAGACCCGGCAGACTCAGCTCCACTCAATTTGTCCTACAGATTACTCTACAGTCGAGTCTTGTGAGCACACGCGCGTGCACACACGTCCTTTGAAGATAAACACTGCTTATACCCCGTGAATCAGCGTAAGTCAGCCCAGCTCTGAGCACTACGGTGGAACAGAGTCCCATTTTCTGAAATGTCAGAGTAGGAGTCTGCGGCTCATTAGTGCCAGCTCCAGCGCTGAAGGATGCAGTGTGGTAGCGTGCCTTGAGGAATTAAGGAAGGTCAGTCCCAAATTTAGGGATTGGCTGAATATTCTGATAATGTGTCTTAAATGCAGTTTGTTAAAAATAAAGGGTTTATTTTGATATGGCATACGGCACATTGCATCATCTGGAGTGTGCGGCGAGACAGATGGTAAGAGTAAGACAGAGCCTTCCCTTTGCAGCATTTGCTACCATGTTAGGAGCCTCTTTAAATGACTTTGTTTAATAAGTTTTCCAGGGGCTGTTTGAGGCAAGAGAAATTGGGAAGCAGAAGATCAGCGCTCCATTAACTAACATTTTAGAGGAGCTGACAGCACTGAGAACAGGCACACTGGAACAAGAAATCCGCTACAAGTCTTACAGTATTTTTGAATTATTGTTGTTAATATTAGGTAACTTGCCAACCAGTCGCTGACACTTAGGACGGGACAGCAGGTTCTTGGCTTTGCAGGAATCCTGGAAGCCTCCTATTGCCCCCCAGTCGCCCACTTCATCAACACCAGCCATAACTGCTCCTCAAAGTCAGTGCATGAAGGGAAACAACATCTTAAAAGCCACTTTGAACCAACGTTGCACGCTTCTAACGTCAAGTACTTTGGTCCTCAAAGAACATCCCTGAAGAACAGCATGCCACCACTTCACTCCCACCAGTATCACATTAAGATTTGGCTGCCAACCTAAAAGTCTTGGCAATTTTACAGCAGCAACAAGAAGACAAAATGCCTGCTCAAATCCATGAGCGATGGACGAGCACGGTGACTTTTGGCTCAGAATTACGAGTAGAGAAACTGCAATACATTACGTGGCAAAGCCCGCCAGCTTTTAGCTAATATTCTCCTGGAGTAAATAAACCCAAGACTTACAGAAACTGAAGAAATGTATTTGAAGGCAACATCACCCCAAAGTTAAAAGCAATAAACAGCTAAAGCTCCGTGTGAGCCTCTTGGCTCCTACATAGCCTGGAGGTCCAGATAGTGTCTGAGATAATTACAAAAAGCTCCACTTTGCTGCTGGAGCCGCAGAAGCTCAGAGCTCAGCGTGCCGCACGGCTTCCCGCTGGGGCTTTGGCTCGCCGCTGATGACTGCGGTCCATAAAAGCCAGCGGAGCGTCCTGCTGAGCCATCCCCACCACCCAGGGGAAGGCCCGCGAAGATCCAACTGCCTCTTGCAGTTGCTGTGGCCGTACGTTTGCAGCATTAAGGCAATAAAAGGCCATGCAATGCACTCTCCTTCTAACAGGTTCCCCTCCAAATTACCAAATGTCTTTTAGTGCCGGGAAAGAAGCATCATCAGATTGTGGCAGAGCCAGTTCTGCATGTACAGAATGCAAAAATTACAGTTCCTTAAGATATCTGGGAAGTGCTGGAGGAGTGCAGAGAGGCTGCTTTAATTGCTTTAACCCACTGCTGCTATATCTCTGTAGCAGATATTACTTTCTAAGGGTTTAAATCTGAGGTACAGTAGCTGTCCAAAGCTATTTGCAGGTTTTTTGTAAACAAGTCCTACTTCTCAGGCCTCTGCTTCAAGCAAGATAAACAGTGTGGCAATTAAGCTACAACTTCTGTGCCAAAACAAGATAAACTAATTTTCTACTGAAGTTCTGCAGAACTATCCCGAACTCCTGGAAGAGCAGCCTGGGGCACGGGCAGAGAAGCGAGCGGGCTGCAGGGTGCGATGCTGCAGCGCTCCAGCGCGACAGCTTTCACCTCTGCTCAATTAACAAAAACTCGCCTGCAAATCCAGCCGTCAGCAGACGGTGCGGGGGGGCTCTTCGGAATTCGGGACCAAGCACTTGAGCACAAACAGGGACAGTCGCAGAAAAGCGGTCGCTCTCCTTCTGTTCGTCCCGCGATACCCTGGCGCGCTCAGGTAAGCCCGTGGTAGTCCTCTCCAGTGGGGGTTGGCTATAAAAGCTTAGGAGCAATAGTAGGTGAAGGGCTACCATGAAAGCAGAACTTAAATTAAACCTCTGATGTAGCTTCGCACGGGAAAAGGCAACTGCATGCTGTATTAATTTACACGTGGCACCCCGGGAGAGTGACTCATCTTTTGCAGAGAAGCCGTCTGTCCAGCGAACTCATCGGATGTTTGGAGGACACCAGTGGTTCATCTTCCGCTCCCATCCACCCTGCACAGGAGCCGGGCTGCAGCTCAGCAGCTATCCCCATCTTCTGCTGGATTTTCCAGGTACACCAGACGATCTGAATTCAAAAGCACCGCTGCACTTGAGCAGATACCTCGTGCACGAACCCCAAATGAGTTACAGTTCAAGGCATCTCGGACCATTAGGCTGACCGAAGTTATGGATGGGTTAATACTAGAGGAAATCTTGAGTAATTTAACATGTTCCAAAAGTGTCCTGCTGTGTTTACAATTAAAATACCACAGGAAAAAACCACTGTCCGCAGAAAGGGGAAGAGATTTGTGATTGTTTCATATGCCTTGAACCCTTTCTGGCCTTGAATCCTTCAGCCAGACACTGCATTCAACAGGTTAATGAGCTGGAGAGCTGATCAAAGGACAGATGTTTACTCCCCCTTTAATTTCTGTTCAAGTCACAAATGCTCACAAATATTTATCTACAGAAGTCATGGCACTAATCCCATCTCCCTCCTAGCTTTTAAGTTTAGTGATCAAAGTTGTACCATTTCTTGAAGACAGTATTTCAATTTCAGTTAGTAGTGTCTTTTAAAGAATAATAAAAAAAGTACTTTTCATAGGGGAAATTAAGAGAAAATGGGTATGTTCTAGAGAAAATTAAAAGAAACATCAAAGTGAAACTAGGCAGCTTAATTTCACACCATCTCTTCCTAAAAAGGATGACTGTAGGCAATCCCCTTTCAACAAATGCTGGAATTAGGATCTCATTTTCCCAGAAAGGCATTTCGGAGGACAGCCTCATCTGCCTCCCCACCCACACAGATATCCCCAGCTTCACATCAGAATACGAGTTTGCATGGAAACTCCTCTACCTGCCCCTAGTCCTCTTCAAAAACGACCTCAAGAGCGACGAGCAAATCCCACCTGCGTTCCCACCCGTCGGTGGCACAAGGAAAGCGGAGGCTGCAACAACCGAGGCACTTGCTCAGAAGGTGGCCCTGGGAAAGGGCTTTGTTTTGTTTTCCCCTGCCCTTCCACCCTTAGCTGGCCACAGCTGGAAACACACAGCTTTCGAGGCCCGACTTCATTATCGGAGCTAACTGGCGAAGTTGCATTTCACTGTTAACTCTGCGAGCCCTACCCGGGACAAGTGCATTATTGAAATTTCACCTGATAAATAAATGAGTTTAAAATCCGGTGTACGGTGGGGTAAACATTTCCTAACTATTATTGGCCAAAGGAAAGAGTGTGACTGAGCTCTTTAACAGTCAACACTGGCTGTTTCCACCTGTCCTGGTGCCAGGGGTGTAGTTTGCTGCCAGGGGACACGCGGTACCCTTGCTGGACAGCTGCACCAGGATGACAGGCCACTGCTGTAATGGAGTATATTAAAATTCAGTGCTGTGAGTCAGACAAGCATGTGCAGGATGTCTTCAACAACAAACTGCCCCCGGGTGCTGCAAGCATGCAAAGACGTTTTGAGCACCAAACCCATGGATTAGGGGTGCACTGGGGGCACGCCGCTCCTCGAGCTCAGGGGAACCGAGAATCCGCAGAGTCTTCCAATGCGTTTGTCCGTGATGCTCGTGTTCCCTCCTCTGCTTCCAAAGAAGTCTAAACTAGATTTCTTCAGAAGCAAAAGGCCAAACTTCCCCGCATGAGGGCAGTAATTAGGACGTTATTAGAAATGCCTTCTGAGATGACCGTTCTCTCCTTCCCCCTCTCGGTGCACGCTGATCCTGGGGAGTTGTTTGTCTCCACTCTCCATTTGTCATCCTCACTCAAAGAGCACATGAGTCAGACCGTGCACCACAGATGCTGCTGATAAAAGCACACTCCATTTGGGAATATTAGCAACCCTGCAGAACAAAGACAGCTAAAAAAATAAATCCCATCCACTGACTCCCAATCAATGCCAGTAAGTGCCTGGTAAATGTCACTGGCTTTACACTTTGCATAAACATCAATCTTTGGATGGTCCAGATTAACTCCTCAACTCCCGCTAGATCACAAGCGCACACCTTATAAAAGGGCAGCAACCAAGGTGCACCTTCAGCATGGAACAACCAGCGCCTGTCCCAGGGGCGCTCGCTGTAGTTCTGTCCCAACAAACACCACAAAGAGGAAAAAGGAGATATGCAACTTATTTTTGCACAGCGATACTACATAGGCTGGATTTTTGCTATGTATAATTTTCCAGAGCAACAAAAGTGAAGCAATTAATATTCACATGGACCAGTCACAGCAGAAGCTCAAGCCCCGGCCAGCTGGAAGCTCGACCCCAGAGACGAGCAGCTTTGCTTTGGAAAAGGGATCCAACGAGCTTAAGAAAAACGGCACCGACTGTACGTGCTCTCACCACTGGTTTGGAATCAGTTTACCACAACAGAATTAAACTAGATAAAAAGAAATACTTCAGTGCATGTAAATAATACCACTAAATAAAACTACGCATGATTAAAAAGCCATCAGCCTCGGTGCTGATAAACCTCGGCAGGCCCTGACTGCACTGTTGCCGTCTCACCACAGCTCTCGACAGATCTCAATGCTCCTTTCAGGCACATCTGGAGAACTCTCTTATAATCTACAAAAAAAAAAAAAAAAAAACAACAAAAAACCCAGAAAAAACACAGTGACCCAGTTCGAAGTGTACAACTTGTCTATTTTCGATAGAGCACAGAGCCAGCTGCAGTGCAGGCTGTCCTGACCAGAGGCAGAACAGAAGTCCTCCTCCGTCGGCACACAGCGCCGGGCTCTCTGCAACAAGCTGCTCCGTCTGCATCAGCCTGTTCTGCTTGTGCCACGTTGTTCTTCATAACACTCACAAACTGGTTCTGCAGAATCCTACAATTAGAACAGCACCACGTATACAAATGCCACAGATAAAGGATCAAGAGCTCCTCTGCTCACAAGAGGTTTTTTTAAATCTTCCAGATTCAGATTAGTTTGCATGTAGTGCGTTTTGAAGCCATGAACTTAAATGAACGGAAGAGTTTCCAACAAAAATGGTTAGCCTCTATACATACAGCCTCTATAGTGCTCAGGCTGCATCAGCCTAAAGATCCATCGTGCAACGCTGCTCATCCTGGATAGCAGCCAGCAGGAGAGGAAGGAAAATGTGCAAGAAACCGGGCAGTCCAGCTGGGCCTTCGCTACCGTTTTTATGATTTCTAAAGCTCCAGGACTTAAAATGATTTGAGGCTCTTCCCTTATCACCACTGTATCTCATCGGTTCCTTCCAACACAGGAAATCAGTTGTACTCACTCACTGTGCACCAACAGCTGGACAACAGCTGAAATATTAACCTGTACTGGAGTCTGAGTGTGCCGAAACGGCCAAGATAACTGAAAAACTGCTGAAACACTCTAGAGGCAACATCACCACAGAGATGCAGCAAATTGTAGATCTTCGTTTACCCACCTGCACTCCTAGCTACTGCCTTCCTTTCCCGTCTGCTCTACTACAGCATCTCCTCGGCCTCTGCAAGCAACGGGAGCTGCTACTGCTAACGTTGGGTGTTGCAGCTGCATTGCCTGCGTCCGAGATCAGGGTTCGTGCTGTTTCCTGCAAAGTGTCATGGCAGGGGAGTGCAGACACAGGTTGTCTGCAGACGAGATCTGCTGCTGTTCTCCTGCCCAAGCAGGAAAAGGGCAGGAGGAGAGATCAATTCTAAAGCAACACTTTTCTAATTAACAAAAACTTGCCAGGAAATCTCACAAGTTTGACACACAATCCCTCTCCATCAGTATCTAAACAAAATATTTACCCTATTGATGTTAATTTAACAGTGTAAAGGACTTGAAATCAACTTCCACTTTCTAAAGCTCCTGCAGCTCTGGCTCAGTGGAGGTGGACACCGCAAGCAGCCCCGTGCAAGCATCGCGAGGTGCGTCAGACACACAGCGCTGCCGCAGAGAGAAAACAGAATCCAGTCTGTTCAAAAGGGGAATGTCGGGTACATCCAGGTGACCAGCAGAAGCATCTCTGCGGCGTCCAGACATCCTTTACACAGAGAGTAACCCTGGGTTCTGTGCAGCCTCCACACGAACCACCATAACAACCGCTGAAACACAAGCACTGTCCTGCTAAAAAGGTATTAAAAGATTATCTTCTAGACATAACATGATTAATTGTTACTATTTTTAAGATTTAGGTATACTGGAAAAGGAATGATGAATAAAATAGACACAAACTAGTCTTTACATGATTTAAGCCTTAAACATACAGAAGAGGATGAAAACATCTTCCTTTACAGCTTTACACCAGTGTAGCTCTGGAAAAGGCTGTCGTGTTTCAGGAAGCGCCAAATGTTTGATCAGAAACTGAATCTGATTCACCGTTTTGGTGCTGTTTCCTGCACCCTGCCAGACAGGACCGGGGCAGGCGGCAGGATTATTTTACCTTGAGAAACAGCAGCCCCGTCACTGGATGTAACCGGGGAAGAGCTCTACTCGGGGTGGGAAAGAGGTGATATTAGAGATGCTTAGGCAGGTTCTGGTGCGTGCAAACAAATCAAAGCACAGGCCAGGTATATTTGGAGGTAGCCTCTTCTGCCCTGCCCCAAAGTACCTGGAGCCAGCTTCCACTGCTCACCACCACTGCTCTTGCAAAAGGGACATTTGCAAGACATTGCAGATCTGCGCACTCTCCTAGATGCCTGGACACCAGGGTTTCAGTTTTGGGATGTTAACTGAATATTAGGAACAAGCACAATACCTGGCCATTTAAACTAAGGTGCATTTGTAAGAGACTAAGCACGCCACTTGGACTTTGGCTCATTGTATCAGCAAGAGAAATGCAGTCTTATTTCCTCCGGGCACAGCCTAACACTGACACTGAACAGCTACTGCCTGACAAACAGCCCCGTGGTCACCCGGATAAACAACAGTAGCTCCCGTGTGTGCTGCTATCACTGTCAGATCACTGGACTAAGGCTCTACGGCTTTTTTTTGGGGAAATAGAGCACTACCTGGGAATCAGCAGCAGCCATAAGGCAGATTCAACAGCAGCAGGTACAGCAAAAAAAAAAAAAAAAGTTTTTTTCAAAGGCAAACAAGTTTGATAGAGTCCAGCGTAGTGACAGCTTCCACAAATAAACATTGAAGGTCTGCACCAAGAACACGTTTATCAACTCTCCCGGTCTATTACAGCCCCAGGAAGGTGAGGCACACTAAACATGTCCATGAACTTGAGCAGAATAAACTCACCATCAGCACAGCCATGTGGTTAGTCTCCACTGTGCTGCAACTTTGTCTTGTAGGGACAAAATGCAACCTGATGGACTCACTTCCTACGTGGAGGACAGCTTGTGTCTACCCTCCGGCTATTTTCACCTGTATTGATGAATGCAAACAACTCTTAATTAGAAGCACTGGAGTTAAGTCTTCGTCACATTTTAAAAGAGGTAAAACCAGGAATGTAGCACGCTTGAGTCATACAGCAGGTTGTACAGCATCGTACCACCAGAAGTAACCCCACAGATCTCCTAATTTTCCTTTCCAAATAATTGATATTTACGACAAATGTATCAGCTGCTTTGGGCTTGTTTGGCTAGCTGGACCCTTGGTGCAAGATTAGGTCGAACACACGGCAGCCTTTCGGTTACTTTCCTTCACCTCAAGTTTGGTATTACTTCTGTGCCTGCTTATATACAACACCCTTTCTTGCACAACAGCTCCGAGCCTTGAGAATTCGAGTTTTGCTGGATGTTTGTGGATCCCACCACCAGCTGTCACCTCTTTAGGAATGCAAAAACAACCCACAACAAATTTGCAGTTAGAGAACAAGTCCTTAAATCAGACACTTGCAAAAGCATGCAGAGCTACGATCCTGCAAAAATGTCAGAAGTGGGCTCTCAATGGCAAGGTAATTATAAATTTATCTTAATAGCGCATTAAACCCAACAACTTCTTTTGCAAAGATGAAGGGCCCCCGGCCTGCTGAACTTATAGCAACACACAAAGGCTTTTGTATATTCTGGCAACAAAATAAGTCTCTGGAAAATACCAGCTATTTCTTGACCATGGAAAACAGAGCTCCCCATCTAATTTATGGCCTTGCTAACAATGTGGGAAACTCATTACGAGAAACAAACAACTGAGATGTTGCTTGCCACTTCCCACCTATCCCAACAAGCCCCGTCTTAAACTACTTTCCAACTGCTTCTCTCTTCTGGGAAGGTAAATAGCCCGACGGGTTGATCCGAGTACACCCTGTGGGTCCTGCCTCAGGATCAGCCAGCTCGCACACCGTGCTCGAGCGCTCGCTCGCCTTGCTGCAGTGGCAGGGAGATTTGTGTGAGCGGGACAGCTCGCGGGAACGCAGCAAAGCTGTTCCCGCACCCCTCATTCCCACGGACAGCAGCAGAATATTGTACCGTGTCTCATTTCAACCGATCCTAAAGCATGCAACGAGGCACAGGGCAAAGCCTGCAAACCCAAAATGCAACTTGCAGATGTAGCAGCTCGTAGACGAAACACCACACAGATCAGTTTGCGCAGCCTCTTTAAATCATTAGATTCCTTGCGGAATGAGCTGCAGACATGATGACAATTTTAAGAGAGCACGTAAGCTGGATCAGTACTGGTTTCTGAAAAGCTACTTTGAGAGTTCTTCATACATAAGAACATACTTTTATCAGCTAGAAGAGGAAAAAGCTGCCTAAGATGCAACTAACTCATAAGCTTTCCACCTGAAATCATCCACATCCTGCCTATGAAAAACATTTCAAGGCAAAACTCAAGTATCAATTTGCTAAATTAAGCTGCTTGCTCACACTCCCCTTCACAGAGTTTGAGCAGGATTAGAGCACTTAGCCTGTGCTGTGTGCCTATTTGGACCCCAGATCCGGATAGCGTGAGCTTAGGGCTCCACGTCAGGGCAGTAAGAGCAAAATACAACCACAGTAAAAAGCTATTTCTCAGGCCCTTTCTGGAACTCCATCAAACTGAACCGCCTGTTGATTTAGCCACTGGTGCGAAGTCGAGCGGAGCCAGCCGCCAATACAGACAGCCCTGGCGCTGAACCGACCTTCAGCAACGGCTGCAATTCTGTGTGTTTTTTTTTTTTGCTCTGCTTGGAACCACGTAAATAGCATTTCTGTTTGCCATTAATCCGTTCATGCTTGCGCTTCCCAGAGCAACCACCGCTGGGAACAGACTTGCGTGTCTTCAGATGCCCAGGGCTTCCCCGCCACGCCGACCTGCCAGCCCTGCAGAATGCAAAAAAGCCGCCAGCGCAGAAAACAGCGGTGGTGTCACTGGCAGGACAACAGGCAGAGCAAAGGCATCGAGGTTACGCTGGGCAACAGAGGAAATCGCTGCAGAAAACAGGAGCAAGATGCCAGAGTCTGGAGGTTGATAATCCTTCCACAAACAGAACTTCGTGACATACGTTTGTAAGCTAACGACTATAAAGAAATTCAGTAGGCTTCTCTGTGAAGTCTCTGTAAACCAGAGATGCTCCGTGATAAGAGTTTCACTTGGGATTTCAGCCAGAGGAGATAGCATGCTGCAGGCATAAACTAATATATTCATCACTAAAATTCTACAGTAGGCACAGAAATAGCTGAAAACATTACGGAATATTGTTACTCTAACTCAATCTTATGCTTTGCTACTCTCTCTGACCGTTTTAATTGCCAGGTGAAGTATTAAGGCAAAGCATGCTCAGATCAATGGCATCTACACCTCTATTAATTTCAGCCTAATATTAAGAAGGAGCAGTGGTGTGAAGCAGCCAAATTATTACAGCCCCTGAACATCTGAGACTGGAGCAAGCCCTGATAGCAATAGGAAGAAAGGGGGGAGGATTAACAGAGACCATTAGCTGCACATCACCTACACAAACCCTCATTAGTTCTGCTAATTTGTTAGAGGGAGGAAAAATAAAGCGGTTGGATATCACAAGAGAGAAATCAAACAGCAGAAATGCAGCTGTGTTTTCTGAAGTGCGAGTTTCATACTTTCGAGTTCTGGAAGAGGATGCGGGCACCGCCTCCAGGCAAAAGCTGCTGAAAGAATCAGGGTGTTTAGACTAGGGTGGAGGGACACTGCATACCTGCAAGGAAACCCACTGTTACCACCGGGCTCCATCAAAACCAGGAGCAGCGGGCTGAGGCTCAAACAGGATAAATTCAGCTTTAAGAAAAACCTGACAGCCAAGGGAATTGCTTTCTGGAACGGTTTTCATACAAACTGCTAAGGTGTATTCACGGGCATCCTAAAGACGAGCAAGGTTTGGTCTTTGAAGCACAGCGTTATCAGAGGCTCCAGGTGGCACAGCCGCAGCAGGGATGGCTGCCACATGTGCCAACCAGGCACTACCCACCAGCAGGTTTTAGGGTGCTCAGACCAAACCAGCTAGTGACACACGAGAAGCGTTAGTAACACAACTGAGTACTAATTGAGTCACCCAACCAGAGGAAACTCACTGACTTCACCACGTCTTCTCCCCCTCCCCTCGTGGGAACGGCAAGGGAGGAGACGCCGAGGAGAGCCAGCGAGGCAGACGGATGACCTGCCGCGCGGGGAAACTGCGCGAGATGATTCACACAGCCCCAGCCGTGCGAACGGCCTGTAAGCACATCACTGCTCTTCCCCATCCGATAGTAAATACTGGACCTAAGCCATTTTATTTCTCTTGGGGAGACTCCCAGCGTTGTTTTGGCACAAAAACAACGGAGCAGCCATTCCCATTCTCCAGCTATGGCCGTCTACTCCAACTCATCTCGAGCTCTCAGCTCACCCACCATCCTGCTGCCTTTCAGGGTCCCTGAGGGACCACGAGTACCCTTTTTGCCCAAGGTCCAAGCTCTCCACAGCCAACTGGGCTCCTTAAACTGAAGTTGTCGGGCCTGTGAACCCTATTTCAAGCCATTCTTACCCAGTAACGCATTTCCCAGATGCGATACTCAAACGGCAACTGGGTAGAAACCTGTTCTGGTGAAGACAGCTGCGAAATCCAGCACCTGACTGTGGGAAAGCAGAGGTCATTTCCCCAAAGCTAGTGAAAACAAAGAGGTGTCAACTCATTTGAAGAACGAATAGCAACATCCATACCAAGACAGACAGGCCAAAGGAAGCATCAGATCTGAGAGCGACGGGAAGACAAGAGATTCCACCAGCAAAAATAAATACAGCGTGCGTATCCCCACGCGATGCGTGCAGCTACTCCTCCACTGCAATTGCACCATCTCAGCCGTATCCATCTCAAGTATTTCACATCAAGCTGTAATAGAGCAGATTTTTGGTGTTGATCGCACTCTCACAGCCCCGCACTCGTTCACGCTAACCATGGGAGATGAGGGTAGGTAGCCCTTATTGTTGTCTTGGACACTGAACCTGAACCCCTGCATCAGTTCTCCCCTCTCCTTTTTCCACGATTCAGCCAAATTGCAAGATACCCTTGGACTGACACGCCAGCTTTGAGAAAACGAGGAGCGGGTGCTATTAACGAGCATAACGTACTCGGTGCTCCCAGGGTGCACTCTCTCCATCCCTCTGGTCTCCCAGAGGTCTGCGACCGTCCCACTCGAAGGGCTTCATGCATCACTTCAAGGTACCCAAAAATTCATGGCCCTGTAAAGGCCCCCAGCTCCCTAGGCACGAACTTTCTGTGCAAGCGGAGGGATGGTATCGCGTCAAGATGACCCCAGAGCAGCAAAGGAGACAGGTACACAAACAGGCAGCGTGACGTGCCTGGAGGGCAGCCAGGGGCAGAGGAGCTGGGAATGCATTCAGAGGAGACCTACAGTGCAGATAAGTTTGCTGCAAAAGAATGTTTTAGGGGTGACTCATGATTGTGAGAGAAGATACCAAACAGTAGTCTCGTACTGGTCTATAAAGCAAATCTATTCCGCTGAACCTAATTCCAATTAAGCAAACCCTTACTCTGAATTTTTGTGGCAAAGGTGTTTAACATTAGAGTCTCGTAGTCTCTTCTCCTCTGTATACAGAGGAAAATTCACAATCAGGCTGCAGTCCATGGAAAGTTGACAGAAGGTGTGTTCACATGGCCAGATTTTAGTCTGATACAAACCTAACACTGAAGGTGACAAGAGGTACAAGGAAAGGAGAAAACTGGAAAAAACAGGTTACAAAATCACAGCATCTTAAGGCATCTCTTAGGAGACTGAAACCTGAACAAGGCCACTGAAGAGAGAGAATCGGGACGTTGCCCCAGATCTTTTTTCGATATATTTAACTGGGGTTGTCTCAATATACTAAAAAAGTCATACACAGACCGCCACAATCTCAAATTTTCCCTTGACTGTCTGCACACTGCTGATTGTGTCTGATTAAAAATGCAGAGGACTTTTGCACATGCTGCAGAAATTAAATTCTTAGAAAAACATTTCAAGCACACAGGAGGGAAGGAAAGGTGGTTTTTAAGTTCATGTGTAGAAAAGGTGAAGAGAAGGGACATCAAAGAATGGTCATCACCGACAAATTACAGACTGCGGGGAGAAATGCGGTAACTCAGCTGTCAGCCAGGGACGTGAGAGGGACCTTCTGAAGAATCAGGTGTCATTAAGTGGTGCTGGATGAGCGTCTAACAAAATGCTTTGAGCATCTCGCTGAGCTCAAATTGGAAGCGGAGAACTGTAAGTCCCATCCTGTTTCAAACGCAATTCAACTTTGAGCAGAGGCTGTTGCATTTGGAAGTGCTTTTTTAAAACATGAGCACTAGAGGGAGGGCACAAATTCACCCGTCAGCTTGACTCTGAGAGCAGCAGCCCCGGGAAGGTAGCAGAGCAGCCTGATTTTGTCCAGCCTTCTTCCCAGATTACAGCGTTCCCCAGCACGCTGAGCAAAGGTTGCTTTAACGCCTCCCTGAGAGAACAGTTAGTCATGTCTAGTTCTGCAGAGGCACACACTAGAGTTAAAAAATAAGTGGGTCCTTTGAGTAAGTCACTCTCACCCTCTGTTTCGGAGCTCCACAGTGAGCAATGAGGAAGGAGCGCCTCGAGGCGAAACCACAGACCTGAAGGCTGCAGCCCAGGTTCCTACAGCAGCTCTGCCACAGCTTTCCTGCAGGACCTTGGGAAAACAACTGACCTTCTTTTCCTGCGAGGCCACTGTAAATTTTAACAAAGCACTTAGACACAGACAGAAAACAGCATTTGTCACAGAGGAGACAGGATTCTTGTCAATGCTGATAAAGCTGTAAATGTGCTTGCGCAATGACCAGCAGCTAACCGAAAGAAATCCTTTGCACAATGCAGAAGTTAACTATTATTCCTCTACGGATCACCTGTTGCAAGATTTCACATGACACTGCAAAAAGTACTGAGATAATTTCAAACCATTAAAAAAACCACCAAATATTTTGTAAGATACATTCATCATTAGTAGGGAGCTAACTAACAAAAAAACCTGCTCAGAACAACCTAAAGGTTTGAATTACAGCTTATCTCAAAAGCCCGCATAACGTGTTTGCAGACTGAGTAACCGTTTTTGCTGAACAGAAGGTTTTACTACAAAAGATGAACAACTTTTGCTCTACAGCTGCTTCAACACGCAGCCATGACATAAAAGCCCCCAGCCCTGGATCAGAGCCATCTCCCCTCCAACCAAGGACAGGGGCGGCTCCTCCAGCCGCAGACAATCGAACCCTGGAGGGTACAAGCCCAAAAACTGACTTTCTGCCTTCTGAGCTAATTTGCTTTGTTTTTAAAAGGAACCAGGTTTCTTGGGGACAGCCCCAGAATACTTCCCGTTATTCCTTGTGCCAAAGCATGATAAGCTTTCGTCATTCTTGACAGATCTGAGCTTCCCAAAGCTTGTGTCCCCAAAGCTAACCCCACCAGCCCCACCACAGCAGCATTAAGAGTATGCTAGGATGCAAACATTTTGTGCTGATTAGTTCAAATTCAATAGTTCAGAAAAAAGAAAAAGTTGAAGAGGAGCTTGGATGTTTAGCTGCTGTCCCACAAAAACTAGCAGTTAATTTATTTTAGCCACTTTCCTTGAAGAGTGAAAGAAAAATTAAGAAGAGCAGGACTGGTTTGCAGCGGCAAAGACTTGTAAAAGCAGTTTACGTGACTCATGCTTTTTTTTCCCCCACACTGAAACCAATGAGAAGGGACAGCAAGTGTTGTTCAGCACGCTAAGGAATCGTTTCCTTTTGTTTCAGGGGCTGGCTGAAATAGGATTCAAATTGGCAGTACGTGCCCTTCACAACTGTTCTCCAGAATTACCCTCTCCTCGTCTCCAGACAGTTGTTTTAAAGTCAGGCACAAAAATCCATATATTGCAGCTCTTCGGTAATCTCTGCGCTTTGCATCGATCACGGTGCGGTGGGTGTGACTTTGGCAGGAGCACACGGTCTTTACTGCAACAGGGAAAGGAAAAGGAGAGAAATTACTGGCAGCGCAGGCCACTCCTGTTGGCAGGGCTCTGCAGCCGTAGCAATACTTTATAAGGAAATTTCTTGGATGATGCTGCCTATCCTCATGTTACTGAGGTTTTTTTGTATTCCGTTGCAGATGCTCTACAAAGTTATTCTTAGCAGGTATTCTGTACAGAACCAAAGCTGTCCCCAGGCTAGGGACTATCTGCAGAAACACCAAAACAGATTTGAGATCTGCTGTGGAAATAAAAAGCATCCCTTCAGTTCAGAGCTACTGAAGTCAAGACCAGAAGCAGCAAAGAAAAGACAAGTCCCAGGAGATTCAGGTTTAAGGAGCTCCGAGTGCAGATGATGTAATACGGTTAAATCAGGCTTTGTCCAACTTTTGGCTATTAACGGTCAGAGACCTGCTGGTACACTTCCAAACGCTGAGAATCGATTACGTTTCGTCATCAGGCTACGGTAATATTCAAATGGGAAGCTTCCAAGGAAAGTTCAAGTTCTTCATTTGTTTGTACTGGGGGTGCCTGTTTCTTCCAGATCAATGATTTACTGCACCTGGCACAGTCCTGGCCATGTCCTCACGGCTACGCAGAAAGTCCAGATTAATAAAAACCTACTCATGTCTAGTTTTTAAAAAGATGAAGAATTCCAACACTGCTGTCTTAGTTCAACTCCAACCCAGGCTGGAGGCCCCAAGTTCAGAATTACATCAAAGTCTTTAAGGAATAGGATGTATGGTCTGTGTTTTGGGGTGGTTGGTTTCCCCCCCCCAACAAAGCTTGGTCTGACCTGGGGGTTACCAATAATAAATCAAGCTGAAGAAAGCAATAGGTGGAAAGCAGAGATGCATGGCTCCCAAACTAATTGCTGACTAATTTGGCTCTTACGAGACACTTTTGCACACACATTTTCCCCGTGGCCCTTGTACAGCTGGCAGCGTGTAACAGCAACACTGCGAGTCTCTCTGGGCTGGAGTAGCAGAAAAGCTGAATTCTAAGGAAAGAACAGCTCACGTATGAGCTCCTGTGTACACAGAGCGCAGAAGGAGAAACCCAAAACAGAGGAGATTTCTCCAGTCCAAGTTGCCATCGAGACTTAAAAAAAGCAACTTTCCTTTCAGATTTTTAACTGAAATAGCTGAGTGCCTAATAAGCAAACTGCAACTGCCTTTACTCAATCAAATGGCATTTGGGGATTCCAGATTAATTCCAGTGAACTACAGCAACAAGCAACTGAAAGTTGCCAATATCCATTTTATTTTAATAAGTACGAATAAGATTTAAAATGCCAGAGGGCAGGGGCTGTATGTACAACTAATAAAGGTGTCTGGTAGCTTAAGTGATCTGGAGACAGTTCTGGGATTCAAAATTTAAACAAATACTAAACAAATGAGCTGGTGCAGAGGAGCAGAGGAATGCTGGCCTCAGGGCTGAGGAATGCAAGCCCGTCCAGACGGCAGCAAAAGAGCAACTGCATGTGCACCCTGCGCTGGGATGGGAAACCAGCTGGAAATATGTAAAGTTAGTGCTGTTTAGGCACTTTTACATATATCTATACTTAGAAAAACTAGATAAAGAACAAGCAAACCTGTTTAATGACAATATGCCTATGCAACTCTGTTCCGCAAGTTGAAAGCACAAATTCAATGAGATTCAGATAAAAGATTGAGGGCTTTCACACTAGAAAGTTAGAAATCAATTACAGAAACAATTGACAGTGGGATTATTCACCTAAATCCCCTGCACCCTCTCAGTGATTTGCATTTCAAACAGACCGAATTTCACAGCAGGACAGATCGTTTCCCCATCTTGTCTACAAGTTCACACAGGACTGAACTGTTCTTCCAGTTAGCCCACAACCAGGGCTTCCCTATCTCACTAGAAAATAAAAGGTTTAACTTAAAAATCACAGTAAGCATTTTTGCACATCGATAGAAGAGTGCTTAGGCAGCTCTAAACTTCAAAGAATTTATTACAAGCCAGCAAACCTGGTTCAGCACAGGCCAGCTCTGAGGCTCACTGACTGCGTGTGATACCGTGAGCTGTGTTAGAGCACCGTGGCTTTCTGAAAAACAAAACCAAATCCAGTATTTATATGACCTGCACCGCAGATGCCACCGTACCATCTCATTAAACAGTGACGGGTAATGTCCTGCATGTCCGTCAGCATCTCGCACGCCAAAACAAATGTCAGGTTTGCTCAGTCATGTGTGGCTAACTCGGTCAGCTCCTGGGCCAGCAGATGACAACATCGAGCACCTCCGCCTTGCATACAATAATGTCAAACAATGAAACCTCAGCTCTGCAGCTGGAAACGACCGTAAGGATATATTCATGTTTACCCAGAGTTTAGGCGTTTCAGAGGAAAGGCTGATTTGATTATCCTGGCTGTTTGCCCATTTGGCAAAGGCAGGACAGAGCAGCAGCTTGCCCGAACTTCAGGGACCCCGTTTTCCTTCCCAGATCTCCAACGCTCCTCAGCCACGGCTCTTCCAAAAAACCTCAATTGTTATCTCGGGCCAAGGAGCAGGAGAATAGGAAACCAGGTTCTGTTTACTGCTAGCTGTTCGGAGGAAAGCCCACGGGGGCTGTCGCTGCTGAAGGTTAGCTCGGTGCGCAGGTGGAGCGTGTGGGAGGGCAGGAAGGACAAAAACCAGAGCCAGTAAGAACTGACTCAGCAACGCTCACCCCCTTTCATTATCTCAGATCTTAAAGCAGAAATGTTAAAATACACTTTCAAAATGAGAAGGCGAGCTGGAGATGGTTTATATAATGCTGCTGGAAGCAGACAGACGTTTTAATTCATGCAAGTTACCAAGAGCACAGATGTATTGGGAAGCTGCCGATGAAAGATCGTATTTGCGAGTCACCGACGGTAATTGGGGGCTGCAATAAGCCGTTAACGTGCAGAGCACATTTCAGGGCTTAGTACAAGGAGGAGGCTGAAGGACAGCCTTCCCACGCAGGAAGGGATGGGGATTGCAGCCCACATGACGGGAAGGGAGAGTCCCACCCAGCACCGCGAGGGCAGCAAAGGACAAAGTCTTACTCCTGGCTGTCAACATCAGCTTTAACATCCAAACACCACAGCTTTGCAGATACCACAGGGTATAGCGTGTTATCATTTCCCCCGAAAACAGCTAAAAAAATTCTTTGAAGAATTAACTATGCCCCAAAAGAAATAATACTCAGTAAAACAGGAGTAACATTGCAAATTAAAAAATACAGACTTTTTTCCTTTCTTAGGAAGGTAAGGAACAGGAGCATCATCAAAGCTGGCAGCTGCTGGTATAGACAGGCCACCAGGGCCGGCGGAAGGGCCACCATGAAGAACCCCTGCTGTACTTGTTTTTCCATTATCTAATATTAGGCCATGTAGGTATTTATGAACATTCTGCACTGCATTCAAGCTAATTCCCAGAAAAATCACGTGCCTGTGCACAGAGTTCATGATTAGGAAACTTTCCAATGTTTTCTTGAGAAGAGATGTGATCACCATGCAGTACTAACAGCAATTCGAATATCTGCCTTGTTGGTTGGCTGCCAGATACTGACCCAACGAGCATCTTATTAAGCTTCCAGTCATCTCTTCCCAGCTATTTGTGTCAAACTGCGTGCTCTGAGGCTTGAAGAGTCTAAAGCAACTTCAGACTGGGGGCAGAAGGACAGATATTAGTTACAGAACCACATTATAAAACATTTGAAGCACTACTAAGTGCTCAGAAATTAGTGCTCATATAACAAGTACATGACAAGAGCCTCTCTGGTCTACAGCTGCAAGAGTAAGTCTGTAGTCATCAGGCCTGAAAGGCTCATTTAATTTCTCTGTAAATAAAGAAAGAGTAAAAATGCCACAGACATTTCCAGCCACTTTGGACAATCAGTCGTGATCAGTTCCCACCTCCCTCAGCCTAGGACACGAAGGGCATGAGTCACACAAGCCACTGAACAGGGCAACACCTCCGTCCAGATTTGACGGCCCCATGGGGAAAGGCACTGGGTCGCCGTACCCTCTAACCCTTCTCTTCCCCGGGGTGTACACTTACAGTGCTCAGAAACCAAAAAATGCCTGTTAAGTCTGTGTAAGGATGTTGTATTTAATAGAATCCATGTAGATGCCTGTATGAACAGCCTGCAGTGACGGGGACAAGAGCTACCGGCCGTTAAGTTTCTTATTTGACAACATTAGCGCTTTCTGCAGCCTGCCTCTTCCCACTGTTCCACTTCTGGACAGCTGCTAAGGGCAAAAACCACTCAGTCTGCACTGATTAGCTATCTTCAAGGAAAAAATCATGCCTAGAGGGCAAGGCAGCTGAAAGCTACCCAAAAGTCTTGCTACAAATTTTTGTATGAAACAGCACCTTATTTAGACAATTTGAAAAATGTTACAGAGGGACACTATGGCTGGGAATTTGCATAATGGGCGTCTACATCTTGCTTACCTAACAGGAGAAGAATCCTGTCTGTCAGTAAGTCTAGACTGTGGTGTTGAATCCAGGGGACGAAGGAATCTCCCGGCCAGAAATAACACCCGGCGCAGGGCAGGGTGCTGCCATCTGCTGACACCCACCGCTGGGACGGCGAGGCAGCAGAAACCTCGCTTATTGTAGGCATCTCTGGGTCGGGACTGCTCTGCGGAGCTAGGCTCAGTGCTAAGAGCAGCAAGAAAAGCCGTTCTCTTCCTTGCAAAACCTAAGGTGACTCTTCCAAGCGCTCCAAGGAGACCTGCAAGGAGCAGTGTCCCCTGTAGTGCCTTGCTGGACCGCACTGTTAGCTGTAGCTGCAATTAGAGCAATGCTAGCGTGACAGTCTATTGTATTAAAATGTGTATACGTTATTTAATATTAAAAGGCCACAGCATAACAACAGCTTTCGAATTTAAAATACTCCAAAGGCTTAGGTGGCTTAACAGAGACCTCTGCAGTTCAGACGGGCTCACTGCAGGCTGTTACTCTAGATGCAGTTTTTCCCTCTGGGCTGGGTTTCAGAAGGTCAGATACCCAAAAGGCACAAAGGTGTGCGTTTAGCCACCATTTCCACCTCCAAAAGCCTTGCTGCGACACACATGGAAGCACAGAACCACTGGCTTTGGAGTCACTTAGATCTCAACTCCTCCGAGCGACTGCAGCAGAACAGCAACCGTTCGTCATCCGTCCAACTTCTCCCCCAAAGCAGCCTCAGCCTGACCCACTTCTCCCCAAAGCCCCAGTGGGGCTGACAAACGCCTCCCGAAAACGGGGAGGTTTGAAACACGCGCTCAGCCTCCTGCCCCTTCAATTCCAACGGGTACACTAATAGAAGCAAGCAACGCTCCTTCTCTTCTTTGAAATATAGCACCCTTGATCTAAAGATAATCCATCTCTAGGACGACAGAAGTATGTGAGCAAGATACTCTATTCTCAGCTATGGGTTTGTCATCTCACCAAGCTTAAGTTCCTTTACCTTGCTGGTATTTCACACATGGGGCAGGAAATATAGGATTTCACAAAAGGACTGCTGATGCACGAAGGGACTTTTGAGGCTCCGCAGAAAGCACTCATGCCAAGTGTTACACTACGAAGACGGAGGTGACCAGAGAAAGGCGACACCAACACTCATGTACCGCAGTCCAAAATTTTCAGCTACTGAGTGTTCCAAGCAGCAATAGATATAATTTCTTTAAAGCCTACTGAAAAGATTTCTAAGTATTTCATATAAGCAGCTGCACTTAAAAGTCAGCATCTGGTGACCAGCAGGGCAATGACAGACAAATGGGATGTGGTTAGAGCCAACTGCACGTGTCATGCATGGTGCCACAGACCCGCCATCTGCACGGCAGACAAGATTCGAGACCTCGGAAGAAAAAAATACGTGAAGACAACGTTCTCTGAAAAACTGCAGAAACTATTTTGGAAAAGGACGCAGTGGAAACACGCTGGTGAAATGCTGTTTCTCGAAGTCAGAGCAGACCGAATGCTTAATCTCTCCGTCATTTCCTTCAAGCACACTAAAGTTGTCCGATGTGGCCCATCTCCTTTACGCAGTGAGGCTTCCTAGAAGGTGAACTACAGCTACAGGCGTCATTCCAGTTTAAATCAAATCTAAATATTGCATTTGGGGGCACACAGGGAAAATATCAACAAAATGGACAAACTGGTCTGAAACTTTCAGAACAATGCTACTGATTCATTCTGCGCTGTGAGATCACACAAGTTCTAGGGCAATTTAAAACAGCACAACTGATATTTAGCTTATTTCTTCTATAGAAAAGTCATGAGGCTTTAATCACCATGCTGCTTCATTAACTGGAGATTACTAATTACAGGATTTGTTAGTCAGCGCTACCAGACAATGTTTTAGTGTTGATTGTTTGTATAGGGAAGATTGGAACAGACGATTTAATAATTTTAATGGAATACAAGGTGATTTGCAAGAGCTGTCCTCAGCAGAACGGACAAAAATCATTACGGTTTTGCCTTGTCGCATACTTCCAGAAAGTAACAGCTTCAGTGGGATCAATGTGAAGCCAAAGATGACAAAAACCAGCACAGGACAAGTGAGGCACGCACCTTAAATCACGTGTTGAATCTCCTGCCTCTGCCCTGACCATTCTGCTTAGAGGGCAGGCAGAAGACAGGACATTTGCAGCATCTAATATTCCAGCACAGAGCAGAAACGCTATTATACAGAATGAAAAAGCCATCATTTGCAGTGTCTCCTGATCGTGTGCTACTGGTTAACACGTACATACATTGCCGCAAAGGCTAGATAAAAAAGGAAACTGAACTCCACCATCCAGCTACAGCAGTTAAAGCCTGCTGCTTCCCTTGGCTCCCAGCAAGAACAAAGGCTCCCACACACACCTCACGCCTTCTGACTAAGAGGGACATGTCTTCTTTGGAATCTATAGATCTTCTTCCCTAATTAAGAAGGTGCATTACTGTTACATAACGAGCAGAATGTTGCTCCACGTGGGCAGCGAGTAATCACCAGCCTTTGTCTCAGACCGGCAGGAGCATGAAGAGTCAAATCAGAAGAGCACCTCGGAATAGCTAACGAAGTTGGGCAAACACCACAACAGTATTATCTCTGCGGCATTTTCCCACTGTAGCAGGTAAAACTTAACCATCAATGGAAGGTAAATTAATGATGAAATGATACTGCAAGTTTCACAAGGGTAGAGTTCGTTTTGCTCACCTTCTTACTGCAGCGGAGCAGTTTCGGCTACTGTCTCGTAGGGCGCGCTTGCTGCTGGGGATCCCAGTTATGATTCCTTCTGGAAAGGAAATGGGAATTCAGGAGATCCGTCACTGGTATACTAAACAGATGGTGCATTATTAACGAAGTTATAATTTGGAATAATCTATTCTACTCCATTGACTGCAATTTTATCATAGCAGTATTTACTTCAATAATTAGTGTAATAAGGAAGGCACTGGGTGCGCTGCAGTCGTCTGTTTTTACTGACATCAATTTTCCATACCAAAGAACTCAATGTCCCAGGTACGTTTTGAAATTAACATTGATTTGTTTGAATTTTATAGTGTTTCCAAGCACATCTTTATTTTGTTGCATACAACAGACACACATTTTCATTTGTTTTTATAAATAACAGGCATGACCTGGAGGTCACACTGTGTATTTCAGACACGGAATCTGAACGTGTGGCATCTGAAACTGGAGATAACCAATGCTTCCACTACTGGATGAGAGTTCACTTCAATATTCTGCTCTAGATTTCACTGCAGTCTAACTACTGGACTACAGTCAACCGGTGTTGAGCGTAAGCCCGTCGTGGTGGGGAGATGTTTGTACCTTTGTATTTTTGGGGAGGAATGCTGTATAGCAGTGTTTTAGCAAAGAAGCCAGCAGAGTCCTCCGGCTAAACACAGACATACTGGCAAGCTTAGTTTTCAAGAAACAAGCACAAAAAAAAAATGGTCTAGGAATGACCTGGCCTTAAGAAAGCATTAAAAACACCCTGAGAAAAACCAAATCGTGTTTAGCTTTCCCACCCGTTGGGATGCTCCCCTGCCACACCACGTTACACGGCGCTGCAGGACGTCCTCCTTCCTGCTTACCAGTAAGACATTGCTCAACCCTCCTCCGGTCAGCCCAACTTACCACACTGAAGTCAAAGCTGTTGTGAGCGAGAGCTAGGGATTATTTCCAAGAATCCATCTGAGCTGAAATCCAAGCCTGCTTGTTTTCTCCTCTTACTGTCTGAACACAAACAATTTTTTTTTTTTTAAAGGAGTAAAACCCACGTCACTTACTCTCCACTGGGTTTTAGGCCGTGGCTTGCCTTGCCCCTTTCACCTCCATCTTCCTCAGATCTCAGTAAATCAAAGGGTGAGGAATAGCCCTCTTGCCAAAGCAATCACTTTAAAATCAGTATTTTTTTTTTTTTTTAGAATAGCAATTCTCACAAATACCATATTCCAAACAAGAGTGGCAAATGCCAACTATCCACATAAATATGAAGGTGAGAGCAAGAGAAAAAGCCTTACTATGAAACAGAAGAACTTGTGTTAGGTTAGGAGACCAAGAGACCAAAAAAGAGCATGGGGTAAAAGCGTAAACGCTTCAGACACAGAGCAAAGGGCACAAGGTTTGCAATCGGCTTCTGAACAGCTCCCAGTCCGCCACCAGCGATCCATCCCTCCTCCAGATCAGCAAGCCACTTGCTGCTTTCCCACATTCCCCCTGCGGCATCGTCCACGCGCTCGCCTCGAGGCAGCCCCGGGGCCCCGCCGAGGTTTAGCCGGAGCAGAGCTGTGCCCGGGGAGAGCAGCTGGAGAGGAGCCGGCGCCTTCCTCCCGGCCCGAAATAGCAAATGCCAGAGCTGGGGCCTCGCTCATTGCAATCATTCCTGCGAAAGCAGCACAGGCCTGCCTGATCCCCCTTCAGAATTCAGGAATAAACTCAAAGGGACTGAAATTCAGGGGATTTTTTTTTTTTTCTTCAATCAAGCAGCATGCCCCTCCCAAAATAAAGTATGGGAGACAGGCAAGGAGCATGCACGGGACTGTTGGAGCTGAAAAACAAGTGCAGCAGCACCTGAACGGTCCTGCAGGTAAGAAAGGCCACCAGGAACATGGGAAAACAAGTCCTCAGGAGCAGCGCTTTCCGGGATCCCTTGCTCTGCCTGCAGGGAGGCACTTCCATCACAAGGAGATGCAGCTCCTGCCTCTCCCTGCAGCACAGGTTAATGAGCCTCTCCAGAAAGGGGGTGCGATGAGCGCTCTGGAGGACTTTCAGCCCTCAGTAAATCAACGTGCTCTTCAGCCTTTTCCACACAGGATGGTGTGCCTTTTATAAAGAAAGGAATGAAGATGACTTTCCCAATATCCTGCTAATTACTGAAAAAGATGAACTTGCCCCCATAAATCACAGGCTGCATTGAGCCAGCCTTCAGCTGCAATCCCCGCTCCACTGCCTCCCGACGCTTCCAGCTACACGTGATTTCATAGCATGAAAAAATAATTACGGCTTCTAAATTGCAAACAGATTTAAATAGCAAGTAGCTTGGCCCCGTGAAGTATGTGCAGTTGTTTAAGTGCCTCTGGTAAGAGCTGATAAATGCCAAACTGCTACAGGAATCAACCACCACCTCCAAGCTGCAGGAGAGAGCTCAATGCCTCATTCGAAGACAAGCCACCTAAAATCAAATCTACCTTTTGACTAAATGAAGTGTTGAAGCTGTAACTAAAGTGAAAACCCGAAATGACAATGCACACATTCTTTATTTTTATTTGTATTGTTCTTCCTCGAACTCTGTCAATGCAGCCGTCACCTTGATTGCTCTTTCTTTCCTGTTCTAAAAGCAACACAGGGATTTCTGGACTGCCGTTTTTTTTTTTTTTTTTTTTTTTTAAAATCAGTCACCATTTTAAAAGCTGGTTAGGTTTTCTATTTGAGGAGTACTCCAGAAGTCTCTGCAGCTGAAGGCAGTCCCCGAGCAGCTCCCATGCAGCAGGCGGGAATACCACCACCCTCCCTGCAGCACACCTCCCATTTTGACAAGGACATTTAAGGCCCCCTCATCCCAGACAGTCCATCTCTGCAGTACTGGTTTATGGCCTCCACAAAGTAAGTCGGGCAGGAGACATGCCGGTAGGCAGGCCCTTTACTAGAATCATAGAATCATAGAATCATACAGGTTGGAAAAGACCTCTAAGATCATCGTGTCCAACCGTCAACCCAACACCACCATGCCCACTACACCATGTCCCTAAGGGCCTCATCTACACGTCTTTTAAATACCTCCAGGGATGGTGACTCCACCACTTCCCTGGGCAGCCTGTTCCAAGGCCTGACCACTCTTTCAGTAAAGAAATTTTTCCTAATGTTCAATCTAAACCTCCCTTGGCGCAACTTGAGGCCATTTCCTCTTGTCCTAAAAGACAAGAAAGCTACCTGTTCGGCTGGAGTCAAACTCTGCACCAGCCAGCGCTGCCGCAGGAGCAGCCTCTTGCCTGGGCTCCTCCCAGCTTCCCCCTCCGCCGGTTTGCAATCAGTGCCAGCTCTGCAGACACCCCAAACTACGCCTGATGAACGTCCTCAGCATTTCTCCTGCACAGACTTTTGAACTGGAAGTCAATACACAAGGAACAGTTTGCAGCAGGGAAAAAACAACCCAACAACTTTCCAGATGAACACAATACCATCTTTGGCTTTCCGCAGAAACGAGCCTTTTGTTTACAGGCTTGCAGAATCTGACTCCAGGGGCTGGTCTGTTCTTGCTCAGAGAGGGAAAACAAGCCTGACCTCAGCGTGCTGGAATAAACTCTGCCCCCTCCTTCCTTCCACGCTTCTCCCAGTGCAAAGGTAAAGAACACGATATCCAGCAGCGTGACTGAGCTTGCCGAGCGAAGCGTGACCGCACACACTCCTGTTTACTGACATCGAAAACAAGACCGCTAGAGCCGAGGAGGTAAACTAACTGGACGTGCTCCTCCTGCCATTCATCAGGCTACGCCGGCCGGCACTTCCCAGCTGGCGAAAGGTCTTCAGTAAGTCAGCTGGCCCCCGGTACGTTAAGTACAGCATTCACTATTTAGCACATACCTCTCCGTGCACGGACAGGCGCGCTCACAGCAGACACTCCCCTATCTCCCACTTGTACCATTTCCTACACAGTCGATAAGCAGGCTGCAATTTCCTCCAGGCGGATATTGCACACCAGCACTTGCTGGCAACAAAGCCTGAACAAAGAAACTAAAAGTCGTCGTGCAAGATTTGGAGCGGCTCTACCATTCTCATTAGAAACAGCTACTCATCATGGGAATTTGTCACACCAACAGGTTTAGGAAAAAAAACTTGTTGTATTTGGACCTTCTTGACCTATGCCCTGTTTACAGTGCGGGCCAAACCCTTTGCTTAAGCCTGCTCTGCGAACATGCAAGCGGCTAGCAATGCAAGTACCAGCACTTTAAGAGATACCTTGAAGTAAGCGTGGGCAGCAAGGAGGGGAATTCCTTTCCGAACTAACTGGAAGCGGCAACAGTTGGTAATGCAAAGCATCTCCCAGGGCCGGAGCCTGCAGCTGCCAACGTTCCCTCAAAGTCAGGGCAAGGCTCGAAGGAAGCCAGATCATCCATTCCAGCCCACCAGAAAACCTGCGGTGCCAGGAACTCCGTGGGAGGCAGTCTCTGCAGAAGAGCCTTTCCACGAGGATTATCCAGCTCACCGGCAGGAGAAACTTGCTATACTTCCCTCGGACACTCCAAGATCCGGCAGATCGCGGAGCGGGCAGGTGGCCAATGCCATCAACTATTCCAACTGCGATTAATAAAAAGTTCTATGAAAAGATTAGAGAGGGCTTAGGAATACAAGATTCAAAGACTCATCCTTTTGTAGCGAGCGACTGCTGATTGTGCTACTAGTCCTTAAGATTTTTAAAGAATGCTTCAATACGTGAAAAAGCATAAAAATCAAAGACGCTGCATTCATACAGTGAACAAAACACCAACCCTACCACCTTTGCAAATGAAGGTCGATGTGCAATGTTCTTGACAATCTGACTTGGGGCTTTAAAGTGAGAACTAGAAAAAACTGCACTTGCACAGGCTCTAAAGACTAACTCCAGCCTGCAGTCTGCTCATTTTGCTTTCAGAGTTCAAAGATTTCGAGCACTAAAGAGCCCAGGCATTTTAGAAAAAACGGAGCCTGTCAGCATGCTATTTGTGCAGACCAGCGTCGAGATTCCCCGTCCAGAAGGGAGCCCTGCTCCGGTAAGAGCAGCGTGACGCAGCCCGCTGCAGGCAGCTCAGCAGCGGGGCTGGTGTGGAGCTCTGGCCTCCCTGGCCCAGCGGACGATGCGACCTCGTTCAGCGCTGTTAGGTAACGCAGAACAGCTCGTGGAAAATGAAGCTGTCAACTAGCAGAAGGCTCCTTTTAAGACGCCTGACGGATCCCTAATCAAGGAACTTGGGAACTGTTACATGCCTTACCACAGGGCTAAATTAAAGCATTACTGCCAGGTACTGCTGACCGACAGATAACGAACTGACACCGAGATGCATCAGCATGAGACTGTGATTCAGAGCAGTGCTGCAATTATGAGGTAACGACCTGCTGTGAGCATGGCGCGTCTTCTCACTCCGGGCAAGTAGGGCGCAGACCCACACCAGAAGTTCAGGTTCCCCCGGTGCTGACGTGTTAGTGAAGTTAAAGGGAGAAGAACGCATTACTGAAGGTGAAGTTGCTCAGATCACACTCGAAATTAAATAACCTTAATCGGATAACCAACTCCGGGTTTAATTCTGCTACTTAGTACTCTAATAATAGGCAAAAGCTCTTAGTCCAGAGGTAGACTTTGTCATGTCTCTAAAAATATATACCTATAAATAGTAAATCATGACCAAACAATTGCATCTGGACAACCAATGCAAAATATCCATGGTAAAGAGAGAGCTTGTAAAGTTTAACTTTTCCTCATTAATTCCTCCAAGGGATGAGCAGATTCATTTTTCCCTGTCCACAGAACTCCTGCCATTTTCCAGCACACGGCCCAGGATTTTTGCTAAGTAACAGCTGCCACAGCCAGTGCACATTTGCTTTTGGAAGCAAATCGCTAATTGTGAAGTTGCTAGGAAGTCTGTTCTGGCAACTTGCACTGGAACATTTTTTAAGTCCTAAAAAGGGAAGGCTTGGAGAAGAGGCAAGCAAAAAGGGCCTTCCCTATGTCCTGCAGTGCTTCACACCTCAAGGGATCTATGCTTCAAGCTCGAAAGCCGCAGAAACCATTTGACAGGACCCATGCTACCACACTTGTAGCTAAAGAACCTCAAAGTCTGAGCAGCAGCTGCTCCTGTGAAGCTCAGCTCCTTTGGGGTCTCCGAGCAGAGCAATGGGAAGCATTGCTAGCAGCTGTGCTGCCGGAGGACAGAAAGCAGCCCGGCACCCCAGTTTCATGCACAAAGGCATCTATGCACGAGCGGTTTCACGTGGGGGAAGGTGCAACTCTAGACCACACAGCCCTGTAAAAAAAAGAGTAATTCATAACCAAAGTTTAAGTGTGAAATGCCTTAAACACTCATCGATCTAAGGAAAAGGAGCAGAGGTGAACACGGACGGCTAGCACGGAGCACGCAGCATGGCACACGAGCACCGTATTTACCTACCCAGCCATTTCGCAGCAAGCGGAGTGGTCTGCTGAGCAGTCTGGGGTATTCAGAAGGACAGTTACTACACAATCACGCATTCCTACTCAGGCTTTGTTTTTCCTCTGAGCAAAAGAGGAAAAAGTTTAAAATAAACCTTGCAGACAGCAGCATTCCATTTGCAAGAGTTCATTCTTTAAAGAAACGGGACAAACTAATTCCTCAGTAAATATTTGGGGTTACAACTCTGCTTAGCCGTATCTCGTTAAACACTTCCAAGGTTTTAGAGAGCCAGTAATACACTCAGGACAGCAGTCCATGGAAATAACAGGACTTATTTCAGCAGTAACAGAGCTATTTTTAAAAATTTTACTTATGGGATGCCAATTTCCTGAAGCTGTTTGGAAAATTAAATTTAAAAATGTACAAACACTAATGGAACAAAAATGTGCTATAGCAACAGCCTTCTTTTGCTAGGAGATACACTAGATATGTTTCTGGACTTTCCAACTTACTTTCATCCAAAAAATCACCTTTTCCTCCCTTTAGAGGACAAATTAAGAATAGCAACAAAAAAAATCTGTATGTCTGCAGCAAAAAATGTTTGCTTAGAGAGAAAGCTTATTCCTAAAAAAAAAATCTCCCAGTTTTAGCAAATGCCTCCAGCTGTTATAAACAGATCAAACCAGTGACAATACACTTCTTTACTCTAGGGATGCTTAGGTTTAACATAATTCGATTAGCTCAATGCCTCTGCCAGGCAAATAAGCAATACAAGAAGTTCTTTTATGTCACTGACAACCTCCTAAAAATTGGAGGAATTTTAAAATGTACACCAACTTAACAACTGCTTGAAACAGGAAGAGGAGGTGAAAGAGTATCCAGCTGAAGCAGCAAGGGAGAATTCATTACACTGTAAATACCAGAGCGAAACACAGATGGGATGCTGAGGTTTATAATTCTTAAAGTGCCATTATAAAAGTGCGCAGGCATTTGCTTTTAAATATTATGACAAGCAGCTGAACGGCATAAAGTATAGCTATTTTCATAGGCTGCACCAACAATTCAGGAACTGTTCCAGTAAAACAAATACTGAACATCAACAGGCTGTTGACTTCCAATCACTAAAAACACCACACACACAAAAAAAGACAAACTGGCATTGCTTCCAAGCTAGCAATAAAGCACTCCCGAGGGAGGGGATCTTTCCTCCTTTCCTACCAAATGGGTAAAGTTCACCTCGTTCTGCCATTACAGAAAGCGAGAAGGGAAAGAAGAAAAATGTCTTGAGGAAGGATTTAGTAGCAAGGTTAATAGTTTTGTTTTAAACGTGGATGTTTCTCCTGGGATACGTTTTTATCTCAAAGCAACTTTTGAGGTTATTTCAATGTGCTTTCATGTTATACAAGTGCCCTACCTTCTAGGCGCTATCAAGCAATTTTATACAGTCAATTAGTAAAAAAACTAAACGCCTTAACGAACCCCGGGAATGCTCTTGATATATCAGTGATTACTAGGCCAGGGCAGCATCACTTCTGCAAGATGTAAGTCAGCAATAAAGGTGCCTTCATGTAACTTTAGGAACTGGGCAAAAATTGACAGGATATTCCTAAATAACAGGTAGGTGCTGTGAGAGTCCTGGCTGGCAGCAGAGAACTGCTGGTTATTCACCACACAGAGCTGAACGGAACGCAAGGGTTCATAAACGGGTTCTGAAAACAGGAGCCAAACCCAGCAGTGACAACTCATTCACAAGCCCTGCTGCAGAAACAGCTTAAAAAGGGAAAAAAAGCACACTGGGCTGGGGAGAGATGCATGCTTCCATACTTCAGTAAAAATCTGCCTCTTTAGTGAACAAAGATGTGCTTTTGAGATGGAGACTGGGATAAGCATTTCCTGTTTGGAGCCCTAAGGCAAAATATTGCAATACAACAACCTCCATTAGTTTTCCTTTTTTTGTTTTTCTCCCCAATTCCTTATGTTTTGAATTAAGTCTCCAGTTGACTCTGACTCACAGCAAAGCTTTATGCTGATCCCACGAACATCGTTCCCCTCTTGGAGGAGACACCAAGTGCAAAAAGTAGGGCAAAATGACGCAAGTGGGACAGACGGGACATTTTTTAGGAAAGTGAGGCAAGAGGAAGCGCTGCCGTATCCCTGCCAGAATCTGGGGAAAGGACCAACAGTCACATGATGATATACAGCTCCTAATCCATTTGCTAATGAGTCTGCCAGTCAATTACTCATTTCAAATGGTTTCAAGGACTTACGCTCTCTCAGCATTCTGGAGACTAACGCTGTTTCTCAGATGACGAGCAGAAGTGGTGCACGCCTGGCAGCTGATGCTGTGCGGTCCAGCTGCCAGGGACACACTGCCCTCTCTTGGAGACTCCACAACCAGCCCCACGGAAGGATGCTGAAGACCATCTCTTAAAAAAAATAATTTCTGCCCAAGAGGCAAGTCAGAGGCAACAAGCAACTCTGCTAACGCTCCTCTGCCTGATACATTGCTTTGAGGAAGGAAGCGTGAATGCCTTTTGGAAGAGCTGCTCTTAAGGTAGGTCAGTTTTAACTAATAACCTTGAAGGTACCTTTATATCATCCTGTCAAAACTTTAATCTCCTCACCTGGAATTGTATGGCAGATAACGCGTGACACAACTGTGTCTACCCCAGAGAATATTACAACATCTGAAGAGTGGTGAATCTGTGATATGGTAACGGTCATCGCAGAAAAAGAATGCAATTCAGAAAAAACATTCCAGCTTAAAGGCAACAGCTACACGTTAGCTTTCTGGTGGGCAGTTTTAGACACTTAACACCCTACCTTGGTCAAACTGTCTCAAAGTGGACTCTGAGCGTGCTGCTATCACATTCACACTACTCGCCTTGTAAGATATCCCTCGTTTGGGGAGTAACGGATACAAAGATGTGGAAAATTAACTGTGAGGCGGGAGGGATGGTTTGGATGGCTTTGTGGTGTACTGCTGCATAAACGTACCTGGTCAGGGTGTTCACACCACCTTCTTCAGCACAAAGGCAGATGCGCTCTCTGGCTTGAAAAAAGGACAGCTCTCCTAGAAAAGGAAACGGAGAGAGTTTTCATCAATTAAAACGTTCCTGCAGGGAATGCCTGAACATCAGGCTTTGATCCAACCAGCCGAAGCACCTCACACTTTTTTTTTTTCATTTAATGAAGGCAGACATAGTAGCCACATGGCTACAGAGACCCTTTTTACACTGACAGACACAGGCACTGTTTTCTCCCTGCTTGAAACCAGGCTAGACTTGGCTATTACGGAACTATTTGAAGTCACGAGGGACACGTCACATGGATTCAATGATTAGCGGCTTCGCAGCCATGATGGTCGGCCAGCTTCAAGGCTGACTCCTGCCAGGGAGGAGAGCACCTGTCTGCACTCAGTGCAATTTCATATCTGAGTCTGAAGATGGCTCCATCGGCACAAGAGATGCCATCCACTCATGCCTCCCTATGCACAAGAAAAAATATCATTAGGCACACAAAGAATGAAGAAATATTCAGAATGCTTAGTCAGCCATCAATCACATGTTATTTGTCATATGCTGACAACAACGATGCGGTGAAGGCAAGGAAGCAGTCACATACATGCATTATATATTTCTAAAGATGTAAGACTGTGATATAAAAGCTACAACAAAAGAAACTAGAGAAAAATAGCTTGAGCAACTCATGGAAGTCAAAGAGAAAAAGAATGACAAAGACAGATTTAACTAAAGAAAGGGAAGAGGAAGGCATATCTGCAGCATTTCATTTTTTGTTCCTCCCCACAACGATCAAATTAAAAAGCCCACACACTTAAATTAAGTACAAGTTAAAAGGGAGCTGGAAATACAGTCATTCAGAATCACTGTTTAGGTTAGGAAAATTGCTGCATTATATTCCTTTGTCAAGCAGCAGATAATGAAATCTGCAAAAGAAAATGAGGAGTTTGGACCCATCACACAAGAACCAGAAGGAAACCGAGGAAATCTGTGGTACGGATTTACCACGCAGGACCTAAGGAACTCTGGCCCCATAAACACCACCCCGCAGGGTATGAGGGATGATGACAGGACACAAAAGCAGCTGTGCAAAGATCCCAAGCCCTTTCCCCCACGTCCTCATCACAGCTACAGCCATAATGCTACCCTCACACACACAGCCCAACGAGATTTAGACACCAACAGGTTTTTTTGGTTCGGTTTGTTTCTTTTCAAACACAACATAAAAACCAGAACTTGGGGAGGGCAAGTGCCCAGGACCCAATTACAGAGCTGTGATTTACTAATAAACCTTTCTTCAGGAACCTTCACAATGTTTAATTTATACCTCTGAAAACACCTGGCTCCACCAACGTCAGGCAAGATTTGTCATTGACTTAAGGGTAAATATCCTCGTCGCATTTATGTTTACATTGCATTGTGTCTGTAGCTCCAGATATGACTTTAGTATTTAATTCATGACGACAGGCAGTCACCTCAGCATTTCCAAGAGCCAGCCAACCCCTGCAAACAGAAGGCTACCGAGACCCCGCCAAGGCTTGACCCTAGATGAAACCCTCTCTAGCTATTAGAAGAGAAACATCCAATTCATGCTAGAACATTTGATGGGAGAAAGCACAAAGGGAATAGAGAATATGAACATTATTATTTTAGGTAAAGCTTTTGCAAGCTTGGGTTTCCTTTAAGGTGTGATAAAAACCATCGGGTAACTATGGCTGGTGCTGCAAGGGGCCACAGGGCAATAACGGGGCTGCTGCTGGTGCTCGGCCAGTTTTCATGGCAACAGCGCTAAAACAGATGCTGCAAGCTCTGCGAGGGCAAGTAGCTGCAGAGCTTGTTTCTAGAGGGAACTGTTTAATGTCTAATCATTAACAGTAAAAACACCCTAGATAAAAGTCAGCTAGCGATAGACTAAAGCAATGATGCATTTCATTTCAAGTCAGCAGAGTCATTACAGTCACCAGGAAGCGCGGGATGTTTGCTTGTTCCTGTTATGGCTCTACCGTGTTTCCCCTGCAGAGGGGACAGCTTCACAGGAAACAATATAAATTAGAATTAGAAATAGTCATCTATTTGTTCTTCAGACCTCTCTCATCCAAACAGCAAGAGCATTCAATCCAGTGCGCTGAAGGCAGCAAGATCAGACGTGGTCACACGCATTAGGGCATTTTAAGCTGCTGCTGCCACCGAAGACGAGAAGCGGCGGCGGCGGCCTTGTGAGCTTGCTTGCCACGAGGGCTGCAGAGTTACGTAGTCTGAAAGGTGCAAACCTAAAATGTGTCAACCCCGTTACTTGCCTGGTAAGGTTGTGAGGGCAAACCAACCCCAACGTGCACCTGTAGGACCCTATTCTGTGATAAAGCAGCACCCCTGGGAGTCCTGTGAGAACCTGAGATAGAAACGGAGGTGCGTTAACCGTCTGCTGCCTGTGCGGCACATCTGGCCTGTGGAAGAGAAGCCAGACATCCCGTGCTACACGCCTGGACCAGGACGGGCAGGCTCCAGGCACAGTCACGGCACGTGCACCGCGCAGCCCAGCCGTGCATCAGCACCGGTCTCCTCCCCGCAGCCTCTGAGCATCATCAGCTGCTACGGCGCCGACCTGGCTGCCAGACAAACATAGGCACCGCTCAGACGACATGCAAAACGTCAAGTCCTCTTACCCTTCCAAGAAATCTGCTGCATTAAGACACCCGCTAGACTCACTCCAGTCCAGCCCACGAGGCATCAATATCTACCAGCCCGCGTACTGGAACAGAGAGTCATTTGTTCCCTTTCGTATCAACCCTACTCTCTGGGCTAAAATCCAGAGACAACTGCTGAGAGCAAAACCCCTCAAGCTGCCGAACAGGCAGGAGGTTCCCAGACCCTCCTTCCACACGCCTCCGCCCAGGAGGGGCGTCCGCCCGGAGCCCCCTCCCGAGAAAGCCTCCGGAGCTGCAGCTGTAAGCGAGCACAGGGGAGGTTGCTGCAGCTGGAGGCTGATGAGATAACACGTGAAATAAAACAGAACTAAGCCAGATCATTTTAAATTGATATAAATTGTTCTTTTTCTTCGCTACCAGAGGTGTGTAGACTCCATGGATGAGCATGGAGAAAGCCTGCATCAGAATGATGCCATCTGCATCATCCTCACTAATCCTTCCCTTTTGAGTACCTTTGTCACTTCACCCCCCGCCAAAAAAACCCTGTTAAAATAGACCTAGTGTTCAAAGACAGGTTCTAAACAAATCTAAGCGTAAAAAAGTCTAAAAGACTCTATGAAAAAGGCAGCAGCACGTCAGCAACCATATCTGTCTTCGCTTCCTGAAGCTAAAACATTGCTCTGTCCATCACGCTATAACCCCAGGCCCTGTACCCAGCTGTAAACGTGGTGCTCTCTGCCAGAAGATGCCTCCGCAGAACCAAGCATCTCCCGCTGGCCACGCAGGACTCGCTGGCTTTCCACGAACGCAAGGACAAAAGCCCATGCGACAGAGCACAGCACCATCCCCGCCCAGCTGATCCGCAGCAGCGGACAACCAAATGGCAATGCTTTCAACGGGCAGCTTCACACTCTGAAATATTAAGAAAAATTACTTAGGATTACAAGATGGCACCACAAACCAAAATGTATGTTCATTGTTTTTTAACAGAGCTGTTTACCATTTGTTCTTAATCTCCAACCCCTGTATTTATAGCAACACTACTCACATAACAAAGCTTTGTTGCGCTTGAGAGCATCACAGAAATAGGCCTTTTTTAAAAAACATAATTAAAAAGGGGTATCCGAATAATACTTTGCCCTTTTTTGGTATCTTTTATCGAAAGCTTCTTAAGAAGCAATAGTTTGCTTCCCTACTAATCTGGTGTTGAAAAAAAGAATCTCAACTGCCTCGTTACAATCATGTTGACGCTCCTAAAAATCTGCAATCAGAGACTTGGGAAGTTCTTGAAATCTGTCGTCCCAGAGACAGAGCATCACTACTGCTCTGCCTCTGCACCCTCCAGGACCATCGCCCCCTTCACCCACAGCCGCGATGCAAAGCCACAACCATACAGATATATAGGGTCCCTATGAGCCTGCTGAGCGCGTTGCAAAGCACGTTGTTGCCCGGTCACTGGGATTAACGAAGATCATCTGAACCTCCGTCCTCCGTGACGGACCAACTTTGGCAGGAGCTCAGGGTGAAGCTCCTTCTACCGTTGAAACACTAAGTATGGTTCACATCGTACAAAAGACGACAGCAGGAGTCCACAGCGTCCCAAGAGCCAAGCTGACTTGTGGCAATGTAATTTCAACTCTCCTCTTAGCACGGTTGTCCTCACTCAGCCCAGCTAATGAAGTCTGAATTGCAAGAACAAACCTCGTAAGATCGGAGCAGCAACCGCTATTGGTAGAAAACTGAAAAAGCCTTCAAATACGATAGAAAGCCCATTCCTAATGAGATCTGTTTCAGTGTCACATAAGCCAAGAAAACAAACTAATAATATTCATAGAAATGGATTAGAGCTGAATCTTCTGTAAATCTGGTCATGCAAAGAAACCAGCAAATTCACATGCACGGAGAGGTACTTGCCAGCTCTTGGTGCAAGGCTGAAAGAGGTCACGAATTTATGAGCTCTCACTTACGAATCCATTCTTTTCTAGCACATTTATACAGCTTGCAAAACCTTGAAAAGAGCACTCGGCGACGCGTTTGCCAGCAAGCTCTCTGCTCCATGAATTCTTTATCATGCTCATCTCCTACAGCTAAGGGAAATGCACACAGGCAGTAGGGACAAGTATGAGATCTTGCAACAGGTTCACCTGCTCCTTAACTTTCTACTCCAACAACTAGTTCCACAACAACCCCTTAAATCAGGATGCTAATACGGATAACACCATTATCCTGGAAGGAAGGTATAAGAATCAAGAGCAAGAGCACTGTCAACTTTTGTCCTCCTCTATTTTTCTTACACGAAACTAAACACTGCTAGTGAAAATGGTTTTTTACTTTGGTAATCTCACTTAAGTTTAGTCTACATAAGTATGCAGGCCCCAGGGTGAAGTACCTAGTATTTTAAAATATTAAAAAAAAAAGGTTTTAAGAATTCTACAATTTATGATTGCCCAGTGCTACCAGCACTTGGAAGAGGAAATACTCCTGGTCGGATGCAACCTGCAAGCATGCTCAAGTATCAGCCAACATTAAGCAGAAGAAATACAGAAGATGTGGGCAAAAGCCTTTCAAACACTGTTACAGGATTAAGTGGAAAGTGTCCAAGACCATCACTCTTCCCACCCAGTCGTTATATTTTATTTTTAATCAGCATCAGGCTACAGGTTCAGCCAGCAGTTTCTTGGGTTTGAAGGAATGGGAATTTACAGTGCAGTATCATTCACAACAAGCAAGCAGCCACAAGAGAAAGGTGGAGAGAAACAGAGCCAACACAGAGCCCTTTTGCAGTAATTAAAAAAAAAAATACTGCATTTGATTAATTTTTACCTTGTATGCACTTAAAAAAAATTAAAGTAGCATTTAGACAACTTCTCAACAGAAGCATCCGCATTGCTCTGCCTGGCGGTCCAAAACCCGATCCACGGGCACTGGCACGCAGGTTAGCTTGATACAATCAGTCCCCGCAGGAATTTGAACCCATAATTATAGCGTATCACAGCAGCCTGCACATGGAAAATATGAAGGAGAAAGGTTTTATTTATGCAGGGGACAACAGTTTCAAGGATGACATGACTAAATCAAGGAAAAATGGTTAAATGCAGAAAGCTAGCAGATTCAGGAAGAAAAGAAAAACAGCTGCACCAGAGACTCTTCGGCTTCTCAAACGACAGGAAAAACGCCTGCGCACGGGAGAACTTTGAACCTGAAATGCCTGAGGAGCACTCACCAGGATCCTCACGGTTAAAATTCAGAAAGGCACTGAACTTTATTACCTCCAGCGGTGGCAACCCTCCTGCCAGCCTGCGGCCCCTCCCTGGGCTCAGGGTGTTAACGAATTTCCTACACCACCAGCAGTTAGCTTTGTTAAGCCTCAAACAAGATTTCCTGCCCCTCCACCAACCTTCCCCAACTGCTCTTCCCGGAGACGTTCGCATCTTCCCCAGGCTAGCAGAACTTCCCTCCGAAAATTAGGGAGCAGCAGACTTTTGAATCAGGGCGGTTTGCCTGCGGACAGATTGTATTTCACCTACAAAGTAACAGCATACACAGTTATTTGCCAAACAACCTCTCCCAGCTGTTATTTACTGAAGAGAGTAGGAAGTGGTTACTCTCTCGAGCTAGAGCTAAACCACAGCAACTTTTAATTTTTTTTTTTTTTTTCTTAATGCAGTACGAAGGGAGCGCAGTAACAGTGCACCAGAGATGCACACAATACATCTCCTCTGTTAGTTGACAACCCTTTTCTATTTCGGGAATGCTCATCTGCAGGTGGAATTGGATTTATGTTCCCATGACTGACAACACAACTCACTCGACTCCGCTCCATCCCGGCCTATGGCAGCTGTTGCTATTTTGAGCACTATGCCTCTCCAGTGGCTGCCGAACGATGTTATTCCAAAGGTGAGAACTATTTCCAGATAACACAAGAACAGCATTTTTCACACTTTAAAAAAAAAAATCATGGATTTTTAAGAAGTTTTGCAAGAGGGCGAAGAACCCTCTCCAGGGTCTACTTACATTAACGACCTTTTCTTATACATAACCCACGGAGTCGCTGAGACTATTAAAATGAAATTAAAGTCACTGCCCTGCTGGAATGGGCAAAATAGTCTTACCTGGGCTATCACAAAGATACTCTTCACCAGCAAGTAGGAACGCATCTATTCCCTCTATCCTGACACGAACCTTGCCTTCTGGCAACAGACTGGCAATGTAGTCCTTCAGAAGTCACAGCTACAGCCAGTCTATGCTGGAATTGTCCCCAGAAATATCCATAAACCAGAAGGAAATAGAAAAATGTGACGTAACATTAAGATTGAGTCAATATCATATGTCCTAACAAAAATGTTAAATCTAGAGCATGTAATTTTGTTTGTAGGCACCACAAATACTTTTCACAAACATGCACCAAAAGAGCAGGTCGGTTTTAGACTACTTAAGAAATGTAAGAGTTAACTGCTCCGTAAGAGCCTCTAGAAGTGTCAACCTAGATCCCCAGAAAGAAAAGCTGAGGGTGGGATAATAAGGCGAAGAATGCTAACCATCTAATTAGCAATCAGAGAGAGAAGAATTTTGTGATCAGTCAAAAGCACTGACTTCTTTAAGCTTCATATTGACCCCTGCAAGCACTGCAGCTTGCAGTTCAGCTAGCGCTGTTCTCGGTCGCGCACCCTGAGGTCCCTAACACAGAGCGCCTCTAATTGCTACAAGCAGCCAGCTCTGCAAGATGAAGGGCTAAGCTGGACGATCGACCAGAAGGTCTGAAATCAGAGCAGTTCAGCTTCTTCCCTGCAGCAGTTGAAAGGCTGCCCACCGCAGCTCTCGTGATCCGACTTCCATTGCAATTAGCCACAAAAGCTGTATCGGGTCAGCAATTGTTTCAGCCTTCAGAAGCTTGTGTCTTCCACCATGCCTGTAATGAACAATGCCTGGACAAATTAAATTCTAGTCAAGTCGTCACCAGCTGCAGCTCATATGCACACAATTTTTTAACTAACATTCTGGAGCAAGCCCTTCCTTGTCCTCCATAAGCTGAATTGCTTGTGCCCCACAGGGCTGTTAGAAAATAATTACTTCTCTAAACCCACAGGCTACTCTTCCAAAGTAGGTGTGCCCCATGACTAATATCTGGCAACCAACCAGTTCCATCTGCATTGGTATGCTGCGAGCACAGAGCTACTGCTGTCACTTGCAACAGCTCCTGTTATATCTAGACTAACAAATGTGAAATCCTTTTTTTTCACCCCAGTGTCCTGTGTTAAAAATGCTGCATATATTTCTGTTGATGTCTTTACAAAGTGTATCTGCTATTTATCATATGCACTAACAGATCAGTCTTTAAAGCAAATGCTCTAAGCTCGACAAGTTTCTACAAGAGACCATACGCCATGTATTTGAGCACTGACAAATGAATTTGGCATTGCACCTCTGCAGTGTAAATCAGCAGAAAACATGGGATTTTGTTGCCTTTCCCAGGAAGATATTTGCAGCAAGCCCCTTCGGAGGGCAGGGTGGGATTTACGCTTTAACAGAAGAGGCTGTGGACTCACCAAAATGGAATTAAAGAAACCCACCCGTTGCTCCTGCAGCTCCTCCTGGGGACACGCTTTCTATAGCTCGCTTCCTGACACAACCAGCATCACGGCACCAGGAAACATGAATCCATTCAAACGCGCAGGGAACGCGCAGTACAGCCTGAAGCAGCTCTTTCAGATGGATACTGGAGTGCTAGGAGCCAAACTCAACTTAGTAAAACAGGCTGCAGGAGAAACTTGAGAGAGAAAAAGGTATCCGTGTTCACACCGCTGACTGTGCCTGAATGTCTACTGAGTATGTTTGAATCACCAGGTTGTTTCCCAAAAAACTGGCATGCTGCACAGTCCCACCTCAAGTTAAAGACACCTGATCCAAACTGACAGCACTTACAGGTCTACTGATGGACAGACACCCATATTCTGAAAAACAAACGGTTCTGGAAAACATCTGTAGGCAAAGCAGCACAGGGTTTTAAATTGGAAGAGAAAGACATGATGAGAGGTTAGTTTATTTCCAAGTACTTTTACATTCCTCTTTGAGAGCTTTTCTTACAGCCACATTCACCTGAAAACAATCTCCAGGTCCCATTCGTAACAAAACAAACAGTAAATCCTTGTGCTGACCAGCATCTAATCCCATCCTACCCGCAGGTATCTTCACCTGCCTCAAGACAGCGACCAGAGCACAAGGTGAAGGGTCCTCCTCATTTATACACTTCCCGTCTTCCTTCTTTACCAACAAACACTCAAGAAACCAACAAAACAAACCAACGAAATCAGGCTTAGCGATTCCCTGACCACATGAAAAAATACAGTTTAAAGACCATCAACACTTGAATTTCCAATCTTGCACAGTCTCCAAACTTCATTCTTAGTCTTACAGGACACCAACCTGCTCTTAACTGCTAGATAATATTTCTTTATTTTAGCACATTCTTCTCACCCTTCCTTGCTTTTCAAAACCGATACCTTCAAAAATCTCATGTAAAGAATATGACTTACTGAATGTTTATTTCCCCATTTCTAAGCTACAGTTCCGGTACTTAAGCAGAAAATGTGCTGGTTCCAGGAGGCGTGTTCCACTTCCATTTACTAGCTTTAACACGCACTTTGCAAAAACTCATTTTATATCCTTCCAGACGATCAGCACCACTTTTGTTTCAAGATTTACCAGTCAGTATCTGACAAGGATGGAAGCCAATGGGTCAAGACCAACAGCGTAACTCCACACGCGATTCAGCGACGGGAATGACGACAATGTTTCATCGGGATTAGCTGCAATTAAACCTGCCCGACACTGGTGTAACACAGGCTTTCCGTCGGAGCCACCGCAGGCACTCACAACACTCGTGAGTTACAGGAAAAACGTTTTCCCAATATTTTGCCCCAGACACAATGAGTGTGATGCTCCTTGAAAACGATGCCAGTTCCTTTTAATCACTGGAAACGCGTTACCTGGAGCTATCTGCTCAGGCACCCTGCACCACTGACCGCACGCGCTTCAATCCCACACTGGCCAGAAGAGGATCCACTGCTAAGATTTACACTTATGGACATAATTCCAAAGTTAGAAGCAAAAAGGTCATATTTCTTGGCCTTAACTAAGGATCTTTGACTAAACGAAGAAGAGGAGCCTCTCAAGACTTTTTTTCCTTCCAATAGAAAAGTTGCATAGTAACATTAAATTCACAACATTTGTGTTTGGGAGTTGTACCATAATTCATAGTGAGTAACTGAAAAGAGAAGCCGTGATACGTCATGATTTATTGAGCATAAACACTGATCCTTTGCCAGCAAAAAAAAGAAGTTACCCTTAGACTGGAGGAAATGAGAATAACCATGACTACAGCAGGAACAACCTCCTAAAAGCAGTTTTTGCAGTATGTCTACGGAGAAACTCTTCGGTAGTTTCAGAACTGCAGCAGAAAAATCTGAGGACAAGCTGCAAAGGGTTAAAACACACAAGAAACATTTAGACTTTGTGCATTTTTCTAAGAGGCAGAAATGGACAAAAAGCCTTCAGGGCTTAAAAAAAACCCAAACTATTCTATATATTTAAAAATAGATTTATTTTTTCTTGAAGGGGATAAGTTGAGGGGGAAAAAAAAAAAGCTTTTGGAGAACATTAGCAGGATGTCAATCTCACTTGCTGGCTGCTCCCTGGAGCCAGGAGAGGAGGCTGTCATCTCCACGCTGCCACCTGAGCGGGACCGGGGAGGTGTCGGGAGGAGGAACATCCTTCCCCCATCCCCGAGCCCGCAGTCCTACCGCTGGCTTCAGGCCAGATCCCATTTTGCTACTCGTACGCTCGCATTAGGAGTGAGGTATTTTTAAAATTACTGTTACATGGTCCGTTTTCTAGCTTTTTTCCCCTCTTTCTGGAGAATGAAAATAAAACAAAGCAGGAGTTAGGGAGGTTTCTCAGCTTTTACAGTTTCTTAAAAGTCCGTTAAAAAAAATGTATCTTTAACTGCAAATTTGGAAATGTTTTCAGTTATACAGAACCAACACAGGCTGGAGTACTTTAAAACTTTTTCTTGTCTGTTAGAAGGAAGGGGGAAAAACATACAATAAATTATGAAAAAGCATAATCCTTAACTAAATTTCCTGTTTTGTGTCTTAGCATTAACAGTGTGACTGAATTTCCTCCTTTTTTTTTTTTTTTAAAAAACGTCACAGCCAATCCCTACCCACCCATTTAACAAAAACCTAATCCAAAACTACTGGAGATTTCAGGCATGTTCGAGTTTGAAATATCAGCTGAATTCATAACTCATTCCCAGGAAAAAACCAGCTCCTACGCCCCTTAAAACAAAGATTAAACATACTCCAGCTGAAGAACTGCTCCTCTCGCACAACAGCCGCTTGCGCTGAACGCCAGCAGCATCAAGAATTAACTGCGGATCGCTATAGTCAGCCTTTTCAAACAAATTTGTTGTCGTGACCACTTTTAGTTGTTTTTTAAGTTAGTTTGTGGCTTTTCAGGTATTTTGGAGGAGCAGCAGCAGGCAGGACGAAAGCAGTCGGCACAATTGCGCAACAGAAAGAACATTTTAAAGCATTTATGGAATTGACGGGTTCGCTGGAGAGAAAATGTACATACGAGAAACCTGAGGCTGTTGTGAGCAACTTTCACTTTCACAAACAGTATTTAAAATGAAAACATGGTTGTGTTGCACAATGGCCTGTTTGTTCTGGTATTTTAATAAAGGGCCTTTTAGCAGCACGAAGCAGAAACGAGCAGATGATAACAGGGGACTCTTATATGTGACAGCAGTAAAATCTATACGGCTGGAGCTAACGCCGGGGGATGGAGTGGAGTTGTCTGAAGCAAACTGCCCGTCGCTTACACACGCACAAGGCCACCAAAACCAGATGCTTCCAGCTGGGACCCAAAAGCAAGGTCTGGCTCTTGCCATTCTCTGTAAGTTCCAGCAAGTTATTTTTAAATGCAAACTAAGCGGGTAAATCTAAGACAAATTAATTTTTTAAAACAAAGTTCTCTCCACCTTTGCTGGTTTGCCCTTATTGCGACGATGGTCAGACCACACAGCAGGAAGGAACTGGATTTACATTTTCTTTTAGTTTTGTTCCCTCCCCAATTTATGTCTTCTGACATTCTGCACATCAAGCTAGGAAATCCATAAGACAGAAAGATAATACATCACATTATCTGGCAACAGGTGAGAGGAGCTAACCGGCACACACACTGTCCAAAGAAGTCAGAGATGCTACAACTGGGAAATTCGGAAACTCGCTATATATGCACAGGATCCCACTGAAAGATCTCTGGTCTGTGGCTAAACTGATTAAATAATTTGAGCGATATTTGAGCAATTACAGAGAGCTTTCCACCTCAGAGCTCAACTATTAGACCTTCGCAACTCAATTCCTTTGACTTCTCGTAAAGATGGGGAAACCAACACTGGATCTAGCAGCCACCCGAGCAAGCCAGCGCCGTAGCCGCCGTGGGTACCTTACTTCAAACCATACCCACTGTCACGTTGATAGAGATACAGGATTTTATAAAGCCCTTTTTCCTCTTGCTCTACCCTCCCTGTGCAAGAATCCCCGAACAATTACAAACCTTTACCCTGCTTTTTATGCAGCCATCGTTTTTGGGTCATCCACCCACAGCCTTCCTACAGCACAGCAGGGTTGCCATCCCTCTCACCGGCTTCGCTGCTACCCACAGCGTTTGGAAGAGCCGTTTGGAAACTCTTGCAAGTTCAGAGCTGCATTAGGGTCTACAAACCCAAGAGGACCGAACCATCTGATTTTTCCAACCCGAGCTAATCCTCACAGCCGAAAGGGTGAGAAGGTGCTTTTTAAAGTGACTGAGTTCTGCCGTTCACCACCTCCTCACGAAGACGTCAAAGAAAACTTCCCCCAGCCGCTGGCGAGTGGACAAGCGGCTATTTGAAGCCCTACACAAAACAGACCATTCTAAGGGCAATTAGTTAGGCGCTGGCGCTCGGCCAGCCCCCCAGCTCTGCAGACTAATCGCTGCGCTAACGGGATGACTTCTGGCAGGGAGAGCCACGATTCCCCGTCACTGACGGCGACAACATCTACTGCCTCACTCACACGCGAGGAAGCTGAGAACAGCAGTTACCAGCAATAAAGATTGGTGTTTTCCGAAGGGCAAAGTGTCCAGTTCCTCTGGAGCCAAGTCCAGGGACAAGCAGCAGGACCGCAGGTCCGGGAGCCAGGCACTCGCCTCGTTACGCTAACGAACTTCAGGGCATGACAACCTCCCAGCGCACGAGGTAGGGCAGAGCAGTTATCTCCATTTCACAGATAAGGAAATAAGGCAGGAAGGCAGAAGTTGGGCCGGCCGCAGGGGAAGTGTCATGAGCAGAGGACAAACCTACCTCTCCCAAGTCACACGCTCCTCTCCCAGGCACTGAATTATTCTTTTTGCCTGTTTAAACGAAGAGAAGTCAGTCTCCCAGTGTGCCTCCATTCCCCTACCTTCAAAGAGGGATAATGCCTTCCTAAGATAACTCTCGATGTCAAAAAGCATTAATTACCGTAAGTAATACCAGTTAAATACTACATCCAGGGATAAGGATGGATACAGAAGAAAAACTGGTAGGTATGTTGAAATGTGCCTCCTGTGTAAATCATTAAAATCCACAACAATACTCCAGCCACACAAAAGAGCTATTTCCATTTGTTTCACAGCTACAGATGGCAGAAGAAAACCTCGCAGACAATAAGCTTTATTTAAACATATTGATCCAGCTTTTTTGGTGCATTTTCCTCCATACTGGCTACAACCAGAATATGATAAATGGTGCTACGTAGTCACAGAGCTCCTGTGCATTTGCTTTACGATCACGCAGCTGACGTGGAACCCAAACCAGCAGCCATCAGCTCATCTGCCTGCACGCAACGGGATGTCCCACACATGCAAAACCTCCAAAGGATGAAGGTCTGACTTCAGCACTACGTGCTTGAGAAGCGAGTAGTCTCTAAAAGGCGGTAGGTTAAGAAAACCAAGCAATGACCTAAAAGGCCTCAAGTTTACTTACAGACTCAGGCTAAATATCAAGTTACTGACTTCTGTGGTCTACCACAAGTCAGCTTTTCTCCTGGTTGTAATCACCGCAGTTGTACTTGTCCGGGTCAGCTTTACAAGAAGCCCACAGCTATAAACAAACCTGAAGGTTGTCAGTTCTCCCCCCCAAAAAACCAAAACTCATTAAAGACAATTCAACACCTTAAAAGCCACAATAACTTCTCGCCTCGTTTACAAGCAGTAACAGAGAACGTATCTTAGAGCAGAATGCAGCTCTATCACAGTCCACATGGCTTTTATTTAAGGCCACGCCTGATGGCGATGGCCCAGTACAGAGGTAAATCCCATTCACCTGCACTGCTGAAGAAAATGAGCTGCAGGGGAGATCAGGTACCCAGCTCCAGCACCATGACACCCTCCAGTCCCTGCTTACCTACACGCACACACACCTCCCTTCCTTAACCTCCTAAAGGACGCCCGCCAGTATCCAGCTTTTCATTCCACATCCTTCTGTTTAGAAATGAGAAGCAGACAGATTTCTCTGTCTGCGGCACCCACTTATCTCCTCTACTTCACTCTACCTCAATAATACAGAAAATCCAGATACTGCAGCTACCCCTCTTTTATATAACCCATGCACTACAATTCACTAATGCCTCCAAAGCACTGCCCGGAACAGGCAGGCTACCATTACTACCCTTCACCAGCCAGCAACTCCTCCAGCTATTTTCCCCTTCTCTCCACAACCTCTCTATACCAACCCACCGTTAACTCACGCACCGAAAAAACAAGTAGATTATGTGATATCAGACCTTCTGAGAAGGTCTGAGATCCTCCTTTCATACCCCAAAAGAGGGTCTAGGCACATTCCCTGTTAAGTCACCCAACTTCCAAAGCGAGCTGGCGCTGAACTGTGTCTCTCATCGATTACGATTGCCCCCTCATCTCATCCACCCAAAACCCCGAGACGCCCCAGCTCCAGCCACACGCTCCCCACCTCTGTCACGACAGCCCCTTCCACCCAACACCCACCCACCGCAGCTCACCCAAAGACCTCGGGGCCCCCCACCGCAACCGAGCGCAGCCCCTTTCTGCGCCCACCCCCAAACACACCCCCAGATCGCCTCCTCGCGCTGATCCTCCTGCACAAATTATGCCCCCCGGTCCACCAGCACTCTGGGATCCCCACCAGATCCCCTCCCAGCTGCTCATCCCCATCCTTCAGCCCTCCACCACAAGCTCCAGCACCCCCAGGACCCTTCTTGCCCACCAAGGAGCCCCTTAACCTGCACCCCAGCCCACCCCCCAGCCCCCAGCTCCCCTCTGACCTGCCCAGGGGTTCCCCTTCTCCCAGCCCTGTACCCCAGGACCCCAGCACCCTCCTAACCCCGTCACACCAGCCCAACTCACTCCCCCTCATAGCCCACAGCATTCCCTGCACCCCCAGAGCCTCCCAGCCCCTCCACCCCCGGGGCCAGCACCCTCCCCGGCCCCCAGCACCCCCCTCCACCTGCCCAGGCACCCCTCACCGCCAGCCCTAAACCCTCAGGGCCCCAGCACCCCCTCGGCCCCCTCACTCCGGCACCTCCGACCCCAGCCCCCCTTCGGTCCCCAGCCCCTGCCCTGGGGCTCCCTCACCCCCAACTCCTTCACCTGCAGCCCCAGCCCCCCCGCCCCGGCCCCTCAGGGGCCTCACCCCCCTCCCCACCGCCCCCCTCGGCCCCACCGCCCCTCTCGCCCTCCCCATGGCCCCCTCAGGACCCCCCCGAGCTGCCCCAGGCGACTCCCGCCCAGCCCCGCCAGCCCCCCCCGGGCCCCGCCGCCTGGGCCGCAGCGGGCCGCGAGGGGCCCCGGGCCGGGCCGGGGGCTCCGCCAGGCCGCGGCCTGCGCCGGCCGTCCCCGCCCGCTCGCCGGCGGCTGCCCCCCCCCAGTCCCGGCGGCGCGGGCGGCTCCTCACCGGTCTCGGCGGGGCCGGGGCACCGAGGGGCGGAGGAGCGGAGCCGCCGCCTCAGACACCAGCGCCACCGCGCAACGCACCCTGCTGCCCAGCCCCGGCCGGGCGCGGGCAGGGCTGACCCCGCCCCAGCGCCCGACTGGCAGCGCCGCCCGCCAATGGGCGCTGGCGCCGCGGGGCGCGCGGGGGGTGGCCCAGCGGGGAGGCGGGGCTGGGTGCGGCCGCCAGGTTCGGTTGAGACGGCGGCGCGGAGGGAGGGCGGTGAAGGGGCGGGGCCGGCTGCGGAGCGGCGGGGGTAGCAGCCAATCAGCGCGCGGGGCGGGGAAAGGGGCGGCCGCATGTAAATGTAATTAATATTAATGAGCGGGTCGCCGCGGGGAGGGGGCGCGCTGCGGCGGCACGTGGCGGCCGGGGCGCGAGGCAGCGGGACCCGCTGCAGCGGGACGGGTCCCCCCGGGATCCCCCGGGATCCCCCGGTCTGCTCCCCCCCCCGGGGCGCTGGGTGCAGCCCGGCTGTGCCCCCGCGAGATCCCGGAGCACCCCCAAAAAATCGGGGGGCTGCGCTGCCCGCTGTCCCCGCAGCCCTGCCCGGCCCCGGGGGGAGAGGCACCGCGGGGGTGATGCTCCCCAGGCACCCCCGGCCACGGCGTTATCCCCCACCGTGCAGCACGGCCGGCCTGCGGCGGGGGGCATGGCACGCGGGGTGTCACGGTGCTGCCAGGGCAGAGCCTGGCGCGGGACCTCGTCTCCTGGCCGGGGCCCGGGGAACCCACGTGTGGCCTCAACCCCGGGTCCCCTCCTGCCACCGCCTCCCGCACCCCGCCGGGACTCCCGACGGCGGCGTGGCCACTGGCCCCGGCCAGCCGGCGAGAGGAAGGGCCGCAGGACGCCGCTGCCGGGCCCCTCCTGATGAATCTTGCTCTGAGTCACCCATTTCTTTAAACCTCCCCTTCCCTTTCCAGCACGGGGGGGCAGAGCCTGGAAACCCCCTCCGCGACCCTACTGCGGGACTCGGGGCACCCTAAAACCCCCGACCCCCCGGGCAGAGCCTTTCCAGCCCGGGGGCTGGGGTGGGGGCGAGAGGATGGGCCCGTGCCGCTGGGCAGAGCCCCCCATCCCGCTGTCCCCCCCGGGTCTCCCCGATGCTCCAGCCCTGGGTGCAGCAGCCCTGGGGCTGGGAGGGGACGGGCTCTGCCCAGCCCTGCGTGCAGGGGGGCCGCGGCCCCGGTCTCCCACCGCCCCGGGCCCCAGCGGAGCTGCTCTCCCTGTGCAGTGAGGGGAAAATCCAGGGGGATGAATCAGCAGCAGGCGGGAGTCACGCTGGCGGCACCGGGGGAGCAGGAAATCACGCTCGCCGGCCCGGCCCGGCCATGAATCGAGGCTTTGATTCCCCCAGCTGCCACCAGCACAGGGCGAGCGTGGCCGGCTGGGTCCCAGTGGTGCCTGGCTCCTGGCTACGGCGCTGGCGAGGAGAGGGGGGCCCGATATCCCCCACGGGAGTCACTGCGGGGGGGACAGAGCCGGGGCAGGAGGGGCAGAGGATGCTGCAGCCATTGCTCCCCAACAGCACCTCCCAGCACACCCCAGTGCTGCGCCGGCGTGTGCCTGGGCCGCACCAGTACGCACCAGTTGCAGCTTCAATCCCAGCATGAACTGAGATGGAGAAATGCTGGGTCTGGGCTGTCCCCGTCGGCTCCCCCCGCCCCGGGGGGGACGTGACCCCGCTGCCGGGCACACGCCAGCCCTCGCCGGCGGCTGTGCCGAGGTTGGGCTGCAAACCCAGTAATCCTGTTAGTGGGAGAAGGCTGATTTTTCCCCTAATCCAGTTTGCTCCCATATGCCCTCGCCCGCCGTGTTCTAAGCCGCTTTGGCCGCAGATGGGGCCGCACCGGGCACACGCCGGGGCACGGGGGAAGCCCCCTGGCTTCGGGCCGGCACCTCGAGGGGTGCAAGGGCCACAAGCTGCCGGGAGCCTCACCCGCCGCCCTCCCTGGGGGGGACACGAGGGACGATGTCCCACACAGCCTCCAGGTCCCGGCATGACGCCTGGTGCCAGGAGCTGGTGTGGGTCCCAAACGCTGGATTTGTGCTTTTAAGCATATTTAGGGCCGCGGGCTGCAGCGATGGCTCCTCATCGGCTGGGGGAGCGGCGGGAAACGGCTGCGCCACGGCTCGTCCCGCCACCCGCTAATTAACGCTCAGGAACGGTTTGTTTAAGACCCCGGGCCCGGGGGAAGCGCCAGGCGCCCTGCGAGGATCGTCCATCCTGGTCCTGCACCGCTGCCCGGCCGGGATCCCTGCTGTGGGTTTCGGGGGGCTCAGGGTGCCCCCGGGCTGGGTGGTCTGATGGCTGCTGGGTGCCAGGCTTGGGCACGGGGGGCTGCAGCGGCCAGAGCCACCCAGACCCTCCTGGGAGCAAGTGACCTTCTGTGAGAACAAGAGCATCCCTAGGGACATCCCAAGGGACATCCTGGGGGACATCCCTCGGAGCATCCCCAGGGACACCCCGCGCTGCAGCAGGACCGTGGTCCCCAAAAAGCCGCTCCTGCTCCATGGTGACCCGATGGGCACGGGTCCCCATCTGCACTGGCCAGGGTGGGGGGACAGAAGGGGGGGACAAAGATGGGGGACCATTGATCCGGGAATGGGGGGGGCAGAGGTTTTCTGCCCCCAAGCTGAAGGCGTTCAGAGCCGCTGTGGATGCTGGGGGAGTCTCGGCGCAGGAGTCCTGAGTTTTGGTGTGACAGTGCCCGGGGGGCCGCCCCCCCCCAAATACCTGTGAGCCCCCCAGCCTTGCCTGGGCCTCCGCAGCCCCGGGGGGTCCTAGGGGGTCCCAGCGGGTGGGGACCGGCACCAAGCGTCCCCGCGCCCGCGTGTGCCCGTCCCGCTCTCCCGCCCTGGTGCCCACCGAAGGTCCCAGCTGCCCCCAGCCCACGGGAGGGACGTGGGGACGGGAGCGGTTCCCGTGGCTGGTGGTGCCAGGGAGCTGTGACATCCCCGCGGAGCTGTGACTGTCCCCATGGAGCTCTGAGCATCCCCATGGACCTGTGACCATCCCGGCGGAGCCGTGACCATCCCACAGAGCCGTGACCATCCCACAGAGCCGTGACTGTCCCCACGGAGCCACGGCCATCCCCGCAGAGCCGTGACCGTCCCCACTGAGCCGTGACTGTCCCCACTGAGCCGTGATGTCCCCATGGAGCCATGACCATCCCCACGGAGCCGTGCCCTTGCCAAGGCCCTTGCAGCCTGCGGCAGCCCCGCTCCCCCCGCCGCCCCCCCCCCGCCCGCGCCCACGTGCCCACACGGCTCCCGCACCCGGGGAGCAGATGGTTTCCATGGCAACAGGCATGATGACGCACGCACCGCGCTCCCACCCCCTCCCCACGGGGACGCCAGCCCGCGCTGGCAGCGAGGGGCGGGGGGCACCCACGGGCGGCAGGGGGCTGCCGGGGCGCACGGGCACGCAGGCACACACGTGTGCACACGGTATGGCACGTGTGTGCACATGGAATGGGCGTGTGTGCGCACACGGTATGTGCATTGCACAGATGCTCGTACACGCGTGTGCGTGCTTGCGCGTGCACTGTGTGCACGCAGAGTTATGCATGCACAGACATGCACATGCACGCACACACATGCAAACACATGCAGCGCATGCACACGCATGCACCCCCATCCCTCCTTTCACCCCCTGCGGGCCGAGCCGTGGCCGCCCCACCTGGCCCCGACCCCCCGGCCGGGTGCTGCTCCGTTTCTCATCTCTTTATTGAAGGAAGACTATTTCTAGAATAAAGGCTACATCGTAATGTCACCTTGTCCCCTGGGCGCTCGGGTCGTGTTGTAAAAAGCCGGGGGTGGGGGGAGCCGGGCGCAGCGCGGGGGCCCAGCCTGCCCGGGGACACCCCCTCGGGGACACCCACTCGGGGACAGCCCCCGGGCCCCGCTGGAGGGTGAGCGGGGCCGGAGCGAGGGGACAAACCCCGCTGGGACGAGGGGCTGGTGACAGCGCGGGGGCCCCGCTCCGGCCATGGGGGAACAAGCAGGGCTGCACCAGAGCTGGGGGGGGGGAGTCGGGGGTCCCCGGGGGTGTGGGGCCAGGCCACCCCCAGCGGGGACTCTGCGGGAGCGAGGGGACGCTGACTGCCGGCGGGGCGCTGCGGCAGGGAGCAGCAGCGCCCATCACCGTGGCATCGCGGCCCAGCGAGGCTGCGGGGCTCATCCTGCGTGGGAAGGGGGCAGCGGGGGGTGTGGGGGGGGGCCGTCTGGCTGCGGGGCCAGGGGTCTCCCGCCGGAGCTCACCAGGATTGTGCTGGGTCAGGACCTCCCTCGGCCCCGATGCTTTGTGCTTGGGCTGGCGGCTCCGGGCTGCGGCGCCGGGACGGGGCTGGGGGGGGTCAGGGTGCTGGGATGGGGCTGGGGGGTGCCGCGGTGCTGGGATGGGGCTGGGGGCTGCGAGGGCAGGAGGTGCCATGGTACCAGGAGGGGGCTGGGGGCTCGGGGGCAGCGGGCACCGTGCGGGGGCTGCTCCCGCCCCGGGTCTCTGCCTGCAGGAGCAGAGCGCTATGGCGTGGGGACGGGGGCGCGGGGAGGGTCTGGGACGCGTGTGACTGTCCCCAAGGGTGACACCGACACCCCCACGTTGCACCGTCCTTCCCACCCACGAGGACCGACGTGGGCTCCCCCACCGGGGAGGGGACAGGGATGGGGACGGGGACTGGCCGGTGCCGTCGGTAGTGCTGCGGATGCGTGGGGGGGGGGGGCTGCGTCCGTGTGCTCCCCAGCGGTGCCCGGACGCGTGTCCCCGGTCCCGTTGTGCCGGGCGCGGGGCGGTTGAGCATCCCTCGGCTCGGCTGGACGCCCTGTCTTCCACCCCAGACCTGGGGTGCGCCGCGGCGTCCCCGCACAGTCACAGTGATGGCACGGAGGACAAGGGGACGGCCCTGCTGTGATGCCACGTCCAGTCGTGGGGGGGGGGGAGAGGGGGGGACCGGAGGGGGGGGGGCGGGCCAGTCCGGGGCTCTACATGATGCTGCACTTCCCCTTGATTTTGTCTGTCCTCTTCTGCTTGCTGGAGCGCTTGCCGTCGATGGTGAGGCTCACGTTCCTCCTCTTCTCCAGGTTCAGCAGCTCCTGGAAGAGCTCCTTGACGTTGTAGTTCATCTTGGCCGAGGTCTCCATGAAGGCGCATTTCCACTCCTTGGCCACGGCCTCCCCCTCCCTGCTCTCCACCTCCCGCTGGGTCTCGTCGCACTTGTTGCCCACCAGCATGATGGGGATGCTCTCCACGCTGCCCTTGATCTGCACGATCTGCTGGTAGATGGGCTTCAGCTCCTCCAGGGACTGCTTGCTGGTGACGGAGAAGACCAGGATGAAGGCATGGCCCTTGGAGATGGAGAGGCGCTGCATGGCCGGGAACTGGTGGCTGCCCGTGGTGTCGGTGATCTGCAGGGTGCAGACGCTCTTGTCGCAGCTGATGACCTGGCGGTAGGTGTCCTCGATGGTGGGGATGTAGGTGTCCCGGAAGGTCCCCTTCACGAAGCGCAGCACCAGCGAGCTCTTGCCCACGCCGCCGGCGCCGAACACCACCACCCGGTAGTCGTTGCTCTGCTCCGGCATCTTGCCCTGGAGATGCTGCTGCTGCTGCAAGGGAGAGGGTGAGGGAGGCGTCACGCCGGGAGCGGGGGCTTTGGGATGGACCCCCCCGGGCACTACTCGCAGCCCCCACTACTCACAGCCCCCTTTGAGATGCAGCCCCCCCTGCTCCAACCGGGCCAACCCAACTGGAGGGTCCTGGCCCCCCCGTGCCCTTGAGACGCCCTTGCCGGGCGGCCGGGGCAGGACGGTGCTCGCCGCCCGCCTGGGGTGCAGCAGAATTTGCTATTTTTACTAGCCACCCGCTGCGGCCATATGGCCGAGCCACGGCCACCGGCACAGCAGCTGCGGCCGAGGCTGCCAGGGCAGCCTGTGGTTGGGGGGGGACGCCGGGCACCCGTGGGACCCCCAGAGCCCCCAGGCAGCAGGAGCAGCCGCACGGGGCAGCCGCCAGCCCAGCGAGGACCCGGCAGCACCCGGAGCCCCCGACCGGCCCCTCCGGCTCTCCCACACGCAGCTGCTGTGGCTGCCCAGTACGGAGGTGCCATTTCACCTGCCACCCCATGTCACCCTGTGCCATGCCCTGCCACCCCCTGCCACCTCCTGCCACGCTGCCCAGTGCCCTGCCACCCCCTGCCACCCCATGTCACCCTGCGCTGTGCCCTGCCACCCCCTGCCACCCTGTCCTACCCCATGCCGTGCCGCCCCGCGCCATCCCTCTGTTCCGCTCCCACCCCAGGGATGCAGCGGGGAGCAGAGGGACGTGGGCACCGGGGCAGAGCGTGGCACGGCTGGGGGCTTGTGGCCTGCAGGCTCAGAGACCCCCATGGCCGCCCTCACGCTGCCAAACCTCGGTGCCGGCTCGCAGGGTATGCACGGGCCCGGGCAGGGTCCCCGCTTGTGCCCCCCTGAGCGATGCAGCCCCGGGGTGTGAAACGAGGGGGCACAAAGAGCTGCTGATGCTGAGCCCCAGGCTGAGCATCGCCTCGGGCCAGGCCCTGCCTCAGTTTCCCTGCTGCAGCACAGGACTGGCAGCATCAGCTCTGCCCCACGAGGTGTCCCCGGTGCACGTGGGAGCATCACGGAGCCTCGGGGCCGTTAAACCTGCCGTGGGACGGGGTTTCCGCAGGTTCCTGCCACAGGCGACGAGCGGGAGGGGCGGGAGGGGAGGGAAGGGGCCGCTTTGGGGGGGATGCTGGAGGGGGTCAGGTCTGTCCCCAGCCGGCTCCGCTCCCGCCACCCTCCACCTCAATTCAGGGATCAACAGGCCTGGAAGGGGGGGACAGCAAAGCGCCTCGGGCCGCCCCGGGCACCTCCAGGGAACCAGCCCCTTCCCACGGCCGCTGCATCCCCACCCCGCGGCACCGGCGGGTCCGGATCCCGCGAGCAGCCCCAATATCCCGGCATGTCCCCGAACACCCGGGCAGGAGCTGGTGCCTGGAGAGCCAGGCGAGCAAGGGATTGGGAGCTGGGGAAGGAGCCCATCACCGTGGCCTTGGGCACCCAAGGAGTTTGTCCCATCGCGGGGTCCCTGGGCAACAGGGCAGAAACCCCCCCCCCCCTTGGATCGCACCACGTCGGAAGCGTCGCTGGCACGCCGGGGCGTGGGGCTGTGGCTGAGCTGCTGCGTGGGAACGTCAAACCTCGGCCAGGGCTGGCGACGGTCCTGCCCGTCCCGCCTGCCCGCGGCGCAGCCGAAAGCGCCCCGGCCTCGCGGCCACGGCGAGGGGTGTCCTGGCCGAGGGGCTGGGCTGGACGGGCCTTCACGGTGCCCCGGGGGGTGCCCAAAGGCCCCGTGGCCTGTGCCCAGCAGCGCCCCAACCCCAACAGCCCTGTGCCTGCGGGTGCAGACCACGGCCTCCCGGGGGCACAGCCCAAGCCTGATCCTGCCGGGGGTCTCTGGACACCCCCCTAGCATCCTCCCACTCGGACCCCCAGCGCTGGGGGAGACAAACAGCAGGTGGGGGGTCTGGGGGTCGGGATGGAGGGCAGGGGCAGGGCAGGGGCAGGGTGGAGGGGAAGGAGCAGGGACAGGATGGAGGGATGGAGGGCTGGGGCAGGATGGAGATGGAGGGCAGGAGAAGGGGCAGGATGGAGGGATGGAGGGGCAGGAGAAGGGGCAGGATGGGGATGGAGGGGCAGGATGGAGGGATGGAAGGGCAGGATGGAGGGATGGAAGGGCAGGAGAAGGGGCAGGATGGAGGGATGGAGGGGCAGGATGGAGGGATGGAAGGGCAGGAGAAGGGGCAGGATGGGGATGGAGGGGCAGGATGGAGACGGAGGAGCAGGAGAAGGGGTAGGGAAGGGGCAGGATGAGGACGGAGGGACAGGATGGGGATAGAGGGGCAGGATGGAGATGGAGGGGCAGGATGGGGATGGAGGGGCAGGATGGGGATGGAGGGGCAGGAGGGAGATGGAGGGGCAGGAGGGAGATGGAGGGGCAGGATGGGGATGGAGGGGCAGGAGGGAGATGGAGGGGCAGGATGGGGATGGAGGGGCAGGATGGGGATGGAGGGGCAGGAGAAGGGATAGGGAAGGGGCAGGATGGGGACGGAGGGGCAGGATGGAGATGGCGGGCAGCAGAAGGGGCAGGGAAGGGGCCGGATGGAGGGGCAGGGGCAGGATGCGGGCAGGGGCAGGGAGCAGGGTCCCACCGCCCCCCGCCGTGCCCTGCCCTTGCCGGGAGCACCCCCCGGTCCCCCCCGCCGGTGGCGGCTGCCCCGTCCCCGCTTCCCCCGGCTCCCCGCCGCGCCGGTCGCATTGCGGTGCCCGCCGCCTCACCGTGTCCTGCCCGGGATCCGCCCTTGGCTGCGGGCTGCGCGGCGGCCTCAGCGCATGGCCCGGCCCGGGGCGGTCCCGGCGCGGCGGCTCCGGTCCGCCCGGCGCGGCGGGGCTCGGCTCGGTGCGGCGGGACTCGGCCCGGCGCGGCTCGGCTCGGCTCGGCGCGGTGCGGCGGGGCCGGCTCGGCGCGGCTCGGCTCGGCACGGCTCGGTGCGGTGCGGCCGCCGCAGAGCCGATCCCGCCCCGCCGCCGGCCCCGCCCGCCGCGCCCGCCCCGCCCGGGGCCGCCGGACCCCCGGGCCCAGCCCCGAGCGGCTCCGGGACGGGGCGGCGGCAGCGGCGGGGACAGGCGGGACGGGGATGCACGGACAGGGACAGACGGACAGGGATGGGGACACACGGGGATGGGGATGGGGACACACGGACAGGGATGGGGACGCACGGACAGGGACAGTTGGACAGGGATGGGGACACACGGGGATAGGGACACACAAACAGGGATGAGGACAGACGGACAGGGACAGACGGGATGGGGATGCATGGACAGGGACAGACAGACAGGGATGGGGACACACGGCGATGGGGACAGACAGACAGGGACAGACGGGATGGGGATGCACAGACAAGGACAGACGGACAGGGATGGGGACACACGGGGATGGGGACAGGGACACACGGACAGAGAGAGATGGGGATGGGGACGCATGGACAGGGACAGACAGACAGGGATGGGGACGCAGGGACAGGGACCACACATGGACACGGGCACAGGTGGGGATACGGACACGCATGAAGAGGAACATGGATACACAGACACGGATGCACAGCCCAGGGACACGTGGATGGGGACAGAGACCCCCTGATGGTGACAGGGGTACACAGGGACACACAGACAGGACAGACAGACGCTGACGCCCTGAGCTGGTGGGGTGCAGGCAGTGGCAGTGTGTCCTAAGCCCCTGCGGCAGTTGGGGGTGGCCCAGGCAGCGGGGTCCGGCTTTGGGGACACAGCTGCCTGTGCTGCCATGGTGTCACACCAGCACAGGACCAGGAGCCCCTGCACGGTGGCACCACAGGGGCTCTGTCACCAACCGCAGCGTCCCCTCCCCGGGTGCCATGGCAGAGCAGCGTCAGGAGCCCCAAAACCCCAGAGGGGCCCTGGCTGGGGGCAGAGCTGCTCCTCGCTCCCAAGGGAGGACACTGGGGGTCCTTGGGTGGCACCTGGTGGGGCTGTGGGACCCCCAGCCCACCTCCCCGGTGCCGGCTGAGCCCCGCCGCCGCCGGCCGAGCGGGACTGGGGCCTGAGCAGCTTAGCGGTACGGGCTCAAGGGCCGACCGTCCCCGGCGAGGCCGCACCACGGAGGGGCCGGCTCCTGCTCCGAGGGTCCTGCAGCCAAGGCGCAGCCCCCGAGAGCCGCGGGGCCCCACCGCCGGCACGGGGGACAAGGGGGCTGGAGCTCGAGGTGACCACGGGCCCACGGAGTTTGAAGATCCCTGCCCAGGTCGGGGTCTGCCGGCACTGGGGACCGCGGCCGGGGGCTGCTGGCCCGATGGAGGGGCTGCCAGGCCGGGCTGCGTGACTCACGCTCACTCCTGAGCGGCAGCAATTAAAATCCGCAGCTGCTATTAATAGCTGCCGGCAGAGGAGCGGGGCCATGGCGGCACCCACGCGGCTGTCAACACGCATCCCATTGAGAAGCGCTGCCGGGCCCAGCGGGAGCAGGGGGGCCACGGCCACCTCTCCCCCCGGCCCCCGTTGGGGACCACCAGCCTTCCCCCTCGGGGACAGGGCCCCGGGGCCAGCAGCCGCAGGGACGGGGTGGTGGGCAGTCGCAGCCCCCTCCGGATGAAAAGCCGCCCTGCCAGGTGCCCCCCCATCCCTGCAGTCCCCCGCAGCGTTATTAGCTGGATGGATACTACTCGTTAGAGGAAATGAATGAGTTTCCTTGATCATTTTAGCTGCAGCTCCTCCTCCGTTTCATTCAGTCCCCAGCTCCCCGCCAAGCCTTACGCAACGGGGACGCTGCCAGCTGCGGGGTGGCTGCACACGCAGGGCTGAATCACGCCGATGCCGAGCAGGCTGCGGGGTGGGAGAAGGGGGGACTGGAGGGTCCTGCCCCTGCGCTCCCCCTCCGAGCTCGGCACAGCTCCGTGGGGGTCTGGCCGACAGCCCCACGCCGCCACCCACCTGATCCCCGCCATGGGATTTGCTTCCCGGGGGGCTCAGCCCACCTCAGGGATGTGCACGTGCGCCCGCCGCGTGATCCGGGCACCGAGCAGCCGGCGGAGCGACGGGGGACTTCAAATAAACAAGTGACACAGAGGGGAGAAGGCCAGAGCCTTTACTGGGAGCAGCAGATCGGGCTCATCCTTCTCCGCTCCCTAACCCAAGCCCGGAGCGCTGCGCTCTGCTGCTCACAGGTGAATAAACCCCCCCAGGCACGGGGGAGCCCCCCCAGCGAGGTGGGAAGAGGGGCGATAGCTCAGCATCTCAGCGACCCCCCTCCCTGCTCCCCAGGTCAGCGCTGATCCCAGACTCCACCAGAAGAAGAAAGGGTGTAAAATGGAGGCTCCAGCCCCTTTTCCCCCACTGTCACACTGACCACAGACACAGGGACCACGGGGGGATCCCCTATCCCTGCTCACGTTAGCGGATCCCTACTGATCTTTTGGGGACTGGTTAAGAAATCTCCTCACATCAACAGCTTGTCTGGGCTTTAGCACATCAGCCCCTGGACTGCAGATGGGGCTGGGCGGGAGGAAGGGTGAGGAAGATGAGATGGGGGAGCGGGGCGCTAGGATACACCACGACCTCAGGGCCCTGCCTTCACCAGGACGCTGGGAGATGCTCACATTTGCCCAGATACGGGGGAAAAAAAAACCTACAAGAAAAGCTTTAGCTGCAGAAAGTGAGAGGCAGAGGCAGGATCCCAGGGGCTGCGCCCGAGAAGGGACACTCGGCGCGGTGCTCCCCAGCACAGCGTCACACCTCACCTCTCCCCCCTCGTCCCACCCGCCCGGGACAACCACCAGCACGGAGAAACACCCGGTGGGAGCGACGCTGCCCCGCACGAGCTGCCTGCGAGAAGTGAAATAACACACAGAGGTTTACCACGTCGAGACAAATTACATTCTCATCAAGCCCTGCTAATTTGTGTCATCTGAGGCCTAAAATAACCCTCCCTCCCCCTTTCCACTCCAGGTTTTTCAAAGCAAGATTAATTGACTTTGGTATGTTGCAGCAATTAAAATACCAAGCACCAGGAACTGTCAGATGATCCTCATCAGCCTCCATATGCTGCAGCTGTGCCAACCACTGGCTCCAAGATGCTGCTTCACAGTCTCACCCATCCTTCTTCCCGCTTGGATCACGATAACAGGGACTGCGCCACGGCTAAGCCCGCTCTACATCGTTATAATTCCATCAGCGCTTCCAAAAGCTTTGCTCTGCCTGCAGAAGCTGCTGCAGAAGCGAAGGTTACGTCTAATTAAAATGCATCCCCCGCGAGAGGCCGGCGAGGAGCGCGGCTGCGTTACCCTGCCGGGCTGCGGAGCGGGAGCCGCTCTCTTGTGTCACAGCCACGGGAGGGAGTGGGGAGGGCAGGCTCCCGGCTCCAGCCTCTGATCCGAGCTCTTCGCCTAGGAGGGCAAAGCCGAAGGATCACGACGGGATCCGCAGGAGGCTGAGCTTCCCTGGGGGGCCACGCTCTGGAGACAAGGAGAGATCTGCTCGTGCGCAGTCAGATTGCAAGTGTCTCTAATCAGCCCTTCCACAACCTCATAAACCCCCAGGGAAGAGACTTCTCTCCTTTGAAAACACCGACGAAACGCCCTGCAAAGCCTCTGTAGTGCAGCTCTCGCTCACGCATCCGTGCGGCCACGTGAGCCCGCTGACAGCGAGAGCAGAGGCTCCGGGAGCAGCCCTGAGAGGTGTTTGATGGTGACTGCTGAACCCATTTCACTGCAGACCATTTAAACACAAGCACTTGCCCTAAAATATTAATGCTGGAAATTGCTGCTGCCCGTTTCTTACAAACTAATGGATCTGCGAGTGCTGTGGAAGGGCCTTCAGACAGCGACACGAGGATTTTCAAACGATACATTAACACACTGCTGCGGGTTTTCTTTAGGGAATGCTCACCATATGGATGAGATGCAGAGAATGAAGCACAGGATGGGGCACGGCCTGGCCTCGTTTCTTCCGTTAATCACTCTGAGAAACAAAAGCTCCCAGAGCCACTTGTGGGTTAAAATGGAAGCTCTGCTCGGGGGGAGCTGTGGCACCAGGCACACCGAGCGGCCCCAGAAGGGATGTTATTTATGGCAGCTATTACAACCAGGTTTTGCTCAAAACTAAGCTAGCAAAAGCAGCTTAGTGCAGCTGGGCAATCCGTGATCCCACCTGCTTTTGACTTTATTTCTGTTATTGTTTCTCACCTTCTCAGAGCCCGAGCGCGAAGGAAGCAGACTCTCAGCCAGTTTCTGCAACGGGTGTGAGGGGAAGGAGGGAGGGGGCTGGCTACGCAGATTAACAGGAAACCACATGCTTGACGAGCTCTTTGCAGGCAGCCTTAGAACGAGATTTTTAATGTTTGTGTCGACTAATCTCCGCACAAGCTGCTGTACCCGCAGATCCCATGGGCAGGGACAATACCTTGTGACACCTATGCTGGGACACTCCTCATTTTTATCTCCCGCTGAGCACACAGGAAGAAATTCTCCTTTTTCGGGTCAATACGGAAATACCACCTGGACCGTGATGTTTCACTTGGCCGTTGAGCTTCAGTGTCCCCCCTGGCTGAAGAGGAGGCTCATCTCCGGTGCCGTTTGCAAGGGAAGGAGGTGAGGTTCCCGTCACTCTCGTGCTCACCACTTGAAGAAGACCAGCCCGGCCAGAGCCGTGTAGCCCAGCACCAGGAAGAGAACCTTCAAGAGACGATCGTTCTTGTCTTCCAGCTCCTTCGCAAGGATCTCAAAGAAGGTGATGAACAAGAAAGTGCCGCCTGCGATGCCTTGCAGGAGCAGGGAAGTAATGTTGCTGGCCGCGTTTTGGGTGCTCTCGATCCCCATCCCAATGCTAATGCCCAGAGGAATCATCAGGCTCACCGTCACAGCCATCTTCACAGCATCCTTCAGTGGCAACGAGGTCTTGGCCATGCTGATGCCCAATGCCACCGCTACCAGCGTCTCGTGAATGGCAACTCCTAGGAACAAGCTCATGACTTTGCCGCCCTCCTCCTGCAAGCCCAGGGCCAGTCCCTCGAAGATGGAGTGCGTACACAAAGCAAACACCAGCCCGATGAGCCGTAAAGGGCTGGAGCGGGAGAGCTCCTGGATATTCAGGCCGTGGCTGTGGTGACCGTGTTCACTGTACAACGTGCGCCCTCGGGAAGATGCGATGAAGGGACTCTCGTATTCAGAGTCGCTCCCGACATCTGACCCGGCATTGAAGGTCTCTAAGTCAATAAAGGAGGGCTTTTCCTTCTGGAAGGTCAAGATGAGCTGCTCCACAAAGACCGTCACAAAGAAGCCAACCATCATGATGGTCTCGGCCACCGGGTAGTCCGTGGTCACGTTCCCCTGCCTGAGAACTTCATCGAGCTGGAACAAAGCAAACAATCCACTGTGAATCAATCACCTCTGTCCCTCTGAAGGGGAATATTCCTACTGTGTTCACACAACTACTAAATTGATCCATGAAGCTTTAATACCCTTGTATACAGGCCTCAGCATAAGAGACCGGGAACCTATTTCCCTTCCAACAGAAGATTAGTGGCTGTCTGAAAGTGTTTTAAACACACACTAAATGGCAGGAGTTTGTGTCTCACACCCCAGGCGATGCTCAGCCTCCTTCTGCATCAAAGAAATCTCCAGTTACTCCACCCGGACAGGCAGCAGTAGCCAAATGGGAGGCGGGCACAGCTCGCCCTGTGATCTGAAACACCAGGCACAGCACAGCCGTTTCTGAGTGGCTTCGTGGGCCACTCTGACAAGACACAGACCCCTCACCCCCATTTCCACAGGGGCAGGGGTCTGGTGGCCTGGGCTCCTGCAGGGCAGGAGAGGGGAGGGTGGTCCCCCCTGCACAGGGGTCCCTAACATACTCAGTGGCACAGGTTCGTTAAAATTGCTCGTAAGCAGTTACCTTTTCTCTCACGGCAGGCAGCAAGGCGTTGAAGCAGGTGGCCAGGAAAACTCCTCCTCCAAAGGAATTGCAGAGGGCAAGAACCTTCTTGGAGCGATGAGCTTTCTCGTAATCGGCCTCAATTATCTTGACAGGCAGAAGGGACCCGGCCAGCATGAGGACACAGATGCCCAGCAGACACAGCACTTTGGTGACCACGATCTTCATCGTGCTTCCTGGTGAAGGCTCCCTGCCCAGGGCCCTGCGGAGGGCAGCTGGCGGGGGTCCCTCTGGCCGCCGTTAGAGCGGGTACATCGGCAGGCGACGGCACAGACAGGCCTCAAGGGAAAGGTGCTCCTGGGCTCAATACCTGAGGACGGGAGTAAATCAAGAGATTTTCCTATATAAGCATATACTGAGCAGAACAGCACCTCCCATCCCAAAGTGCACGCCGGCCTCTGTATAGGATCACCCTAACTCCCCAGAGGCAACGGGTGGGGATGACAGCGGCAGCACCTCACACACAATGGGGCAGAGGAACAGCAGAGAGGAGAAAATTTAACTGCAGCAGCCAGTAACCTAAAAACCTCGTAAGAGTTCTACTGGCCACACAGAACTGGCACAGCCTCAGTTTTTAGAGGCTTCATTTGAAACACCTACACAGCGACAGAGACGAAACGCTTGATCTTGCAATAAGATCCATGTGAATCCAACCAAAGGATCAAGTCTTTGGCTTTTGACCATGAGAAACGAATATAGGCTTGAGCTGGTGGCTTTTTATCAACCAGACATGAACTTAAAGATTTCCAATGTTCACGCGTGTTTTTTTTTTTTACTGCCCTTGAAACTAGACTATTGGATTCATTCCTGCTCGGCTTCCTGAGCCTCCATCACCATCTCGCTAGGGTGGGTCGCAGCCTCTACAGTTGGTTGTTTGCCCTGTACTGGGAGTCAGTGGAAGTTTTGATTGCCGATCGATACGCACGTCTCTAAAGGGAAACCCTATGGAGAAATTCACTGCAAGGTTCTCTATTGTCCACAGGGTGTAACAAAAGAGGAAGCAGAGGTGGTTTCACACAAGAGAAAAACGCAAGATTTGAGTTGCCTAGGTCACAAAAATTGACTCAATCTGAAATGTAAAAGCATTTTCCTTCAGGTTACATGCAGTGACAGAGAAACTGGTTTTCCTAAAACCATTTTACAAAATAACAATGTTAAATCTATTTATAAAAATACATAAAAGTGAACAGGTCCCTCTACTCCTGCTTGTTCTTGCAGCAGCACAGCCAGCACCTCGGAGGATTTCACTTACCACTTGCACCGAATTGACTCGTAAAGTCAAGTCAACGGCACCTCGAGAAGGTTCTCTTGCAGGTCACCCAGGTAAGGGCTGCCAGACAGCCCCGAGCACTGATGAGACGCTGCAGCGTGTATCGGGGTAACGAACTAACACAGAACACTTCCAGCCACGCTGACACCCACACCTGTGATGGACAAGGTAAATAATTGGATACCTGCTTGTTGGAGCGGCAAATTAATTTTAATACAAAAGATTCCTGAGGCTGAAGTCTCCCTTGAGGTCTGACAGTATTAATCACTATCACCATTTCTGTGCAGTGGGCTGCATAAATGGTGCTTTTATTAAAAGGGAAGTGGGAGACTGAATGACTCTGTGCTTAGTAAGGGAGTTTAAAGCCTTTTTCTAAGTTTGCAGTTCAAGCAGGAGTGAACGGGGAGGTCACGGCGGTCAGGCCATCTGCGGCAGGTCTGGTTCTCAGCCGGGTACCCGTGGGAAGCGACGTTCATCAGAAGAAAACCCTGTGCAGATGACACCGATTGACTCACTCCCTGGTGAAACCACCAGACAAGCCAGGTCTGAACAAGTCCAGAGCCTGAAATCTCAGTGTACGTTGTCAGGGCTTCCACAGCAGGCGGCCTGTCACTGCGGCTGATGAGCAAGCTCCCTCTCCAGAGATGTTGACTCCAGGACTGCCAACGCTCATCAGCGCTGTGCTGACACAGCTAACGAGTCACGCCGCCTTTGTAAAGCACGCGCTGCAGTTTCAGCGTCAACAGAATGACAAGGATTTCACCTCGCATGGCGACGGTGTGTTGTTATGCCGAGCTTCTCAAACGAACTCGCTCAGAAAACGACGTTAGCGACAACGCCTTGGGATCACAGATCACGAGAGCTTGTGACTGCACCTGCTGGGTGCGAAGGCACCACCCACACCTTCTGCGTTAGGCAGGCAGACAGCTCCCAGGACAGAGGAGAGGAGGAAAAACCTCCTTTTCCAGAATTCACACCTCCTCTGGAACACACCTGGCTTCCACTCAGAAATTCAGAAACCGCCTCACCTAATTTTTTATCTTTCTTTTCTTTTTTTAACCCAGCAACAGCCCACAACAAAGCGTAAAGCCTCAAGCTCCCAACAGCAGGTGGAGCAGCCGCCCTTCAGTGCCCCCTGACCTGGGGCGGAAAGCAGCTTAGTGAAAAACGAAGCGGTAAGTACAAGAAATACCTTGTGTTTCTCCTCGCCTGCTCTTTCCGACAGCCCAGCGTTCAGGGGCCAGTGCCGCCAACGCCTGGATTATTTCATCAGCCTGAAAACTTCTGTAACAAAGAATTAACTCAGGATGGGTACTGCTTGACTTAGTGGCTATTAGATAAAGCGGACAGCGCTCTGTGGAAGAAAAAAAGGGTTTCTTTTAAATCTCACTTTTTCTGTTAAAAACACACAGATGCCCCCGCACACCGACGACAGCGTGATGCTGACTGCCAGTGCACAGAGCCCGGGCTGGATTCCCCCAGAGCCGCACTTGTCCCAGCACCTCCCAGCACCTCAAGCCACTTGAAACCGTCCTGGTCACCCTGGAGAAAGAGGGTGCTGGGTGGGGGAGCTCCTCCCAGGCCGCCAGAGCAGGCCTAGGCCTGCTTGAGCACCCCAAAAGGGTGCAGAGATGGGGGGGGAACACGACTACAAGGGTCGCTGGGAGAGGGTGGTCGGCAGCTCGGCCGGGGAGCGGGGTGTCCCTCGCAGCTGGGGACGGGGCCCTGCCTGGAGCCCCGCTCCCCCATGGGCCCTGGGACCCCGCACCCCAAAACCCCGCCACCGACCCCCCCACCCCCAGTTACCTCAGCAACAGCCCCCCAGCCCCCATGTTACCCCCGTAACGCCTGCCGGCCCCCCCCCAGACCCGCCATTACCTCACGAAACCGCCCCCGCCCCCCCTTACCCCAACCGCCACCCGCGGTTACCCCGGCAACGGCCCCCTCCCCTCGGCCCCCCCCCACTCACGCGGCAGCTCCCGCTCGCGCCCCGTCCAGGCAGCCCCCTCACCGGCGCCCGCCCACGACGCCCTCCCATTGGCCGCGGCGGGAAGTTCGGCTGCCCATTGGTCGCGAGGGACGCCCGTCAGCCCGCCCACGCCCTGCGGGGGCCTCTCCTAGCGCCCGCCTCAGCGTTGCGGGGCGCTGCCGAGTAGCGCCCGCAGGGAAACGCGGACCGCGGCAGGGGGTTCCGGGGCAGCGCCGGCCCCGCAGAGCTGTCCGGGGCTGCCGGTGCTGACCGGGAAAAGAGCGGGGTCCGGGGTCACCCCGGGGCTGGCCAGACCGGCGGAGGAGGAACACAGGCGAGAAGGAGCATCTTCCACCACTACACTTCCTATTCCTGCAGCTTTTTGTTAAAGAAACATGTAAATTCGGTTAAAATAACAGAAACTATTAGCTGCAGAAGGCCCCGGGGAGAACGGAAATGAACCTAAAAAAAGTCAGAGGAGTTATCAAATGTGGAAGTCAGGAAGGAAAGCTGCTCTGCTGAAAGCAGGCACTGTGGGGCTGGTGGTACCCAGAGCCACCATCACCAAAACCGGTGTCCTGCTGTGGCAGCTGAGCTGCCCTCCTCCATCGAGAAAAAAAAGGAGGAACAATCCCTGCGGTTTCCTTCTTTTCAATAATTCTTGAGCTTTTTCTTTCCACACTGTCCTACAGTCCCAAAACATTTCCTTTTGGTAGCTTACAGAAAACAGCTGGAAAGAACTTAAAGGGAGCAGGGGAGGCAGCCACGGCAAGAAAGAGTTCCCATTTCTGTGCTGCAGAAATACACAGGAGGAGCATTTCAGCAGAAAAAAAACCCAAAGCAATCTGGAAAAGGCAGATAAAACTCATCTGTAGGCTGTGCCTCGCAGCCCCAAGGGAGCGGAGCTCTGACCCCGCAACAAGCCCGAGCCGGCCCCCAGGTCCCGCTTCAGTCACCTGGGCAAGAGGGATAACAAAGAAAGTGTCCAAATATTTTATTCTTCACAAGTTACATTAACCACATATTACTTTATGGAGCATTTACAAATCATTTTTTTTTTCTTCTTGATATTAATCTTCAGATATAACCTGCTCACTCACACCACCAGGCCTGCTGAAAGGGCGCCGTCCATCTCACCCCCCCCTCCAGACCAGACGCGCTGCCCAGCAGTCAGGCCCCGCACACGCCTTCCCCACCGCACATCGAGCAACTACTTTAAAAACAACGCTGAGGTCGATATAAAAGTCTCTGGCCTCGACTAGTGACTTCTAGGGGAATCGGCCAGAGCTTTCTGTTCGCCCAAGGAAGGACGCGGGTAGGTCCAGCGGGGCGGAAAGCTGCGGGTCGCTCGAGTTGGCTACAGGAGCTTTTTCCATACGCTGAGGCATAGCCGCTCCTCGCCAATCCCCCACGCTGAACCAGCAGCCACTTGATTTCTTACTATCCAAGCAGCATTTTTATTCCTTCTGCTCTCCGCTCAGGCGCCCTCTGTTCCCACCATTAGCACAGTCAACCAGGTTGATTACTTACATGCATAAAAGACAGATTAAAAAAGCAGAAGGAAAAAAAAAACAACCCCTTTTAAACACCAAAAACATTATATCTTTCTTACTGTCCACCCGACTAGTTCACAGATTGGATCATTCCAACAACATAGCCATTAACTACTAAACACTAGACAAATTTTGTCAGGACTGGGAGAGAACCCCAAGAAGCGTACCTGGGAACACCCACCAAAGGAGCGGTCGCGTCTTCTTCCTGGCCAGTCCCACCCCCCGACACATGTACACTAACCTTTGAGAGGCGACCACCAAACTCCCGTGTATTAACAACGCTGGCAATGTTGCTACAGACCTGAATGAGAAACGCAGTGAATCTAATCAACAGAAACCCTGTTCCTGGAGGCAAGAAGATCCCGTGATCTCCAGAGTGTTCAAACGCTACCGTCTCGTAACCGGCAGCAGGATTAAACGGGGTAGGACGGGGGTTAGGTAGGACTTGAACACTTCTTTGAAGTGGCACGCGGGCAGGAAAGTGAAGACGTCCTGTAGTGAAGAGTGCATCGTTCTTCAAAAACGGGTTAAAAAATTCCCATGTAGCAAATAACATAGAAATGTAACAGTGTAGTTAATTTTCTGAGTTTCTTTAGAAAGACTGTTGATGCTGGTTTGTGTTCAGCTTGCTGGATCTTCCAGAAGAAAAAAAGACTAATGGAAAGGCTGAGGGGGAGGAGCAGGGACGAAGATTAGGGAAAGAAAGCGTGAATCTGTCTTTAACATGCAGGTCATATAAAGTATTTTGTTTTTCCATTTTTTTTTTCCCCCTCTTGGACACTTCCAACTCAAGAAATGGCAACACGCACATGGCTTCCAGTTTTTAAAGCAAAGAACATAGTTCCCAGGGACTGCGCTGCAGAGACAGGAAGACAAGACATTTGCAAATTCAATCTTTAAGAAAATAAAGCGTCCCTTTAACGACCGTGAACACTAGATAATGAAATTCGTTTGTCCATCACACGATGTGTGAGGGAAGTTCTCATTCACCACTCCTCAGGGCTGAGCCTTGCACCTGAGGCACAGTACTAGCAGAGAACCCAGTCTGTATGGAGGGGAGACACACCAAATGGCTAAATTAAGGCACAAGACAAATATTTCAGCCAAATACATAAATTCCCACTCAGCTGGTCACAGCACAGCCGCACTCCCAGCTACAGCCTCACCTGGAGTGCTCATTCCTGCTGATCTTCATTACTGGCACTTGGAGTTCGACTCCTAATCTGGCTTCGTAGCTGCTCTATTAGTTCAGGATTCTGCTGCTGCATCTGCTGAGCGAACTGCTGGCCCCTGAAGGAGAACAAGCAACAATCCCCTCACACACACAAACACAGGCTGGTGCTAGGAAATTCTTTACAGCTGATTGTCAAAACTCTACTCTCACAAGTAGTTCACATCACCAAAAGAGGCAGTACTTCACCCAACATTTAAGCCTTCCTCAGCTGTTAAATTAAGGTTCCACTTCTGGTCAGAAAAACACAAAATCCGTTTACTGACCAAGGCAATGGGAAGCACCCAGCTCTCTACTCACGCTTGTATGAGGCTGGCGAGATCGTTCGTGGAGGGGCTGGTGCCTGCTGCTCCCATGGCGTTGTGGCCACCAGAAATCATCCCGGACATGCTGTGGAAATAAGTCATTGCTCAGAGGAGGAAAAAAATCCACAGAAATCGTTTGGTTTACGCTGGGAGGGGAGTGTCAGTGTCATGGGAGCACCTTCCCACAAAGATGAAGTTATCTGCAAGGCAATCCTCTGCAACAACTTTTTGTACAGTAACTGCAGAAGAGTAACTGTAACGTCAAACTGCACACTATGTAGAAATATTTATAATAGTGTCAGTTACTGTATTCCCAGAGATTCCCCCTTGTGTGCGCAAGCCCTGTGTTATGTTTATTTAATTAAAACACTGCCCTTCCTCACACAAGCTATTTGCTTGCACTGCCTCAAACGAGCTCTACTAAGAGGGCAGCCTAAACACCGATTCACTCACGGTGAACAGCCCAACACACACTGGGTCTACACAGCCCCCTCCTCTGGAAGCCCTCAGGCTGCATCCGGCACAGAACCTCATCTGGCAACAGCAGCGGAAGGAGCAGGCAGAAGCAAACGGAAACGGTGGCTGACATTCGGCCCTTTAGCCAAATTATCTCATGGGGTAATCAAAGGATGAGCTCCAGGAGGTCTCTAACTCACTGCCTCCCTGTGCTCTGAAAGGATGGTCAGGAGAGCTACGTGCCTTACTAGTTTTATGACTTTACATTATCCAAGCATCTCACAGACATTGTGAATTGATCCTCATAACCCTGTAGCACAAAGAATGGAAATATTCTCATTCTGAGACGAAGCTGTGAAATCCTGTCTCCAGGTCACACAAATACTGTGCAGCAGAGCCAAACTGACCCCAAGCTTCCCAAACCCAATTCCAGTGCCACGATCCACCCTGCCTTGCTTCTGCAAACGTTTATACTAAGATCCCTCTTCAGCAGAGTCCAGAGTACTCAAAATACACCCTAGCTCAGGCAACTGGACTGGCTTAAAGGCTGCCCTCCGTACTTCTGGCCCAAGCAGCCTCCCCCTCCCACCAGTTCAGACCTACTGCAAATGCCAAACGCACACAGAGCCCCAAATGAGCAATTCAAAGAGGAAATACAAGATGGGATCAAACTTACAGCTGTTGTACTTGTGGATTGTTCATTAGGTTAGATGCCTATTTAAAAAGGGGAGAAAAAAATGACACTCTATTTAGTCAGAAATGACTGGGTAGATATGCAGATGTTGTGCCATTCAATTCCAAACAAAGTGAAGGCAGAAATACTTGGAAACAGATCAATAGGAGACAAAAATAGCTAAGAGAAGCACAGTGCAACACACAAGGCTGGTAATGCAGAACAGGCACCCGTTCCACATCCAGCATATCGCAAGGAGAAGCCTGTGAATAAGTCACTGGCTCTTCATTCGACCTTCATGAAATACAGGCATAGTTTCTCCACAGCCACACTGAAACCAAGAAATGAAATGAAAACAAGTCTGCTAAAGAGACACAGGAGCTCCCCACGCCATGTACCGATACAGTTCATCCTGAACAGACCAACGCACAGACCACGCAGCCTGGCTGCGATCTGTGTCCAAGTTTACCATACTCATGAAGCCGGGGTTGTTCAGCAAGCCAGCTAAATCGAATCCTCCTGGACCTCCAGTCTGTAAGAATAAAGAAGTCACACGCAGATGACTACATCCTCTCACTTTCTGATGCACATTACAATGAACATTATTTTAATACTTTACTCCCAGTGTGATCAGAATCTGGCCTTTAAACCACAACAAAGGGAAGAGGCTCTGTCCATACCCTTTCTGTAGAGTCTGCAGCCTCCTGGGATTAGGCTCACTACGGGAGTCAAAGGGCAGAGGTCTGCATTACATGACTTACTGATCCCTTCTCACCAGCTGAGCCACATTAGCGATGTACAGCTGTAACCCATTACAATTGCCAAGTTAAACACATCCACTTGGTCACCTTTGCACCGGAGAAGTCTTTAGAAAATTAAAATCCCCTTCAAAATGATAAATTAACATGTTCCTGCAAGGAGCATGTCAACAGTGCAGTCACCAGCTTTCTGGCTAGGAAAGCTCCAGGTTTCTTAAGGGGGGAAAAAAAAATCTTTGTAAAAAAAAAAAGCCACATAAAACATGGTCATTAATGCTAAGAAGTCACTAGAAAAAAAAAAGCTGGATTTTAGGAGTAGTGACTTTAATTAAGAAAGGTGCTTAAGGCAAAATTGCTGTTTCAACACACTTTCTCATCAGTCTCATTTTCCAGCTCTTTCAAATAAGCCCAAGGTGACTGTGCTCAAGCAGTGAAGAGAAGTTACCCTCTCTGGATTTCAGTGGAAATGTTCACAGCAGGACTCATTAACTATCTCCCCTCTGTCTGCATACAAGATTTGTATTCTAAACACAGCCCAGCTCATCAAGGCTCTGCCAGACAGCACCAGTGAGCACTTACAGTGAAGAAGCCTCCTTCTAATCTTACCCACATATAACAAGTATTAGTTTCAGAACTTACTGGACTAGGAGTCTCCTTCATTTTCTGTTCAGCTATTTTAAGGTTTGATTTGTATGTGTCATTGTCTGGATCCAGCTCCAGGGCTTTTTTGTAGTAAACAACAGCTTCTGTGTGTTTATTTAAACTGGAGAGGGCCAAGCTATTAAAGTGGAAATAAAATAAAAAGTCACAGGGTTAGATAAGCACTTGCAGTCTTCCTCCACCCCAGCAGAGGTGAAACACTAGGTATTTTTGCATGGCATTCCAGGGCACACCACCACCAATAGTATCACCACCACGAGGCATTTTGAGATTAAAATTCCAGCACAAAAAACCTGCTCTTACTTACCCCATTCTGCCATAAGCTTTGCTGTAGTTCGGATCAATGCCTATAGCTCTTTCACAGTCTCTTACTGCTCCAGCATAATTTCCTAGTTTACTGTACGCAGCAGCTCTGAAAGGAATGGAGAAAGATGTGCAGAAAAGACTCATCAGCTTGAATACGCTGGTCAAGGTCAGCCCTGTTCCCTCTCTGTGGTCTCCTGTTGTACAAGGCAAAGTCAAGTGTGAACTTGACATAAATCCAGGCCGTATCTAGGTGAGCAGGCTGCTATCCAAACACCCACCAAATCAATCTAGGCTTTTACTCCTCCTTATGGACCTTCCAGGAGGAGCCTGGGCACACAAGAGAGGCACACAAGTATCACACTCAGCTCAATCTCTTTCAGCTTCCCTTATGCCTTGATTTCTTAGTCATAACGACTCTTTCATCCATTTCCCCACACAAGAGGGAAAACTGTTTTTGAAGCCATAACATGCTCATTCAAACCTCAACCTCACAGCTCTTACAGACATCAGGGTACCTGCCCAAAACCTCATGGAAGCGACCCTAACGCAGCTAAAGCAAAGCTAAAAGCACCAGTTGCAGTTCCTTGCCCCAAGAAATGCCTCACCATGTCATTAGCATGTGTGCAGACATGTTATTCATGTAGCCAGCTGTACATACGTACTCATGATAAGCACATAACTAAACCAAATCCCAATTCCAAGTCTGTCTTATTCAACAATTGTCTTCCCACCAACTTTCAAACGCTTTTGCTTAGAACTGAAAAATAGGAAATTCGCTCGCATACCCAATTCTGCACACACATCAACTTATATAATTCTCAGTAACGAGCCTTCAACTTGTCTCATTTCACCCCTTTGTTTTTATTATCAACACAGCCTCTCAAACCTGGGCTCTCTATCCCACTTAGAGTTAATTGCATGAAAGCAGGCAGTATTTCTTGGCATCCTTATATGTCCTCAAATGCCTAATAGACTTTGTTTCCACACCCACATCCTATCTAGAGCCGCCAGGGCACAGAGCTGGCAGGAGGCACAGGAATGTGTCACTATGAGCTTAAAAAAAAAAACACACACAAAGAGCAAGCAACAGAACAAGCAGTCTACAGAATTGTAAAAAAGGGATTTTGACCATTCGAGAGTCTTAGATATAAGTAGTAAGAACAAAAATACAAGTGGCCAAGGGTGAAGAAAGATAATCAGTACCTGTTGCAAAAATACACAGCATTGGATGGATTTAACTCAATTGCTTTTCCATAGAAAGACACAGCAGCTTCAAAGTTTTCTGCCTTCATTTGTTCATTTCCTAAAAAGATGGCGGAAAGGCTCATTAACAAGTGAAAAATGGGGACAAACAAAAGCAACACGCCTGGATCTATGTTCTACTTAAGAAAACAGAACAAGAGAGAAACCAACCACTTGCAACTTTTGCTGGTCAATCAAACTGCTTGCAAGCGTGAGGCATGTTCAGCAGCGAGGCGGGGGACCTGTGTCTTGGCAGTTCCAGGTTGCCTGATCCTGCAAGCCCCCTTAGCACCCCCAGCTCTCCTCCCACCTCGGGCACACCCGAGGTCAACCCAAAGCAGCACCGCATCCTGAAAAGCGCTGCAGAGCATTGGCTCAGAGAAAGCTCTCTGTTGTACTTCAGCACTAATCGCTGGCAGAGAAAAGGCAACACGCAGAGGAGAGCTCAACGGGAAAGATGCCCTGTTATACACAGCGCGGGCCTTAGGATGCAAAAGAAAATGCTGACCCAGCTGTCTATCTAGACTCTGTGGCAGCTAAATTATGCCAACCTACACACGCTCCTGGAGCACAAGCAGAGAAACAAGCAGAAATGGAAGGGCTGATCCCATTTCCTTCCCCCCCCCCCCCCCCCCATTCCAAGCATTCCCCAGGTGCTGAGTGAATTAAGCCTCCCTCCCCATTATCATCTAAACCTCATTATACACCAGCTCCAGAGGAGGTTACCTTCAGTCTTGAGTCTTTCAGCTTCAGCTATGTCATCTTCAGAGGGAGTGATGGGCTCTGAATTTGTTCTGATGTGTTCAGGCTCCTTACAAGGAAAGGGAGAACGCTGCGATAAGGATTCCCACTGAGATGTACTACACCTCCCCCTTCCCAAGCTCAAAACATTTCACTCCCACACACCTCCGAGAGGGCAGCATCACCACAGAAATCAAGCAGAACTCATTGCTTTGGCTGCTTAAATGGAAACTCAGCACATATTTTAGGGCACTCGCTCACCTTTCCTGCAGCAGCTTCAAATATTTCAGGAAGAGTCTGGGACACAGCTAAGCCTTGGTCTTCCATCGAGACCCCAAATGCTGTCTCCAGGCACTGGATGGCCACTGGACAAGAAGAGTCAGGTAATTAGCTTTCCTCACTCCATCTACATACTTAGCCTCCTCTCACAGCACCTGAATTCCTTACTGTTGAACATACCAGAGAAAAAAACAAACCACCCTAAACCACACAATTTCACAGACCAGACTTGATATTCAGGCCATATCCTCAAATTTTGCCAAAATCTCAGAGCTGGGCAAACCTCAGCTCTGGAGATCAAGTCAGTCACAACTCCCACCCCCTCAGGTGACACCAGAGCAGGTGCTGGGGGTAGAAGTTAATCAAACTGGGGCTTTACTAGCCTTCCCACAGCTGTGGGTGGCAAAGAGCAAGGAGAGATCTGCAGAAAGTGGTCACCTGCCAGAGGGTGGCTACTCTGTGAAGCACTGTGGCCACGCAGAGGTGTGCAGACACCAAAAAACGGGTCCTGCAGGGGCTGCGGCTGCCCCCACCTCCTCCCTCATCAGGCACCTCGTCGGGAAGCTGTTCCCAGCAACGTTAACAGAGCTCGGTTTTACATAACTATCATGCCATATCTTACAGTCCAAAAGCACCAGGAATAAACCGCTCCTTCCACCCAACACCCTCCTCCCACCCTCTTCTCCTGCCTCGCCCAGGAATGTACCCACCACTCCGCAGACGTGCCTGTGCTCTCTTTCAGCGGGACAAACGTACAGGCCAAACACTAAAGCGTAAGCTCCTTAAGTGGATCTTTTAAGATCAGCCCTGCTCTCATTACAAGCAAGCCCTCTGAAAAAGCCTGTATAAATACTCCAGGGCATACTGTGGAAAAGCATTTTGATAGCAGAACGGGAAAAGCACTCTGCAAGTATAAAACACTTCCATACAGCCACAAAGCTCTCATTTTACACTACGAGCCTCCTGACTCCACCTCATTTAAGATAAAACTTTTATGTCACAAACCCAGGGTCAGGGAGGCTTTTGATCCCAGGTATATCCCTTCCTCAAGCTAATCTGCTTTTGAAAGAGATAACAAGAAATCAGACAAGCAATCAGCATCCCTAATGCCCTGGATACCTCCCCAAGAAGACAAATTCATTTCAAGTCTTGAGCAAGGTTTGATGTTAGGAACAGCCCAGCCAAGTAAGAGGCAGAGGAGGGTAACAGCAACCAAATTTCTTCAAGTGTTGTCCCCAAGACCTAGACACATGAGCAGGGAAGCGCATGCAACCACTCACCTTCCAAACTCTCCTGAGCATCTGGAGACAGACCCCCATTCTGTAGCTGGTCATGTAGAAACTGGATGATGGAGTAGGCAAGGCGCTTCTGGTCTGCCATTCTGGGAGGCTGCGAGCAGTTTGTTTCAACTTCTTGTAAGTTTAAAAAAAAAAATCTGTAGAGAGAGAAGTTATATGACTTCATGGACAAGAAGTCAAAGAGCTTTTCTGCTGCTCTCCCCTGGTATGAAAGGAGAGGATAAGGGAGTTGTTCAGGACCAGCCAAGGCCTCCAGAGCCTTCATTAAACTCTCTGCTGTAACCACGACCCCTTTACGTGAACCCTCCAGGCCTCAATTCACCTTCTTCAGCACAAGCTGCACAGCACAGCCCTGCCAAGGGAAATACATTGAAGGTGTTGCAGGCATGGGGGTCACCAAAATGTCTCTGATTGACCAGGACTAGATAAACTGAGCACTGAGGAGTTCACCACTAAAAGACCACAGACCTCGGCTTCCAGACCATAATTTGATTCTGAAACAAAAACAAGGGCTGAAGCAATTTGCCACTGTGAGCAGAGCTGGGGTTCAGGGCTGCCCATCCTCCGCACCGCTTGCCAGCCTACCCTGCCAGGATGCCAACGGTAAAGGAGAGTGAGGACCCAAAGCAAAGCGACCCCCATAAGCACACCCCAAGGCTGGGGCTTCGCAAGGATCCCAGTGCGGGTCCTGGAAGCAGGACAGACGCAGCTGCTTGCGTGGCACTGCTGCTGAGCTGAAGTCCTCTGCCTCTCCAGAATGGTTTGTAGCACAGAAAACCATTTAGGGTCATTTAATAGAGAAACTAAATGGCTTAAACACAACCACTGTAACAGAGAGCCCCACAGAGCTAAGCTGGCCCCAACCCACTGACAGACACCAGAGACACCACCGGTCCCAGGCACAGACGGGCATCGCGGTGGGTGCCTCGGGTGAAAGTCTGTGCCGGGCTCCCAGCCCCGGCGACAAGCGAGGCCAGAGAGCCCAGAAACCCTCCCGGCCCCCCGGGGGGCAGGCAGAGAGGAGGGAGGCACCTGTCCTCACCCACAGCGCCGGCTCCCTGACTACAGTCCAGGCCGCCGGTGCCCCAAGGGAGCAGGCCTGAGGGGCGCGGCGGGCCCCGGGCCACCGCCCCGCTCCCAGCAGGCAGCCCCGTTCACACACCGCTTGGTGGGGAGACGGGAGCACCGGCAGGGCTCTCCCTCCCGGACAAGGGAACGCGCCCGCAGCCCGCGGCCTGCGCAGGGGGGGACACCCCGCCACAGCCCCCGGTCCGGCCCACAGCGGACCCCGGGCGAGGAAAGCGCCAGGCCCCGCCGCAAGCCCGGGCCTGGGCATTGCCCCTGCCAGGACCGGAGGCAGACGGCTCCCGGCGGGGAGCGCGGCGCGGCCCGGCCCGGCCCGGCCCCCCTCCTCCTCCTCCGCCCCCCGCCCCGCTCACCGGGCGCGCCGACACTCGCCTCAGGCGGGGCGGGCTCAGCACTGCGCATGCGCCGCGCCCCGCCCACCGCGCCTGCGCACTGCCCCGCCCAGAGCGCGCGTGCGCTGCAGCCAGGGCCAGCCCACACCCGCCCCGCCCTTATATGGCCAGGAGGAGGAGACCACGCAGGCGCGGAGACTTCCGCGCATGCGCAGCCTGCGCCCCTCGTGGGCGGGGCCAGAGGCCGGAAGCGCCGCTGTCGCCCCGCCCTGATTTTTACCATAGAGAGGGGGCGTTGCCATGGGAACGGGTGGGCGGGAGCCCCGGGCCGGGGTGCCGCTCCCGGCGGGGCTCCGCTCCCGCTCCCGGGCCCGTGGCGCCGCCCCGCCGCCGCCGAGGCTGAGGGCCGGGGCAGGGATGGGGCTTTACGTGTTCGGGCCGATAGGCCGCTCCCCCCGGCCCGGATGGGATGAAGGGAAGGGGAGAGCGGCCCAGTCCTCCACTCTCCCAGAATCCCTCGGCGCGGCCTCTCTCTCCGCCCGCCTCTATGGTTGGGGCACATGCTCCGTGCGTGGGGCCGGCGCGGTCTCCTCCCGGCCTCGTCAGCAGAGCGGGGCCTCCCGGCACCCCCGGTACCCCCGGCATGGCCCCCCCCACAGGTACCGGGCGGCGGCGGGGGGGCCCTGGGGGGCAGCGAGGGGGCTGGGGGGGGCGAGGAGCACACGGCGCGGGGGAGGAGATGAGGGCAAGGGCGAGGGGCTGGCGTGGCGTGGCGTGGCAGGGGGGAGATGGAGGAGGGAGGGATGGGGGCAGGAGGAGGGGGCCGGGAGCAGCCCCCCTGCGGGCTGTGTAGGGAGACCGTGGTCTCCCGCTGCCCCCGCTGTCACCTCTCTGCCCCCGCTCCCGGCCCGGGCAGGGGACAGCCGCCCCCCCGCCTCCCGTGGGGAGAGGCACGGCGGGGAGAGAGCGGGGAGGGAGTCAGGTTTCTGTGAAGGGCTTGTCATGACTGAGAGGGTAAACAGTGCCCGGAAAATAATCCGGCTGCTGATTGCCGCCAGCGCCCTGGTTCCTTAGGAGCCCTGTTGCCCATCAGCGTGATTTGTTTGCTGGGCCTCTCCTTTAAGGGCTTTTATCGAGTTTTAGCTATGCAGCTGAATTTTCTTTCCAGCCCGTGTAAGACTGCGTCTCATGGACCGTTTCCTCCCCAGGTAACGTTGTGGATAGCCAGTCCCCCAGGCTATTGGCAAATCAGCTAAGATGGGACCTGACTGCCGAACAGATAGAAAACATGGCTGCAGAGCTCACGGAGAGGACCAAGCTTGTGTACGACCGGGTGGGCTCCCAGGAGCAGGGCGAGGTGTCCTATGAAAACACTCTGAAGGCACTGGCTGATGTGGAAGTGGAATATACGGGTATGTACACTGACGGGGAATACGGGCTTTCTGGAAATCTACGTGTTATTAAGATTTTTCTGGCGGTTTTTTTGCTCTGCACTGTCATCTGCTTTTTTCTTCGCTTGGCTCCCTCAGCAGTACGTTTGTTTTTTTCCAGTTAATGTTTACACAGCTAGATATAAGTACAAAGAATAGAGTAGATTTGGAACAGAAGAGCGAGTCGAAAATGAGGACGGCACTTTGGCAGCGGGATGGTCTGCGGGAGGAGTAGCCAGGTTTTCAAGGTTGTCTCCTGCTTTTACGTGTCAGGGTGCATTAGTGGGAACAAATTGTGCATTAGCAGAAATGATTCGGGTGATCTAAGAAATCTTCAGCTCTTTTCTAACTTTTTCCCTAAGGCAGTGGATAAATGTCTCTCCGTGTGCCTTGTTTAAACACTGCTGTCGTTTTAAGGATTATGTGTAAAGTAACATGACATGATGGCATCGTGCTGGCAAACGATGCAGGCTTTGATATGTCTCTGGCTAATTATTTACAGCAGTAGAGTGCCAAAGTAACGCAGCCGCCCTCCTGCCTCACGGCATCTGTTAGCTGGCCTGACCGCCTATGTTGCGAAGCGTCACGTCTGTATGAAGCAGAAGCCAGCCTGCAAGCCTCTTCTTTCTTCTCTCTGATTTCTTTTTCCTAAAATGAGAGGAAAAGCCCTTACTAAGCAGGGGTAATGTTATCTTCAGCAGAACTGTCAGCACTTTCCCTGGGCAACAGAGAGTAGCTGCCTGCTCACCTGCTGGGTGGAGAGTTCTCGTGCCTGGAGGGCAGCGCCTTCCCGCTGGCGTTGTATTATTTGAGGTTTTGCAGAGATGGTGGCAGGCAATGTTCTCCCTGTTTTCACTTCTAAAATGGAAATATGTCAGGACAGAGCACACCTGGGACGTGGTGGCTTTTGAGGAGCGCCTGCGGTAAAGGTGTGTCACTTTTAGCCTGGTCCTCTAGGGAAAGGAGTCACGCCACGATGCTGCCCGTGTGTCTGCCAGCGTAGAACTCCTGTGATTCCTGAAACCGTTGATACCAGCTATAGCTGGGGCAAAGGCGTTGGGATCTCACAGGCATGAAATTTGTGTGAGTTTTGTGAGAAAGATGGATTGTAGTGGGAAATCAGCGGACAGATGTGCTCGGCAGCGAGGAAGGGGTGAACGGGTGCTGCGGGTGACTGAGTGCTGCTCAGAGAGGACAGCTCTGGGTTTGTCTGACGGCAGCAGCTTGCCTTGCTCTTCCTTTGTGTGGGTGGGCAGGTCAGGCTCCAGGGCCGTCAAACTGGCTCCAAATTAACACAGGCTCTCTGTGCACACTCCCACTCACGAGCAGTTCTGGGACATGAAGCCGTTGCCTTCGCTGTAACCCCTCTTCTCTCTTTCCAGTCCGTCGGAACATGCTGGACTTCCCCCAGCACGTCTCTCCTTGCAAAGACATCCGTGCGGCGAGCACCGAGGCTGACAAGAAGCTCTCGGAGTTTGACGTGGAGATGAGCATGAGGCAGGACGTGTACCAGAGGATTGTCTGGCTCCAGGTGTGTGCTTGGGAGGATGCTCTGTCGGTGATGCACCTGAGCAGGGCACTGAAACCTCCTGCAATTACAACTAACCCTTTTCCCTTGTCCCAGAACTTAGAAGGGAATGGTATCGAGTCAGGCCTGGAACTGAATCGCTGTGTGATCATGGCGGAATGGTCCAGCTGTTAGTGAGAACTGGGGAGTTGGGGTTTGAGGGCTCTGCCCCCCCTCAGGGCCTCGATTACCCCTTTGGTAAAATGGCTTTAGTAAACCCAGCCTGCCTCACTCGGGGAAGGGGCTGGGTAATGCCCTGAAAAGTGCTGTAATACGGCATAAAGGTGAGATGTTTAAAGCAATCCGATAGGAACTAATGCGCCAAACACCATGGGTGTTCCCATCTGCTTCTGCGTTACAATAACCCACAACTCCCACCGGGAACCAACTTTCTACAACACCTGATCCTGCGGTTCCCTGTGCTCATGGGTTTTGTTTTACAGGAGAAAGCAGAGAGCGCTTCACTGAAGCCTGAAGCAAAGAGATATCTAGAGAGGCTGATCAAATTGGGTAAAAGAAACGGTCTCCATCTCCCTGAGGAAACGCAGGAGGTGAGATCACAGAGCTAAAGTAAGCACACGTAGAGGAGGCCTTGCAGGACTAACGGGACGCTGTAGCGTTAGAGCAGAGGACTGAGGCTCAGAGTCCTGAATTTTGCCCCTGATTCATGTGACCTTGGGCGCGTTGGGTGATGTCTCTGTGCCCCTCTTTTTCCTTTCCGTCGGATGGGGATGACATTTACAAAGTGGGGTTGACGCTGGGAGTCAGGGGGCTCCCAAAAGCTGAGATTGCAGATGGTGCTGTGCGGGTCAGGAGTGGAAGTAGCACCCGGCCCCCACAAGCAAAGGGGCGGTCGGGGTGAGCTGCTCGGGGTCTCCTTCTCTTACCTTGTGCCAGTGCATGGAGCTCGAAGCTGGGTTAAAAATAGAAGCGAAGGTGAAATGAAATAAGGGTAGAGGAGGTTGTTGCTTAAACACCTGCAGCTCCTGAGCTGGCAGGAGACAGTTGGGACCTTGCTGAGGTGGCTGCTTTCCTACCAGGTGTGATCAAAGGGAGCCTGTTCTAGACTGAGAGCTCGGCGCCTGCATGCAATTAATTCTGCAGCGTTGCATTTGAATAAAAGCCAAGGGCAGACCTCTGGGCAACTCGGCAGGCAGGCTGCTGGCTGGAGACGGTGAACAGTGCTGTTTGACTTCCCCCTTTCGACTGACTTTTCTCTGTTCATCTATATTTTAAAGAAAATCAAAGCTATTAAGAAAAAGCTGAGCGTCCTTTGCATAGACTTCAACAAGAACCTCAACGAAGACACTACCTACTTGCCCTTCTCAAAGGAGGAATTAGGTACGGAACGCTCGGGCTTATTTCTCTGCCGGTGTGGCCCTGAGTGCCTGGATTCCTCTGGCCGAGGAGCAAGAGCCTGTTCCTGTGCTCAGTCCCAGAGCTGGTATTTCTGGAGAGGCCTGGGCTCTCCAGCAGTCCTGTCTGCTCTTTTCTCAGGGGGGCTCCCTGAGGACTTCCTGAACTCCCTGGAGAAGACAGAGGACGGCAAGCTGAAAGTCACCTTGAAATACCCGCACTATTTCCCTCTCCTGAAGAAGTGCTACGTGCCCGAGACGAGGAGGAAGGTGGAGGAAATGTTCAATTCCAGGTGCAAAGAGGTAGGTGGGCCTTGCTGCTTGCCCGCAGGGCCAGACGAGGTGCTGGGTCAGGTCCAGGCACTGAAGGGGTCTCGTCTAAGATTTGTGCTTCTTTCCACACTGGGGCTTGTGCTTCCTTTCTCACCTGCGTACCTCACTTCACTCTTTGTCTGACTCTGCCTTGCAGGAAAATTGCATGATCCTCAAGGAGCTGGTGGACTTGCGTGCTCAGAAAGCCAGTCTCCTGGGCTTCAACACGCACGCGGACTTTGTGCTGGAGATGAACATGGCTAAAGGCAGCAAGACAGTGGCTACGTTCCTGGGTACGGCACTTGGCCGTGGAGAGGAAGAGCAGGGGCGTGCGCTGGGCCGGGTGCGCTGCTCGCAGCCCCGGGCACTAACCCTGCCTTGGTTTTCCTAGATGAGCTGGCCCAGAAGCTGAAACCCCTCGGGGAGAAGGAACGGGCTGTCATCCTGGACCTGAAAAAGAAAGAATGCGAGAAGCGTGGCCTGGAGTTTGACAACCGCATCAATGCCTGGGACATGCGCTATTACATGAACCAGGTGGAGGAGACCAAGTACAGCGTGGACCAGAATCTGCTGAAGGAGTACTTCCCCATGCAGGTGGTCACCACGGGCCTGCTGGCCATTTACCAGGAGCTGCTGGGGCTCACCTTCCATCTAGAAGAGAAGGCTCAGGTCTGGCACGAGGACGTCCAGCTCTACACGGTGAAGGACACCTCCTCCGGGGAGACCATCGGCAAATTCTACCTGGACCTGTACCCGCGGTGAGGCCTTGGGCAAGGTGAAGCGAGGGAAGAGGGCTAGGGCAGGGGGAGCAGGGCCTGCCATGCGCCTGGGGAAGAGGAGAGGCCGTCCCGCTCCCAGACGCGTGGCTGTGCGGAGGGAGCGGTGCGTAATTAGGCAGGGCTGAGCCAGGAGCACGGGGTTTGGTGTGAATCGCAGCGTCTCCAGGAGCTTCTGCTCTGAGCAGGACCGCGCTGCCCTGCGCGGTGGCTCGTGCTGGCCGTGGGGGAGGATCCGTGTAAGAGTCTTCTCTTCTTGGCGTAGGGAAGGGAAGTACGGGCACGCAGCCTGCTTCGGCCTGCAGCCGGGCTGCCTCTTGCCGGACTCCAGCCGGCAGATCTCGGTGGCTGCCATGGTGGCCAACTTCACCAAGCCCACGCCGGATGCGCCTTCCCTGCTGCAGCACGACGAGGTGGAGACCTACTTCCACGAATTCGGGCATGTCATGCACCAGCTGTGCTCTCAGGTGAGGCCTGGCGGGGCTGGCAGGGGGTTGGTTTGTTACCTTTCCCCTGTCGTGCTCCCCTGTGGGGCTCAATGACGCCCCGCTCCGAGCTTGCCGTGTCTCCTAGGCGGAGTTTGCCATGTTCAGTGGGACACACGTGGAGCGGGACTTTGTCGAGGCACCGTCTCAGATGCTGGAGAACTGGGTGTGGGAGAAGGAGCCGCTGCTGCGCATGTCCAGGCACTACAAAACTGGAAACCCCATCCCTGATGAGCTGCTGGAGAAGCTCATTAAATCCCGGCAGGCAAACACGGGTGGGTCCCTGCGGAGGGAAGTGGGAGCCAGCGAAGAGAGGCGGGAGGGGAATGAGGGCTGTGTGCTGTCCCCAGCGAGGGCAGAGCCTTGCCATGGTGTCCCCTGTGTGTGGGGAGGGGAAGGGGACCCTCAGTGACCTGGCCAGGCAGAGGAAAGGCTTTGTCTTACTCCCTGTGGGGACTGAGAGGACTGGGGGGGAAGGAACCACATCTGGCTGCTGTTCATCTGGGAAGAGCGAGGGTGGCGTGGCAGGAGATGCAGCAGGCTGGGTGGTGGCGCAGTGAGAAGACGTGCAGGGGGAGGCAGGGATTATCTGCAGGCAGGGGATGCGGCTTAGGCCTGAGTGGGCGCTGCTGAACTGGGCTGGGCTGGGGAAGTGGGTCAGAAATTGGGTGTGGGGAGAACTACGGCAGCTCCCCAGCCTGCCCTGCTGCAACCCGGCCTCGGAGAGGCTCCCGCCTGCAGGCAGGAGCTCAGTTTGCCTCCTCTTTCTGGGAACAGGGCTCTTCAACTTGCGTCAGATCGTCCTGGCCAAGGTGGACCAGGCGCTGCACACCCAGACGAAGGCCGACCCCGTGGAGGTGTTTGCCCGGCTGTGTGAAGAGGTTCTGGGCGTCCCTGCCACCCCAGGTACCCAGGGGCTCGGGGGTCCCGCTCTTGCTTTCTCTCTAGGCCTGGCCTGCAAGCTTGGCTCAGCAGGTTCTTTTCAAGGCTGGGGCTTCAGGCTGGCTCAAGGGGGACAGTTTCTCCAGGAAAAGCAGGGCTGAAAACATACAAAAATAACTGGAAAGTTCTTCCCTGTTTCCCCTGGGATTGTGAACAAGCCGACCCAGTGCCTGCCCTGACACATTTACACGGAGGGGTTTTTCCGTGCTGTGAGCGGTTCCAGCAGCCTTTCCCCTTGACGCCCCTTCCCTTCCTTTCCCGCAAAGGTACAAACATGCCCGCCACGTTTGGCCACTTGGCTGGAGGCTACGATGCCCAGTACTACGGCTACCTCTGGAGCGAAGTGTACTCCATGGATATGTTCCACACGCGCTTCAAGCAGGAGGGGATCATGAACTGCAAGGTAGGGAGGGCGTCCTGCACGCCGGGCTCTCGGGCTCTCAGAGGCGGTCGGGGACGGCGGGGGAGCGGCGTCAGCGGGAGGGCAGGTGTCCTACGTGTACCCGCGTCTCTCTCCTTGCAGGTGGGCATGGATTACAGGAATTGCATCCTGCATCCCGGCGGTTCCCTGGATGCTTCCGACATGTTGAGGAAGTTCCTGGGCCGCGAGCCCAAGCAGGACGCCTTCCTGGCCAGCAAAGGACTGAAGGTAGAGAGCAACTCGCTGCCTTCGGCCTGCTGAGAAACTGCTCCAGTCCGTTTGAGTCAAGCCAGCTCCTTTGCCTACGCACCAGTCCTCTCAGGCCAAGCAGTACCCGGTACTTCTGTCACCAAACGCATCCTGGGCCAGCCCCTGCCTGGAGCTGTTCCTCCAGGATCCTGCTCCGAGCTCACCCTGGGCTTCGGGAGCCGGATTCAGCCCTGGTCCAGGGCTCTGCGGTGACAGCTCTGCAAAGGGAGTTGAATTGTCTTTGTCACCCCCCGAGGGGATGGGGCTGTCGGTAGCCCACACAAATTGGCTGAACTTCGAACCTGATTTCTGCACGAGGGTGAGTTTCGGCCGCATTTATAGCCGGGGAGGAGGGTGAGAGGAGTTACCAAACTTGAATCATTGTTTTAAAATCCCTTCTTTTTAAGAAATGAGACTACCCACCAGGCTTGGCTTCTTTTGCGCCCAGAGGCAGACTTACTGTTCTGAGCGCGAAACAAGCGGCCTGGGAAGCTGCGTTGGGAGTCGAGCTCTCCCCGTCTTTGGGCAGCTGCGGGATAAAGGATGGGGAGATCCCAGAGCTTAAAACCCGTCGCATTTACTGGAACGTCCTGCCCTCAGCCCCTCAGGCGTTCCTGCCGGGGCAGCAGGCCTGGGAGGGGGGCAGAGATGGCCGCTGCAGCTCTTCCCAGAACAGGGGGTCTGGGCAGCGTGGCCTGGCCCCCGCGCGCTGCCAGGCGTCCTCGGGAGGTTGTACCTTCCCCCAGGCTGTATGGGAGCTGCTGGGACCCCGCGCCCGGGGCCGTCTTAGGGCAGGCTGATGCCTTCTGGGCTCAGGTCGTGGCAGCAGAGGGTGCGTTGCTATTGCTGTCACCTCTAAGCCAGGGTGGGACAGGGGAGGGCTGTGGAAAAAAAAAAAAAATAAAAAAAAAAGCGGACAACTTCAAACAACACGGATGCCGGGGATAAAAATATCCAGCGGGCTCTGTGCCAGGCCTTGAGCGGCCGGGCTCTGGGTGCGGCGCCGAGCTGGGGGACGGCAGCCAGCCCTTTGCCCAGCCCTGGGAGCAGCCAGGCTGTGCCACCTGCCCCCCCAGCTGTTCCCCTCTCCGAGAACCCTAAAACCAGTGCCCGCATGGCGTGGCATGGTACGGCGTGTTTCCCTCTGCTCGCCTCTGCGGTGGCATTCCTGCCGGTGCCGCCGTGCCCGAGCAGGCAGGAGGGCAGCTCTGCTGACACGTGCAGGGCTGTGGGTCGGAGCTGCCGGAGGGGAGCTCTGACCCCAAGGGCAAAGGCTGATTTCTGGTTTTGCTGACGTAGGAATCGCGCTCGGACTGGGAAAGGTTTTTAGCAGTGAGTGTGTGGGTAGGCAGAAGGGCGGCTGCTTCCTCGGTAGCGGAGGGGAGCTCAGGACCTTGGAGGGGAGCTGCGAGCTCCCGCCGGCGCGAGTGATTTGTGGCGACGGCAGAGATCTGAGGGCAGATCTCACCTTCTGGTGTCCCACCACACCTCCAGCCTCGCGTCACCCTGCGTGACACCGTTTGAGGGCTGCGGGATCAGTCCCTGCAGCTCTTCCGTGGTCTGAGCCCACGGAGGGTGCGGGCGAGAGGCCGAGTGCCCGCGCTCACGCCCTCCATCCCGGCCCCGGCCAGGGCTGCGCGTGGGAGCTGCCGTCCCTCCCCGGCTGGGCTGTTCCCGTTGCTTCTCCTCTCGTCTGGGCTGCATCGCCGGAGCAGCTCTGGCTTCCTTCCCCGCAGCCGCTGATGAGAGCGTTGGAAGAAAGCTTGCCCCAAGTGCAGACAAAGCCATTGCTGTCACCTCCCTCCCCCAGACCCCCCTGGTGACACGGGAAGGCCGGTGACACCCTCCCTCGCCGGTCCCCTCTTGCGCTGACATGTGGACGGGTCCGTAAGCAGCGAAGCGGCTCCTCGGTGCTTGCTGGGGCCACGTTGAGCATCTTGTCTTTGTCCCCACTCTGTTTTAGGCATAGGCAACTGTCCCGGGTGCCGGCTGCGCAGGGCCGGGCGCTCTCGAGTTGACGCTGTGGGTGTTTTAAGTGTCATGTTTTACTGAGCTTTCAGGGTTTTCTTTCAGACCTCTTCTCTTGAGGGAGAGAACTGAAGCTGAACAGGGAAACCGCGCACTTTTCCTCCCTCCTTCCCAGGCCACAAATAACTCTGTCCCTCCCTCCAGTAACCCCTGCTGCTGGCGGTGCGGTGAGAGGGGCTGCCCGGGGCTGCGGCCGGGCGGGGCGGGGGGACCCGACGCCTCCCCAAGCGCTGCTGATCCCTGGGCGTGGGTGATCCCCCGGCACGACACCGGGCTCCCCGGAGCTGCACCTTCACCCCCCCAGCTCCTCGTCCCCAAACCATCCCAGGCTGGCGGGGAGGAGAGGTCCCTTTTGGGTTTGGTTTGGGTTTTTTTCTGTTAACCTTTTCTAAAGGCAAATTGGTGTGTGTGTGCCGTTCGTAATGGTCACGTCCCACCCTGCTTGTTTCAATGACTGGATTTTAGACGGTTCCTAGCACTAATAAAGGTTTTCCTAAGCGGATGTTTGCGTGGCTCAGGTCCTGCCGAGGAAGCTGCTCCTTCACGGGGGGGAGATGGTCCCTGTGGGGTCGGGGCGGCAGGGTGGTGAGTCCCGGCGCTCCCGGCACGGCCAGGCCCTCACCAGCACCGCGGCAGCCCCCCGCAGCAGTCTGCACAGCGGATCCTGTCCCACGAAGATGGGCACCGAGCGGCAGGCGCGGGGCGGCAGCGTGTCCGGCGTGAAGCCCTGGGGAGCGAGAGGCGGTGACCCCCCCATCCCCGCCGTGTCCCCGTGGGCCGGCCCCCCCGCCGGCCCCGCACCTGGGTGAAGAAGCCGTGGTCCAGCACGTCCCGCAGGCTGGGCCGTGCCGCGGGCTCGGGGGCCAGCAAGCGGGCGATGAGGGCCCGGGCGCGGGGTGAGAGGTGGGGGGACGGCGGGTACCGTGCTGCCCGGATGCGCCCGTACAGCTCCTGCCGGTGAGCCGCCTCGAACGGGGGGCTGCCCGTCAGCGCCGCGTACCTGGGGGGGGGTCTGGCTGCTCAGCGGGGCCGGGAGCACCCCCCGCCCGCCCTCCAGGTCCTCGCTTACATGGCGCAGCCCAGGGCCCAGACGTCCGAGGGCACCCCATGTCCCTTGCGGTCCAACACCTCCGGAGCCAGGTAGCTGGGCGTCCCGCAGAGCGCCCTGGGGAGACGGGCAGGGTGAGCCCCGGCCCGGCAGCCCCCCCCCGGCAGCACCGCGGCCCCACTCACCCCCAGCACCGGCCGGCCGGTGCCTCCCGCCGCGCCAGCCCCAAGTCCCCGATCTTCACCTGCATCTTCTCCGTCACCAAGAAGTTACCTGCGGAGGGAGATGAGCCCGAGCGGGGCCGGTGCGGCTCCCCCTCCCGCCGCCCCGGCTCTGCCCCACGCACTCAGCTTGAGGTCCCGGTGGACGATGCCCTGTCCGTGGAGGTAGCGCAGCCCCGAGATGATCTGCCGCAGGTAGTACCGCACCTCCGGCTCCGTCAGCCTCCCCCGGGCCCGCAGGATGTCGGCGAGGGACTGGGGATGGAGCGAGGTGCCACCTCGGGGCCTGGCAAAGCCCTGGCGCGGGGATGTTCCGTTTTGGGGTGCCGGCGCTCGCTCACCCTCCGGCTGCAGTACTCCAGTAGCAGGTAGAGGTGGCCGCGGTCAGCGAAGTGCCCGTGGAGGCGGACGATGTGCCGGTGGCGCAGGCGGCCGTGCAGCTCCTGCTCCCGCTCCACCTGCATCGGCGCGAGCCCGGCAGCCCCCGAGGGAACCCTCTGGATCCGGGGACCCCCAGCATGTACCCTCGGGGATGGGAACCCACCCAGCACCCCAGGAAGGCGGGAGAAGGGGCAAGGGCAGGGCTGTGGGGCTGTGTGGGGTCCCCACGGGCATCGCCCCCCCCTCCCTGGGGACTTTCTCTGTGTCCCCCAGACTCACCCTCTCCCCGATGCCCACTGCGGCGAGCCGGGCGTGCGGGATGACCTTTGCCGCGTAGACCCTGCCGCTGGCCACCTCCGTCAGCTGGTAGCAGCGCCCGAAGGCCCCCTGTGAGGATGATCCCGCGGGAGTGAGCAGCCCAGCACCCCGGGACAAGCCGAGGGGCGAGAAGGGGGTCCCGGGTGTTGGGATGCCCAGTTACGTGCCCTTGCCTGGGGCTGAGGAGCCCAGGGCACCCGGCTGGTGCTGGCCCCAGGCACCTGCTCTGCTCTGGCTTGGTCCCAGCGTTTCCCCGCTGCCTCAGTTTCCCCTTTCCCACAGGGGTTGTGGTGGGTGCCCCTCAGAGCAGGACACCTCGGGGACCCCCTGCAGCCCTGTGGGGTGCTGGCATGTGACACTGCCAGCGGGAAGAGGGTGCTGGCTGGGGTGAGGGGCTGCCCGGGGGTGCAGGGACAGGGCCGACGCGGGGGCGATGGGGGATTTACCTCCCCCAGGAGCCGTCCCCGCTTGTAGAGCATCCCGCTGCCCGCGTCCTCGATGTACCACCCGGGGAGCTCATCCCCTGCGCACCCCCGGACCATCCTGCCTGCTCCGCTGTGCCCTGCAGCGGGGACACCCCAAGGGACACCCCCACCCTGGCACCGTAACCCCTTCGGCTCTGGGCTGGGGGTACCTGGGGCTGCCCCGTGGGGCCCAAGGGTGCTGGGTGCGAGGGTGCTGGGTGCTCTGGCTGCATCTGCCAAGCACTAAGCGGGGACCCTTGGGGATGCCCAGCATCGGGGGGACCGGGAGGGTCCCGGATCAGGATGAGACGGGGTGGGGGGTCCCATCTGCCCCTTCCCTTCTGCATCTGGGACTGGTGGGGTCCCAGGGGGGGCGCCCCCCCCGGGATCCCATCAGCCCCCCTCGCCCGCCGGAGCTCCGGGCCCCGAAGGGTTAACGAGCGGCCGGGGAGGGCTGGGCGCACCTTTGGGGCTGGATATTAATAACGCAGCGGGGAGGGACGGGAGGCGAGCGGGAAGGGAAGGGGGGGGAAGCCTCGCCCGGCCCCCCCCCGGAGCTGCGCAGGCGATGCCCGATCGTCCCGGGTCCCCCCTCCCCGTCGCCGAGACGCCGGACCGCGATTGAGCCGCCGGGACGCCACGGACGAGGGGCGGCATGGGCGGGTGGGGGTGTCGGGGCGGCCCGGTCCCCCGCGGGGGACCCCACGGTGCCGGGTAAGGTCCCGATTTCTGTTTAACCCCTCGCGGAACCCCGAGACACCCCCCCCGCCCCCCACGTCCCGCCCGGGGTCAGCTCCGCTCCTGCGGGGAAACTGAGGCACGCGGTGCCCCCTCGCCGGCATCACCCGACCCTCGCCGAGTTCCGGACCCCCCCCCGGGAGCGACGGCACCGCGACCCCCGCCCCAATCCCCTGCCCTGCCGGGGGGACCCAGGAGTCCGGGGCTGCGGGCGGCCACTCGCGATCCCCGGTCCGCGTAGGAGCTGCGCGGCGGGAGGAAATCGGCTCGGCCGGGGGATTCCCCGACACGGGGCTGGGACCCCTGCACCCCCCTGCACCCCCCTGCAACCCCTGCAGCCCCTGCACCCCCTTGCACCCCCCTGCAGCCCCTGCAGCCCCTGCAGCCCCTGCAGCCCCTTGCACCCCCCTGCAGCCCCTGCAGCCCCTGCACCCCCGGGCTGGGCGGGTTGGGGTGCTCCAGGGTCAGGCGCTTTGGGACCCGGGGGGGACCCCCCGCTGCCCCCCATCCTGCTCGCCCCATGGCGGGGCCGGATCCGGATCAGGGAGCGACACGGAGTCCCGGCCCCGCCGCGCAGGTCTGGTCCTGTCCCGGCAGGCAGCGAGCCCGGCCCGGCTCCCCGCCGCGGGGCCGTGGGTGCGGTGGTGCCGTCTCCCGTGCCCGGAGCCTCGTGGGCACGTGTGCGGGACGTGGCATCGCCCACTCGGCTGTGCCCACCCGCCTGGCCCCGCTCGCGGCCGGAGACCCCGGTGCTGCCGCGTGGCACCGGACCCCACATCCCCGGCTGGTGCCGCCGGCGGCGGGGACCCTCCCGCTGTGTCTCGTCTTGCCTCCATCTCGCCTCCTCCCCCCTCGCTGGGGTCCCCGTGGGGGCCGCGGCGGTGGCACCGATGCCGGGATGCAGGTCACCCCGCTGCCGGCCCCCCGGTCCGGGGCTCAGGGCTCTCTGCTCCCGCAGGCGGCCGTGGCGGCTGCTGCTCCTGGCCTGGCTCAGCCTGGGCTGCGGCATCGGCACCGCGCAGGTGAGGGGTTCGGGGTGCGCGGCGGCACCCCCGGGCTGCTCCAGGCCGGCCCCGGCGCTGAGCGTCACCTTCCTCCATGCAGGGCCCAGCCCTGGGGACGCCGGCGAGGGTCCCTGAGCCCCCAGCCCCTGCTCGGCCCCGCCGGCAGCCGGCCCAGGGCACCTGGGGGCCCTGGGGACCCTGGAGCTCCTGCTCCAGCTCCTGCGGGGACGGCGTCGCCCTCCGTGCTCGGAGGTGCCTGCGGTGAGTGGGGGACCGGGCAGCATGGCCCCCCCCGGGGTGTCCCCACTCCCCCACACCCCCCGCAGCACCCACACCCCGTCACGGCTCTGCCACTGCCTCCGCACGTGTCCCCGCAGGCCCTCGGCACCGCGCTGCGCCGTGGCCAAATTCAGCCTGATTTTGGAGGGGAAGGGATTGGGGAGGATGGGGGGAGCCGGACTCTGCCGCCCCCATCCTGGGGTGCAGCTCTGGCAGGATGCGGCCCCATGTGGGACACCGTGGTCCCCGCTCCTGCTCCCCCGTGGGGATGCATCACTCCCAGCCCGGTGGCTCGGTGGCTTGGTGGCGTCCTGGCCCCGGAGACGGGGAGGGTCCCCGAGGGGGACCGTGCTCGAGGGGACCGTGCCCCGACCCCACCGCGCTGACACTGTGGCCACAGGTCCGCTGAGGAGGAGCCGTGCACGGGCGACCCGCGGCAGTACCGGCTCTGCCAGCTCCAGGTGAGCGTTGCGAGGGCCACGGCACCGGCATGGCCGGTCCCGGTCCGGGTCCCATGGGGCTCCATCCTGCCGCTCCCGCAGGGCTGCCCCGGCGGCTCGGTGCCCTTCCGCGCCATGCAGTGCTCCCTCTACGACAACAAACCCATCCTGGGCACACCGGCACGGTACCGCTGGGTGCCCTTCCATGGAGGTGAGTCCCGGGGTGGCCGGCGGCATCACCGGGCTGACCGGGGGCCACGGCTGCCACCGGCGTCACCCCCTTCCCTTCCCACCCGGCTCCGGCAGCCCCCAACGTCTGCGACCTCAACTGCCTGGCCGTGGGGCACAACTTCTACTACACCTTCGGCCGGGTGCTGGACGGCACCCGCTGCGGCCCCGGCTCCCCGGACCTCTGCGTTGGCGGGCGCTGCCTGGTGGGTGCATGTGGGGCCGGGACCTCCGGGACCCCCAGCCCTGACCCCCCACCCTGAGGCCACGTCTTGGCTCCCCGCAGAGTGTGGGTTGCGATGGGATCCTGGGCTCGGGCACGCGGCCCGACGCCTGCGGCCAGTGCGGCGGCGGCCACGACACGTGCCTCTTCGTGCACCGGCTCTTCCAGGGCGCGGACCCCTCCTCCGGTGAATGAACCATTGCCCCGGCCCCCTCCATGGGTGAATGCTTTGGCTCTTGGCTCCTCTGTCCTCCCGACCCCCGTCTGTGTCCCCAAGGCATCGCCCGGGTCCCCCGTCACCCCCTCCCCTCTCCATCTGCCCCATTGCTGCTGGCGCATCGTCCCTGGTCCCTTCCTGTCCCCAACACGCGGGGACAGGGACAGCGGGCTCAGAGGAGACCCGTCACTGGGGTGATTTTGTCTTGTTGCAGAGGGTGTCGCTCCTCCGGGGGCTGGGTGGGGGACCTCTGGGGGGTCCCTGGGGGCACCCAGGGTCCATGTGGTCCATATCCAATGTCCATGGGGTACCTGGCCAGGCTGCAGGACGATGATGCCCCTGAGGACAGACAGCCCCGGGTGGCACCCGAGGGCCCCCCAGGGCCTTCACTGGGTGCCCCAGATGCCCCAGCACGTGGGGCCCGGCTGGGTTAATGCCGCTGGTGCCTGGGACGGGGCTGGGGCTGCCCCAGACCCAGAGCTCCTCGGTGCCCGGTCCCCTCCCGTCCCAGCCCTGGCCCCCCCGTCCCCACGCTGTCCCCTCGGACCGTGCCCCAGCTCTGCCCTGACTCTGCCCCCCTGCCAGGTTATTTTGGGTACATGAACGTGACCAAGATCCCGGCTGGGGCCACCCACATCAAGGTGACGGACAAGAGTCGCAACTACCTCGGTAGGACGCGTCCTGTCTCTGTCCCAGTCAGTCCCAGTCCATCCCAGTTGGTCCTGGTTGGTGCCACCCATGGGTGCAGGCAGGGCAGGGCAGGGGGTGGCTGTGCCGTGCCATGCTGTGCCGTGCCGTGCCGGTTCCCCCGCTCGGACGCTGTTCGGAGCATTGTGGGTTCAGTGAACTTGCTGGCGCTTGGGGCACTTTTCCAGAGGCCGTGGCCGTGGGTTTTGGGAAGGGCTGAGCTGGAGCGGGGCCAGGCCAGCCACCGCGGGACCAGGACCGGGACCCCCGTCCCCAGACCTCCCAGTCCCCCTCCTGAAGCAGCCGAGGCCCCATCCCCGCCGGGACCAGGGCCTGGGGGCTCGGGGGGTTTTGCACACCAGGGTTTGGCTCCGGCTTGGGACCGAAGCCAAGTTCTTACAAGAAAGCAGATTTCTGCCGAGCCCCGACCGCAGCTCTCCCAGCCCACGCTGCCCTCCCCGCTCGGGGAGAGGCCTCCGGTGGGGACCCAGGCTGCCCCCCAGCCCCAGCCCAGCCCAGCGCGGGGGTCCCAGGGACCGTGCGGTGCTCGGCCCCCGGACGCGCTCCCTCCCGCAGCCCTGATGACGAGCGATGGGCGCTACGTGCTCAACGGGGACTGGTCCATCGCCTGGCCGGGGCCGTACGAGGTGGCTGGCACCCAGCTGCACTACGCCCGGGCTCCCGACGGCACCGAGAGCCTGGAGGCGCCCGGGCCCACCGATGAGGATCTGCATGTGATGGTGAGGGCGGGGGCGGCGCGGGGATGGGGGCAGCCGGCCCCCGGCCCCCATCGCTCCCCTTAGCTCTGCCCCTGCCCGCGCAGGTCCTGCTGCAGGAGCCCAACCCTGGCATCGAGTACGAGTTCTGGCTGCCCCGTGGGCACCCCCAGCCCGGCCGTGGTGACGCCAGCCCCCTGCGGCAGCCCCAGCCCCGGGGGGCCGGCAGCCCCCCGCCCCGGGAGCCCCCGGTCACCCCGGCCCCTGCACCGCCACCCCAGTCCGGGGGCTCTGCCACGGAGCCGCCACCGAGAAGCCCCCCTGGCCGGAGCTGGGCCGGGGCTGCCGCAGGTGCCTGCTCCCCCACGGGGGTCCCCACAGGCCCCCGCACCCCTGGGCTCTCTGCTGTGGGGAGGGTCCTGGAGAGCCCCAGGGGTTCTCCATGAGATGGGAACCCCAAAAAAGGGCCCCCTGACTTAACCCTCCCTGGGACCCCTGGAGCCTGGCGTGTCCCCTCTCTCCTTATGGGATGGGCCCCCATGCCCCCTCCCATCGCCGCAGGGGGGTTTGGGGGTGCCATGTGCCATCTCCCCCTTAAACTGCTGCAGCTTTGCCCTCGCAGGGCGATGCGGGAGGTGCCGCCCGGCCAAGGGACGCTCCCAGCGCATCCGACACTTCTGCCAGAGCGACTTCGGTGAGCGCGGGGGACGGGGAGGGGCTCGGGGCGATGCTGGGGGACGTTCCCGGCTCAGGGTGCCCCGTTCTCGCCCCGCAGTCTTCCAGGGCCGGATCCTGGCACGGCGCTTGGTGGGGCAGGAGACGCGCTACGAGGTGGAGGTGAAAACGCCGTATCGGCACCGCTTCCCGCTGGTGCCCCGGGAGTACGTGTGGGTGCCCAACACCTGCGGCTGCCCCCCGCTCCGGGAGGGCGGCGAGTACCTGCTCATGGCGCGGCGGCACGTCAACTACGAGCGCACGCTCAACCGCATCCTGCTGCAGGACGACGGCTACGCCCGGCCATGGACGCCCCGCGAGGACCGGCTGGTGCGGGAGGCAGCCCGGCACTGCCCCCAGCCCCGGCCGCCCTGAGCCCCCCCCTCGGCTCCGTTGCCTGGGGAGGGGGCGGCTGACGGGACCCCGAGGGCGAACCCAGGGGCTGGAAACGCTCCTGCCGTGCGCCGAGCCGTGGCCGTGGAGGGGCCGGGGTGCCCAGGGCCCCCCGTCCTGCCCTCGGCCCCGTGCTGGGCATCTCGCCGTCCTTGGGGTCAACTTGGCTGCAGGGGGGTGGGGGGGTGGAGGAGGGTGGTAATTTATTTTTTTGCAGAAAATAAACCTGTGTATCACCTCGTTTGCCGCGTGCCCCTTCCTGGCTGGAGCTGGCTCAGGGTGCCCCATGCCCTCCCCACCCCAGGGTGCCCCATGCCCTCCCCACCCCAGGGTGCCCGGGCAGGGGGTCCCCTCCTGCGTCCCCGTGCTGAGCCCCCGGAGCAACGCACCCTCCCAGCAGCGTGTCCCTCTCATGGCCACCCGCCAGGCTCTGCCTTTCGAGGTCGGGGACCTGCCGCTTATCTCTTTTCCGGCGGAGGCGAGCGGGTCCCTCCCTGCGCCGGAGCCCCCTCGCCCGTAACCCAACCCGTGGGCTGGCGGGCGCAACCGCGGGGCCCGCGCGGGGACGGGACGTGCCCGGGGGTGCTGTGGGGACGGCCACAGCGGGAGCGCTGCGCTGGGCACCCTGGGGTGCATCACCCGCTCGGGGCTCCCGGGGTGGTCTTGCACCCGTCTGGGGTGGGTTTGGAGCCGGTGCTGGGGAAGGGCTGAGCTCTTCCAGCTCGTGTCACTGGTGACTGCTCCCAACTGGGGCTGGGGCTGCAGCTGGGGGGGTACCTGGGGTGGGTGCCCTGGGGTGCCCCGAGTGGCAGCTGGCAGCCCAGGAGGGTCCTTAGCATAACGGGTAATTAATCACCAGGAGCCAGAGATGAGCCCTGGGACCAGCTGGGGTTCTGTACTGGGCTCTCCAGCTGGTCCCAGTAACACCTGCGTGCTGCTGGGTGCTCTGGAGCACGGGCAGAGGCACCTTGGGGTGATTAGGGCTGGGAAGGTGCCTCCACCCTATAAAAGTGCCCCCTCCCACCCTCCATGGCTGGTTTGGGGCTGGAGGGGGGTTTGTCCCTGGGTGTGCTGGCTGCTGTGCCCTTGGGGTCCCTGGGGTGGGGCAGCACCCCCAGCTCCAGCGGCTCTTTTGGAGCGAGCGATGCCCGGCAGCCCCGGGGCTGGGGCTCTGCGCTGTCACCTTCAGGCATCCCGTGCTTGGGGTGTCCCTGTCTGGCTGTCCCAGCCATGGCAGATTTGGGGACAGTCACCCCGCGTGCAAAAAGACCCCGCAGGGAGAGCAGCGGGGAGCTGGGGCTCTCGGCCACCAAGGCTGGGGCTCGCTGGCGGGCCAAGAGCCGGCAGAGAGAAGGGGACCGGGGGGAGCATTGCCCGCTGCGGGGCTGGGACCCCTGGGAGCGTGTCCCGTGTCCCCCCGTGACCCCCAGGAAGGGCCGGCTGGCGAAGCTGCGTCTTGAAGGGGAGCGTCGCAGGCCGGCGTCTGCTCCCCTCTGCTCTGGGGAAAGGGGTGAGTGTGTCCCCCCCCGGGGCACCCCCTGCCTGGGGAAGGGGGGGGTTGCCCCAGGCTGTGCTGAGGGGACCCCTCTGTCCCACAGAGCCCGCGAGCCCCCTGTTGCAGCTCTGCTATAAGGGCGCCTACTTCTCGGGGCTCCCCATGGATGAGTGCCAGGACCCCGCTGCCCCCAGCCTGTGAGTACATGGGAGGGGGTCCCCACGGCCCCCCCAGTCCCGCTGCACCACCGACCCTCTGCCTTCCTCCGGCCAGGCTGGTCCCCGCAGTCCCGGCGCCCGGCAGGGATGGTCCCCGGAAGACCCGCAGCATGCCGGAGCGCACCCTCGTCCTGGAGCTGGTGAGCTGGGGGGGTTCGGGGGGGCTGTGGCCGCGGGGCTGGGGTCTGACTCTGCTCCCCGCCCTGCAGGAGGGGACCCTGGTCTGCTCCTCCGTGCTCGCCGGCTGGCGGCGAGGCGCCGCGGCCACCTTCACCACGGTCTTCCAGGGAGACCCCTATGAGGTGGGTGCCCATGAGCCGGTGTTGGGACAGCGGGGTGCTGGGTCCCCAGGGGGGGCACAGAGGGCTGTGACTCAGGGCTGTGAAGAGCCACGGTGTCCACGTGTCCTCTGTGCCCGTGTCCTTCCCCAGTAGCCGGAGGGGCAATGGGCCCCAGGGGCTGAAATCCCAGGGGAGAGGGTGGCCAAGAGACCCCTGGGATCCTGCTTGGGGTGCTGGCCCCCCTCTTGGGGGTCACCTCGGTGTCAGGACAAGGGTGCTGGTGGTTTTCTGGGGCTGCCTGGAGATGCTCTTCCCTTCCAGGTCCATGTGAAGCTGCGTCCCCACGTGCAGCAGTTCCTGGAGCGTCTTTCCAAGACCTACGAGGTACCCAGAGTCCCCAGGGTGTTTCCCCCAGGGTCTGTAGGGTGCTGCTGCATCAGCGTGGGGGGGTCTCGGGCAGCCTGTGCAGGGACCTTCACCTGCTCCCCCAGATCTTCATCTTCACAACTGCGAAGCAGGACTACGCCGAGAAGGTCCTGGATGTGCTGGACCCCAGGAAGAAGCTGATCAGGTGATGGCCTTGGTGAAACCCCGCTGGGGACCTCCCCTGTGGCAGGGACTGGTCCCCACGGGCTCTGCCTCCCCCTCCAGGCACTGCCTCTCCCAGCGGGACTGCGTCTGCGCCCGGGGCTGCTACTGGAAGGACCTGACCCGCCTGGGCAGGGACCTGGCCAAGACGGTGGCCCTGGACCACGTCATCCAGGGCTTCCCCGCCCAGGTACCGGCAGTGCTGGCTCTCGGGGGGGGGGGGGCAGGTTGTGTGCACCGGGAGCACCACGGCTGCGACGGCTCCTCCATGGCCAGCGCTCGCCCTCTCTCCCCAGGCTGCCAACTGGATCCCAGTACCGAGGTGGTGGGGGGATCCACGGGACGAGGAACTGCTGCGCCTCACCCCGCTGCTGGGACAGCTCAGCCGGGTGGTGAGAACCGGGGGGCTGGGGACAGGGAGGGGACGGGTGCCCTGGGCTCCTGGGGCAGGGTGGTGCGAGGTCCCCCGGACCCCGCTCCGGGCGCAGCCCTCCCCATCCCCGTCTCTCCCCGGGCAGGATGACGTGCGCACCGAGATCCAGCGGCGGTTCCCACACCCCAGGCTGCCCGCCGAGGACTAGGCCAGCCCGGGCAGAGGGGAGCGGGCTGGAGAAAACCCCTCGGAGGGGCCGGTGGGGCTCACACCGCTGCGGGGGAAGCCGTGCTCCAGGCCCTAACTCACCCCGCGGCGCTGGGCTGGAGGGTGTTTCGCCCCCAGACCCCTCCCTTGGTGTCTGCAACCGCACTCCGCTCGCCTCCCCCGAGGCGAGGCGCGGATCCCAGCCTGTCCCCGGGGCTGGGGGGTCCCAGCGCGGAGAGCCCCTTGCTCTCAGCTGCCACGTGAGGAAAAGCTCCGTCCCGGCTCCCTCCTGCCTGTGCTCTGTACGGTCCGGCCAAGGGCTGGTTTCAGGGGTGATTATACGCTTCGACAAAGGTCTTGCTCTCTTTTCTAGCTCCTCAGCTGCGCAAACACGCCGCGCTCGGGGACGGCACAGCCGGTGCGGGGGGGACAAACCGCCCCCACCCTACCGTGCCGCAGCCGCGTCCCGGGGCAGCCGGGATCCCGCGGTTGGGAGGCTGAGCCCCGTGTGGTGCCCGGTGCCCCTGGGAGGGCCCCAGCTGGCAGCAATCCCCGTGCCCGTCCCAGCCCTGCCTGGTGCCGCGCTGCGTGCCGGGGCGCAGCTGCCGCTGTGCTGCTGCCAGCCCTAATGGGACAGCAAGGGCGTTCGTCCCCATTAATGTGGCGGCGGGGGAGCAGGGAAGCCGTGGGGTGCAGCAACCCTGGAACCCCTTTTTTAAGGACTAAAGGCTGCTGGTAAACAAGAGCCAGGGACTGCACCGCCGCAGCGGTGCGGGTCCGGGCTGTCCTCCCCGAGCAGCAGTTCGGAGTCCGGCTGCCTCTCCCCTGCCGAAAGCTGTGGGCTCGCGGCTAAGCTCGTGCTGGAGGAGCTGGCTGCGGTCACTCGGGTGCAGCTGTTTGGAGAGAAGCCACGTCTCCCCCTCCCCACGGCCCTCCGTGCCTGGGAAAGGGCACAGGGCTCCCGGCCACTCATCCCGGCCCTTCTGGAAATAGCTCCTCCGCAGCAGCGTGCCAGGCCGGGCCTCCCGGCACGGCTCAGGTCCCTGGGGGATGTGGGGGGACGAGCCAGGCGGGGAGGGGAGCCACCACCCGTTTCTCTGCCCATGCACAAAACAAGGGTGGGATCAGGCCAGGCGCTGCCGGGAAGGCGCCCTTCCGAGAGGGCGGTCCAGAAAGGCAACAACCGCTTTATTTTGGAAGCCGGGTGAGGGCAGCTCTGCCTCAGGCTGGGATCCAGCCACCTGTGTCCACGAAGTCCAGGCTGGTGTCACGCTGTCCTTCCAGCCCGGGGACAGCAGGAGCCACCTTTCACGACGCAAAAGGCCACACGGTATGTGACATAGAGGACGGCTGAGAGGATCAGGCCGCCGCAGATGAGGACAGGGAGAAGGTCCCCCTGCAGCCCCCCCTCGGGGGGGAAGCCCTGCAGAGGGGAGCAGGAGTGGGCGAGCTCGTCGAAGGTGCAGGCGGGGGGACAGGCCGAGCAGTTGTTGGCCGAAGCGCCCTGGCACGTGTAGCAGGAGGGGTGGCAGCTGGCACAGACACGGGCCGCGTTCGCGGCGGCGGCTCTCCGGGTACGGCCGTAGTAGCGTGGAGGGCAGTAGGCCAGGCAGGAGCGCTGGTAGGCGTACAAAGAGCTGCCGCACTCTGCGGGGGGACGGTGGCGTGAGCCAGGCTGCGGGGCCCGAGAGCGCTGTCCCCTCCTGCCCAAGGACGCACCCTCGCAGGCTCCCTGCGCGTCCCGCCTGATGCACTCGTCCACGGGAGAGGCTGTAAAGCGCCTGGCCGTCACGTCCTCGTCTGTGCCGTGGAGGTGCAGGATGAAGCCGGTCAGCAGACCTGGGGGCAGGAGGGACAGGACTCGGTACTGACGGCAGCCGCGTTCCCACCCTCCAGGGTTTGGGATCCGCAAGCTGGTGGATGCGGGGCTGGAAGCTCCGGGGCCATATGGAGGAGAGCAAACCATGCCCCCTTCCTGGCTGTGTGCTGGCCGGAGAGACCCTCAAAACGAACCAACATGGCCCTGCAGAAAAAGAGGGCTCTAGCCAGACCCCGTGCCCGGGAGGAGCAGGAAGAGGACAAGGCAACAAGTGGCTAATCAAAGAGGAGGAAAGAAGAGGCAAGAAAAACCAGGCACTGGGTGACCTCGGTGAATGGGGTTCACGCCCCCGGGGCCCTGGACACCCACCTGTGTTATAGGCATCGCCCTTGTTCTCTAGCCGGAGCGTCCAGGTCCCGTTGGGGTTCTCGTCCCAGAAGTGTGTGGACATGAAGGTCCAGTCCTTGTAGCCCTGCTGGCTGGTGTCGTATGGGCTGGAGGAGAGGAGAGGAGAGCCGGGAGTGACAGCCCAGGCGCTGGTGGGGAGGGATGCAGCCCCTAGAGTCACCCTATGCTTGGTACAATGGGGTGGGGGCCACGGAGGAGCCTTGGGCACGGTGAGCCCGTTCCCTGTGGGGACCCGAAGCACCCACTTCAGTGTGGGGGAGAGCCTCCTGGCCCCGGGAGAGGCTGTGAGAGGAGGAGCCCCCTCTGCTCCCCAGCAGCTGCTAAGTCTCATTGCAACGTGCTCCCTGTGAGCTCGCAGGGCGCCCTTACCGCATGGTCACCAGCATGGACGTGGTCCCCATCGGGCTGGTCAGAGCGATCACCAGGTCCCCCCTGCGGCTGTAGCTCAGAGAGAGCTGGACCTGGACGTGCTCCAGCGAGTGGATGTGCTTGGTCCTCCCCAGGCAGAAGGAGATGTCTGTAGAGACGGTGAGCTTGGAGCCGATGTTCCTACCAAGCACAAGACAGAGGTGAGGGCATCCCTTCCCCCTCCGAGGGCATCCTGCCCTCCACCATGACCTCTAAGCACAGCCCTGTGGTTACAGCAGAAGCCGTGCAGCACAGACCACTTTCTGGAAAGCAATGGGCACATGAATTTGCTACAAGAAAGTCCCTGTGTGAGCTCGCATGAGGTCGGACCCAGGGGATGTTGTCCCTTACCGGGGGGCGTGAAGAGCCTTGACCGAACACCTCTGCTGAGGCCGAGTTCCTGTCCATGCCTTGGCCATCTCCACCAGCAGACCAGCGTCCAGGAGCCCGTAGCCATAGTGGTGGCTCACTGCAAAGCAGATGCCACCCAAGAGAGGACACTTGAGCCCCTCTGCACTGAGAGAGCACGGGGGGCTCCTGCCCCAGGCCTGCTGGCAAGGAGTTTGAGGGGCAGCGTGTCCCCCCGCAGCCAGGAGCAGGCAGGGCAGGCAGCGGCTGAGCCCTGAACTCACCCTTGCGTCCGACGCCGTTCACGGCCCAGTCCTCTGCCTGCAGGTGAGCAGGCTTGGAGGCCCTGATGACAAGGTGCTGCAGGTCACGCCAGGTCAGTGCGGGGCTGGAAGCAAGGAGGACTTGGAGACAGAGGTCTCTGCTTTGGGTTAGCTTTTGAGGGTGAAATTTGGCTCTTCTAACTTCTGACGTGGGTAAATTAGCTGTCTGGGTCCAAGCTGGTCCCACCACAACCGTTTTCACTGCCGAAACGGGAGCAACAGAGACCTCCAGAGGACAACTCTCCTCCTGCCTCTGGCCGCTCTCCCGTGGTGTTCTGAGAGAAGAGGCTGCCCCACCAGAGCCTGGGGAGACCTCAGCTCCACACCCCCAAACCTCCCTGCTAGCAAAGTCCCTCTTCCTTGTCCCTGCAGGGCCCTGGCGAGTCACCAGGTGCTCCCTGGGGACTGTCCCGCTGCCACATGGCACCTACTTGGCCTCCAGCGCGAGGGCTATCATTCCCGCGGCCAGCGGGGCCGAGGCGGAGGTGCCCGTGTGCTTGTCGGTGCAGCGGTGGTGCAGGTCAGTGGTCACCTGGGGGGGAAAAGGAGGGGTCTCGGCACCGTTGCCTGCTGTGGAGCAGAGGGCAGGACTGGCTGGAGTTGGGTAACTTCAGTCAATGCTCCCTCCGCGTCTCTTCATGCTTTTTGGGGTCTAATGCAGACACTTTAATAAAGCCTCCCTCTCCCTCCCCAGGTAAGGAGGGCTCGGATGAGCCCGCTCTGTGCTGGGAACCGGTGTCCGCCCGAGGGTCACGGCTCCGGCAGAGCCGGCACGGCACTCACGATCTGCACCTCGCTCGTGGTCCTGCTGCTGTAGGTGGTGGTGAGGATGGCGGAGCAGCCCTCGCTGTACCAGGGCCTCTGGCCGCCCGCCAGGACGCTGCCCACCGACAGGGTGTAGATGCTGTTGGCGTACCCGTCGCAGTTGCAGTTGTCGTAGTTGATCCCGCCGTTGCCGGAGGCCCAGATGAAGACGGAGCCGAGGCCACCCCGTCCCTGGCAGCGGGGAGGCAGAGGGGGGGTGAGCAGGGAGTCCTCGTGCCAACGAGGTCCCCGGGGCCAGCGCCGAGCTTACTTTGGTGGCCCCTCTGTAGAAGGCCTCCGTGGCCAGCACGCCTGGCCCATCCACGGTCTTCCCGTCATCCTCGGGGCCCCAGCTGGCGCTGTAGATGTGGATGTGCTGGGAACGCAGGCTGAGGGACTGAGCCTCCACCATGTCCGTGATGGGACCGTCCAGCATCCGCACACCTGCAGGGCCAGGACGAGGAGCGGCAGAGCCCGAGAGGCGGCAGCACTCGGGAGGCCACGCCGGCTCTGGGTGGACGTGAGGCTCGCACACGCCACGTGAACATAAGGGCTGAGCAGCGTCTCGTCAGCCCCCACTTCACCCCCACGGTTGCCTTGAGCACCTTTCACATGATGCTGCCCTAAGCAGATCAGGCTCCCGCAAGTCTGTGCGGCCGCTGCCCTGAGCTCGTCCCCAAAGCTCCTCGTTAAGCCCTTTGCAATTAAGCCCAGTGAGTTCTCCTAGCTTTTAACCCCATTTGCCACATTCCCTCCCGCAGGGGAGCCCGAGCCTGCACGGTGCTGGTGCTGCCTGCCGGAGCCCCGTGTTGGGGTGGGCGTTAAAACCCCAGTGAGCACCCAGCCCGGCACCACGGCCGGGTGTGCGGTAACACCGCAGCACCCTCTACCCCCCTGCAAGCCTCCGGTTCCCCCCAGAGCAGCCCTGTCTGGGGCCATGTGTCCCCCCAGCGTGCCGGATCTGTTTCGTGATCCCCGTCCTACCAGCACGTGGGAGCAATGGCTCACCTCCGACTTTGGCGTTGTACGCAACGCCTGCTCCGCAGATTCGGTTGTTGGCTGCAGCCGCCGCTTCTCCTGCACAGCGTGTCCCGTGCCTGAGGGGCAGAGTTAGCACGTGAGCCATCCCCTGCGAGGGGTGAAGGGGCCTGGGACAGCGTCAGCCCCCCGAGAGATAAAGCACCCAGCACAAGGAAGAGATTTGTTGGACAGTCAGCTGGCAAAACTCACCGGTTCTCGTCCCCGGCGGCGTACCTGGGCTGGGGATCGGGATCGTTGCTGTTGAAGTCGTAACTTGCCAGGGGGTCCTATTGCAAAAAGAGGCACTGGCATGAACAAACTGCTTTTTGGCGTGGGTTGTGACACCTCGACATGGGCTCCTGGCGCTTTGCTCGGTGTCTGGCAGCGTGGATCGCCCTGCCTGCCCGCGAGCTCGCTGCCTGCCCAGCCCGGAGAGGGCAGGGGGGGCCCTTCGCACCCAGCAACTGCGTGGGCTTAACCTGGAGTAGTGAAACAGGGTTTCACTAACGGAGCGTAACTTTGCACGCCGCTGTACTGCTGCAGCGTACCCAGGCTCGCGTTCAGTGAGAAAGCACAGCACGGCAAGTCACCCGCGGGTGAGCCTCCCCGGCTGCGCAGTGAGGACAGAGGAACTATAAACCACCGAAACGATGTTGTTATAAACAACAACTAACATTTACCTATTCTCTCCTCTCGGCTCTCGGAGCACGTGAGGGCTTACCAGCTTTACTGGCTTTGCAGCTTGCTGTAATTACATCTATTCTGGGGGCTTGAGCGTGTACAAGTTCTAACATTTCCTCGATGTGAAAATTCACTGCAGGAGACACCAAACCTTTTGATCCAGCCACGGAGAGGCTGAGTTCCCACTGCAAAGTCCCACGGGCGGGATGAAAGCACCAGCTCCCACCCTCCCCTGGAGACAACACGCCCCGAAGGAGCCGGTTCCTGCAGCCCGCGCTGCTCAGCCCGTCGTAGTTACGTAGTTGGCAGACAGGTCCGGGTGGTCCTTCTCAATCCCATCATCCAGGACGGTCAGCACGACCCCCAGGCCGGTGTACCCTTTGCTCCAAGCAGTCAGGATGTTTAGATCGGGATTGATGTCATTGTTCTGGAAAACGGATTAAATTTGATCAGCCGCTGGGCAGCAGGCTGCGGGTGACCTTCAAGGACTCTTCTGCTGCCTCATCACTGTCAGCATTAGTCCTGTTTACGGGTCGGGGAGGCGATTTGCTCGAGGATTAGAAGACAGCGCAGCAAAATCTCACCATGTACCACTGTTTGTGGAACCAGGGATCTGTTGGCACCACGCTGACGCTTCTCTTCGTGCGCCTCTTTACGGTTTGCTGCTCAAACCAGAGGACCTGGGTGGGAAGCAGAGTGGTTGGTGTCAGGCAGAGCCTGCCCAGCGTGGCGTGCGGTAGCCTCGCTCCCTGCAACTGCCTTCTCCCTACCTTTGGCTCTTTTGTCAGGCGCATATTCCAGCCCCAGTGTCTGCTTAAGGCTTTCTGCCTGGTGCCGCGGTGTTTGAAATGATAATAAGGCTCTCCCTCCATCACCTGCAGGCGCAAAGAGCTCTTGTAAGAGACGGTTTCTAGACAAGCAGCTGGGCTGGGGACGCGTGTGCCGGCTCTACGTGGGCCGCAGAGATCAGAAAGATGCATTCCATGCGAGCTGTAGGCGGCAGGACGAGCAGAGAGCACCATTTGGAGAGGTTTGTGTGTGCCTTCGGGTTTCCTCGCTCACCCGTGCGCACACAGAGGCCGTTAGCAACCTGCAACCCTTCTGCTGTCATCCGCGTCCAGCGGTTTAGAAGCACTAGAGGGAACGATCTAATTTAATTTTAATTTTAAAATTAAACCAGTGTCCCGCCGTGGGACACACCGTGGGGACGAGCGGAGGGGGACGCCGGGTGGGACGAGGGTGTGTGGACAGGAGGTGCTGGGCTCCCCCCGGCCCCCGCCTGCCCCGTCGCCCTCCCCGGGCAGGGGGGCGGCCCACGGGCACCGACCAGGCCGCACCTGGCCCAGGCAGAGCAGGCCGTGCCGGCGGGCCAGGCCCCCGGCCTCCCGCGGCCCCACCGCCACCCGCACGGCCCAGCTGCTCAGGTAGACGCGGGGCTCGGCGGGGCCCGGTGGGGCGGCGGCGGCGACCACCACCAGCAGCCCCAGGAACAGCCCCAGCGCCGGCCCCGGCCGCGCCGCCATCGAGGCCTGAGAGGGCTTGAGCGGGCGTTGCCATGGCGACAGCGTCGCCCCGCCCCGCCCCTCCCGGCCCCGCCCCGCCGCCGCATTGGCCCGCGGCGGCGCGAGGCGGCGGAGGGGACCGGGGGGGGTCGGACCGGGACCGGGGCCGCCGCCGCAGCCATGGGCACGGTGCCGCAGCGCCTGCAGCGCCTCCTCGATCGCCCCGGGCCGCTCGGTGACCTGCTGGGTCGCCTGGAAGCCCGCACCGGCGTCCGGCGGCTCTACCTGGCCACAGGTGCGACCGGCACCCCCGGGACCCCCCCCGGGACCCCCCGGCCCCGCTGCCTTCCTGCCCCTGCCGTTTGGGGGGGGATGTCTCCGAGGGTCTCTCCGCTTTCCTGGGGAGCCCTGGCAGCCCCTCACCGTGACTCTGGGCTCTGCGGGAGGGCAGGCAGGGCCCCCCCCCCTCCGGTTTGGGGGCTGCTGGGTGCGCTCGGAGCGGGGCCGCGCTGGGGTGGGGGCCGGGGGGATGCCTGGGGGGCGGCGCGCTGCCCGTCCTCGCCTTCGGTAGGTGCGAAATCCCGCACCCCGACCCGAGGGGAGGCACACCCCGAAACCCACGGGGTCTGCGTGTCGGGGGTCTCGGCCAGACCCTCAAGACCCCCGAGAAGCCTGGCCCTGATGGAGGGGGGTCCCCACTTCCTGATGGGTGAGCCCCCAAAATGTGGCGGGTCAGACCGGGTGTCGGGGACTCGCCTCCCTCCCCGGCGGGAGGGCAGAGGTCCCGCCATTAACCAGATCCTGTTTGCTCGTTAATGAGAAACCAGCCGGCATCTCCCCGGGGAGCGTGGTCCTCCCGGCGTGACGTGACCCCTCTCCTGTCCTCGCTGCGGCTCTGACCCTCGGCCCCGTGCCGCTCTCTGCCAATTTACGACTTGCCTGTCCGCGTTCTCCGATTCAGTATTTTATATAAAACCTCCCAGAGGGGCTGGGGGTTTGCCGGTTGCCCACGTCCCGCCAGGCGCTTCCGCTGCCTTTCGCCTCCCGGTGCGATTTCCTGGTCCTTTACCTGCTGCAGGGCTCGTTTTCCTGCTCCGAGGGGGAAAGGGGTCTGTGAACGGGCATGTGCGTGGCAGTCGGGCATCTTCCGAGCAAAACGGTCCCGGGGCTTTGGTCGTGCTCGGGTGTGATGGACTTTTGGGGGTGGGTGAAGAGCGGAGGCACCGCTTCCACCAAAGAGCGATGGTCCCGTGTTCTCGGTCCCTGTCCTGGAAAGGAGAAGCTGCTGCTAAACTAAAACCACGCGATTTCTCCCTCCCCTGGCTCTGGAGCAATTCCTAATTTGTCTTTGAACCCAGCAGGGTCGGTTCCGCATCTCTGGAGCCAGTAGTGACCCGCGGGCTGCAGTTTGGAGCCCATCTCGCCTGGCCTCTGGGCAGCACAGCCAGGTCAGCCGTGCGGTGGCTTTGGCTGGGTAAAAATCATCCCGGAGGAGGACGGTGTCCCCTTCCCAAGGCCTGGGGCCAGGCGGGCTGGCCATCACACCGGCCGCTTGCCCTTGCTGGGACAGGCACCGTGGGGCGGCTCCGGCTGCCCCCCTCAGCAGCTCTTCTTTGTAAGCGAAGCCTTTCACTTGTTTTTTTGCTGTTACATAAATTTCTCTGGGGGCTAAACTTAGCCCGTGAAATCCCTTCTAAGACTCTGGGGGGAATGAAACCCAGCGCTGCCTGAACCTGCCTGTTAGTTTTCCTTGAAGGGAGGTTTGTGATTCCTCCAAAGCCGCGTTACTCCTGCTTGTCTCCTATGAAAGACCCAAATCCCTGTTCGTGCCCGGAGCCGCGGCTGCCCCGCACCGGGGGCCAGAGCAAGGCGCAGAAATGCTGCGGTGAGCAGAGCGGGGATAATCCGTCCTCCGAGCCCGAGCAAGGGCTTTCCTCTAATTCACCGGCACAGACAGGTTCAGTCCTGGCTTTCCTGCCCGCTGCAGGGCAAGGCGCTTACGTGGATGGAGGAGTTTGTAGGCAGGGTAGGGGAGACGCTGCTGGGCTGGGACAGTAAATGCCCTCGACGCCGGCTCTGCCTGTCCCCAGGCTGCTTTCCTGCGCCCTGCCTCTTCGGGGTCTGTGTTTCGGCTGCCTCAGGCAGGCTGGGAGGGAGCTGCTGGGTGCTGAGCCCCTGCGTGGGCGAGGGCTGTTCGCTGTGGCCGTGGTTTCAGCAGCAAGGGCTCCTTGCCCCGGCTTCCCCCGTCTGCTGATCCAGCCTCCTGCAAGCGTCTGAGGGCCGAGCAGGCTCCAAATGACCAAAACCATGGCTTACATTTAATTTTAACGATTTAATTTAATAACAGGGAAGCGGGATTGGATTGCTGGTTCTCAGGGGGCCGAATCCTTAATGAACAGTGGCTGCTCAGCACAAGCGCGTGCAGGGGATGTGTACAGGGAGCAGAAAGGTGACGCAGGCTCTGGGAGCACGGCTTGTCCTTGAACAGTCGTTATCAAAATGCCAAGTGGCTCCGAGCCCTGCGGGTGGGGGAGAAGCCGAGTCCCTTCACTTTGGACTGTAGGTGTGTGTTAAAGTCTCCGCTCCCAACGTCTGTGCAGCCTTGGCCCGGGTCCAGGCTGGTGACGGGTCAAAAGCACTACGAGTTTGTTGCCGTCAAGTCCCTTCCAGGCCAGGGAGGGGACAAACGGTGACGGGGCCAGATCGTGGCTCCCTTGGGGATGAGGGAGCGCCTCTACCCCACGACAGACTCTGCCGTGTGCTGCGGCTCGGCGCGGTTGTGTGAGCGGCGTGTTGAGCACCTCAGTGGTCTGGTGTGTGGAGGATCATACTGGAATTAATTGGGGGCGGTCGTTATTCCCAACTGGAGGGTGCCGGCACGTGCCTCTTCTCACTACTGGGATGAGAAACCTGCTCAGCGAACCGAGGGTCTCTCCTCGCCATCTCGGCGTCGGCAGGTACATGGCCGTCCCCTCTGTCCCCCCCGGCAGGTTCTGTGGCGTTCCTGGGGCTGTACCTGGTGTTCGGCTATGGCGCCTCGCTGCTCTGCAACCTCATCGGCTTCGCCTACCCCGCATACGTCTCGTAAGTACCAGTGTCCCAGCCCAGCCTCCCTGCAGCGCCTGGAGAGCGTTCCCTGCCCTTAGCTGAGGGTCTGCCTGGTAAATGAACAGGCAGTTGTGGTCAGGAAGCTCTTGAGGTCTTCCTGAAAACACTGGGACCTGGCACGGTCCCGGCTTGGGGCAGCAGCACCCGGTAGGCAGGTTTGCTGCAGGGTTTGGAGGACTTGGGAAGGAGGTGCCCACCCTGGCAGCAGGGCTGCAGCAGCAGCAGCGCCCGTCTCCTCTCCTGCCGCAGCATCAAAGCCATCGAGAGCTCCAGCAAGGAGGACGACACCACGTGGCTGACGTACTGGGTGGTGTACGGCACCTTCAGCGTAGCTGAGTTCTTCTCCGACATCTTCCTCTACTGGTTCCCGTTCTACTACGCTGGGAAGGTAATGGCTTTGCCAGGGCCAGAGTCCTCTCACCCAATGGCTGAACTTGGAGGAACCAGTGGTGGTGGTGGCCGTGGTGGGGCCACAGTCCATCGTGGAACTCCCCACAGTCCTGGTACCTCCAGCCTTGGAAGCTGCCTTTGGGCAGGGGCAGAGCCAGGCTGGGGGGGACTGGAGCAGCTCAGCTGCTGCCCTGTCACTGCCCTCCTTCTGGGGGCTGCCCCGCTCGGCCCCTGCCTGCCCTGCCATCTTCCAGCTCTGGAGCGTCTCTCCTCCCCGCAGTGCCTGTTCCTGGTGTGGTGCATGGCCCCCGTGTCCTGGAACGGGTCGCAGGTGCTCTACCAGAACGTCATCCGGCCCTGCTTCCTCAGGCACCACCAGACCGTCGACAACGTGCTGGGCCACCTCAGCACCAAAGCCCTGGACGCGGCCTCCAGCGTCACGCGAGAAGGTAACGTGGGTCCCCCGGTCCCCGCTGTCCTGCTCCGTGTCCAGGGCAGGCGGCTTTCCCTGGAGCACAGCCCGGCTCCGCTGGGACTGGGGCAGCTCTCGTTTTAAGTACCAGCAAGGGACCGTCTCTCCGTGACCGTGCTCTCACAGCCACAGCCCCGTCCCCCCGCGGTGGCAGGAGCCGAGCGGGGGGGTTCGCTCTCCCCCCTCTGTAATTCTCTCTCTTCTCTTTGCGCCTCGCGGTCCAGTCCTGCAGACTCTGATCAGCAGCAGAGCCCGGCTGGTGGCCGAGGTGGCACCGCAGCTCAGTTTGTCTGTATGTAACAGCCGCGGTCCCCGCTGCCGCTGAAGGGAGAAGGGGCCGTTCTGCCTGAATCGCCCCGCCGCAACCACCGGCCGCTTGGCCGGATCCTGCGGACGGCTGCGGCCAAACCCAGCTCCTGCTCTTGCAGACGCCGGCGTGGTTCACGCGCAACCGTCCCCTTCCTCCCTTGGCGTGGGTAGAGCAGGCGCTTTCCCTCTTGCTTCTCCGTAGCCAGAACCCCCAAGCCGTGCGTCTTCCCTCGGCCCCGCCGTGTTCCTCAGCGCCGGTGCTTCCATTCAAAGCCCACCGCTTCGTTCCGGGTGCAGGCAGCTGCCCCGGGGAAGGCAGGAGCTGCCTGCCAGCCCCTCTGCTGCAGCGGGAGAGGGAGGGAAGGGGATGGTGACACATGGCCACCGGTTGGGTGGCCGCTACCTAAACGCCCTCCTCGTGTCTCCCCGTAGCCTCCAGAGCAGCCCTGAACCTGGCGCAGGACGCGGAGAAGAGAGAGTGAGAGGGGCCGGTACCGGTACCGGCACTGCCAGCCTGGGCCTGGGCCTGGGCCTGGGCCTGGCCTTGGCCTTGGGCCTGGGCTTGGGCCTGGGCCCCGCTCGGCCGGGTACGGCCGAGCGGGGCCCAGGCCCAAGCCCAGGCCCCACCGCTGCTGCCCCCAATAAACCCCCGGGAGTCCCCGGTGCTCCGCCTCTCCCGTCTCCTCCCTCCGGCGTGATACCGCGCGGCTCCTTTAAGAGCGGGGGCGCGCGGTGCCTTTAAGAGAGAGGGCGGTGGGGCGGGGGGAGGCGCTTCGAGATGACGTAGCTGCGGGGGCGCGGCGGAAGTGAGGCGACGGTGGCCGGGAGGAGCGTGGGTGAGGAGCGTGGCGGGGCGGTGTCTGTCTGTCCGTCCGGCTGGTTCAACGGGCGGCGGAGGGGCTCGGTCTGTCGGTCCTGGGGGGGTCAGGGGGGCTCTGTCTGTCCGTCCTAAGGACGGGGCGGGGGGGGGCTCTGTCTGTCCTGGGGGCAGGGGGGAGGGAGCGGGGCGTCTGCCTGTCCCGGAGAGGTGAGGGGGGATCGGTCTGTCTGTCCGTCTGGCTTAACGGGCGGCGTCTGTCAGTCCCGGGGGGGGGGGGAAGGGGGGCTCTGTCTGCCTGTTCTGGGGGTAGGGGGGACGCAGCGGGGCGTCTGTCTGTCCCGGAGAGGTGGGGGGGGGGGGGGGGGGTCTGTCTGTCTGTCCGGCCTGGGGACGGGGTGGGTGTCTGTCCGTCCTGGGGCAGGGAGCCGGGGAAGCCTGTCTGTCTGTCAGTGATAGCGGGGGGCGGAGTTGTCTGTCTGTCTGTCTAACAGGCAACGAGAGGGCTGCTGTCTGTCCTGGGGCAGCGAGGGGGTCTGTCTGTCTGTCTGTCTGGGGGGAAGTTGGTCTGTCTGGGGCGAGCAGTGTAGGGGTCGGTCGGTCCGTCTGTCCGTCGAGGGGGGAGCAGTGTAGGGGTCGGTCTGTCTGTCTGGGGGGGAGCAGTGTAGGGGTCTGTCTGTCTGTCTGGGGGGGAGCAGTGTAGGGGTCTGTCTGTCTGGGGGGAGCAGGGAAGGGGGAGGTCTGTGTGTCTGTCCGAAGGGCAGCGCGGGGGGGGGTCGGTCTGTCTGTCTGGCAGCCGGGGTGGGGGCAGCGCAGCCCCCTCATCCCGCCCCCCGCCAGCCCCCGCGCATGAGGCCGCCCCGTGATGAGCTCCAAAGCCAAGCGGGTGCTGCCCACCCGCCCTGAGCCCCCCAGCGTGGAGCAGATCCTGGCCGACGTGCGGGGCACCCACCCGGCCGACCCCGTCTTCCTCCTCCCCGCGGAGCCCTGCCGGGACCACGGCCCCTCCCCAGGTGAGTCCCCGGGATTGGGGGGGAGAGAGCAAGGGGGGGGCTCCGCCAGCCCCGGCTGAGCCCCCCGGCTGTGCCCCCTGCCAGGCTCCCCTGGCCCCGCCAGGCAGGAGGCCGCCGCGGAGGAGAGGGAACGGCTCTACCGGCAGAGCCGCTCCTACGTGGAGATGAACCAGCGGCTGCAGGAGTCCCGGGAGCGGCTGCGGGAGCGGCGCGAGGAGCTGCGGCGGGCGGGAGCGGCGCTGGAGCGCGGCATTTCGGAAATGAGGCAGAAAGCTTTCTGAGGGCGGCAGCCTCCGTCCGGGCGGTGTCGGTGCTCGGGACTCCTCTCCACGGGCACCCTGGACTGTGCTGGGTGCCTCGGGAACACGGTTGCGGTTTCGCTTGCCCAAATCGGGAGTAGAACTGATTGCGTTTGATTTACGGGAGGATCTGGCGTTGCCGCGGCTCGCCGGTGCCTCACCGGCGCGGGAGAGGGCCGGGGCTGTGCCGCCTTGGCAGCCTGACCTTTCCCCGGGGAGCGGCGGGACCTGCTGCCCGTGCCGGCGAGGAGCTGTCCGGGCGCGGCGGCAGGTTCCCGGTGCGGGGGGGAAAAGGCTCAGCCCCCGTCTTTGGTCCCTGAACTCGATGCCCTTGTCCCCGGCGGGTGGCATGTCGTCTGCGCCCTCGCGCCGTGGCTTCACCTATGACTTTTCCATCTGGTACTGCCCCGAGGACGACCATATCGCCTCCCGCATCTCGGAGCGCTTGAAGAAAGAGGGTTTTCGGGGCTACACAGAGCACCAAGACCAAGTGGCCGGGACGTCTGTCATCCTGACCGCCATCGAGGTCATCCAAGCCAGCCGGGTGGCCATCCTCCTCTTCTCCGCCAAGTCCCTGGGCGACCCGTGGTGCCAGCGTGTTTCCCAGTGGAACCTGTATCACGTCATCCACTGCCACGGGACCAAGATGATCCCCGTGTGCGTGGGCGTGGAGAAAGCCAAGGTGCCTCGCTTCCTGCAGCACCTCACTGGGCTGGAGTACCAGACCGAGTTCTTCTTCGACAGGCTTGTCAACACCCTGAGAAAATCCCGCTCGGCAGCCGCCAAAGCGAAGAGCTGAGGGACCGTGGGGGGCTGGGGGCCGGTTTTTGCAGCCTGTTTGGGGGCCGGGGCCGATGGCGGGAGCAGAGTTGTCCTGTCCTGGTAATGAAGGTGGTGGGACCGGGTCACCCCAGCGCTGGGGATTGTCACAGATCTCATTAAAAACCCTTCTCGGAGAACTGAAGATGCGACTTTCTGTCCGCACTCCCCCGCGTCGCTTGCTGAGCAGGGGCTGAGATCAAAGTAAAACCCCAGGGCGCACCGGGGTCGCTGTGGGTGATTTTCCACCCTCTCAAGGTGTTCGCTCTGCCCCGCGGGCGCCTCTTCCCCTTCCTGCCCCCCCCTTAGGGACCTCCTCTGCCTCCGTGCTGGTTCGGCGTGGAGCGCGGCAGCCGCAGAGGGACGCGGAGCAGGCGGGCGCTGCCACCCCGCAGCGGGCGAGGGATGGGGGCGAGGGGCAGCCTGGGGCTGCTGCTGCTGCTGACCCTCCCTTCGGCCGGGCCGGGTGAGCACCGGGGCGGTGGGTTGGGGGCGGCCGGCATCGCTGGCCGGGGCGGGTGGCAGCCAGCTCGCGGGGATGGGGGTGCTGGCTGGGGACCCCCAGCCTTTTCCACTCAGCGGGGCAGCCAACGGGTGGCGGCAGGACCGGGACAGGGTCTCCTCTCCCCGGCAGCGCGGGGCTGGCTCCGGCCGTCGATCATCGGGGGACACGAGGCCAAACCCCACTCCAGGCCCTACATGGTGTCCATCCAGTCCAAGGGGGAACACGCTTGCGGGGGAGCGCTGCTGCACAACCGGTGGGTGCTGACGGCCGCCCACTGCTTCCCTCGGAGGTGAGTCCGGAGTGGTCGCATCCTGCCCGGCGCAGGGATGGGGATCTCGGTGGGGCTCCGCGTGGCCGGCGCTGGGCTCCTGCCGACACCGGCTCCCGCTGCGGGGCAGGACGAGGGCTGCCAGGATGGTGGCGGTGGTGGGGCTGCACAGCCTGCAGGAGCGCGGGGCGGCCACGCAGACCTTCCCCATCCGGGCGGCCTGCATCCACCCCGGCTACAACCACCGGACAATGGAAAACGACCTCCTCCTGCTCCAGGTGGGGCTCGCGCCGGCCGCGGGGAAGGCTTTGCCGTGGGGCTGGAGGAGCGCGACGGTTGGCGGTGGCAGGAAGCGCTGCCGGGGAGGGGGCCGAGCGGGTTCACGCCGTGCCGGTGCAGCTGCCGCCGGGGGCGAGGGGCTGGGTGACATTTCCTTTTCTCACCTCCGAGCGCTGTCACAGCTCGGTGACATCTCCCTGCTCCCGCGGGTGCTGCGCCGGCTCGGTGCTCCCCCTCGGCCGCCCACCCACCGCAGCTGGGTGCTCCCTGCCAGCCCCCCGGCCGTGGCGGGGGTCTGACGCTGCCCCCCGCCCTGCCCGCAGCTGGAGGGGACGGTGACGCTGAGCAAGACGCGGCGGCTCATCGGGCTGCTGGGGGGGGAGCCGGCGGCCGGGGCGGCGTGCAGCGTGGCGGGCTGGGGGGTCGGCAGGCACGGTGGGCTCTCGCCCACGCTGCAGGAGCTGGAGGTCGTGGTGCTGGACGCACGGATGTGCAACAACAGCCGCTTCTGGGACGGGGAGATCACCCCCACCATGATCTGCTTCCAGGGACGCCGCAGGGGCTCAGCACCCTCTAAGGTGAGGAGCTGGCGGGGGGTGAAGGGCTTTGCAAGGGGACCCACCGGCTGCAAAGCTCTGTCCCCCCCCCCGAGCCACCGTTCCCGGGTGTGGGGACTCCGGGGGGGGATGCTCACCCCGAGCAGAGAGGTGAGGTGCTCCCCCCCCCAGCCATGATGGGGTCCCTGGCCCCCGGTCAGGGTCTGCTCCCCACTGTCGCCTCCACCCAGGGTGACTCCGGGGGCCCCTTGGTGTGCGGGAAGCGGGCAGCGGTGGCCGGCGTGCTGTCCTTCGCCAGCCCCAACCCCACCGACCCTTTCAAGCCACCAGTCGCCACCTCGGCCGTGAAGCACAAGAAATGGATCCAGAAAACGATGCGGAGGGGCTGCGGCTCCCCCCAGCCCCCGGCGCGCGGGACAGACAGACCACCCCTTCTTATTTACACAGGTTGGCTTTTAATTCTTAATACTGTCCAGAGTCCCGGTAAAATAACATCCTTGGTACATACATACAGCGATGGGGGGGGAAGCAGGGCACCGCGAAACCCGCCGGGATTGTCCGGAGAGGAGGGCTGGAGCCGACGGGCGCACGAGGAGCAGAGGCTGGCGAGAGCGGGGCTGGGCGGTGGGGCTTGAACCCGGGGCCGCAGCCGAGCGCGTGGGGCGATGCTGGCCCTCCTGGCCCATCCTACGCTCGGTTACGGCGCTTGGGAGTGGGGACACATGCGACCTTGCCCCCTTTTCTTTGGCCCCGGGTCCTGCTGTGCTGGCTGCAGCCTCCCCGCAGCAGAGGTCTCCAGCGGGCACATCCCCACGACCCCGGAGCCCATCCCTGGGGACCCCATGTGTGTCCCCACAGCCCTGGTGTCTCCCCGGCCTCGGTGCCTACCCCTATGGCCCACTGCACGTCCCCAGAGCCCCCTCGCTATATCCCCACACCCCCGTGTGTATCCCTGTGTCCCCTGCACGTGTCCCCATAGCCCTGTCCCTGCAGCACCCCATGGCACTGGTATGTGGGGGGCTCACAGGTCACCCCATCCAAAGCGGGCAGCGAGGGGGGGGGTGGGAGGACCGGGAGGCACCCAGGGGGTCGGGGAGCACCCAGGGGGTCGGGGAGCACCCGGATCGGGGGGTCCCTCCGCAGCCCATCCCGCTCTCCGGGGCCAAGGATCTTCCTGCACGCCCCCACCTCGGCACACGGGGCAGCAGGAGCGGGGGCGTCCCCGGTGCTTTGGGGCTGTGGGAGCCCCCGTGCTCGTGGGCGTAATCCAGTCCTGGATGGATTCGTGTCCACATCAGGCGGGGACGCGCCGGGATCCTGGCTGGGAGCCGGGACAGGGCTCTTCCACCCCGGGGTGGGAGGCTGGGGGGCTGCGGATGGGGGTGAGGGGCCCCAGACCCTTTCCAAGGGGTTGGGCACCCCAGTGCCAGCTCAGCACCCCGTCCCCTCCCAGGGCAGCTCCCCAGCCCAGTGACATGACCCTGCGAGCAGCCCCCCCGGGACGACCCCCTCGGGACTCCGGCCGCCCACCAGCCCAGCTCCTCCCGCGCCTTTTCCACCCGCCGCCGCCTTGAACCAGTGCAAGCACCACAGCTGCGGGTACCCGTTAGCAATCAGCCGGGCACCTTAATTAGGAGCCTCCAGCAGCACAAATGGGGGGGTCCCAGCCCCGTCTCGCCACACACTCTCCCCTCACGAAGCCTCTCCCTGCCTTGATCCAGCCGTGCGCTCCCTCCCCTCGTTAATAAATGAGCTGCGATTGCTGGCAGGGCCGGGTGTTGGTGCCCAGACGAGCTGAAGCGTGCGGTGGAGACCTGGCGTCGGGGTGCGGCGTGCAGGATCAGGCCCTGGTTCAGCCTCTGCCTGAGGCGGGCGAGCGGGATGGGGGGGACATGGGGACACGGCCCCTGCTCGCCTTGTCCTGGGGTGTCCATCAGCGGGAGGAGGTGGCCACCGAGACGCATCTTGGTTTGGGGCATCAGCCCCGTCCCCAGTGCCCAGGCGGGTCCCCCCGGCTCTGCCCGCTCCTTGGCACTGGGAACCGCGATGCTCCGGTACAGCAAGACCCCAGCCGGGGCAGGCAGCGGCTTGGGGTGCCTCGGCGGTCCCCAGCTGTCCCGCGTCGCCATCCCCCCCCCAGCACAGTCCTGGCCAGCTCCCGTGGGGCAGGGGGTGTCGCGGGACCCTCGCCGGGGCTTCACCTGCTGCTCAAGCCTGGATTTTCTCCACCGCCTTGTCGGCCACCGCCGTCACCGCCATGGGGCTGGGGACGTAGTTGAAGGGGGTGACGCGGGCGGCTCTGCTCGGGGAGCCGTGCCGGCTGGCAGGGAAGGTCCCAGCCGGCGCCTCGTGGCCAAAGGAGATGGGCAGGGTGGCCTTGGCGGGGGCCGGGGCTTCGCCGTCGCAGGCGGCGCGGGTGTGCGGGGGTCCCTCGCGGGTCTCCAGCGTGGGAGAGGTGCTGGAGTTGGTCTTGGTGGTGGAGAAGTCCTCGGTCTGCACCACGGCGTCGCTGGTCTTCCTGGGGCCGGGGGTGCCGGGGCGCTCCTCCTCGGCAGCGCCTGCCAGCGGCAGGGCGGAGGAGGGCAGCGTGCTCTTGAGGATGTGGGGGATGTCTTCATCCCGAATCCTCCGCCACGTCCCCTTCATCACCACCACCGGTGGCTTCGCCGGCTGCCCGCCGGGCACCGCCTCGGTCTGCCGCCGCCGCGCCGAAGCCTCGGAGCGGGCGGAGAGGACGGAGGAAGGGCTGCCCGTCCTCCGCGCCACGCTGATGTTGGGCGAGGACGAGTACCTCTTGAAGGGCTCGGGCGTGGGGATGCTGGTCTTCACCGGCAGCCGGGACGGGCTCTCGGAGCTGGTCCTCCGCGGCGGCTTGGCACCGGTGGGGGCTTTGCCGCCAGGCTGGGCCCTGGGGGCGAGGGGCCGTGGGCTGGGGGCCGCTGGTTTGGCCGCCTTGAGCTCCTCGCAGCGGGAGGAGCAGAGGAAAACGGCCGGGAGGGCGGCGCGGCTGCGCTGCGGGGAGGTGCGGCGAGGCAGCGAGGCCGCCGGCTGCGCCGGGGAGAGCTCGGCGCGGTGCCGCAGCAGCAGGCTGGAGGATTCCTTGATGAAGGTGAGCTGGCGCAGGAAGCCAGAGCGATCCGAGTCGCTCCCGCTGGAACGGGCAGACGACATCCGCACCAGGTTGAGCCGGCCGCCCCCCGGCCCGCCGCCCCCCGGCCCGCCGCCCCGCGCCTTGCCACCGGCCGCCTGCTCCTCCAGCACCGGCATGGCCCCCCGGCCCGGCAGCACCTTCCTGCTTGGCTTCTGCATGAAGGGGATGCGGACGGGCGATTTCTGCGTCTTGGACTGCTTGGGGGCCGGGGACTTGGGGGCCGGGGCTCTGGCCGGTGGTCCCGGCGGGGAGGGCGAGCCGCCCGCCTTGCCTGCGGCCGGGGGACCCTGCTTGGTGAGCTGGGAGGGCGACGGCAGCTTCTTGGGTGCGTGCTGGGAGGGGGTGGAGGTGCGGGAGGAGCCCGAGGAGGGGGGTCCCTTGCCGATGCGGGCAGGCGGTGTCGTGCTCCTCTTGGGCAGCGCCAGGTCCCCAGTTTCGGGGGGCTTGCCCAGCCGGTGCAGGCTGCGCGAGCGCTGCTGGCTCAGGGAGAGGTTCTTGGCCGGCAGCGCCTCAGGCTTCGCCGCGGGGCTTTTCTTCGGGGTGGCCCGCGGGCTGGGGGCGTCCTTGGCCAGGCTGGGCATGTAGATGACGGTCCTGCCACGGAAGACCACAGGCAGGTTGGGCACCGGCTTGGTGGGCGCCGGGCTCCGCTCCGCCCTGGCGCTTCCGCGGCCGGCGGGACGGGCACCCGGCACGTCCTTCCTCTCTGGGCGGCTCTTGCTGTGCTCCCTCCTCGCCGCATCCCGGCCGGCCGCACTGCCGGCCCGTTTCTTCTCCTGCCTGCCCAGGGAGAGCTGCAGGGTGGACCCGACCGAGAGCCCCGACACGAAGGAGAGGATGGAGTCGGACTCGGAGGAAGGCTCCCGCGAGAGGGAGGCAGCAGCCTGGTGCAGCCAGGTGACGATGGAGTTGGCACCCTCCTGGATGGCTTGCCACTCCACGCTGTCCAGGTCCGAGCCCCGGTCGGAGCCGGCGTCCTCGGCGGGGCGATGCCTCGCCTCCGCTTTCCGCTCCCTTCCGCCGGCGCCCAGCGGCTTCTGCTTGCGCTCCGCCACCCTCCGGCGAGCCGAGGGCCGCCGGCGCTTGGGCATGGCCGAGCCGATGCACTTCTGCAGCAGGTCATCCTCCGAGTTGAGGCTGGGGGAGGTGGGGGAGCCCCCCTGCGCCTGCCCCGCCACCACGGCTGACCGCGGCCGGGGGGCTTTGCCGCAGGGTTGGCCCCGCTCCTCGCCGTCGGAGAGGTTGGCGTCGCTCAGGGAGCTCATGGAGGAGCTGAGGGAGTAGCACGGCGGCGTCTCGTCGGCGATGAGGTTGTTCTGTGGTTTCACCTTCGTCGGCCGGGGGCCGGGCTCGGGCTCCCTCCGGGGGACGGAGCCGCCCCAGCGCTCCCTCCTGGGCGCCCGGCCGGGCTGGGCTCTGCTGCCGGACACCTCCCTGCCCGCCTCGGGCAGCTCGTCCGAGTCCTGCTCGTAGAAGCAGTAGACGGCTTCCTCCGTCGGCGTGGTGTGGCACAGGGACTGGAAGGCCACCCCGTCCTCCCGGGGAGCATCCTTCCTCCCGGGGGGACCACTGGTCCTCCCCACCTCCAGCTCCAGGCTGGGTCCGCTCTTCAGGGGGGGCTGGCCCCGCTTCCCCTCCCTGCTTTGGCCACGGCTCGATCCCGCTTTCCCTTTGCAGGCTGAGCTCAGCCGGGCAGGCGCCGAGCTGCCGGAGGCGGCTCTCCTGGCCGGGATGGTGCCGGTGCTGCCCGCCTCGCGGTGCCCCTCGGGCAGGACCCCCGCCGGGCGCCCCGTCCCCGGGCCGCGGGGGTGCTCAGCCTCCTCGGTGGCCGGGTAGCGCAGGGTCTCGTCGCTCAGTGAGGCGGCGCTGGAGAAGTTAACGGGGGTCCCGTCGGCCGAGTCGGTGAAGGAGTCGTCGTCCTTGAAGAGGTCGCGGGTGGTGGCACGCAGGTGCTTGGGGATGCCGGGGTGCGCGTGGGCTGGCACCAGCATGTAGACAGGGACGTGAACCGGCTTCTTCGTCTGGGGGTGCAGGACCTGGCCGGAGAGCAGGGAGGTCTTCACCTTGCGGAAGCGGGAGGGCATGGCGGAGCTGATGCACTCCTTCAGGATCTCGATGTCGTCGTCGTCGGGGGGCTCGGGGCGGTCGGCCCGCCGCCGGCCCTCCAGGTACCGCTCCTCCCGCCGCTCCTCCCGCTTCTCGTGAGCTGCGAAATTCAGGCTGTTCTTCTCCGGGAATGTGGGCATCAGCTTGAGCTCCACGTCCTTCTGGACATAGTGCTCGTGGAGGGGCAGGGCGCTCAGGCTGGAGGCGCAGGAGAAGTTCTCGTTGGGTTTCTCCACCGTGAAGTAGACCATGGAATCCAGGTCCTGGGGCAGCTGGAAGCGTTCCTTGAAGTCGGTGATCTCCATGAACTTCTTGACGTTGTTCTCCCACTGGATGTTGAACTGGCTGGTCTCCTTCTCCGGTTGGCAGCCCAGCTCGAAGAGGGGCGTCTTGCTGCGGCTGGGCGGCATGGTCTGCCCAGGGCTGTCGGGCAGCTCGCTGGGACTGATGGTGCCGCTGATCATCTCGCTGCACGGGTCGCTCTGGATGGAGCTGGCGATGGAGGGGCTCTCGAAGCTGCCCAGGGAGCTGACGGAGCTGCAGCGGCTCATCACCAGCGGCGTCTCCTGGATGTAGTTCTCCGAGGAGCTCGAGGGCGTGAGGTCCTCCTGGCGTGATGGTGATGACTCCCGCAGGAAAGCCTTGTCGCGCTTTGGGAAGGGGATGGTGATGGGCTGGGAAATCCTCACCGGCGTGGCCGGATCTAGATCCGCCGCCTTCTCCTTCTCCTGCCTCCCATCCTCACCTTCCCCGTCCCCTTCCTCCATCTCCAGGATCTCCAGGGAGGAGTCGCTGTCCAGGTCGTTCTCACTGTGGCTCTGCCCATCCAGCACATTGTCAGCCGAGGAGAGGGAGGAGAGGGAGCTGCACCGGGAGAAGCAGATCGGGGTGTCCTCCACCGAGTATTTCTGCACCGACTCCTGCTCCGTCGTGGTCGGCGGGTGGGCAGGCAGCTTCTCCGGGATCTTGCTCAAGGTCTCGGCCGTCTGCAGCAGCGCAGGGGGGAGCCAGGCTTGCTTTCTGCCCAGGAGGGAGGAGTGGTGACCGGCGCCGGTGGCCGCGCCGCTCTTGGCCAGGCTCTCGAGCAGGGGGACGTGCTGGTAGGACGGGGAGAGTTTGATGGTGCGGACCTGGGGGTCGGGGGAGAGCTTGCTCCCCACCTCCCTCTTCCACTCGGGCTCCTTGTCCAGCGCCTTGGGGCTGGGGAAAGTCACCGTCTTCTTGGCCCGTTCGGGCAGCTCTCGTGGCTCCGGCTTGTCCGACTCGGCCGGGTCTCTGCCCTTGAGCGCGGGGGGTTCGACCCGCTCCGGCTTGGCGCCCAGGATGCTCTTGAGGTCGAGCCGGCTCGGCCGCTTCTGGTACCGCTGCAGCTCGTCCCGGTAGTCGAGGAAGGCGGCTCTGGTGCAGGGCTTCATGTGCTCCTTGGTGCAGTAGCCGTCGCTGGTGCTGCCGCTGTTGAGGCTGTCGTTGGACAGGCTGGTGTAGGCGGTCTTCAGCCGCAGCAGCGTGTGCGCCCGGCTCAGGCTCTCCCGCTTGGCGAAGCCGTCCGAGAGGCGGCACGGCGAGCAGGACTGGGCACGCGCCTCGTGCCCCTCCTCGGGGCCGTACTGCCAGTCCAGGCAGTGGTCCTCCGAGCTGAGGCTGAAGCTGTCATCCGAGGACGTGTGCATGGTGGAGATGTCCTCCACCAGCTTGTCGATCTTGGCCACCGTGCTGGAGATCTTGTTGGCCAACTTCTCGGCGGCCAGCGAGACGTCATCCTCCGGCAGCGGTGGCTTTTTGGGCTCAGCTGGCTTGCCACTGCCGTCCTTCTCCGGCTCCGGGCATCGCCTCTGTGCCAGCGCCCGGGGCAGCGCCTGCCCCTGGAGGAAGGAAGAGTTGAGGAACATGGAGAGGACGGAGGCGCTGGCCGTCTCCACGCCGGTGGAGACGTTGGGCACCTCGTCATCGTCGAAGCAGCCGGAGTCGGAGGCGTAGTCCTTCACCAGGCTCTCCATGTGCCGCGTTGGCTTCTTGGCGCTCTGGTTCTTCAGGCTCTGCTTCTCCATGGTGTCGAAGGTCTCGGCCAAGTGCTTGGCGTCCAGCTCGGCCTCCAGCGCCTTCTGCTTGCGCATGTAGAGCGAGGGCATGCAGGAGCCCGGCGAGACGACGGCGGCGTCCTTGTACTTGGGGGGCCGGTTGGTGAGGAGGTTGCGGAGAGCGGCCGCGCTGCCCATGGCGATCATCTTGTGCTTGGAGTGGATGAGGTTGCGCAGCATGCTGACCGCCCCCAGGTCCCAGAGCAGCTCCTGGTCGCGGGGGCTGCGGGCGGACAGGTTCCAGAGGGTGCCGCAGGCGTTGCTGACGATGGTGAGGCTGTGCGAGCGCAGGTGCTGCAGCAGCGTCTGCAGGCAGTTGTGGTCCCGGAGCACCTGCCTGCGGGACAGGGGGGACCCCCGGCCGTCAGGATGGTCCCTGACCCCCTCCCCAGCACCGTCCCCGCTCCCCGGTGACCCTCACCTGTAGTCTTCCCGCGTGGCGACGAGGCTGGAGACGTTCCTGAGGATGCCGCCGCCGCTCTCGATGATGGCCAGGGAGTTGCTCTGGCACTTGTAGGTGAGGGTGCTCACCAGGAAGCCCAGGGCTCCCTCCACCCCGCAGATGGCGGCTTTGTTCTCCGTGCTGTGCGCCGACAGGTTCCACAGCGCGCTCAAGACGCTCTTCAGCGTGGACTCCTGTCCCGGGGAGGGGGACACCCACACACATCCGTCACCGCCCCCATCCAGCCGCCCCGGTGCCCGCTCCCGCCTGCCCCGGCGCTCACCTTGCCGGCGTGCAGCGCGCACCGCGTCAGCCCGGTCACGCTGCCCACCTCCCGCAGCACCTTCTTGCTGTTGATGTCAGCCCGCCAGGAGAGGTTCCTCAGGATGCTGGAGACCACCTGGGAGGGCAGAGTGGGGTGGGTGGGTGCGGGGACCATCCCCCTGCCCGTCCTCCTCCCCGAGGGAGCCCCCTCTTGCCACCAGCACCCACCTGGTGCAGCTCCTCGCTGTCGGAGCCCAGCTGAGCCACGATGGCCTCCATGCAGCCCCGGCGGGAGCACAGCGTTGCCTGCGGGGAGGAAGAGGGTGGTGACAGCGATGCCGCGGCCCCCCGGCCCCGCTCCCCACCCCGCAGCCCCCCCCCCGGCTCCCCCCGACCTTGTTGACCACGTCGCCGAAGGTGAGGTTGGTGAGGGCCATCCCCGCGTAGCGTCGCAGCGCCAGGTTGAGGGAGTCGCTCGTCATCTTGTGCATCTCGTAGTCCACCTGCAGCAGCTCGGCCACCGCCTGCAGCCCGCCTGCGGGGTGGGAGAGGGGGTGACTCAGGCAAGGGACCCCCCCCCAGCACCCCTTCCCCAGCGCTGGTGCTGGTATTGCACTGGGGAGGAGGGTGGGCAGGGGTGCCTGCAGCGCACCAGGGATGGAGCCCCCACCCCGCGCTCACCCAGCTCGTTCATGGCCCGCCGGTACTCCTCGTCGAAGGAGAGCTTCATGATGGCGCAGGTGGCCTGGCAGATCTGGGGCTCGATGGGCACCGGCGCTGCGGGGAGAGAGGCGGGTGGGTCAGCCCCGGCGTCTGGCACCCATGGTCCCCCCCCCACCACCGCCGGCACACGCGGATGCTCACAGCCGCGTGCACCGCCACGCACGTGTGTACGCGCACGCCGGCACCCCGCTTGCCCCCCTACCCGCGCCGCCCTCGGTGCCTCTGCCCCCGTCCCTGCTCTGCATCTGCAGCCAGTCCCAGCAGGTCTCCGAGTAGGAGCGGATCTGCTCCAGCACGTGCAGCACCCGCATCTCCTTCTTGGCCTGGCCCTCGTCGGGCTGGGAGAAAACGATGTTATGGAGGGCGGCGTTGGCACGCATGCGGGCGTCCTTGGCACCGGCGGGGCTCTCGGGGGGCCCCGGTTCGCCGTCCGAGTCGTGCAGGATCTGGATGAGCAGGGGCAGGCAGCCCGACTTGCGCATGGCCAGGCAGCTCTCCTGCGAGCTGGACATGGCCAGCAGCGTGCGGGACATGTCGTCCTTGTCCCGCGTGGCCAGCATGGACAGGAGCCAGAAGACCACCTCCACCTGCGGGAGGGGGACTCGGGGTTACGCACGGCCACCCCCCCCTTCCCCGTGCTCCCCACCCCAGCCGGGCTCCGGCGCGGCTGCCCCTCACCTTGCTGCTGCCCCCCTCCTCGGGGTGGGTCGGGGGGTCCAGGCTGCCGTCCCCCTCCACGCCCGGCACCTTCCCGCAGAGCTGCAGAGGAGGGGGCAGGTTGCAACGCGCCGCCCTCGCCCCCTGTGCTCAGCCCCTCCCCGCTTTTCAGGAACCCACTGGTGCCGTTACGTTCGGCAGCGTTTCCCGGTCGGTGCAATCGTTGCTTTCGTCAATGCCAGGGTTGTATTTTTAAGCCGGAATGGGGGCTGAGCCGGGCGGGGGGGGGGGGCTGCCACAGCAGCAGGCTCGGGAAAGGAAGAGCGTGGGCGAAGCGTGTGGGGTGGGTGGCGTGAACTTAGGTGGGGCTGAGCCCACGGCACTGCTTGTGTGGGCTGGCGATGGAGGGGCCGTGGGTGATGGAGGGGCTGTGGGCGATGGAGAGGATGGGGTGATGGCGGGGCCATGGGTGATGGAGGGGCTGTGGGCGATGGAGAGGATGGGGTGACGGCGGGGCCGTGGGTGATGGAAGGGCCATGGGCGATGGAGGGGCCATGGGTGATGGAGAGGACGGGGTGATGGTGGGGCCGTGGGTGATGGCGGGGCCGTGGGCAATGGCGGGGCCGTGGGCAATGGCGGGGCCGTGGGCGATGGCGGGGCCGTGAGCGATGGAGAGGACGGGGTGATGGCGGGGCCGTGGGTGATGGAGAGGACGGGGTGATGGAGAGGATGGGGTGATGGCGGGGCCGTGGGTGATGGCGGGGCCGTGGGCGATGGAGAGGACGGGGTGATGGAGAGGACGGGGTGATGGCGGGGCCGTGGGCGATGGCGAGGACGGGGTGATGGCGAGGACGGGGTGATGGCGGGGATGGGGTGATGGCGGGGCCGTGGGTGACGGCGGGGCCGTGGGCGATGCAGAGGACGGGGTGATGGCCGGGTGCCCGCCTTGGCGGCTCCGGCGGCCGGCAGATGCTGCGGGAGCCACCGCGCCCGCCCGCCGCGCGCCATGGCCTACTTCTCGTCTCCATGGCAACTGCCCATTTCACGGTGCCCGAGCCACACAAAGCCCTGGCTGTGCCGCGCCGGCGGGCGAAAGGGACAGGACGGGGACAATGGCGGGGGCTGCGCCTGGCCCCCTCCTCCCCCCTCCCCAGGCTCCGCCGCCCCGTGGGGACCAGGGACGGACCCCGGCGATGGCCCCTGGCCCCGGCCGGGCTCAGCCCCGTCCCCGCTACCTGCGGCTCCGGCTGCTGCACCTTGTCCTGCGCCTCCATGAGCTCTTTGTCGATCTGCTCCAGGCGGGATGCCCGGATCTGGGGGGGCAGAGCAGGGGTCAGCGAGGGCTGGGACCCCCCCCCGGCACCCCCAGCACCCCCAGAGCCAGGCGTGAGGGTGCACGGGGCTGGGGGCAGCTGGGTGCAATGTGCCAGGGTGCACAGGGCTGGGTGTGAGAGTGCGCAGAGGTGATGCAAGGGTGCGCAGAGGTGATGCAAGGGTGCGCAGAGGTGATGCAAGGGTGCAAAGTTGGGTGTAAGGGTGCAAAGAGCTGGGTGCAAGGAGCTGATGCAAGGGTACGGAGGACTGGGTGTGAGGATGCATGGCACTGGGTGCAAGGGAGCATGGAGCTGGGTGCAAGGGTGCAAGAAGCTGCATGTGAGGGTGCAAAGAGCTGGGTGCGAAGGTGCATGGAGCTGGGTGTGAGGATGCACAGGGCTGGGTGCGAGGGTGCATGGAGCTGGGTGTGAGGATGCGCAGGGCTGGGTGCGAGGGTGCATGGAGCTGGGTGTGAGGATGTGCAGGGCTGCGTGCGAGGGTGCATGGAGCTGGGTGTGAGGATGCACGGTGCTGGGTGCAAGGGTGCATGGAGCTGGGTGTGAGGATGCACAGGGCTGGGTGCAAGGGTGCACAGGGCTGGGTGCGAGGGTGCACAGGGCTGGGTGCAAGGGTGCATGGAGCTGGGTGTGAGGATGCACAGGGCTGGGTGCGAGGGTGCACAGGGCTGGAGGTGGCAGGATGGAGCGGGAAGGCAGCTGGAGCCCCGCAGGCCCAGGACAGGGGCAGCGAGGAGGGGAAGGGACGGCTCCTGCCCGCCCTGACCTGCGCCCGCTGCACCATCTCGTCCGCCGTCCCGAAGCGCTCCTCCATCAGCGAGCGGATGTGCTGGGCCTCGAACTCCAGCTGCTGCCGGATGAGATCCATCTGCATGGAGAACTGGGGGGTGGGAGATGGGGGGGGGATGGCGTGAGGGGGTCCTGTCTGCACCCTGGGGCCGGGGGGGGTGCTGGGACGCCCCCGCTCACCGTCTCCACGTGGGGCAGCTCGTCCAGGCGCGTGGCCAGGCTCTGCAGCTGGGCGTAGTACCACACCTTCTCCTTCTCCTCCTTCTCGATCTCGCCCAGCAGGAAGCACCTGGGGACGGGGGGGGGGAGCCCCATCAGCACGGCCCCTGGCCCCCCCCGGCCCCCTGCATCACCCCCGGCCATCACCTCTCCCGGTCGAGCTCCTCCAGCAGCTGGAGGGTGGCTCTGCCCAGGTCCCCGGCGCCGTCCCGGTGTGGCGCGGGTGGCGGTGGGCTGTCCTCGGCGCTGCGCCCGGCTCCGGCCACCTCCGGTGGGAACTTGAGGTTGTAGAGGCTGGTGATGTCCATCTGCAGGGCTGGGGAGGGGGACAGCGGCGTGAGGGTGGGCTTGGCGAGGACCCCCCCCCCCTCCCCACCCTGCCTGGGCACCCACCTTTCAGCTGGTCCAGGACCTCCGTCTGCCCCGAGGACACCATGACCCGCGCCTCCTGCTCCAGCTTGCCCTGGAGGTGCTTCAGGACCTCCTAAAACAGGGATGGAGCCATCGGCGGGGCGGGGAACGCAGAGGGAAGCCCCCGTGTGCCCTTCCCCGCAGCCCCAGCGCGGGGTCCGTGTCCCCCCCCCGGGCTTGTCCTCACCTTCATGTCCGAGGTCTCATTCTCCAGCTTGGAGAGGTGGTTGGAGTTGTCCTCCAGCTCCCGCCGGAGGTGGCTGTTCTCCTTCTTCAGCGCCTCCACCTGCCGCACCAGCTGGTCGTACGAGGCGATGGAGCCGGACATCTTCACCTCCTCCAGCGCCTGCGGAGCGGGGAGAGGTGGGCAGCACCCCGGGTGGGCTCCCTGCAGCACAGCACCCTCACTGCCCCCCAGCACCCCATCACCTGCCCGGGACCGCAGCGCAGCCCGGGGGTCCCCCCGCCACCCGCGTCCCCCCCACCCACCCAGGGAGGGAGCAGAGTGCCCCGGCAAGAGCTGCTGCCCCCCCCAGAAGGGACATCCCCAGCACGGGGTGGGTGTCGGGCCCCGGCCCCCGCGGCAGGCAGCCGCGGCCCCCCCAGCCCCCTGCCAGCCCCTGCCTGGTTTCCATCCTCCGCAGCAGCTCAGCCCTCCGCTCCCTTCCCCCTTTGTCTCGCTTTTGTCTTCTCCTTCTCTGAACCATCTCCCGCTTCGCTCCCTCCCGCAGCAGGGCCAGCCCCGGCCCCCCCGGCAGCGCCCCCGGCCCCGCTCTGCCCCCTCCAGCCCCCCCAGACCCCCTGTCCCCCCCCAGCCGGCCCCAGCCCCCCAAACCTTCTCCTTGCCGCAGCGCCTGCGGCCGCCCCTCGCACCTGCTGGGGGTCACACACAGCGGGCATGGGGGGGGGGCGGGGAAGGGGACGGGGACGGGGACCCCCTCGTCACCACCCCAGCGGGTCAGGCCGGCGGCCGAGAGAGCGACAGCCCCGCGCCGCCTTCGTCAGCGCCACGTGTGTGCACGAGTGTGCGTGCAATGGGTGTGCACAGATGGGGGGTGCACAGTGGAAGGGGAGGGGGTTCCCTTCTCCCCCCCCCCACCTCACTGCACCCCCCTGCTCATCCCTCCCCACGTCCCCTGCAGCGCTGGGGCAGGATCGAGCCCGTCCCCCCGCCACAGTGGGGTCAGGGACGGCGGCTGCCCGGGGCAGCGGCAGAGATCGATCCCCGGCACTGCCGGGGTCCCTGCCCCCCCAAAGCTGCCCCGCAGTGGCTCCCGAATGCCCCGGGATCCCTCTGCCTCTGCAAGCCCTTTGGGGGGCTCCAGCACCCCCTCTCCAGCACAGAGGAGGTCACCAGCACCCTCCTCAAGGCCCCACCAATGTCCTTCCCATCCCAGGAGCCATCCCGGCCCCCCCACCCCAAATTGCTCCCTTATCCCTGCACCCCACACCGGCTGGGGGACCCCCCCCATCCTGCCCCCACCTGGGGGGGGGGGGTGCCTCCCCCTCCCCACCACCCGGCTCTGCCCACGCCTCGCCGGGGCCAGCCACGCTTCCGGAGGGAGACAAAGACCCCACGGTGCAAATCTCCCCCCCCACCGCTGCCCAGGCGGCAAATAACCCCCCCAGGAGCGAAATAACCCCCGGGAGGGCTGGAAAAGGGGGTGCAGGGTCGGGGGGAGCAGGGAGTGGGAGCGGCGGAAGGACGGGGGTGTGGGATGAGGGACAAGGGACGAGGGACGCAGGATGGACAATGAGGGATGCGGGAGGCTGGGTGAGGGATGCGGGATGAGGGATGCGGGATGCGGCCTGAGCACGGCCTCCCGTTGCTATGGCGACAGCGGATGGGGCAGCGCAGGCGGGTCCTTCCCCAGCACCCACCAGACACGGGGCGAGGGGGGGGGGGTCAGCACTGCGGGACGCAGCGGGGTGAGGCTGAAAGCCTCACGTCCCCACCACCCCCCAGCACCCCAAACCTCTCAGCGCCGACCGAACTGCTCAGAGCCAGGACTCCCCCGCCCCCGGCTCAGCAGGGGGTGGGTGCTGCTTGAGCCCCCTCCCCCAGGGCTGCCCACGGGGTGCCCCCGCCCTGCGCGATGCCGGGGTGCTCCGGCCGCCCTCCCCACGGTGCTGTGTCATGATGCAGCAGGTCAGGATGGGCTGGGACATTCGGCTGCTGGATGCCCTGGGCAGTGCATGGCACCAGCCCCATTGCACGGGGTGGGGGGGAAAACTGAGGCACGAAGCTGTTCCCCCCTCCCCGGGACCCCCATCCCCACAGCTCTGCGGTGACAGCTTTGGTTTGCGGGGGGCGGGGGGGGGATGCTGCTGAGGCTGCTGGAAGAGCCTAGGGGCTGCTGCAGCCCTCAGGGGGGCGGTGGCCAGTCTGTGGGACCCCCCCGGCTCTGGGGGGGGCTGTCAGTGCAGCCGCAGGGCTGGGGCACCCCACACCACCAGCCCCCCACCAGCCTCGCCCCAGCTCCTGCCCCTCTCCTGCCCCGGCCGGGGGAGCCTGGGGGGGGCTGGGGGTTGATGTGGGGGGAGTCTGAGCTCTGGACCCCCGGGTCCCCTGGCAGGGACGGCCGAGCGCAGCGGCCCGCAGCAGCGCTGGGGATCTGCAGCCTGCGGGGAGGGGCTGGTGCGGCGGCACCTGCATTTGCGAAGCGTCTAGACACAACGGGGAAAGGGGGGGCCAGGGCTGCGGGAAGGGGGGGGCCAGGGCTGCAGCTCCGCAGCCCACGCTTTGGCACCGTGACGGTCACCGTCCCACGGGACCCGGTGTCCCCCCACGGGCTGCCGGGGGCTCTGCGATGCGGGGCTGGATCCCAGGCAGGGCCGTGGGCTGCCGTGGGCACACCCTGGGGGGATGCGATGGCTCGGGGCCCTGGGGACCCGGCTCCTCCGACACCCAACAGCCGCCCCTCTCTGCTCAGGGTGCCCCGGGCCCGGCCGGCAAGGTCCCGGCAGGGCCGATGCTGCAGCGGATCAGTGGGTGGAGAAGCAGCATCTGCGCTGCCCGCCGCACCGCACTGTCCTCGGCGCTGCCCGCTGCACCGCGCTGCCCACCGCACCCACTGCCCGCTGCGCTGCCCGCTGCGCTGCCTGTCCTGCCCTGCGCTGGCCAACCCACTGCATCAGCCTTTTGCACCGCGCCGCACCGCACCACGCCGTGCCGCCCCCGCCGGGGCCGCCTTGGCCTGGGCAGAGCAGGGCAGGGCGGGGGGAGCCCTGCACCCCGTGCACCCCGGGCTCTCCGCACCCCTCGGCTCCCTCCAGCCCGGTGGCAGCACTGGGGATGGGGACGGGGATGGGGACAGGGACCACGGTCGGCCCCAGCACTGCAGCATCAGCCAAGCGCAGCCGCCTCCGACAGAAGCCACATCTGAGCCCCCGACCGGCTGCGGCTCCCGGAGCCCCCGGGGACGTTAAACAAACAGCGTGTTGTCACCAGCTCCCGCTGATCGACCCGGCCGTGCGCGGCGGCCCCAGAGACCCCCGACCCCAGCAAAGCCACCCCAGGGAGCACCAGGCCCCGCACACACAGCCCCCCTGCACGGCTCCTGGGCGGCACGGGCACATGCTGGGGCACACTAGGGACATACATGGGGACACACGCAGGGACACTGGCACATGGGACTTGCTCCCTCCCCACGTGCAGCATCCGACCCCCTGCAGCACCCACGTCCCTCCCACGCACCCGCACAGCGGCTGCTCCCACACACACATGCACACGCGTGCACACACGCACATATGCTGCATGCACACGCATGTACACGCACCTCACGGCCTTTGGACAAATGTGGAGCCGTGGCAGGGCCCTGGTGGGGCGAGACACCCCAAAGTAGGGACCCCCAGGGTCAGCCCCCCCCCGCCCACCCCATGCCCCAGCCTGCGGGCAGAGCGGCTGTGGGAACGGGCACCGGAGCCGGAGGGCAGGAACGCCGCCAGCCCGTGCCCGGGGCAGCACCCGCCTTGCACCCCCCATCCAGGGTTGGCTGGGGACACCCCTGCCCGGGGACAAGGCACTGGGACCCATGGGAACCCCACCCCTGGGTGGGGTTGAGGTGCTGGTTTAGAGGCCGAGATATCTGAGGGGCAGGTTTGGGGGGGCAGGATTTTTAGGATGCGGATTTGGGCTGTGGGTTTGGGGCTTCAGGTCCGGGGCTCAGCCCCAGCCCCCTGGACCGGCCCCGCTGGGGAGCGGTTTGGGCGAGGAGCATCGGGGGGGCTCTGTGGGGCGCCGAGCCCGCATCGGGCCGGGGGGGAGATGCTGCCACCCCAGCGGGGACCCCCCCAGCTGCGGTCCCTGCTGCCCCCCATCACCCTGCCCGCAGGATGGGGATGGGATGGGGATGGAATGGGGATGAGGATGGGGATGGAATGGGGATGGGGATGGGGATGGGATGGGGATGGGGATGGGATGGGGACGGTCGGTGCTGCCCCCCCCGCCCGGGGGCTCCCGGCGGAGCCCCGGCATTGTCCGGCCTTTGTTCCCGCGGCCGGGGGATGCGGGACGCGGGGGCTAAATGCTGCCCGATCCCCCCCGGACCCCCGATCCCCCGGGATGGAGCCGCGCCCGCCGCATGACGGCGGATTCAGCGCAGCCAGGGCCGGGAGGACCCTCTGCCGCGGGGAGGGGGGGCGCAGAGCGGGGCCCCCCGGCCGCATCCAGCCCCCCCGCAACGCGGCACCGCACCCCGATCCCCCCCCCGGGTCCGGGGGGCCACCCCGCCCCCGCCCTCGCCGCGCAGCCCTCCCGGTCCCCCCCCATCCGCGGTGGCTGCAGTGGCCGGAGCCGCCGGGACCCCCGGGGGGTCGGGGGGCGCGGGGGGATGCGGGGGGTGCCGGGGGGTGCGGGGGGGCAGGTGCGGCCGTACCTCATCCCCGGCGGCGGCGGCGGCGTTGCGGAGCTGGGCGAGGAGCCGGCGCGGCCCCGAGCAGCCGCATCCCGCCCCCGCCCCCCCCGCCGCTCCCGGCCGGGATTTTCCAGCGGCCGTTAGAGGGCGGCAGCCGGGGGGTCCCCGCGCCCCTCCCGCGTCCCAGCCGGGGCGGGGGGAGCCGGGACCCCCGCGCTGCCCGCGGAGCTCTCCATCCCCCCCCGTCTCTTTTCCAGGTCTGCAGGACCTGCCCCCTCCCCTGTCACCGCGCCCGGGGGGATCAGCACCGGGGGCGGCCGCACCCCGCCCCGGCATCGCCCCGGGACTAGCGGGACCCCCGGCCGATCAGCCCCCCGCGGCGGATCCCCCCTCAGCCGGGAGCGTCGAGCGGGGCCCGGCTGGACACAACCGGGGGCCGTACCCAGCCTCATCCGGGGGCCTCATCCTGCGGCTCTGCCCGTGGCCGTGACCCGTGCCGGGCACCACGGGGCCACCATCAGCCACCTCCTGGCTGGGGTGACCTGGCTCTCCCGGCATCGCCCTCCCGGCAGCTCCCGGGGGCTGGGGGAGAGGAGCCGGGCTGAGGGTGCACACACGGCCGGGAGACCCCAGCCCTGTCCCCCCTCGCCGGCCGGAGCTGCACGAGGACCGTCAAGGTCACATTGCTTGAACAGGAGGGACCCGGAGCCCGGTGACGGGAGACCCTCCCTAAAGGACAAACAGCCCCGGCCAGGCCGCAGCATCCCCAGGGAGGAGGGGAAGGGCTGGTGTGCGTTTAAAAGACCCGAAGGGCTGGCGCCGGGCCCCGAGAGACCCCGTAACACACGCGGGGCCAGCGGCAGGGACGAGCCTGGCGCACCCCAAAGCCCCCGGGCAGATCCGACCAGAGCCCGGGGCCGGTGCTGAGCCAGTGGCTCGCCGAGGCCTCGCAGGGCAAAGCCTCTTCGGTCCTGGTAAAACTGGGGTGACACCATCAGCACGTTTGCCACCGTCTCTGGTAGCAGGACGCCGTGGCCTGCGTCACCGCCCGCCCGAAGGTCGCGAGGTTGTGCCGACACCCGTCACCGCGACGCTCGAGACGCGCCGGGGCAGGGTGGCGGCGTTGGCGCCGACACGGCAGCCGGGGTGACGGCAGGGCGGAAAACCGGAGGACAAGCGTGCCAGGAGCAGCGGGGACGGTGACAACCGGTTCCTCTGCCGATGGCTTCGCAGAGCGCGGCAACGCCGGGGCTCCTCACCGCCGCGGGGGCTGGGGACTCGGCCCAGCGGCTTTTTGCCCAAAAAGGCTCCTCGGAGCTGGGGACACCACCACACCCGGCGCAGCCGTCGCCGTCCCCTCCCTGCGCTGACAGTGGCTCTCGGCTCCGGTGCCAGGCGCTGCCGGGTTCCCTTGGGCTTGGCCCAGGCCCCCGGGGCAGCTCCCGGGCCAGACCGGATCATCCACCTGGGATCACCCACCTGGGATCACCCACCTGGGATCACCCACCTCATCCTGAAGAGCAGCTTCTCCCCTGGAGCCGTGAAGGGAAACGTTCCTCCCGCTCACCCACCAACCCCCCACCCCTGGCCACCACCGCGCTGAGCCCAGGTCCTGCCAAAAGCCTTTGGAATCCCGAATTGAAGATGAGAAAGGAATTGTTTGGGATCCCAGCGTCCTTGGCAGCTTCCCCCCGGGAGAGGGGCTGGTTCTGAAGCAGCAGGAACCCCCCCAGCCCTCAATTCGCTTCCCCGCGTTCCCAGGGCGATCCAAGCAGCGCTTGAAACGCCACAACTGAAGTTAAACGGACGGAAGCGCCATTAACCACTTCCCAGCAAAACACAGGGAATTTCATTCACGTAAGAAACCCACTTGAAGAGAAGTGTTTGTGTGTTTACCAAAAAGGAGTGCTAAAAAAAAAAAAAAAAAAGGGAAATCTTCAGGAAAACATCAAATCACGATTAAGACTGAAGAGTTTCGCTCGCCTGTGCCCCAGCCCACACCGTCCCGACGGGAGCCCGCGGCCGCCGCAAGGCCAGGAGGGAGGGAGACAGCTGGGAGAAACGTCTTTATTTACACGTGGAAAAGGCTCCCCGCAGCGCTTCGTTACTTCAGAGGAATGAACCTGGAGGAGTGGGTGGCACCGATGCCAGGCCGGCCGTGCTTCACCGGCTTGTAAGTGATGGAGAATTCCCCCAGGTAGTGACCGATCATTTCGGGCTGGAAGAGGAAGGAGAGATCCGCGTTGGAGGTGGCGACCCTCCCGCTGCCCCCCAAGAGCCCCCGGCCAGCACTGCGCCTCCCGGGAGAGGGGACAGGCAAACCTCGGGGGCTTTTTGGTGCGCTTTCAGGTTGGATTTAATGCCAGGTACGAGCAGGAAACGCCATTTAATCCTGCCAGCGGGATCGGGTCGCACCACCCCGCTCCCCATCGCTGCAGGTTATCCCGCTCCCAGGAAACCTCACGGATCTGTTTCATCGGAAACCGGCGCCGGCGGGCAGCGAGCCAGGGCCGAGCGCAGCCGGCACACGCACGCTCACAACAGCCACGTTATTTCAAAGCCACAGTGAAGCCTCGTGAGGCCACAAGACCCTCTGTGAGCAGCCCGTCCTCAGGACGGACCCTTTCGGGGGTCCCTCAGGGCCAGCTTCGCTCCGAGCAGGAGCCTCGACCTCCCCCTCGGACACGGGGCAGGAGCAGGATTACCCAAAGCGTTAACAAATCAACGCAGACGCATTCGGGACGCTCAGCGCGGATCAGGACCGAGCTCTCGGGCTGCTGCCGCGACTCCTCACCTTGATCTCCACCTGGTTGAAGGTTTTGCCGTTGTAGACGCCGACCATGCTGCCCACCATCTCGGGGAGGATGATCATGTCCCGCAAGTGGGTTTTCACCACCTCCGGCTTCTCCATGGGCGGCGCCTCCTTCTTGGCCTTGCGCAGGCGCTTCAGCAGGGAGTGCTGCTTGCGGCGCAGCCCCCGGTTGAGGCGCCGGCGCTGCCGGGCGCTGTACAGCTGCATCAGCTGCTCGCTGGAAGGGATGGAGAGACCCGGCCTGGAGACCCCGCACCGGCAGCTTTCCCCACTCGGGGACTTCGAGAAACCACCCAAAAAAACCGGTTGTCGCAGTTGTTTTAACGCAGCCCGAGCAAAGGGTGCCAGGAGCAGCCCCCGGCCCCCCGCCCCGCTGACAGCTCTTACTAGGACATGTCGAGGAGCTGGTCCAGGTCCACCCCTCTGTAGGTGAATTTCCGGAAGGTTCGTTTCTTCTTCTGCTCCACCTCCGCCTGCAGCGCCAGGGAGGGAGGCAGGGAGGGAGGCAGGGAGGGAGGCAGGGAGGGAGGCAGGGAGGGAGGGGGCGTCAGGGCCCCCCAGGCCCGCGTTCACCCCCCCCCACGCACACGGCAAGGCCGCAGGCACCGAGGTCCCCAGCGCGCCCAAGCCGCCCCACAGTCCTGCCGCCGCCGCCCGCTCCCTCCCACCAGCCCCGGGGAACCCGCCGCGCTGAGGCCTAGCCCGGCCGGGGCAGCCACGGCCCCGGCAGGGCCCAGGGGAGGCCACCCCTCCGCCCCCCAGGGAAAAGGCCGGGCCGCACTCGGCGGCAGCGGCGCCCCCGGCCCCGGGCGGCCGCCCCCGCGGAGGATGGAGCCCGATGGGAGCCGCCGGCACCGCCGCCCGCACCCACCATCTTGGCCGGGTCTCCTCGGAAAGGGCCGCTCCCGGGCCGGAAGCGGCGGATCTCGCGAGAGCGCCGACGGGGCGGAAGGGGCGAGAAGCCCCGCCCCCCGCAGCCTCTGGCAGGGCTTCCGCCCTCACTTCCCTTAAAGGGGCCGCGCCCCGCAGGAACGTGGGGGAGCGGGTATGGCGCTGGTACAGAGAACCGCTACACGGTGGTTGGGGACAGGGTCATTTTGACGGACAGACCCTCCTCTTCCCCCCTAAACCTGCTCCTGCTCACCCAGGGCAGAGCGGGGGGCAGAGAGCAGGGGCTGGGGGCCCAGCACCAGCAGATGAGGCGCCCAGAGGGGTTTCGGAGGCGAAGGGCTGCCTGCGTTACGGCGGGTGGCACTGTGAAACTGCTCCTTCCCGCTGCCCCACGGTGGGACGCACCAGAGGGACCCCAGCGTCACTGTCGGACACCCAGCCGTCGTCTTTCAGCGATGGACCTCCATCTTCCGCTGCCTTCCTGCTTCCCACACCAGCCGGGCAGCTTTTCCCGCGGGTTTGAAGCGAGGACAGGCGTTAGGGACCGCGGAGCTGCCCCGCGGTGGCACGCGGCTGGCGCAGGAGGTGCCTGCTCCGTCCCGTCCCGAGGACGTCGCCCCGCGCCAGGGCAGGCTGACAAGTGCCAGCTCAGCTCTTGGCACAGGCCCATTCGGTTTGTCCCTGGGCAGGTGTTTCAGGTGGACGCCATGGCCTGCGCTAACCTGGAAGAGCTGGTTCCGCGCAGAAGGAATCGGTCTCCAAAACCTTTTGTCCAAGAAGAGCTTGAAAGGCGGCAGAGCAGCAACGACTCCAGGTCTCCTTCCATGCTGCAATGTCGTTGGAAGTGCCACGGGTTTGCTTCCTACCACTTGCCACGGTGTATTTCACACAGCAATAAATCACAAACCAAGCCTCAGCGAGGAAATCCAGGCGGAGCACGAATTACACCTGCGCAAAGAGAACGCAGCGGGAGCGGCTCCCGCTCCGGCAGGGAAGCACCGCGCGCTTTGCGCTCGTGGAAGTAACCGAGCGAGGAGCAGAGCCAAGAGGATTCACAGCGAGCGGAACTGGTACGATCCAAACACGCAACCACAAAAACCCTCTGAACTGACCAAAGTCCTTCCGAGAGCAACCCAGTGACCTCCAGCGGATACATCCCAAATTCCACGTCGTGCTCAGCAACGCCACGTCCGCTCCTGCAAAAAGTCTTCTAAACTTGCAGCAGTGCGCTATCCCCTCTGAAGAGTTAAGCCCTATTAACAGCCATTAACGAGAGCAGAGCGGACTAACAAGCACAGATGCGCACACAGCAGCGCACAACCCCTGCGAGAAGGTTCCTCGGGCAAGATTTGGTTTTGACGCAGCGGCTGGCCTCGGACTCGCGTATAAAGGACGGGCAACACGCAGCACGTTGTTGCCTTTGAGCCAACGACCCATTTCCCTACACAGGGCTCGTTTATCATGTTAGGACAGTTCACTTCCCCTGGGCTTAACCCCACGTTTAGGCTTAACCCCACGTTTAAATGAGACAAGCACTGAAGCGATATTCTAGAAGACCCAGGTCAAATAGTTGCGGACACTGATCTACACAGTAAAGCGTTCGTAAATCCCTGTTTTACGCTGCTCTCAGCAGCTACAGAGAAACCCCCCAAAAAGGAGGTACGCAGTAACTAGATCATCAATGCGAGGTAGCGAGAGCACGCTTACTGCATCAGGACAGAAATTAGGAACGTGACCGCTGAGTAAGCACTAGTAGATGATGTCACCAGGAAAATTCCCTCTGAATTTCGAAAGTGGGGAAAGAGACGGACGAGGGGCACTCTCCTGGAGGTGCACAGATCCACGAGGTATCTACACGCGCTCCTTGCAGCCTGTGACAGCGTTTTTCACAGCGCCTCGAAGCCTCGAGGCCAGACGAAGAGCAGCCTTCAACCCAAGCCCCTCGCTGCTGACACGCGAATGACGGAAGGCGCGCAGACCCGCCTGCAGCCCTGCCGACAGGCACGCCAACAGGTTGAGGAGGCTCGGCGCAACAGCCCTTCGCCACCTCCGATCCAATCCAGGTCAGAGCCAGCGACAGCGGCGATGGCTCGTCAGCCTCCACAAAGCAAATCCGACAGTGCCACCCCGAGCCTTCACCGGCACAGCCCCCTCTCTCACGAAGAGGGCACGAAGAGTTGCTGACTTAATGCCACTGCTAGCAGTGCGAGTCCACTGCGGCACAGCGTAAGCCTGTATTCTGATGTAAAGACATGGTTTTCAAGGCTGCCAATTGATTTCTCATGAAAACACAAATTCACAAGAAACTCTTTTGTCAAAAGCAAAAAAAAAAAAAAAAAAAAAATGGAGACAGGCTTGTGTTTCTAATCCAAATGTACTTCTCTTTATTCAAACCAGGGGTAATCACTGGTTAGTGCAAAATGCACCTAAACCTTTTGCCTGAGGGAAATCTACATCTTAACAAGGCCTCCGTTAACCCCTAATGAAATCCACAGAGGATTTGAAAGCGTTTGAAGCACAGATCTAACACTGCGCTTTGTAAGTGACTCTGTGCGTCAACAGGTCTGCACCTGCCTTGTTACCAGTTCTACACCGTCAGGTAACAAAAGCAAAATACACTCAGTAGATTTCTTTTAACTCCCAGAGTTTCTGAACCATCCGCCCCACCACTAATGTCAGGAGTAAGGGGGTTGCAGCTTACCCTCACTTCCAACAGTGCTAACGGAAACCCTGTTTTAAATTAAAAAATAAGCCAGCATACATAGTAGAAAATTTCTCTTAAAAATTTCACAATCTGTAAATGTATATATTTTTTTCTTTTAAACATAAAAGTTTACAATATACGGTAAAACAAAGGCTCAGGAAAAATAATTTCAAAAAAAAGAAACCTGAAGTTTTGAATTAAAGCTGAAGACATTTTTAAAACCCTGTAGTTTGAACCAGTGACATTTTCTTTATTTGTGCTGATGGGTTAGAGAAAGGAAAATATTTTAAAAACTGCAGTCCAAACACCCACAGCTTTGCCTTCAGAAGCCATCTTCCCCCACCCCCCAAAAAAAAATGTTGTTAGGTTTTTCTTCCATCAAGTATGTGATTGTCACAAGTTCAGAAGTCTGGGATTCCTGGGTTCAGCTGGTACCAGACATCCCTGTGTGGACAGAATTCCCTGATTGCCAGCCCACGCTAGCGCCTGTAGGGGTGAAATCCTTGCACGTTATGGTTCTGTCCTCGTCCAAAACCACTTCCTCCTGCAGGTGGGCCACTTGATGGTTGCACCGAGGGGCCTCCGTAGGGAGGGGGTTGCTGGCTGGGATCAGAGAAACCTTGTCCGAAACCACTCAAGTCTTGTCCATACCCTGGGGAGAAGGGGAAAAAGGCAGCAGAGTAAGCTTCCACTATCATCCACGGGCACAACAGCAGAGGCGCAAATTCAAAACCTGACGCCGCTCCCTCCCCCCATGCACGGCCTCCGGAACAAACACCTCGGTCTAACGTGTTAAGATAAGCAGCTGCTTTCAGTTCTTGCAATTATCTACCTTCTCATACAGAAGAAACAGGCAAACAGCAGAACTGAATAGGTATGCAGAAACGGTAGTTTTCACTTTTGAGGTAACCCTACCCAGGCTGGAAGTTAAACTATCCTATCACGGCTGTTCAGAAGCTTGAAGTGGCTTGTAGGTTTGCTGTCAGCTCATTCCGAATAGTTTCTTGTTTTGTTTTGGGCTGGGTTGTTTATTGGCTAAAAACTAGTACTGTCAGGATCAGCAGAGATGAAGACAGAGCAAGGAAGTTTTTCCTGAAATCTCACAGCTATTAAACTGCAGCACCTCAGACTGACTGCGCAGAGTTATGTGACACTGGCTTTGTAGAGTCAGCTTCACCATCTTCCCTGGACAGTCAAAAACTTCCTTCGCTGGAAAGACACGCTGGAGAAGACAATCTTAAATTCCCTTTCAAAAAACAGAGTACTGCTACCTGAAAATATATTTTAATTAACTAATCAGCCCCTCTTTCAAGGAATACTCAATTCAAAAAACGTGAATTGAAACGAGGGGGCAAAGTTGGCAAAGCAGAATCCAGAAGGTTGCTGCTACTGCACCCATTAATTACTTTATAATGGAACCCTTGGTCCAAACCTGCCCTTAGAAAGAACTAACATCCCTCCCTGAAAACTCACTGCACGGGCAGGCTGAAGTGTATTTGTTGCAAGTCCAAAAAACAAAGCTCCACTTCAAAACCCGACACCCTATTGCTACTGCAGACGGTGGCGAATACTTCTAAGCCGGCTAAAGATAAGCAGCAGTCAGCAAGCAACTATAAAGCCCTTCTCCCACGTCCCCTACACCACCAACTGCATCCGAGTTCAGTTAGTTTTAAGCCTGAACGGGTACTGCGTCTCAACTAAAGTTTACGCTAATGCATGCTGCAAGTTAAGGTTTAACTTGCTCTTCCTCAACCTGAGGAACTAAACACTTCTCCTCTCCTGCCGCACTGCCCTCCCGCCTGCTCAGCGAGGCTGCGACCAGCGCTCCGCAACGGGATCCACGCCAAAGACCAGATTCAGAACAGGTCTAGAGCAAGCAGAATCTGGGGATAGGGAGAAAGGGTGAAGACAAAAGACTTGCTGGAATTCTTGCTGCCAATATGAAAGACAACTAGATGTAAATTAAGAACACTGAGAAATCGAGGAATTTAATAAAAGTTCCTGTAATTAAATACGACTCTTAATCATAACAGTGGCATCAGCGCAAGCTCTGCTATGAAAGATGGTATTAAGAATCCTAATTACTAAATACGTTTCTGCAGTTCTGCTTCTCTCCATGCAGGCTTAAAGCAGGTTTAACTCTCTTAATCCAAAACAAAGTCTCTTAGCATGTCTTCAGTATTTCAATTTCAAGCTCTGCCTGTCTCTCAGGACTTGCTACCACTAATGAGCCTTAAAACACATCTATCACAGGCTTCTATTAGCTCAAAATGCTAATCCAGTCATTTTTTTTCAGACAGAGATAAGCGGGCCAAAAATACAATTTAATTGTTTGCCAAGGGGTGAGGCTCGGAGTGGGGAAAAAAAAAAATCAAGTTATTCTCACTGTACACTGCAGTGTTACAGCATTAAGTGGTGGAAACCACAGTTCTCGATTTGTTTATCACAAAGGAAACCTACAGCACAAACCTGAACAGCCAGACATTTAAATACATATTGTCTTCCCCTGCTTTCTTAATTCTTGCTGCAGCTCTCGGCTTGCACCAGCACCTCTACCGTCTAAGGGAGCTGTGCCGACCATTACGGTTTTACTGTCTCGCTTAAGGACCTGAGCTCAGTTCGATTACACAGGATAAAGCCTCGCCAATGCAGCAGCTGGGGAAGCAAACAGCAGCGTCATTCATACTTCAGTCGCGAGTTTTCACTTCAGCCAGCTAATGAACATAAAGAACTGCGTTGCCCCTACTCACACAAGTAAACATTTGAGCCGCATTGTTCCCCCCACCCTCTTAAAAGAGACCCTGCAAGAAACACAAGTTAATTTCCCAAAGGCAGATATATCAAGAGCATTGGTTGTAAATAGGCACCACCTACCTAGGTTTCTCACTGCTCAGCCTGACCATAAGAGTGTAAACAAAGTATTGGCGCGTAGCCTGAAGGGTCTTGAGAATAGGTACCCAGCCCTAGTAAGAAATGAGGAGACCAGGGTGACGAACCCCAAGAGAGCCCTGTACAGAGATAATTTTTCAGGGTGAGGGAGACACACCCATGTTAGTGTTTAATTTACTAGTGTTTACATTCATCCTAGCTGTAAACATAGCAGCATTTAAGATGCTGTCAAGCCAGGACAAATCTTAAAATGCCACAATGATTAGATAACTCAGTGCCTCTTTAAAGCCCATAAGCTCTATGCATTTATGTAAATACATGCAGATCAGCTAGACTGCCTATTGTACAGCAATGCTGCTAACTAATTTGCAATCACATGAAGTGCTGAAGCTCTTTAAAAAAAGGTTATAAGATTTTACACATAGCTTTATGAACAGGTGGATGATTCTGTGGTACTGTAGCATATTAAACACCTCTATCCCTGTTAGCACTTGTACTCGTAACAGCTTTCAGGCTAGAAAAGCACTCTTGAGGCAAGAGACTAACTGCAGTGGTTTAAACAACTAACCTTCTTAGCCTTCTTCCTCAAAATGCAGTACTACACACCTCTTCCTCCCTCCTCCCTCCCTACCCAGCACTCTTCAGAGACTAACTCAGAACACCTGAAATATTTCACTGGCAAAGAGGCTTCCTAGAATATACAAGAGGCAAGTGGTACCACACACACCAAATACTGGAACCCCCCCTCCCCAGTTTTTCACAATGTTGGAAAACAGGTTCTTCCTTAACTTCCAACACATCCCAAATATTGGCTCCCTACTGCACATAAATGATCGTGCACGGATTTATACTTTATTTAGTAGGGTCCACCCCCCTTCAGAAAGAGTCTGCAAAGAGACAAGTTCTGGCAAGAGAAGAAAAACTTCCTCTTGAGTCACAAGGGCAAAGCTATCTATGAAAGCAACTATGTTTATAACAAACAAATTGAAAAACATTTCAAATTCTTCAACATCAGAACATATGCTTGCTTTATAAACACATCTGAAAGGCTAGCCTTCCTTCAGAGTCTGTTTTACATTTTTGGAACTTCGAATAGTATCTATTTAAAGTAACTTTACAAAGTGCTCATTTCATAACAGTTTCTGCAGGCACTTTAAATGAAGCAGGCAGGCAGTAACACACATGGAGAACTTGTTCACGTGGGGAACAGTCTTAATCCATGGGCTTACTGCATGCAAAAAGTTCACTTCAGAAGTAAAAAATGACCAATTACAATCCCTTCAAAAAAAAACCCAAACAAAAAAAACAGTATGCCACAAACAGCTCTGTGGACAACACTGCCCAAAAACAGGGCTGAGTGGAAGAGCAAGATGAGAGCTCCCTCTCAACTTCCACAGGGAGGAGCAGAAATTTTACTCAGGAGCACAAGCACTTGTCTAGCAATTTTTTTTTTTTGTAGTACTGTCTGCCTGGCTTAAAACTTGTTACATCAATGTCTTCTATCTGAAACAGTTATCTATACAGCACAATTAAGCTTTACACACTTCTGACAGAACTATAACTTGAGATAGACAGGAAAGGAATGGGGGGAAGGGAGGAAAAATCCACGCAGCTTGGATTCTTATACCCTGTACTGCTTGCCTCTCGATGCTACCCTTACTCTTGAAGTCTATTCTCCAATCTGATCAAGGTCAGTTACACAAAAAAGTTGACTGCAAGCTCCGTGAAGCTCTTGGAGAAAGTTTTAACTACAGATTTCAGGGCGAGTGCAAATCAGTAACTTATCCTAGCAGTGCACACGTCTCTGAAGACTATTCCACAGCGTATAAGCAATGTTTTAGAGTTGATGAAGAAAATACCCTCTGGCTAGAATACTGCATGATTTAAGGATCGCTTGAGAGCTGGTGGCTGGCATTCCCATCCTGGAGAGAAGTGCCTTCAGTGTTAGCAAACTGTTTCTGAACACTGACTTTCTACCCAAGTATAAAAGAAAAGCAGGAAGGGGAGAAAGATCAAGCTGAGTTTATTTTATATGCAGTTACTTACCAAACTGACTATAAGGGAATTCTGGCTGAGCAGTTGGGGGTTTGCTCATGTCCTGAGTTGCCTGAGATGGTGGTGGTGGTGGTGGAAAAGCTAGTGGTGTTGCCCCTGGAGTGGCAGGTGGAGGGGGTACTCCAGGTGGGGCAAACTGGTCAGGTGGAGGAGGTGGAGCACCATAACCAAAACCTGAAACACGAGGAAAGTACAATACATGTGAAAAGACACAGGTAAACACCACCCTGGCTTCTTGCTTGGCTTCAGAGTATGATACAAGTCTTTTTAAAATACTTTTAAGTCTATTGTTTAAAAACAAAGTGTTTGTTACCTACAGCTGGCCATACAGTAATTCACTCCTACACTCTGGCAACCACTGTGGCTAGAAGACCCCAACAACGTACTTTCTAACATGAAAAATCTCACCCCAAAGGAAGACTGCAGCCACATCAGCAACCAGCAAAGAGAAAGTGATAAAGTAGAACTAGGGACCAAACTCTGTGCACTCACATGCGCACCAGAGGCGTGAGGAGGAAGCCGTATCATTCAAGACCTTAGGAGGAAAAAAAGATATCCCGAACAAATGGTTTTCTTGGTAGCAGAACAAGCAACTCTAGATAACTGGGTGCTATTTTCCATCTTCTTTTTTAAATCAGGTTTGTGACTAGACTTTTCAAGAGGTGGCCTGAGAGGGTAGGTGCTAAAATCCTACTGACATTTCCAATGCCAGTTGCAACCTTAATTCCTTAAGCTTCTCCGAAAATCCCAGCCTGTGTCTAGCCCAGGTCACCATGCAGTAATCTCTACCTTTTCTCTCAGATGCTTTAATAGGGGTACACAATAAATCTAAATTTGTTTAGCAGCACAGATTTAAACTAGAGAACATAAATGATCACTGCACCCAAGAAAAAAGTAACCCAACTCACCGACAAAAATACTTACTTAGTTAATTGTAGCTCAGAATATACAATCTAGGCAAAACATCTAATGATAGATGGGGGAAAAACGTAGGGGGGAAAAAAAATCCAAGTCCAGAGAAAGATGAGCAAAAGCTGAAAACCGAATTTGGTGATGGACTCAAACTCTTGTAGGTCACTTACTAAATGGTGGAGGGGTGCCATAGCCCTGTGGAAATCCTTGTGGAGGTGGGAATCCTCCAGGAGGTGTAGAGACTATGTATGAGGTAAATGGTGGTGGTGGTGGAGGAGCTCCTCTTCCTGGAGGAGGTGGTCCATATCCACCTAGAAAATTAAGAGAAACAAAGAGCTAAAGTGGCTTAATAATGAAAAGTTGCTGCTGAAGTCAGCATCCTCTAGGTGGGGTAAAGCTGTTTGATAGATTTCAGACGCAACCTCAGCCTTCTCTGAATTCTTACTTTGGGAAATATTGGTCCTCCAAGTATCCCTACTGTAAATAATTGCAGTTTAGAACGTAATTTCTTGATAACAAATTAGTGTGGTTGGCAACAGCAGGATGTATGTCAGCTCCCATTACTGATTTGTTAAAGAATACACTATCTTCTCCTTCGTTCTTTCAGGACAAATTCAATCAAGCTTTTAAATGTAGGTTAAATACTACAGAAATTCACAAATCACTGTCAATTCTTAAAGAAACTGCAGCCTCGCTCAGTAGAATTTTTCTTTTCAAATTGGTCCCATATAACGTACTTACCAATTGCCTGTCCAGCTGGCACCCACATCCCTAAAACAGAACAAAAAAAGTGACTTATACATGCATTGAAGCGCTATACCATGAAACAATGATTTAAAAGAAAGTTGATCTTGCTCTGGGCTCTGGAATAGACTGGGTATCCTCCCAGTGCCCCTTACAGATCTATTTTTATGGTCCAAGAAATTGTCTTGGACTATTTCTGAATATGCAATTCTGAAGAGACTCTGAATCATTCAGCAAATAACGCACAGAAGAGACAGCAGTCCCCAAACTCAAATCAGATGGAGCGTTTAAGAACTGCGAGCATACCAAGTACAAGAAACTCTACTCGTACAAAGAACAAAAATACTGAGAATCACAGCAGACTACACATCCAAAGCATTTTTAATATACTACCAGGTTTATCCTAGTTATTTTTGAAGTTTTTGAACCATAAAAACATCATCTTCTGCATTCGTTGCAGCATTAAGATTGAAAGATAAATGCATTTATGTTTTACATTGATCTTTCCAGTAGATCAGATATCATTTTCTCTACAAATAACCACATTGAAAATAATCTAGTTTCTCAATTTGCGCAGTTGCAGATTAGCACATCTGTGCAGAATGTCAAAGCCTCAGCTGCAGCTTTCAAGTTAATAAGCACCACGGGGAAACAAGCAATCCCGCCACTGAGGTATCATCTATTGTAGCAATAGCTGAAGCAGTGACACTCCCTTTAGCCCCCCAGGTGAAAATTTCTCATATATCAGAGCAAGCAAGTTCTGTTCTGTCAAACGCAACTCAATTATACCACCATATTTCTCCCTAAGTTATCAAAACTGTCTTTGGATGAACTCAGCATATTTATCCTGTCTTCAAAATCTTGTGGGGGTTATAGCCATCAAACCCAAAACACATGGCCGCTCCTTTCAGCCCGGAAGGGTTCAAGCTAAATCAAGAAAATTATATGCAGTAAGTGCTCCCCTGCACCACTGCTAGCCCCATAGCTGCTTGTTATTTTTTCCAGGGTACATTAAGCAATAAAATCCAAAGACAGGACCATCTGTTTTTCTCTCATCCCTTTCAAATTTTACTTGTAACTTCCTCTGAAACTGCCTCATCCTTGAAAACCCATATTTCAACAAGATTTTTCATTAGGGTCTCACGCAGGCCACAATCCCACAGCTGGAGTCACAACTTGAGCCGTTGAGCTGTCTCAACGCCTCCTCTGCATTACCGAAAACCATGCCGATTCTATCTGGGGAGAGGCAGAACCAAACAGAAGAGGTGCAGCAGCGCCTGGGACACATGCTAGACTCGGCACAACTCACTGACTTCTGCCCCATGGAACAACATTTTTTGGGAAAAGAAGCGAAGGAACAATCTCAGCAGACTGGGGAAGGACTGATGTGCGGAATTTCAGTTCTGCTATCAACAATCCAGCGCAGCCACAGCGTTGATAAACCTGGGAATACTGTCATTTGCCAGGAGGACCAAATCACCAGTAAGCTGTAAAGGCAAGCCTCTCTTGTGACAGTGACTCTGAGAGACCAGAGCAGTACCTTGAGGGCCATATCCTTGTTGCCAGGTCGGAGGGGGCTGACCCGCCCAGCCGTTGGCAGCACTTGGCATGATCCTGCTTCCCCACTGACTGGCACCGGGTGGCCCTGGGGTTTGGCTTTTGCTATCGCGAGGTTCTGCGCGTTTCACCTCCACCTAAACAAACAGAGTCACCATTTAGGAGAGATGGTGCAGGTTAATATACCCCCCTTCCCTTCACACACACCCTTAATTACACTTAAGACTACACTTAGCATCTTATGACTTATGTCTAAATACTTAATTATTAAACTTAAGGCCAGTAATTTAAAATGTTTCTCAGGTACAATATATATGACGGTAAGACATTACAAGTCCTACTATTGAGGTATTTCAAGTAAAACACATCCTACAAATCACTTATGTTTCATCATAGTACAGTATTCATTGGCTTTAATCTTAAAACAGCAGTACCCTCTTACAACGGCTCTTCACTTAAAAAAAAGCATAATCTTTTAAATTATTTATGTAGTAATTTAACATTTAAGGCAGGGGTTACAAAGATGACATTTTCAGTAAAAAAAGGACTTTGAGTAAAGAGTACGCTCTGAAAAAGGGTACTAATGCTTTAACCATTCAAACACGTTTGGGGTTCATTTGAAAGTTACAGTTTAAACCCACCCCATCTAACTACAATTTCAGCTCTGCTCATACCTGAGAAACACACATTTGTTTGTTTGGTTTTTTGTTTGTTTGTTTTTAAACTTAGATTTTATTTAAATGTCTAATGGAAGATAAAGACTTACCTTCCCCAGGCTAACGCTTAAAGAATCTCAATTAACTCAAACAATGTCAGAGGGAATGGATGTGATAAGAGAATCTTACATTACATCTAACAAAAAAGTAAACAAACATGCAAGTAATAAAAATGGACAGTTGAGTCAATAAGAAGCAAATCTTCATACTGTGTTAAGTCAGTGACAAAAGCCCTCCTGTTTTTAAAATTAGTAAGCCACAGTGCTTAACTTATTTTATTCAAAGATAGAATGTCCTAGTGTTCCAAGCCATCGAATAAGTGCATTTGACCTACTTAAAATAAGCTGCACATTCAATATAAACCTCTCAAAAAAATCCAGTTTCTGACTTAATGAAACACTCTCAGCACTCATGCATGCTGAATTAAAGTCTTTTTTATTTTATGATTAATTTTAATGGGTGCCAGAGTACAAAGAAAATAAATCTCAATCATCAATGGGCCTGAGTAGTATGGAAAATAAAGTATTCAGAATTCTTCCTGCCATGTCTTAAAAACCATTCATGTCAGAGAACAAACAGGAAACAGGCACAAGGCAAGGACAAAGCCCCCCGCCCCCACCCCACTGCAGATGCCCCAAGGACACGAGACATGACAGTAACCAAATCTCTGTCAGCTGAAGGCCCTTCCAGAGAGGAACCAAGGGAATTTTTCAAAGGACTCAAATTAATGAGTCTTAACACATTTGCCTTGAGGGAATTCAGTTATTGCTTACAAAAGCAGAGTCCTTCTTGCAATTTTAATTTTTTTCCTTTCAACAACATATGGATTCATTTCAGCAATACCTTTTTAATTACCAAAAAGAAAGAGATACCATTTTTAAAGTAGGCATTATTAGTCAATGAAGAGAGCGCAGTATCTGGAGTTCATTAATCTATGTGGAAGAATTCCATTAATTTTTCAGTGCACAGTTGGAAGCGGTGAACTGCCAAACTGAGGACTGAAAAATCCCCGTGCAATATTCTTAGAGCCGAGGTTAAAATTCTACACCTGCCTAAAGCCCAGTTTACACCAAGAAATGAGGCATCTCCGTTGCTCCTAGCTGAAAAAAAAAAAACACTGCATGTTTCTGCTTTTTATGTCATTGAAAGGAAAAAAAAGAAGCAAAAATAGATTATTTCATTTTGGTACTGAGATGCTTTAGGAAACAACGGAGAACTCTGAATTAGCACTGACGTATTCTGAAAACTGGCAGCGTAAGAGGTGACATTTCGAAGGCTCACACAGGGTTCTCCATGCTTCCCCAGAACCATTTCGGCAGATGTGCTATCCGTTGTTCCTGTTTATATCCAGCACGCTGCTTTGTGATATGACCTCTCATTTAAGTGGTTCATGTAAGTTTAAGGCAATTCCAAGGAAAGATCAGAGGACATACATAGGGTATAGACAATTCATACACATACCAAGGTAAATTTACTGCTGTCAGTGCATCTGCTCACGAATGGGAATGCTCAACTGCTCACAAGAGGAAAATACTAGTAATCAAGAACATACACTAACGTTCTTGATTACACAAGCACATTTCTTCATTTGCTTCATTTCCATTATTAGGAAGTCAGCCCACCCCTCAGCCCCAAAATAAGTTCATAGGAATAAAAAGCATTATATACTGCACAATTAACCAAAATTCCACTGATATGCAAGAATACATCCTCTGCTAGCTAAATAAATGCTTATGAAGTATCAGCACATAGAAAGACTTTAAAAGACAATGCAAAATTATACAATGCAATAATTTAAGGAAAGTGACAGCGTTCTCGTGTTTCCTTGAAACCTTTTCACTCTAAGGTTAGCAGTTTTAACGCTTACTTTAAAAATTGTGGATATACTGTAAAGCTGCAAGGACTTTAAATTTACCAGAATTTCCTGTGGTTAATTTTGCTTTAAGAAGTTATTATTTTCTCTGTATAAAACTTGGGTGTCCTGCAACAATTTGCTTTTAGGTTTTTTTCCACAGGTACAAGCATGTTCCTTGCCGAGTAACATCAAAGCAAGCCTATAAAAAAATTCCTCCCTATCAAACACCCATTTGCTGACAACACAGTATGAAGATGAAACAACCAGAGGTCACTTAACTGCATTGTGGTTAAATACTATATAGAGTACGTGGGTTTGTATCAAAGTTTCACAGTAAGTGACCCAATTTTTTAAAAAACCAATCCTTCACGATGTTTTTTCTTTTTCTTTTTAAGTTTAAGATTATGTAAAGTAGATTGTCTCACACCACCTCAAAATTTGAGTATCAAGTACACATCTGAAGGAGTGGTATCTTAAACCAAGCCTTGAACAACTCAGATTTCATTGGGATTCCGATTTTCAGACAGCTGGAAACAACTAACTTCTATCCTCGCGCCTAAGCAGTGCTCAAAACAAAGGTCGTCATCATCAATTCAGTGTAACGTAAGCTACGCTCAGCAGAGCAGCCCCCCAGGTCTGTCAGCACAAGGCCTTACCCAAAACAAAACAGCCCACAGCCTAAGTTCTCAGGCTTTCAAGATCTGTCTCTCCTACGAGCTGAGCCACAAGCTAACTGCCTTTCTCGCCCGTTTAAGCAAACTCAGAAGACTTTCCCCACCTTCATGGATAAAGCCTCGAATTTGGACATAGATGCTCTCCCGCCTAACTGAATCAATCATTTCTATTCACCAGTGAAACTGCTAGTTGCCCAAGACTTGGTTCTTTCTTAAGGTAAAATAAAACTACAACTACACACTTTTTTGCCCATGATGTCGTGAAAATGCATGTTGACAGCCTGGTCCACTGATTGTTCGTCCTCGAAAGTAATAAATCCAAAACCTAGCCAACGACGAAGAGTGAATCAAGGTAGCAGGGTGTTGTGACACAAAACAGGATGATGAACAGTATTAGGGGCGGACCAAGGGTTCAAGCAGGGGTTTCAGATAACCGAGACTTGTGTTAAATTTTCAAAAAAAGTCAATCTGAGAAAATTGCAATGGATACTTCCTGAAATTGGGCAAAGAATGCCTCATCTTGGTTTCACACATGCAACTTACAAACTGAGCTTGTTAACGATCTTTTAATTTGATTTATTCCTAACCCACCTACCAGGAAATGGAAAAAAAGTGCTAATATAGTCATAAATACACTGTGCCACACGATTAAAAACAAAATACTTGTGGGACAGCAGATTAAAGTCAAGCAATTTTGCTGCGCCTATCTTTGATTCAGACTAGGTTCCCAAGGAAAACCTATTATGTCCCTGCTCCCCAAAGCTGCAAAGCAACTTCCTCCCATCCCTTATCCCGCTCTTCCAATTAGGGAATATTTTCTGTGGAAAATAAGAAAGTTGTCTTTGAAATGTAGCTGTTAAAGCATGAAAAATTTTACCACTCCATGGATGAATGAGAAGCTTCAGAAACTAACAACCTAGATCAGAGGTTCTCAAGTTTTCCACACCTTAGAAAAAGCACATAACAGACATTACTCCTTCCAAACACAGCAACCCCTGCCAGCTAAAGAAGTGTTGCTTATATAGAATGCGATACTTGCCATCACGTCCCTTAATCTATTTTATTTCTTATATTTCCTGCTGCTTTTCTCTTGCAAATCTATGCAACACTTCTTCAGTCCCTCTTTTTGCCCAAGACATTGCTGACTGCTCCAGATCCCCAAGGGTAGCTCATTCCCTTTCATCTGACCATAGCCCTCGATGGTGGCAGCTCAGCTGAATCCAGCAGCTTTTTAGAAGGTTGCGGGGGAGTGTCTGATGCCTATAGAAGACGCTGGAAGAGAGGCAAAGCCCCGGGACTAAGTCGCTTTTTGAGGTCACACTTTGAGAACCACTGCACTTAGGTTGTAGCTGCTGATACTGCCGAGAGAGTGGCAAAATAGTGGTTAATTTCACAGAACACGGAGGCTGGTTCATGCCATCAACCACTCATTGCTGGTGTAACAACCGAATCCCAGGAAAGGTAAGAACACATGCAGTACATAAATTGTGCCATTCTTTAGATTAGCTAAGGGTAGAGCAATAAAAATTAGAAAGAAAAACGAGGTGCGGCATCAAAAGCATATGGAACATGGATGCATTTCTGCTTTTCTGAAACCCAAGATTTCCCCCTTGGTTTGCATTTTGCTTTGCAGCTAGTGCTGACAGCAGCCATATATTGCTCTAAAGCGTTAAACAGAAATACAGTATCTATAACAGTTAGTGTCTCTCTAAGCTTATCCAACTGGGTTGGGTAAGCCCAAAGAGGCCTATTGTAGAGAAAGTTTATATATAAAAAAAATACACAAAGATACAGGCCAAAATAGATACCAGCAGGTCAAATTCTGCTGTCAGCAACAAGAGCAAAAGACATCACTAAAATAAACTTAAAATAAAAAGGAAAAAACTTAGCATTTCCCACACACAAGAGACTGGCAGTATAAACGAAGTTTTGTTGACCTGTGATGAAAGCAGCCTCAAAACAGAGAGCAGCATTTCATCACAATATATTTGTCTGAGGTTAACTAGAAATCTAAGTATTAGAGCCAAAAGAAAAGAATTTGTATTTAAATCACACATTTAGTATTACAGCCTTTATCTAAAAAGACATGGGAAAGAAAAACGATGGATACCATCTACATATGAAGATTGCTTGTTTAACTTGATTCCAAGAAGACTGAAGGACGGGAATAGATTGTGGTATGGGATGGGGCTTGGAGAGGGAGAAGGAAGGAGAATAAGAGGTCATTGAGGAAGCCAGTAAAGAAAAGAAAGAAAAAAAAAAGATTTAAAACAGTCAAACACCACAAGATAAGGAACAGTGAAGAATCGGAGTATAATACACGGCAAAATTCCAACAACATGAAATTTTAAATACAGTAAAAGTGAAGAAGCCTATCATCCAGTAACTTTATTTTTTGAAGGACAGGACTTTATTGAAGACTAGAGAAGCTAATTGCATTTAGCAGGAATCCAAGTGGATTGCCGAACAGAGCAATGACGCTGGTTTGAAGCCAAGGGGAAGAAGAGAACAAACACAGCAAGACCCTGTAAATTACTTCACAGTTTTTGGTTGAGCCAAGAATAGAAAGCATGAGAAGCAGAGACTGCAACAAAGCCACTGTTTCTTTTAAGGTGTAACGAGGCTGGGACTCTGAAAAGACTTTTGATGAAAGCGCTGCTTGCAGGAGAGCTAACAGAAGTAGGTAGGGACTGCGAGTAAGCAAAGACGACTTGGATACTTGAAGAAACACAGCCGGCTCCTCAAGGGCATCACTGCAGCTCTGACACTAACCGAGAATCTGGTTCCCAGTGTTCTTGTGAGAAACTGAAGGTAGATGAACGCTACAGGGATTAGTAACAGGCATAGTTTTTCCCTCCTCCTACTAGCAAACTAGAAAAATGACATGCAGTGAGGGATCTGTTCAAAATGCAAGGATGGTAAAGATAATGGAAGAAGGCAAAATTCAGAATGGTACGAATAGAAGATGGCAGTGAATTGGCCTTTTAAATTTTATAAATTTATAGTCATTTAGGCATCGTGTTAAAAGGACAAATGTATAGACTGAGTAGCACTCTATGCAACAGAATACAGATCAGAAAGCGAAGGCAAGAGAAAATGTGTTCTGGGACACATGACCAGGAGTACCGAATACAAACTGTGAGGAGTTTTTCCTAGCACACCCCCAGGGACTAACAAGGCCATTTTTGGAGATGACAGTCAGTTACCACACTACATAAAAGAATGTAACAGAACAAAAATGAAAGCCAGAGCAACAGGATTCAAGAACACTGTTTAAGACGTCAGATGAATTAAGGGAGAAAGTATTCTGCAGTGCATCTGCACGCTGGATGGAGACAGATAGGTTTTCAAACCAGCGCACATCTGTCACTTCTGCTTTACGCAGAACCACCTAGGAAGTGGACCTGAAGCCCTCTTTTTTTTTTTGTATAGCTTTAAGCAGAGAAGCCATTAATTGAGACTAGGATTAATCCAGACAAGGCGTGATGTTTTAGTACCTTTTGCTCAGAGGCTGCAAGGCTGGGATTAAATATTACAAAGATATAGATGATACAATAATTACTGAAATATTTCAGAACTTCAGCCACAAATTATACTCAGATGCCCGTATCTTTGTCTCCATTGCCTCCTCTATTTAAAATCAGATGCTCTAGAGCATTTAAATAGATGAATTTATGTTCTGCTTAAAAAAAAAGGTAACTGTTGAAAGAAGATTAAGGTAGCTAAAGCAAGAAAACAAAAAAACAAATATATTGAAACTTCGTTTACACTCCAATAAAAGACAAAGCCCGTCCCTCCTCTGACTGTGGAACTGGCCTGTACCTCTGTGATAAATTACCACCTAGAGAGAAGAAATCTAAAGAGATATCGTTAATCACAGTCAAACAATTCACAGAGAGAAAAGAAAAAAAAAAAAGAAGAACTTACTTAACATTACCATACTTTACTATGAAACACTTAAATATGTCACTAAGGATGTATGTCTAAATTAAAAATAAAACTAAGACTTAACAGCTTAATAAATATGAAGTGAAGAATATATTTCTTAATAATGAGTCAGAAGAGAAATGAAAGTTCAGATGGCAAACTATTCTCTAGCATGTAGAACATGCTACAAGGTGGTCAGTGCAACTAAGCTTCACGTATTTAAAATATTGCCTCTTAATTGTCAAACAGATGGCAGATGCAATGGAAGGTGGATGACATGAAACTTGCTTCATATTTTGACCAAAGGTTACCAACTTGATTAAACAGTCTAGTGAAACTTCCAGGTTTTTTTTTTTTTCCTTAAAAAAAGCAGTCTAGCATACAGGGATTATACATCCCAATCAAAATATATATATTTCAGAATTCTTTTGTGTAGTTTAAGAAGTGTTTAATTTTAAGTGAAGCCATTTAACCAAAACAAAAAGCATATAATGGATGGATTCTGTTCTAATCTCATGTTCAGAAGTACTCTGAACTGCAGTACCCCCCCATGCAATTACAGACATCAACATACCTTTCATGTGGAACAGGAGGAAAGTCTGCTGATTTTTTTTTTCCTCCAAATAGAACCTTAAGCCACAGGAGCGGCTTGAGAATTAAATTTCATTCAACTAAAAAACTAGCAAAAAAACCATAAATGAACATGAAACATCTGACTTTAAATGCACAGATAGCAACTAAAGCTGTAGATGAAGAGTCTAGACTTGAAGTGATATTTGCCCAGTGAATTATTCTTTTTCCTGAGGCAACAAAGAAAAAAAAGTCTACCTTTTCTGATGGTGTAAAATAGTTTGCCATCTGACTATAGGAGAGTATGAAGAAATTTCAAGGACAAACTAGATCAGCCTTTACCTCGGGGCCTCTGTTTCTCTGCGTCATAGATCATTACAACTTCAGTGACCTGGAAGAGAGAAGGGAAATTCTACTAACTGTGCTACCAGGGGAGTGTTATAAACAGTTACTACAGGCTGGTTTCCCGCACTCTATCCACAAAGCACAATTAAACGCTCGACGTAGCCATCAATACCCGGCTGTCCTACCACAGTGCAAACAAATTGGGAATATTGCTCTTTATTGGAGCTGAAGAAAAGCCCGAGTTCATCTGTTCTGAAAAGCTGCTACATTGTGGCTTCTTAAGGTCTCATCACACTTAAGATTTTAATCTATCATTAAGGTCGCTACACTGTTTATACCCACACTATAGCCTACAAAAAAAACCCAAAGGTTTCTGGTTTTCAACATACTATTCATCAGTGTAGCTTCTGAAAAGATTACTACTTCCATTTTTAAACATTTTCACTCTCAACATGAAAAGCACATAACTCCAAACACATTTAAAAATTTGCACGGCTTCTCTGAATTACTTACTTGAATATCAGTGTGGCACAGAGTACCAGATATAAATTGGTGCTTTAAATAGCATTACAAAAAACCCCTAAGTTATGGATGATCAGCATCAGCGTGATTTTACCTTAAAAAAAATGCAAAAAAATGGAAAATGCCACTGTTCTGATTTTTTTCAGAATAAGAACCACTGTGAGCCACAGTTTAAACAAAACTAGAGGTGTAACATTTATGTCAAAGGCAATATTAAAACAGCTGAAAGGAACTGCCTTTAAATTTCTCAGATGCAGAAAAGCGGTCACAAAGTGTGTGTGATCACGTGGAATCACATCTTCGCCTTCAAGTCAATCTTAGGATATTTTTACTAGAATTCCTTGAATCAGCTTAAAATCTGACACAAATTCACCTTTTACTTACAGCTAGAAAACATACTTTTCAAGTTATTACACCATATACACTCACTTGAATATATCCTACTGGATGCTAACAGTTGAGATTCATCCCCATTTGGGAATTATGCCATGTGACAGTGCCAGATTTTTTCCCCACTGGTCCATTTGGATCCCCTTCTTCACACTGGTCTTATTTACCAAGCAATTACCATGTCTAAGAATCAGTGCCTGCTTTTGCCTCTTCACTCTGTGGCCACAAAACATATATAAGAGCCTCTACTTCTCCAAGGATAACTCATTAAGAACGCTATATAGACTCCCCAACTTCTATACTATTGTTAAAGTTCTACTACTTACTTTTAAAGGCACTTACACTTAATGGCTGTTGCCTTCTATATTTGGTGGAACATAACCCTGTATCTCCCAAGCCATCCAGAGGTCAGAATTGGAAAGCCAAAAGTCTGTGAGGAAGAGCCTTTAGATATTATGCTCCACAGCTGTGGAACATGCTCCCCCATTTTTATTTACAAGTCTACTGCAGCCTTTCAAACTAAAGAAACAGTTGTTAGCCATTGCCTTTTATATTTTTTTTAAAAATTATCTTAATCAAATTTTAAATACAGTACTGGTGATAAACTTAGCCACTTGAGAAAGAATCAACAAATCCTTTGCTGCCACTAAGAAGAGATCTTAGAGAAAGGTGATTAAAAAAAAGTATCAGAAGAACACACTAAACGCCACTCAAAGATGGCAAGTTCACATCCACTGGCACAGTCTTGACTTTAACTCAGGCAATCTTTAAGTTTATCAAACTTATTCACAGCTGAATTTAGTAATTTGGTTCAAAAGTTTACCATCTTAAAGGTGCAACGATAGTTGGGATAAATGGGAATTAAAACTAAATAGCAAAAAAAAAAACAAATCAGAAGATCTAGTCATTTCAGTCCAAGGTTACAAACCGAATTAAAAACAGGTGTATAACATGAGCCTAGAAGGGACATGTTGTCTCTAGAATGGAGGTTCCAGGGACAACAGAACTCAGCTGATTCCAGATGATGATTTAAAAGCAACTACTGTTACCAAAATAATGGCAGGAGACTGCAAAATTTAACCTATCTGCACACGTAGTCAAAGACAAGGATCTTAGTCATAAGCTCACTGAAGTACTCGCTGTTCAAAAAAAAAAAATTCAACAAAAACTTTTTAATCACCGAGCTGTAAGTTATCAATTGAAAGGGAAAAAATTATTCTTAAGCCAACTCAACTCAGGAGTTTTTGCAAGAAGGGAACAGAATAATGCATCAGGTAGACTTAAACAAGAGGAGACAGAAGCAGCAAAGTAAGTTACACACAAGAGCAATAGATTTTGACAAACAGCAAGATACATTTCAAGATGATGAACGTTTACTACAGTTTATCACAAAACGCTTCAATATGTCCCTACAGCAGTTTGTCTAAATTAACCCAAAATTTGACAGCTTGACGAAATCTGAGAAAAGGCAGTGGGGAGGGAAAGCATCTTGCAACCGACTGATAACTGCCATGATGCTGAATGACTCACCACTCCGAATTTCTTGAAGTATTCCCTGAGCTCTGTCTCGCCACAGTTATGAGGAATCCCACCAACAAAAATTTTATTTGATTTATTGTTATCGCTCCTGGATCCTTTCTGCTAAATCAAGGAGGAAAAAATTCAGTCAGAAGGACAATAAAGTTGGCTACTTCTATCATTTTACACTTAAACATGAACAATCGTCTCCTGCAGGTTGAGGGGGAGCCATCTCCAGGCTGGAAGTCTCCAAGTCATTAAAGTGAAGCAACTGCATGTTCAGAGCTCAGAAGTTTAGTGTTTGCATTTATAACCCAGCCTCTGTTCTTCCGAAGACCAGAAAACTAGGGACTGTGTTCTGAGGCCATTTACTCATTTTATAATGAGATCGTATTAACCTGCAGGGTGTGAAGTTGGCTGGAAAAGAGCATCAGTCCTCCGAGTGCACTTCCAGACACTTGTTGCAAGATCTGAAGAACTCAACTAAAAGCACTGCTAAGAGCTTAAGAAAATACCACACCCACAAACCGAGTTTGACGTAAACACAAAGTGTTCCTTAACACTGTATTGTACTTGGAGCCTTACCATGGAAATCTAAGTAGAAGACATTTTTCAGAAATAAAATTGACACTCAAGGCCTGCATACTGACTCCTGATTTTAAAACCTGGATATAATCCAAGTGAATTCAATTAAACTGCTAGAAGGTAAGCCAAAACTTGGAAAACAGGTAGCATAAACCAAGTATCTTTCCTTACCCATCCTTCCTTCGGTCGTGTCCTTTCTGGTTGCATCCCCCTAGGTGTACATGGCTTTGGATCAATCTGGAAGAAGTTCCAGTTTGGTCAGATCTCAGCATGCAGAATATTGTTCTAAAAGTTACGTTTATGGCAGCTGAACACAGCGCTGCTGAAATCCAGCTCCTCAGATCAAAGCTATTGCCAACACATCGCTTCTACAACATGACACAAATCATTGAGTTAACGCTGTCTTACAATAAATAATTAAAACCAACAACCAGGTAACTTTTACACCACCCAGTCTGCAAATAAGAAGCCAGAATTTAAAACAGTTCTTTGAAGCAGTCTGGAGCAGAAAGTTCTGAAGCAGAAAAAAAACCCCAAACAGAAAAGCAACTTACATTTCGGCCATCTAACGTATGAGGTCTACTGGCCAGTACTGTTCCCACACAGTTGGGATCTTTAAATTTGACAAATCCAAATCCTCGAGATTGGTTCGTTGTTTTGTCTTTCATTATTACACAGTCTACAACTTCTCCATACTGGGAGAAGTAGCTACGAAGAGTTTCTGTTAAAAAAAGCATATATTAAACAGAACCAGATATTAACCTTACCAGGCTGTGTTCGCAATTATAAGACAAAAGATAAGCAAACAGCTAAACAAGTTCAAACTCATCTTTTGAAAATGGTTAAATTTTACTTCCTCTAAGCCAATGGTATATACTGCTTTATTTCCGCTTACACAAAAGAAAAGCAGTATCACAGTAATGCAATGATAAAAAATTGTCATCTTCTGAGTTGACAAAAACTTCAATACCAAACACTGATAGGAAATACAAAAACAAAAGTGATTAACATATATTTGAACTCCCTACAGAAAATTTTGTTGGTTTACAGAAGAGAGCAGTACAATCTCATCCAAATCTTCCTACAACAGTACTGTCTGTTAAAAAGCTGTGTATCTGTACATTGTTTTGCGCTTCACAAAGGCCTGGCTCAACGACTGTAGAATACATAGCTTACCTTGTGTTGTACTCCAGTCCAAGCCACCCACAAACAGTTTTCTGCAATTGAAGCATAGAGCAGTTTTAGGGTGCTACACGACAGATGCTTCATCTTATTTAATGCAGAAGTCAGCTATTCTGAAGAGGTCTGGTGGTACTGAGGCCTCCAAAATACACTACAAAGCCCGTTCTTTACCAGAATTCACTATTCTTTGTGACAACTACCTTCTGCTTCATGAAGACAGACATAAAACTGAAGCATCTGTTTTGTCTGCCACAAGCAGGGACAGAGATTGCAAGATTATTACAGGAATACATTTTATTCTTTTATGCAAAGAGAAGACAAAAATATCAGAAAAGCCTAAGTTCCTCCAAACTTATTTCCAGGTATTTGAGAAGGCAGTGTTGCTTTGAGAAATCATTACAATAGCCAGACAGAAAAAAACAACATAGAACATCAGAGGAAGTACATTTACCTGCTCTTTGGGGCAGAAAGGAGTTCCAGCACAGAACACCTCATAGTTCAGAACAATATGTACAAAGCGTGACTGAAATTATTTTAAAAGTGATCCAAGAACACCGTTATAAAGTCATTCTACCTGGTTAACCCCACCCCCCCAATCAAAACAGGATGTTCGGATTCTTGCCAAGGCCTGGATCATCGGCTCTAAGTTACTTACACAACTTCTCTGAGCAACAGAAGAAAACAGCTGCAGGGTCCGTGCAGTTCCAATTTAAGGACGAAAACAAAATCCAAAACTTCTGAGATAAAGCAAACTGACAGAAAACCAGACATCCTAGTTTAAGTACCCAAGTCCATTCCATTAACTGCTTTAATCCCAGGTTAACGATCAAGAGTTGTGCGCAGTCTTGCATTAGGCCTCCGAAACCAAGTTCGAAGAACAGCTGGGCTCTCCTATGTTCATTTGCTACCTTACACTGAATGTTACCAGAAAGTTAACTGACAACCGAAATAGGTTAAAAAAATTACTCCACAAAAATACACTAGCGACACAGCTGCTGCAGCCCTTCGTAACAGGTATTGTAGCAAAAATAACACCAGACTCTGAAGCTGACACACTTGATGTTACCATCTCCTACGTTTAGAGGTACCGCCATATGAAAAATAATGCCAGCGGCTGAAGTTATTTAATACCAACTTACAAATAATAAGCAATGTAAGTTCATCTGCCCTGAGATGATGTGGCCAACTTTCACGTGCCAGCAGGTCAAAGCCCAACGGGAATCACAGCCAAAAGAAAGAGACTCCACACAAAGGAATGTTGAACTAGATGCAGCGGCTGGATTCAGGCATCACCTGAAGTTTCTATACTTGTTCTCTAGCTGCATAATTGGGTAAAACAGGAAGCGTATCAGTTTTTTCCATCCTCAGATCAAAAAAGCTTAAGTCAGCCCTCTGGCTTCCTTGCCCCTGTGCTCTTAAAGTACTGTCCTGGTAAAGAAAAGTCCTTAAACTGCTGATTAAAACAAACAAAACCCCTTCATCCATTCCTTTTATGTGTTACTCCCTCGCTCACCTAGAAAGACCAGTCAGAATCACTTTTGTCTACCATTATCTTGTAGTGAAATGAAAGCAAAAGTAGAACTACCAAGTTCAACTCTAAGATTGAAGGCAAACTTGTGAGGCAAGTACTAAATAACAGAGTAGCACTAATTCAGCAATTAGTTGTGAATCCATTTCACAATCTAGTTTAGAGATATCTTCAAATAGATGAGAAAGTCATGGCTAAAACCCAAACTAAACTTCACGCTTAAAACCTAAGACAAACCTGAAGCAACCCCATCTTCTGAAAAGAGCATCCAAATTCATACCATTTCATGTCAGAGCACGCCGAAGTACTTGGGCAAGTGCAGGAAGAGGAGCAGCAAGATGCCAGACTGCCTGCTTTGCAACTCTTTATCGACTTTAGGGTGTGACAAAACTTCCATGCAAAGTAATTTACTCTATAATTAAAGGTTAGTTCAAAGCCACCTCAACACTTGGCCCTTTTCAGTTAAGAAGCACCAACTCAAAAGTTCTTCTGTTAATAGCTTTATGGGTCTGCACAGACAAGTGCTGGGACAGTTTATCTTTGGAGGATGCCCTCTATTTCTCTTATCAGTCCTCAAAGGGAGGAACCATAGCCTGCTTTGTCTTCTACTCGCCCTCAGATATATCCGAGTGTAGCTGCAGCTGAGCTGAGGCTGAGAATTAGCGCACCTTCACTTAAAGGGAGAAATTTGAGATTCTCCTAGCAAAAAAAAAATATTTAAACTTCCTCTCACCTGCTTTTTTCTGGAGCAGCTAACCACAGTAAGAAATCGGCCACCCCCCAGTCAGAGAGCTGCTGGCGCACAGGGAGCATCAGTGCCTTGCACCTAGAAGGTCCCGTGTAGCAGGGCAGCTTGCAGAAAAAAACAGCGGTCCCTTTTCACTTTGATTCATTTCTCTGTGATACGGCCTCATATCCTGAGCCTTACGCCACAGCCAACAGTGACTACACCAATGCCTTAAGAGTGCAGGTAGGCCACACACTAAAATAAGGGGTGACTAAATTCAGTATTACGTGGTACATACAGGTCTTGTTCCAGTCAGGCAAATTTTATTTCTAAGTCACTAGTTGAGAGGTGACATAAGCCTTATCTTTCAAAAAAACAGACCAACTGTTAAGCACAGATCAAAGCATCATTTTAAGCAGGCCAGAAAATAACTGAACTGGTAATATGGAAAGAAAGTACAGTCTCCACAGTGTTGCAGCAGACAGCGGCTGCATCTGCTCCTGCATTATCATAATGCATCTGATAATAGCACAAGCAGGACGTTTCATCCATTACCAACCCTCTCTGAAAGCAGGCCTGTTTTCTACTTGCATGTTTCAGGATGACGAAGTTTTTCTCAAGGATAGGAAAACTCCCCCCACTTCCCTCTACTGGCAAAGAGCTCGCTTGTGGCATCAGTTCAAAGAGTTCTTCAACACCAGCCAGTTTTCAGCAACAGGTCATTTTCTGGTAACAGCCAAACTTCACCCAACGGTCGTCACCACAGGCAGACTGTCACCACTGGTGGCTTCCACGACTGTCCCTTTACTACATTTCCTCTCCACATACAGGACGCACGCAAAAATCTGCGTGGTCTTTCTTGTGCCATTATTTTTAGAGAGAGTTCTATAAGGAAATAACTTTATTTCCTAATAGCAAATAAAAAAAAAAGACGATCTAATGCTATATTCAGATTAAAGTTTTGATGGCCCACGACTGTGCGTTAGCTACATTTTCTCAACCAACTGTAGTTTGGGATTTTTTTTTTTTTAACTAAATTTGATCACTCGGTATATAAGATCAATCTATAGAAGAACAATCTAAAAATACCAGCTGCATTCTGACAGAACATCAAGCTGTCTGCAGGGGAGGAGGACTCCCTGCAGTTAGTGGTCGTTGAAACCTTCCAATTCCATTATTAATTATTTGTAGTCACCCTACATACATTTAAACAAACAAAAAAGCAGGGTTGCCTAAGGTCAACTACAGCAGCTGTATGTAAATTCATGGCTTCTATTTATGTGCACGCTATAGAATGCCAAAAGCCAGAACTACCCCGGCCTTTGATTCCTCCTGGACTGGTTGGAACACACTGAGCAAACGCAAGAGTTAACTAATCCCTACCTAGCACAAAAATCTAGATGCAATATTGTACAAGACAGCTGTCAGAAGCAAGACAGTTGTATGAAATAACGCTAGGTGAGCGTTCGTTTCCCTGCGCTCAGCTTGCATCACCAGCCTGTTCATGAGGTGTTACGCATGCTGCCTCCTGGCCTCCTACGAAACTTCTTGTTCAAACAGTTTATGGGCTGGTAGTTATTAAAATTATGCTATCGGTTTGAGCCTGCTGACATCTCTCTCCTTGTACCTAGTTATACCACCCTCAAAAATGTACACCTCCATAAAGCTGCATATTTATAGACTGTGGCATTAGAAGGCTGCTATAGTCCATCCCCAACGGAATGTAAAGCAATTACCCAGCACGAGCCTGACAAGAACAGAAAACACTAGCCTGTGTCTTTGGGCAGGTCTGTCTTTCCGCCGTGCACGGGACAAGGGTGCGCACCGCACACTGTAAGTGAAAGACACCGGCAGACACGGCGCACCTGAAGCCGCAGCATTCCTCGCAGCGCGCTCAGTTTGGGAGCAGTAAGCGGAATGATGATGCTTCAGAAGTTATAGTACTCATAATAAGTTTTAACCATGTTTCACGAACCCACGTGTTCCGTTTCAACTATTTCCTGACAAAATCTTACTTGCTAATTTATTCTTTTCTGCCTTAAATGTATCTGTCACTGAAGCAGATAATCCCAGAATTAGTAAGAAAGCACGCACAAGTATTTTAAAAGTGCTGAAACTCAGCAAAAGCACACACTCTCTGCCTACATAAAATAATCTGGCAGTTTGATTAACATCTATCACTTCTCTTAGCACAGTCCCAATCAGCTACATCCTGTAGGACAGGCAGGATCTCAAGATCAGCACTTTTCTTTCATCCAAAATAGTCCCGAGTACTAATTACAACGAATAACGCTCACAAGGCCCTACCTACTCTACCAACACGACTGCAAGGCCTACAGCCTTCGCAAGTATTTTTTCTTAACTTAAAATCTCTGTCTAGACAAGCGGTTGAATTCGTAACTTCCTATTAAGACTTGCATCTCACAACAGCTTTCAAAATAGAACTTCCTTCACACAACTATAGGCAGCTGACTAAAACTGCAGTTTATTCTACGCTTTCACCTTTCCCTTCGAGCACTTTTGGGGGAGGAGAAAAAAGAAAATTAACGTCTCCGATTAAAATCCAATCCTTTCAAAGCTGATTACAACTCAGAAGGATCAAAATCTAAGCAGTCTGCAACGGGGAACAAGCTCTCTGACAACGGGGCCTGTTCAGGATGAAAGCTCACAATATTTCACTGAGTAACTTGCAGCCTGCACTCACCTACAGTTCTAGAATAGCGGCACAGAGAACTCTGCTTCTCCGGTCTCTCATAAGGCACTGGACAGTGATTAAGGCCCAGGACCAAATAAAAATAATTTCAGAGCAAAACCTACACATTTCAACATGCCTCATGCAATACGTGTGGTTCGTAGCAACATGTTATATTCTAAACAGTTGTCCTGCCTCTCGTATTTTTAGGACTGTACAAATCAAGAACATGCACAGTAAATAAGCAGCTTACTATGCACTGGAGACAGCACGAGAACTGGTTCGTGTCCGCTCTAGTCAAAAAAGGTGACCAGTTATGATGTGCATATTCTGTGCCAAAACTTGCGGAAGCTAAGCAGCCAATTGTACTTTTTTTTTTTTTATTTTCTTTTTGTTATCTTCAGTTCAAACGTGCCAAGTCTACAGCCTCGTAATTTAAATGTCAGTAGGCTTTAGAATACAGCACTGAAGTAGACTAACACTAAATACATCTCGGAAGAACTAGACCTATGTCAGGCTATCAGTTTGAAGAAGCCACAAAACCTCTGGGAGGCCTTTGAAGTAAAACCAGCGTTTTTCTGACCGAAATTCAGCTCGCGCATAAGGACAGCGAGCAGGAGGCATCTGTCAGCGGAGGGGAAGTTTGGAAGGGCAGCTACCCGCAGCGCAAGGACTCCTCTGCAGCAGAGGAGGGGAGCGAGGGGAGGCTCCCGGCCGCCGCCTTTGTCCTGCCGTTCCTCCGGTGAAGAGCGAAGGTCTCTGCCCCACGGCCCGGCCGGCCCTCGGCCCCTCCGGGCACACGCGGGGAAGCCCTGATGAGTCACCGGAACAAAGTCACCGGTGGGTTTTACACCCCCTCCCCTCGTTAGCAACGGAAAGAGGGAAAACAAACCGCCCCCCCTCCCGCCCCCCCATGGCGGGGCCGGGGTTCCCGGGAGGGCGCGGGAACCGCCGCGGGTGACCTTGGCCGCGCGCACCTGCCGCCGCCGCCGCAGCCCGGCGCGGGCCGGTCACGTGAGGGGGGGGGGCACCCTCCCGGTCCGCAGGGGCCCAGCATGGCGGACGGGCCCGGCGGCGGACGGGGGCCCGGCGGCGGACGGAGGACCGGGGGCACCCCCCCCGCTCTCAGCGGCGGAAGCCCCGGCGCGGCCCTCGCCTCAGGGTACAGGAAAAGGGGGCCGGACCCCCGCCCCGGCGCCTCCTCAGGCGGCCGCCCCCCCCCCCTCACCCGATCTCGTCGGCGCCTCCCACGCTGTTCATGGCGGCGGCTCCTCGGCGGTATCCGGGGCCGCGCCCGGCTCTTCCCTCCGGCGGCGGCGGCACCAGCGGCAGGTCGCGGGCTGCGGGCGGGCGCTCCTCGCCGTCCGGCCGTCCCCCGTTCCCCCCCCCCCCCGCGCTCCCGAGCTGCGCAACGGCCGCCCCCGGCCCGGCCCGGCCCCCCCCCGCCGCGCGCTCGCGCTCCCTCAGCGCCGCCAACCGCCGCTGCGCGCGCACCTGCCCTCGCTACGGGGTCTCCGGGGCCGCGCCCAGGGAGGGGCGGGGCGGGGCGGGGCGGCGCGCGGGGGCCGACGGGAAGGGCAGTCCTCCCGCCCCACGTGCGGCCGCGGTGCTCGGCGCTGCGCGGGGGGGGGGTGAGTGGGTCCGGCGGCCCCCCCCGCCCCGCACGGCCCGGTGCCTGGCTCCGGGCCGCCTGCCCGCCCCCCCCCGGGACCAGCCCTTCCTCCCCACCCAGCGCAGCCCGGGTCTGCCGGGCGGGGGGGTGCGGGTCACCCCTGCCACGCGGGGAGGAGCGTGGGGCAGGGCATTATGCAGGGCCCTGGTGCGTGGCACAGCGTGGAGCGTGGCACCGTGCAGAGCCCGGAGTGCGGCACAGCACCGTGCACAGCCCCGGTGCATGGCGCAGCATGGGGCAGAGCCCTGTGCATGGCCCCACAGCACGGCACAGCCCCGGTGCATGGCACAGCGTGGGGCACAGCACCATGCACAGCCCCGGTGCATGGCACAGCGTGGGGCACAGCACCATGCACAGCCCCGGTGCATGGCACAGCGTGGGGCACAGCACCATGCACAGCCCCGGTGCATGGCACAGCGTGGGGCACAGCACCATGCACAGCCCCCGAGAGAAAAGCCCTTTTTCCATGGTCCCCCCAGCTGCACTCATCCAGCCCAGCTCCAGTGCACAGGGGTGCTGCTCACTCCCGCTCCAGCCATGCACAGCGCGGTGCACGGTGCCGCCGACCACCCTGCACCCCCCAGCCACCCCAGTGCAGCCCCGCTCGACGTGGGGCACCGCTCGCTCCCGTGCAGGCAGCCGTGCATGGCCGCTCAGGCCTGGCAGCCCCTGCCTGCCCCGCCATGCCCCCCGCCCCCAGCTCCTGCTAAGGGCTCCCTTTCCCCCCGAAGGCCCCCAGCCCGCCGTGCACGCTCAGCACTTTTCCAGCCCCGGCTATTTAAAGCTGGCCGGGAGCCGGGTGACCCCTTCCCTCCCCCAGCACCGCTGAGCCCAGCCGGTGGACTTTCCTCCCCGCAGCGGCAGAACAGCCATGAGCGCCCGGGCGGCGGCGGGGCCGATCTTTGCGGAGGGCGAGGATTGCCGGGCGGCCTGGCGGGAGGCGGCGGCTGGCTACGATGCGCCGGACGCCCACCTGGAGATCCTGGGGAAGCCGGTGATGGAGCGCTGGGAGACCCCCTACATGCACTCGCTGGCGGCCGTGGCGGCGTCGAGGGGTAACGGGGGCCCCGCGGGCTCGGGACCGTGCCGTGGGGTGCAGCTCGGGCGTGGGGAGTGGGCAGCTTTCTCGTGAGCAAACAATAGTGGGGGGGGACCCCACTGCATGCGCCCCGCTTGCCGCCGGTGCTCCCCACGCAGCGAGGGTGGGCGCGGGACCGTGGTGGCACTTGTGCTCTCGTGTCAGGGTGACACATTCCCAAGAGGGGCTGGGGCCGCGGGCAGGGGGGGTGCAGCCCCCCGGGGGGGACAGAGCACAGCCCGGCCGGGAGCTGCCGCTTTTTGCGTTCCCCGCAGCGGAGGGAGGGTTTCGGCAGCACCGCTGCAAGCGGTCGCTTGTTCCCACTGCAACCGCCCGGGGGGGGGTTCGATGGGGGCAAAGGGCCGCTGCAGGGTGCAGCCGGGGAGGCAGCGGGTGACGGGGGCACGGGGCTGTTCCCCGCTTCTCACCCCGGCGCCGGCAGCACCGCGCTTTCTCAACCCGCACCAAAAAAAAGCCCCGTTCAGGGGAAGAGCGGGGCAGCATGTGGGGCTGGGGGGGCTCTGAGGCAGAGGAAAACCAGGGCTCTGCGGTCGCTGGGCTTGCACGGCTGCCCGGCGTCCCCGGGGAGGCACAGCCCCCCCCCCAGTTGCCCTCTCATCGCCAGGCGGCCGCGTGCTGGAGGTGGGCTTCGGCATGGCCATCGCCGCCACCAAGGTGGAGGAGTTCGACATCGAGGAGCACTGGATCGTCGAGTGCAACGAGGGGGTTTTCCGACGGCTGGAGGAGTGGGCCAGGACGCAGCCGCACAAGGTCCGGGGTGGGCTGTGCCGGCGCGCGGTGCCGGTGGGCGCCTGCCACCGGGGCTCACCGCTCCGCCATCCCGCCCGCAGGTCGTGCCCCTGAAGGGGCTGTGGGAGGACGTGGTGCCGACGCTGCCGGACGGGCACTTCAGGGGTGAGGCACCGGGGAGGGGGCGGCGGGGTGGGGGTCCCCATGGCAGAGCTCGGGGTGCGGGTGAGCACCCAGCCTGGCTCCCTCCCACGGTGGCGGGGATGGGGACGGGCTGCAGCCGGCGTCCCTGGGGAGCGGCGCCTTGTCCTGGGGAGCGGCGCGTCAGAGACATGGGGTGCAAATTTAAATAGGAAAAAATAGTAATGGGCCGTGAAGGGGGATCTTCCCCCCGGCACATGAGCCCCACCGGTGCCTCGGGGTCTCTCGCGGCTAACGGCTGATCTCCGGTGTTCCCGGGCAGGGATCCTGTACGACACCTACCCGCTGTCGGAGGAGACCTGGCACACGCATCAGTTCACCTTCATCAAGGTAACGTGGCAGGGTGCAGCACCCACAGCTCCCGCTGCCCTTTGTGAGGGGCCGGGGCCCCCGGCTCGGGTGGGTTTGGGGGAGATGGGGGGCACACAGGGCAGAGAGGAGAATTTTGGAGCTCAGGAGTCAAAGCCAGAGCTGGGTGTTGGTCTGCAGCCCCCGCCGTCCCCGCACCCTCCCTGCCACCGGGGACTTAGTGCCCTCTGGAAAAGCCCGATGTCCCCGTGATGTCCCCAGCACGACGGTGGCATCGCAGCACTTTCGGTCCATGTGGTCGCAGCTGGCCGGAGGGGGCTGGGGCAATGTCCGGCTCTGCGGGGAAGCGTGAGAGCTTGGAGGGGGGGGAGGCAGGGGCCGGGTGCTGAGCAAGGGGTGCTGCACGAGGCGAGGGCAGCATGCTGGGTGCTGGGTGCTGAGCCAGCCCCCCCTCGATTCCCGTTGCAGGACCATGCCTTCCGCTTGCTGCAGCCCGGCGGGGTCCTCACCTACTGCAACCTGACCTCCTGGGGGGAGCTGCTGAAGACCAAGTACACCGACATCGAGAAGATGTTTGAGGTGAGCGTTGTTCCCCGGGCTGGGGAGGGCCTGGCACCCCCAGCCCAACCCGAGGTCCCCAAAGCCTGTGCACCTCCTGCATCCCTGGGCGCTCTCCTGACACCGTGGCCGTGGAGCAGCACGAGCCGGAGCGCTCCATGGCCGTTTAACTCATCCGGGACGGCTGGGGCTCAGCAGGGAACGTTTGAGGGAAGGTCAGAGGGTTTTTCCCCACGGCAGCTCCCTGCACCCGACTGCTCGCAATGTCCCCGCAGGCCGGGGCTCAGCAGCGTCTCCGCTGGCATCTGGGCAGCTCAAACCATCGCTGCTCCTTGCCGTGCCTCCTCTCTCGCAGGAGACCCAGGTAGGGCACCTGGTGGAGGCCGGGTTCAAGAAGGAGAACATCAGCACGACGGTGATGGACCTGGTCCCCCCCAAGGACTGCAGGTACTACTCCTTCCACAAGATGATCACACCCGCCATCGTTAAGCACTGAGGGGGCCGGCAGCCTGGCACCGTCCCTCGGGGCCCCCCGGAGCCGCAGGAAGCCAACGCTAAGGAGGGGAGGCTGATGATGTGCACTGCGAGGAGGAGAAAAGCTCTTCTCTCCTTTGATGCTAATGAGAAGATTGAAGCTGATTTATCTGGAGGCAGGAGATGGTTGGAGGCTTGCGGGGGAAGTCCTGGGTCTCCAGGGGCCTCCTGGACAAAAGGACTCGGGACTCCCTGCCCCACCGCCGATGTCACCGAGCCCGAGGCAGCCCCCTGCCCTGGAGGGGTCTTCTGGGCGCCGGGGGGAAGGTCCCACCCTGCCTCTGTTTGCCCTGTCTCCAAATACCTCAGTTAAGCTGCAACTGAAGAGCTCAGAGCCTTTAGCCAAAGGGGTTCAAGGACGGAGACGTTTCCTCTAAAAACTGGATCATTTTTAGAAATCGTGGGGTGGCTTTCCACACACGAGCCAAATAATCTAAACCAGGCGAGAAATGGGGAAGATGGGGGCAGGTGGAGCATTTGGGCCGCTCCTGGAGCAACTCCCCGGTGAAGTTTCCCGATACTTTTGGCTAAAGCCCGCTGCAGCAAGTTCTGATCCTGACCACCTCCTTGCAGTTCAATAGCGCATAAATGACGCAATGAAATACACAACGGCTGTTTCAGAGCAATTTATTTGTCTTTCAAAAGCGCGTGTGTAATTCCGCAGTGACTGTTCCTCGTCCCAGGCTGCCGGGAGAACACCACACCGGCTCCTGGGACGCATCCAGCGCCGAAGCCCACCATGGGCAGCTTTATCCCTACGGAGTGCTGCAGCATTCGTTTTTATTAGTCATATTCTGATTTTAAGCATTAATATTTTACTTACATTACAGAAATATAATTAACTTCTGACTGCTGTGCACACACGTCTAAAGGATTTATTAAATCCTTTGTAGGAATTATAAACAAAAAGCAGGTGGTGAGTAAGAGACGAGCTCAGGGAGACCTCGGGGTTCACCTGGATGCGCGTTGGTCTCAGAACTTCCTAACAAAGCCGAAGAGCGAGTCCCGGGTCTCTGGTGAGGCATTTATGTCACGATAGGTAACTTCAAACATTCTCCTTCCCTCACAGGCTATCCAGACACACTGAATGTTATCAAATTCAACTCTGCTTTTCAATTCAGTTTTTAAATGAGTTAAAACACTTTAGATAAGAGGGATATATTAAAGACAGAAGAGCATCTTAACCGGGTAGAGTTTTATTGGAAGGCTTGTGAGAATACAGATTTATTGTGCGTACGAATGCAAGCAAGTGCCCCGAGTGGGCAGGTCATAAATACGAGGCTATTTCCTGTACCAGATCTGAATCTTCTTCTCCCGTTTGATTTTCTTCTGAAGCTGCAGGATTCCATACAGCAAAGCTTCAGCAGTAGGTGGGCAACCTGAGAGAGAGAAAAAGCAAGCCCCCGGGGCTGCCAGCTGCACTGAAATGTAGCCAGGAGGAGAAGCGACACGCCACGGGTTTACCCCAAAGCAGGCTGGATTTCCCTCTGGCTTTGTGTCTGTCACAGGCTGCGGAGTTCATAAAAGCAAGGGGGCTTCTTTAGTTTAAAGAAACTAAAGTGACAGCGTTTTTTGAAAAGGTCTTTATAAAAGGTAGAAATGCTTTGCTTTTAAGCAAGGTGGTATCTCACAGAGAGTAATTCATTGACTAAACTACAGCCCACACTTCACACAACAGTTACTGGCGAGTAACAGCACCAGAAGAACTCCAGTCGCTTACTGGAAACCCCAGGCAGATCTTACTGAAGCATCTGCAACTTTAGCCACACAGTTCGAAACCGAAAGATCTTTAAAAACTACACCAAGCGCCGCCCAAACCTACAAAATTCACTTCGCTCCCGTCCTGCTCCGAGTTAGCGCCGTGGCACGCAGAGGTTGTCTTTCCTACCTGGCACGTAGATGTCCACCGGCACAATGCGGTCGCAGCCCCTCACCACGGAGTAGGAGTAGTGGTAGTAACCCCCGCCGTTGGCACAGCTGCAAGAGACGGGCGGGTTTCAGCGCGTTGTTAAATGCGGCTCAGCAGCCCCCGGGAAGGATGAGCAGGAGGCAAAGGAGCAGGTGAAGCCGGCACCCGAGTGCTGTGGGGCAAGGAGCCCCCTGACAGATTTGAAGGGGTGGAGCGGATGCCAAGGTTTACGCCGTGGCCGTGTGGCCTCCTCACAAGAGCCAGCTGGAAGGCAGAGGCCACACTCGCGGGCTGTTGTATTTCAAGGTGAATCAAACCAAACCGAACCCTTTTTGTTACCCTTACAAAGCAGATATTCAGAGGGTCCTTCCTCTCTACTGCAAAACCTTTTTCATTTTGCCACATCTGCACAGAGCGTTTCTAGAACTTGTTCCGTCCCCTCCAGGCCCTGGTGAAACGGCCGCCCTTGGCCCCAGCGGCTCCAGGAGACGAACAAGGTGTCAGTTCCTCCACGCCAGAGCTCCACGGAGCTCAGATTTCAAGCTGCACAGCAGAAACGTTTTGAACGCTTTTGTCTAAATGTAAATTCTGAGACTTTGGACGTATAAAGTCCCCGGACTCTGACAGCTGCAAAAACCCCAGAGTCTTTCACTGAGAAGACTCTGCAGTTGACAGCGACTTGACAGACAGCATTCTCCTCACCCTAATCAAAGAGTTTTTACGTTTCACTTGTGACAAGGCCTCTTTATATAATTTAAGGGGTTGGAAATACAAATGAGAAATGGGTTCCCCTCCTTTCATCTCCCCAAGCTGAGATACCAGATGTCTCCCATGCAGTAGAAGGCGATAAGGACGTCCCGGCACTTACCTCCCCATGGAGACCACGTAGCGAGGCTCCGGCATCTGGTCGTAGACCTGCAGAACACAGACGTTTCAGACCGCTTTCCTTCGCAGCCCTGCGCGAGGCACCCACCGCAGTCCGTACCTTTCGAAGAGCCGGAGCCATTTTGTTCGTCAGGGTGCCGGCCACAATCATGACATCGGCTTGCCGGGGACTAGCTCGAAACACCACCCCGAAGCGGTCCATGTCGTAGCGAGGAGCCGCCATGTGCATCATCTCCACGGCGCAGCACGCCAGGCCAAACGTCATGGGCCATAAGGAGCTCTGCAGCCGGGGAGAGGCGCGTTATGGGCAAGAACGCTGGAAGCAAGCGCTGGGGGGGTGACTCAAAGAACAGGAGTTGATCAGACAGAGAACGAAACGGAACAAGAAAAGTTTCGAGGTCTGTTTTTAGTCAGAGCATCATAAACGAAAACGGGGTTTGCCATCACCCGGGAGAGCAAAACCCACGGCTCCAGGGAAATAAATGCGTGGAGATTTGTGCATTTGCAGCCTCAGAGGTGCTGAACGTGCTCAAAGCCGTACGTGCTCCTCTTTACATCTCACGCTGCTAATGCAGCCACCTCAGAAGCCCCACACGAGGGCAGCGGTGACCGGAGAAGGCAAAACTCAGCTGAGCCAGAGCCAGGGATTCAGGGCAGCATCACTTGTGCAGCCTTCTCCAGGGCACAGAGCAGCGGCTCATTACAAGGACTACGTAAAACCGGAAAGCGCCTTTTGCTGGTTACTGAAGGACAGCTCTGTTCAGACAGGCAGCCTGCGCTGCTTTGCACCACCCTCACGTTAAGCGTCTCTCTCCCACTCGGACACAGTTCCCCAAATGTCAACCTCTGGCCAAGAAATTTGGCTGTTTCCCTGTGGAGAATTTTGAACCTATTTTTATCCGGAGGAGGAGATGGCTCAAATCCATTTCCCACCAGCACCTCAAACCATTTGATACCATTTCTCCCTAGTGAGCGCGACAGCTTCACCGACTCACCCTTCGCGCCCAGTTGATCAGGTCATCGAGTTTGGTGACAATATATTCGCCCTTGCTAGTGGGGACGTAGGATTTTTTCTGGACAACAGCTGAGCTCTTTTGCTGGACTTGGACAGAGCTGAAGACAAACGGCGCAGTAGTATCAGTCTCCAATTATTTTGCGTAACTGCAGAATACAATCATTAGCCTCGAGGAGCTGTGATCCCGTAAAGAATCCGTGGTACATTGCTCATGGACAATCTCACACCCTGTGCTACCGCTGGAGACTGTGTTTATAACAGGGTTTTCTCCCTCCTCTGTGGGGAGATCTGTGGAGTTTGTTGCTCAGGCAGAGCCCCTCTGTTCGCTGCACCCAAATTCCGGAGGGTGCCTGGCGGGCTCATCGCCAGAGCTCACAGACTGACAGCAGCCTGCCAGTTAATCCTGGCTTTTAAGAAGTGAAACGAGGAAAAGATCGTCCTGGGTATGCAGGCAGAGCTACGGCAAACAGAAGGTTTCTTCCCCTGTACCACTTGGGATCCCCCACCCGCGGGAGGAAGGACACAGCTGAGGAACCCGCCCTGACGCGCCAGCGTTACCTGTCAGCGCGGTCAGCCGCCGGCGTCTGATGGAGCAGCTGGGTGTGAACGGATGTCACAGCACCCGGCCTGGGAAAAAGAAAAGCCATGGCACCCCCATGGTCGCACAGCCCCCCGCTGTCCACGCTGCCCGCCCCGGCCCCGCGGGAGCGCACACCGCTGCTCTCCCCGCGGGGAGCAGAGCGGCCTCGGAAAGAGAGAAAGCAAGCGCTCCGATCAAACCCAGCCGGAGAAGAGAACCCCCCTGAACACCCAACCCCCCGACACAGCTCACTCGGGGCTCCCTGCCACGGGAGAAGCCGCTGTCAGCGGCGGGGCTCAGGGGTGCCATCGCCCCGGCTCCCCCCACGCTCACACGGCCACCCAGCGCCCGCCAGCCCCGGCCCTCACCGCCAGGCCAGCACGCCGCGCCGAGGGAGGCGAAGACCTGCAACGAGAGCACGGGAGAGCTCAGCTCCGGCTGGAGACCGTCACCGCGGGGAAAGGGAACAGCCCGAACCCGGGAGAGAGCTCAGCGCGGGACACCCGCCCCGGAGACGAGCCCTGGGCTGCCCCGGAGGGGACAGGGACACCCCCCGGCCCCTGTCCGCTCCCCGGGGCCCTCAGCCCCACGGACGAGAGTCACCCCTGAGGAGAGCTGCGGTCTCTGCCTTGCCCCGGAGCCTCCAGCCCGGCCCGGACCTCCCTCAGGGCCCCGAAGCCTCCAGCCCGCCCCAGGCCCCCCTCAGGGCCCCGCAACCCCCAGCCCAGCCCGGTCCCCCCTCAGGGCTCCGCAGCACCCAACCGGGCCCGGCCCGGTCCCCCCCTCAGAGCCCCGCAGCCCCCAGCCCGGCCCAGTCCCCCCCTCAGAGCCCCGCAGCCCCCAGCCCGCCCCAGGCCCCCCTCAGGGCCCCGCAGCCCCCCGCCCGGCCCGGTCCCCCCCTCAGAGCCCCGCAGCCCCCAGCCCGGCCCAGTCCCCCCCTCAGAGCCCCGCAGCCCCCAGCCCGCCCCAGGCCCCCCTCAGGGCCCCGCAGCCCCCAGCCCGCCCCAGGCTCCCCTCAGAGCCCCGCAGCCCCCAGCCCGGCCCGGTCCCCTCCTCAGAGCCCCGCAGCCCCCAGCCCGGCCCGGTCCCCCTCTCAGGGCCCCGCAGCCCCCAGCCCGGCCCGGTCCCCCTCTCAGGGCCCCGCAGCCCCCAGCCCGCCCCAGGCCCCCCTCAGGGCCCCGCAGCCCCCAGCCCGCCCCAGGCCCCCCGCAGCCCCCAGCCCGGCCCGGTCCCCCCCTCAGAGCCCCGCAGCCCCCAACCCGATCCGGCCCGGTCCCCCTCTCAGAGCCCCGCAGCCCCCAGGCCCCCCTCAGGGCCCCGCAGCCTCCAGCCCGCCCCAGGTCCCCCTCAGGCCTCCCTCCCGGCTCAGTCCCTCCGCAGAGGGCCGCGGCCTGCACCCGGCCCCCGGCCCCGCTCACAGCCCAGCGCCGCCATCTCGCCCGCAGCCCTTCAGGCAACCTCTGGGCGCGGTGCACCCGCTAAGCGGCCCGGCGCGGACCCGGTGCGCCGCCTCAGCGCGCCGGCGGGGAACGCGGGGCGGCGCCGGGGGGTTCCGCGGGCACCCGCCGGGCCCCGCCCCGGCCCGCGGCAAAAGGAGGGGGGAAGGCGGCGGGCGCGTCCCGGTGCCGCGGGACCCCGGAGGAAAAGGACGCGGCCGTCCCTGGGTGGGCTCGAACCACCAACCTTTCGGTTAACAGCCGAACGCGCTAACCGATTGCGCCACAGAGACCGCGCTGCCGCCGCCGCCGCCGCGCCCGCCGCTGTGGGCAGCGGGACCGCCCCGGCACCGGCCGCCCCACGCTGCGTCCCGCGCCCCGCCCCCCCGCCCGGTGCTCGGCGCCCACCCCCGCCGGGCCCGGCCGCACCGGGGGGGTCACGGGAGGGGGCGGGGGGGAGCGCTCCCGCACAGCCGAAATAGCTCAGTTGGGAGAGCGTTAGACTGAAGATCTAAAGGTCCCTGGTTCGATCCCGGGTTTCGGCAGCTGCTCCTTTTGCTACAAAACCTCCCGATTCTTTCCGTTAACCCCCAACACCACCCCCCGGAGCTTTCAGGCGACGGTGAATGCATCACACCCTCCCCAAATCGGGCTTCAGGTTTTTAATATAGAGAAACAGCAGCACTGGCAGGTGCACGATGGAGGAGGCAGCCGAGGTGGAGGTTGGTGCACCGACTAAAATTGGACAAGCTTGCTCTCAGCAGGGATGATGTGTGCCAGTACCTGTTTTAAACAAAGCACAAGGACAGAAAACAGTAAGTTTGCTTTCTTGTACACGCTCCTGCGTTTAATAACGTGAAACTGTGCGACTGAAACACAATACTAGGGTTTTATCCGATGTACAAAAGTAACCTTCACCTGATATAAAATTGGGGTGGAAGCGTCTGCCTGTGTGCACCACAGCTTAAAATCAGTGTTTGAAATAAATGAGCATATTCAAAGCAAAGTAAGGACAAGCCTTTGATGATTCACTTCATCCAACTTTAATTGATTTAAGACCACATAATTCTGTACATCGCCAGACTGAATTTGGTCTCGAGGTACGAATAGTACTGTAAGTAGCCTTTAAGACCCGGTTCAAAAGTTGAAAGTGGTTTTTAAAGATGTAAACATTGCAGAGTGCTTCAACACAACGTACACTCTTAGTCAGCCTTAGGCCGCAGAACACAGTTTGATTTTTAAAGTGAGAACTTGTCCACGGTGAATCGCACTACGATAGTATTAGCCAGAAGGCATCAAAATGAGGACAGAGATAAAGGCAAGGTGAGTTGGGAGTTGGGCTTCCGTGCAATGGTTTGAAGGAGGACCTGAACAGTACTCCAGGAATTTTAATTGAGAAGCGTACACACGATTACGTTTTAAAGGAGGGGGAACCTGAGGATACGCTGATCTCTGAATCGCCACAAACGGCGCCCGCAGCAGCACCCGGGTCGCTGCGTCCCAAAACGACTGCGCGCGACCCAAGACATCTCCCTTTGTAGGCGCCCCTCGCAGCTCCAGAGCCAACGCCATCAACTTGTCATCGCATTTTTACACCGTCGCAGAAACGGCATTACCCCTTCTCACGAGTTTTAATGACAAATAAAGAACAGTCCAGTTAAATACCTATTATGTTCCTATGATTTAGGTACTTGTGAATATCCCTTTGATAACATGAATAAGGATTCCAAATGCATATTGAAACTCATCATAGAGTACAGAGTAATTAAAAGTGTAATTAAAATATATTCAGATAATTACCATAGCCAGAATACACATCTGTAACTCAATTTACATTTAAACTTCTTCCTTAATTTCAAATCGTCTTGGTTTCTACTGGACAAGCAAGTAGATCACATTTTCATTATAATATAGAAAAATACTAATGATCGGGCTTTTATCATTAAATAATTATCAGTAACACTGCAAGTCTGTCAAAGGCAATTTGCAATACGCTACACCTTCAGCAAAAGCTGGGGGAGGGAACGACGCATGATTAAATTTGATATTTAAATCAGATAGAAAAACACAATTAAAAGTGTTCCTAAAATCACGGCCTCAAAAAAACCATTAAAACAGCATTCAAGATGGTTTCACTTTTAAATGAAAAAGTGAACTTTTTTTGGTTTGTAAGAAAACACTGGATTCCTTTTCCACTGAATTTTACAGTTGTCCTACCAACAAAAACAAAGCCTTTGTTATTTAGATTACATCACTGGGTGCCAATTTTATTGCCCACACTTTGAGAGACACATAAAGCAAGAATAGTCAACCCGCTGGAAACGTTTTCAGACGGGAAACCTGCGTACATTCAGTGGCAGTGAAGTCATCAGGCAATATGTGGCTACATCATTCACCAGCACATGTTTTTCTGAGGACAATAGCCCTTCCTTTCTCAGATATTTGGCCAAAATCATTCACACAAAACTTAGCGTTATACCAAAAAGCTCTGCAAAACACTTGCAGTTTTTGCAAGTTCCACGTTAAGTGCACAGAGCGGGTGAGGACTGAGGCGGCCGCACACCCGCGGCCTTCCTACGCGGTTTGCATCGTCTTTTACAGGCGGTTCAACACGGCACGAGCAAGGGAAGCAGCGTGCAGCTCCAGTGCGCAGCATCGAGAGCAAGGACTGAAGATACAACTGTACCTGACAGTACTACAGCATTATAACGGCTACATCTTTTGAAGATATACACATGGATTTTAAAAAGAATTACACGTTTTATACAAATAACCACTTGATTATATACACTCAGTGCCAGGATAACTTGGGAAAGTATGTACCGCTGTTCAGACGCTGCCTGCAGATGTTAGTTTGGTTTCCACCTTTTTCTTTCTAGGATTTCTTCATCAAATATTTCTCTCTCCCTGAAAAGAAATACATTGAAGTTCTGTAGCAAAAATAATCTTAACATATTAAACAGTTCGCGATGTGTTACCGTAACTCAGCAAGAATGTTTCCCATGTTTAATCATTTTGTTATTAGACAATGAGGAAGCTTGCCTTGCAGAAGGGAGGATGCTGAACTCTCCTCCCCTTATACTCACCGTTTTCCGTATAAACAGTAAACTAGTAAGAAAAATTCAGAGAATATTAAAAATAAAAAGATACCTTTTGCTGAGAGATGGTCCTTTTATGTATTTCTCTTCTGCCTTCTTGTAATCTATGTCATCGACAGCAGAAATCGCATAGATGATGGCCTGTAAAAATAGTTCATTTATACTCATGAAAAAAACAACTAAATTACAACCAGAGATTTGAAACTGTCTCAGCAGTTGAGCACATTTTTGGAATAAGGTTCCTCATCAATCACTTTGGAAACTTGGAGGAAACTACTCGTTGTGTTACCTCAAGTTCTTAAATAAATAATACAAACTTGTCCTTTAACATTCCCAGGAGAATGTTTTTATAACCAGATTAAGATACTCTTCATAGTAATTTTGTTTCTACAGAAGTTAGTTATGTTCTCCTACTTAAGTTCCTCAGAAGAACAGCAAGTGTCTAAAAGTATAACACTAAAAACAAACAACCCACCCCCCAACACACACAAATAACCCAAGAAAACCCCGCGATAACTTGCCAAATTAAAAAAAAAAACCCAAAGCTTTGAAGAGTTTCAGAAGTAATCGAAATACACCAGAAAGCAATCATTCTGCCTTTAAAAACATCATACTACCTGAAACTTCTCCACGCTGTGCTAACGGCTTAAAAAAAAAAAAATCAGCGTTTAGAATTACATTGGTCCACATCTCCCCCATAACCCTGCCAGCCTACTAATGCCAACATCTGCAGCACCAGCAGGAAGCGTGGAGCGATTAATACTGGGGCTTTATTTTCCCCAACGTGTAATGTAAATATGTTTGTCCTCTGATTATCAGCCCATGAACATGGCTTAAGAGCCTCCTGCCCCGATTTTAATATTCTTTGCTCAAAATATACATAGAAACTAAGTAGTTTTATACCCTCTGAGCTGAAGGGACCGTGACCCAAGTTGGTAGGTAGGCAGGCTTGAACGTATCTGCCCGGCTCCCAGGGAACGCTCCGCAAGTCAGTAAACTCGAATCATGTAACACCGGTGTCATTTACTTACTTTAACGTTTACTTTTCTCAGTTTCGCGTTTACTTACCTCAGGCAAAAGGACATCTGAAATAAATTTTATTCCATCTCCACTTATTTGATGCAGATTTTTAGCGTTTGTTTCACAATATACTTCCTTCAAGTAGTTTACTACAAGGTCTAGCTGTTCTTCATCCTCTAAATATGTTTCAATGCAGGTCATGTACCGCCTTGAATTCAGGAATCCCTTCAGCCACCGGGATTGCTTTCTGCTTTTCAAAATAGCCAAAAGATGCTCTTCGGCCCCCTTATTCTTCACTATAAAGTCCACTATCTTTTTATTCGCTTTATCTCTAGCGGCTCTTGTTCTGTCAGGAAGAAGTTTCTTGGGGGGCTTCTGAGGTGAAATTTCTAATGAAGACACTTCAACAGCTCCCTCTGCCTTATTTGGAAGGGTCCTTTGGGCTGAACTTTTAAAAGCTTCCTTTCTAACTGGGTAGCCTGAAAAGAAGAGCCGCAAACATTCTTACTTAAATATACAAAACAAGGGGCTTTCTCACATACATGCTTATATTTACAAATATAAAATAAGGGACTTCCTTGATAAGAGAGAAGTTTTTCTTCCTCCCCTACCCAAAGAGGGTAAAAAACCACCACCAACAAAATCTTAATTTTGCCTTAAAAGATTAGGGAGTTGAAACTCTGAGAGGAGCTCTGAAATGAACTCCCTACAACATGAAGCAACCAGTTACCTGATTGTCTTTAACAATCCATGTTTATTTAACTTTTGTTGGGGGACTGAAAAACCTTAAGGTGCAATAATGGTGTAGTAATTTTAATGGCACCCCCTCACTGGGTCTGACGCCTAACTCGACACACATCAGTAAACGTTAGAGCTAAACTTACCTGCTAAGAGAAGAATACAAAAGTTATTGAATTCACTTACTGATATCAGCAGCAAAATATTCCAAGAAGGATCCCGTAAAAGAATGACAACCTGAAAAGCCCAAAACAGGGTTATTTATCAGTTCAATTAAGCCTATGCAACAAAGCTGACAGTTTTGGTGTTCTCTTTTTTCTGATGTATGAATGGATCAGAATGGATGACATCACCCAACTCATCTGCTTACCTAGTCTAATCCGATAGTCAAAAATCAATCGAATACACCACTCAATTTCCTGGCGATAATTTTCTTTGGCTCGTTCCTACAAAACAAGAGCCATTTACAGTCCTAAAGAGAGTAGCCTATTGAAGCTTTTAGGTCTAGGACGCTAACCAGGTAACAGAAACGGCTAACGATAATGAATCAAAGTTTACTTGCAGTTTTCTGCATTCTCCTGAAATTCAACTTCTGCTATTGCTTGGTCATGCGGCGTGAGAGCGGCTTTGTTGTATGCAGAAAACCCACGAGTGAAAACACTGTAAGAGTCCTAAGCAACTGCCTGCCTGCCACACACATGTGTGTTCTTAGCGGCAGCCTCACTGAGATGGAAAAAGGTGTCGGGGGATCCCATTCCCATATTATTCTCCATTTTGAGGAGCACGAATTATGTTTAATTACTTTGTTGAATAGAGTGAGAGAGAACAGAGAACTGTGAACAAACCCAGACCGCTCAGCTGCGCCACACTCCTCCCGCGGGTTCTGTTATACATTGTGTATACAACTCGATTTTCCCCAACACATGTATACGCTTGCAGTTACATGTTATTGGTAGTACTTACTATGAGGTCCTGCTTTTCTTCACAATCAAAGTGCTTCAGTTTCTTAAGAGATACTGAGAAACTTGATGAAACAAAGAAACACAGTTAGGGAAGATAGGCAATTGAGTTGCACCTCTATTTATTTACTGCAATTCTACGCCTCCCTGAAAATTAAGTTTCATAAGGAATTCAGGAATGCAGGTTTTACTAGTTTTGGTTTCATATTAAGCTAAAACTATGAAATCTTTTAACAAATAAGAAGTACCTGGTTTTAAAACAAAACAAAAGACAGGCCTGTGTTCCCAGAAAGTTTGAGCACGACATGTAAAGACACCAGCTGGGCCCCAGCCCTTTGTTTATTCCTCAAATAAGCATCAGCTATTCACATGAATGCCAGCCTGTCGCAACTGGCAGCAGGATAAAGCCCGTAGCCCACACCCGCAAATTCTCACCTTACTTGGTCCCTCCCTCCAAGATCAACCTTAGTTTTAACTGACAGTGTAATTGCCCTGTGCCAGGAAAAGAGTACAGGACACTGCTGAAAAGAAACCGAAAGTTCAAAAGTGATCGGAATCCACATTTACCCTTTTTTCTTGTCATTTGTACTCTTTTCTATTAACAGCACACATGCCTTTCTGCGTTTCCGCTTCACATTTTTTACCTGTTGGAAGGATAAAGTCTCATTAGCATCCCAAAATCCTAATACCCTTACAAAGCAGGAACATTTTCTATCGATATTACATAGTACACCCCATACTTCAAGGAAGTTACACAAATATGACAAATTAAGTTTAAAGTGGCAAGAATAGCAAGTTACCCCAATGAAGCATTTTTGTTAGTGCACAAAGACCCATCCTCTTTCTTTTGTTAGTTGGGTACAACCACCCTAATTTACGATACAAGATATAAAGCCTCAGTAGTAATCCTCTGCTCCAATAGAAACCACATTTATTTTTTATGTCAATCAACCACATTTCTTTTTTTGTGGTTTTTGTCATACGTAAATTTACTTCTATTATCTTTGGAACGCTTCTGCTGGAAGATCCTTAATATGTCCAGCTTTACACACGTTAAGAAGGGCAAAAGACACTCAAGAACTTGGTAAGCTGCTCCTTATCAGACCCCTTGCAATATCACCCTAAGAAGGCAGCGAGCTGTTCTTACCACTGCTGGCCAATATGGATACCCTCGCAATTTGCACCAGACCAAAATCCCTTCTTCAATTGTTTGTGGCTCTATGATAAAAAATAAAGTAATTTTTCTTTAAAAAAAAACAAGACAAGACAGTTAGGCTTGCCCTCTCTTATCAGCCTCCTCTCAGGAGTTTCGCTTCAATGCTTTTACAGGTTTCAGCTAAGGTGACAGGGCATCCCCCACCCCCAAAACGCAGCACAGGTAGTTCTGAGTACAGGAACTCGGACATTTCAATCCCAGGCCCTTGCCCATTTTCACAGTGATTTGCATTTCATTCCGCTTCAAAAAGCCTTTCTGAGGCATCCAAGAAACGCATTTTATTCCAAGCTTGAACAAAGCTGGACTCACTTTTAGAAAGGTTAGCTTTGATTACCAAGGCTTGTCAGCAAACGAGCACACCAATCTTGGGTGAAAGAGTCTCATATAGGTACACTGATCTCTCACCTTGATGTGATAAAATGCTAGGAAGTTCTTCCTCCTCCTCCTCTTCATCTATCAGAGCTGAGAGGCGAGATAAACTGTCCGAGGAAACTAGCTTTGAAGACAGGTCAAACGATTCCAGTCCTGCCAACAGCAGCAAGCACCAGTGTTCATAACGTGGAATAGTGGTTAAAAAAGCATCAGCTTCAGAGCCGGTGAAACACACAACTGTGTAAGTGACCCCACAGCAGCGTGAGTCACCGTGACACAAGGGTCTGTCACGCCACACACGCTCTAAATTCTCTGCCTAGGTAAAGGCCTAATAATCTGAATAAAAGATGAAAAAGGGAAAGGAACAAGAAGAGGCTGGTTTCAGGACTCTGTAGCAGCCTGTTCCTTTACAAACATCATTCCACCTCAACACTGACTAGATAGCCGTAAGGAAAAAAACCTGCGTGAAATCCGCAAGTGCTCTAGTGAAGGGTAAGAATTACTGCTAAGTACAGTTTTTCAATGCAAAACCCTAAACAACTCCAGACAACCTAAACGCCACACTAATTTTTAGCCAGTATTAAAGTGATTGCATTTTTTGCTTCTCCAAAACTTAAACCAAAAGGAATTAAAATCAGCAATTCAAGAACCATATTCACAAAAGCCCTGCAACATTCCAAGATGAGTAGCAGTGCTCGACAATCAAACGGGATGCAGTTTCCCCTTCCCCAAGCGATATGCCCACCTTCATCTTCCTCAAAGTCAAGCGGCTGAAACTGCTTTACTGTATTCATAACCACGAGTGAAGTATTCTTATTTTCCTCCTCTTTACGCTGAGAAGGGAAGCTATCAGAAATCGTCCCATGGTCAGAAGGTCCAGATGAAGATTCAGGGCAATTCCTGCGTTTCCTTTTTCTGCACGAGGACACAGTCGCATCGATCTCTTGTCCTCCCTTAACCCGTCTTGAATTCACTGGTTTTTTTCTTCCACCTAATTGCTTTGCTAGACTTTCGCTTTCACTACCGACGCGTTTCTCCAAGTCATCCGAGGCGCGCTTACAAGAGGAATCCAGTAATGTCCCTCTAGGTTGGCTTCTGGCGTTCGCCCTTCTGACAGGGACCACTGCGTCAGACTTGCAGGGGACAGACAGAGGAGACCCTTCCTCAGCACGGGGCTGTGCTTGATCCTGGGGGAAATCATTCCCACACGAGACAGGCGATCCTGCGCCTCTTGCTCTTTTTCTTCCTTCCCGACGTTTTCCCTCCTTGGGCTTAAGGGAGACTTCATTTCCTGGTTTGGACTTGGTCAGCAATTCGGGCTTGACTTTTTTTTGTCTTGGTAGTGATTTTGATTCTGGTATTTTGCAATTTTGACTGTCCGAGTTTGACGTATTATACAAGTCCCCACCACTACATTTGGAAGGGTTTCTTCCACTTTCATACGCTTTAGCGCTCTCCTCCACAATGAAGGAAGCTTTCCGGGTTTGGTTTTTTGTGTCAGTCTTCAGGCTGGGATTATTTTTTTGTTCTCTTTTCTTCTTGGAAGAAGGCTCCGACTTTTCTTTAGCGTGAAAGAGCGATGGACATCTACGTAAGGGGGTAGATGGGAGAGATCCCGCATTGTTCTCCTGGGATAACTGAGTATTTGGTCCTTCTGAAGATGGTACTTGTCTGGGTGAGACTCTTTGCTTCAAAATATCCAGGGCAATTTTAAGAGAATGGCGATATTTCAGTTCTTCCACAGCCCCTCTCGAATTATTCCTTTGATCTGACAAAGAAGAATATGCAATAAATACAATAAGCTTTCTTTGTCTGTAAGAAATTTTATTGATAGTATATCTTTTGTTTAAGAGGCAACTTAACACTTAAATCATCCGTGATTCTTAAGGCAAAGTATACAGGGACACAAAAAGTGCAAGCTTCCAATGTCCTATTTTGGTGGAAGTACACACAAGTTTCTTCACCATTCCTTCCAATTTTTGTGTATATTTGTGTTCAGGTTTTGTGTATATTTTACATTCAGAATATATACAAGGCAGCAAATATTTTGACATATCCTCACCTAAGGTAGAGGCAATGTTTTCTATACATTCTTCCTGCAGTGGTACGGTATCTGCACGCTTCACACAAATCCTGAAAATACAACAAAGCTGACTGAAAACGTCACAGCATTAAGCATTACTAACAGCACGACACTGCTGTCATCTGGCAATAAACCTGCAATATTTTTTTTCCCCAAAACCCGTACTTGTTAGCAGAATTGAAGGAAAAAAAACCCACATAAAGAATGCCTGAGCTAACAGTACGCTGTTTATAGATGTATATGGCCAGCTCTGAGAAGGCAACAGGTTTTGGGTTAGCCATCTAATCCTCCTGTAAATCAATGACCTCATTTCACAGACACCTTCACATAAAGGAATTACTTCTTTTTTTAATATCTAAGAGTGCAAACATACAACAGTAACAATGACACTTAACTGTTCTTCCAAGCCAAGTATTTCAACTTTAAAAGAAGTCTTCTTTGCATTAGTAACAGATGTTTTCCCAGCCACTCCAGTGTTGCACAAAACCTACATTCAAGAGAAAAACATGCGTTTAAAATCCTTGACAAAGTCTGGTAGACTATAGGACAGATCCGACATCAAAACATTTTAATATGAACAGCACAGAACGGACTGATATTCCATGGCATCTGGTTGCAGTATTAGGATCTCCTTAAGTATATATGTCTTTACTTGGAGCTCTTACTTACTTATTTACTACTCCGTTTCATCCATTTCTAAGTTATATGCATAAACCTTTCCTCATTTGTACATCTGCTTTACCTTTGCTGGCCATAAACGCTCCTTCCACATGCAAAGAACATACTCTTGATCTGTCATGACTGTTTCATGTAGAAAAGGAAAATTCCAGTGTGGTCTGAAGAAAAAGGGAAAAAGAGTTACCCAACACTTGGTCTATTTTTGTCTCCCATTTTTTACAGAAATATAGGACTTAAATAGAACACATTATTACAGTTATGTATCGTTTTACCTTTGAGATCACTGGACCAATATTACTTTGCACGCATTCTCCAAAATTAAGTTCTAACAGCATATCTTTCTATAGCTGCGCAACATAAGAAGGTCTTACTGAACATGTAAGTATGGAAAATACTGTCACAATTTAATTAAAATTAATTGTACATTCTGCAGCTCCCTACTACCAAGTCCTGATAACGGAGGCCACTTGCCACATCCTACAAATTACGCCTCGCCGTGCCAATTTTTATACGTAGTTTACAACTACAGTCCGAGTGAACCAGCTACAGAGTTCTCAGGTGTTTCTTAAAGGCCTGAAAGGCTTTAAGAAAGACCCGTTAGGAACACGAAATCCTTCCTGTACTCACCAAGCCGAAGAGTTGAGTTTTCTCGGCGCGCCGGAGCGCGGTCCTGCCGCCGAAGGTCGGTAAGAAGCAGACGTTATCACGGCACTGAAGCGCCGAACCCCGGGGGCTCGGGGCAGGGACACAAAGCCGGTACTGCTGCGCGGTTTCGGGAAACTACGAGGCTCCAACAGCTCCGCCTCCGCCGGCTCCCCCCCGGCTTCCACCGCCGCTTCCTCAGCGCCGAGGCCAGCTAAGGGCGGCGCGGGCCGCCCCACCGGCGCCCGCCGTGAGGTAAAGGCCGGCTCGCGGGGAAAGCGGGGCCCGGTGGCCCCCGCCGGGGGGACTCCCGCCGCGCTGAGGGGACGGGCCGCCCCTCCTCGCCCCCTCCAAGCCCCCCCCGCAGGGGACGGGCCGCTCCAAGCCCCCCCCGGAGGGGACCGGTCGCTCCAAGCCCCCCCCGGAGGGGACGGGCCGCTCCAAGCCCCCCCCGGAGGGGACGGGCCGCTCCAAGCCCCCCCCGGAGGGGACGGGCCGCTCCAAGCCCCCCCGGGAGGGGACCGGTCGCTCCAAGCCGCCCCGGGAGGGGACGGGCCGCTCCAAGCCCCCCCGGGAGGGGACCGGTCGCTCCAAGCCCCCCCGGGAGGGGACGGGCCGCTCCAAGCCCCCCCGGGAGGGGACGGGCCACGCTCTCCCCGCTTCCGGTGCGAGGCCCCGGGCCGCCCTCCCCTCAGGGCCCGGGGCGGGGAGTCACCGTGCGCGGAGCGAGGCGGACAGCAGAGCCGCGCCACCTCCCTCCCTACCGGATCGCCCGCCCCACCCAGTTCTGCGCGTGCGTCGCCTTCACCCCGGCAACGCGACAGCCAATCAGCGGACCCCGCTCGCGCGTAGGACGCTGCCAAAACACACACGCTCCAGCCAATCAGAGCGCCCGCTCCTCCGATTGCTCCGCCCCTATTTCTCTTTCTATTGGAGGGTTCGGGATACGCCCCGCCCCCGGCGCGGAGCGTCCTTGCCACCGGCGTCGGTTCCCCCTCGCGCCGGGGCGGTGACGTCAGGGCTCGGAGCATCTGTGTTTCCCTTGCGTGACCATGGCGACACGGGCTGCGGGCGCCACGGCAACGGGGCCATGGTGGTGACGTAGTCACGTCGGAGGGCTGCACTGTGACATCAGAGTGCGACAGCTGAGCCCCGCCCCGGGGCCCGACCGCCCGGGCAGGCCCGAGAGGCCCCGGCAGGCCCGAGAGGCCCCGCGGCCTGGCAGGCCCCGACCCGCCCTGGGCCCCGCTGAGGCTGGACGCGGTTCTCTTTACCGCACCCCCCTGCTTCCCCCTCAGCACGCTTCGTGCACCGGGCACGGCCCTGGGGGCAGAGGCCCCGCAGCCCCCACGCTCATCAAAGGTGCCTTTTCTAACGCAACGTTACAAGGGATTTGTCTTTTGGTTTTTTTTGTAGGTTGACCCTACAAAAGACCCAACGGGCCTGGTGTAACAGGCCCTGCTCAAAAAGGCTGGTTCCTATTTGCACTAAGGCAAAACGAGCGGAAGATGGCTGTCGGTCCGACAGCGCTTACACAAATCGCCGTAACCCTGGGGAGATGGGCAAATAGATGGAGTGTTCAGTTGTCCGGAGCCTGAAAATAAATCGTCGTATGAAAACAGATTAAAAAATCACAACAAAATGGCCTTCAGCAAGCTGCTATTGGCTCTGTCAATTTTTAGCCCTTGTATTCTGAGACAAACAGTAAAAACAGCCCATGTTACGATGTTTGATACTTTATTAGCTGTCTATACTTCTTTATAAATACCTGCAATATCAGAAATGTCACCACTATACCGAAGTAGTAAGTTATTAAAACACATTCTGAAAATGGTATACAGACCAAAATGGCATCTATTAGCTTTACTCCCAGGAGTACATTTTTTTCTACCTTTTAAATACTGATATTTGTGGAATAATACTTGGTTGACATGAGATAAGAGGCAAACTCCTTTTTTTGCTTACAGTTTTCCCTCGGGTGCCTTCCATCGCTGAAGACACTCTGTTAGTGGCTGTTCTCTAATGGTACCTTACTTCCCATTCTTCTGCAGGATCAGGAGTGGTCTGCGGGCAGGGCAACGTTACTCAGTGTTTCCCAGCATCGACCTCTGTTTCACAGGCTCTGGGTGTGCTGAGCACTCCGGCCTGGCCCTGCAAGGCGTTTAAATATGTATTTCATGTCAAAGGATATAAAATAGTCTTTTAAGACCTGGGTTAGTAAACAACATGGTTAAAGTTGGAGTTCTGGCCCTGCTGGAGTAAATGGGGACACGTCACAGAGTTTGAAGGACAGAGTGTGTCACCCTAAGCGTAGGATAAAGACCGGAGTTCAGCACACTGCAGGGTTCAGCCCTCTATATTAAAAACAGGAGAGAAAACAACTGCCCCGCCTGCAAAAACGCGAAGCAAAATAAATAATTTTTCCCTTGCCTAAACATTCTCCCACGTTAGCAGCGTTTGCTTTCTCCAAAGTGATATCTCGCTGCGCATCTGCTTCCCTGTGGACTGTTAGTTACAAAAAAAAGCACATTTCTGGTCAAGACCTAATATTTTTCCAATTAAAAAACCCTCTTGAACGTCTGATCTTTCCTCTGTACTCAGCTTTACAAGCACCCTAAACATAAATGAGCCTCTTACGGTATGGATCAGCCCTTACGCGTAGTTCTTTATGATTTCTGCTTGTGCTGTAACTAAACATGAAAGCTGCTGTGTTACATTTGCCTTCCTGCCGCTCTGATGACAGCTCTGACCCACCCTCTGCGCCGAGCCGGGTGCCTGTAATGGTGGCTTTCAGCCTCAGCAAAATTTCTAATTTTTGTTTGCAGCCCTTCCTTTATCAACTACTGGGTTGTACGTCCCCAGCCTGGCAAAACTAACTTCAGGTACAGATTTTGCCCTTCTCCAGCTGAGATATTTTTTTTGCCCGCACACATTGTTATACGTGTATGGCCCAAACGGCGAGGGGTGCGGGGCGCGGCCATTGCCTCGGGTTAGCAAACCTCGCGCTGGATCGCACCAGCTGGGACTGCGGAGCAGCCGCCCGGCTTTCGGTAATCCCCCCACGCGTAATATGGCTTTTCCTGTCCGATTACTTGTTCTGTATTAAAATCTGCAAATGCTTATCCTGTAGCTTGGTAAATAACTGCCTAAAAAATTTCTTGTCGAGAAGTTTGTCAACTGATTTCATTCATCTTAAAAAACCCAGACAAAATGTGTATAAACTCATTGTCCTCACTCAGGAAACAACAGCACCATTACGTGTTACAAAGTCTTACAACGCGCCGTAGAAAGAGTCGCATTGTTCTTCGTTAAAACTCGTTGTGTAAATCGTAACCTGGAACGCCAACGCGGAGGCCAGACGCGCCAGCGTTCCCGGTTCGCCACAATCCTACCACCATCACGTATCCACAGCAAGACTGAACGTGGGAAGAAATGAAACTGGAGTGGAACAAAAGCACAAATCAAGCAGAGGTCGTCTACCGTCTAGAGATAATAAAGGAACCACTGGCAAACACGGGTTCTCCGGATAGGATGAAACAGCTGGGTTCAAAGGCTCCTACAAACCTGGTCTGATACCGCAGTAAGCCTGCAGCTGGCTCTCGTGATAGCGACTGTGGCCGTAACGTCGATGGTCCGCGATAATCCAGACGCACCCTCTCCCCGAAGCAAATAAACCCTTCAGGACTATTTACAGGAACTGGCAAAACGCTGTCGTAAAGCCAACTTACTGCCTTTGCAGGGAAGGTGAAAGAAATCCTTTTTCTGCTGTTTGCTCCTCGGGTTTAAGCCACTTGGGATCTTTTCAAGCCACAGTGGCCAAAACTGTTAATTTGTCGGAAGATCGAGTCACCAGCCTTGTTTCCTCAGTCGGGTCCGTACAGACAGACACTCACAGCGACCAGGTACGACTGCACTGGCAACAGGACACTAAATAAGGGTGCTCCACACGACAGACCACGGGCTCCCGACGCACACCTACACTCGGGGCGCTCCTGTCCCCCCCGGCTTCCCCCGCCTCTCCCCGTGCCAGCGTCCGAGGGTCAGTGGGATATTGCTTGTCGAAGCCGTGGCGAGCCGGCAGCGGCGCCGAGCGCGTTAGCTCTTGCAGCCGGCGCCGTTCACGGGAACCTTGGACACGGCGGGGCAGTCGCTCCGGAAAGCATCGAGGTCCTTGGTGGCGGTGGCTTCGGGGCCGGTTGTCCCCGTCCCCTGGGGCAGGCAGGCACCCCGGGAAGGACCTCCCTGGCTGCGCCCGCTGCGGGAGCAGTCGTGGTGCCCGTGGTTGCCCAAGCGGCTGGAAGCCACCACGGCTTTCATGGCAGCCTGTTGCAAAGGCACAGTGGCGTGAGCAGTTATTAGCGTGCGTTTCCCCCTTTGATGCCGTTCCCGAGGCGCTCGAGCCCGCCGGAGCGTGCGGAAGGGGGGATCGTGCCTGCTCCTTCAGCCGCACTGAGCCGGGAAGCGCAGCCCTTCGCCTCGGGCACGGCTTTTCCCGGCAGCAGCTGCCTCAGCGGGCAGCCCCGCTGCCGCTCCCCGGGGACGCAGCTGCGCAAGGAGCCGCTCCATCGTCCTTCACCCCCCTCCCCGAGCCACCCCCCCAGCTGCCACGCGTCACTGAACATTTATCAGCTCGGGGCAGGGGAGCCTTAAAACCCAGGGACAGCAGCTCTCGGTGGCCCCAGCCGTTTGCATGAGGGGACGTGAACACGAGCCACCCCCGGGGCTTAACGGGGCTTTTTCACCTCACCTTCAGTTTCCGCCTGGCATTAAATTCCTGCAGTTTCTTCTGCGTGCTGTCCATGTGAGCAAATTTAGCGGCTTTCCCGGTGACCCAGGGATGCTCCAGAGCCTGGTAGACGGTCAGTCTCTTCTGGGGGTCCAGGACAATCAATTTTCTGACCTGTAACCAATTTTAGACACACAAAAAGGCTTCACTTGTTAAATGCCTCTAGTTTTGTTATCTTTACAAGCATTGATCTGAAGGCTTCATACTCAGCAGCTCCAAGCCCTGGCGCTGGCTCACTCACCAGGTCCTTGGCGTTGAGGGAAACCTCATCCCACCACGGGGACACGAACTCGTAGTCGCAGGTGAGGATGCGGCTGTACATGTACTGGTCCCCTCGCGGGTCGAAGAAAGGCTCGAAGCCGCAGAGCCTGCGAGCACGGGAGAGAGGAGCTACATGCCGCCGCCCGGGCCTCCCGGCGCAGCCGTGCCGGCATTTGCCGGCTGCTCGCGGTGGGCTGAGGTGGAGCAAACCGTCTCGCCGCCGCGGTTTCTGCGCCCGCGGGACCCCGGCAGTGTTACTCACAGGATGTAGGTGATGACGCCCACGGACCACATATCCACTTCAGGGCCGTACGGGCACCCGTGGAGGATTTCGGGGGCTGGAAGCAGAGTTTGGGGTTCAAATGCATGGGTGTGGGGGGCTCCCGGCAGCGCGGCCACAGTGGGAACCTCACGGCGGAGGAAACACCTCCTGGGTACCGGCACCGTCTCCCGAGCCCAGCACAGCCGTCTGCCATTCCTGCACTGAGCTGTGCACGGCCTCAGGCAGCGAGCAGCCTCCCCGGGTCTCCCTCCCGCCCCCCAGCTCTTCCCTCCCGCTCACCGCAGTACCCCGGCGTCCCGCAGACGGTTTTCATGGTGTCCTGTTCATCCACGATCTTGGAGAGCCCGAAGTCACCTTGGAGGGACACAGAGGGGAGCGGCGCTCGTGCCACGAAACCCCCCTCGTGCCACCAACCTCCCCCCCGACCCCCCCGGCAAACCCACCGATTTTAAGGGGAGCGTCGGGGGACAGGTCTGCGTAGAGCAGGTTCTCCGGCTTCAGGTCGCGGTGGACGACTCCATTTTCGTGCAAATACTACGGAGAGGGAGAAAGCAGGGCTGGGGAAGGAAGGGAAGGGGCAGGGGAAGCCCCGTCTGCCTCGGACAGAATTTGGGAGGAGGCGGCAGCGATCCGGGACCCGGCACAAACACAGAACCAACTCGCCCGACTATTTCTTTGGAAACACCCAACGCCTGGAGCGCCGGGGCTGAGGGGCACGGGAAGGACATTTCCATTTTTAAACCCTCCCGTTGCCATAGAAACCCCATCTCCAGCCGACCCGTGATGCAGAGCAGCGCTGACCTTCCTCCCTCCTCTCCTTCATCCCCCCAAATGCGGATCAGAAGAGGCGTCTCCGCCAGCAATGCCTTCGGAGGGCAAGGGCGAGCGGGCAAACGCCTCTCCCCAGGGATATTTGGAATGGGGCGGCTCTGGGTGCCTCTCCCTGGGGATATTTGGGATGGGGCGGCTCTGGGTGCCTCTCCCCGGGGATATTTGGGATGGGGCGGCTCTGGGTGCCCCTCCCCAGGGATATTTGGGATGGGGCGGCTCTGGGTGCCTCTCCCCGAGGATATTTGGGATGGGGCGGCTCTGGGTGCCTCTCCCCAGGGATATTTGGGATGGGGCGGCTCTGGGTGCCTCTCCCTGGGGATATTTGGGATGGGGCGGCTCTGGGTGCCTCTCCCCAGGGATATTTGGGATGGGGCGGCTCTGGGTGCCTCTCCCTGGGGATATTTGGGATGGGGCGGCTCTGGGTGCCTCTCCCCAGGGATATTTGGGATGGTGCGGCTCTGGGTGCCCCTCCCCAGGGGTATCTGGGAGGGTGCAGCCCCCGCAGCGACACCCCTGAACCACGCAGGGACCTCCTCGCCGGGCCATCCCCAGGGTCTGGGGGGGGACACGCCGGGGGCACGTTACCGAAACGGCTTCCAGGATCTGCTTGACGACGTGGGCCGCGTCCCGCTCGCTGTAGAAACCCCTCTCCACGATCCTGCGAGCACACAGGGTCAGCGCGGCAGCGCCCTGCCCCACACAGACCCCCCTCGCTCCCCGTCCCCCCAACCACGGTGTGCATCAGCCCTCTCCATCCTCATCCTCCCCCCACCATCGAGGTGAGATTTGTCCCCCCTCGTTAGGAGCCGAGATGGGGATCGCGGGGCTGGGCGTACCTGTCGAAGAGCTCTCCTCCCGTCACCAGCTCCAGCACGAGCGCGATCTCGGAGGGCGTCTCGAAGATCTCCTTCAGCTTGATCTGAAAGGGGCGACAGGAGGGATGCGGGATGCGGATGCGGGATGCGGATGCGGGATGCGGAGGCTGGCTGTGCCAGGAGAAGCACGCGACCGCCTAAGGGATTTACCAGGGCAGCCGGCGCATTTCCCTCCTCGCCTTTTTATTTGTTTGAACGGGAATTTTTTGAATTGTTTGGAACAAGCCCTGCTCACTTAATCGTGCGTTAAAGGTGATGCTGGGAATGGGAAGAGACGGGCACGCGGCGCCTTTATCCTCTTCATGTCTCCAGGCTCGTTAGCTGGAAGAGGAGCTCACCCAAAGCTTTTTAATTTCGCAGCTTCGTCGGTCACGCTGGCACCTCGGGCACCTCCGTCCAGCCCCGCGGCGTGGGAGCGACCCCCGGCAAACCCTGCCCTCGTCCCTCCCGGCACGGATCCTGCACATCTGCACTTGCGGGGATGCAGGAGATGCACGGAGCCCCGAGGGGCCAAAGCCACCTCTGGGACCGGGGCCCTGGGACCCCACGGGCGCTTTTGGAAATGTCCCTTGGACCATTTTGCAGCAGAAAAGGCACTAAAGAAACAAGGTTTTTCTCCTGATTTTTGTTTGTTAGTTCCCACGCGAGGTGAGCTTTGTCTGCACGAGACCTTTGTGCCACTGCAGCAAACCTGGAATTAACAGGTCTCTCTTAAAACTACGTAAAAATGCAATTTTTTTTATTTTTTTAATGGAAAACAGAGAATTTCATGCTTCTTAGGACTTTTGTGACACTGCGAATTTCATGGGGCTTTAATCATTACCTTCATAGGCTGGGTGACAAGCCGTGGTACCCCGCAGGGTGAGAGACACTGTGTGGCAGCTTATTGCATTATAATAATACACGGAAGCACTATAATTTTCCTATTAACTTCAAAAGTTTACAATCCTATTATCATCCGCTGTTGAGGTTGGTGCTGAACGATAGCGAGCGCATGGATAGCACCAGCGTAAATAATGAAACGGAGCATCTCTTCTTCGAAAAATCACTTGAACTTGGGAGTGAGCAGAACCCTACGAAAAACTCAGCGATTTAAATATTAAAACGGTCGGGCTGGTTCCTCCTCCACGCCTCCGTGGTGTCGCTGCCTGGAGAGTAAAGGAGGAGGGAGGGCAGAAATTGAGTTTTCTGTTGCGTTTCTGGTAACACATCAGAGAGGAGCCTCTCCCCACCCATGGCTGATATCAGCCAAGCATCCTCCCGGGCTGCTCCGTGCGGGCGATCCCTATCCCGGCCCATCCCTGCGTCTGCCCAAATGTCCTGGGAAGGGGGAGGCATCTCCATGGAAAAGGCTGAAGCGCCTGATTGCCCTGAAACTCCCCAATGCCCAAGGTAGGCCCACGTCAAGCTGGCCCAGGGGCTTAGGGATGCCCCGGCTCCAGCCCGTTCGTCCCCATCACCCTCATTTTTTGGAATTCCTTTGGCTTCATCTCTTGCATCAAGGTTTGGGACGACAGCGGGCGGGCAGGACATCCCCGCCGGGGCTCCTCCAGAGAGCAAAGCCGTATTGCTCCAAGGACGGTTGACGTGGGCTGGGCTGGAAGCAGCCGTGCCCGGGCTTTTGAGCCATACTGCAAAAAAATGGCTCATACTGGCAGCAGCAGCCAGCGGCGAGGCGATGTCCCGGCGATGTCCCGGCGATGTCCCGGCCACGAAATCCGTTGGAGCGGGGTCTGTCGCACCCCCGCAGAGCCAGTCCCCAGCACCACGGCGGCAGCAGCAGCCAGGTGGTTTTTTGTGTTATTTCTTTAACTCAGGTCATCTCCGAGATGCTTTTGCAATTTGCCGGTGGAACTAAGCAGCCGGGAATAAACCTTTTTACCAGGTGGAGGGACGGGGGGCACGGAACCCCCCCCGAGGCCCCTGCCGTTGCGGAGGGGCCGACGCGGCGGCCCCGGCTCTGCTGACACCAGCGGTGATTAGATCCGCTCCTGGGCGTTGCAAATCGTTCCAGCCGAGCTGCTGTTATCCCCCGAGCGCTGAGCAAGAGAAACGGTGGCCGGCCGCGCCGGGACGCAGCGCCCAGCACCCGCGGCCCCGTCCTCCCCTTTTATCTCCCCTTGCAGGATTCATTACAGACGGGCAATTTTCCGTGGTATTCATTTGATCTCCTCGATGGAAATTGCTTACCGAATGGAAATCTCAGGCCAGGGGACAGGGGGAAGACGGGGGGGGGCCTGGCTCTCGATATTGGAGCTGGGAAGCTCAAAGGTGCCACAAGACCGGGAGTTTCATGCGAGCGGGGAGTCACCGTGCCACGGCGAGGACCGGGCAAGGCAGGGAGGGGACATGGGGTGCAGGCAGGGTTTCCCGTGGGGTCGTACTCACGATATTGGGGTGTGAGAGCCGCAGCAGGACCCCGATCTCCGTCCTCACGATCTTTTTGTCAATCTGGAAAGCAGAACCCGCATGGAGGTGGTGGTGTTACCTCTGCTGCCGGGTCTGGGTCCAGCCCCCCACCATGCAGAGACCCCTCTCATGCACCCAGTACCCCCCCCCAGCCTGCTGCACCCCCAGCCCAAACCCCGGCACTTTTCTCCCTCCAGGACCCCCCAAACCTCGGCAGCGATGCCCGGCTGACAGCCCCGTGCCCATCCCGGTGCCCCACCGGTGCCAAGGTGCTTTGGGAGGGGAGCAGAGACCCCCCCACACCCTGCAGCCCCCCGCCCACCCACACTCACCGTCTTCTTCAGTATCTTGGCGGCGTACGGGGTGCCCGTGCCCTTCTCCTCGCAGCTGTACACCACCGAGGTGGCTCCCCTGCGGGAGGGCGGAGGTGCGTGAGGTGGCCTGGATGCGGCCGGGACGGAGGGGGGTCCCCGCTCACCCCACGCCCCCCACCATGACCTTTGCCAGCACCAGACCCTGGGAGCTCAGCGTGCACCTTCCCCCTGTGCATCCCCGCATCATTTCCAGCTTTCCTGGGTAAAACCATTTTAATTAAAACCGAGTCCTACAGGGGGTTTAAATCCTTAAGCGGCTTTCACGACAGGACGGAGCCCCCCTCTCTCCGCCCGCGGCCGCGAGGACAACCTCAGCGGGGACCGCAGGGATGTTGTGAGGGTCCCCAACCCGGCCGCATCCCCGCGGTGCCGGCGAGGCCACGGCAGACGGGGCGATCCCGCACCCCCACAAAACCTCCCCGCCAGGATAAACCCCTCCAAGTTACAAGAGGGTTCGTTCCCGTTAAACCCCCAGCAGTGCCCCTCAGCTGCCAGTGATTTTTTAGATCTAGTTAATAACGTTTTCTAACCACTGGACAGTGAAATCAACCCATTGCTCCAGGCCATTACGGAGCTCGTTTGCAATTTCATCTTTGCTGCCTGGTTCCTCGGAGCGGATTAATTCTCACCCCCAAGTAATCGACCACGTTTTATTGCTTTTTGGCTTCGCCGTCTTCTGGGACCGAGTTCAGGCTCTGCCTCCAGGCGCACGGCATCCCCGCCTGCCCGTGCCCTCGGCCCAGGCAAGCACGAGGGCTTCGGCATCCCCGAAAGCCCGGCCCCGAGCGCCCAGGGGCCTTTTTTTGCACCAAAATCTCCCCTGGGACCAAGACCATCCCCACAGCGACCTTTTGCTGCGGCACCACATGCCGAAAGCCCCGGCGCCGCCGGCGCTCCCCGGGGTGCTCTCGTGAAAGAGAGAGATTTGCTTTAAAAACGAGAGCGGATTTTGCAACTCATCCGGCTGAACTTGGGAATCGTGTTCCCATGGCAACGGCAGAGTCGGGTACCACGGAGCCTGGGGATGCTGCGGGGCCTGGGGATGCTGCGGGGTGAGCAAAACCCAGCAATTCTAGACCTTGGCCATTTTCAAAACATTTTCTTCCTTTTGCTCAACATTTTCTATGGAATTTTGTTTTGCAAATAAAAAGCAATTTGGAAACACATTGCTCAAGCTCGGCGGGGAGAGGTGGCCGTCACCCTCCTCTTCTCCAGCTCAGGAAAATGGGCAGACAGCTTCAATTTGAACCTAAAATGGCATCACCGCTGCTGCGACCGCAACAATAACGTGGTTCCAGTGGGAGAAACACCCGGGAGCATCTCCCCTGGCTCCAGCAGCCCTCCCGCAGCCGGGGCTCAGCTCACGGCAGGCACGGTTCCCAAACGCGCCGGGTGGTTTGCAGTAAACTCTGCCCTGCCGCTGCCTTTCCGTGTGCGGCAGACGCCCGGTTATTACCCCCATTTCCCAGCCTCCTCCTTCCACCCCCTCGCTGCGGCTGAATCCCAGCCCGGACCCGGCGCCTCTCGCCCTCCCGCCTTCCGGCAAGATTTTTTCCGCCTGGACAATTTGCAGCCTGATTCCTGCTGCTAACAGGATCGTTTAGAAGCCCTCGGCTCGGCGTTTAGGAGGTGCTGGGGTTGCTCCTCGGATGCAGCGCAGCCTGCTGTGCCCGCGGCGCGGCACCGGCTGCCCCTCGCGCGTTCCCAATTACGGCAGCGGCTGGATTCGCGCCGGCATTCGCTACACCCCGGCCCCTCGCCCCGCCGGCCCCAGCAGCCGCCGCTCGCTGCTGCTTAAGGCTTCAAATAAATATCCGCAATCAACCTTGACTGCGACAGGAGATAATTGCATTTGCTTTACAGATGAACTGGAAAATGTCGAACAATGGGATTTGCCGAGAGAGCCTGGACCGGCGGCGGGGGCACGTGCAGCCTGCCAAGCGCCGGGGCCGGCCCGTGGGGACGATGGGGTGAACCCGCGGCCGAGCCGGCACCCCGGCTGGACGCTGCTGCCCACAGCCACGCTGCGACGGCCGAGAGCAGCCCCCAGACTGCTCCGAGTCACCCCCGGGGCACGCCAGGCTGGGTCCTCCCCGCTGGCATGGCAGCACGGCCGGTGGGACGGCCACCCCGCGCTCCCTCCGTCCAGCCCCTGCTCCCTGGGGCTGCTAAGAGCAGGATCCGACCCCGCAGTCCGGCACGGCGGCTCGGGCGGCTTCGGTGCACTAAGCAAAAGCCATGCATGGCAAGTGGGCTACCACCGCCCCGGATCACTCCGTGTGCCCACCGCGCCGGGCGTGCAGCCGCGAGCAGATGGCCCCGAGACCGAGACCAGTTTGATTTAAACCTGGATGGTTGGAAGGAATCCGGGGGCTCAGCGCCTGTCTCTCTGTCCTACATCCATCGGTGCAGGATGCTGCCGAGCCCTGGGCTGACACCGGCCACGCCTCGCTAAGAAGCCTTAAATACCTGCTGTTACCAAAGCTGCTGTTTTTCAGGCTCAAAGCTCCTCTCCCGATGGAAACCCTGTGGACGGCTGGGGCTGGCCCAGCCTGAACCACCACCACCAAAAACATCCATTTCTGAGCCCAGGTTTATAGAATCATGGAATCATTAAGGTTGGAAAAGACCTCTAAGATCATCGAGTCCAACCGTCAACCCAACACCACCATGCCCACTGCACCATGTCCCTAAGCGCCTCATCTACACGGTTTTTGGATACCTCCAGGGATGGGGACTCCACCACGTCCCTGGGCAGCCTGTTCCAAGGCCTGACCACTCTTTCAGTAAAGAAATTTCTCCTCATGTCCAATCTAAACCTCCCCTGGCGCAACTTGAGGCCATTTCCTCTCGTCCTATCGCTGTTACTTGGGAGAAGAGACCGACCCCCACCTCTCTACAACCTCCTTTCAGGTAGTTGTAGAGCGATGAGGTCTCCCCTCAGCCTCCTCTTCTCCAGGCTGAACACCCCCAGTTCCCTCAGCCGCTCCCCATCAGACTTGGGCTCCAGGCCCTTCACCAGCTTCGTTGCCCTCCTCTGGACACGCTCCAGCACCTCCATGTCCTTGTGGTGAGGGGCCCAGAACTGAACACAGGATTCGAGGTGCGGCCTCACCAGTGCCCAGTACAGCCCCCCTCAAACGGGGCTGTCAGACTTTCCGCACACAGGTTCCCAGCACCCCCTTGACCCCCCTGCCCTGGGGGCACTGGGACACCGGCTGCCCCTCGTCACCTCCCCTCTGGCTGGGAGCGTTCCCAGCACGGGAGCTCCTCGGTGCCAGCGCTGCCGCTCTCCTCCGCAGGACATGGGAGCTGCGCCCGGGCATCTCCGGGATGCGTCGTGGCCCCTGGGGCACCGGCAGCCTCCCGGGCCCGCGGGCGCTCGGCACCGGCCCTGGGCTCCCCCGGACGCCGCATCCTGAGGGCTGGGAAAGGGCCGAGCTGCCGCGGAGGACGGCAGCGCCAGGGCGGTGTGTGCCAGCGGTGAGGGCAAACCTGCCGGGGAGGCAGAGACGGGCACTGCCTTCGGGCAGGTTTAAGACACGTGTCCCCTGGCAGCCCCGGGAAATGGCACACAGCACCCGCGGGACCTGGCAAGCCAGCCCTGACGTTCCCTGCCCATGAGGATTTACAGTAGGACCTCAAATAAATATGGCACGAAACCTTCCACCAAGCAGCCGGTGTCTGCCACGGCAGCTCCCGTCAGTGCCACCGCACGCCCCACGGCCACGGGGACAGAGCCGGTGCCCTCGGTGGGACCTTCCAACCCAGGGGGACAAATCCAGATCGGGGAATAAATCCCCCCGTGGGGCCGCGTCCCTTCGCTGGGGCTCGTGCCGCCCGTCCTTTGCAGGGGGCTGCTGCGGGAGGGACCCACCGCGGCCCCACGCCGTGCCGGGCTCATCGCCCACCTCCCCAAAACCTCGGGCTGCTCAGAGGGGAGACGGGTCTCACCACGGGGGTGAGAAACATACGGCTCCACGCGCAGGGGGAGCCCGGGCCCCATCCTGCAAACCCTCAGTGAGCGCTCCCGAAACCACTGCTGCGGCGTCACGACAGATCCCAAGCCCCAGCTTACGTGTCAGGACAGGGTCTCCCGCCATCCGCCCCCCCCTTATCCACCCCTCCATCCCCCTTCATCCACCCCCCCCGCATCCCTCCATCCCCCCCCGCATCCCTCCATCCCCCCCCGCATCCCTCCATCCCCCCCCGCATCCCTCCATCCCTCCCTCTCTCCCCCAGGCCAGTCCCTGCCCCCATGGGGACACGCTCCCGTGCAAGGACCCCCCGCCAGCCCCTGCCGACCCCCCCCCGGCAGCCGGTACCGTCCCAGCTCGGGGCCCATGACGTAAAAATCTTCCAGGGCCGTCTCGCGGTGGGACCCGTCGATCCAGTACTCGCTGCCGGTCTTGGAGGAGGGCATGGTGGGCCGGGGGCGGCGAGCTCCCGCCAGCTGCTGGGAAGAAGAGACTCAGCCATCGCCGCGGCCCCCCCGCCTCGCTGCCCCCACGCGGGCGAGCGCCCAGATGGCCCAGCAAAAAGCAACGCTCGGGATTATCGAGCGCGATGAAGTCGCAGCCACAAATCTCCTTCCCAGCAGGCACGTACGCTGCCTTTTTTGAGATAATACCCCCTGCCTATATCGGGTCCCTCCCTGCTTTTCACACCAGGCCCCCCCCCACCCCTCCCCGTTTCCCACCCCATCCTTCCAGGGCTGCCTCGGCTTTTCAGAGCCCGGCAGGCCGGACCCTGCACCCAGAGCCCAGGCTGTGCCCCACAGGCTGGCACATTGGGGTATTTGCACCCCGATTCCCGCAGTCACCCCCAAAACCACCCCGACATCAAGCACGCCTGCCGGCCGGGGCCTCCCGCCCCTTGCTCTTTGCAACCCCGTTAATATTCGGGTCGGATTTGGGGACCCGGCACGTACCGTTAGCTGCGGCGTCGCTGCACGGCGGAGCCGTGTCCCCCTCGGCGTTGCCTCATCCCCGGCGCGGGGCGGCTGTGCGGAGGGTGGGCGCTGGGTGCGGGGGCCGCTCAGCCCCCGCACACCTCGGTGCCGGCGCCGTGCCCAGCTGCAGCCCCCCGGGCCCGTGCTGCCAACCGGCGGGCCGGGCCCCCCGCGCTGCTCCCCACCGGGGGGGTGTTAGGGCTCAGCTCCTTGGTGGTGCTGTGCAGGGTGCTGAGCGGCGCTGGGGCACAGGGATGGAGGGATGCAGGGGTGGAGGGATGCAGCAGGGATGCAGGGATGGAGGGATGCAGCAGGGATGCAGGGATGGAGGGATGCAGCAGGGATGCAGGGACGTGGGGATGCGGGGATGCAGGGAAGCGGGAACGCAAGGATGCGGGGAGAGAGGAAGGAGAGGATGCGGGAACGGGGCTGCGGTGCCCGGGGACCCTCCCAGGCAGCATCACCGGCTGGCGCCGCTTCCCGGCTGGCTCGGCCGTGCCACCCCACGGCCCGACGCCGCCACTGCACCGCACCCCGCCAGCCCCCGGGGCTCCGGGCTGTGCTCGGCGGGCGGGGGGCGCAGGGTGGCCCCGGGCCCCCGCTCCGCGCTGCAGCCGCTGCCCATCACTCGAAGCCCAGCGCCGGGATCCGGCCCCAGGCTGGGGGGGTACCGCGCCGGATTGGGCCCCGCTCCCCGGGGAGCACCCAATGCCCCGCACCCCCTCGGGTGCCGAGGGACGGATCCCGCCCCGCATCCCGGGGAGCGCCCATAGCCCTGCACCCGCCTCGGGGGCCCAATCCTGCCCTGCCCCGGGGAGCACCCAGAGCCCGGCATCCCCCGGTTCCGGGGGCCCGATCCTGCCCCGGGGAGGACGCGGGCGCTGCCGGGCGCGGCCGCAGGGTGACGCCGTCGCCCGCCGGATGGGAGCGGGGGGGTTGGGGCGGGGTGGGTGAAATAGGGGCGGGAGGGGGTGGGGCAGGGCGGGGCTGAGATTGGGATTGGGGCGGGATTGGGTTGAGAGGGTGGGGATGGGAAGGGGGGGATTGGGGTAGGGTTGGGTGGGATGTGGGATGGGGCCAGGGGTGGGGCTGGGGTGGGAATGGGGACGGGACTGGGATTGGGGATAAAGTGGGCTGGGGCCAGGAGCAGGATGGGAATGGAGATAGGACTGGGGGGGGACTGGGGATGGGGCTGGGATGGGGCCAGGGACAGGTTGGGGATGAGGATAGGGCTGGGGTGGGATTGGGGATGGGGTTGGGATGCGAATGGGGATAGGATTGGGGTGGGACTGGGGATGGGATTGGGATGGGTTGGGAATGGGGATAAGATTGGGGTGGGATTGGGAATGGGGTTGGGATTGGGGATAGGATTCAGGGGGGACTGGGGATGGGGCTGGGATAGCACCAGGGACGGGCTGGGAATGGGGACAGGGCTGGGGTGCAGGTGGCCCCATGGCTGGGACCGTCTACATTGTCGGGGAGCCCCGTGGGGTTTTGTGTTTCCCGCAGCAAAGGGACCGAGCAGGAGGTTTCTCCTGAACGTACACGGGGAGGAAACGAATCCCGGCCGAGCCCACGGCCGCGGGTCGCACCACGCTGAGGGTGTCAGCTCTGATGGTACCCAACATGCAGGAGGCGTGCGGGGGGGTTCAGCAACACGCTCCGCTCCCCCTCCTTGTCAGCAGTGGCCGGGAGCCACCCGGGCGAGAGGGGCTCCCTGCCAAACCCTCCTCCACAGGAGCAGATTTTTATGTTTTGCTATTAAAACTTGGAAAGAGGGCGAGCGTCCTGCGGGGCAGCGACCTTCCACGTGGGACCGACGGGTGCCGATGCTGGCGGGGCTCCAGGGACGCTGCACGGCCCCCCACCGCCGCGGCTCGGATGGGAGACCCGCATGAAAGGACCCGCCACGAAGGTCTCGCCGGCACGAAACGTCCTCCTTGTAATGGGCTTCCCAAGTATTTATTAGAATATTTTATCATATCTGAGGGAGGCAAACTCAGCCTTGCTTGATCTGGTCTGGTTGCGACTCTCTTTTGAAAGGGATGTTCTTAAAGGGAGTGACCTGCTAAGCGCATACATTGACTCTGCCTCCGTTACTCCCCATCCTGCTATGTTGTGGAGACGAGGGTGGGCTGGAAGAGGCTGGTTTGAGTAATTAATATTTATCGCTTCATCTAGAACAAGCACAATCCCCTTGTTCATCCCCAGCCCCAAAAGGAGTGGGGGGTTGCATTTGAAGAGCGGAGGCAGCCCCTTCCCTTCAGAAACCCGGTAATAGGCCTCTTGGCGAGGGGGCTGCAATCCCACCCGCCGTGCCTGCAGACACCCACTCTGCCACCCGTGGGTGGGTGCTGGATGGAGCGTGGGGCTGGATCCAGCCTGGGAAGTGGGAGACGAGATGGGGCTGCGACAGCAGCCGGGCAGCCCCGGTCCCCTGCACACCCCACAAGCACATCAGCCCCGGGAGGAGGGGGTGCAGCACCCTGACCCCAGCCGGGACACCTTCCCGGGGCGCAGACCTGGCCCCAAACCTGCGGGAAGGGGCTGGGCTGCACCTCCAGGGTCCGGCCCTGGCACCGGGCGAGCTCTCCCGGGAACCGGCCCGTCCTCCCCACGGCTGGGTGGGAAGATGGGGCTGGAGGAAAGCCTCTAGCCTTTTGTCTGCGGGAGAGGAATTAATTATTTTGTTCTCTCATTACACTGGAATAAAATCCATTTTGGAGCAGCATAAATTTAGGTGCCTGAAGTTGCTTTTTTTAACACCCTGGGAAACATTTCTCTCCCGCTCTCGCCCTTTTCCATATTATTTCTGTCTCATTGTGCAGCCATCGACGTTCCGGATGAAGCACAAGATGGAGGGGCATTAACCCAAGTACAGCAAAGGGGCTGCGCGGGGCGCGGAGCCATCCCGGGCAGAGGGTGGGAAGGCGAGGCCGAGGCAGGGACCCCCGAGGTGCCCCCGAACCCCACAAGCCACCAGCGCTGGGCTGGGGGTCGCCGGCAGAGCACAGCCCGGGCAGAGCGGCGGCTGGGAACGGTACCCAGGAGAGGGGCCGGCCGCCGCCTCCCGCCGCCGAGCGATGCTCAATTGTTTGGAACATAAAATGGAAATTAATACATACGGTTAAACTCCCCCCTTGGCATCCCCCCCCCTTCCCCAGCGCCGCTCGCCTTCTTAATTGAATGGCACGAAGCAAATGAGGTCAGAGCTCACTTAAGCCAGACAAGGACACAGAAACACATCGCGCCGCCTGACAGCGAGACAGGTCTGTCTACCTAGTGATGTTTAGCATTCCTGCCAGGAACCGCTCATTAAAAACCTAAAAGACGGCTTAAGCATCCCATTAGAGACCCTCGCGGTCTGTGGTTCCTTCCCTCGCAGATATGTTTGTGGTGAGAGGCCGGCGTGCGCCGGGGAGCGAGGATCAGGGCTGGGCGGTGGGAGGGAGGAGGGACGGGGTTTGCACGCCTGCTGCGGGGCCGCATCCTTCCCCATCACCAGCAACGCCGGCCCGTGGAGGTGCGGGGTCCTTTGGGGTGCAGCGGCAACACGTGGGGGTCCCTCGTGCACCCAGAGCAGGAGGGTAGGAGAGGCAGGGAGAGATGAGGCCAGCTGGGATGCCGCCAGAGCAGAGCAAGCCCCGTGCCTGGGACGTGCTGCCGGGGCTGAGCTCCTGCTGCTGGTGGTGCCCAGGACCCCCCTGCCCCATCGCCTTCCTCGCGCTCTCCCCTCTCTCCAAAGAGATCCCCTCGGCCGGGGTTGCGGGAGCACCCACGCTGTGCCTCAGTTTCCCCAGCTCTGGCAGGGCAGCACAGCCCACCTTTGCACAGGGCCACGGGTGCTGAGCCTCCCCATTTTCGGAGCATCCCTGGGGATGTCTCGGGCACCGACTCCTGCTCTCGGGCCAGACCCTGCTGCTTTCGGTGCTCCGCAGGTGCCGCTCCAGCCGTGCCCCACCGACGGCAGGTGACCCGGCCGTGCGGGCACCCGCCGTCCCGCAGATCCCTGCAGGACCCGGCCCTTCCCGGGCTCCTCCACGAGGCTTCGCCTGGGCAGGCTCCATGCCGGGGCTGCGGGCACCCATCCCCACGTCCCTCCCGCCCTGCTGCCATCACCGCCCCGGGCTGGCTGGGTGCTGCACGCCGAGGTGCCGGGGTGAGGTCCCCGCTGCCCACGTCCCCCCCAGCGGGACCCCGGGGCAGGCGGGTGGCAGCACTCGGAGCCACCCCAGGGCTGCTCAACGCCCCAGCCAGGAGCACCCACGTTTCGAGGCCTCGCTCAGGCAGGAGCACGTTGTGCCGCGGCCTCGGGGCTTCAGCTGCTCCGGCGAGCGCCGGGTGCCAGGGCAGAGCCTCCCGCCCGGCATCTCCCGGAGGTGGCTCAGGCATCCAGCGTTTCCCTCTTTAAACAAAGGCAGCGTCTCCCTGCGCCGCCTCGTCCTCCCGCTCCTCCTCCTCTTCCTCTTTCTCTCCTTTCTCCCTCTCTTCCTTTTTCTTTTTTTTTTTTAAAAAAAAAAAAAAAAAACAACAAGAAATGAGTTGTCTTCCGCAGATGTGACTAAAAGCACTCTGGAAATGTCAGCCACTGCTGGAAAGGGACCCAGATAACATTTAGCTTTAGGTAAGAGAGTAGATTTTCTCTGCGCTAATTCATATTTATAAGCTCTCCTGTTCCCGGGGAGAGCGCGGCACTGATAGCACTTGCTGATTGCTAGCGAGCGGAGCAGGGAATTGTTTTCATATCTGAGATTAAAGAGTGGTTTCTGCTCCCAGTGGCACCTGTGTATTTACGCTGGTCATTCTCAATTCATTCTTATAAGATTAAGACTGGAAATGGGAAATGGTTATATAGTGCCGAGCCCCGGAGAGGCCGGGGGCCGCGGGGGGCCGGGGCAGCGCCGGCTCGGTGGCCCCGGCAGACGAAAGCCCAAGGCGGGGGTAGCGGAGCCCAGACCCTGAGCCGGGGACAGCCCGGTCCTTCGCCGGGGGACGGGGGGGTCTGCACCCCTTTGGGGGCTCCTGGTGGGAACGCTTCACCGAGACGGAAACGCCTTGGCCAGATCCGGCGGGACGGTCCCTCCACACGGCCCCGGTGGGGACGGACGGGCCATGGATGGGGGATGGATGCGGGATGGACGTGGGATGGACGGCCGGAGCGGAGCGGGCAGCGGGACGGACACAAGCCTGCGATAGGTTAGGTGAAAGATTTCTCTCTATTATTATTTTTCAACACATCCTGGGGTTTGTGTCAGCTGATTAAAAGCAAACAAGTAAAGCCCTTCTTCTCCACAGCGGATCAAGGATTTGGGAACTTTTAGAGCTTTATTTAGTTTTTATCTTTTTTTTGTCGTTGTTTTGAGACCATGTTTGCAAACTGGCTGAGCAGCTCCAGAGAGAGTCAGAGCGTAAATATGGGGGGGAGAAAAAACTGGGTTGTGTTAGGGACTGCAGGGCCTGGAATTAGGGGGAGGAAAGGGGAAAAAAAAAGGGGAGGAGGCGGGGGAGGCAGGAGGGGTTCGGGGTGGAAAGGGAAAAAGGCGAAAGGATAAACAAGACAATGGCAGAAGGCACCCCGGGGACTTCCTGAGAGGTTTTAGAAATTCAAAATACGCCTTAGAGCCTCAAAGCTGTGTCAGTCACAGCCCCGGCGCAGGGATCACTAAGGCTGTGGCCAAACAATACCAGATTGTCTGAGGAAGGTGGGAAAATAGGGGGTCTCAGCGGCTCCCGCTCACACCAGCGGTTCCGCTCGTCAAGCACGCGTTCCACATGAATCAATTCTGGACAGAGCCTCGGCATAATCCCCGCCAGCCTCGCTATGACAACTTGAAGGAGAATTCGGCGGCTGAGTGACAGCAGACGGAGAACTGACAAGGCAAAAGACTGCAGGACTTTCCTTTGCTTTTTTTGCCTTTTTTTTTTTCTTTTCCCCCTCCCTCCCTATCCCCCCACTCCACCCCCGGTAGCTTTTTTTGGGCGCAGCTCGTTTGGGCGCGCACGCGTCCGCACGCTCGAGTGCTCGCACATGTGTGCTCCCGGAGCGGGCCAAGGGGCTTTGCGCTCTCCTTGCACCCAAAAAGACCCCTCTGACCTTACTGCTGGGGTACCCCAGCCCGGGGGGTGCTCGGGGCTCCAGCCAGCTCTCCCGTCCTGCCAAGCCCGAGCTGACTCTGCATTTTGGGGGGAAGGCGCAGGGGGAAGAGCAGCGAGCGCAGGTGGGGTGGGGGGTCCCAAGGGTGCCCACGCCGGGGGTGCCCAGCTCACGCACCAGCCAGGAGCCCGCGGGAGCCACGGCAGTGACCTCCATGCAGGGCTATGGCGAAGGAGGACACCTCACCTGCACCTGGAGCATCGGCTGAGGTTTTCTGCGGCTTTAGCACAGCCCCTCGGGGGGCAGGGGGCAGCTGCAGGACCCCCCCCCAGAGCGGGGGGCTCACAGCATCCCCTGCGAGGCCGTGGGGGTGCGGGCGGGGGGCTGACAGGGGCAGCAGGGCTGCAAACCAGCCATTAAGGCTTTAATAACCCCGGGCTCGTTATCCGGGGGGGGGGTGTGATGTGCAGCCTGGCTCTTCCAATCAGTCCTTTGCTGTGATCACCCACATGTGTTCCCAGTTTGCTTTCGAGGGGGTCCCCACACCTTCCCCCCCCACCCGGGGGTCACCGCCTGGGCCGGGGGACCAGGACAGGGACCGGCAGCTCACCGCCACGCCGTGCCGGGGAAGCAATAGGCAGAGCAGGGCTGGTTGGGGCACGGGTGGGCGTTTGTGGGGAGGGGGCCAGGCGGCGAGGAGCTGCTCTGAGATAATATTTAAAGATTACGGTGGTTAAAGATGCTCCTCCGGCCCTGCAGCTAAAAGATGCGCTAATCACCTCCCTGCGCCTGGTGCCGCTTACCCCTGCCCTCCCACGCTCCTGCCTCGTTAGGTAAACGGCGTGTATTATTAATAATCATATCAAGAATAAAAAGTGCTTTTGTCACCTCTGGATCCCGCTCCTTTTCGGGCTCCCCTGTTCCGGTTCCACATGCCTGCTCGGGGAGGCAAGAGGGATAAAGGAAACTAATTAAAAATTGCCAGTGTCTTATGTTGGAGCATTTGGGTGCGTTCAGTAGTGAAAGACAAGCGTCTTGTTGCAAGAAAATCAATTTTACAGTTACAGGAGCAGAATAAGTAGAGGTGGTGCGTTAAAGCAAGAGGATGAGCAGGGGCTCCGAGGGTGCCAGCTCGGCGCCTGCCGCAGGGGTGCGGGACGAGCCGCCCCGGGGGTGCTCTGGGTACCCCCATGTCCGCACCCTGAGCCTGCCCCGGGGCGCTGGCTGCTGCGGAGCCACGGCCGCTCCCCCTCAGCGGCGGGTTTTGCTCAGACCGTGGGGTTTTTCACCCAAAGCAGCTCTGCAAATCAGCCCGGCGCCGCAGCCCGGGCTGGCCAGCCCCACGGGGAGCGGGGGTCAGGAAAGCCAGAATTGATCCCCAAAAAGCCCCCCCCCAGCATCGCCGCGAGGTGCAAGCGGGGCTGGGGGTCGTCCCGTCCCGACCCCCCGGCACGTCCCCGCTCCCGCTCTGAATCCATTACCCAGCCCCGCCGCACGACCCCCATCTGTATTTTCTGTACATCGCCTGCCTCTCCGCAGGCATGTGGCTAAAACCGATTGGTTTCCTCCACAATTTCACTGTCTTTTGGGGGTCAGGAAAATGGTAAACAAGGCAATTATCCTTGGCGGAGGGGGTTAAACGCTCCCCACCCCGCGCAGCTCTCCGCCCCCCGCCCCTGGGTTTCCCTGGTGCTCGGGACAGTTATCGGCTGCCTGGAAATGGGGGAGCAGCAGACGGGGGGCCCGAACCAAAATGACTTTTATGTTAAACTGGATGCGGGCAGGCAGGGAGCGGGGCGGGAGCGCGGCAGGAGCACGGGCGGCCGCGGGGGTCCGCTCCGGGACCCCCCCCTTCGCTGGTACCGGGGTCTCTCTGCTGCTTCATCGCCGCCGCGGTGACCCCTCCTGCGTCCCCTTCCCGGCCCCGGCAGGATTTTCTTTTCTTTGCTCGTCACACCAGGACAGCGCCGATCCCTAATCCTCAAATCGTCCCTTGCCGGTTTTACATACATCTCTAAGCTCCTCATAATAGATTTATTTAAAAAAAAAAAAAAAAAAGAAAAAAAAAGGGAAGGAAATAAAACCCCCTCTGTGGGTTATTACAGGATATTTTTGTTTTAATTGAAAACTACTCCAAGCACAGAGGGCCGGATCCTCGCCGGTGTAACCCACTTGGAGCGATGAGACCACTTTACGCCGGTGCAGGATCTGGCCCGCCCTGCCGGATCCCACCCCGGCCCCTGACGGCTGCTGTCAGGAGCATCCTCCGGCCCGGCCGGGGAGCTCGGCATCCCCGAAGACCGGGGACGTGAGGGACCGCGGCAGGACCAGCCTGGCCAGGGACCCCCAGCGTCCCCCCACCCGCCCGGGGGGGGTTTTGCAGCCTGGCACCCACCGTGCCCCTCGCACCGCCCAGCCCCGTGGGGGGAAAGGAGAGGCCGAGGCTGCCCACAGGCGGAGGGGAGCACCCCCCTGCAAGGGCACCCCCTCCTCCCGCACCCCCTCAGGACAGCCATTAATTGCAGGGATGACTTTTCGGCCGAGCCAGGCTGGCTCAGCCGGGATTGTCTTGTTTCTCTGCACCAGATTGAAAATCGATACGGGAGAAAATTGAAAAATACACATTTGGGGTGACAGGGAGAGGGACGGGGGGCACCAGGTACAGCCGGCGCCGTCGTAACGGGCTTCGCACGCCCGGCGGGTGGATAAATCGTTCCTTTCCCTGGGAAAGGGGAGCCGAGGGGGCCGGGACTGACCGGCTGGTTGTGGAGCGCAGGATGGGTGCCAGCGAGCCGCCTTCCCTTCATTAGGATCCGTGCCGCTCATCCCCTTAACAAGCCGCCTTGGAAGCCTTTGAGCGCTTCCAGCCCTGCTGAAGGCAGGAGCCGGCTCTGCTGCTTTCCCCGGTCCCCGCCTGGCCCCGCGGGGCCGGTGTCCCCGGGGGGGGGAACCGAGGCGGTTATGGATCCCAGCGCTGCCGTAACCGGGGGCCGTGGCTGGGCCGCCGTCGGCAGAGCCTGCCCGGCCTCTCCTGCGGGCAGCGCAGGGCGGCCGCTCGCCTTCCTCCCGCTGCGGTGCCTCGGGTAAGGGCAGCGCATGTGCGGGGGGGCCACCGCAACGCCACCGTGCGTGCACATGTGGGCGTGCTGCAACATGTGTCTGGGCGTGCTGCAATGTCAGTGTGTGTGCTGCAACATGTGTCCGTGTGTGCTGCAATGTCTGTGTGCACGTGTGCGTGCTGCAACATGTGTCCGTGTGTGCCGCAATGTCAGTGTGCATGTGTGCGTGCTGCAACATGTGTCCGTGTGTGCTGCAATGTCAGTGTGCACGCGTGCGTGCTGCAACATGTGTCTGGGCGTGCTGCAATGTCAGTGTGCACGTGTGCGTGCTGCAACATGTGTCTGGGCGTGCTGCAATGTCAGTGTGTGTGCTGCAACATGTGTCCGTGTGTGCCGCAATGTCAGTGTGCACGTGTGCGTGCTGCAACATGTGTCTGTGCATGCTGCAATGTGCGTGCACGTGCACCAGTGCATACTGCAACACCTGTGCGCAGGGGACACAGCCCTCTCCACGCCTCGGTGTTCACACGCCGTGGGTGCCCTGCCAGCCCCTCGCTGCCCCCCCGGCCCCCGCGGGCAGCCCCTGCCCTGGACCCCGTAGATGGGGTTTGCTGGGGCATCGCCGGCGCAGGGGAGCGGCTGCATCACTACCCAAACTTAATGAAGTCGCTGAGATGGTTTCTTGGAGTTTGCTCGGCCGGGTTTTTTTTGGAGCGAAGTTGCCTTGAAACCCGGTTCTCTGCGGTCTGGGGAGAGAGGGAGGTGTCCGGGTGAATTAGCATTTACGTAGCTGTGCCTTGCATTTCAAACCCCCCTTTATCTCTATTAGCACCTAATAAAGACAGAGCTTTGCTCTAATTCATAATTATAGCACTGGATGGAAATATTTGTGTTTCTCTTCCCTGGGAGTTTGCCTCCAAACCCCTCAGCCAATTTGGAAGGAAAGATGGCCGGGTTTCCCCCGGCCAGCGCTGGGGCCGTCCCGCTGGCCAGCGAGGGGCTGCTGGGGCGCCCGCGCGTGGGGCAGAGCTGGGGGCCGCAACTGTTTGCACGAGGGCTCGATTGCACAAGGGCTACTTGCACGAGGGCTACTTGCACGAGGGGTGCTTGCACGAGGGGTGCTTGCACAAGGGGGTGCTTGTACAAGGGCTCAGCTGCCCGCACGTCCCTCGTGGCTCCCGCCCGGCCGGCTGCAGGGGACACAGCGGTGGCCCTGCTGCACGCAAGCCCCTGCCCGGCACGGCCCTTTCAGAGTCCAGAAGCCCACTGGGCTCAAAGGGCCACCCTCGCCTCGCTGGCTGCGGCCACCCAGGGCTGGATTTGGCCAGCAGCCGTGCGGGCAACCGCCAGGTCGGCCGCCCCGCCGCGGCTCTGCCTCAGCCGTGCAACGAGCTCGTTGTGGATTCACGGCACTCCCTGGCACAAATGGGTTTAAACTACCTTAAGTGTTTCAGCAGGGAACTGGCGCTGGCGGTGTAACACTGTATTACCGCAGCATTAGGAGGGAAGTATTGATCCTAATCCCCTGGTTCAAAAATAGGATTATCAGAAGGGGAGGGGAGGGAGGGGGTGCGGGAGGATGCCCCGGCCCCGGCCCCAGCAGCCCCGGTCCTCGCGGCGGAGGAAGGGGCTGGGGGACCACAGTGGTACCGGGATGCCCCTCACCCCGAGATGGCTGCATCCCCCCCTGACGCCCCACGGGGATTCAGCCACCCCGGGCTCCGCGGGAAGGGGCCGAAGCGGCGTTTGGGTGAGGGTGAGCTGTCGTCGCAGGATTTCTCCTCCTGCAGATCAGGTCGGCGTCTCCTCGTGGCAGTGACCGCGGCATTAGCGGTTCCATTTGACTGTCTCCAGATGCATATTTCCACTACCCTGAAAAGCCATCCTCCCCGATCAATACCCGCGCCTTTAGCCCTGATTGATTGATTGATAGAACAAACCACCGCCAGCTCAGCCCCTGCTTTCCCAGGCCTGGGGGGCTTTGCTGGATTTCTGCTACATTTTCCTCTTGCTATTACTCTTTCTTTTACCCTTTGTTGCCCGGCGAGGGGGGAGCAGACCCTGCCCCGTGCTGCCGGCTCCTAACGGGGTGGGCTGCCAGGTTCTGCGTGAGGATGGGGCCGAGCGGGGCTGGGGGGGCTGCAAAGCCCGTGAGAAATGGGGTTGCACGGGGGAGCAGATTGCACCGGGAGAAGGTTGCACCGAGGTGCGGGTTGCACCGGCAACAGGTTGCACCGAGGAGGTGCCGCCGTGGCACGGCTCCCCGCGCCGTGCCCCCTGCCCCCCGGGAGCCCCCCGGAGCCCCCCGGGCCGATGGCAATGGTAGTCAGTCATGAAAGGGGGAAACGGATTCACTCGAGTCCTCTGGTGTGCGTCTTATTGCCTGTGACACCGGCCTGGATGGCTGCTGATTATTATAGATTAATGCATACGATCGAGGCTGGGGATGGATTCGGGGCTCTTCCGTGCAGGAAAAGAAGAGGGGGGGGTCTCTGAAGCCCACCGTCCTGCCTCCCCCATCCCAGCCCTGGGGTTTTCTCCTGCCGGCTTGGCCCCGGCTGCCGGGCTGAGCCCCCGCGGCACGGCCGACCCCTCCTCGGCTGTTTGCCTCTCCCTGCCTGGCTGACTCTGAATACAGTTCGCGTTTCACTCCTAATCTCCTCTCCTTCGTTTTTAATCCCCTCTCTCCTCCCGGGCTGCTTTTCCCTCTCCTCCCTCGCCTCCTCTCCTTCCCTCTCTCCCTTCGCCCTCCCCCTCCCCGCAAGACAAATTACCCTTAATGATATGCTGAAGGCCATGACACCCATGTTGTCTCTTTGTCATCCTTCCCGATGCAGCGTGAAGAGATAATACAAAATGCGGCACTTCTCTGCAATTGAGCGCCAAGACAACTTGCTAATCCCTTAATAACGCGGCGGCCAGGCCCCATCGGCTGGTGGCTCCCGCCGCCGCATGCCAAATCACCGCCGGCGCTGCCAGAGGCCGGCCGTGCCCCTCGCCGGCGTGGGCGCGCGGTGCGTGCCGTCTGCCGGGGCCGTGGGTCCCCCCGGCCCCCGTGGGTCTGCGGGGGGCAAAAACCGCAATGAACGGACCCAAAAGGATGCGGCGAGAAGATGGGGCCATGGGGGTGTCACGGGGCAGCGTGGAGGGGGCGGCTGCCGGCCCCAAGGTTAAAAGGGCCGTACCCCTGCGGGCCTGATCCTGACTCTGCTGGTGCCCATGGAAACCCCATCCCTGATGGCTGCTCTCGGTCTGGCCCCGCTGCGGAGCAGGGCAGGGCACGGCCTCAATGTGCATCAACCCATTGCTCACCAGTGGGGCTCTGGGCATCCCAGAGGGGTTTATGCCCTGTGCCCACCCCCCAGGGTCCTTCTGGGGGACGAGCACGGCTGCACCCAGAGCATGGCTGCACCCAGCGCATGGCTGCACCCAGGGCATGGCTGCACCCAGCGCATGGCTGCACCCAGCGCATCGCTGCACCCAGCGCATGGCTGCACCCCGAGCATTGCTGCACCCAGAGCACGGCTGCACCCAGAGCATCGCTGCACCCAGCGCATGGCTGCACCCAGAGCATCGCTGCACCCAGAGCATCGCTGCACCCAGCGCATGGCTGCACCCAGAGCATGGCTGCACCCAGCACATGGCTGCATCCAGAGCATCGCTGCACCCAGAGCATGGCTGCACCCAGCACATGGCTGCATCCAGAGCATGGCTGCACCCAGCGCATGGCTGCACCCAGAGCATTGCTGCACCCAGAGCATGGTTGCACCACGAGCATGGCTGCACCCAGAGCACGGCTGCACCCAGCGCATGGCTGTACCCAGAGCATCGCTGCACCCCGAGCATGGCTGCACCCAGCGCATGGCTGCACCCCGAGCACGGCTGCACCCAGAGCACGGCTGCACCCAGCGCATCGCTGCACCCCGAGCATGGCTGCACCCAGCGCATTGCTGCACCCCGAGCACGGCTGCCCGGGACGGGGACACCGGGGCCCCCGAGGCCGGCATCCCCCCGCCCCGCGCTGCCCTGACGGACAGAAATTGCCACTTAATTTCCGGCTTCCTTTCCCCTTCCCACCCCCGCCGTGATTTACCTCTCCCCGGAGGAGCCCAAAAGCTGTAAACACACTTTTATTTGTCAGTTGTATCCCTGCAGCCGGCGCGGCTGTTGAAAAGGTAATATATGATTCCAGTCCTCCTTGCTTGATGATGTCGGGATTAGGAGCCCTACATATTTTATAGAAACCTCTACATGATCTTCCTTTATAAATCATTTAAATAGGAGTGTCTTTTCTTGGTGCGTGATATAAAATATTTACCGGAGTGGATGAAGGCTATTCATCCGTGTTTACCCTCCCGCTTTCCAAACAGCTCGGCCCGGCGCAGCCCTTCGCCGCCTGCCAGGAGCCGGTTCCGCGGCAGCTCGGCCGTGGCACAGGGAGGGCGACAGCCGGGACGGGCTCCCTGGGGACGGGAGCTCCCGCCAAGGGGAATTTTGGGGGCTGGCGCCTTCCCCCAGCTCTGCTTTGCTACAAAAAGAAACGATTTTGGTACAGCACCCCCCCCCCGTAGCGCCCACCAGCCCCGTGCCAGGGCGTGCTGTCCTCCAGCCTGCAAAACTGGGGTCCCCCGGCAGCTCCCAGGGCCGGACCCCCCCATCCCCGCTCACCCCGGCACCTGCCCAGCCCCGGCTCCAGCCCCGCCGCCTCCGCCGCATCCCGCTCCCCTCCCCATTAGCATTCATTGCAATTCTTTTCATTTGTTACCTGGCAGGGGAATGAAAACACGTTGTTCCCCCCAGCAGGGTGTTTCCTACGGCGAGCCCCAACTTTTCAATCATTTCTTGGCACCGCCGTGGCAGAGAGCGGCCCCCCGCCCCCCGGGCAGGAGCCGTTGCTATTAAAAGGCTCACCCAGGGGCACGTGTTTTACATAAGACGCCGTGTTCATGCTGTGCAACATTCGGGAGGATCATGCTGGAGCAATTGGTCCGAACATAATGCCGGTTACCTTGCGAGAGAGGAGCTCGCCGAGGGGAATGGATGCTCGCTCCGTGCCTGGGGGAGAAATCGCTCCCCGGCGAAGCTCGGGGGGCTGGCGGGGGGCAGGGATGGGGATGCTCGGCGCCTGCTTCGCCTCTGCCGCCAGCCGAGCCGGGCTCAGGCCGGGGGGCAAAGGGGCAGGGAGGGTGCCCTGGGCGCAGGCGAGATGCGCTGACCTCCCGAGATGCTCTCACCCATCGCTTCCGACGGATGCTCCCACCCCCGGGGGCGGCAGCAGCCCCCAGGCCACCCCTCCATCACCCTCCCCGCGAGGCCGCCCTCGCCCCCTCCTCTCCCCGGGGCAGGGGAATTAACAGCCGAAGAAAACGAAATGTTTAGTGGCCCTGAAAAGTTTCATTTCCTGCGAGCAGGGCCCCGCCGAACGGCACGTAACGGAGGCTGCCAGCGCTGTGCGCAATTACACACCCGGCTGGCTCCTTGCATGGAAATCGATGGCCGCAAAGGGACAGCGCGGGGGGGTCCGCGCACCCGACCCCCCCCCACCGCCCGTTCCAGCCGCCGCCGGCACCAGGCACGGCCCCGCATCCGGATCAGCCGGCGCTGGTGACGCTCGGGGAGCGGCGATGGGAGCCGGCATCCCTCACCGCGTGCGACGCGTCTCTGCCGCGCCTCAGCGCGCTCCCCGCTCTCCTCTCTCGCCCGATTTTCATAAATCATCCCCCCGAACGGGTATTTTCCTGGGTGCTCAGCAGCCGGCAGCTTCTTACATGAACGTTGCGGGTTGTATCGCTTGTAGCTATCAGGAGATAAGGCTGGGGAGAGGGAAGGCTGACGTGACAGCCAGGGAGCAGAAAACAAGCAGCGGGGACGGCGGGTGCCCCCCGCGCCGCTTTATCAGCCCTGTCCCCCCCCCGCCAGCCCAGCCGCCTCTCGCCATGCGGGATGCACGCTCTTACCAGAGCCGTGCCGAAACGGGGCAGGAGCCCTGCGCCGGGAGCTGCCGGAGAGAAGCGACGGAGCCTGGGAGGTGCCAGCGAGGCCGCGGTGAGCACAGGGTGCTGCAGGGTGCTGTGGTCCCCTGCGTGGGAGCGGGGGACGCAGGGACGAGCCCCCCCAGCCCTGCCGCAGCCGGGTCTCTGCTCTGCACGGCTGCTGGGGGATCGCGGCGGCAGAGGGAGCCGGATGGCCACCGTGTGACCTCAGTGGCCACCGTGTGACCTCGGTGGCCACTGTGCAAGCTGGCGCATCCGGGAGGCTCCTCTCTGCAGCATCCGCAAGCCACGTGCAAAGGCCCAAGGCCACGGGGGACGCAGGGAGGCGAGGGGCAGCCCGGCCGCTGGGAATTCTTTTAAATGGAGCAAATTGAAGGCAGGTGCTGGGGAGGGGACGCGGGGCAGCTCGCAGGGAGGGAGCCCGGGGGGGGGGGGCAGCGTTTTGGTGGGTGGGCTGGCCGGAGCGGGGGTCAGAGCACTGGGAAGGTTGGGGAATCCAGCAGCAGAAAGGATCGTTTTTAGCACGGGGTGCTCCCAGCCTCGAGCCCCGGGGAGAGCTCGGCTCAGCCCGTCCTCACGGTGAACGTTTCCCTCGGTACGCGGCTGCATCCCTGCGCGAGCAGGCACCAGGCTGGCCCTTCCGCGGCACAAATTGGGAAAACCCCGCTGCAAAGCACGGCAGGGATCAGACCCGCCCAGCTGAGCATCCCTGCTCTGGCTGCGTTTCGCCTGCAGGCTTCGGAATCTGGAGCAAGAACAAGAGGAGAGAAGCCGGAGAGGTGCCAGGGGAACCGGTGAGCTGCTGGCCAGATCCTGAGCCTCACCGCGGTGTAAACCTGGATGATATCACCGGGGCTGGGGAGGCTACACCCTCCTGAGCAAACTGCGGATCGGGCTCCTGCGGCTGTAACTTCGCAGCGGGGCGGATATTCCCCGGGCCAGTGGAGCACGGTGCGCCCGCAGCCTTCGCGGGATTCGAAGAAAAAGCTGTTAACGCCGCAATGCTGAAATGGCGCAAGGAGCGGCGCCCGGCGGGGACGCGCAGGAGCTGCCCCCCTCGGAGAGGAGGCAGGCAGCTGCCGCCATGGGGGCTCGGGACCCCCGAGCTGGCCCGGGGCCGGCCCCGGTGCCTTTGCACTGGAGCGGATCGGGAGCACCAACGCAGGGTGCCGCAGGGTCGCAGCCACGGGGCTGTCACCACCCAAAGGTGCCCTTGAGGCACAGCCGGGGTGACCCAAGGCCAGCACCCCCACAGCCGCCCCGCGTAGACACGAGCTTTGTCCCCCCGGGATCGCAGGGAGCAGCTCCCGCCACCGCCTCTGCGGCCAGACGCGGGTCCGGAATTGGTCGGAGAGAGATGGAGCCGAGCATGTCCCGGGCTGGGAGGAAGAGGAGGAGGAAGGTGCAGACTCGTGTCCCGATGAATCGGTGCAGCCACAGCCCGCAGTAAAGCAGCCCTTAGCGCAGCGCAGGGAGGCGAAGCCGCGTCTCCGTCGGCCCCGAATCCCTGACCGCCGCCGTAACGGGGCTGTCGACCTCGGGGGCTGCCGGTGCCCACGCGGCTGGAAAGCCCCGGCAGCGACGACTTAAATGGGTGCTAGCGGAGACTCCGGCCTGGAAAAACCCATTTCAGACCGCGCCAGCCGTACGTGACGCCCCCCCCGCTGCCCGCGGTGCCGGCTGCGCTCAGGGGCATCGCCCCGGCAGCTGCTCTGCCCGTGGTTGCGGCCCCCCCCGGCCCAACGGCCCCCCACGGCGAGGGGGTCCCGGGGATGCCCCAGCCCAGCCCTCAGCCCTGGCTCCCCTGCTCCAGCCGCTGCCCTGGGGGTGCCGGACCCCCACTCGTCCCTGTGCCCCCCGTCCCCCCCCTCGCCCCCCCCGGCTGCCAATGAAACCCCGACTGCAGCTGGGACTAAGGGTATTCGGGGGGCTGGGGGGAAGCTCCCATCGGGGGTCGGGGAACCCCCCCGGGGCTGGGGGCTCCTTCCTTCTCCTTCCTTCGCACACGCCGCCATGTTTAAGGACGAGATTTAAGACGTGTTTCATTTCTCCGGGCCAGCGTGCAGAGGAATTCTTTGTTTTCCAGCAGTGCCAGACCCTTCAGGTACGGAAGGAGATGGGAAACCCGTCCCCGTCCCCCGACGACCCGTCTGCTGCGGCGGGTTACCCCCCCGCCAACACCGCAGCCTCCAGCCGGGCCGGGAGCCGCAGATCCCCCGCACGGTGACGCGGATGCTGCCGATGGGATCACGATGCTCGGGAAGGGAATGACCCCGGCCCCGCTCGCTGCAGGGGGACGCGGCACCGGGACCTCGAGGGGCTCGACTCCACGGTGCCTGCTTCAGCCCCAATTATCAGCCGCGTTAACGACCCGGTTCCAATCACCCGTGCGCCGGCGTTGGCAGCACGCGGGCGCTGCAGCGGGTCCCCGCGTCCCCTTTGCACGAGGCTGCCGAGACCCCCGAGGCGCAGGGACCCCCGTGCATGTGGGAGCCGCAGGGACCCCCGTGCCCCCACCCAGCCCCGGCTTAAACACGCCGAAGGACCGAACGGCGCCGACGGGCGATGTCCGCCGGGCGGTAGCTGGTGGTGCCCGGAGCGGGGCCGGCCCCGGCGGGATGCAGCGGGAAGAGCACCCGGAGCTGGAGCAGCTCTGCATCACCACGAGTCCTTAAATCAAACCTCTGCGAGAGAGACGGGCTGATCTGAACGATCCCTTTCAGGCCTTAAAAATCCCTGGCTCTGTAATTAATTACTAACGATGATCCGTCTCAGCCTTGCGCCTGCTATTTTTAACTCCGTATTTCTAAAAAAATCATGAGTCAGGCCTCAAAAAAACCTACTGAGTGGGTCTGAAAAATTGCCTTTTTTTTTGGCAAGTCGCTGCCGGGCTCTTTCCCCGGCCCTTTTCTCTGCCGAGCCCAACGCTGGCAGAGCCGGCAGCGGCCGCAGGGCTCGCCGCGGCACCCGCCTCCCCGGCCGTCGGTGCTGGTATTTCCCCTGCTCCTGGCACACAGATGGCCCTTGTTAAAAAACAAAATTAGTCTTTCACCCTCTCGTGGCAAACTTCAGAGCCTCGGATCAGCTGTACGAGCCCGAATTAATTAACAGCGGATTGTTCCTATTCTGCTAATTATGCTGAAAGACGCATTAAACGCCGGGAATGAGCACGGGCCGCACAAAAAAGTTATTTAGTACTTCAGGGAAAAAAGAGCGGGCGAGGGGGTGCCCTCCCCCCCGCCCCGCTGTGCCAAGGGGTGGGAGTTGCGATAGGGGCTTAGTTAGCGATAGTTGCGATAGCGTTAGCGAAGGGGGCTTGTGATGCCTGTCCCGGCTTTGGTGGCCTCCCGGGACGTCACCTCTTGGTGGCCCGATGCCGCCCCAGCACTGGGGAAACTGAGGCAGAGGTGGGCGAGCAGCCGGGGCTGCGGCAGCGCCCGGGGAGACACCGGAGCGTCCCAGCCCCGAGCGCCCACCCGCCAGGCTGCATCGCCTCCAATAATTAAGTACTATCAACAATTGCATATTAATTAATTTAATATCCATTATTATTCATTAACGCAGTAATTAAATCCTTCCCGTAATTAACACACCACGCAGCAGAGCGGTCTGGCGTCTCAGCCCCGTCGCGCCGGGGGAGAGGGCCGCACGGGGAGCGGGGACGGAGCCGAGTGTGGCCGCCCCGGTGCTGGCATTGGCCCCCCCAGCTCGCCCCGGCCGGCGGCTCCCGGTGCCCATGGGGGGCCAGACGCCCCCCCCGGGGACACAGCGCGGCTCAGCCCGAAGCGCCGCGGCGGCGGGAGGGAAAGTCATTTCTGGAAAGCAAGGGCCTCACACGACATTTATTTGTATTTTATTATAAAAAAATACAGACTCCAAAGGGGGCGGCGATCCGGTTACCATCCGCACGACGCCAGGACGAAAGCGACGCGTCCAGGGACGAAGCCAGGCGGCACCGGGACCGACGCGCAGAACCAGCGCCGCGACGGGCGGCTCCCGAGGGAGAGCCCGGCCCCAGCGAAGCACCCCCAGCCCCAGCACCCCCCGCCCCGGCTGCCGGCCCCCCCCAGCCTCGCTGCCGCCCTCGCCTTTCCACTCTCCCACAGTCGCTGTACACAATATAGATATTTATATATATAATCTATATATATATAAAACACCGAAGGCCAGGTTTTGTCGTCGCTGCTCCTACACGAGCCGGCACCGCGACGGCAGGCGGGTGCTGCCGGCTTCTCGCCGGAGCCCGGCGGGTGCTCAGTGCCCCTGGTGGGTGCTCAGTGCCCCCGGTGGGTGGGTGCCCTCCCTCATCCCCCGGACAAACACGGTGCTTTCGTTCGCCTTCGAGAACCACGACCTGGTCTGGACACACGGGGACGGGACGGCAGGGAATGTGATTTTTTTTATTGTTTGGATTTTTTTTTTTTTTTTTTTGCGTATTTTTCGGATGGTCGAGATGAGCTTATTGCGAGATTTCAGCTTCCTAGTCTAAAAAATAAAAATAAAATAAAAATAAAATAAACCCTTCCATAAAATTCATTCTCAACAATACATTAAAAAAAAAAAAACCGCTCACAGTACAGCGCTGTATGTACAGGGGGGGGCCCCCCCGCCGCGGGGGGGGCTGGGCCGCGCTCGGAAAAGGCGCCCGCAGGAGGGGCTTCGCCGTCACCCCCGGGGACCACCGACCCCCCGGGGTGTAGGGGGGCTCTGCGGGGTGGGCACAGGACCCCCCCCTGGGTGGGACAGCCCCAGATTTAAGGCGAGGAGGGGGTCAGGCCCCGGGGCTGCGGGGGGACCCCCTCCTTGGGGACCTGGACCCCTGGGGTCAGGGCCAACCTCGGGTCGGGGTTTTGGGTGGGTTTTTCTTATTAATGCAAAGAAGGAAAAGGAAAAAAATCCCCAAGCCCGGCCCCAGAGCCCCGGGGACACCGGCAGCAGCCGGGGGACGAAGGGGCGACCACGGGGAGCGCCGCGATGGTCCCGCATGCGGCCACTGGCCCCCCTCGGGAGGGGCTCTCGCACCCCCAAGGCGTTGGGGGGGGGGACGCGGTGCGGAGCAGAAAAACCTGTGCCATGGGCAGCGCCGGGGCCGGCACCCTCCTCCTGCCCCGGCGAGCTCAGCCCTGCCACGGACGGGGACGCCAGCCCCGGCGCCAGCCAAACGCCCTCGGAACGATCCCAGCTGCTGGGCGAGCCCGGCCCGCCGGCTCCCAGCGCCCGGCGGTGCTCCATGTGCCGGCCGAGCATCCTTGGTGCCGGTCAGCCATCCCCGGTGTTCCCGGTGCCAGCTGGGCATCCCCGGTGCCGGTCAGCCATCCCCGGTGTTCCTGGTGCCAGCTGGGCATCCCTGGTGCCGGTCAGCCATCGCTGGTGCTCCCGGTGCCGGTCAGCCGTCCCCGGTGCTCCCGGTGCCGGTCAGCCATCTCCGGTGTTCCTGGTGCCAGCTGAGCATCCCCGGTGCCCGTCAGCCATCGCTGGTGCTCCCGGTGCCGGTCAGCCATCGCCAGTGCTCCCGGTGCTGGTCAGCCATCTCCGGTGTTCCTGGTGCCAGCTGGGCATCCCCGGTGCCCGTCAGCCATCGCTGGTGCTCCCGGTGCCGGTCAGCCATCGCCAGTGCTCCCGGTGCTGGTCAGCCATCTCCGGTGTTCCTGGTGCCAGCTGGGCATCCCCGGTGCCCGTCAGCCATCCCCGGTGCCAGCTGGGCACCCCCGGTGCCGGTCAGCCATCCCCGGTGCTGCCCTTGGGTGCGTCCAGTTTGCTTTGCCGCCCACTGAGCCGCCCCGGGGTCCCATGGGGACAGCGGTGACATCCATGGCACGAGTGGTGGGGACAGGGTCACCCCCCCAGGCGCTCAGCGGGGGCTCGTGTCCATCCGGGCCCCCCGTCCCCGCGCCTCCGTGGCAGGGGGGGGGCAGGGGAAGCGCAGCACCGCGACGTCCTGCTGCCGGAGCGAGGGCCGGGCTGGGGAGGAGTCTGGGACAGGGGGGCCGTGGGCACCATCGCTGGCGCCCATCTCTCCCGGCGCTGCCCGCGGCCGGGCGAAGGCAGGGTGCCGCAGCCACCCCGGTGAGGGGCTCCGCGGGAGGGGGCTGAGCCCGGCCCCGTGCGGGTCAGTCTGACACGGGGAAGCCCGGACCGAAACAACCTGACAAATAAAAATAAAAATCTTTTTTTTCCTTTTAAAAAAAACCCCAAAAAACCAAACAAACCGCCCCCCCCCCCCCCAACCAAACGAGGACTCTATATTTGGTCTGGAAATGTAAAAAGCGACATCCAAGAGGGAGGGTTGGCACCAAGTGAGCCGCAGCGCAGGGACGGGAGCTTTCGGCGTGCGCAGCCAGGACCCGTCCCGCAGGGCGGCCCTTCACCGTTCCCGGCACGACGCCGCGGCGCGGGCGGCCGCGCGAGGATGGGGACTTCACGTGGCGGCAGAATCCCGGTGAGCTTCTCGCCGGCAGCACCAACCCTCCACGCCGGCGACCTCCCCGGGCGCTGTCCCGCTGCCGCAGGGCTCAAACGCGATTCGGGATGGCCAGGATCCGTCCCCGGGCTGCTCCTTCCCCCCGGAGCCGCTCCCCGGCACGGCGGCGTCGGCGCTACGAGGCCAGGAGCGTCCAGACGACCGGCACCACCACGAGGACGGCGTGCGGGACCCTGAGGCTGCAGCAGGAGTTGTTGCTGGTGAAAATGGGCTCCGGGGACTCGTAGAGGGAATCGTCTGCGGAAGGAGAGGAAGAGAGGAGGTGGGAGCCGGGGGCAGAGCCGTGCCGGGGGCAGAGCCGTGCCGGACGGCCGCGCTCCAAGGCGGATCCTGCCCTGGCAGAAGGGGGGTGATGCTTGGCACCCCAGGGGTCCCCTGCGGCGAGGAGTCGGGTAACCAATCCCTGCCCAAACCCCGGCACCGTCTCAAGATTAATGGGATTTTAAAAATAAATAAAGGACTCGGGGACTCCTGGCTTCCCCGAAGGTGCCGCTGCCGGACATGAAGCAGGGACACCGATGCACGGCTCCGGGGACGTCGCGGGATGGGGGGGGCTGAGGGTGCCCTCCGGGGCTGGAGGGTGGGCGAGGGCACAGGGCGCCCCGGTCCCTGCCCTCTCAACGGGATTAGGCGGCGTTTCCCCCTCCTAAGCCCCCCTGCCAGCCCCGTCCGCCGCAGGCGGGTGCCGTCGTGCGAGGGGGATTCGCTGCGGCGGCTCGGACGTGGCCGGGGCCGGACCAGCCCGCGTGGGGCAGGGGCACCCGCTCGCCAACAGCCCGGGGGTCCCGCAGCCAAACCCTGACTGGCGGCAACCCAGAGCACGCGGGGGACCAGTTAAATGATGGCTGTGGCTGTTAACGCGCTCCCCGGGCTCCTCGCATTAAGGATTTTTACGGAGCTGGGAAAAGCAGAGCCTGGTCCTGGCCGGGGGTGCTCCATCCCCCCACGTACCCAGTCCCCTCCTGGAGGGTCCCTGTGCGGGGTCCCCCCGTGCCAGGCGCTTGCAAATGAGGTTTCAGGGACCCAAGCGCCCCGGGGTGCCCAGCCCGGGCGGGCCCTCGGGGAGCCCCCGCACAGGGGCGGCCCTTCCTCTCCACGAGGCGGCGGCGTAACGAAATCCCAGTATTATTAAAATACTAAAAAATAGTACCAGGAGAGATTCCCCCCCCCCCCATTATGCCCTAGTCCTGAACAAAACAGAATGATTTTTTACAGATGGTTTCATTACATTGGGTTTTATTTTAAAGCCATGCAAATAAAAAAAAAAAAAAGACAGACATCCTTTTAAACGGTGACATTTCGCAGGCACTCAGCCCTTCCCCAGGGAGAGCTGCTGCCATTTGCTAATTACACGTTAACAGGAGAAGAAAATTATTAATTTGTTTTTTTAAATGGCTGAGTTATTTGATTCTGAAAAGTAGCCACTGTGCGGAGATTATTATTCCCCCCCCATCTGAAACGCAGCAGCAAACGTCCACCGCGCCGCCATGCGCCCGCCGCCGCCCAGACAGCTCTGGCCCCATCGGGGTGGGACCCAGGGCACCCCGTCCCCCTCCACGGCCCCCGGGACCACCGGCCCCCGAGAGCCCTCGCCCCCGCACCCCCGGCCCCCCCCCAGCTCACTCACTTGTCGGTCGAACGTAAACCTTCAGCTTCAGGCAGGGCCTGTCCACCATGTTCGGGGGGGACGCGGCTGCGGAGAAGGGGAGAGAAGGGGGTGGGTTGGGGGGGGCAGCGGCTCGGCCCCCCACCATGAGGATGGAGCAGAGACACCCCCCCCCCGAGGGTCCGCGCACGCCGGGACCCCCTGCGGCACCGCCGAGCTGCCCGGGGCAGGGCAGGGAGATGCTGCCCAGGACCGGTGAGGGGGGGTCCAGAGTCGGGGGGCCGCATCCTGCGGGGAGCTGGAGGACGGTGACTGAGCTGCCCCGCAGCACCCCCAGCACAGCAGAGCCCTCACCCCCCCCCACCTGCCCCAGTTTATAGTGGGAGGGAGGGAGCAGCCCCAGCCCAGGTGAGCCCAGTAAAGGGTCCCTGATGGTCCCAGCACAGCTGGAGCTTCCCTTCGGGGACAGGGGCCGATGGCTCGCGTGGCCTTGGTCCCGTCGCTGCGCTGCGGAGGGCTGGGAGGGCACGGGCAGGGCTGCGCGGCGCTCCCCGACCAGGCAAAACGGGGATACGGGCGCAGAATGAAAATAATCCTCACTGGGAGAGCGAAAGGGAGTAATTGCAATAATTATCTTGGCGAAAGTCCCCTCCAATGTGTGGTTTTTATATACATGTTTTTAAAGGAATTTAATTTTCTTTTCTCTTTTTTTTTTTAATTAAAGAAGGGGAGAGAGCATTATTCGCAATAAAGTTTAATTTCAGCTGGGGGGGGGGGGTTGGGATGCTGCTCGCCCGAGAGGCAGCACCACGGGGCCAGCGCTGCCCGGGCACACGCGGTCCCCTCCGCCAGCACCCGGCCACCACCGTCCCTCGCCCCCGGCGGGGGCCCTGGCAGGGATGGTGACACGGGGGCCACCTCCGCCGCTCCTCGGGACCCCTCGGATTTATTTTTACCGAATCAAACCGTGGGGCAGCTGCAGAGGGGCTCCCGATCCCCACCGGGTCAGCGTCCCGCACCCCTGCACCCGGGTCAGCGTCTCGCCCGCGCCACCGGCGCTCCCACGCCGGGCGCAGCCATTTTGGGGCGATGCCGGGGATGCCGCAGAGCCTCCATGGGGTTGTTTTATTTTTTTTGTCCCCCCTTCCCTTTCTGTCTCCTCCCTGGCGCGACGCCCCACGGGGGAGGGAGAAGGTCACGCCAGCCGCGCCCGGTGCCCGCCGCGCCGAGCCGAGCCGCACCGCGGGCATCCCGCAGCAGCTCCGTCCGCCGGCTCCATCCCCAGGGCCAGCCCGTGCCCTTGACCCGGCACCGGGAGCACGAGCGCGTCCCCGTGCCGGCGAGGTTAATGGCATTCCAATTTGCGAGCTCGAGGAGGAGGTAATTTCTTTTCTTTCATGTCTGCTAAATACGGTTCCTCAAAGAGGCATAATTTCTAATGTTCCGCATGACATGAATTCTAACCGGTTTAGCAATGATCAGCTTCACCATTTACTTCTGTGTAATCTCTCCCTAACGACATTAAAAATAAAAAAAAAATAGAATAAAACGGGGCGGGGCGGGGGGCGAAGAGAGAGTTGTCGATGCCGTTATTTCGCCAGTGACATTTTACAGGGGGAGAGGGAGAGGGGGGGGGAAAAGGTAATTTAATATAGATAAAAGGAACAAATTAAGTGGGCTGAAAACAGATGCTTTAGGAAAAAGGGGGAGAAATAATAAGGAGGATAAGCGTGCCGGCTGGCTCCTGCGCGAGGAGAGAGGCGTCCCTGCCTCCCCGTGACACCGTCGAGTGCTTGGGGGTCACGGTTTCTCTGTTTTGTTTTTTTTTATTATCCTTTACTGATTGCCAGACTCCCAGCGCCTGATCCGAGCCCCATTAGCTTATTTTTCCATGGCTCCGGCGCGTTCCCGAGGAAGCCAATCCAGCTCCTCTCCCCCTCCCCTGCCCCGGCCCCGGCGCCCGGCCGCTCCGGAGGCGGAAATTCAAGGAGGGGTCTGATCCGCTCCATCCCGGGGGTCCTGGTCCTGCGACCGGCGCCTGCCGAGCAGTTCCCCGCAGAGAGCACGGGAATACCTGGGAGCGTGCGGGAATACCTGGGAGTGTGCGGGAATACCCAGGAGTGTGCTGGAATACCCGGGAGTGTGCTGGAATACCTGGGAGCGCGCGGGGCCGCGGTGCAGCACCTTTACTGGTGCCTGGTGGTGGTCCCACGGGGATGAGACCAGTGTCCCCATCATCCCGCGGTCCCTGGGAAGTCCTAGTCACCCTCGTGGCCACCCCGTGCCCACGGCTGTGACTCAGCCCCGGCGAAGGCTTTCGGCACCAAGCGTGCGCCGGCCGGGATCTCCGCCTTGAGCCAGACGTGCCGGCGCTGCCGGCACAAGGGCAGGGCTGGGTTTGGGGGGTTTTGCAGCGTTTTTGGGAGGCCAATGCAAACCGAGCCGCGGCTCAGCGTCCCGGTCCGGTCTGCACCGCGGGGCGATGCGGGGGACGTCCCCGGGACGCGCGTCCCCTCCCCGCCGTCCCCTACTCACAGATGTAGTAGTACTCGTGGCCGGGTCGGAACTCGAAGCCCAGCGAGAAGGGGGTGAAGAGCTGGAACTTCTCCGAAAACTTGAGGGGTCCGTTGGGGGAGTCGGGGCGGTTGCACTCCCAGCGCTTGAAGCCCCTCTGCCGGTGGTCGCAGGACGCGTGCCCCTCGTAGTTGACCATGTAGAGGATGTACCGCTCCATCCGCTCGGGCAGCGGCTCCTCGTAGTGCGGGCAGTAGATGTCCAGGTAGTCGTTGATGCTCACCTCCACCGTGTAGTCCCCGCGGTGAAACCTGCGGGAGAAGCCGGCGTCAGCGGGACCGCGTTTCACCGGATCCCGCCGTGGGGACGCCGGAGACCCCCCGGGCACGCCGAAACCTTGGTTTGACCATGACCCAGGGCCTGATCCGGCCCAGCCCAGCCTTGCCCACCATCGCCCCCCTTCCAGGCACCCCAGCCCCTGCCCACCCCAACGCCCCCATTAACCCACAAGATTAACCCCGAGCCTCTTTGTTTTACGCCCGATAAACCGGCTTGGTAGCAAGTCACAAAAAAATCATTATTCACGGCGACACCGTCGCAGCCTCGGCACCGCTGCAGCTGTGCGCCGCAATCCCAGTGTAATTTGCGTTTCTGGCACTGATTATCTGAGAGATTAAGGGATTAGCGGGGCTGGAGAACGCCGCGGCACACGCCGGCAGCTCCCACCCGGCAGCCACCCCCCCCGCCCCGGCTCCTCGGGGCGACCCCTGCGACCCCCCCATCCCCAAACTGCCCCCCGCGGGGGGACGTTGCAGACCCCCGGCACCGCAGCCGATGAAGCTCACCGGCCAAACTCCCCCAGGAGCCAACCTGGCAGCTTGGCTTCCGCCCCCTCCAATGTCAAATGCACTTGCTTTGCTAATTAATTTGAGGCCCCCCCACCTCAGCACGCTCGGGGCCAGGGGACACCCCACAGCCCCAGGGCCAGCGCTCCCGGACCCCGAGGAGCAGCCCTGTGGCTCAGCCCTGGGGTGGACAGCGGCCGGAGGGGTCAGCGCGGCCCTGGGTGGGATGGGGACGGTGGCCACGGCCCCCCCGATCACCCCAAAGCAGCGTCTCCCCCCGACGCCCCCTGCGCCTCGCCCAGCTGCGAGCAGGGCTGAGGCTGGCTCAAACTCATCACACGGGACGCCCCAAGCACGCATCCACGCGTCCCCGGGGCGGCCGAGCACCGACGGGGCAGGTGGGGATGGCAGCGAGCTGCCGGCGGTGGCAAAGGGGGACCCAAAAGGCACCCAGCACCCCAAAAAGGGAAGGGGGGACCGAAGATGGGAGGCGGGGGGGGGGCTGGTCCTCGCCGGAGCAGCCGAGCGGCGGCGTCCAGCCCCCATCCAGCTCATTACCTGTTTCATAAGCACTCTGATCACAGAGGGAAATACGCTAATTAAGGAGAAGGGTTTTTCTCTCTCTCCTTCTCTCTCCTTTCCCGAGTCAGTTGTGCCAACCCTGCCCCTGGCAAGGTAACATTTTAAAATGTAAAATTAATACAAAGGGCCGGGATTTACTGGGAAACAATTTTCAAACGCATACAAAACAATAAAAAAAAAAAAAAATTAAAAAAAAAAAACCAACCCTCTTCTCTCTGCCTTTTAGTTTAAAAAATTATTTATTTTAATGATCGTTATTAAAGCCCAAGCAAAGGCGATTGTAACGGGAGGGTCCGTGCTCATCAGGGGAATAATAATAATAATTATATTTTTTGAAAAAAAAAAAAACCGAACTAACTCCAAGGGCCTTTTCCAGACTGACAAATTGCCGAATTAAAGCTGATTAGCTGTGATAAATGGCGCAGACGGAGACGGGCACTGGCGGGCGCTGGGGTGCTGGGGAGCTGCGGGGACCCCCGGCACAATACACCCCCGGCACGGTACACCCCAGCCTGCGGCGGGTCCTGGGCTCCCCCCGGCCCCCCCAAGCACAGGAGAGACCCCCGTGCCCACCCGGCACCCCCACCCAATGCCCCTCGATGTCCCCGTCCCCACCACCCGCGAGCCCACCTTCCCGCCCAGCCCAGCGCTTTCAGGGGCACCGGGTCGGGTTTAAAGCTAAGAACAGGTTTGGGGGGGATGGATGTGGGGTGGGGGGCTGCACCCTTGGGGGTGCTCGCAGCCCCCCCGGCCGGCCGCCCCCCAGCAGGGCTGGCCGAGGGACGGAGGCGCCCGCCACAGTGGGCTGCAGGGGCAGTGCCCCCGTCCCCGTCCCCAGCCCCGCAGACCCCTCGCCGGGGCCGGGAGCGGCAGACGGTGCCCAGGTGGCTCCGAAGGGATGAGCCGGGGTCGGGGCGAGGGGACGCTGTGCCCGAGTCCGGGACAGGGCTGGAGCGGGCGTCCCTGCCGTCGCACCGCGGCCGCAGCCCCCGCGGCACAGACGGACCCTGGTGGGATGGGACGGGCAGGGGACGTCCCCGTCTGCCATCGTGGGACACCCACACCGCAGCCCGGACCCTCCCGCGTCCCCTCCAGCGCCGGGGGGCACCGGGGCTGCCTGGAGCCCACGTTTGGGGAGCGGGCAGGGGCCAGGCGCTGCCACCCCCGGGGCCACGCGTCCCCAGGCGCCGGGTGACTTTGTCTCGGCTCCGTCCTGGCTTTTCGTTGCCGGCGAATCTTTATTTATGTCTCCGTTTCCCCCTGCTGATTCACCCCCTCCTATAAATATTACATTTCTGCCTGATCAAATATTCCCTCCCGGCAGCTCTGCCGAACGCTGCGGCACGCGCGACCCGGGGCCCAAAGCAGCCGCTCGGCGGGAGCGTGGCCGTGCCGCAGCCCCGGGTGCCACTGCCCTGGCACAGCGGGCAAAGCCCAGCCCGGGCGGCTTCACGGAGGAAAGAAGGGGCTTGTTCGGAGGCACCATGGGGATGCCCTCAGGAGGGGGATGCGGGAATGGGGACGCGGGGATGGGGGGCTGTGCCGGGCACGGGGCACCCCACGGCCGGGCAGAGCGACCGGTGCAGGGACGGCGGCTCGTGGGGCCGCTCTGTCCTTGTCCGGTCCCATCCCGGCCATCCGGAGCCGCTACCGATGCCGCTCCACGCAGCACGGGACCGCAGCCGCCACCACCTCATCCCGGCTGACTTCGGCTTTACATCCCCCCGGCCCCACCGGGCTGATCACCGCCCCGACAGCCCGGATCTGGGGGTTAGGACGTGCCCGCGTAACGGGGTGCTCCAGCGCTCACCCCCAGCCCCCGTCCCTCCGGCAGTAACCGCTTGCAGCCAACTCCGGCGGAGCAGCCGGCACTGCGGTGCCGCCGGGACCCCAGCACCGGAGCTGTGGGGATGGATCCAGCGCACCCCACCCCAAAAGCCGCCCCCACGCAGCGGCACCCCTGCAGAGACCCGAGCACCCACCGGAGGCGCGCGGGGAGAGGCGCCGGCGCTCGGACACGCTCAGATAACCGAATTTGCTCACGGAGGCGCGTGGCGGAGGCTCACGCCGAGCCAGCCCCACGCGCACGCACGGAGCCGCCTGTTAATTTGTTATCGTTTAAGTCATTCAGTTCGCCAAATGTCAACAGCGTTTTAAAAACCCACCACCTGGAAAGCGCGCTGTCGCCCCGTGTAATACCCGCAGCAGGGCTGCCAGGCCGCGCTAATTAAAATGAGTGGGATTTGAACCGTCTAAACGAGGCACATCGCTAATTCGTCTGCTTCAAACGAGAAAAAATAAAATACGCCTTGCAGCGGGGCAGGGAAGGGCGAGCGGCCGGGGCCGAGCCGGGCACCAGTGCCCCTCTGCTGCTCCCGGCACGCTCGCAGGAGCTGCAGCTTTGCAAACCACAGCCGGGGGCCGCTGGGAGCTGCAGCAGCGCCGGGCCTGGCACGCCGTGCTCCATGCAGGGCATGCACCGGCGCACGCTTGCAGTCCCCGCGCCCGTGGACCTGAACCCATGGCTCGGGGTTTCCCCCTCCCTACGGGTGCCAGCCCGGGGCGAGCGGGACGAGGAGCCCTGTCCCCACCTGCGCTGAGCCCTCGAGTCCCTGAGAGACGGGGACAGCGGCTCCGGGCAAGGACGGGGCAAACCCCCGGGTCCACTGGGAACGGCAGTAAGCGAGAGGGGAGACCCCGCCCTGGCACCCCACCAAATGCCAATTCACACCATTTTCAAGCCAAATGAAAAGCTCAGCTTGGAGCAAATCCAGGTTTCTGTTACTCCAACTGGAAACGCGCAGCCCCGGCCCCTCTCGGCAGCAGGGACCCCGTGTCCCCCCCCGCCGCAGTGCCGGGGCTGCGGGAGCTCCGTCCAGCAGCTACGGGGTGATTGCCCTCCCCCCAGCACCTCCTGCTTAAACACTCAGCAAAACAGAAACGGGGGGGCTCCGGAGGACGGCAGGGCTGCACCCCGGGGCTCACCGCGGCCGATCGGGGTCCTCGGCGCTGCGCCTTCGCAAGCTGCACGCGTCCATGCCGGGGCGGCCCCTCGCCACGGGACGGCTTGGCCAGGAGAAGCTGGGGGGCTCCCGGCCAGCCCCCGCCCCGCCACTGCGGCTCGGCAGAGCTCAGGTTCCACCCGTGGGGGTGGGAGCCCACCCCACGCGCAGGGCGGGCAGCAGCTTCGGCTGCCTTGTCTTCATGCCCTGCAGCGCACGGAGAAATAAAAAGAGGAGGGTGCTGGGCTGCAGGGGGCTGGGGGGGTGCCTGGGGGGCACCCCAGTATGGGGCGCGGGGCAGCCCCCACCCCTCTAGGACAGACGCCGGGTTGATGCCAGGGCCAAGGTGATGCACACCTTGGGACGGGGCTGGGGCTGATGCCACGGGACGGGGCTGATGCCATCACTGGGGCTGATGCCATGGGATGGGGCTGATGCCATCACTGGGGCTGATGCCATCACTGGGGCTGATGCCATGGGATGGGGCTGATGCCATCACTGGGGCTGATGCCATGGGATGGGACTGATGCCATGGGATGGGGCTGATGCCATCACTGGGGCTGATGCCATGGGATGGGGCTGATGCCATGGGATGGGGCTGATGCCATCACCAGGGCTGATGCCACGGGATGGGCTAATGCCATCACCAGGGCTGATGCCACAGGACGGGCCTGATGCCATCACCAGGGCTGATGCCATGGGATGGGCTAATGCCATCACCAGGGCTGATGCCACGGGACGGGGCTGATGCCACGGGATGGGGCCGATGCCATTGCTGGGGCCGATGCCATCACTGGGGCCGATGCCATCACTGGGCTGATGCCATCACGGGGCTGATGCCATTGCTGGGGCCGATGCCATCACTGGGGCCGATGCCACCACTGGGCTGACGCCATCACGGGGCTGATGCCATTGCTGGGGCCGATGCCCCGGTGCACCACGGTCGCCGGAGCCCGGCCGGCGGGCACAGAGCTCGCCCCCCACCCAAGGGGTTAACGCGGGAGCTTTCTTTTTCCCTGACAGAGACGGATGGCGCAGGCTCCCCGCCTCACCCCGCGGGATGTTACACTTGACAATTGACTACTCCGGCTTTCAGCTCTGTCAGCTACCATTAAGGCTGGGATCCTGGCTAATTGGGTGCTTCATTAGGGGCATTCGTTACTGTTAGCGCTGCCTGACAGCCGGGCCTGCTCTGCCGGCAGGGCAGGGGACGGGCAGGCTGCTCGGTGGGCTCGCTCGCCCCGTCGCCCCTCCGCTGCCCCCCACGCGCGGGGGCTCCGGCGGCGGCGCGGAGGAAACCCCCCGGGGACGACCCATGGCCTCGCCAGCACACCCGCCCCGGGGCGGCCACGGCTCCCACCGGACGGCAGCACCGCAGAGCCGGGGGCGGCTGTGCCGCGCTCCCACCCCCCAGCACCCTGGGGTCCCAGCACTGGCTCCTGCCACCCCGCCGAGCCCAGCGCTGCTGGCAGCCGCCCCGTTCTCCCCTGGCTCCATCTTGGTTGGCGTTTAATTGATAATACCCCCGGCGCCGTCACGTGCCTGCCCCTTTGCATGACAAGAGCGGGAATCCATTGGAGTGAAATTGCCTGGAATAAAATATCAGAGCTCGTGAAGCGGCTCTGCCGCCCTCCCCTCCTCCTGCACCGCGGCAGCACCCAAACCCTGCCCGTGCCCCCGTGCCGCGCCGGGCAGGGCGGCATCTCCATCTCCCGTCGGCTTCCAAAGTTTTCACCTCTCGGATATTCACCCTTCCGAGAGCCCGTCCTGCAAACCCGCGGGGCAGAGCCAACCGGGAGAGCAAACCCTGCCCGCGCCCAAACCCCCGCGGCTCCCCCAGCCCCGGGTCTGGGTGTCACGAGACCCCGACCCTGGTCCCAGTCCCCCCCCGACACACTGCGGCCGGTGCCTCAGTTTCCCCTCTGGGTAGCAGCGGCTCCCCCCAAAACTCCCAAACGAGGGCAGCGACCCGGTGCGGGAACAAAGCGGATTTGTCTCTCGGTCTGCAAGAGCAGCCAGTGTCCCAAGGGTTAAATAATTCAGATTTTTCTTTCCTGAACAGCTTGAAAAGAGATATGATTGCGCTCACCGAAATACGGGGGGGGGGGGAGATATTATGGATGGAAAAGAGCTATTTAAGCTGAAGAACAGTGTTGGCACATAAACAAATGGGTATAAACTGGCCATGAATAAATTGAGGCTGGAAATTAGGAGGTTGTAACCGTCGGAGGAGCGAGGGGCTGGAAGGGGCTGGCGGCGGCGGGGGCGGCGAGGCGAGGAGGGGTTTGGGGCAGGGTGCTGCCGGTGCCGGGGTCCCGGGCGCGGGGGTCCCCCGGCTCCAAGGGCACCCGTCCTCACGGGACCAGGCGCCGAGATCCTTAAAATCTCCCTTATGCTTTCACCTCCTGAAATCTCCTTCATTCAAACAGTCCCAGCGTGATCAGCAGTAATAAGCCTGTTCCAGCGCAAAATAAAACACAGCAATCCCCCCCCCCCGGCTCCAAACCAGCCCCCGACCTCGCCCGCCGCCCTCTCGCTGTCTTTTAAGCACAACCCGATGAAAATTTCAGCTGCGGAGCAGCCAACGCCAGCCCCCCCGCCGGCCTCCGCCGTGGTTCCCCCCCCCCTTCCCCGGGAAATAGGCACAAAGCGGCTCCTCGGCGCTGGGGGCGGCGGGGAATGGCCCCCGCGGGAGGAGGCGCCCGCCCGCCTCCTTTCAGCAGCGTTACGGCTATTTTCTCCATTAATCCTGTTGCTCGGCTGGTTCCTGGCATGTCCGTAGTCGGCGACGGACTTCACGCCGGGAACGTTTTAAGCTGGTTTTCCCATCTGTTTCTCCTTCTCCTCGGATGGAGCGCAGCGCCGTCCCGCGGGGTGCGGAAGGCAGCACCGGGCACGAGCGGCGGGAGCCGGACGGGGCCGTCGGGGGATTTTGGCCACGTGTTGGTCACAGCGTCCTGGAGGCAAAGTCATTTTTCCTGCTCAAGAGCGGTCGCGGCGCTGGGGGCAAAAGAGGCAAAAGCCACTTGCGGGGTGCGGGAGGGGATGGAGCCGGAGCTGGATGCGCCCGGACACCCGGGTCCGTCCGGTGTCGGTCCAGCGGGGTCGGGCGTCCCCCCGCTACCCCGTCCCACCAAGGTTTATTTTAATCACGTTGGTAAAATCTTTTGCACGGCCGGCGAGCGAGCGTGGCCACCCCAGTGCTGGCACCAGCACCCACCACCTCCCAACCCTCCGGCGGGCTGTGCCGGAGGATCCTGGCATCCCAGCCCAGCCAAGCCCCGGTGCCTGCAGGAAGGAGATGATGCTGGGAGTCACGGCAGGAGCCGCCCCGTCCTCTCCTCGTCTCAAGCCCCGCAGAACGGAGGCGGCGATGAGCCCCCGGTCCCGGCGGGGCCGTGCAGCGCCGTGCGCGCTCCGGCAGCGTCCCCAGCGCCGCCGCGGCGGGGCAGAGCGCAGAAGCGCGTCTCGGGCTGCGGCTCACGGTACGCCTGTAATGTGGTCCTGAGGGACCCGCCGTACGCACACCACCTAAATTATTTAATTTCTCCAAACTGCTGCACCTTTATAAATCATTAAAAGCTCCTTTTGATCTGTGTTAATGAGGTTTCCTGAGTGCGGTGGCTGGAAACACACTTTGGAGCCAGATAGCGAATCAGCTAATTAAAAAAATAAAGAAGGAGCGAGCGGGAGCGCGGCGGGGCGGGAGAAGGGACGGGCAGCGGTGCCAGGGCTCCCCCCGCCCCGGCCGGGCGCTGACGGGGTGGTGTAGGGATGCCCGTTACGTTTTTCCCCTTTTCTTTTCCCCGGGGACGGGAGGGTCCGCGCTCAGCCCTCGCTGGCCGTCCTCACCTCGCCGCGTGCGGAGCAGCCGGCCCGGCGGAGCGGGAAAGGCGGCGTCAAGCGAAATCCATCAGGAACAAACCGAAAGGCAGGGATGGCGGCAGCGGAATTATATTTACTTTTGAATTTCCTAAATGTTCGAGCCCCGTGCCTGCTGGCCACTGCTCCGCTGGGCACCGTGGGCTGCAGCACCCACGCCCCCCCACCCAGGGACCCTTTTTTTCCCCAAGCTCTCCAGGAGCACCGGGAGCGCGCCGGTCCCGGCTACAACCACGTCTCCTGGAAATGCCGGTGCTGCTAAAACACGGGCAGGGCGGGGGTTGTTGGTCCTCCTGCCCAGCGCCATGGGGTGTGCGGGAGCTCCCCAAACCCCCCGGGGTCGGGGCAGGTTGGGGGAGAGGGACGTGGGGATCGTTTCGGGACCACGGGGGCCATCCCGGAGGCTGAGAGCCCAGGGTTGCCCCTTTGCTTCGGCTGGTGGCAGCGAGCCACCAACCCGGGAAACGGTCCCCCCTCTTCGGGGGGCAGCGGGACAGGGTCAGCCCCCCGGGGCCGCCGGTGGGGACCGGCGCCGTGCAGAGCCGCGGTCGGCGGGAGCTGACGGGTCAGGCGGCGAGATACCGGCGGAGCGGGTGTCAGCGTCACTTCGCCAGCCCTGACAGCTTTAATATCAATATTTATCTCAACTACAAAACTCCGAGCCCAGCTACATATTCAGCAGCTCGATTACAGTTATCTGGAATGACGGTGACGGCTCCCACGGACGGGAGGTTAGTTTGGGCTTAATGCCGTTTGACAGCCCCGGCGCAGCCGCGCGGCAGGGCTGGGGACAGGGCTGGGGACAGGGCTGGGGACAGGGCTGGGGACAGGGCTGGGGACAGGGCTGAGCAGCACCGCCTGCCCCCATCGCCTGAACCGTGCCGAGAGCTGCCGGGCCGGCGGTGGGACATGCCACCGGCTTAGCAACGGGGTGAGCCCCCCCGAACCCCCGTTCTCCCCGACGGCGTGCACGGGCTGCCCGACCCTGCCTGCTCCGACGTGTCCCCGCGAGCCTCTCCCGACACACGCTCGCCTCCTTAGTCACCGGGGCCGGCCCGGCGTGCCCCGGCTCGGCTTCGGCATCAGCCTCCCCCCAGCCGCATCCCGTGCAGCCCGCAGGGACAGCGCGCTGCGGCATCGGCAAATCGTTAACGGATTCCTCATTAGCGTGTTTTGCCACCCGGCATCTGAAGGGTGCACACCCCGGCGGGGAAGGACCCTGAGAACCAGGTCTCCGTTATTTTTTCATCCTTAAAAACTTGGCAACTCGGGGCTGTGAGCCTCTGCCCCGGGGCGCTGGTTTGCATCACCGAGCAGCGGTTTCACCGAGCGGCGGTTGCATGGCACAGGCGGTTCCCCGGCGGGCACCGCGCCCGCGGCGCAGGGCCAGCTCTGCTGCCAACCCCAAACTCGCTCCTTCTACAAACTGCTTTTATTCAACTTACTGGTGGTGCCGCAGAGGCCACCGGCTCGCCCGCACCGGCACCGCGCGGTTACGGCGAGCCGGAGCACGCGGTGGGAGGACGAGCCGGCACACGCAGTCTCCCAGGCGGACTGGGGAGAGCAGGGCATTGTGGGTAATGTATGCAAATTCCCATGCAGAACCGCCACTTGCCGGCTGGTGAGCGCTTTCCCCAGCCCCGGCACCCCTCGAGCCGGTGCAGGCTGGCACCAGCGATGCCACCGGTCAAGGACCGGTGCTGGCCCAGCCGCGACTGGGGAGCAGCAGCCCCGCCGGCTGGTTCGGCCCGGCCCTCCTGAGGCTCATTCCTTCATTTCGGGATATTTCCCTTTCCCTCCTTTTAATGTAAATTACTAAGAAACCCACGGCGGCGACCAGACGCGGGAGAGCGGAGGTAACCTCGTCCCGGCTCAGCCGCGCTCCCACAGGAGACAACGGCTCCTGTTACCTGGGGCAACGGCGGGGAAATTATGGCTGGCATCTAAATTGCCATCATTATGCTCCAGAGCCAACACTCCCCATTTACACTTTATTGTCATCTTTTGCTTTAGGGAGATGCTGAGATATTACAGGACCGGGTGACAGAGTGGGATGAGATGGGATGCACGACGAGGTAGACACAGAGATAAATGGGTACACCCGGAGCTATTATTTCAGCCTGTTTGCAGATCTAGAAAAGGAGCAGCAATCCCCACTCCCCCGGGCTAAGGGTAGGCTTTATACCAGAGAAGAAAACAAAATTTGTTTAAATGCAAGCGCCAGCCTGCCAAACCGGCGGCGCTCGGCGGCAAAGCGCCGGCGTCACGTCCTGCAGCTGCTCCCTGGACACGCGGCACATCGGAGAGGTTTCCCACCAAACCGGTGCCGAAAACGCTGCCGAAGCAGCCCCAGCCTCCCTCGGCTACGGCGAGCGGTCCCACGGCAGAGCCTACGCGGGGCCAGGCACGTCCCACCGCCGTTCGGCGAGGTCCCCTCTCAACCGCTCTCCGGACAACGCGCTTCTCTTGCGAGACCTGTCCCCAGCCACGCGGGGTCGTTTGGAGGCGGAATCACGCCGGCCGGCGCTGGGTCCAACGACAGGGACTGGGATGGAGTAACGCTTCCCATGGGCTCCGATCCTCACCGGCACTCGTGGGCAGCCGGCACCGGGCTGGGCTGGTACCCCACTGCGGGGCTGGTACCCCGTTGCAGTGCTGGTACCCCACTGCAGGGCCGGCACCCCACTGCGGGGCCGGTACCCCACTGCGGAGCCGGCACCCCACTGCGGGGCTGGTACCCCACTGCGGGGCTGGTACCCCGTTGCAGTGCCGGTACCCCGTTGCAGTGCTGGTACCCCACTGCAGGGCCGGTACCCCACTGCGGGGCCGGTACCCCACTGCGGAGCCGGCACCCCACTGCGGGGCCGGTACCCCACTGCATGGCCGGCACCCCACTGCGTGGCCGGCACCCCGTTGCAGTGCCGGCACCCCACTGCGTGGCCGGCACCCCACTGCGGGGCCGGTATCCCATTCCAGTGCTGGTACCCCACTGCGTGGCCGGCACCCCACTGCGTGGCCGGCACCCCGTTGCAGTGCCGGTACCCCACTGCACTGCTGGTGCCCCACTGCATGGTCGGCACCCCGTTGCAGTGCCGGTACCCCACTGCACTGCTGGTGCCCCACTGCAGTGCTGGTACCCAACTGCGTGGCTGGCACCCCACTGCAGTGCCACCCCCAAGGAACTCACGGGCACCCCAAAGCAAAACCGCTCTTGATACTTGAAAGACCAAGATTATTCTCCCCCCTGCTTTTTGCAAAGTTGCACAAAGGAAAACCAAAGCCGAAGCCGGGCACCGTTCCTGCCCCTGCACTGCACGGGGACCGGGGCGTAACGGGGCCGGGGGGCAGAGCAGGGGAGAGCTGCCGGAAAAAGCGGAGGGGGAAGAAACTTGGTCTTTCAAGTATTTTCAAGGGGAAAAAAAAAAAAAAAAAAAAAAAAAGAGAAAAGCAAAGGAGTTCAAAAAATGAGAAGCTTTTCAGGGAAAAGCCAGGGCTGCTTTGCCTCCCCGGCCCCGTGCTGGGCTCCAGGCTGCGTTTCGCCGTGCACGGGAACGGGAACTGGCTGCGGATTTTGCTTTCCGCCTCCCGAGGTCCCTTCCCACCCGAACACCCCCTTACGAGGGAAGCCGGAGCTTGCAGCACGCGTTTGGGACCAAATCTGATCAGACAAGGCAGAGCTTTTAACACAGGCGGGAGCTGCCTGCTCCGCGATGACCAAGTACAGCACCAACGGGCCGGGTGGGACGGATCCTGCACGCTGCTCCCGTGACGCAGGCGCGCACCAGACAGGTTTTTCCTTGCCCGGAAAAAACCACGGGCGTCAATTGGAAATCGGTATTTTCGGCACAAGAATATTCCATTTTCCGTGTGCCAGAAATCCCCCGGCCCCCAGCTCCCGGGGGCACGAACCCCGGCCAGGCAAAGCGGGTCCTCGCAGCGGCAGCCCCTTTTTGGGGTGCTCGCCCGTCACCCCCCAACTACAGCTCCCTGGAACCGCACCAGCTGCTGCAATTCACACCACTCACCCCTCATTAACATGGATGCTCGTTAGCCCAGCACTCAGACTAATCAATACTGCCATTAACGGACTATCCTGAATTAATGCATTTTACCCTGGCAGGCCTTGGGATATTGGTCATTCTTCCACTTGACCTGGCAGGAGGAGTTTTTTCCTTTGCCGGTGCCCGGTGAGCGTGGCAGCGGCTCAGGGAGGGACGCGGGGACGGTTTATCCCAACCAGACCCGTCCCCCCCCCGAGATGCTGCCGAAGGGGAGCAGGACCCCGGAGGGGACGGAGGCACCGGGAGCCCTTCTGCCCCCGGGCTGCCGCTGACGGCAGCGCTTCGCCACCCTTTTGGCTTCGCCACCCTTTTGGCTTCGCCACCCTTTTGGTTTCACTGCCGGCTTTTGGCTTCACCGCCGGCTTTTGGCTTCGCCGCCGGCTTTTGGCTTCGCCGCCGGCTTTTGGCTTCACCAGCAGCTTTTGGCTTCGCCGCCGGCTTTTGGCTTCACCGCCGGCTTTTGGTTTCACCGCCGGCTTTTGGCTTCACCAGCAGCTTTTGGCTTCGCCGCCGGCTTTTGGCTTCACCGCCGGCTTTTGGCTTCACCAGCAGCTTTTGGCTTCACCGCCGGCTTTTGGCTTCACCGCCGGCTTTTGGCTTCACCGCCGGCTTTTGGTTTCACCGCTGGCTGTTGGCTTCACCAGCAGCTTTTGGCTTCACCGCCGGCTTTTGGCTTCACCGCCGGCTTTTGGTTTCACCGCCGGCTTTTGGCTTCGCCACCGGCTTTTGGCTTCACCGCCGGCTTTTGGCTTCACCGCCGGCTTTTGGTTTCACCACAGGCTTTTGGCTTCACCGCCGGCTTTTGGCTTCGCCACCGGCTTTTGGCTTCACCAGCGGCTTTTGGCTTCACCAGCGGCTTTTGGCTTCGCCACCGGCTTTTGGCTTCACCACCGGCTTTTGGCTTCACCAGCGGCTTTTGGTCAGCCCACGGTTGCCGGATGCTCCCAAACCTCCAGGACCATCACCAGCGCAAGGGAAGGGCAAGGGGCCGTGAGGCTGGGGACCCCCGAGAGGGCTCTGGGGACCCCCAGGACCTGACCCTCGGGTGCCACCCCAGCCCCCTGAGCCTGCCCAGGCTGGTCCATCGCTGCGGCCCCCGGCCCTGCCGGACCCCAGGCAGCAGCAGCCGAGCTCTTCTCCCCCAGGCCCCCCAGAGCCACGCTCCCCCGCCGCTCCCGCCTGCCTCGCAGCGCCTCTGGCTAAACAGAGATCAGAAATGTTAGATCTTTCTTAACATCTCCTGCCAGCACTGTCAGTGCCCCTCTCCAGAGTACCAGGGCCCTCTGTTATGTAAACACAGCACATTCTCTGTCAAAGATTAAAAAAAAAAAAGGCTCATTTGCACATAAAAGCAGCCTCTGCACTAGTTACGGGCACTGTGGCATGTAAGGAAGACTGTAGGTTAAACTCAATAATAAAGCCAGGCGGCGCAGAGGTCCCCGCTCCAGTTCCCAGCCGGAGTCTGCGGCCACCGAGCGGTGCCGGCCACGAGTCCATGAGCCAGGGACCAGCAAGGGATGGAGATCCTGAGGGGCAAGATGTGGGTGAACGGCCCCAATGCCCCTCGCTGCACCATGCCCTGCCACCACGGGACCCTCGCCCTGCCCTCCCCGCCCCAGCGCTTCTCTGTGCCCGCCTCGTGCCAGCCGCTCACCCGCGGCACCCCCAGACCCCGCCGGGTCCACAGCCCAGCACCGTCTCCATCTTCTCCGCTCGGCATCCCGGCCGGACCGGGGCACGCTGCCCCACACCCCTTCCCGCATGCTTTTGGGAGCACCGCGCCTGCCTGCGGGGCTGCCCATTGCCCTCGCGCCCCGGCACGGCCGGACCAGCGGCACCCCCGAGCATCGCCGCAGCAGCCATTCCCGGCTAACGAGGCGCAAGGAGCCGCTCGCCTCTGGAATCGTGAATGCAACGACATCTCTCGCTGCCAGCCCTCGGCGCAGAGGTGAAGCCGTGCCCGCCCTGCTCCTCTCCGGCAGGACGGCACTGGGGGGGGGGTCTCCGGCCACGGCTGCCCCTCGCCCTCCCCGGGGAGCGCCCGCGCCCGCCCGGCTCCACGGATGGCGGCAGACAGCCGTACGTGCAGCCAGGGTCGGCGCAAATTTAATCAGATCAGAAATTCATTGTCGGAGAGACGGCGGCTGGAAAGTGTAACGGTAATTGCGTTAGTGCCGACAGTCCTGCGGCCTCGGCTCGCCACGCCGGTCCTGCAGAGCCGCGGGGGCACGGCAATGCCGGGGCGGGGGGGCTCGCTGGGGGCCCAAAGCCCCCCGGTCCTGGCGGGGAGCGGGCGGAGAGGACGGAGGGTCCTGGAGGGAGGGAGCAGGGAGAGGGGCAGGGGAGGGCGAGCGGAGCTCGGCAAAAGCAGGCGGCCAGATGGCTCAGGAGAGGGCAGAGCCGCGGCAGCAGGAGGTGTTTATGGCGGCAGCTGACAGCAAAGGTGAGAGGGGCACCGGGCTCCGGCGGGGAGGCGAGGGGAGGAGAGGCCGCCCGCGCTCTCCCGATCGCAGCCTGCCAGGGTCCGGCATGCGTGCACCCACGCACACCCAGCCCAGCACGCGTGCACCCACGTACAACCTGCGCCCTGCACACCCCGCCCAACAGGCAGGCACCCATGCAGGCGTGCAGCCGTGCACACCCCGTCCCGCACGCAGCCAGCCTGACGTGGATGCACCCGTGCATGCCCTGCCCCGCTCACGTCCCCGGGAGCCGTGCAGGAGCGCCCGCAGCCGTCGGGCCCCGCACGTCGCTCTCAGCCGGACACCAGACACGTGCCAGCCCATGCACAAGGCCACGCGTGCTCATACGTGCTCTGGCTGCTCACGCTGAGTGCCCTAATTAACACGTCTGGCGAAGCGCGCTGATAACGGGCACGGGACGGGAGCCGCTGGGGGGTTATCTGCTGGCGGCAGCCGGGCCCCCCACCGCCCGCGCCGGCTCCGCGCCGCAGCCCGCCGGGACAGCCAGATCAAGGCGCCCATGTGGGGGTCTCCGCAGGGGGACGGGGTAAACAGCCCCCGGGGCTGACCTCGTTAGCAGTGCCGAGCCCCGACACTCGTTAAGGCTGGCCCCGGCACGCTGCGGGCAGAGCCCCAGGCTGCAGAGTCCCCTCGAGGCACGGGCAGCGGCACCGTGCCAGCCCCTCGTCCCATCTGCCGTCACCCCCTCGCCATCCCGCGGCGCCCCTGCTCGGGGCGCCCACCCTGCTCAGAGCGGCCCGTCGGTCCCCACTGGGTGACAGCCACCACCGCCCCAACCTGCAAACCCCTTTAGCTGGTGCTGAGCGTGCCGCGCACACCCCAGCCCGGCTGCGGGGCCGGTGCTCGTGCCACGGAGCAGCGGCCGCGGCGCAGCCGGGTGCCGGGAGGGCCGGGCATGGGGACGAGCCCTAAGCCACCTGGCTGCAAAGGGCACCGGGGACATCAGCGTCACCCTCGGGTCTCTGAGCCGAACCAGGAGCCCCGGTGCTGCCCGCAGCCGTTTGCCGCAGTGGGAGCTGCCGTTTGGTCTCATCCCAGAGCCACAGATCTGCCGTGACACCGGTGCAGCAGCCGCTCTCTCCATGCCTCAGTTTCCCCGTCCCAGGGCTGGACCACCCTGCACGGCGCGGGTCCAGCAGCACGAGCAGCGAGAGCCTTCCCCTCCCGTGTTAAGACACACAAACGAACGCGGATGAACGCGCATTATTTCATTATTTCAGTCGTCGGCCACTTTACTTTCTGGCAGCATCTCGGTCCCAGCCGGTGGCGGGGCGGGGGGGCAGCGGGGCTGACGGGTGACTCTTTAACCTTGCAACACTTTAATTCGCAGGAAATTTCACGCGAGCGGCGGGAGCGATTTCTGAGCGCATTTGCCGGCGAGTGCGGCCGCCGTAATTTGATCGGCGGGAGCCGGGGAGAGCGCCGGCCCCGCAATCGCTGCGAAAACGCCGACGAGGTGGAAATCGGCCGCCCGACGCGCCGCCGGCAGCCCAGCGGGACGCCACGGCGGGGCCAGGCGGGTGCTCGGAGGTGGACAGGGGGACGCGGCTCAGAAGGACGGACGCAGCGGGCACAACCGTCGCACGAGGCAGCGACCTGCCTGCTTGCCCCCCAGCCCCTTGCCCGGTCCCTGCCTGCCCCGTGCCACCCCAGCGTCCCCGGGGGGACGCCAGGCGGGGGCCAGACCCGGGGTGACCCCCAATCAAAAGGACAACGCGGGACTTTTCCCCCCAGCCCTGACAGTGACGGGCTGCCGAGCCGGCGGAGCCATAATTCATCACGCCAGCCCCTGACAGCTCCCTTTGACGGGGTCCCCGGGGGGGGGGCCGAGCGATGCCTTTTGTCTACCCAACAATTAATTATTTCCTGGCTAATGATGAACTCCGACTTGCAAAGCAGGTAGCGGCTGTATGCAGGAACGAGCGCCGCTCCCTCGCCCTGCCGTGCCCCCTCCCCACCACAGGACCCCCGCCACCTCCCCCATGGCGGGCTGGGGCACGTTGGGCTACCTGGGGCTAAGGCTGGGCTTCGGAACTGCCCCCCTGCATCCCGCCATCCTTCCCAGGGCCCCAAAAAAGGGCACCCCGAAACCAGATGACCCCGTAAGCGAGAAGGAAGGTGCCAGTTCAAAGGCGCACGTGGAGCGTGCCGGGGAGAGGGCGCCGGCAGAGCCGGGCCGGCGGGATGGAGCCCGCTGTGGCGGTGCCGGCGGGTGGGTGCTGCGCTGCGGCAGCAGATGTCGGCTGCGCCGGCGGAGAGCACTTTAAGTGCCAGCCGCTGCGACCGCAGCCCCAGAGCGCTCTGCGCCGAGGAGCTGATAACTGGATGATGGGTCCGCGTTAATGGAGAAAATCCATTTAGGTTCACTCGATACTCCCCCACGGGCTTTCATTACCCCTCAGGGGTCCGCGGGGCACGCGGCCCTGATACGGCCGAGCCGCCAGCCCAGATCGCATCTCTGCCATTTCTCTGCCTCTCGGCAGAGGCTCTGGTGGGATGCGGGGAGGGATGCGGGGGGGGGAGGCGGGGAGGGGGATGCGCGCGCAGGGAAGGGATGCGTGCTCAAGGGCTTCAGCCCCGAGCTTGCGGTCGCAGGTGGCGAGAGCAACGCCAGCGTGCCGCTGCCCGCAGTCCTGCCAGCGACAGGCAGCAGCAGGCAGGGCAAACTCCGGGGGTGCAGTGGGGACCCTGCCCCGGAGCAGCTCCCAGGGAGCCCAGCCCTGGCTCGGCGCTGCGGCGCGGGCAGGGCAGCAGGCGCAGGCAGGCGCAGGCAGGCGCAGGGACCCCCGGAGCTGCCGGCGACGGGGAGGCGTGCTCGGGCCAGCCCCCCGCAACGGAAAAAAGCGCCGGAGCCATGAAAAGAAGTAAAATAATTATCAGGCGCTCCCAGCTCGGCTCCCCGCCTGGTGCTTTCTGTTTAAGGCTAGTTAATAGCTAGTGTTCTCTGGTTAGGCCTGAATGACATTTCCAGAGTTATAATAACTGAGCTATTACTTGCCGTATTGATGCATTCCCCCTGCCGGCAGCCTGCTCATCCCGCGCCGCGCCGCCCGGCCGCCGAAAGCTCCTTTAGTCAATAGCACTTCTATTTTTCATTACTCCCTGGAAATGTGGCTCTTGGAAGCTCATCCGTCATTCAATTACGCCCTGGTTCAGTCCTATCATACACGTGTCATAAAGTTCCTCAGATCTGAACCGCTGTTAATTTTCTGCGCCATCCCAAGGGGATGCCCGGGACGTGCCTGGAAAGCAACCAGGCAACCGAGGGCATGCCGGGTACGGGCGCACCGGGGAGCGGGGGCTGCGGCAGGGCCGGCGGGTGCCCGGGCGCGGGGGGCTCTTTGCCGGCCGGCTCATCGAAGAGCTGGGACGGCTGCCCCCCGCCCCGCTCCCCGCGCGGCCGCGGCGGGACCGGCAGCGCGCGACCTTGGCAGCGCAGGCAATTTATTCCTCCGGCTGGTTTATTCTTTAATCAGGTGTTGGTTTAACAGGGTGAGCTCCCCCCCTTCCCCTTTAATCCTATCGGCATCTGTGTTCAGCACGTCCGTACACAGAATAATCACCTGCCTGGCAGATTTGTCACTTCACCAGATGTAATCGGGGAACTTTTTTCTTTTTTTTTTTTTTTTTTTTTTGTTGAAACCCTCCTTATTTGCTGTTTCTTAGAAGCTGCAGCTCCGGGGCAGAGGCAGCTGGCGCAGGCGGTACCTGCTCCAGGTCATCCCTCCCCGAACCCAAGGGTTTGCTTCGTTCCATCGACTTCGCTTTCCAGCTGCATTTTGGTCGAAGGAAGCGGGGAGGATGGCGGGGCAGCGGCACGAAGCGAACGCCGTGCAGTGCTGCTCCCTCCATCCTCCGCTGCCCGCCAGTGTTCCTGGCCGGGCACAAACCCACGAGCCGGGGGGGGGAAAAACAGGCTGGGGCACGGGTGGGGGGGTGCTGGGCCTGGGGGATGCCGGGTCTCGGTCCAGACATCCCCAGGTCCCCTCTGGTCCCCAGGGTGGCTCCCTGGCGAGCTGCTGGAGAGGGGACGGGTGCTGTGCCAGCGCTGCCCTCGGGGGACCAGCCACCGGGCACCCCATGGGCACCGGGCTGAGACAGCGCAGGGCGGCGGGGGGGCACGCACGCTGATGCGGGGGCACTCGCCATCTCCGGGGGGGTTGCAGAGGTTGCTCAAACACGGAGGAACCGCACGCAGCCCTGCCCGACACGTCCCTGCACCGATGACGAAGACCTGCGGGTCCTTCACAGGCTTAAAAATTCAAGCCCTGAGTCGCGTTCATCCTGCTCCGCTCCACGGAGCCCCAGGGCATCGCTCCTCCTGCTTCCCCGCACCCTGGGGCATCCGCAGCCGGGCTCCCCGCGCTCTCCCGTCCCCGCAGCGGAGCCGGGGGTCCCATCCAGCCCCCGCATCGCTGCCTGGGTGGCCTCGGCCGGGCCGCCCTGCCTCGCGTGCCTCCCAGCAGGACAATGACTTTGCCAACGTCCTGCTCCTCCGCACGCCGGTCCCCGCGGGGCCTCCCACGGGCTGTTTTCCCTAAGCCGGGACGGACACACGCCCGGGCGTTTGCAAACGCCGCGCGTCACTTGTCAGCTCCGGCCGCGCTCCTCCCCGTCCCCTTCCCGCTCCTCGCGACAGCTCCGGCCACCCCAACATCTCCAAGAGCTTTAGAAACAAACGTTCCCCGTCAGGAGGACGCGGCTGCCGCGCAGCCAGGGCCAACCCTGGCCACGGGGCTGGCACGAGGCTGGCACAGCCCCCAGGACCATCGCCAGCCCCTCGGTCCTGCCGGACAGAGCCTCTATCCTGGCTGCTGATCTGGGAAACTGAGGCACAGAGGGGTCTGGGCATGCTCGGGGTGAGATGCGGGTGCTTGGCAGCTCTCAAAGCCTCGGGGTGCAGGCAAGCTGCCGGGATGTCGGTGACCCGGGGGACACCCCCGCAGCTCGGGGCAGCAGCGGTGGTCCCAGGTGGGCACCTCCTCCTGCCTCCTCCTCCCAGCCTGGCATCTCCCCCCGCTCCCCTTCCAGCTCCCCACCGAGGCTCACGCTTCGCTCTGGGGCATGGCTAATGAGTGGCCTAATTGATCTCTGCTCCTCGCCGGGAGATCGATGCTGGAACCCGCTCAAGGCTCTGCGAAAAGCCATTTCTCCCTGCCAACCTGCCCAGCCGGGCAGCACCGCCCCTCGCCCGCAGGGAAGCGCCCATCGATCGGGGCAAGGATCGATCGGATGGAGAAGAGGATGGAGGGGAGGGCGGCCACCCCCGCGGAGGGGGGAGCAGACCCCCGGGCAGCCTTTGCTCCCACTTGGTCCAACCCCAAGGCACCGCAGGCAAAATCAGCGACCGTGCCCGGGGCTGGGGTGACGCTCCCGGCCGCACCCACGGGGTCTCCCGTCTTCCCACGCCTCCTGCAACACACCGCGCTTTGCCGGGTTTGCCCACCCTGGCTCCGTTGCCCCCCCAAAAAAACCCCCAGCAATCCCTGTGCATTGCTGGAGCGAAACGATGTTCACGTCACAACCCGGCCGGAGGTGTCGGATGGGTGGGAGGGCAGCGCCGCGTCCGGCACGGCTCTGCCCACGCCGGCGGCCATGCCGGCAGCCTGGCACCCCCACCCCGGCACCCCCACCCCGGCACCCCCACCGTGCGGTGCTCGGCTGGCGCCTCCGGCTCCTCTCCGGCCCAGCCCAGCTCTGCCGGTGAGCACCGCGGGCTGCGCCGGCGCAGCGGGGAGCCGAAGCGATCGATACGCGGTGAGCAGAGATACGGCAGGTTTTACCGACTCACCGGCACGGTGGTGCCTGAGCCGCGCTCACCGGGCGAGGGGGTGCCGCCAGCACCCCCCCACCAGGGGCTCCCCCTGCACCCAGCTCGGTGGCACCCCGGCGGGTCCTAATTGGGGGGCTCCGGAAGCCCCTTGTCCCCATCCAAGGAGCCGGGTGACAGCGAGGGGGTCTCCTCCCCGGCACCTCAGCGAGGCTGGAGGGGAGCAGGGACCCCGGCCCCCCGGGCAGGGGAGGGGGCGAGCACCCATGGCAGGGGTCCTCGCCTTCCCGAGCCCGGGGGAGGTCACAGGGCCAACAGAACCACACTTACTTCTTCGCCTGGCTCTTCCCCCTCCCTTAGTCTTCCCCCGGCCAAATTTGACCTAATTTGGCGAGATCGGCCGGGGTCTCCACTTCTCAGGGCACGTCGGCCCCCCCGCCCCTCCCCGCTCCTTTCACCCGGGTTTAAGCCTTTTCGCTTTCCCCATTCACTCCCAAACTAATCAGATTAAAGCCTTGCGCGGGGTGCACCCCCCTCCCTCGCCCCGCTTCACCCCCTCGGCGGGTTTTGGCAGCCGACCTCGAGGTCCCGCCGCCGCCGTGCCAGGGGCCGGCAGTGGCACTGGGCCACCGAGGTGCCCCCGGGGAAGGGTGCGGGGTGGGGGGGCTGCAGGGGGAGAGGGAGCGATGCGGGGGGGGGCAGGATGGGATGAAGGCAGCGGGGCAGCAGCAGCAGCTCTCGCCGCCGAAGCCATCCCGCTCTTTGGGGAATCCCTCCCCCTTCCCAGCCATGCTTCACATCTCAAGTCAGGCTAAAGGAGCATCTAAGACCAGAAAACATTTAGAAAAAAAGGGTATTTTTTACTTTTTCTCCCCTCTTTTCGCCCAGGAGCCGCGTGCGCCAGCGCTGCTCGGCGCCAGCCACCCTTCACCAACACCTGGGGAGCAGCGATGGACGAAGCCGGGACCACGGCTCCGGCCCCAGAGCCCCCCAGACGCACACGAGAGCTGGACCCGATGCCCTGGCACCCATCAGCACCCGCACCCCATCCCCTGGGACCCCCTGCTCCACCGGCAGCACCCCGCAGCCCAGCCTCGCTCCTCGGCAGCTTTGGAAAGGGAGTAATTTCCCACTAGAAACTTTCTGGCCCCATCCCACTCGCCTCCCCACGTGCTCCAGCCCCAAAATCACCAAAAGTCCCCCCCTAAACCTTAAAAATTGATTTCAATTCACTTTGGCCCAGCTCTGCACACAAATGCATTCGACACGGGCACTCTCCCCCGGCCAGGATTGTATGCAAAGGCAGTTAGGGGTCAATGAATAATTCATACTCCGCTGTCTTTCAGAATTATACTGTGGAAAACTAAATCTGAGACTATATAAAAAAAAAAAAAAAAAGAGAAAGAAAAAAGAGGCTGGGGGGCGCGGGGAGGCAGCTTCGCCCCCTTGGCCAAACTCGGGCGCGGGGATGAAAGCGTCGGCGCGTCGGCATCTCCTCTTCCATTGAGCAACTCGACATTCAGGTCGGTGCGGAAACCACCTAAAATCCTTCCTGCGCTTTGTTCTGCTGCCTTTTCACCCGCGTCTTAGGGAGATGGGGAGAGGGCGGCGGGGAGGGGGGCAGAGAGGTCTTGGGGGGGGGGTCCCTTTGAAGAAACCCACTCATCCGTTCGGCTGGTTGAGTTCAAGGGGCAGCGTGCTGGGGCGAGCGGGGGGGCTGTCCTGGCCACGGGGCCGGCGGGGGGGCGGCGTGCCCCCGCCCCGGCTCAGCCAGGACCCCCCCAGCACCCCCCAGCATCCCCCCGCCGGGGCCACCTCTGCTCCCGCCCATGCATTTTGCAAGCCCAGGGAGAAGGGGGGAGGCTCTGCCCAGAGGGACCCCATGTTTTGGGGTGCCTGCACCCCCCCACCACGCCCAGAGCACCCAGCCCAGCACCCAGCGTGGGACCAGCTGTGCCGATCGACCGCATCCCCCCCCCCCAGCTGGCGGGGGCCACGTGCTCCCCGCACGATGTGCTAACGGGGAGGAAAGGAAGCGGGAGTCACTTTAATTTGGCTATTTAAAAATAAAGAAATAACCCAGGCTTTGAAAGCCCGGAGGGGTCCCAGCGGAGAGACCTCCATCTCCCCCTTCAAAGGCCGCCTCGGCTTTCTTCCCCCCGTTAGCAGCACACAAAGGTGCACGAGCACTTTCGTCTCTGCGGAAAGACCTTTTTAATTGGTTCCAGGCAGAAGGTTAAAATCTCTCCCCTTCCCTGCGCGCTGTTCTAAGAGGGGAAAAGGGGAAAAAAAAAAAAAAAGAGGCAGAGGGGAGGAGGGTATCGAGGTGAGGCAGCTCTGCCCGGCGTGGGGCGGCCGAGCCGGGGGGCACCCGGGGCCAAGGTCGTCCCCCCGCGGGGTCCAGGGTGGCCGAGGGTGATGGGGATCCCCTGGCGAGAGCAGGGGCGGCCGAGGGGGCTGTGCCGGGGGCGGCCGAGGGGGCTGTGCCGGGCTCCGGAGCAGGAGATGCTGGTGGGGAAAGGGAGACGATGCTCGGTGCTCCCGCGGGAACGCAGCTTCGGAGGGTTTCTGCAGCGATCCCCAAAAAAGCGGGTGGGGACGTGCTGCCCTGCCCCCCTGCAGGGACGAGGCTGGGCAGAGCGAGGGGTTCACCGGGGTCTCCCCGGGGCTGCAGAGCAGATCCCCATCCGCCCCCGTCCCCAGAGCGCGGTGACCCCACGCCGCCGTCCCCGAGCATCACGCGTGGCAACCCCAGCCCCTCGCCGCTCTCCCGTCCCCCGCCCCGCCGGAGCTGCCGTCCTCCCGGCACTTGAGTTTTCCTTTCACGGAAGGGGGAGCGGAGATAAACGCATCAATTATTGAGCCGGGGCGCCGCGAGCCCGACGCGTCCCCCTTGCTAATGCCGCTCAGGTAGAGCCGCGCGGAGCCGCAGTCAGACACCTCCTAACACGATTAGCTGCAGGGCTCTTCCAGCGCGCTTCAAGGTCAAGTTTTCCGAGGCTGACAAAAGGCGCGGGCGGGCAGCGGCTCCCCCCGCCACGGCCTGGGACGGGGCGGCAGGGCGCTGGGGACGGGCACCCGCAGCCTCGAGTGATGCCACCTGGCCAAGGGGACCTTCAGGGCAGGATGGCGGGGCTCCCGGTGGGATGGGGACACGGCGGGGCTCCCCGTGGGATGGGGACGTGGCGGGACGGGGACGTGGTGGGGCTCCCGGCGGGATGGGGACACAGCGGGGCTCCCCATGGGATGGGGACACGACGGGGCTCCCCATGGGACGGCGACACGGCAGGGCTCCCCTTGGGATGGGGACATGGCGGGACGGGGACGTGGTGGGGCTCCCGGCGGGATGGGGACACAGCGGGGCTCCCCGTGGGATGGGGACGTGGTGGGGCTCCCAGTGGGATGGGGACACGACGGGGCTCCCAGTGGGATGGGGACATGGCAGGGCTCCCTGTGGGATGGGGACATGGCGGGACGGGGACGTGGTGGGGCTCCCGGCGGGATGGGGACACAGCGGTGCTCCCCGTGGGTTCGGGACGTGGTGGGGCTCCCGGCGGGATGGGGACACGGCGGGGCTCCCCGTGGGATGGGGGACACAGCGGGGACCTCCCAGCCATGGGACGGGGACCCGGCAGGTCCCTCCGCAGCCAAGCGACTCCCGTCGTGCCGAGCAGGAGCGGGTCCGGCCCGGCCGCTGCACAGGGAGCAGCAATTGGATCCAGATGTTTCCCCCAGCAGCCGGAAACCGCTTCCCCCATCCGGAAAGTGCTCGGCAGCCGCTTCCACCGCCCTGCGCCGGCGGTGGTGGGGACGGGCAGCAGGGGTGAGCCCTCCCGGCACGGCTCTGTGCCGCGGTGAGGCCGGGCAGAGGGACGGGGCAGCTCGGCAGGGTACGGCACGGCAACGCCAGCTCTGCCACGGAGCTCCTGCGCTCCAGGTTTCGGGACTCGCAGCGACGGGACCCCCTCCCTCAGGCTGCACATCCAGCCCCCCTCCCGCCGGGCTGGCACACGGTGCCGGGCTGGCACACGGTGCCCGGCCAGCTGCCGCGCTTCACCCCCGGCTCATCCCTTCCAAAACCATCCCCGGTCTCGTGCGCGGCGAAGGAGCGAGCCGCCGCGGCAGGCGGGGAGGACACCGTCCCCTCCCTTGCGGCAAACGGAAAAGGGGAGACGGGCAGCCAGGGCTCCCCAGGGCTCGCCGAAGGGGCAGGAGCCCACCCATGGCTGGCACGGGGACCGGGACGAAGCCGCTGCGGAGCTGCTCTGCTCGAGGAGAGCCGCCTCCGCCGACGCGGCGTCACCCCACGGGCGGGAGGTTTCCTCCAAGCCGCCAGCACGAGCACCCTCCGCCCCAGGGCAGAAGCAGGGCTGGGTGCCCACCAGCCTGGGTGCCCGTCGTGCTGGGCAGAGGGTAGCAAAGCTGAAAAAAAAAAAAAAACCCAAACCTCAATCTGGGAGGACCCAGCTCCAATGTCCGGGTGCGAGCGCGCTGGGACAGGGCTGGCCGGCGGCTCCAGGCAATGCTGGGTGCAGGTCGCTGCCAAAGCCCTTCCCGAGAGGTCTCCTGAAGGACACCACCACCCACGGGTCCCGGTCTCCCCCTCCAAGCCACATCCTGCTTGGGGGAGGGTGCCAGGGCAGCGTATCCCCGCACGGGACAGGGACGCGGCTTTCTGGCCCCTCCGACCTCAGAGCAGAGCGAGGAAAACCACACGAAAACCTCCGAAAGCCATCCGAAGAGCCAGAACCCGAACTCGCTCACTCTCACGTTATTTAAAGCCCATCGCAGCTTCCAAGTCCTGCAACGATGCAAGAATCTCAATTACCATTAAAAGAATGCGTTTCTGCTCTTTGCATTACGGAGAAAAGCCTGAAAACCAACCCCTGGGGATTAAACAACTCTAGAAAGAAGAAAAATAAAAAATTCATGTAATTTATATTATTTAAAACCTGGCAGTTGGCAAACCAGTCTCTCGACTGGAGGAAACTGGGGCCATTCACACCTTGCAGAAGGCAGGGAGATAATCAGGGCTGGAAACCACCGTCCCAGCCCTGCGGCCACGCAGAGCCCAGCGCCACCTCCTCCGCACCCCGCGCCGGTCTGACGGCAGGATCTGGCTTTAAATGGGTTTTTAAACACCTCTGAGCTTGTGGGATGCAGCGCGCTGCAGAAGGACAGCGTGTTATTTTTATCGTTACATTAGTTCCAGTTTAATTGCCGGGATGTTATTAACGGCACGGAGCAGGGTCCGAGCAGCGGGGACGCTGCTGTCGGTCTGTCCTGCCTCAAACCCCCCCCGGACGCCCTCGGCGGAGCGGGGTTTGAGACCCAGCGCGCTCGCTGCACGCCAGCACGTGCCCCTCCTCCGCACGGCCGCAGCTCCGCGCTGCGTTTGGTGACAACCAGGGACAGGAGCCATCGACCAGCGCCGGAGCCTCCTGGGCTCCTTCTCCAGCCCCAGCCAGCAGCACCGGGGAGCAGGATGGTGGCTTCCCCCCAGTCCTCCCTCCTCCTCCTCCTCCCCTGCAGGTCCCAGTCTCCTCCAGTGTTCTGCAACTGGGGATGCTCCCGCCGTCACTGATTCTCCACCCTGGGGCTCCATCGCACCCCGTCCCACCCGCAGTCTCCCTCCCACCGGCCCCTCTTGGAAACTGCACATCTCCAAGATGGCAAAAAGCCCCCGTTTTGTGCCAGCGCTGGGGGCTGGGCTCCCTCGGGGCAGCAGGAGCTGGGACACACGCTCGGCTCTTGCCTCCGCCGCTCCCATGCAGGAAACCTCCCGCCCGTGACAGTCCCGCGATGCCCGACACCCTCCCAGCACTGGAGCTGGGACCCCTCCGCCATTCCCTGCGCCCGCGGCGGAGCGGGAGGGAGGCAGGAGCGCAGGGCAGAGCAGCGCCGCTGCTGAGAAATCATCTTGGAGGAAACAAAACCTGCCAGTCAGCGACCCGGCTAACGGCAGCCGGGAATTAAGATACCAGAAAATGCCCTCCCGCGCCTGCCAGCGGCTCCCCGGGCGGGTGCGTTCCCAACAACTTCTTTTCCCGGGGAAAGCCGGGTTCGTGCCTGCGCGGCGCTGACGACGCGCGCTCACCGCTTCGGCTCGCGCCTCTCCCAGCACAGCATCCCCCACCCTCCCGGGACCGAGCCACCCTCCCGGCGGGTCCCCGCAGCCCCGCTCCCAGCCCAGCAGCCCCCGAGATGCTGGATGGGATGGGACCTGGGATGTGGGATTTGCTGGGAGCCTCCGAGCGGGTCGAGCTCGCTGGGGATGGCAGAGGTGCCCGAACAGGCTGGGCAGGGACGAGCAGCGTCACAGGGAGGTGACAGTGGCATAATCCCAACATGTGAACTGCTTCCAGCAGGGAAAGCCAGGCAATCCTCCTGATACCAGTGGCCTCCCAGTTCAGCACTGGGGAGACGATGCCTGCCAGGGACGGGGCCGCCCGGCTCTTGCGGAGACCCGCGACGTCCCCGGTGGATTTGCTTTATAGGGTCACGGAGGAGGGTACCAGCGCGGAGATATTTAAGCGGCGTTTTACCATCGGAAAAAATTAGAGTCACAATATTAATTAATCCTCAAAGCACTTTACGAACATTAACTAATTAAGCCTCCCAACCCCTCTGCAAGGTGGGAAAGGTATCATTGTCCTCGTTTTACAGCTGCGGAAAATGAAGCGCGCAGAGGTGACGCGACTCCCCCAAGGTCGCTGCAAGCTGGGAAAAGGTGGGACGGGGACCCCGAAATCTCCCCCGCGCACCCCTCCTCCCATCCCAGAGCAGGACAGGACCCGGCAGTGCTGGGCACCACGCAGCACCCCGAAGCCCCCCCCGCAGCCGGCGTGCATCCCGCCGCCCCGAGCCGGGTCCCAGCACCCCGGTCCCCACCCCGGGAGTCGGAGGGGCAGGAGACGGGGCCGCGGCACAACGCGCGAATCCGGGACCTGCCGCATCCCCCCCCCAGCCCGCACCCATGCCGGAGCAGACAGTTAAAATAGAAAATGCGGAGGGGTTTTATCGAAAGCAAAACCGACCTTGCGCAGTTTAAAAGCGATCCGAGGCCCCGGCTGGGTTATCAACCGGTGTCTCAATCACGCGGCATCGATCCAGATAATAGCCGGCAATTGTTCAGATACAATATCATAAAGTCACTTTAACTACAGCCATAAAGCTTCCCTCGCCTGCAGCACTGCCGGGCGCTCCCCGCGCCGCGCCGGGCCACGCGCCGGCCCCGGGGGCTCTCCCAGGCCGGGGGGGGGGGCGGATGGCGAAGCCTCGTCCCGTCGAGTGCCGTAAGCACGTGCTCGGGTCCGAGCGCGGCAGAGGGTGCTGCCGGGGCCATCGCCAGCCCGCGGCTTCGTGCCGGGCTGCGAGGGAGCAGCCGTCCCCGCGCCACCGACGTCCGCAGGGACGAGGCCACCCAGCTGTTCCCACCCCGCGGCATCGTCCCCCGCTTCCGCTGCTCTCCCTTGCTGCGCCAGGAGCGGAGGGGACGCCGAGCCCCCCCTCCCCGGGCTCCCCTCGACACCCCTCCTGGGAACCAGCGGCACACGGTGCCGGGGTTCGGGGAGCTCAAAGGCAGCTGCTGAGATTCGCCGTTTCAAGTTCTAATCCGTGGGATTTACGGTAGTTAGGAGAAAACGTGCGGTGACAGCCCCAGCCCCCCTCTAGGGCGGCCGTGAACCCCCCCCCTGCTCCCCGGGTTCACCCTCACCCCCAACAAACACGGGGCTCCCGACCGCGCGGCACCGGGACCCAGCTCCTCTGCTCCCCACAGAGCACCGGGGTGCGGGGCTTCCCCCCGCCAGCCCCCCAGCACCAGGGTGTTTCTGTGCCCCCGGGGCAGCCACGGCTCCGCTTTCCAGCCGGAGGTCGGTGGGGTTTTGGTCGCCCGCAGACCCCGGGGACGCCGCCGGCAGCCCCTGCCCGCGCTGGACAACGCCGCTTCCTCACCCGCCGCTTCCCACTGCTTAATGAGCACAAAATATTTCCATGTTGCCAATTACTTGGTTCGTTTGTGCTGCTGCGGGCAGCGCTGGCGCAGGGAAAATCCCTCTGGAGCTGCCCCGGCCCCCTGGGAGCCGCGGCAGGGTCCCCCCAGCCCTGCCAGGGCCCAGCACCCCCAGCCTCACCACGCACCCCCAGCCCCCTCGCCATCAGAGCCGCGTTCGTTAGCAGCCAGCTAACGGCTTTCCCACGTCCCCAGAGTGACACCGATGCGGCTGCGGTGGGAAAGCGAGACCTTCCCGGGATTTAACCCGGCCTTTGAGGGACTCGGCGAAGCCCCCCAGTTCGCACCGGCTGCAAGACCCGGCTCTGCCCCGGTCAGGCTCCTCGAGCGTCCCCACGCCGAGTCACAAACGTCCTCGGGGGCCAGGGCCACCGCCACCCCGGTGTGACAGAGCCCCGAAGGGCAGAGACCCCCGTTTCCAGCTGCCGGACTGGGCTGAGGCGTGAAAGCGAAGTCCGGTTAAACACGCCACGACGCCCGTTTTGCCCCTCGGAGGCTGGGGGGGGGCCACTTGCCCCAGGGGTGCTGATGCTCCCCAAGCATCACAGCAGGATCCAGCCCCGCCGGCGCTGGGAGGGGCTGCCAGAGCGGGTCCAAGCCCGGACCAGCCCAGGGGACCCACCGGCACCTCGCTCGGCTCCATCACCCCGCAGGGCTGCTGGACTCGCACCCACCACCTCGGCTTTGGAAACCCCCTTTTTGGCTCATCGGGGGGCTGAGCCCCCCCCCCCCCAGTTTCAGTCTGCTGTTTTACACCAGCAGAAGATGGTTTGGGGTCCAACCTGCCGCCGTGCCGGCACTGCAACCCCTTCCAGCACGGAGAAAACCCCGCGCGGCACCGCAGACACGTGCCGAACCTCGCGCCATCCCGGCTGGATCCATCCCACCCCGGGGACCGATCCCCCTCCCGTCACAGCAGGATTTACAGCCGGGCGAGACCTCTCCCCTCGACGAGATCCTGCTGCAACGCCATCGTTCCAAAAACATGAAACCAGGTCGGTCCCCAGGAACAGAGCTGCTCTCGCTGCAGCTACACCTGCGCCCATAAATCCTCCCTCTACAAGGCAGCTCGGGTGGGGTGATTTATAAAGTGAAACAAATATTGCAATGTTTAAGTCAAAAAAAACCAAAAACCCATCCAGCTGGGCTCCCCTCCCACCGGGGACGGGACTCCCGGCATGAGGCGGGGACCCTTGGTGACACCAGGTTTTTGCCCAGCCGTAGGGCAGCGAGGGACCCCCCCGGCGAAGGGCTGCGTCCGCGCGACGCCGTCATGAAGTTGGGCTCCGGCGCTGTCAAACACGCTCGGCCGTGCGATGCACGCAGGAGCCAGCCGCGGCTCTGAGCCACCGCGTCCCCGGCACGGGGGAACCGCGTCCCCGCCGGGGCCCCAAACCAGCCCGGGGGGCCGGGGGCTGCAGCCCGTCCTCGTGCCCGGGCTCTGCGGGCATGGAGACGGGCGGTTTGCAGCCGACGCCATCGCTTGCTGCGTTCGCAAAGGTGCCAGGGGCACGCTCCGGCTCCCAGTCGAAATTCCCGCGTCCGGCCACGGAGAGTGATGTCCTTCTCAATCTCTCCGTGCACTCTACAAATATTAATTGCTTAATTTAGCCTTTGGCAACGATCCTCACCTTAACAGCGGAGAAACTGAGGCTGGGAGGGGGGAAGCCATTTGTCTCCGTGTAACGAGCTGGAAACCGGATCCAGAACTCACGCCCCATCTTAACGATGAGAGTATCCCTCCACCTCATCCAAGAGCTTTCTATTTTAAAAGACAACATTATGATTTATTATTATTAATCAGCTTTGAAACGTTTTCTGGAGTCCAGATTCCTGCTGCCGTACGCCCGCGCCGGGCCCCCGGCACCCCCCGCTGCCGCCCAGCCCCGCCAGCGCTTCGCATCCCAACGCCGGAGAGAGCTCCGGGAAGGAGCCAAGGCGGAAAATGAACAACTGCGGACAGCGGCGGACCGGACCAAAGAGGCACCGACCCCAAGAACCGGCACAGGCAGGGACTGCAGGCAGGGAAAGCAAACCGCAGGCAGGGAAAGCCGGGAACCGCAGGCAGGGAAAGCCGGGAACTCAGCGCTGGTTGGAGACGAAGCCCATTCATGGCGATGAACACTGGGCACGACGCCACCTCCGGAGCACGCATCCCGCAGCAGAGGGTGATTCCCGATCCCATCCCTCGTTTTAGCCTTTAATTCCACCTCGCGGGGCCGGGCAGCGCGGGAACGACGCCGGGGCCGCGGTGCAGGGGACTCGTCACCCCGCGCCCACCCGGCTCCAGCCAAACCGAGACCTGCGAACCCGAGGGAATCCAACGGAGACGACGTTGGACAGGGACTGGAGCCAAAAGCCATTTCTGTGCTGGACGGCGGTTTGGATTCTCTGTTGGAAACCAAACCGGGAGCACCATTTTAATCGGCATTCGCAGCTGGTGCCAGAATCGCCGCGTGCTGGTGCCGTATCCGACAGCGGTTGGACAACGGTGCCGGTGGCAGCGGGACAGCCTCCCCCACAGCCCCGGGGACGTGGCACAGCACGGCCTGGCAGGGCCACGGCTCCATCCCGAATCCCGCAGCGCTGCCGGGCAGCGGGTCCTCCCCACCACCCTGCACGAAGGACCTCGGGAAAGCCCCGGATAGGGTTTGGAGGATTTCCCAGACGGACACATGCCCTGAAGTGCCAGGCTGCCCCGCAGATAAGAACCTCGCAGGGTTCAGGGTAACAATAATTTCCCCCAATAAAGGATTTCGGAGCCTACCCTGTCCTCGTCGCTCTCCCAAACACCCCGGCACCCCACACGGGGAGAGGATGGGGGGCAGCCCCCACCCCAAAATGGGGACAGCGGGAGCAGGGAGCTCACCCGCGGCAGGAGAGCGGCCGGACAAACAGACACCACGGGGAGACGGAAACGCAGTTACGGGTTTTGTGCAGTTTTTTAAAATGAAGGAAAATGGTGGAAGGGCAGGAGGAAGAGGAGCTGGGATAAAAACCAAAGGAAGAAGCTGTGGGGAGAGGAGAAGGGGGGAGACGATTCCCCTCTCCCTGCCTGGGACCGGTGCCACACAGGGCACCCGGCCCCTCGAGGGACCCTGCAAAACGCCCAGCGGGGCGATTCCCCCCACAGCGGGGCTGCTCCCCCAAACACAGAGCCCCTCTCCCCTCCCTGCACCCCCAGATTTTCCGGGGAGACAAATCAATCCAGGCTGACAGGTCCCGTTTTAGGTGGCCCCGGGAGGGCAGTGAGGGGCCGACCGCAGCCCCCCTGCGTCGGGTCCAAAGCCCCAGCGCTCAGCACCCAGCTGGGTCCGGGACCGCTCAACCACCCCGCTCCGAGTTTCCCAGCAGAGCAAAGGGAAATTTCGGTGAACACCAAACACCAGGAGGGAAACCCTTCGGGAGACCTCTCCCAGCCCCAGCCCCGCTCGGCAGCACCGCGGCCGTGCCGAGAAGGGGTCCCGGATTCATGAAATCCCGAGGGCCGGCACGCTGCCTCTGGCACGGGCAGCTCCGGTGCTGGCTCTGGCAAATTGTCTTGGTAAAAAGAAAACAAAATTTGCAGAAGAAATGCAAGAGGAGGCGTCGGTGAGCAAAGCGCTGAAGAACGGTTGTGTGATGGGAAGCAGGGGAATTCCAGCTGGATGGCCCCAATCCGATATTCCTGCGTGAAGGGGGAGCGGAGGCTGAGAAAGGTTCCCTTTAATTTCAGGGCAAGGGGAAAGCAACAACTCTTCAGAAACGCTGATGCGTTCTTTTAAAAACCTTACCGTCTCAAAATGACACCCAGAGAAAAGCGCCCATCCCAGAACTGGGGCCGTTCCACCACGCGAAGCCCCCCAGCACAGACCGGGGCGAGGACGGACAGACGGACACGGCCCCCGCACACCAACCCGACCCTCGGCTCCACGCCGCGGCACCGCTCCCGTGTCCTGAAGCCCTTCGGGGCTGGACCAGCACCCCCCGCCCCCGGCCCCGCCATCCCGGGGGGCTCTGCTCCGCATTTTTCCACTCAATTTCCTTCCCGAGCCGGCAGGAGATAAATCCCTCTGCCGAGGCAGGCGGCCGGAACGGCAAAGCCAGCGATGCCAAGTTTAATAAGCAACCCTGATAGAGAAACCAGATAATAATTGGGATTATCGAGCTGGCTGGGAAAGAGCTTCCCCGGCTCCTGACAGCTCCTGGCCGCCGCGGCACCGGCAACCGGGTGGCAACGACACCCGCGGGGCCACCAGCAGGACTGGGACGGCTGCTGGGCACGGCGAGGCCGGGACACTGCCGGGGAGCAGCATTAGCTAATTTGTAATTAAAAAAAAAAAAGGCAAACCAAGAAAAAAAAGCCCCTTTTGGGATGCGCCACGCACGGTCGGTACCGGCAGCCCACCCTCGCCCCGTGGCCCCCAAGTCCCGGGGGAGCGCCCGGGGACCCCAGCTCCCTCCCCACCTCCGCAAGCCCGTCCCCGCATCCCGGCTCGGGGGTGGCCCAGGGTGCCGCCGCCGTCCCAGCACCCGCGGCTGCAGGAAGCTCAGCCGCCGAAATAATCCCGTCGTGGTTGGATTTTGTGCGGGGCGCGAGGTCCAGGGGCTTTTTTTCTCAGTGGAAACGGGATTGGAAAAAGGAAGAATTGGGATTTTTTGAGTTCTCTACAGGGTCAGGCTTGGTTGATTTTATTTTACTGCAAATAGGGCTTTTAAAAAAAAAAAAAAAAATCAAGCCAGCCTAAATAAAAACCCACTAGAAGACACAGTAAGAAATCCTGCTGGAGGACAGGCAGAAATATCTGTGGCCGGGCTGAGTGCTCAGAAATATTTGTATTTGCTGTCTAAACACTTTATCTGTTTCCTAGCACATGGGAGAGTTTTGCTCTCCGTGTAATGCTAAAGAAAAAAAATAAACCGATACAAATAATTTCTCCTCTTCTGCAGAAAAAAAACCCTACAAAACTCGGTTGCAGACGCACCAGGGGAAACAGCAAATATTTCCACTGAAATTAGGCTGAACGCCACGCTAATCAAATAGATGGAGGAGACAATTCAGCTGCATCGGGAGGAGGAACGGGCTGGGGGATCTAACGGGTCCTTCCCATCTCCAGTCGTTACAAACCCCCTTTGCAATTTATTCGCCTTTTTGCCGGCGGCCCCGGGGAACGGAGCCGGGGAGATTTACGTTTCCTACAAAAGATCTGAAATACAAAGTTTAATTCTTGGGGGGATTTCAGGGTTGCGTGAGGAAGGAGCTTAAATAAAAGCACATTCCTCTATTCAAAGAAAAAGGACTGAGCGATGGTTTTAAACTCCGCGGATCCCGGTAATGCCTCTGCAGCGCGCGGTGGGATGCCTGCAGCCTCACCGCCGCGTCTCGGGGACCAGCGGCACCGGGTCCGGTGGGACACTGGGTCCAGTGGGACCCGGTGGGACTGACTGGGCGCGGGCAGCCCCCGGGCAGGCGGCGTTTGCACCGACACACGCGGAGGTCGCGGCTGCAGGAAAAAAATGGAAAAACCCCACAATTGGAAAGCGAGGCCGGCGGGGCGGGGGGAAAAGCCAAGAAAAGCAGAAAATCGGCAGGGCAGGAAGAGCTCACGTGCCGAGGGAGCCCACGGCTGCGTCCCGCGGGATCCCACCACGGCTGCTCCTCCGGCACAGCCCCGCCGGGACGTGGCCGGGCTCCGTGGCCGTCCCGCGCCCAGCGGCAGCATCGCCCGCTGCTCCTCTGCTCCCACAGCCGGGTCTTGGAAAGCAAACGCAGGAAGGGGGGAAAAATTTAAAAGGGGGAGGAAGGAAAAAAAAACCACCAACAAAAAAGGAGTCGTAATGCCCACTTCTGCCCGCATCCCTCTGCCTCCATTAATGACCCGGAGGAAAACGTCAAATGGATCCGAGCAGGGCTCGGAAACGGGAGCGCGGGTCTCGCTGGCCCCAGCGCTGATTGGCTTCGCCGGAGGCCGCGAGACGTCGATAGCCATGCGTTGTGGCATTTAAATCACCGCCGGGATCGATACGGCAGAGCGCCGCGGGCCCCCCCCACCACCAGCCTCACCGGGCAGGCCAGTCATGGGCGAGCCGGGGGCACTGGGGAGCCCCAGCCTCACCCCGAGCCCCCTCTGCCCCTGGACCCCCACATCCAGTGCCGGCTGCGCTCCCGGTCCTGCCGCAGGCTGGTCCCCATCACGGCACTACGTGGGGGAGACCCGCTGCTCACCCCCGCCACCCCGAGCCCCGGCTGGCAGCCCGGGGGGGACGACCCCCCGCTCCCACCAGCCCAGGCTGGAGCCCAGCACCTCGCGTGCCTTCGCACCTCCGTCAGCTCAGCCGGGCTCGCTCCCCTCTTGGGGGGCTGCGAGCGCTGCGGGGTCAGACCCCTCGCTGCCCCGGGCGCTCCCCAAGGGCGCAAGGGAAAGGGAAGTCGTTCCCTGTCTTCGTTATTATTCTAGGGAGTCAATTTTCCTCCTTTGTTTTCTTTTTCCCCCGCTGTTGTGGCTTGGACCGCCTCGTCCCCCTCTGAAGTTTGGGATCCTCCCACCCACCCCCACCGCCGGCGCGGGGGACAAAGCCCAGCTTCCATCAGAGCGGGGCGGCTGGGCTGGGCTGGGCGGGTGTTTTCCCAATCCCTTTGGAGAAGGATCCTTTTCCCCCTCATCACGCCCGCGGCATCGCCATCCGGGGCACACGGAGGAGCCGCATGAGCCGCCGCAGCCTCGTGCCCGCGGTGCCGCCCCAGGGACACACACGACTCCGGGGGCAGAGCCGGGATCCGGCAAGCGGAGCCCAAACCCCTGCTCCTCACCCCGGGGGGGCCGAGGACCCTCCATCCACACTGCCCAGCTCCCTCCAGCCAAAACCCTTGAACCCCGTCAGGGGCGAGCGCTCGCGCCAGCCTCTCACGAGGGACGGGACAAGGTCAGGAGGAGACAGGCAAAGCAGAGCAGGGTTTGTCCCGCCAAGGGCGCACACAGGCAAGGGATAAACTTGGGGGAACCCCGGTTTAAGTACCTATTGCCGAAAGAAAAGACGTGCCCTAAGGGTTACACCCCCCCCCGCAGGTCACGCCGGGGGGGACGTGGGGACCGCGCTCTGTGCCGAGCACCAGCGCGGCCCCGCGCCCGGGCCGTCCCGGCAAATCCCTGGGGCTGTCATCTCTCCCCGGCAGTTACCGGTCGATACGGGACTTTCGGCGAAGCCCTCTGGTCCCCCGCCACCCTTTGGGATGAAGCCCCCGCCGGCAGCTCCGCCGCCGCAGCTCGCGCCGAGGACGCCCCAGTTTCCCACCCTTGGTGCCGCAGAGCCAAACCCAACCGCTGTCCCCGGGAGGGTCCGGTGACCCCGGTGCCCCACCGCCCGCGCCCTCCCCCAGCGGGCACCCTGCCATCACCCGCCTGAAGAGCAGCCCACCCCACAGCCTCCACTCTCCCTTGGCTTTTGAGTAAGGAGCCTCATTAAGAGGTAATTAGCTCTCGAACAATGGGAAGCTATTTAGCAGCCCAACCACAGCAGCATCAACAAGCAAAGGGGGAGAGGAGGGAGGAGAAATAAATAAATAACACCACTCTGACCGCCCAGGAACAAACTGGGACTGTGCAGGGCCGCAGCACCCTGCCCAGCCGGCGGCACGGCGCGGCACGGCACGGCATGGCACGGCGCGGCGCTAGCCGAACGGGCTCCCTCCCGGCTGCCCCGCTCTCACAGCCCCGTCCCTTCCCAGCTTTCCTGCCGGGGGGGCAAAACAGCCCCGGTGCATCGCATGGGCTGGACATGGGTGCTGCCACCCCGATGTGGCTCCCACCCAGCCCGGCGGCGCGGTGGGGACGGCAACGGGGACGCCAAGCCGGGGAAGAGGGGTTTGCCGGGCTGCTGGCAAAGAGTTTGCACCCGCACAAACAGCCCCTGCACACCGGTGAAACACCAGCCCTGTTTTCGGGGTGTTGCTGGCTTCAGAGACGCCTCCTGAATTCATTTGGCAAAGACCAAAGCGTCAGCGGCGGTCGCCTGCTCACGCCGGCGCTTCTCAGCCGTCAGACCCGATCACCGCGGCGGCTCGGACCCCGGCAGTTCGGAGCCCGGTGCCGGCGCTGCCGGCAGTGCCGCTGACCCCTGCGCTCTAGGGGAAACCCGGGGTGGGTTTGGGGTTCGTAACGATGCTCGAAGCACAGGGAAACGGCCGGACGTGGGGCTGGAGCCATCGGGCTCAGATGGGTCATGGTGGCGGGGAAAAAAAAAATAATTTAAACTCCTCTGAGGGGCTGAAGGTGACAACGCCAAGATCTGCTTCCTTCGTCAGCCCCCCCAAAGCCAGTGAAGCAGGGCAAGATCTCTGCCCCGACTGGGGAAAAACACCTAAGCTAAAAATGAAGCCTCTAAAATCACGATTAATATCTAACACAAAAGAACCGAAATTTTCACCATCAGGAACGAGGAGCTATTTAAAGAACAATTGCTGCAATTTTCCAGACATCCCGACAGATGAACCTTGTCAAATGTACGCAGGTAGGGATCCGGAGAGCCAGAGCCAGCGGCACGTGGGCCGTACGTGCGTACGCAGCGAGGCGGACCGGCGGCTGGGCGAGATTAGACCTGGATGCCAAGGTCTGGGTTCACAGACACATAAAACCGAACCTATTCACCCCCCTCAGCCCGCGGGTAGCGTCCGTGACACAGGGACGCTACCGGCACGCGCTCCTCCCCACGCACCCAGGTGGGCTGGGTGGGGGGGTTTGGGATCTGCATTGTCTCTGTACAGTGTCTATAGGGGTGTGTACACGCACACGTATATATGGACGAGTACTTTTAAAGCTTTCCAGCAGTAAGTGAAGGCGTGACTCTCGCCCTCCCCATCCTCTTTGCGCCTCACCGGGACAAGCCGGGGGACGCCGCCGCGGGTGCCGGGGAGCAGCTGACCCGCCGGCAGCGCCGCGCACCCCCAGCCCGTCCCTGCATTAGGATGCGGCGCATGGCCGGCGTTTGGATACCAAATGTGCGAGCAGCAGGGAATGGAATTGCCGTCCCTCGAAAGGGACGGGCGGAGAGACAGAGACGGGCAGAGGGAGAAAATCTTGTCAGAGATGCTGGACCTGTTTGTATCTGCTCTCCATTAACCGCGCTCGCCGCAGACCTGGGCTGGTGAAGAATAGCTAACACGGCTTAACGGGCTGGAAAAGAGGGGTGGGAAGGGCTGCAAATGATCTCGGCACAAAGGGAAAACAAAACAGATGAAAACTAAAAGAGCGGTAATTGCGCAGGATGCAGGACGTGGCCGAGCACCCCCAACCACGCCGGCACCGCTCCCGGCACCCCGAACCTGGTGCGCCCGGTGAGGGTTCCCGGTGAGACGGGAACCACCCAGAGTTAAAATTCACGTTAAAATCGCTCTGCGGGGGGGGAACGGGGCGTGTTTCTTGTGGAGGTTGGTGCAGACCCCGGCGCAGCCCGCGGGAGCGGGGAGGGTGGTCCCGCAGGGTTGGGAGCCGACCCCAAAGGTCCCAGCCCAGGCAGCCCCTGACGGAGCTGGGACGCGGAGGTTTTGGCAACCAGCCCCACGGCAGGGCTGGCACCAAACCCGCCCCAGCCCTCCGGCTCCGCCACCCCTCTCCAGCACCAAATTCCCCTGGAAAAAACAAAACGTCTGTCGTCTTCGCTCCCTCGAAGGAGAGCCGGCACACGCGGGCTGCCGTCGTCCTGGCCACAACCCCTCGTGACCCACAGGCGGGCAAGTTTGCTCAGGCTCGGGCAGTTAACGGGGCACGGCCCCAGTCCCGGCTGGTCGGGGCTTCGCCACGGCTCCCCTCGCCCCGGCTGCTGCGCACCGAGCTCTCGGACAAAGCACCGGCGGGCGCCGGGGCCGCGGCTCTGGGATTCGGCAATGCAGGAGAAAAGGGGCACAAACGCCAACGGGCCGGGGAGCATGATCCAGACACACACACCCCCCCCCAAGACGTGCCCCCTTCACCCCAACTCCGCCATCCCTGCGGCACGGGACCCCCCAAAGTCCTGCTCTGCCGTCGCCGCTGTCCCTGAGCATCACCCGGGCTCCCGCCAGCTGCGGTAAATCCCCCTGCTAGAAACCATTTCTCCGGCTTCCCGATCCCGGGATTGGGGAGTGCAGAGGAGCAGAACAGAAATCCCAGCTGTGCTCACAAAACCAAAAAAAAAAAAAGAAGAAGAATCAGAAAATAAGCCTTCCAAGGCAAAGAAATGACTTCACTGTTAAATATAGGCCACGGGTAAAATCTAGACCATTTACAGCATTTGTATCTGTTCTGTAAACAGCGAGAGGAAAACACCTAACGCTCTGCACATTTCCCCCTCCGTAGATACAGAAACACGCGGCAGCGTATCTGGGAATTGCATTTGGCTGCAGGAAAACTGTCATTCTGGAATTACCATAACCTGCCCATCACAGAGCCGTAGGTAGAGCGGGGGACGAAAACAAATCTTAAATCCCCCGTCCTTCCCCGGCCTTCGAGGGGTTTCCAGTCGCAGCCCCGAGGCCGCAGGTTGGGGGGTCCCGGGGACCCTCCGAGCACAGGTCACTCCCTCCCGCAGACCTTTTCCCTCCGGAGTGCGGAGATTTCCCAGACTCCCCATTTTTTGCCGCGCGATGCACTGTAGCGTTCCCGAGACGTTCATCCCAAATCCTGCTGCACCGCGGGGGTCGCGTGAGCGAGGGGGGCCCGCGCTGGAGACCCCGACCCACCCGGGCGATGCCGTCCCACCGGCGGATGCTCCGGGATGCCCGGCTCGACCCCCTGTGCCTCTCGTCGGGTCCCAAGGCTGCAAATCCGCCCAAGAACCCTACGGGCGAGCGGCTCCCGCGCCACCGGCCACGCGGCTGGAAAACACAGAGTGACCAGCGGCCCCGCAAGACCCCACGGAGGGAAGAGCCCTGCCCCGGCCGGACCCCTGCCCGCCGTGCCGGACCCCTGCCCGCCGTGCCGGACCCGGCGAGAGCCCTGCTAAGCTCTTGTGCCCTGCGGTCCCGTCCGCAGGCGCATCACCCCGGACACAGGGCACCCGCAGCCACGAGCGGCCCTGGCCCTGCTGCTGCCCGGGCACGGCCAACGCATCCCACAGCCGGGGAGGGAAGGCAGCGTCAGCGCGTCCGTCCGTGCTATAGAGCAAAAATCCACCGCTGTACGTGGGTACCGAAAGAGCGCGTTATTATATAAAGACACGTTCTTCCTCCTTCGGCTATTTCCAGGACAACCCCGGAGTTACATCCAGCAAAGCCCACGCGACCTTTTCCAAATGCACGCTTGCAAAGCCATTTTAAAAAAAAAAACACCCAACCTGTAAATCCACAGCAAGTGGCTAAATATCTCCACAGAACGGGCAAATTGCAGCATCCCGAGGTACCACTTATTTTTAATTTAGACCCAATTATGAAATATAGAATTATTCTAATCTGGGCAAATCATATTGACCATGAGATTTATTACTGTCTTTTATAAAATATAGATTGCAATATAAACCTGAAGAAAAACATTTATCGCCAGATCAGGTCTGTGGGTTCAAACAAGCACCGGGCGTTTTAACCTTTTTTTTTTTTCCCCTCCTTTTTTGTTTTTTAATCCCTTTTGATTTCCCCCTTATTAAATGAGATGGTAGGTGGAAGAAAAGAAGGAAAACAAGGGACCAGAGAAAGCACATATACGTTGTTCAAAAAGGAAAATAAGCAGAAAACTCAACGGCAATCTCTATATTTGCAACCTATAATAAATGGCCTTGAATTCCGAGACCCGAACGTACACGCAGGGAGCGCCTTGGCCGATTGCGACACGGGGCGCTCCCACATTGGGGAAATTTGGGTCACATCCCGGAGCCAGGCGCTGCGGACGTGGCTGCTAAAACCCACCAGCCATTGTCTGCTCTTCCCTCCTACCCCCTCGCCCTTCCTTTGCCCTATTTTATTCCCCCTCCTTGAAAATATTTTCCCTACCGTCAGATTTAAAATATATAGAGATACATATGTAATAATAAACCACCACATATTTTTGAGGATAAATTCCCTGCTGCCTTCTCCACGGCGCCCATCCCGGCGCGTACAAGGGGGACGCGGGCCGAGCCGAAGCCACCACCGACGCCAGGTCCCGCGCCGGCTCCCGGGACGCCTGTCACCCGAGGACCAGGGGCCACTTTTGGCCATCAGCACCGCCACAGGAACCCTTGGGTGCTAAATCTCAGCCGCGGCCCCGACCGCTCGGCGATGCCGCCCTCGTCTGCAGCAGCCGGGATGCCAGAGTTTGACCGGGGGGGGGGGGACGGACCCTCGCACATGTTTGGCATTTGGAAGAACAAAAGAAAAGAGCCCAAAGTGTGGGACTGGGGAGGACTGGGAACTGTAACCAAAAACTTTGCAATGGGCAAAAAAAAAAAAAGAAAAAAAAAAAAAATCCCTGCCTCTTACAATCCTCCACAAAAATGTGAGGGAGATAATAAAATCCATATGCACCGCAGGCGGCCCGCGGCGAAGGCACCGCCGCGCACAAAGGGACGGGCTCGCCCCAATTTCGGGGCGGCGCGAGGGGCGAGGGCGCAAGGCTGGGGGCGATGGCGCCCGGCCGGTCCCCCCGAGGGGGCACGCGGCGGACGGACGGACGGACACCACCACTCACGAGGGTCCTCGGCCCCGTGCGCATCCCACCGGCTTTGGGTGCCTGCACCCACCGGCCGAAACGCAGCCGGGAACTTTAATAAACTGTGACGGTGTCACCAGGACGCTGCCGGGAGAAGGTGCCACCGAGGGTCCCCTCCCAGCTCTCCCACTGCAAGGGGGGAAAATCCCCCCAGCCGGGGAGCGCTGGAGGAGCCGCCTCACCGACGGCCCCTGCTCCACCGTGGCCGGGGGGACGAGGGCCAGGCCACGCTGTGCACCCGCACGGCCCCCCCGCCCCGCAGGGACCCACGGGGGATGAGGAAATACCCGTTTTACCCAAAGAAGGGAACAGCCCAAACCTGAAGGCAGCGGGCGCAGCGGCACCCACCGCAGAAGGGAACCGAGCATCGCCGGGCGACCGCAACCCTCCGCTGGGCTCGGGGTGGGGGACGCCGCCGAGGCCCGTTTAACTTTGATTAATTGGGGGGAAAAAAAATGTGGGTTTGGTGGCAGGTTTTGTAATTTTTTTTGTCTCCTACAAGAGCCCCACAAATCGGCCACTCAAAGCCCTGCGGGTTGGATCCGAGGGGAAGAAGGGTTGGGGGGTCCCGGTGGTCCCAGCCACCTGAGCCAGCAGCAGAATTGCTCCTCACTTCCAACTCGCCAACAGTTTTTGGTTCCTCAAAACGATGAACAAAGAAATACAACAGAAGTGAAACTCTCCCCGAAAAAAAAATGGATGCTGGGGGGGGTGTGTGTGAAATATATGTACCTAAATTCAAAGCCAAACCAGGGAAAACTAAACCAACTACGCTGCGATTGCTTTTCCCCGATGAACACGGACCGGGCAGCAGCGGGGCCGGGCTGCCCCGGGCTCCCGACACCCGCACACCGGTGCCTACCCGGGCCGGGCTGCCCCGCACCCCAACCCCAAGAGCCCATTTTGCCGTTTCACCCCCAAAATCGTTATTTTCAACACTCCCCCCGGCACCACCGGCAGCGCCGGGCGCCTTTGGGCGGATTTCGGGTTTTTTCACAGGACCTCCGGGAGAGGGGCCGGGGTGGGGGGGGGGGACTTGAACTTCCCCAAAGTTGGGCACGTAGGGGGGGACCCCGAGCCGCACCCCCGCGGCACCGCTCTCCCCCCCCCCGACCACCCGCCCGCGGGCGATGCTGCCGCAGCCCCCGGGGCTGGCACCCCCCGCAGCCTCGGGAGCGCTTCGGGGGGTACCCGGAGGAGGCGGCCCCGGCTGAGCGGCCCCGCGCCGAGCCCCCGCGGCCGCCCAGACCGTTTACCGGAGCAAACCGGGGGCCGGAGCGGGACCCAACCCGCAACGGGCGGCGGCGGTCGGCTGTCACCGGGCGGGCGGGCGGCTACGGGCTCACCGCGGGGGGGTCACTGACTAAAACTTGGGGCCCCCGCCGCCCCGGGACCGGCCCCCGCCGCCCCCGGCCTCACCTGGGGTTGCTCCGGTTCCAGTAGACGGCGTACCGATCCGAGATAACTTTCCCGGTCTCGTCGGTCCAGACGCAGACACCGACGAGCGCGGCGAGCAGCGCGGCCGCCTCCCAGCGCACCATCGTCCCGGCCGGCGGCGGGCGCGGCTCCGGCCGCTTCAGGGGGCGGCGGGGCGGCGGCGGCGGCCGGCGGAGCCCTGGGGCCGGCCGGGGGCGGCGGGCGGGCGGCGGGCGGCGGCGGGCGAGCGGCCAGCCCTCACCATCGCCCGCGGCCCCGGGCGCCGTCAGCGGGGAAAGTTGGGGGCGGCCGCGGTGCGGCGGCGCCGGGGCAGCCGCATCCCGCGCCCGGGCGGCGGGGACCGGCCGGTTCCCGCGGCGCCCCGGGATCGCCCCGGCACCGGGAACCTTCCTCCCTCCCGCCGAACTTCGGCCAAGTTCCTCCGGGCGCCGCCGCCGCCGCCCGGTACCGAGCCCCGGTGCTGTCCCCCGCAGCCGCGGGACGGGAGCGGGACGGCGCGGGCTCAGCCCCAGGCCCCCGCGCGGGCTCCTCCGCTCCGGGGACACCGGAGAGACAAAGGCCGGGCCGGGGAGGCCGCTGCTCCCTCAGTGCCGCCGCGCCATGCTGCGCCCGCCGCCCGCGCCCCCCGCCCGCCCCGCGCCGCTCCGCCCGCCGCCCGCCCCGCCCCGCGCCGCCCCGCCCCGCCCCGCGCGAGGCCCGCGCCGCCGCCGCCGCCGCCGCCTCTGACACATTGTTGCCACCGGCGGCCGCCGCGCGCGCCCGGCCCCGGTCCCAGGGCGGGGCCCCGCGCGCCGCCTCGGTCCGTGCCGCCACCGCCGCGGCCCCACCTCTGCGGGGGGGGGGACCGGGCACCGGAGGGGGGACGCAACGGGCACCCAGGGGGGCACCGGAGGGGGGGGACGAGGCACTGGGGGGGAGGACAGGGCACGGGGGGCGGGAACGGGCACCGGGGGGGAGGTAACAGGCACCGGGGGCGGGAACGGGCACCGGAGGGGGGGACCAGGCATCGGGGAGGGGGACAGGCCACGGGGTGCGGGAACGGGCACCCGGGGGGGGCAACGGGCACGGGGGGGGGGACCGGGCACCGGGGGAGGGGGCAACGGTCACGGGGGTGGGAACGGGCACGGGGGGGTGTGCAGTGCGGGTTCGGGGGGCCTCTGCAAAGGGGGGGTCACACCGGCAGGACTGGGGGGTCCCTCTGCAAAGGGGGGGGGGTCACACCAGCAGGGCTGGGGGGGTCCCTCTGCAAAGGGGGGGGGGGTCACACCAGCAGGGCTGGGGGGTCCCTCTGCAAAGGGGGGGTCACACCGGCAGGGCTGGGGGGGTCCCTCTGCAAAGGGGGGGGTCACACCGGCAGGGCTGGGGGGGTCCCTCTGCAAAGGGGGGGGGGGTCACACCCGCATGGCGGGGGGGGTCCCTCTGCAAAGGGGGGGTCACACCAGCAGGGCTGGGGGGCTCTCTGCAAAAGGGGGGGGGTCACACCGGCAGGGCTGGGGGGGTCCCTCTGCAAAAGGGGGGTTACGCTGGGAAGGGGCAGCCAGGGGCTGGCACCACAGGGGACGGGGACGTATCCTGCACCCCGCAGGCAGCCGGGGCACGCGCCAAGGGCACGGCCAGAGCAGACGGACAGACGGACACCCCGTCCTGGGGCCCGGCAGGCGGGCGAGGACGGCCCCTCCTATCCCGCATGCATATACATTTTTTCACCTCCGATCCAGGGATAAAATTAAACAATAATTTGCATGAGCGGATCGCTTTCCTTTGTCGAGCTGTCGGAAAACGCTGATGCGAGTAACACGGCGCGGGCGGCACCTCGGGCAGAGCCTGCCCGCGCCCGGGCCACCGCGTGCCGCGGCCCTCGCCCCGCACGACGGGCACCGCGGTCTGCCGGAGCACCGGCGCGGCTGTGGGGCCGCGTCCGGTACCAAGGAGGACGGAGCTCGACTGCAGAAAAAAGACGCGTGGGAAAAGCCGGTGGGATTTTCGGTGCTGCCCGGAGCCATGGCCCCAAGAACCACGTCCCCGAGCCCGGGAAGGCTGGTGCTCGCCAGGGCAGGACCCGCTCCGCTCCCAGACCCCCCGAGTCCCCCCCAAGTTCAGAAAACTTAATATATGAATCGCTGCTGCTGCAGAAGGATGAGCGGACGCGGGCGGACGCTGAACCCTCCTCCCCGGGGACCCTGGCGAGTCCCTCCCGGGTGTTGAGGCCACCGAGGCATCCCCTGAGCTCCTCGGAGCCGGAGCCGGCTCCCCGGAGCTCCTCAGGTGCCTCCAGATGCAAATACGCATCCACTTGGATTCACAATAGCAACAAGGTGCCCATTAAAATCAACGGGAGCGAGCAGCCGAGGCGCTTCCGCAAATCCCGCTCGCTGCCTGTCTTTATGCTTCAGCATCTAAACATCCTTGTAAATCTGCCTCCATCTAATGTGCTTTTAGTTTTGAGTTTGTTAGCTTTAAAAGGGAGAAAGAGGTCCATTGTAAAACACCTCCAGTGCTGCATGTAGATAGGTGGGATATAAATAAAATATGGATCCTCGTCATTATTTATTTAGCCAATCTATTTTGAAAAACTCAATGAACTGTGGGGCTCTGCATCCCTCCCCCCGCCAAAAAGTAAAACAAATAAAGGCAGAATTATTTTTGAATAACGCTGCCGGAGCGTCCTCCCGCGCAGCCAACTCCTCATCCTCCGCCATCAAGGTTATACATCTCTTTATCTGACTCCCATCAAGAGATTTCTCTATCAAGCCACCGACAACCAATCTTTCTCCCTGTCAGTGGGAAGCTATCATAAAGCTGTCCACTTGTCTATCAAGTTTATTTGTTTTCATTCATCAAACCCAGCCACTAAAAGCCTTTCCGGGCCCGCCGACGGGGCCAGCGGTGGTCCCTCCCCGGCACGTGGCTGCGGCCGGCACGGCGGACGGGGAAGGGACCCCCAGCAGGGCCTGGCCAGACGGTGCAGCCCCCGGGGGGGACCTTTGGGGGGGACCTGCAGCTCGGTAAAAGCCGGAGCTGACACCACCCACAACGGGGATGTTTCAGGAGACGGCTGCAGCCCATGAAAAACCTTCTCATGGGTGCTGGAAGAAGCTTTTTTGGGGCGGATCCAGCTGGAAGAGGTGGACCTTGACCCAGCCCATCCAGGATGGGGTTCGTGCACGTTGCGACTGCATCTGGTTTGCTCACGGCGAGGGTCGTGCTGGGGCAGAACCGCTCCGGGGGCTCCAGCTGCCCTCAAAAACCAAAGGCAAATATCCCGAAGGAGTAACCCCGGGGACCCAATAACCCTGCCTGAGGTGCTCCGGCCACCCGTGGAGGTCTGACAGCGGAGGCAGGCGGAGGGACGGTTCTCCTCGGGGTCCCGGAGGGGGTGCCCACCGCCCAGCACGAGCGGGACCACCAGCAGAGGCAAAGCACTCTGCCAAACGAGCGCGGGAGCTGCTGGGGAACTGGTTCCCACTCCCTAACACTAAACCGCTGCGCAGCGGGATGGTGGCTGCCGGCAGGAGACTCGCAAATGCCAATTAAGATCAAAAAACCTTAAATTTCAAACATAAAAAGCCAAAAAGCGGGAAGGAAGCACGGCCCCCCCCCAGCGCAGGCACAGAGGAGGCTGCGGAGCCCCGAACGCTCCCAGCCGGCCACCCCGCTCCTCGCCGGGCCGTTGAAAAACGAGACCGACAGCAGCAGGAAACGCGTGGCCGAGGCCGGGAGGATCCGGGAGGGCTCCGGAGGGGACGGGATTCCCATCACCTCCAGGCTCGATAACTCCAAGGTCCGGACTGGGGACACTTTTCCTCCCCAGGAATGCAAGGCGAGCTCAGGGCTGGGCTCTCCCGGCACTCCCAGGCTCCAGATTTTGGCTATCCAGCCTCATTTAAGCTGCCGAACTGTTCGAGCGCTGGCAGCAGCAATGCCGGGGACACCAGCTCCCCCCAGCTCCGGCCTGACAGTGCAGACACAGCCTGGGGGACCCCCCGCTGCCCCCCGGCTCCTGCGCTCAGCCCCTGCAAACCGCCGAGCCCTCGCTTGCTTTGGGCTCCCAGCTGGACGGCGGGACGGCAGCCGGCATGGAGCTGCCACCCCTCCGTGCCAGGCTCCGTGTCCCTTCTCCCGGGCACCGGGCACTCGGGTTTTTGAAGGAAAAGGTCACTAGAATATTTTAAATTTAAAAAAAAAAAAAAAAAAAAAGTCTTTTTCCCAAGCCTTGTTCTTGGAAATAGCTAAACAAATTTGGCTGAAATTACAGGAAAAGACGCCTCGACTCAGAAATTCAGCCCAAACAGTAAAGCCATAAGCGGCTAAAATAGGGGGCATTCAGCAACAGGCTCTACCCCAGCCCTGCCTCACCCCCCCGGCGAGGCTCGCCCGGGAGGCAGCGCCTCGGACCAGACCAGCTGATGGAGCTGGAGAAAGCAGCCAAGCTTCCAAGCACGTGAGACCTTTCCTAGGCTCCGGCTCCAGGGATCGGCACGGAGCTCGGCGTCCCTGCCCGCGGGGGTGCACGTGGAGACCGGGGACACCCCCCTGCACCGTGCACCGTGGCCCCAGCACCCTGCTGCCGAGGGTCTCCAAAGGGTTTTGGATCAGGATCGGGCCCTTGTGGAGGGAAAGACCTTGAAGTAATAATTACTAAATTAATCAAGCTTCACCACATCCCTCGAGACTAATCAATTCCATAGTTATTTTGTGGATCGAGAAACGGAAACAATAAAAAGACCATCGCGCTGCCTTCGGCAGCGGCTATCGATTTTGGTCGGCCGCAGTTTGGGGTGCCGGTTCCCGCCCAGGCACTCGCCGGCTGGCGAATCCGCGGCCGATCGGCAAAGCACGGTCGTGCGGCGAGGCCACAGCAGGCGCCGGGCAGCGCCGGCGAGTCCTGCTGCTTCCCCAGTGCTCCGCACGGCTTTTCCCTGCCCGTGCAGTAAATGCGCGGGATGCTGCCGGTTCACGCACGGGCAGCAAGCCCAGCTCAGCCCAGTGCATCCCAGCTCAGCCCAGTGCATCCCAGCTCATGCTCCACTGGAACTGCGGGAGGTCACGGATCAAAATCACTGGAAAATGGGGAGAGCACAAGGAAACAGCCCGGCTAATCCTTGCCATCCAGCTCCCCGACGGGAGTTTGCTTCCCAGCCCGGTCCTGGTTTAGTCTCTACATGTCTCTGCCCGGAGCGGAGCCCAGCACCAGCTTTGCATGTAACAACTTTTTCTTCCCCCCTTCTTGGTAATTGGAAGGAAAACATTTTCTATGGTTTTTCTTCCCTTCTTTCTAACAGCACCGGGTTGTTTTTCTTACCAAACAAAAACAACTATTTGCCTTAATTATTGCAAATCCTCATATTTCCAGCCCCTAGCTACTCTAGGGGGGCGAGGCTGGTTGCAGGGAAGTATAATTTACACCCGTCTTCTTTAACTTTAATTGTATCAGCCTAGAAATTATGGAAAATATTTGCTACCGAAAGAAAAAACTTCCCCACTTAAAAGGTGAAGAGTCGCAGCAGAAACGCCTGGGAAGAGCCGGCACAGAGGCAATTCCGCCGCCTCCTTCCAAAGGCTGGTTATAATTTAGCTGCAACAGGAAAAAAAGGGGCCCAGGCGGGTCCCTCGGAGCTTTCCGAGCCTGAACACAAACTCTCGCGCAGACGCAGGGTCCGAGCGCGGGGGGATGCCGGCGGGGTCCATCCGTACGCTACGGCGGCGGCAGCGTCGTGCCGATGCCCCGGCACCCCTGGCAGAGAGCCAGCGCGGCAGCCCGCGGCACCCACCGGCACAGACCCCCCCTCAAACACCCGAGAGGCTGGGGAGGGGGCGGGCGGGGGGGGACTTTGCTGTTTAGCGCGTTTGCTATTTAAATAAAGACACATTTGAGAAATTAAGGGCTAATTTACAGCTGGTCCTTGGGCAGCCACCGGCGGGAGAGGGGGAGGACGCGGAGCGGGGGGAGAAGAGACAAATCCATTAACTGACCCAAATGTCAGAAACCCCAAAGTAATGAACAGCCACGAGCGCATTACTGCCGGCTCATTAGCGGTCGCTGTCAGCTTGGGCCTCTCTGCTCCCCCGGCACTGATGGCAAAGCTCCTGACCGCGGGCAGCCCTGCCTGCACCGGGGCGCACGCGGGGAACGGCTGCTCCCCCCGGCCGGGAGGGACGGGCTGGCACCGGCCCGGTGAGCGGGCAGCCGCACGGCGAGGGCCATGAGCCGCCACGGCGAGCTGCCGGCGGTGGCTCCTCCATCTCCCGGGGTGGTTGGGGCCGAGCGCCGCGATGCCGGGCTGGGAGACAGACCTGGCTCTGCCGCAGCCCCCCAGCTTGTACCCGGGTGCTGAAACTTGCTGCTCGCTTCATCTCCATCCGCCGGGCTGCCTGCAGCCCCACACGAGCCCCCCAGCCCAGAAACGGTCCCGACAGGCGGTGAGAGCCGCACCGGGGCTTGTTCACGAGCGGCCGACATCGGCCGTGCCCAGAGGCACCCATCACCTTGGGTCGAGCTGCCCCGGGAGGAGCGCGGGACGATTGCTCCGGGCCCACGGCCACTCTGCAGGGCAGGCGCGGGGTCCGCAGCACGGAGGGGCCCATCCCTCGGGGTCCCCGATGGGGAGGGGTGACCCCGAGGCCGGTGGTGCAGCATGGTGGGCTATCCATCAACGTGGCCGGACTGAGGCACAGCTCGAGCACCCGGGTTTTAGGAAATCCCTTCCAAATAAGCAGATGCAGTGGTGCAAAACACAGCAATTCTAACCCAAACCCGGCTGCGCCCCTGAGCCCAGAGCTCCTGCATGGATCCCCCCGGGACCCCAGGCACCGTCTCCTCTCCAGCGGGAATGGTGGGACAGCCCCAAACCGCAGCTCGGGGTGGAAACCCAGACGAGGGGAACATCCAAACCTCTCCCGCACCCTCCACGCACAGACACGCTTTGCCCGGGGCCGTCCTGGGCGCTGCCTCCTCCGGAGCAGGCACACACCTTTCCCCCAGCAGCATCGGGCACGTTTTGCTGCCTCATCCCATGCTTGTTAAAACACCCAGCCCCAAAATCCAGCTGCAGATAAAACCTTTCCCCGGCTGCCGAGCCGTCCCACGCCGGAGCCGTGCCAGCACGGGCGAGCGCGGCTCCCCTTGTCTCGGGGAGCACGGTGGCAATTCGCGCCCGCCGCGGCCCCCGGCGAGATGCGAGCACTCGGCTGTCGGAGACGCGGGCACCGCGAGCATCCGCGCACCTCTCGCAGCAGCCGTCCTCAAAGCAATTTGCAAACATTAATTAAACCACAGCCCCTTCACGAAGGGGGGTGGGAAATGATGCAGAATGTCACCTGGATACTAATGCAGCTGACACCTCTAAAACCAGCCCAGTAAATAACCACCCCGCTGCAGCACGGGAAACTGAGGCACGCGGGGACGTCTCTCAAGGTCAGACGGAGGTGACCCTCGCGGGAGGAGGGCGTGGAGCCCGCGAGCCCCCGCTCGCAGCCCAGCATCGCTCAGACCAGGCACACGCTCCCTTTGCAGGGCAGCAGCATCCTCCTCCCGTCCCTGCCCGGGGTGGGAGCTGGACCCTGGAGCTCTGCTCCGAGCACCGTCCCCTCCCTCCCGCTGCACCAGCAGCAGGGGTAACGTATATTTTGCTTATTTTTGCAGCGAGGCTCGCCTGCCCTCCCTAGGAGTCCCCGGAGCCCAGGCAGGTCTGTGCTCCCCCCTGCCCGCAGCGATTTCCCCGAGTGCCAAAGCCTGGGCCCCCCTTACCAGGGTGGGTCGGTTTGCTCACGAATTCAAGCCGTGGGCAGGGCTGGGGCAGCCGCCTCCAGGCCAAACCTCACCCCGGGTCGGGCAGATGGGGGGGAACCGGGGCTGCAGGTGAGGACCAGGGGATGGCCGGGCTGAGCCCTCGCTCTCCCAGAGCCCAGGGGTTTGTTTAAGTTTCTGGAGGAGCTGAGCTGAGCTTACCGAAACACCCGAAGTGGCTAAATGCAGGAAAGGCAACAGCTCTTTGTGAAAAGCTTTCCTCCTGCCTCTGCCTGGCAACGCTCGCTGCAGCCCCAGCGCCTCCGCCTTGGTGAACAAACCCCGGGGCTGAGCCAGCACCAGCGCAGACCGCAGTGCCAGCACAGACCCCAGCGCCGAGCAGCCACCGCAGCCTGCCAAGGGCTTGGCAGGGGACGGACAGACGTCCGATCATCCCCTGCGGCAGGCGAACAGCACGCGGACAGACGGACGACCCCGCGGCACGCTGCGAAGCGAGGAACAGCTTGTGCAGATCATATCTGCAGGCGTAATGACTGCGCCCTGTTAGCAAGCAATACGGTCCGTCCTCAAGAAGAGCTGCACCTCCCAGCTGCTGATCTGCTGCCGCCAAGTCAGGGAGGGCCCCTGCACGGGCGCGTACGGCGATAACGCCGCCGGCTCTGGCACCGACCGCTGCTCCCACGTGGCCCTGCCAGCACCGCGACGAGCCCAGGCCACGAGCTCCAGCCTGGCCCACCCAGCGCCGATGCCATCGGTCTCGCGCTGGCAGAGGTTTATAGCAGTCCAAGTGTTATTTTCCCATTACAATAATTTTCTAACCCCTGATCAGGGTTAGACCCGCGCAGGACGGCCGTGGCAAGAGGGTGGCCGGAGCCAGCACCACCCAGGAGCAGTGGGGTGGCCGTGGGCCCCCCCCCCGAACCCCCCCGCCAGGTACTCCCCGCTCTGCCCAGGGCAATGGAGATGCATCCCATAGCCCACGGCCGAGCCGCAGCGCACCAGGGACGTGCAACGGTTGCCCAGTCCCCGGGTGAAACCCCAAGGTCCGTAATTCCAAAATCCCGTGGTTTCCACCCAAAGTTGAAGCCGGGCGTGCAGCAGCAGCAGCAGCAGCGCGGAGCCGAGCGGCACCTCATCGCTTAGCCAACACCCCCCCCTAGTGCCGGTGCCCTCCGCGGGCTGCCCGGGCCGGGGGCCGCATCCTGCCGCTGCCCCGCACCACGGCCCCCGCGGGCAAGGGTGCAGCGCCCATCACCGTGGCCTCAGCTCACCCGTAACAAGCGCTCTGCACAGCCCCAGCCTTTCCCAGAGCCGATGGTTGGTTTGGGAGAAATTTTATCACCTGGGAAAACAAGCAAAGACCCCCAGCCCCCCCAGATCCATAGACCCGCAGCCCCCAGCCCCTGCAGCCCCCCAGGCAGCTGGGAACGAGCAGCAGCGGCTCAGCTAAACAGCGGGGGGCTTTGCGGGGGGTCTGCAGCCCTTCGCCCCTTTTGGGGACCCTCCATCCCTGCACAGGACAGCACACGCCGCTCCCAGAAGCGCCCCGTTAACGGCGGTTGCAAGGACACGGCGCGGTGCCACAGTCACGCAGCCCGGGCGCATGGTCCCAGCATCGCCACCGACCCCGCACCAGGTCCCGAAACCCCCCCCCCCGGGCACCGCGAGCATCGTGCAGCCCCCGCTGCCATCCCGGCGAGCAGAGCCGCCCCACGGGCGCCCGACTGCGCTTCAGGAGTTTTTGAATATGGAAAGCGCAGGGGAAAAGCGTTTTCTGTTTGGCCTGAACCCACCCAAGTGGAATGGGAAGGGGAGGAGGGGAGGGCAGCCCAAAGAGTTAATCCACTTTGAATTGCAGCGTGGCTCCAGCCAACACGCAAACACATCAGGGCTGACAGCTTGACACAGACGGATTGGCAGCTCCCGAGGTGAAACATCCCGGCCCGAGCCACGGAGCCGTATTAAAGCCCGTCTTGAAGGGGGCAGGTTTCATTATGTCATTTTCCACAGAGGAAAAATAAACTAAATAAATAAAGGTGAGAGGGGAAGGAGAGCAGGGAGCTGGAACGGGCCCCGGCGGGGGGCATGGCTTCCAGGACCCCCTGCCACCGGGACCCCCCAGGCACTCCCTCCCCAAACCTGCCCCCGGGGTTTGCAGGGTTCCCCTGCGCCGGCACGCTCCCCCCGCGCGGCCGGGACCCTGGGACCACCACAGCATCGTGCCCAGGCTCCCGTCCACGGGCTGAGCTGGCCCCGGGGGTGGTGCGAGGCCAAGGTTTCCCCCAGTTCCCGGCAGGACTCGGTGCAGGGTCTTTACGCCCTTGACAGGACCCCCGAGGAGCTGCCGAAATGCAGATAAATAACAAACCGGGGCGCAAGGGGAACCGGCACCGCAGGGCGATGCCCCACATGGGGCTGCACACCCACTCGTGCGGGTAATGCGGGCAAACGCAGCCCCGAGCAGGGTGTTAAAACCCTTCGTTTGGCAGAAAAAGGCATTTTCCAGGAGGGAAAGAGCCGGGGAACGTGAGGCCGGCTCTGCCCTCCCAGGGCCGCCTGCCTGTCAGCAGGCAGGAATCACTGATCTACGACGGATGTCTCCGAGGGATGATAGGGCAGCGACCCTAATATTTTCTGCAGCGAGCACTCCTGTAAGCTCCCTTTGGGCTGGAATGATAGGAATTCATTACAGACCACCCCCCGCCGCGCGCTGGCTCCCAGGGGAGGAATCTGCCAGCTCTCTCCAAGCCTAAATGGGATTAGGTTATCTCCCGGCACTGAAACCGAGACATGCGCAAACCGGGGTCCAGCACATCCAGCTCCGCACCGGCGAGTTCTCACCGGGGGGTTTGCTCTTCACCGAAACCCACGGAGGCATTGCCACTGGTCCCTCGGGGTGGGGGACAAGCCCTCCAGCGAGGATCCGCTCCAAAACGGACACAGAGGAAAGATTAATGGGTGATGCTGGTCCTGGATGCATTTGCTGTTTGTTGCTGTGCATTTTGGGCAAACATCACCTTTGCTGTCCGGCAGCCACCAAATAACCCTCACCCTGTTTGGAAAAGCGGGGTGCAGGTTCTGCCGCATGCGTGGTCCTCAGCAGTTTTGGTCCCCTGGGTGAAGCACCTCGATGCTGCGCTCCCGCACTCGGTTCGAGCTCGCCGTGCACAGGAGGGGTGCGAGGGTCACCCGGGGGAGAGGTGGGGTGCAGCCGGACGAACCGTCGCTCCGCCGTGCCAAGCCTTCAGGAGGTCAGCGCGGCTCTGCCCAGCTGTGCCACCTCTGGGACCAGCGACGGTGTTCCCAGTTGATCCACCATAAGCTGCTGCAGGTGCGGCCATGCCCAGGCAGGGCTGTAACCGCCTAAACCGCTTAAAACTCCACGTAAGGTGTTTGCAAAAACACACATTGAGTTGAGGTAGGAGCATCCTTACTCTCCAGACAAGGCTGCGCCTTTCCCCTCCCTCTGCCCCTGCTCCCAGTCTGCTCCGTCCCGCTCCGGAGGCATCGCTGCCGCCTGAAGACCACCACGACCGTGACCGCGTCCGTGCAGATCCCAGCACGCCGCAGCCCCGCAGAGCCCGGATGGGGCCCCCCGAATTCACCCGACACCCACCCTCAGCGCAAGCAAACCAGCTGCCTGGGTTTGGTTTAAGCACTGCTGCGTTCGCAACCATTTTCCCCCCTCTCCCTGCGGCTGCTGGATTCCCTCTCAATCATGTCAAACAAATCCAGAGAAAAACATGTTTGACTGCATCAAAGTTCAAACCTCCACCTGTCTGTGTCCCCGAGCAGGGGCCCTTTAATGCTGCAAAGATGTAAACTCCCCCAGGTCTTCATTATGTCTTACAGGCCCGATATTATATCAGATTATGGAATCATTAAACAAAAAATTGTACTCCTCGCTGTCCAGAGGGGCCTCCAGTTACCTTGTCTAAATATAACAGCATCATTTTTATCCAAGGAGCTGGTACAGTCCCTTGGGCCTTCATTATATTTCATGGACCTGGGCTGGAATATCATCTCACGCTGGAGAACTCATTCTGCACTGGGGCTGAGGCCAAGGCGAGCGGCCCCGGAGCCCCCGCTCCACGGGGCACCGCGCCGGCCGGAGAAAAGGCTCCGGCGCTGGCACCCGCTCCGGGAGGAGCCAGGTGGGGAGGTGCGTGATGGGCGGCCAAGGTGGAACAAAAGACGAAGAAAAAGCAGATGAAGGGAGAAAAGTAAGGGGGGGTGGGCTGAAATCAGAGCAAGGTAGGCACCCAATTATTTTAATTGCATGTAGGTGCCGTTTAGGGCTCACTGATGCATTGCACATCATTGTTTACTGCTCCGAGCAGAACCAATTATGTTTGAACATCGAGGGGCTGAGAGACAGCAAATAAACAAGCAGGCGTGCGGTGGGCTCCACCGTACGTAGCTTTGCACCCGTCCGTCAGCGACCAGCCAGGCATGGACCCGGGAAGGGGGGGCAGAGGGCAGCTCTCCCCCGCAGCGCCCGGGATGGGGTTTGGGGCAGGGGAGCCCCACGGCAGCGCACGTCTGCTGGCAGGAACGCGGCAGGCGGGGGGCGGAGAGAAAATAGATCTGTTTAGGAAAAGAGGGGAAATAAATAAAGACATAAAGATATAGTTTCCTGTAGGGTTTTGACACGAGCTGTCAGAGTTGGTGGTCTTTACAGTAAATAACTGTCAGCAATTAGAAAGTGTAGGTGTCACGGAGGGGAGTCAGGCAGCTCCGGCGCATCAGTCACGGGGTGGTGGGGAGCGGGGGCCACGAGCAGCGGCCCTGGGGCCATGTCCCCCCGGGGCAGAGCTGCCTTTGGACCGCGGCTTGCCCGGGGCCCAGCCTGCCGTCAAGGCTTCAAAGCCCCCAGGGCTGCTCGAATCCCCAGAGGGACGTGCCACCCGCCGCTGCTGACAGCGGGGACCACGGCTACCGCAGCAGTGCCCGGGGCCACCGCGGGGCAGGGGCTGTGGAGGTACGTGGTAGAAAGCTGCACCCAGAAGCTGTATTGCAAATGCCCTATTTTTGGGAAAAGTCACTGTCCCCCATTGCCCTGTGCCGGGACGGTGCCAGTGCACGGCTGCCAGAGCCCGGTTGTTCTGCTGGACGCGGGTGGGAAGCCCCTCAAGCAGCACCCGGCTGCTCCGGTGCCGGCGATCGCCTCCCGCACAGGCGGTGACACCATCCGCATCCCGAGCACAGGAGGCATCTCCAGCAGGGACGCAGGGCTGCACCGGCAGGTCCCGGAGCCCAGCCCGCTGCCTGCACGCCGTCCACCGCATTAGTCTCAAAAAGTACCTTTTGGTGCCGGGCTGAACACCCCTAAGCCCGGCTGCTCAGACCCACGGTGAGCTGCAGAACGTGCACAGCCCTCCTGCTCCGGTCCAGGAGGTCCAGCAGGACTGGAGCCCCGAGCTCTGCCCCACGACCCCGCGGCAGGGGCTGGGGAAGGCTCTCAAGAGGAATCAGATAAAGAGGTGTTTGGATATGGGCCCTTACCTGGGGTATCTTTGGGAAAACCAGCCACAAGGTAAGATACAGAGATACATGGATGAATTCCCCACAGAGAGTTTACAGCTGAAACAGCGCTGACAGAAAGGTTTAGGGGGAACGCACCCACTAACGTCCCCATTTTACAGGTGGGAAGCCGAGGGCTGCAGCCCACCCCTGCCCCCAGCCAGGGTCCATCAGCGGCAGAGCGATGAATTGCGCCCCGAGCCTCAGCCCCTCCCCGTCCTCCCCACCTGCCTTCTCTGTCGCAGACATCTCCATCCTCTTCCTCCCCTTCCTCCCACCCTGCCTGGCAATAATTGGCTCCGGCTCCAAGCCTGTGCCTTCCCCGCCGCCGTTTTCCCCTTCCCTCCTCCCGGTTTTGAACTCCCCTCTGCGAAGAAAAAAAAAAAAAGTAATAGCAGTTTAGCCTCTCAATCTGCAAGTTCTTTGACACCAATAACCTCTGCCTTTGTGCTTCCCGGCTCAGACAAAAACTCTACCTTTCAGGTTAGCAGCAGCCTGCCGCGGAGCACGCCGGCCTTGGGGGCCGTGTAAGCCCGGCCTTGATAAGCCCGACTTCAGAGGCTCATTAGAGCGCAGCCCCAGGAGCTGGGCCCCGGGGGAGCGGGGCGCGGGGGAGCCCCGGCTCCGTTCCTATGGCGACCGAGGATGCCGATGATGCAGCCCGAGGCGGTACTTTTGGTACTTACAGATCAAACAGGCAGGGCAAGCGGTGCCGGGGAGGAATACACAGAGTGCAGGAGATTTAATGACTTGAATTAACAACAGGAGAGCTGGCGACTCCCCTCGGCGCTGGTCGGGAGGAGACACAAACTTTGCCTTGTTGGGTTAAAACTTCGAATTTCTCTTTTTCCCTCCCCGCCCTTGTTCTCTCCCTCGGTTTAGCATCTGTTCGGGAAACACACACACGCCAAGGACAGCGAGCCAGGACCCACGGCGTGGGCTGTACGGCACTTATCTGATGGACGTTGGCCCCGTCGTGCACACCGGAGACCAAGACAGAGGTCAGGAAACGGCTGACAAAACCCAGGCACCCCCCAGCACCCCCTCCCAGGGGCCAGTGCCTCGCTCCAGCAGCCCGGGGACCATCTCGTCCCCTTGCAACGCGCCCACGGGTTGTAGGACAGAGCCCGGGGAGGGCTGGGAGAGGGCGAGCGAAGCACAGCTGGAGGAGCAGCAGAAGCCGGGGGGGAGTTCTCAGCATCCAGCTGCCTCCAAACAGCGAGGTCTGGGTATGTGCAGAGAGAAAGGGAAAAGATGACTTCTCCCTGGTTTTGTCTCTCCTCACAGTCTCTTTTCTTCTCTTTTTCCACCACCCTCCTTTCCCTCTTACGCTCTTTCCGCTCTAGAGCATTCTGTGCTTTACTGGGGCATTAAGAGGCAGCATCTCAAACTGTTTAGTGAAGCATTAAAGGGGCATGAAAACACTCACATTGCATCTGAGCACTGAAAGCCCAGAAGCATCCTCAGGAAAAAAAGCAACCTACCAATTCTGTAAAATAAGACATATTTCTGTGCACGGCGAACCCGCTCGCAGTGCCAGACAGCACCCGTATCTCAGATATCGCCAGCATTCCCAGCCCCATTTCCAGCCCGGCCATCAGACATTTCACGGCTCCTGAAGTCGATCCCTCCCCGTTCCCGGCCGGGTCACTCGGGAGCGTTTGGGCCATTAGCGGCAGCAGCCGCCATCTGCCACGATCCAGCCCCCGCGCCAGGCTTCCCAGGAAACCGCCCGCCTCGACGAGCTCATGCCCAAGACCGGAGATTCACATGGTTTTGTACATGTTAAAATCATCACAGCCTGAGCACGCAAAAAGGAACCAACTCCTTACTCTCCCTCCCTACCAAAATTGACGGTAACCTGCAAACACCTCGGGCCCTAAAAGGGGATTTTCCCTCCATGCCCAGTTTCACCGATGCCGCGGGGTCTGACGGAGGGTTCAGAAGAACCCGACTGGCGCAGGGCAGGGCGCGGGTGCCCCCTTCGTCCCGTCCCACATGCACGTGCCGGGCTCCGAACGCAGCGTCAGACGTGTTTGGCAGCTCCAGTGCAAGGAGCTGGAAACCAGCCCGAAAACCAGCCGGTGCCCGACTGCTCCGTGGCCAGGGAGAGGGGCTGCCCCGGGGGCTGCTCCACGCAAGTCCTTCAGCCATCGGCTGAGGTTTTTATTTTTCCTCCTCCTTTAATCTTCTAACCACAGTGAAACCAGACTCTCTTTGACTCGGCTGTTCTCCTCCTTGTGCCAACAACTCAACGTGGGAGCCATGCCTGTACCCCCGCCGCGGAGCTCTGCTCCTGGCTCAAAGGGCGAGGAAGCAGAAGAGGGTGGGCTGGCTTCACACAGCAGGAATGAGGGGATCTGGGGCTTCCTCCAGTAGACCCCTGCCCCTTCCCAAGCTCAGAAATCGACCCCAGGAGCCCCCGCTCTCCACTACGGAGCATTGCCCGCATTTCTGCTGCAGACCCGGGATGGCCCGGGATATCCCTGTGCAGTCCCCAAACGGGGCATCCCTACAACTGCAGGGCTTTGAAACAAGAAACTGGATAAACTGGAGAACTACCCCTAGGGAAGCACCATTCCCAGCGAACGCAGCTGGGAGCAACACGGCGCCGCGCGCTGAGCAGAGCCGAGCGCGCGTGCCCTGCCCGTGGCGCACCGACCCCGGCGGGAGCGTGCACCGGCACGATCCGGGTGCGCGGGTGGGTGCTCCCAGCTCGGCGAGATGCGGCAGGCGACCGCGGGGTCCCCGGGGGCTGAACGGCGCAGGTCGGTGGTGCGTCGGCCGAGCTGCCGTGCAGAGCCTGGCAGCACCCCCCCGCCAGCGCGGTCTGCTCCAAACCCGCCTGTGCGATCGCTTGATTAGCTCTCCCATTTTAGAGAAATGAGGCAGGACTGGTGCTGCTCCGAGATCCATTTTCCCCCCCCTCCCTTCTTTTTGTGGATTTGCATCTCTCTTTTGGGCAGCTCCCCTTTCCAGCACAGAAAGGGCTCTGTTCAGGTCTTCCCCCCTCCTTTTCCAGCAATTGTTATGTTAAAATCCCCAGGACATGTTTCTGGAAAGAATTAAAAGAGGGTGAGGAAGAGATTGTTTTCGTCGGTGTCTCACTAAGTCTCTGACCTTGAGCGTGAATAGAAAACAAGAAAAAAGGGACTTTATGCTAATATCACTCACGAAGCACAAGGGGGAAAAATAATAACAGCAAATGAAGATTATGAATGCAAATCAACTTCATAAAGAGACAGGGTCTGTGCAGGAGTCTTGTTTTGCTCTTGTATAGACAACTTGCATTGTCTGGTTGCGCTGCACCCCAGGTCTAATCATTACAAATTACATCAGGATAGGAAAAGAAAAGAACAGGAAAGATTTAATTCTCCAATTATGATATTGTTCATTTCCCCTGCTCACGGCTGTTCGTTTCAAGAGGCCTCTCACACCGGCCCTTCGCAAGTAGCTCAAAACTCACCTCCCTCAAGTTAACTTCCATTTACTACCAGAAATCGGCCCATCGCCACGCAGGTCCTGCTGTGCCGGAGCCGGATCCCGGGCTCGGGACCCCGGTCCCACGTTAGGGGGGGTGCAACTGCTCCTGCAGGTACAAGGGGACGTTGCGTCCGTGCTCCTCGGAGCCGCGGCTCCTCCTCAGCCAAGGCACCAGCAGGAGAAAGCCACCACCCGGGCCGGGTCCGGGAGCCGCGGGACCACCCTGCTCTCCAGCCACCCCTTCGGCAAGGCTCTGCCTCACGCGGTTATTTTTTTTTCCCTCCTCTTTTCCATTCTCTCATCAGCCTTTTCAGCCGAGGCTGCCACACTACGGCGTGGGGACTGGCTCTCAGCATCTGTGCGCAGAGCATCCAGCATAACAAAGCCCTGATCCTGGCAGGGATCTCCGGCACTATCATAACACCACCATAATAGCTTTAAAGCAGCGCCAGCCCTGACAAAGAACACAGTCACGCCAGCCTTGTCCGCATTCAGATCAAGAGCGGCAGCGGGAACCCGCTGGCTTCTTTTGAGCGGGTATTTGTTTACACGCAGGGAAGTTGCGATGGAAATGGCTGGGGCTGGTCCTCGGCGTGGCATTTCCAAGGCTGCGCGAGTTTAACTGCCTCTTTCGACTCTCTAAATGCACCTTCGCCACGGGTAAAACGGTCGTAGACAAAGCTCTGCTTTAGAAGTAAAAACCTGAGCTCAGACCCACACGCATTAAGAAAGGTCACTACCTTGTGGGAGGATGCTGAAAGCCCAGGTCCACATGAAAAGGTGATCCCGTAGCTGCTATTGTGTCTTCCCAGGCGCTGCTAAATCACCCTCCCGGGGCAACGTTTGGGGCACCGAGGGTGCTGCCTCACTGCGTGTTAGGAATGGTTTTCCTTTCTTCCACAAAAGAAAAATCAAGGTCAATTCTATTTAAATGAGCTGACCTGGGAGATGAAATCAGGCCCCGATTCAATTTAAAACTGATGCCCTGCTCACTACAAATCCCACCGGGCTGACTGAAACCCAGGCAGAATTAATTTCTGAAGTGCCGGGGCCTCCAGCACCCCGCTCCTCCCAGCCCCGCTCCTCTCCGGGGACCCAGCGCGTCTCCAGCTTGGAATAAACCAGGACGGTTCCCCGGCCCCGCGCTGCCCTTCCAGGCTCCCTGCAGACTCGGGGCTGGCACTGCCCTCAGCACACGCTTTTAAACTTGGCCTAAAGAACTTGTGGAGTGTTTAAACGAGAGCAAACCCTCCGAAACCCCAGGACCCAGGGAGCAGGGACCTCACCGAGCTCTGAAAACCATTCCTCCCGCTCCCGGTCACGCTTCTCCATCGATGCCAGGGCAGCACAAGCCATGGCTGGTGTTCTCTCCATCCCACAAACACCCCCCCTTCCCTCCCCTTCCAAACAACATCCACAAGAGAGTTTAGGCTGGGAACGCAGCTCTTTAATCTCCAGCAAGCCTTTGACAACCTGTCTCGTCCTGGCTTTTAGCTGCGCGAGAGCTGTTCGCTAATGGAGCATTAACCTTGGAGAGCTTCTGCAATTACTCCAACACTAATTCTGACAGTTTTTGGTGTATCTGTTTGTTCTTTTGACAGGCAAAAGGAATTTCTTTTAAAAAGCTGTTTGATACATTTGAGACCTTCTGTCCACATTTTCTTTTTTTCTGCTCGAGATGGGAAGGTGGGGGAGAACGAGTGGAGGTAGAGACGCTACCTTCCCGCAGACACCTCGGTATAGGCACAAGTCAAGATATTTCCCTCCACTTCCAAACCCCTCCCACCCCTGCTTTAAGTCACAGAAGCATTTGGTCTCTCCTGACCTCATTAGGGTAATTAGTAAACCTTTTGAAGCTGGGAGAATGGCTCTGAGCTGTGGGAAAGTGAGGAGAGCAAAGAGCCTCTAAAAGGAGCGCGTGGGGATGGAGAAAGGGGGAGAAAAACATCTTCAGCCACCCAAGAGGTGACCTGCAGAAACGGAGGGGAAGGGGAGGTGGACGAGGAGCTTTGCTCCCCTGGAAATCTCCTTAAATTGCCTCTTTTAAGAGGATGGAAATTTGAGTCCTGGTTATGCCCTAAGACGCTGCGGGCAGCCAAAGAGCAGGGAAGAAAAACGGTGGTGGGGCTGAGACCCGAGGATCGCACTTCGGTTCTCTGATCTGCCACCGCTTCCCTGGATGCCCTTTGGCAAATCAGTTCTCGCTGCGCCTTAATCCTTCCTTCATTTAAAAATAATAAAAAAAAAAAGGTTCCCTACGTGTTATTTGCTATGTGGAAAACAAACGTTTCGGAGGGAAAGGGCTGCGTGCCTGCACGGCCCCCAGCGAACCCACCCTGGGTGGAAGTGGTGCATAGCAAACGCCTCGATCTGAAGCCTGGTAAGGCAACGGGGACGTTCCTGCCGGCTTCAGATGGAGGAAGAAAGTTCTTTTGTTTTGAACACCGCTTTCACTAAAATGGCCTGAGCCACCCGTTAATACCTGCGTGCGCATGTGTGAAAGGAATAGGAACCTTCGTTAAGGACATACAGTCCTCCCTTCCTCGCTAAACACAGAAAACGTTTTCAGTGCGCTCATCCAAGCCAGTCGAGAAGCCAAAACGATGACTGCGGAGAAGCTAAAGTTGTAACATGGATAAAACCCTCCACTTCTAAAAGAAAAAAGTATCTCAAACCTTTGCTATATATCACAAAGGGCACAAACCTAATACCTCTCTGCATTCTTTAGAAAGAGGGAGTTTGATGTGAGAGAAAAGCAGATTAAAATAACACCGGCAAAAAAAGAGATCAGAATATACCCTGTACCAGAGAATCTGAACCAACGCGTCCCCAGGTCCCGCTGTGCCTTCAGCTGCACACAATGACCGCCGCGCTGCCGTAGTTCTGCTCATCTTTTTTGAGATTCCCCATTCGGTGATGAGGCTCCCCAGCCCGATGCCACAGCAAACGCTCCATCCAGGGAAACATCCCGTCGGGAATTGCTCCCCGGGGATGTCCTTGGCCGCAGGAGCCAGGCGGAGGTGGGCCAGCCCACCCTGCCACCGCGCATTTCGGCGAGATGCCTCTTGCCTGCTTTGAACGGAGGCAGAGGGTTTAGATTTGATGCACGCAAAAGCTAAATGAACAAATTACGACCACGCAGGGCGGGCTGATGCTCCAGAGCTGGGTGACGACTCCGGCAGTGCCCGATGGTGGCCATGGGCACGGGACCTGCAGGGACAGCTTTGCAAAACACCCCAAGAAGGCATCGATCATGAGCAAACACCAGGCAGGGAGAGCTGAAAGTTGCATTTGGTGGAGAAGTCGACCTCAGCTGGGACGTCCTTGGAGAAGGCGCCGCTCTAAGGTAGTGCCAGGATAAAACCACTCCGCAGCCCTGCCTGGGGTTTCGGAGGTAAAGCAGCACCGTGCCCCCCCCCAAAGGCTCAAAACCCCCAACTGCTTGTTCACGGCGTTAACGCCCGTCAGGTTTTTCACTATCAGAAACAGTATTTACACCACTTCTGTCAAAAAGAGGGGGTAGCGCGCACTCAGCTCGGGTTGAACAATGAAACGATTAGGATTATTTTAAGTACGTGCGGTTTTCTCTTTAAAAGAGCGAGAGTAATTAACCACCAGAACATATCAGCAGCGTATCAGCGATGCAGTAAACGCTCCATCACTCAGTTCTTTCAGACGAAGGCTGGCACCTTTTCCAAGAAAAACCTTCTAGTTTCACTGCACAGAAAAAAAGGACAAACCAGCCGGTGCTCTGCGGGAGGCCGAGCGCCACGAACATAATGGTCTCTTCTAGCTGCAAAACCTACAAATCTCGACATTTCCATTTCCCGGCTCTTATTAACCAGCAGACGGGAGCGTACTCTGATTGCAAAGAGAGCAAGAGGATCCCCGCGTGCCGACAACAGCAGTTGCTATGGTTTGCAGCATGGCCAGCACAGAAACGAGATCAGGAGAAGCTTCCGACAAACAGGGGAGCGAGGAGGCATCAGCCGATGCGACCCTACGTTCACACACAAGTTCAACGCCGTATCAGTTCGATTTGCCAGCACTGGAAGCGATGATACAAACCTCATCACGCCCAGGAGCCACGATTACCGGGAATGGGGCGACGTGTTCTAACATGTCAGCCCCCCATTTGCCTACATCCCAGAAACTGATGTTAATTAAAACTGCTGGTAATTGTCTGCAAGCACCTCTACATGAGCAGGGGGCTCTCCGAAGCTGTAAGAAACCCTGCTGAAGCGAACAAGATCCGTACAGATCCACAGCAACGGAAGCACTTCCACCAAATTGGACCCAACATCCCCTTTTTCTAGAGATTTCATCTCGTAGGTGCATTGAAGTTTCATCCTCTCAACAGGTATCCTTGGACGTGGGCTTTAGCTCGCGCCTTTGATCTGGCAACGTAAAGAAGAAAATACTGAAGTGTAACATCTGAGACGTTCATCTCAAATTTAATGTTAGGGACATCTTCTCCCTTCCATGCATGCAGTCACACATTAGCATGCATCAGAAGTACAGCATCCCCTTTAATGTTTACTCATCCTTAGATTGCAAAAATTGTTGTGTGAATTCCTCCTTCAATTAGCTCTGGTACTCGAAAAAAAATATTGTTCCGTTGCCAGTACAGTTATGATCATTTCTTTCCTTTATACTTTTATTCCCCAGCGTAACTTAAAAAGAAAACGCTTCTCCATTCTCCCCTGCAAAGCCCCCTTTAAAATTTTTTAAAACACAAACAACCAGTGTTTCTAAAGGAAAGGCTTTTGTGGCTGAAGTGCCACTTCCATTCACCTTTCCATCATGTGAGGGAAGAAAATAAAGATCAGAAGAAGGATTTAGACAAAAAGCCAACTAAGTAAAGCTAATTTTTTATACAGAAAAATCCTGCTAGTTGTGTAGAAGAGCTTTGTTGAGTGGAACAGAAAAGACATCAGAGGAGACTCTACAGCAGGTTTTCAAATATTTCCAGCTACCTTCCCAACGTGCAGCCTGTATTCCCCAGTAAACAAAGAGACACAACTTCAGAGCAGCTCCAGTACCCACAGAGCACTGCAGGATTAAGTCTACCATCTTGTTTGCAGCATTTGGCGAGGAACACTACCCCGGACGCTCCCCGCGAAGAGTCCCCGGAGCCGGAGGGACGCTGACAGCGCCTTCGGAAACGCAGGAGCAAAATTGCGAGTGCAGCTAAAAACGTGCGTGGAAGTTCCGCTTCCAAGAGACACGGTCACCCCCGAACTCCCTAGAGCCACTCAGCAAGCGTATTAGCAATAAATTGAACAAAACGCTTGCGACGTCTTATCACAGCTTCACCCACGTCCTCACCCATCGAGGGCTGCCTCTTGCCCTTAACACCGCGTCCCGCCAGTCCCACCCCAGGTCGTAGTTTCCAGCGCTGTTTGCAAGGTAGCCCTGAGGAATATTCCTCATTTTCTCCTTATTTATTTCACAAATATGAAATCTAAAGCACAGGTGATCTGCGTGAAGCCAGATGAATAGCAAGAAGCAGAATACAATGCTTAACTCGCAACGCTACCCTTCCACAGAAGGGGACCGAGAGCCCGGTGCATTCACGGTGACATCAGTAACGGTGGTGGAAGGTCCCTAACCCGGGGGATGGAGATCGGCCAACACAGATAATGCCACCTCTTACAGCTGAGCTTCTTTGCAGGACTAGAGGAATCTACCTCCTTGACATCTACCTCCATGAATGAAACATCCTTCACCCATAGCGAAATCCTACATTTCACTCTTTTTTTCCTCCCCGGGTGACTGGAGGGACTTGGACCATCTCTTCTTCTATACAATGACCGGAAAACTTGCAGACTATTGTCCACACACACCTTCAAAAACCCCCACCTTTATACATGAACCCTCATTAAAAAAAACAGGTCTGAGTACAGAGAGCAAGAAAAGTGCTCTTCTACGCCAGCAGAAAGCCGAGAGGCGGTTCCTCCCCCAGAACCCAGCCGCAGAGGTTATTTTGCACTCCACGGAGCACGGCGGCGAGGTACAACGCTGCAGCAGCAAACAGGCTAGCGAAATCAAAAGAGCTTACCAGCACTCAGCAAACGGCCTGCAGTTCCCATTTCGAGGAAGGAAATTTGCATCCAAAGCATTCAAGAGCACTTTAACTTGAGTTTAAAATAAATTCAGAGCAGATCCACGCCGCCAGCTTGTGTTTGTGACTGGAATCCCAGCCAGCCCCAGCCTGAGCTTCTCCCCAGCTGGAGACCTCGGCGAGAGCCTCTCCTCGACAGAGGTGAGAGCTCCAGCTTATAGCACAGAGCAGACAGAGAACAGGAAAATGGTGGGGAGGACAACACATCTGCAGCTAATCCAGCATGCACAGGCCACGGTCATTAGTGCTAATTGGGGCTACCGGCCCCCTGAGCCTGAAAATGAACAAGCACTTGGTTTGCATCCCATTGCAGCTCCCAGCATCTCGCACAGACCGGGGCTTGAAAGCACGATGCTGTCCTGCCCATGTTGCTGCCACAGTGAACGCTCTCCATTAGTTCGTTAAGCAGCGCAGTTAATTTTGCGGAGCACGCTCCCCAGGGAAAGCCAGGTGCACACCAAAGGGCGCTGCTGCGGTAGGGTCGGGTTTTCACATGTCTGTGCGATGCTGTGCCGCACTTACTGGAGGCACGCGGACTGGGAAACACGACTCGAAGGAGAAGGGAGCAAACTCTGGGCTGGGCTCTAGTCCTGCGGGGGTTTATGCCAAGCCTTGGACCAGCCCAAGACAGCTCTGCGCTCTGCACAGACAAGCCTTTCCCTCGCGGTAGCGAGCTCCCATGCGAGCGGGGAACCTACAGCTTAATTCAATCAAATTAGGGTATCTTAAAACTTTGTCCCAGAATCATAAAAAGCCTTTGCAAACAAGTACTAACAGGGCTAGGTTAAACCCGGCTGAGGCAAAGCCAGGGGTGAGAGCACCGCCCGCAGCTGGGAGAAACCCCCTCCAGGCAAACAGCCCCCAAAGAGCCGCCCCAAAACCTGCTGCTCCCCTACCCCGAAGCCAAGAGACACAGCCCCTGAGAGGGCACTTCCACCTCATTCCCAGCAGCTGCTTGAGGGAAGACTTCCCTTTTTAAAGGCATTTTCAGCCTCGCCAGGTGTTGCCAGTGCCCCACCAGCCGGCATGCTTGGTCTGTGAGTGCCATCTACAGGGTTCCCCAGCCCCGCTCCTGCCAGCTCCCTGCCCGCCCTAACACCGGCTGCCCTCTCCGCACGGCGCGACAGAAGCCCTTATCAGTAAGAAGGTTAAAACATGGAGCAAAACCAAAGCCTTTTCCCTCCTGAGCTCCAGGACGAGCGTGCAGCCACCTCGCTCCTGTGCACAGGACACGGGGACACGACCGAGAGAGCAGGGTGGCAGAGCGGGACACGGGGAACTTGGCTTCTCGTTTCTTCAGTGCCACTAATCTACACAACCGAAATCTGCAGAACCACCCTCCCTTGCAAGACAGATGAAAAGCAGATGTTAGTACCAGGGAACGCCCTTAATTTTGTTCAGGCTTTAATTCTGTGCATCGGGGAGGGAGGACATCCCCACCCGGGGGACAGGCTCTCCTTCCCGGCCCCCACCTAAGCAAGATGTAACTTGGTTCTTCTGTGGCGGAGAGGCTGGGATCACCCTTGCAGGGATTTTACTTAGTCTTCTGTACAAGAAAAGGGATTAATGTAAGAACAGGGAGAAAGGAAAGGGAGGAGACTTTAGAAAATTGAAACAAACCCTGAGATGACGGGTGAAGGCGAGCGCTAGGCAATGAGAGGGAAGTGTGGATCTAATATGCAAAAAGCATCGATAGTGCAACTCGATTGCCACGCAGAGAGCAAGTTAATGCCCAGCTAGGGCAGCTGAGCAGAGAAAGACTCCACAAAAGCTCCATCCCACCGGCTCAGCAGCAAGCCGGCCACGCGAGGCGGCCCCGCAGAACAACCCCGAATGCCGGCGGCCAAGCACGCTGCCATGGAGGAACTGGGTGAAACGGAATGCTTTATTTCATTTGTTTGAAGATACAATGGAGGGGGGGGATGCTGTAAACGAAAGTAAAACAATCAATCAATACAGGACTGGTTGCTCTTTAAAAATAAATCAACAATTCAAGCAGGAGGGTGAAAGACTAGCTCCTCTGTTTCTGAGAGCACAGACAACACAATGCACTCGAGTGCTGTTTTATTGACGTCTTGGCAATCTGCTCAGACCACGGGTCCATCTCCCAGCACTTAACGCTGCAGATCCCATTCCAGTCGCAGGTACAAATGAAACAAAACAGAAGCACGTTATTAACAATAGAGAGCTGATGCTCATATCGCTCTCAGTCAATCTCATTAACCTCAGCAGACGGTCCAGTCGATTTGCCTAGTAGTTCAATATCAACAGTAGAGGATTCGATACAGCCCTCCAAGAAGATCAGAGAGGCAATTACGTAAACTTTTGAAATTAGGCTTTGGCTTAAACAACAGTGATTGTTTCAAGCGACCTCTGTAGCAGTCACCTGTGACACACACAGGCCGGTGACCGCGCAGCATCGCAGGGAACCGCGCGTTCCACTCTCGGTCCTCATCACCCTGCGCCCATCAGCTCCGACAGCCTTTTGGCAAGGATCGGCACAGGCCAGCAGTAAAGGGCAGCCGGAGTCCACAGCACCTCCCACTAACACCCTGATTCACTCTGGAGAAAGAAAAGTGCAGCAGTAGCTGGTGAGGCATCAGCCTGCCCCGGGACAGGCACACGTTCCTCATACGAGCGCAGCACTGCACTGACGCAGCCGCGCAGCTCCCAGAGCAGAGCTGTCTCGCATGCTCAGAGCACACGTGTGTCTGTTTGCATCCGTGTATTTAAATCTTCTGAAAAACTACTGGAAGTTCTGACCGTTGTAAAGAGACCTACTAGGCTATCAACACGGGTATCAAATACACATAAAGTAACTAAAACTGTAATAACTGAAGTAACTACTGAACTGCTCTCTTATTACGGAAGCATAATGCAAGGCTTTAAAAGCCACTACTATTAGCAAGGTCCACGCCAAAAAGCCTGCGCTGGCCTCGTGCTGATTGCCCATGGGTGCACTGTTCCACCACTGTGAGGAGAAGCCGCCGCAAATAGCTCCAATTTATTCTTCCAGGAGAAATGGAGATCAGTAAGAGCCGTGGCGAGCAATAGATTTGTCCTCAAAGGAGTCTCAGATCTGTAATCAGCATCTTTGTTTTCTCCCCTCAGAAGACGCCTTTAACAATGATTTAGAACAGAGCAGGAATGTAACATCTTGGCCTGCAAAGAGCAAATCCAGACTACCGGCTGCTTCCAAGACGCAGAATGCTTCAGGGGGAAATGGAAATAACCACACAGGGTCATTGATTACAGCTCAAACCTGTCTCTAGCCAAAACGGGATCAGAACAAAAGTGACAGCTACACTACAGCCCCACAATCACGTTTTTATTCTCCGCATGATGAAACCCACCCCTTTAAAGACAGCCAGCAGAAGGACTCTAAAAACATGTACGTGGTGCGTAGATACTGGGCTGGCACACCCTGCGGGCCTTCAACTGAATTACCATTTGCCTGCATAGTACCAGAACAGGGACCTCGTTATGCGCGCTGGCTGTATCCCTCTACATCTTTCCCTGCTCAAATTCTAAATACCTACTACAGAAAAATCAAATTCTATCAAAATTATTTTCATGGCAGGATCTACGGCTTGAGGTCCCCTCTTTGATCAAAATCATTCAACTGTCAACATGAAAAAAAAAAATCATCCGCTCCTGCAAGGTAAGGAAACTTCAAAATTGCAAAACCCACCAACGAAGAGCACAGCCTAAAGAATGATCAAGTTAATCGCCTCAGATAAAGGAAGGCCAACGAACGCGTCAGTCAAAACGCTGAGCCAGGGATGTCAGTGGACCGAAATACAGTCAGGCTTACCTGGCTTCGGCACAGTGCAAGAAACAACTTTGCAGAGGGAGCTGAAGAGCCAGAGAAAGTTATCAGCGTGCGCATAGACCCGCCAGCCCGTGCAGGATCAAGGAAGATACACTACCACGAATCAAACAAACCAGCTCTCTGATCACCCAAGGGGCAGCAACGGCCAGATTTAGCCACCACCGCTATCCTCACAGAGGAACGCACAAACACTTTCATCTCTGCATCAGCTAAACAAGCAGAAAGGACCTAAAAGAGGCATGAAAGGATACAAATGATATGAAATTAGGGCACATCCAAGTGCTGTGTTCACGTGACAGCATTACTAAAAATATATATATTTAAAAAATCTTTTGCACGTGTGCAAGGCAGAGCTGCCAGCACCTGGGGTGACATTTCTCCAGGAAACCTCACCCAGGCTGCACCGAGAAATGCTGCTCCTCGCACGGGTGAGCACCGGGATCACACCACTCCCTCCGCTGCCTCAGGAGGGATTTCCGAGCAGGAGCTAGACCCCCGAGCTGCCAGGTGACTTGCAGCAAAACCGTTTGTCTTTGCTACTTGATAAGGATATCCCTTCCGCCCCCGCTCTTTTTGCTAAGTGTCAGTTTTGTCCCCTTATCTACAGAGGATTTGCTAACCAAAAGAAAGGAGCTATTACTCCAAAAACATTCTCAATCTTCATCTTAAAGGTAAGGTCAAGCAGGGAACTCCCTGGCCTGCAGGGTAACTCCCTTGGGTTCTCCTGACAAAGGCACTACCAGTTTTGGGTGGAAGTGGGACTTAAGGATACAGGTCTGCACTGCCATAGTTTTCAAGGAAGGGCTTTCCCTTCAAGGCCAAAACGTGCCATAAACAGGAGGACTTTGCAAGCAGTTTTCACCATTTTAGCAGCAGATCCACCTAACAATGACCTTCTAACACATTCACATTTGGTCCTACACAATAAGAACCCAAATATCAACACAATGGGCTGCACAGAAACATCCCAGTTTGCTGGGCTGACAGTGGGACATAGCCTGAGTACCAGCAAATGGAGTGAAACTCCAGTACTCTTCAAGAAGAGATTATTTCTGAGCCAGCGCTGTCTGGGCTTAAGAATCACAGTTCATAGGGGTTTGGGTCCTCCTTTTCCAGTCATCAGCTGCTCAGAGACAGCTCACTCATCACACGAACAGTTAAGGTTCTCCGACTCAAACCGCAGCGCTCTGGCTCTTCCTCGGGTGATCTCAGACAGAGCCAGCAGCTGAAAATCCAGAAGCTTGGTAGATGTCACACATTTCTGGTGGAGACACCATTGGAGCTGGGCAGACCAGTCTGAACATTCGCAGCCCCACAGACTACACAACTGATTGCTCTTTTGGAGAAATTAGCTCTTTTGAGCTAAGTGGCACCTTTCACTTGTAAACATGTCTTTGCTCTGTAAACCCAGGTAATGGCCTGAATTATCATGTTGCTAACCCTGCAACTACAAGAAAATTGATGCATTTAACTCAGTCCCAAAGCTATTCTCTGTCTGAACTAACGTAACACTATCCACACCCACCACCAGTGTAACAGACAAGCAGAGCTCTCCCAGCTCCTACCAGATCAGTTGATTACAGAGACACTTCCTAAAGAATTAACCTGATACTGCACGAAGGAAAAAGGAACAGCCTGCAAAAGGAATCCACTTGCCTGATACTTCAAGCTGACTGCCACACTCAGCAGAGAGGGATATGAGCACCTATAAAATACTGATAGGCCAGCAGACACAGCTGCAGCGCTTGAGTCCAAAGCAGTCAGATTTCAAATGCTGAGCATTCATCCAGGAGTTACGTTTTCCTCAGCATCTCCCTGTGCAGTTAACAGCACCCAATGCAGCATCATTTAGCTTGCAGCTCCACCTTTCCCCAAAAATGTGTGTGAAAAAAACAGGTTTGGTCCCCTTTCCGCTGCCCCAGCTATGGAAGTGTTTGTACTGTTAATTAATAGTCATTATTAAGCAATTATAAAAAATAAAACTTGAGCACTGGTGAGGTGATTCCACTGGACTTGCACCCCCTTGGTCAGTCTGTGCAGTTGGTGCCACTGGTCCCAAATCATCTGGAAAAAAGAAGACACTCCGCATCAGAGCGAGCACGTACAACGAGACGGATCACTACCACCCTCAAAACAGCTGGGGGAGCTGAGAGGCCAGGCAGCGAGCTACGCCAAGGTAACATTCCTCCTCTTTAAACAAACATCCTCCAGAAAAATCAAACTTGCGTGATCCACTGGAGGAAAGCACATCGCTGTGGAATGGATGCCCCAATGGGACCGTGAGTTTTAGCTGCGATGTGACTCGGGAGCAATTCCTAAACTGAAAAAAAACAGGAGTTTTTGTTTTCCTGTCTAATGCAGGGAGGCTCAGACTGGACACGAGGGCTGTCTCTCCCTCCTACGGGCCTGCTAAACACAAGGCACGAAGCGGTGCTCCAAACGAACCGGGGTACGTCCCCTTCAGTGCGCTTGGTCAGAAAATGAAGGAAGGCGAGATAGTCTGTGTGCCAACACGGAGAGACCACACAGAGTTTAATTTATGCAGATCTGGTTACAGGATCTGTCTTTAGAAAAGAAGTCTTAGCCCCTCACGAGGAAAAGAGAAACATGCAAAATACCCACTTACCGCCTCAGATTTCTTGTTTCAAACACCGTGTCCTCGTCGCTGTCGAACGAGGCCATCTCTATGTTCTCATCGTAATTCGACAGGAGGCCGTATTTCTTCCGCTGAGGTTTCTTCAACCTGAAATGAGTTTTGTGCTCATTTCTGGGTCCCTCTGACCTAGGGCTGACGGACACAGAGAGCACAGAGTGAGTGCGCTGTCACACAACAGGTCTGCATGGAAAGGGGGCCTTTATGAGTAAAAGGGCAAAATGAGCAGGACCGGGAGACGTTTTACGGCTGCTAATTACCTTAGGTAATTAACAGGGGCATGAATTTATAGCAACATTTCCCAGGCGCTGCTAGAGGGATGCACAGGGAAGCACAGCTCCGGCCTAGCAGAAGGAGGAAGGGGGATCCAGGGCAAACAGGGCCCGGGGAGGGGGGACCGGGGCAAGCAGGGGCACAGCCCCGGGGCGGGGAGGGGGGACCGGGGCAAGCAGGGGCACAGCCCCGGGCCGGGGGGGACCGGGCCGGCCCGCACTCACCGGAACGCCCGCAGGAGGAAGTAGAGCGCGGCCAGCAACGAGAGGGCGCTCAGCACGTACACCGCCCGCTTCAGCACCGGCAGCCCCGACCCCGGCGGTCGCCGCGATCCCGGCGGCGGGCCTGGCCGCGTCCCGTTACCCGCGGCCGCCCGCGGCGCCTCCGTGCCGTTGAGCGGGCTCGAGGTGGCCGGAGGAGCGGAGGAAGCGGCCCGGCCGACGTGCAGGAGGAGGAGGAGGAGGAAGAGAAGGCAGAGGGGCCCCAGCCGCAGCATGGCCGGGCCGGGCCGGGCAGCGTGGAGCGGCGAGCGGCGCCTCGGCGGGGCGGGCGCAGGAAGGCGGCGGGACGGTGCCGCGCGGCGCAGGCACCGGCCGGACCCGGCGGAGCCGCACGCGGCGTTCCGGGGCAGCGCCGTTCCGGGCCAGCCCAGGGCGCACAGCCCCAGCCCGACCCGCCGCCCCCGTTCCGCCCCTCAGGGCGGCGGTTTCCCCCTCTCAATGCGAGTCCTTCCTCAGGGTCGCCATTCCCCCTCACAGCTGCCATAAGCCCCTCAGGGCCACCATTTCCCGCTCAGGACCGCCGTTCCCCCCGCACACCATGACTCCCTCCCTCAGGGCCGCCATTTTCCCCTCGTGGTCGTCGTTCCCACCTCAGGGCCCTCATTTCTCCCTCAGGGCCGCCGTTCCCCTGCCACGATGGGCAGCCAGAGGTGAATATTGCTGGAAACACGAGCATTTTGAGTATTTCTGACAACCGCCTTGTTTCTCCACAGGAGCTCCTGGGGGGGGGTCCGTCAGCCGCCCTGAAGTGCAGCCCCACACCCCCAGCACAAACTTTCCTCGCGGGGAAGGGCCTGGAGCTGCCCGGACACACGGGACTTGGAAAAAAAGGACATTTCGGCTGGAAATGGGTCATTCGCAGCAGATGTCATGCCAGGCCCACGGCACCCGAGGATGCGACAGGGTTTTGCATCCAGCCCCTGCAGCTAGCTATTCCCTCAACCCATCCCAGCAACAAATCATTAATGCAGTGCCGTAATTAGCGATGCCAAAATAACAGCACCTCAAACTAGGCCTCTATTTTTGCACCCATTAATTATTTCTGCCTGCGTTTAAGCATGTAGGCATGCTACTTAGGAAGGTCTTCCAAATAATGCTTTGTAAGTAAAGGTCACCCGACTGCATTTTTATCAGCAAAGGTTTCTCACACTCTCCTGCCCCTATATTTAATATCATCCGCCATTAACATGCAAAATCCTCACTGGCGAATTGCTAGATACAGCCCCCAAAAGCGTGTCAGCTGATTTCTTTTTTTAAACCCTGTTCACTCAGATAATTTGAAAAAAAGGTTAAAAAAAGAAGGAAAAGTAGGTTTCGGGAAGTAAGCTTGATAATCATTCCCATTCTGCATGCATCGAATGGCCCCAGGGCCCCTACGGACTCTTATACGGGGAAATTGCGATGGCTCTCAGGGAAATTGCGACGGCTCGGGGAAATTGCGACGGCTCTCGGGCAGCGAGCCCTCGGGGGCTCATGAGCAAGCACCCCGCTTGCTGCCTTACTGAATTCCTCTGTGCCTGGGACTCCCCAGCAAGAGAAAGCATTTCTTAATAAGAGCACAAGTTTTTAATGCTGGCTTTACCCACTAATTTAGCTTATTTATACCAGCTAGGTGTCTGGCCTCCATCACACCTGTCTGCTCTGGAGAGCTGATTCAAGCAACAACAGAGCAGGAGCAGCGGCTACGCCTCAGCAGGTTGGCAAAGCTGCTTAATAACCAGGCTTTGCAGCATGGGCTAGAGAATACGCAATCAATCCTGCCCTTCAAACACTGCAGCAGTAATTGTTACTGGGCTCCATACCCACCTAATTTCTTCAAAGGCACTTAGGCTACATGAGCAGACTTTTTTTTGCATAATACACTGCTCTTAAAAGACTGTCCTTCAACTGGGGCATAGCATAACCAAAAACCAGAGAACTATCAATAAAAAAAAGAAGTGGGGAAGCAGGATAAAGCGATCAAATGTGTTCTTTTAACACCAAAAGGGTGGGCAGGACAGTAGCAGAGACCACCAGAAACCCTCTTACTGCCTTCACATCTCACATTGCACTCTCCTGCCCCATTTTTTCCAAAGCTGCCAAAAATAACATTGACAGCTGTCAGCCTCTCTCGCAGTATAAAGCCTCCTTGTTATCGAGCTGCCACATTTTCAGGATTTAACCAAGAATAAGACCTCATTTTTCATGAGCATCAGGCACATGCATCGATGCAGTTTGAGCCAAACGAGCCCGGTTACAGCGGGTCTCTCGGGAGGGCAGCGCTCATTTCGGAGCCCCGTGCCAGCCCTCGGTCAGACCAGCGGGGTAGTGGAAATAAAGTAATCCAAGCCGCTCCCGCTCTGCGGTGTAGCGTGGCAAGGCCCGAGTATAACGTATCGAAGATGACAGCCTGAAGGGCAAAGACTTTTAAGGTTTGAGTTACAGTGTGATGTATTGGAAAACATCCCCCACTGCTTAGGAGAGTTCTTATAATCCCTGGCACACAAGAGATGGAGTCAAGGACCAGCTGGAGGAATTCAGCACTCATCTGACTTCATTACAAGCCAGGGACTAGGTAGCAAGCGAATAAAAAATTGGGAATACTCTACACATACAGAAGAAAAGGGCAGTTTGTCTGGCTAGTTTAACTTTTGAAAACGGGACTTAAAACCGGGCAGGAGAAAACGCCAATCCAACCGAGTTGCGGTTATAAAGTCTGATCTCTATGGCATAACTCCAACTAACAGAAAAGGCTGAAAATTCTCCCAGTAACTTTACAGTTTACTGGAGAGCAGGTAAAGGTTAATAGACCAGAGGAAAGTTAAATATTTCATCAATAGCAGAGCGCAAACTTCCTGCACGGAAACTTGAATTCCCTTGCTCTGTGCCTTACCTGCACTTCTACAGAGCGAGTGAAGCCCCATCTTTAGTGTCTAGCACCACGCTGCAGGGACAGCGCGAGCCCTGGAAGGAGTCGGGTACAAGAGCCACGAGTTGTTTGGATGCAAGGTAGGGCAACCAAAATTACAGCAGTTAACAAAACAGCCATCAAGAACCTTAATTAAACCACGCAACCCAAGTGTTTTAACTCCTGCACAGAATAGTCTCTGCAGAATACAATAGACATTGCAAATAAAAGGCAACATCTGCTAATTAGGGAAGACGGCACGAAGTCTTTTATTAGCCATTCTATTCCATAGAGTCAAAGGAAATCAATACAAAATTGCAGTCTCTGCAATTGGTGGCTTATTCGCCTTTCATCTTGGGCCGAACTTCCCATTCACACATACCAGTAGGATTTGTTCTGACTACGCAGCTCCTCTTTAGTCACAGGCAAACGTTTTAGTTTTAAAAAATTGCCAACTGTTAGGGCTGCGCTTTCTTATTAACTCATCCAGGCAGCTCGTTCTTTGCCCCACACCTGCACAGGGCACATTCCCGGCATTCATCAGATCGGTGAAACCAGTCACTACCCGACTGGTACTACCTTACTACCCTTTCTAAATTCCGAGTGCTCCCACCATCCCTCTGAACCTTCTCACTGCAGCACTCAGAAGCTGCACAGCTCAGTACCGCTTCAACACTTCCTCTTGTCCCACTCCTCACCTCCCAAGCACCGAACAGTTTTCACCTGGTGTAGTTGCTCTACTAGAAAATTCCAGGACATAAAAAAAAGACCAGTTAATTTGCTAATACCCAAATTGTCTGATTAGATAAAAACTTTTAACGTAAGTGATTCTAAACTGTAAAGTTTGCTTGAGTTACAAATAACCACTTCATTGAGATGGGAAACCTGGGGCAACTTTATCTTGAGCCAAGTACTTAAACACACAGAAATCATCAGTTGCAGGACAGCTGAATCTCACATCCCACCTGAAAATTGCCATGTGTAGAACTCTGGAAACATGCAGCCACTTCTCTGAGTAGCAGAAACATCTCAACTTGCATCAGCAAAACAATTTTAATTACTCTAATGTGTATGGAAGCAAATCATTCATTATCCAAGCTCAAAAAAGCTTTAGCATTTAAGTGCAAATTAGACTTTTGTATTTGTTACCATTTCAACTGGCAGAAGCCACTTCTGTTCTGCACAAATACTGACTCCTTGTTTATGTAATTGCTCATCTGACAGTTCCCTTCAGATGCAGCTGCTTCACTACTGCAGTTTTGCAGATGCACAAACTTAACGTAATTACGCCACTTAATTCAAGGTTACAATGATGCAATTAAATTCCTTCCTCAAACTTGCCCTTAAAGACAGGTTACCCTCTCTGTCCACCTCCCCAGCCAGAACAGCACTGGTTTATTTTGCTCTTTTAACTGGGCTATACACCAGGTAACTCTATTTCTATCGCATACCTTGGCCACAATCTAATATTCTTATGTTTCCCCACAAAAGTACTACGGAGATTCATTTTTTTCCACATTCCAGTATTTTATTCTAGCTTAATTGACTTCTTTCCTTATTCAATTGACCTATATAAAAATCAGTAACAACACTGCTCAAAGCTCTTCATCTCCACCACTCCAGTCAATGGCTGTCCTTCTCGGTCTTCTGACGCATTTCATTGCTGAAATAAAATTAAGAAAGTGAATTTAAAGGCAGAGGAAGTCATGTAAATTTTCACTAGAAGCTACTGAAGTCAGACTTCACCGCTTACAGAGTAGTACTGTAAACCAGGAACAGAGCCAAACCTTTGGGCTCAGCAACAGCTACGGGGGCGAGGGGCGGACTGAGCAGAGACGTTACCTGGTTGGCAAACGCGTGTCTTGATCCCGCTTCCTTGGAACGAAGGCTCTCCTTCCTCAGAATCCCCACTCAGCTTCCCTGTCGAGTGTCCCCTCTTCTCTTCAGCCTGCCAAAGCAAAGGTGCATTAATAAAAATATCAAACAGAGCCTTTACATTGCCACCCACCTCCCCCAACACAAGTCACATCATATACGAGGGTTTCACAAGCCATTCGCTGAACCCATCACATCACAGAAGCACAGTCTGGGAAAACTGTTCCAGGGCTGGCTGATGCCTTTGATATGCCAGCCATGTATCATTTGATCCCTAAGCAGAGAGTTAACCACTTTGACATGGCTGCTTAGGAAGTGTGGGCTATGGGAAAAAGTTAATGGCAACAAGTAGGATGGCAAAGAAAGCTACAATTAAAGTGAGCAACTTAATGAAGTCTAGGAAGATTCTCAATAGATGAACACATATCAAGTCAGGGAATTCGTTTCCCATCTTGCTTCCGTACCTACTAGCAAGACATGACTGCATGCCCAACTCTGATCTGTGGAACTGAAGTTGTGCCACAAGCCAAAGGTTGCATACGGCATGGGTTAAAATTTTTCCATCAGTTGACCAAAATTGTCAAAGGAATATTTCACAGGTACATTAGACTTTCAAATGAGCTCTCAACAAGAGGAAGGATGCGGACATGAGCAAAAGGAGTTACCTCGAATTACAGGACTATTTCCACATATGAACTAGCCAAGAGAGCAGCTTTCGTCTCAGAGGTTTCTGTTGGAGGCACAACACTTCTTTTCTCCAAGGACACTGCAGTTTCCATATGCTAGCAAAGAATTCTTAGAACTTGTAAGGCAATGACAAAGCTAGCTAATTACGGCAATTTACCTACCATTGAACACTCTTGTCAAGCTAGTAACTAGTCCAGTTACTAAAGGACTGATTCTCCACTACAGCTTTTCAGTGTAGGCTATTTCAGTATTTTAAGGAAACATCAATTATCCTACCTCACGCTAGCGTTCCCTCGACTTCTGACTTAGGCTTTGAGTACTACAACATCCTACGGTATATACTTTCAGTCCTCTGCCTCTAGACAAGTTTGACTATTCTTATGTGAAAGTATGTTGACGAATTCACATGTCAAGACCGAGTAAGATTAAATTCTAGCAACTGGTCAATAAATCTGGCTCGCTCTTAGACTATCACTAGTCTTCTCCTCTCCTCTGGCATCCTCTAGTACTAAGACTGTTCTTCATCTTCAAGGATTGTGTTGTGCAATGAAATGTAAATGTCAGGAGCAGAGTTCATTTCAGACGGTCTTTTAATAGGCTTCGTAAAGCCAAAGAAAACTGTATACAAGAATCCTTTACCACTTCAAATACAATATCAATGGAATATGCATATTTCTTCCAGTAAAAAAGGACAATATAAATAAACATTTTCAAGAACCTCTTTTATGGTAAGTTTGCAAGTCTATTTCTGGGTAATTTACATCATTACAACAGTAAAAATACCGTTATGCAGGTTGAACATACAAGCAAGTTTCTCTTTAGATATATCAAGGTGGTTTGCCTTCCAATTTGTACCCAGGCTGCATTCCTACCTTGCTACACTAAAGGAATGTTACAAAAGACGAAGGTAATGCACTTAAAAAAAAAAGTCCACAGCTTGTTCAGCTTCCAGTGAACATTGAATTAAAGGTCCTTTCTATCTCAAAAGAAACTGAATTGGGGCCCCAACTTCACAACTTTAAAAAAAAACACCTTGGCTCATCATGAAGGATAAAATAAAATCTGAAGTGCTTTCAAAAAAGATTAAAAACACTTGAAAGCAAAGCTTTCTTAAAGAAAAGTCTAATTAGACCATCTTATATCAGAAGCTGTCAGGCTGTGTTTGACAAGATTAGAACTGATAATACTACAAAAGTGAAAATACAAGTAGATGTACTACACAATAACGATTTCAGCGAAGCTCCAAAAATCTTTATAAATACAGCCATTGGAAGGACGATCTTGAGTCAGGAAGGATTTTTACTCGTTGTGTGTAGCTGAGGACAAGAAGCAGGCACAATTGTAAAGGCACTGAAGCATAGACAAGTTCCAGCATTTTACTCCCTTGCATTATTTCAGAAGCTAGTGCTAGTTCGCTACACCATAAGAGAACTCCCCCACCCTTGATTAAAGTTTGTTAGGGCATCCGAGTTTTGTCTTAGTCTCAAGCTCGAGGAACGTATTTTAAAAACTTGCTTTGCCTTAGATCCAAGCAACTCCTACACATGCATTACAAATTAGAAATTTAAACGGCACAACCACGTCCAAAGCCTGGCAGATTGGTTCTTACGGGCAAGAACAGAAATAGTGGTACAGTCCAACTGAGCCTTACAGTACTTCCAGACTCAAGTACAGGGTCAGAAGGTTTAGAGAGTTCCTACAGCATACGTACTCATCGTTCCCATTTGAACCAAGACTTACCGTAACTGTCATAGCTGTCTCTGTAGGATCCTCCTGAAGACCTGTCACCATAGCCACCTTGACTCCTGCTGTTAAAAACATTCAGGTGCTTTATATTTGCTCAACTGTTTCTGGAGCCTATTGATGTTTATGTCAAACAGGTAATGGGCTTCAAGAGCTTTGCAACAACCCACTAGCAGTTGCAATGACTTTACCTGCTATTATAGTAGTCTCTGGAGCCATTATATCCACTTCTGGAATCAAATCTGCTTCCGCCATAGCCTCTGTCTCCACCTCCTTGAACAGACACCAGATCATGGGGTTTTTTTTAAGCATTCTGACAAATGCCATTACCGCTTCAGGAACTGCAAGTCATTTATGCACGCTCACCTCTAGAGAAGCCACGGCCCCGACCTCTGCCGCCACGGAAAAAGCCTCTGCCCCCAGAAGACCCCCCTCTGTATCCACGAGATCTGTTCTCTGATGATTTTCCAGCCTGATCAACTCTGATCTGACGTCCGTCTACAGACTAACAAACAGAAAAAAATAAAAATCAGCTTGACATTTAAACAGCAAAGCACATCTACAATAAGCTACACGCCTTCATTGTCAGCCAAGCAGTACCAGAATTTACTAGTTCTTACAAACAAAGGTTTTATTTAATGTCACAACTAAGCCAACTATACAAGTAAATTGTTCAAATTTCATACAATGTTCAAACAGTATATACAGGCATTCCCATAAAGTGTCACTATTTTTCATATAGCTTAGGTCATGGAACTTTAGCAATTTATATTCTTTATTATTTCTATTTCATTGTTTCGAGACACCAGCACTTATCTGTTTTTCTACATGGCATTGAACAGAAACACATCTTTCAAACTTCTCTTACTACGTTTTAAGGAAATCAAGAAAGCTGTTCCAAAGCCTCCTTACCTTTCCATTCATGGCCATCATTGCATCTTTAGCATCATCTATGTTTTCAAAAGTAACAAAGCCAAAGCCTCTGGATCTCTGAGTCTCTCTGTCTTTCACCACAACAACTATAAAGAGGAGAGGGGAAAAAGCATCAGCACCTGTGCAATCTAACAAATTTATGAAAGTCATCACAGCTCGGTACTGCAATCTTACCTTCAGAAATTTGTCCATACTTAGAGAAGACTTGTTCCAATGACTGCTCATTGGTGTCAAAACTCAGTCCACCGACAAAGAGTTTTCCCTCATCTGATGCCATTCTGACCTGCAAAGTCAATATAGCCTAAGTCAATATCTTAAAAAAAATATTCCCACAACGTCTGAAAGATTAAATTGGTTATAACACCACCAACAATCTAACATTGTTATACGACGCATACACTCAAACCTCGGTGAACCAGTGCTTTGTATTAGAGCAATACTCTAGAGGCCGACTCCGGACCAAGCGCCTTCCCCCGGCAAGCGGAGCCGCAGCCGGGGATCAAGGCCCGCAGCGTGATGCCAGCAGAGCGGCCCCAGCCGCACACCCCGCCCGGGCACAGGCTGGGCCTGGAGGCCGCCTCCGGGACGCTCAAGCCCCAGCAGGCTCCATCCGCAGGCCCCGCCGCCTCCTCCCGCCCGCCGCAGCGGCGCTCCCCGGGCCGCGGCCCCCGCTCCTCCCGGCGGCCCAGCGCGCATGCGCGCTCCGCGGGGCCCCGACCCCCGTCCGAGACCCCCGCCCCTCCCTCACGGCCCGCCCCCTTGGCGCAGGCGCAGTCCGACGCCCCTCCTCCCGCCCGCCGCCATTTTGCACGGTCGAGGCTCGTCGCCATTTTGTTTCCGAGGGCGCATTTCACCCCCCCGACACGGCCCTTCCCCCCCACGGCAGCCAGCCGGGACAGCTCCGCCGGGCTCCCCGCAGCCGCGGAGGACACCCGTGCCGCGGGACTGGCGCCCCGTTCCAGACTCGCCCACGTAGCGAGCCCTTCGGCTCCTAAGACACATTTCCTTTCGCTCTGGCGCTCCCAGCCTCCCCGGCCCAGCCCGGCCGCAGCCCGCCCACGGCGGCGGGCGCCTTACCGGTGCCGTGGAGGTGCGGGATCCACACAGCACTTCAAAGCTTCAGCGCGATGTACGCTGAGGCTGGCGGGGCGGCGGCTTATAAACGCCCGCGCTGTGTCCCGCCCATCTTATGAATATGCAGATTAACCCCACTGCAAGGCGGGGCGGCAAACGTCACCAAAGCGCTGCCGCCGCTGCACCACCTGATTGGGCTGGATCTCGTTAATATTCATGAGCCCCGACGGGGGGCGAAGGGAGGAGGGAGCGAAAACAAAACCGCTGCATTCCCCCCCCGCCCCCTCCTCCTACGTGGGGGCGGGGCGCGGAGGGCGGCGCCGATTGGTTGAGAGCGCGGAGACCGTTGGCCGGGAGAGCCCCTGTGAGAAGAAAGGAAGTGGAGGCAGCTCATTGGCCAGGGGCCGCCGCGGCCCCGCCCTCCTTGGCGGCCGGCACGCCGAGGGGGGCGTGTCCGCGCTGCCCCAGTTTCGCGCCCTTCTCGGCAATGCGGCGGCTGCAGACAAAGGGGCCGCCTGAGGGGGCCGCCGCCATCTTGGGTGGCGAGCGCAGCCCGCCGCCGGCCCCAGTCCGGGCCCTGGCCTCGGCCTCCGCTTTCCTCCCGGGTCGTCCTCCCGCCGAGTACCGCCCGCGCCGGGCAGGCCCGCTCCGCCGCCCTGCCAGCCCCTCGAGGCCCCGCCGCCTCCTCTCTGCCCTCCTCTGAGGGAGGCAGTGGGGGGCGGCCTGTCACCGGAGCCCCGCACCCTGACAGAGGTCCTGCCTGTCCCCACCGCTCCCTAGGCCTCGGCCAGAGCGTGGCTCCATGGCATGGTGGTAGGTCCCCTTGTCCCTGGCAGGCCCAGGGTCACGTCTTCATCACGCCCAGGCGCCTACGGCCTTCCCACACCCCAGCAAGCACGCTGCCCCCAGAGCCGGCAGAGCCTCCCGGGAAGGCTGCCCTGCTCTCCCTGCCCCACAGGGTTAGGCAGCAATTCCGCCTTCCCCGTCTCCTGTGGCAGCGCGGGGTGAAGAATCCCTCCGGCGAGGCAGCCTCCTTTGAAGTGTTGTGCTGGTGCCTCCACTCCCCCACACACGCTTGGGAGAGCACGGCACAATGAATGTAAAAAGCAGCCCCATCGCTGGTTCCAAAGCATAAACGGTTTTGTTTAAAATATAATAATAAAAGGACTTTGCTCAGCCCGTTTTTACTGAAATGTTTAAAAGCCCACCCTGGGGTTTTTCTAAGGTAAGAATGTCTTCAGCGTTAAAAACTTCCTTATTGAAAGAGGAAACTCTCTGACAAACGTGTTTCTGCAAGGGACTATACTGGTTTAAAAAGCCCTAAAAATAAAATCTTCCAGTTTTTCATACAATAACTACAATCTTGCCTAGAAAACGCAAAACTATTTTAAAACGTCTGAGAGGAAGAGATGCAGGAGGAAAACAGCGGCGTGCAGACGAGAACTGGAAAGAAAGGGTGGAAGAAAACAAGGCGAGGACAAGATCTCTGGAGGTCACCTCATCCGTCCCCCTCCGTGGAGGCAGAACGGGGCCACATCAGCTCTGCCTGGGAGAGGAGGTTACACTGCGAAAGGAAGCCGGTAATTTCCTTCCCAGTTTGCAGCAGCGGGAGTGTGGGCACACGCCTGCACACCCGCACACATCCCCGGCCTCCCTCCTTCCCTCCCGTCACCTCTCATGCTCAGAGCGTCCCTGGTCAGAGCAGGGTTGCACAGAATAGTAACACTGGAGTTATTTAAATCAGGGCTGTTTGTTCGCAGATAATGCGATTGATTTCCTAACTGAGCGCCGAGACGGAGTAAAAAGATACCACAGTGAAATGCAGAGAAGTCTTCTGCCCACTATTCTGTAAAAGCAGCGAGTACCCATTCTCTGCCTGGCAGTGTAGGGAAGTTGGGCTTTTCCTCTCTGATTTGTTGTTATACCTTTTGGGATCTACAGGAAAAGGGTTGTTTTGTACACAAGCGTGTATAGTAATTATGAAATACAGAGGAATCTCGGTATTGCACTCTGCCCGAATCTCAGCTGTTGTACATACAAAAATAGGTGTTTCGTTACTTCTCAGCACGGCTCTCACAACGGCACGCTGTCTGCAGGTTTTGTGTTACGGTGCTACGGCATCGGCATCGGTTTTGCCAAGCAGAGGGGGCCGGCAGGGACAGCACGCTGCAGCCTCGCGCTGCCAGCTGCCGCCAAAGTGCTCAGAAGCACATAAAAAACCCATCACCAATCTAGTAGTAGTATTATTTTCTTACTGGCAAAACCATGGAAAAAGTAGTTAACTTTCCAGTCCTGAGAGCAAATTAACAACATTGAATAATGATAATAATAATATACATTATATATACAACCTATTGGTAATTAAGTGTATCTGATATGCTTTGCAGGAGAAGGAAAGGAGAAGAAAAGGTTCAGCACTAGGGAAATGTTAGAGCGATAGTTAAAAACAAGATGAAACTGTGAATAGTAGGATCAAGTAGCACAATATTTTATGCAAATGAAAAAACTTTCCTGATTTGAGAAGGGTATTTTAATTTTAAACTCTCGGTTCGACTTATTGAATAAGCCTGGGCTATTTTTCAATTCTACCTAATTTTGCATGGGGGTGTGTTGTCCATCAGCGCACTGCTCCTGGCCTGGAGGAGCGAGGAGGCTCGTCTGCCATTAGAGACTGCAAATGAATTTTTGCCCTTCAAGAGGGAAAAAGCGAGCCCAGCCCTGAGCTCGCGTTCCCCAGCATGGCATTTTGATTAAATTAGAGACGCATTAACGTGAGCATTTCTGGTCCGTGATGAGGGCGGATAAAGTGACCTTGACACTCGGAGCCATTTTCCGAGCGGCACGAGTGACAGCAAGAACGGCCGCCCTGGGATGCTGGAGGGGAGGAGCAGCGCCGCGCTGCCGGCCTGTTCCCGAGACCATCGATACTGCAAACGTTAGGGGACAAACACCGGTTTTAATTGTTGTTTTAACTCCTTATGCAAAGCCAGCGCAGGTCGGGTGCTTTGAAAATAGCACTGTTAACCTTCCTGTACTGCTTCAGGGGAATTTTAGTCCCAGCAGGACGAAAGGACCAGTGTAGCTCCTGTGACAGTCAATGGCAATTGCAGCTCTGCCCAGATTTGTCCCCAAAAGTGTGATTTTGGCCTCGCTTGGGTGTGCGTTGATGCCTTTCCTTTGACACTGATGGAGTCGCGCTGTGAAACAAGGCGAGAGCCGGGCCGAATCGAGATCGCCCGCGCTGCCTCCGCTCCCGTCCCAGTTCTGCAGCTCTCGGGAGGTTTCACGTGCTCCAGATCTGCTTATTCCTCCCTGCCTGATCCGGGGCGTTAGACGCAGCGTGTGTCGCTTCAACCTGCAAAGAGGCGCCTACAGCAGCCGCGCTCCCCCTGTCCGGCGCAGGCAGGGGTTCCTGCCCTGCCCGAGGGGCTCTGGGACAGACTCGGAACGGGGACATCTCAACACGTACCACAGGGCTGAAACCAGCGCTGGGGAGTAGCCCAGCAAGCAACTCACCTGGCAGATTTCGCAGGTTGTTACGGCTGTTAATTAAGCAATGAAACGTAACGCGCGTGATTTATGTCACTAGAGCAAACCTTCCCGCAGCAGTGGCTGGCACCGACACAGCCCCCGGAGGATCCCAAAGCACTTGACACCCAGGAAAGAGCACGCAGAGTTAACTTTGCACCGTTCCTGCCGGCGGGCCGGACGGCCGAATACCCCTGCGCGAGTTTTAGTGCCGAGCATCATCGTTTGTTTTCTCTGGCCGAAGCCCATTTTCAATCACCTGTAGCTGTCTGTGAGCAAGGACTGCGGCTGCAGTGACCTAATATGGTGAAAGCGCCGGCGCTTCGTCAAGGACAACAAATAGCCGTCTTGAACGGCGTGCTCTTCAAAGCGGAGCCTGTGTCTTCATATGTGTAGGCTGCAGTGTGCAATCATCGTTAAACAGTAAATCACAAGAGGCTGGAGGGATCTCGGGGATCATCTTGTCTGTTTGTCTGTTGAATCAGCAACCTCCATGCCTGACAGATGTTTGAATCACCCCTTTTTTAAAACTTCCAGTGACAGAGATTATGGTACCAAACAGCATATAAATGAAAATACTTATTTCCTGAAAGAGTCCCCCTTCCAGCAGCACATCAGCGTTCAGTGGAAATACGTTCGGGGAGCACCGATACGACGAGATGTGCTGAACGCCTGCCCTCCTGCCCGTGCCTTCATCGCGGTTCCCAGGCCTATACGAGCCTCTCCCCGGCCTCCAAGGGAGTTTTGCCTCCGGTGCATCTTGCAGCCAAGCAGCCCCTCCTGCAGCGCTGTGGGTTTCTTTGGGGGGGTTTCCCACTCGGCAACACTTATTGTCTGTGTTTGTAGGGACCTTTTTCCAGTTCCTTGCACTCTCGGCTCTTTTCCACGGCACACAGCAGTTTGGCGTTTGCCCAGAGCCACGCCGCAGCCGAGTCCGAACCTGCTCGGCAACCCTGGCACCTGAGCTGGGAGCCAAGGACAGAGCAGAGGCATCCGCCCCGGGCACCGCTCTGATGAGGTTTCCAAACCCCAGAGCAGCCCTGCGCCTCGGGCGAGGGCTGGGGAGAGGGGCTGCCAGGAGGGATGGGGGAAGAGCGGGGTGGGAAGGAGCACGGGGGCAGCGGGCAGGGGCGGACGGGCACCCGAGTGCCTTGCAACAGCACTGGTTGTCTCATGGTCTGCTCTCAGGGCTGTGGCTTACACAGGCTCCGCGACAGCAGGACTGGAGACAAAAACATCCACGTAGCCCACATTTGCTCTGCGCTCCGGCATCGCGTTCCTCCCCCTAAGCCTAAGGAAAGCGCCCGGGACCACCCTTCCTGCAAACACGGCAGCAGAGGCGCAGCTGGAGGGGGCGGCGGGGGCGACACGGCTGCCCAGCTGCTGCCGCAGAGCACGCCAGCACGAAGCGGAAGAGCCGCCTCCTCTCTCTTTGTTTTTGCTGGGATTGCAGGGAAAGAGGGAACGTGAGGCTGGACTGAACCAGGGGTCCCTCCGGGCCTCCATCCAAACCTACCGCTCCGTGATCTCCCCTAGGTCAGCCTATGCTGCAGAGAGGTTTCCATGGCCGGCTGCGTGCAGCGTGGGGAAAGCGCGCAGAGCCACCCCCTGCACGGGAGGGTCTCTCCCCTGACCCTTTCTGTCCCCAGCGAGTCTGCCCTGCGTGACCATGCTCGGTCTCATCGCCAGTCTTGGACCCAGAAGCAAGGAGTGAAATACTGAGCCGGTTCTCAATTTGGGAACTGGCAGACCCAAAGCCCACAGGAAAAAAAATATTCCCTTCTCTCTTACTACTTTCCCTGGGGGAGTTGCTTATCCAGCTTTGCAGTTTGAAAAAAAAGCCCTGACGCAATCGTGCTGTTGCCATGGCAAGAAGCGTTGCTGCTGCATTTTCCGCTGAGAGTTACTGTGACCAGGATTTACCAAGTTGTAGGACAAAGCCACAGCGAGCGATGTGATCGGATCCAGAGCAAGGCTTGCAAAAAGCTGCATGAAATCTGGGTTGGCACGTATTGCCGTAAGGCGGTGGGGGGGTTACAGCAGCGTGGGGATACCCAAACCTGAATACTAGGAAATGAGTTCAGTTCCCAATCCACCCTGGTGAGAGCTCGGTCTCTGCCATTCCCGGCTTTATCTCCGCCTTGTGCATCTTCCCACCTGACTATGCCCTTGCAACGAGTGACCACCTCGTCCCCAGGGCCCCGGTTCTCCATCGCTCCATCCCTGTCGCTTACACCAGCAAAGAATGAATCCAGAGCTGGGTACGGAGCGGTCTCACCCCGTTTTAGAGCAGGACACGCTTCACACGGGGTAGGTACCTGCACGCAGCAGGAGGAGGCCAGACTGCAGACAGGGATCTGCGAGTCGGGAGGCAGCGGCACTGCAGAATGCAGAATGCAGAAGGCATCGCCTGCGGGAGGTATGGCCCTGGCTGCTGCTCGTCGGTAGCTCACCAGTTTGGAGCTGGTGATGGGGAAGGCAGACCCCATGCCAAGGGGCTACATCTGCAAGTGCTGCCAGGGTTACGAGGAGGAACAGCTCAGCTCAGAGCGATCAGCCCCAGGCAGCTCCTTCAGAAAGGTCTCCCGAAGGACAGAGCCTGTTCCCATTGCGCTGGGCCATCCAGGTGCCCCGGGAGGAGGAAGGGACACAAGCAGGACCCCGGCCAGCTCGGGGGAGCAGGGCTGGGAGACCTGTCCCTGGCAAGGATGGTGAGAACAAAGCCCAGAAGGCAGCACCCCCCGGACCACAGAAATCCAGCCTTGGGACAGAGTCCCTGCATGATGCTCCGTGCCTCCGGGGAGGAGATGCAGGGCTGGGGATGCCGGTGCACCCCCGCTGAGGTTAGGAAGGGATTCGGGGCTGGGGATGCCGCTGCACCCAGGCTGAGGTTAGGAAGATGGTGAAAATAGCACGTGGTAACCAAGGCAACAATGCAAATGGCTTGGCTCTAAGAAGCAGTTTTATCAGGGACTGATGCTGTGCTTCTCAGCCAGATTATGGAAAACTAAATCCTCTGTTGTCACACTATCCTTACCTGCCCAAACGGAGATGAAATTTAGAAACAACTGAACACAGGTGCCATATCACACCTGAAAAATTGCAAGACCTCTTTTGGGGTGCGCAATAACACGGGCTGTGCCCTGTCTCCCCAAGTCGTGCTGCTGTTCACCCGTGTCGAGGATCCGTCCGGAGCCTGACCACCCGCACAGGCAAGACGGTGCCCACATAGCCCTGGCCCTGCCTCTGTCCCGAGACGCACACTGGGGATATTTGGCTGACGCTTCACAGCTTGCAAAGCAAACTGGCTTTGGGGTCTGACACCAACGTCGAGGCAGGGATTCACACTTCGGTCCGAGCAGTTGGTTTTGCCATCCTAGCTGGAAGGGCAGATCAAATCTCGTGCCACTAACAGCTCCGCGCTGTGAGAACAGCCTCGGATCAGCCGTCATCTCGGGGGCCCCCAAAGAGCACAGCTCAACCTCCCTTAATTGTGTCCGCAGGCTTTCGGAGGGCTGAAACGCACCAGCTCTTGTCATTTGCTTCTGCGGTGGCTGCAGTTTTCGGCTCCCCTTTGTGGCCCTCAGGAACTTCTGGAAGAGGCCAGGCTTTCTGCAGAGCCCACACCTCTCCATGCCGTGGCCGAGCCCCACTCGCCTCCGCAGGCTGCCGTCACCAGAGGCCAGCTGCTCCGTGGCACGCAGTGGCTCTGGCAAGAGCCTCGTCAACCCGCCTGGGCATTTGCGGTGGGATTTGTACTCTTTTCTTCTAGCATTACCAGCTTGCAGGCATCAGCGCTGACGTTACAGCCGCTGGTTACGTAGCGATGCTTTACTGGCATAAAACCTTTCACCTCCCGGCTCTGCTGCGCTGGAGAGCCAGGCTGTGCCGTGGGCGACTTGGTTTGGTGCAGCAGCACCGGCTGCTTGCACCCATAGGATCCCGGGCTGCCCGGAAAACCCAGGCTGGGGTCTGCCCTGGTTGCTGCCCCTTCTAGCAGGGCACTGCTGGGCTCCGTAGGTGGGCTCTCCCCCCGGCCCCCCCTGTGTCTGCCAGGGTCCCCCTGTGCAAAATGCAGCTGCTTCTGGTGTGGGAAAAGCAGCAGCAGACAGAGACGTGCGTTTCTCTCTCCCACCTTCACTCCTGTCAACCTACCAGCTGTATTAAGGACTCATCTCGGTTATATAAGCTCTCATTAATCATCATCTAAGAGTATTTGCAGCACAGGAGTTCTTAAGGTCAGGAGATGCTACCCAAGGACACAATAAACAAACTCCCATTGTGCGAACACCGAGTGACCTTGCAGGACAGAGAGGGCTGGGGATGCAGGAAGGTTTTTATCGAGAGTCTGTAGGGGAAAAAACTGCCAGGAACGCAGTATCTTCCCCAACAAGGGATGAAATATGCACCGAGGTGAGCCAGCTTGGGTGCCGGAGGAAATTGGAGCTTTTCCACACCCCTTGGCCCCCTCCGTGCGCTCACCCACGCTGCAGGGACTGGGCGGCTCTGCCGGCACACTGGTGTTTGCTGCCACGATTTGCAGTGGAGCTGGTGGTCTTGTACCCCCCCAGGCCCATGCAGGGCGGCCTTTGGTCCCTGCAGCAGGGCCCCGGGGCTCCCCAGAACACCCAGTGTCCCCCCTCCCTCCCCGTTTGCTCATCAGCAAGTCACCGTGTGCTGCCGTTTCCCTGCCTGCAAGGGCGAGCAAATGTAAATCACCTTGAGATCTGCAGAAAAGCGCAGCCCCTCCTGAGCGGCTTTATTGCTATCGACACCAGGAGCGGTGCGGCGGAGCGAGCTGGGATTCTGCGGGAACAGCCACGATTGCAGAAACCCCTGAACTGCAGCATCAACGTTTCTGCCTGCCCAGAAGGTTCCCGCGCCCTCGCATGAGCTCATCCTGCACCGTCCCCCTTCGGTGCCTCCCCGCTCCGCTGGCAACGGCAGCAGGGCTGTAACCCAACCTCTCCCCGAGCCCTCTGCGCCCGCCGCGCTGCAGAGGAGGAATGAGAAACAACAGCGGAGCAGATTCTTGGCTGTCTGGGTCACTTTCTCCCCACGCTGCCTCTCGTGAAGCTCCAAGTCATGCGACTCCTTCTCTTTTTTCCCCTTAAGGCAGGGAAACGAGTTGGGAAAGTTCTCCCGCTCTCCCCCACGAGCTGATCTGAGTGAAGGCAGGTAGAGGCAACGTCTCTGCCTCCAGCAGCACCACGCCTGCCCGGGGAGCCGTGCATTTGCAGGGAAAGGCCAGATTTTGGCATTGCACAGGTTGGTGCCAGCCCAGCACGGCCGCCCTGGGCTGGGGGAGCGATTCCCGGAGCGAGGAGCTTTTTGCGGGAGCTCAGCAGCCCGCAGCACCCTTTATCTTTGCAATTATCATCACCCCATCCTGCTTCACCCTAAACTCATGCATCAGATCACCCAGCGCTGGGGGCTGCCAACCAGCCCCAAACCCAGAGGGGCCACCCTGGTCCGATCCCTCGGGCAAACCTGCACAGGAGCCCCTTCCTCCCCCCTCAAGCCCTCCCCGAATCGCTGCCCCGAGAGCAGCCGGGTGCTATCAGCCTCCATCAAGGTGAGTTGAAGGGGAGCGAGGGGCTGCAGCACCCCTGTGCTGAGCTCCCCACTGCCACATCCCAGGGATGGCACCAGCTCGTAGCCCCACTCTGCACTAGAAATTCTCCCCCCCAAGGCTGCCACGAGCCCAGCCCTGCTGTCAGAGCCCCGAAAGCACTGGAAAACTGCAGCCAGCTGCTAATTAAACAGTCCGGCGCTGCCCCAGAAAGCTGAGCTCTCCCCCAGCATCGCTGCCACGCTGGGAGCTGGACGTGACCTGCTTCCCAACGCGGCGAGATGGAGGATGGGACCGAGCTGGGCGCCGCGTGGCACCGTCCCGGCCCCAACACCCCCGAGAGCAGCAGGGACCACCAGGAATCACCGAGGACAGAAACCAGCCCTTCCCAGGGGCTGCAGCCCCCTCCCCGGCTCCTTTAAAAGCCCAGCAAACGAGCACAAGTGATGCTGCTTAATTCCCTCCCAGCTGCTGGGTAATCTCGTTCCAGCTGCGCGGGGGGGTGGGACGGGGAAGGGGGATATTTCATTTTTAACAGCATTTCTGCAGCCCCCTCCCCTGCTCTCGCCCACCCCCTCGCAGCCCCTTGTCCCTACATGGCTGGGAGGGAGCCCGCAGGGTGCTCGTGTGGGGTGGGGGCTGGCGAGGGGGGGGGCTGCTATTGTTCGGTGCAGGCGGCTCCGCGGACAAAGGGGGCACCGCAGCCGGGGAGCGGGTGGGGGGGACGGGCTGCGGGGAGCCAGCGTCTGGGGGGACGCGCGGGGATGTCTCTGCCAGCCCCACCGCATCCAACGCTCCGCAGGATCCAAACCAGACCCCTCCTAAGGGCCGGGGGGGCTGCGGGCAGGGGGTGTGTGCTGGGACGGGGAGGGGTACGGCTGGGATGGGGGGTACAGCTGGGATGGGGGTTACGGCTGGGTGTGCAGGGTTCAGCCGGGAGCAGGGGTGGTGGAAAAAACGTAGGTTGGGCAGGAGAGAGGGCAGAGAAAGCACCGGTGTGATGAGTCACGCCTGGCCTCAGCACCGTGGGGCAGAGCCCGGAGCGTCGGCCCCGTATTTGTCCTCGCTGTTGCTCGAGCAAGTGTGGGGCTGGCGTGGGGCTGGCGTGGGGCTGGCCCCAGCCCCTGGCTGGCCCCAGGGCCGCCTGGCACAGCCCCAGCCCCACCGCCAGTGGCCACTGGCACGGCACACGCTGATGCAGCCGGCTCTGCAAGCGGAGCTCTGCCCCTCTCCCACCCGGCTTTCGGCTCGCTTGTGCACCCAAAGGTGCTTTGGGGCACCCCATTACCCGGGCCAGGCGAGGGCAGGGTGCTGGGGGTGAGGGTGGCAGAGGAGGACCCTTTGGGCACCGGAGATGCCCAGCAGCACCCCGAGCCAGGCGCTGCCCGGGCACCCTGCCTGGGGAGGTCACGGTTTGCCCAAATGTGGGACGAGCATCTCTGGGACGCACGGGCCACCCCGACCTGCCGGCCCCGCTCGCGTGCCGCGGGCACCTGGGGGTCCAGCCCGGGCTCCTGTGCCCGGCTGTGGTGGGGGGATCTGTGGCCACGGGGCTCACTGCGAGGTGGGGGCTGCGGCCGGGCCCCCTGCCCGCTGTGGGCAGCCCAGCTGTGCCCCTGGCTGGGGGCAGCCCGGGGGGCCGAGGGCACCGACCACTGCCCAGCCTCCGCACGCCCCCGGGTTCATGTTTTGGAAAAAAAAAAAAGCAGCGAGATCCGGGAAGCGGGGGCCGCGGTTCCTGTTTTAACGCCCACGGCTCTTGCACTCAGGCCCCCCCCGCGCCGCACGGGGACCGCTGCGGGCAGGGCGCTGCCGGGGGGGGCTGGCAGCGGCGGGGCGCAGGCCTGCAGCCGGGCTCTGTGGAGCTCCCGGGGACCCGCCGAGCCCCCACCCCAGGGTGGGTGTGCAGGGGAGGCTGGGGGGGGGTGTGAGCGGGTGGGGGTGTTTGCATGCACTGTGCTGTGCACAGCCCACTGCAGCCTCACCATGCAGATGCTGGATGGCACCCACGCCTGCACCCTGCCCTGCCCCACGGCACCCACGCCTGCACCCTGCCCTGCCCCACGGCACCCATGAGCTGCAGCGTGGACACAGCACCTCGTGGGGAGGCTCCAGGCCGAGGGAACCTGGTGCTTTTGCAGCCCCGATCCCTGCCCCATCCGGCGTGGGGCTGCGGGTGGGTGAGGCTGTGCTGGGGCGCAGTGCCCGGGCACGGTGCCCAGCCCCACAGCGGGCTGCCACGAGCTGCCGGGGGGCTCGGCGGAGCCGGGGCTGAGCCGCGCCCGGCCGGGCAGCCCTGACGGGAGCTGCAACGCACGGTGGGAACACGGGCTGCGGCTGCTTTCCTACGCCCCCGCTCAGCCTCCCTGCGCCCCGGCAGCACCCGGCTCCCCACGGGCGGCAGCGGGGGCGGCCGGGCTCAGCTGGGCCAGCGGGACCTGGTGCTCACGGGAGCACGGGTGCAGCGTGCCCCAGCTCGCCAGTGCCGGCTTGCAGCTCTGCCACTGCTGTGTCCCCTTGGGCACGGCTCCCCACCGCGCAGCCCCCGCGCAAGGCCCCAGAGAGCCAGCGGGGAGGAGAGCGAAGCTCCATCAGCCTCTCTGGTGCCCTGGCCACGTCTCTTTGAGGATGTCCCCCACCCTGGGTGGCCGTCCCTGTCCCCAGCCAGCCCATCCTGCCCGCCGTCCCTTGGGGCAGCCACCCGCCGTCCCTCTGGGCCCTGCGCCCGTGGGTGCCCGCGGTGCCGGAGGGTGCTGAGCACTGCCGTGACAGTGGCAGCAGAGGGCAGCCACGCTACGTGCACGGCACCGATCCTGCCTGGCACCACATGTGTGTGCCCCTGCAGCCCACGCGTGTGCCCCGTGGTGCTCCGGCCACGGCCGCGCTGCGCTCAGCAGCCCCCCCGTGCCACCCCGTGCCGTGGGGTCCTGTCCGCGTGTCGTCCCCCCCAGCTCCTGGGCGAGACCCCGCTCTGCGGCAAGGGGCAGGCCAGGGGCACCCCCAGCTCCCGGCTGCAAATGGGGCCGATCCTGGTGCTCAGCACCTCCATTAGCACCCCACAATCCTGCCGCAGGACGGCTCAGGGTTTTGGGCACCGGCAACATCGGGCTGTTGCCCACCCACGTCTGCGGGGTTGAACACACGCGGCCGCAGCAGCGTGCGGACCTGGGCTCCCCACACGGACCCCTGAGCGCAGGGCCGTGGGTGGCATGGCAGAGGGTGCTGCCTGGGGACAGGCACCGCCTGCCCGAGCCCCCGCCGCTCCCCTCGCCCACCCCGGCCCCGCACAGGGGGTGGTCGCGGCGCCAGCGCTCGGGGTCTGCAGCCGCCCGGCCGCGCTGGAGGCCGTGGGTGGTCCCGGGGCTTCCCCGGCGCAGGGCCCAGCTCCAGCGCCCCGTGCCCCCCTCACACGCCTGAGCCCCCCACGCCGCCAGACCCCCCTGCAGCGGGTTCCCATTCCCAGTGCGGTGCCAGTCACAAAACAGTGCCAGGCCCTCGAGCACCCCACAGCAGCCGGGAGAACCCCAGCACCCACGGGACCATGCAGGCGTGCAGGCACACACATGGACACGCATGCACAGGAACACATGTGTGCAGGAACACGCACACACGCAGGGGAACACACCCACATCCCTGTGTGGACGTTGCTGCAGGGCAGAGGGGGTTGCCCACCGGCAGAACCACGCGTGCACACACCCGCGCGGCAACCTGACGGCGAGAACCACCTCCCGCAGCCTCCGACACGCCAGCGGCACACGGGTGTGCAAGCATGTGTGCCATGGTGCCGGCCGGACACACCAGCCCATGCCCTCAGCTTCGCACGCATGTGCACACGCAGAGCACGCATGCCACTTCCCGCATGCATGTGCACACTCGGACACCCGTGCACGCTCTGCACAGGGACAGCTCACACCCACGCCTCAGCCGTTGCACACACGCTGCCTGGCTGGCACCCGCCATGCACACGTGTGCAACCACGCATGTGTGCAACCGCACACGTGTGCAACCGCAGGTGTGCAACCACACACGTGTGCAACCGCAGGTGTGTGCAACCGCACACGTGTGCAACCGCAGGTGTGCAACCGCAGGTGTGCAACCACACACGTGTGCAACCACACACGTGTGCAACCGCAGGTGTGCAACCGCAGGTGTGTGCAACCGCAGGTGTGCAACCACACATGTGTGCAACCGCACACGTGTGCAACCACACGCGCCCACCCAGTCAGCCCCGTTGGCCTGGCGCCGTGTGCCTGGGCCCCTCGGTGGCTCTGCACCCCCGCTGCGCCCCGCTGCAGCGTCTCCGTGGCAACGCTCCGGATTTATCAATGGAGACACTGCGGGAAAACACTCCCGGAGAGGCGGGAGAAGGGGGGGGGTGGCCAGGAGCTGGGGGGGGACAGACGGGCGGCCGTGGGGGGCCATGGGAAGCCGGGGCGCAGCAGGGGGCTGTGCGTGCTTGCAGGGCCGGTGCACAGGCGTGTGCGGCAGGGCTGCGGTGCGCACACGCGTGTGCAAGGGGAGCTGCGAACAAGGGGGGACCGGGTAGTCTGGCTCTTCCCTGCATGCCTTCTCCCAAGGTTTTCCAAGCCCCTTGGCACCGCACCCCGGCTGGCACCGTGGCCTTTCAGGGGGCTCCGTGCCCTGCGCGGGCAGGGGAGGTGCCGCAGGGGGCAGGGAGAGGGTCCCGCGGCGAGAGGCAGCCGCTCCCTGCCTGCAGACGGGCAGGACTTCCCTTCCCTGCTCGGTGGCCGGTGACAGCAGCGAGGGACAGAGCCAGCGATGGCAGCCCCCGGCTCCGGAGGGGTCCAAGGCCGACGCACGAGAGTAGGGACCAGTGCTCCTGGGTCCTCTCCATCGCTCTGGGGGGGGTTGGAAGGGGCTGACACGGATGGGGGGGGGGTCCAGGGCCGCTGGGTGCCCCCTGCCTGGGGGAAGCGCTGCCTGGCCCCTCGCACGCAGGCCGTGAGTCAGGGCGCCCGGCGCTATTCTTGGCCTGCCCCTGACTCAGCGCGTGGCCCCAGGCAGGACGCGCCGAGCCCCACGCTCCCGCCGTGGGGAAGGGGAGGCGACGCAGGGACCCCCGGGGTGGCGACGTCCCCAGCCATGCCACAGGACCGGGTTGCCCTCGAATGGCTCCCACCGGCCCCAGGGCTCGGTGCCGCGGCCCCGACGCTGTGCATGCCGCCAGCACCACGGCTCGGCACGGTCCCCAGGGACGGGGACCGGTGCCAGGCGGCACGGCAGCATCACGGGTGCAGGACGGGTCACGGCCTTGGCAGGCTGGGAAGGGGCAAAGAGCAGAGCCGGGGGCAGCGGCACATCCCTGCTGCCGGGCTGGCGCGGGGACACGGCCGGGGACGTGACCCAGGAGGGGGACAGGGCAGCGGGGTCGGCACCACTGAACCGCGGCATCACGAGGGTCCCAGACCCACCATGGGGTCCGGCTGCCAGGCGCAGGGCGGGCGAGCTGCTCCCCCGCCAACGCACCCTGTTTTGCCCCAAAGCAGGTCCCTGCCCGTCCCTCCCCCCTGGGGACCATCTTGATCTCTTCCTGATCGGCGACCCCACGCCTCTGCCTCAGTTTCCCTCTTGCCCCTTCTCTGTTGAGACGGAAGGGTTTCCTGGCACAGGGCCCAGCCGCGCTGGCACAAGCCCCAGAGGACACCGATGGCACGCGTGGGTGCCCAAATCCCTCCCGCACCAGCCCAGCCCCCCCTTGCAGGTCACTCCACACGAGAATGACCGTTAATTCAGGCACGAGCACCCAGTTAATCCCTGCACGTGGGCACCAGCAGTTCAGGGGCCGTGCCAGGCGCTGCCAGCATCGCATCGGCACAGCCCGAGCTGCCGCAAGAGTCCGGTGCCTCTCCCGGAGCCTCATGCGCGCCGGTCGCTGCCCCGGAATGGCGGATGGGTGCCCGCCACCAGTGTGGGCCCCTCGCTTGAGGGGAGCATGGGTGGGAATCGCCCCGTCCCCTCCACAGCAAGGCAGGAGCACCCAGGGCACTTCCACTGAGCCCCCCCCACCCCTGCACCTCCTGCCCCTGCCTTCAGCCTCAGAGGAGGGGCTCTCCCTCCCGTACGAGGCGCCCAGACGCCGTGGGGATGGGCACGGCTGCCCACGTACCGCACCCGGCGGGGACGTTCCCCGCAGCCGCTTCCAGGAAGGGCTGTAGCGGAGGAGCTGCGGATCTCGGGTTCACACCAGCTCAGCACTTTCGCAGACCTCACCAGCCCCGTCACACCCGGCTCATCACATGCCTGCTCACCCCCCACCCCCCCCCCGCACCCCCCGGCCAAACCCACAACACACAGCGAAGAAAAAAGCAAAAAGGAGGGGGGAAAAAAAAAAATCCAGTAAGTGAATGACCCTTTTTCCAACCTCACCACAAAACATTCCTGATATTTTGGGCCCACGCCGGCAAGGGCGCGCGTGTGCACGGGGCCCCAAGTCACGCCTGGGACTCGCTGGTGGTGACGGTGATGGCACAGCCCCACCGAGGGTTGGGGCGATGGACCCGGTGCCCGGGCGCAGCATCGCGGCAGCGCTCGCAGCCCCCACCCAGCGCCGGCTGACACGCTGGCCCTGCCCCGGCTGCAGCAGGGCCCGGAGGAAGCTCCTTTGGGCTGAGAACAGACAAAACTCGGAGCAGAGATGGGACCCGCAGGTCAGGGGCTCGGGCTGCATCTCAGGGGGTGCAGGATGGGGACCAGCCAGAGCCGGGCGGTCGGCAGCCCCACGGGTCAGCCTGGCCACCCCCCAGCCCGCTCCCAGCCCGGCGGCCACGCAGCCGAGCCGCAGGGTGCCCGGGCAGGCCGGCCGCGGCGTGGGCCGGGGCGGTTGCATACGGTTGGGTTTTACAACCCGCCGGCCGAGGGAGAGGCCGCGCGGCCCCAGCCCAGGTGAGCCCAGACCCGGGAAATCCCCGGCAGCCGGAGCCAGGCGCCCGCCCGCCACCGGCCACCGCGGCTGCTCCAAAGGCGCCTTCACCCCGGGGTGAAAAGCAGGTGTTTGGGGATCCCCAGCCCAGCCAGCGCCCGGTCACCCCCCCCTGCGTCAGGGACCCCCGGGCACCATCCTGCCGGCCGTGGGGCAGGGCGCGGTGCCCGCTGGGGACCCGCTGCACTCCCCCTCCCAGCAGGAGCCGGGAGACCCGGCTGCCGGCCCAGGAAAGATCTCCGCTGTGCCCGGAAACTTGCTGACTTCTGAAAAAAGGGTCTTGGAAAGAAAACCTCATCCCGGGGACAGCGGGCTGGCGGCCGGGCCGTGCCGAGAGCGGGTGCGAGCAGCAGCCGTGCCGTTGCGCTCTAACGCTTTATTAATCATGGCCTGGATCAGCTATTCCATGATTTTGCCGGGATCGATGCTGGGCTGGCAGCTCCGTAATTACGTGACTCAGCCTCTTTCCCCTTCACAACCCCTGGCCGAGCGCGGCTTTTTCCCCCTGTCCTGGAAGTCCCTGGTGCTGCGGCCAGCAGCCGGCACGCGGTGCTCTGCCCCGGCTCCCACCGAGCTCCTCGGTTGCCAACCGGCTCCGGCGGCTGCCACTCGCTGCCCTCGGTCCCCCTCGTGCCCACCTGCCTGGCACCAGCCCTGCTGCCCCTTTCCCAGGCACGTGCCCTCAAATGCACCAGCCGCTGCTGCTGCTCGGTGCTGCCGATGCCCGGCCCAGCACCGGCTCCATCCCAGCTCCCCCCCGGGTCGGGGGTTACCAGCAGCCTCTGCAGGGGGACCGGCCCACCCTGGCCCCGCCAAGCAGCCGGCCCCGAGCATCTCCCCCGCAGAGCCCCTCGGGACCCCCCAGCCGCACGACCGGCTCCTGCACAAGCAGGTTCACATCCCCACCGGGGTGACCCCAGCCCCGCGGGGTCCCCGCTGCACGGCAGGAACCCGGGGTCCCCCCGCACCCATCCCGGCTGCCAGCTCAGCGCTACCGGTGGGTGCCGCGGAGCCTCTCGAGGCTTTTTCTCAGGGCTGAGCTACCTGCGCGCCGGGGGCGGATTCGCTGCTTCGCTCTCACCCCCCCAACACTTCCCCGAACGGCACCAGCCGAGCCTCGCACCTCTGGAACGCTGCTGCCGAGACACTGAAACGTCCCCGTGCTGCCACGCGTCTGTCTCCGAACCAGGAGCAGCTCCAGCCCCTGCTTGGGCTGCAGCCCCCCACCCACAGCCCCCGCTGCACCCCACGGCAACGCTGCCGGTGGCGCGGGGAGCGGGTGGGGACAGGGGTGTCCCCTGCACCTGTGCGTGCACGGCCACGTGTGCGGCTGCAGCTCCGCGGCTGCTCCCGAAGCCGCTGCCGCCCCGGGGGGGGGGCTCGGCAGCCGGGGTGCACCGGTGGCTCCCCCGGCGCTGCCGGGGCGCGGAGGAAGCGCAGCTTCACACGGACTCGCCTGTTTGTTTGTTTAACAGATGAGTCATTCCCGGATCGCTGCGCGTCCCCGCGCCTCCCCACCTGCCTGCCACTGACTCACCCCGGCTCCGCAGGCGCTCGCTGCCGACTCTGGCCCTGGCGGCCGCTCGCCGTGACCCCCCCACTGCCACCTGCCAGACCCTGGCCAGACCCCGTCCCCGCGGAGGGGACCACGGCCCCACGGGGTCCGCTCGGGAGGGCGAACGCCGCGGTCTCAGCAGCGCCCGTGGCAGGAGCTGGCGAGGGGCAGAGTTAAGGGGATTTGGCTGAACCCAGCGGCAGCAGCCGTGCCGGGGCACGGGCAGCGATGCGCAGCAGGAGGCCGCGGGCAGCGTGGGCAACCTGCGGGGCACGGGGCCAGGGCGAGCTCAGCAGAGCCGGGCGCTGGAGGGAAGGGCCGGGGTGGCTGCCCCAGTCATTGCGAAAGCGATTCTCGCGAGCGGGGCCTGGGAACGGGGCGAGCGGGGAGGGGGCCGCGGCTCCACCTCGCTCTGACTCACAGAGGCTGCTCGTGCCACGGCACAGCACCCCGGGCACCGCGCGGCACTGCCGGCACAGCGCCCTGGTCCGTGCTGCCAGCCCCTGCCTGGGTCCCCATCCCCTCCCTGGGCTGCGACGGCAGACGCACAGACCTGCCCAGGGCGCAGGCAGGACCCCGTCTGCTCTGGCCAAGGGTGCTGGTGCCCTGAGCCCCTGGCACAAGCCCCTCTCCCCTCTGCAGCCACCAGCCCGTGCCCAGGTCCCTGGAGCTGCCTGCGGGACACCGTGGCACCCCGGACCCCCGGATGGCGCAGGGCCGGCAGCCGGAGCAGCTGCAGAGCCCGGTGCCGGTGGTGGCTCAGCGCCAGAGGCAGGTGGAGCCACTGCCGCACCCCAGACCCGCGGCAAACCCACGGCAGGTGGAACAGCCCCGGCCACGTTTGGTGCCAGGGAAGGAGGGGGTCAGCGACAGGCAGACCCCCCGCCGAGGGGCTGGGATGGGCCAGGGAGCAGCCGCCGGCTGGGGGGACTGAGGGGGCGGCAGGAGCCTGGGCAGCAGGACGGGCGATGCCCAGCACCCAGCTGTCGTGACCGGCCCACGGCGTGCACCCAAAGATAACGGCTCCGCAGGTGCCCCCCGCGCCAAGGGGAGCCCGCCCAGGCGGGAGCTTGGGGCAGCGCCTGGCACCGCTGCCCGGGGGCGGCACGCCGGGTTCAACCAGGGCTGCGCGCAGCCGGCACCACCCGAAACACCCCGGGAAACGTGCCCGAGCCTGAACCCGGTGCCCAGCTCGGGTGGGAGTCAGGGCGTGCACGGTGCCACCCCGAGTGCCTGGGGCTGCTGCCTCCTGCGTGCCCAAAGGCACCGAGGTCCCCATGGCCGCACAGGGACCCCGCAGCAGCCCAGGGAAGGGGTACATGCCCCCAGCACTGCTCCCAGCAGCCCGACGGGGAGCCCCAGCACCCAGCACCCGGCTGCGTCCTGCCAGGCCGGCTGCGGCTCAGGTCCCGCAGGCTCCACGTGGCTGCGATGGCTGGGCTGGCCGGGGGATGGGGAGAGGCAGGAATCCAGGACTGAGTCACCGCTTCCTCTGCGAGCCCGTGAGTCATTCCCCGGCAGCGCCGAGACGCAGGGCCCGGCGTGCAGAGGCCGCCGGGGAGGCGAAGTGCGCACGGCTGCATGTGAGGGCAACCCCTGACATGTGCGTGTGCGCGGCCCAGCACACCCGCCCACCCCGGCCTTGCGCGTGCACGCACACGCCAACGTCGGCGAGCGACCACGGGCAGGCGGCGGGGGCACACGTGTGGCCCCGTGTGCGGGCACGCCCGGGAGCACAAATAAGCACCGGCACATGTGTGCATACGCACACGCGTGCTCTTGCCTGCCCATGTCCTCAACATGCACAGACCCAAACTGCGGGAGAACCCGTCTGTGCAAGACGCACACAAGTGCGGCCGTGCAAGCGTCCACGCCCAGCCCCACGCAGACCTGGTGGCACTTACCCACCGCGCTCGTACCTCGGACCCCAGGCTGGAGCCCACCTGCGGAGCTGGAACAGCAGCCGAGAAACGAGCAGCAGCTTCTCCTGCACCCCACGGCTGTGGCTTCCCACTCCAGAAGCCCTGGGGAGGCAGGAGAGGTGGTCAGGAAGCTTTGTCCAGCTCCAGCTCACCCTGTGCCCATGCTGCAGCTTTCTGCCACCACACACACAGGCCCCTGCACCACCAGTGCCCAGGGCACCCCAGGGAATGCCTGTGCTCCCCGTGCAGCTGGAACTGGGGTGCTCGGACGGCTGCAGCAGAGCTGGAGATGCAGGGTCTGGACAAAAACCCCTGCACACGCAGCCGTGGGTGCAAACACGCGTGCATACGCAGGACCTGCACCAATCCTTACCTACGGGACCAGGGCATCGCCCTCTGCTGCCCGCGGGGTGGGTGCAGGCGGTTTGCACCTCTGCACCCACAGCCACCGCACTCCCCGCTGGCACTCGCTGCACCCCCGGCCTGGGGCAGGACCCCACATGGCCACAGGGGGTTCCCCGGGGGGGCTCCCCGCCGCGCTGGGGGGGACTCTGTGCTCTGCAGAGCTGGAGCTCAGCCCCACAACCACAGAGCGGGGGGGTGGGGGGGCTGTTAAGGCTGCGCCAAGCCCAGCCCATGGTTGAAACCGCCGCGGCCTGGCGAGCGCAGGGCAGGGCTGCCGCAGCCCTGGGTGGGGGCCACCCTGCTGACGTGGCAGCCGCCCTGGGTGGGGGTCAGGACGGCTCGGGCTGCCCGGGCATCGGGGTGGCTGAGCCGGCAGGAGCCTCAGGGGAGCCCCCGGCCCCCTGCAGCCGTGCAAACGAGGGGACCCCCCCCGGCACAGTCACCCCCCCGCAGGCACATGGCCCCCCCGCCCCGGAGCTGTGCGCACAGGGAGCCCCCCCCGAGCCCCCCACGGCTGCCGCTCAGCACCGGCCCCCCCCCCCGGCCCCCCCGCGGTGCTCGGCGCTGCAGGCGCACCGTGGGTGCGCGGCGGGGGGGCCGCGGGAGCCGGGGCGGTTGCCACGGTAACGGGCCTCCCTCGCGCCGCCATGAATGAATGGGTCGGGATTATGAATGAATGAGCGCGCGGGGCCGAGGCAGCGCGGAAAGCCCGGAGCGGAGCACGGAGCCCGGAGCGGAGCCGAACCCGGAGCGGAACGTTGAGCCCGGAGCGAAGTCTGGAGCCCAGCCCCGCCACACGGCCGCCCGGAGCGCCCCACGTACCGCACCGCCGGTCCCGCGTGTCCCCGCGCAGCCGCCCGCCCGCCCCTGAGCCCCCCCGCGCTGCACCCCGCCCGCAGCGGCACCGGGCACCCGGGGCTGGAGGAGAGCGGGGGGTGCCGGTGCCATCCCGCTCCGCTGCCCGGGGATCCGGGCCGGGCTTTTCCGCCGGAGCGGGGCAGGGGTCCGGCTCGCTGGCGGGCGGGAAGACCCGGCCTGGATCCCGCGGGCGGAAGGGAAGCGCCGGTACGAGGCCGGGGCAGGACCCGAGCTGCGCCCCTCGGCCCGGCTGCGCGGCGGCCCCTTCCCTGCTCCGGGACAGCCTCGGCCCCGCGGCAGCGTCTGGCATGGGTCCCGCTCCGGCCGTGCCCCGTGTGGGACCTGTGACCCCCCTCCCCTGCACGTCCCAGCAGGGAGCACCCCATTTTCTTGCTCGGCGCCCCTGGACAGCCTGATGGGACCCCTTGACACCCGAGCCAGGCACCTCCGAGGGGCCGGAGCCCCCCAGCCCTGACAGCCGCCCCGTCCTGCCTGCAGCGCAGCAACCCCAGTGCTGGCTGCCTGGGGGGGCTCCGAAGCTGGAGCTGCCCCCTCGTGCACCCCTGGCCTGGGCACCCCCAGGGCTCGCTGCCTGCCTCGGCTGCACCCCACCACCCCTGCCCAGTTCATGGGTAGGGGCTGCTGCTGGGGGTCCCGGGGGACCCCGTCCCCAGGCTGCCTTCCCGCAGGGCCCAGGGGGTGGTGGGCAGGCTGTGGGGGGCACTGGTCAGAGCAGGGGGCTCACCGGGGAAGCCTTCGCCCCTCTGGGCCCCCTCCCCGCCAGCCGCAGGGCCAAGGCGCACAGCCCTACCCAGACCTCCCCCCCTCGCCCCCCACCTCCGCCCCGATAACGCGGTTCCCAGAAGGCAGGATGGAGGCAGGGTGGCACCGCCTTATCTTCCCAGCAGGGTCTGGGTCAGCCCTGGTTGTCATCGTCCCCAGAACGGCCCGTTCCCAGCACAGGCCGGCGGAGGAAACCGCATTGCAACAGGCGGGCTGGCTCCCGCGCCGGGGAGGGGGCATTCCTGGGCTGCCTGGGGGCTGAGTCACCCCCCCGGGCCACCGCGGCCACGCACACACACGCAGAGACGCGCCACGGCCACACATGCAGAGCGTGTGCGTGCAGCAAAACAAGCAGGGACACGCAGAGGCACACGCAACGTGGCCACGCATGTGGGTATGTGCAAACGCAGCAACACGCACACATGGAGCCACGCAGCACGGCCAAGGCCGTGCACACAGGAGCACACACACGCAGCAACGCGTGCAGGAACTCACACACATGCAGCACGGCTGTGGCCACATATGTGCGACATGCACATGCAGCACCACACGCTGAGACAGAGGCAGCAGGGCTGCAGCCATGCACACGGGGACACACGTGTGGGCACACGCAGTGACACACACAGCCCTGACCACGCAGAGACACAACGTGCACCCTCAGGGACCACGTGCACACAAGCATGCACATGCACATACATGCACACATGCACATGGGGGATGCAAGCACATGCCACCCAGCAAATGCCACCGCGCAGCACAGCCGAGGGCTGAGCATCCTCCAGCCGTGAGCCGCCCACGTGGAGACCCCCAGCTTGTCCCCAGCTCCTGGGTGCCTGGAGGACGGGGGGGGTCGGGGGGGCCACCGCGGCCCCTGGGGAGCCGGCTGTGGGGGCGTGCACGGGGCGTGCGGCCGAGCGTCGCCTGCTCGCCAGGGCTGCGTCACCCGCGTGCTGACGCATCGCTACCTGTGGGTCCCGCCGCTATATATAGCCCTGCGCACGCCCCATCTGCTCGCTCGGTGCGGCGGCTGGCGGCGGGGGGGGGACACCCGGCTCCGTGCCCCCCGCGCCACCGGGGCCCAGGGGCCAGGTGGCCTCACGCCAGCCCTGAAAATCTCAGCGGCGGCGGGGGGGGGGGGGGAGCGCGGCGGCGGTGGCACCGTGCCACCTGGCAGGGCCCCGGCTGGCAGGGCCAGCGCGGACGTCACGAGGGCTCCTCGAGGTCCTCGTAAACACGGTGACGCACCGGCACTGCCCTCCGGCCCCCGGGTCCCCGCCGGCACTGCCACGCTGCCCGGGACCGCAGTGTGCCAGCCCTGCAGCCCACCCCCTGCCCGACGCCTGGCCGGGACCCCCACCGCATAGGCTGCAGGGTTGGGGTGACGCAGGGAGACACCCCTCACCAGCGCCGGTGTCACCGGGGGCATTTAAACACCATCGGCTGTGGAACCCAACTGGGGGGGGACTGTGCCCCCTCCTACAACACCTCCTGCTGGGAGATGCTTTGGGGGGGTCCCCATGGGGTAGAGGAGGGAGATTTGGGGTCTTTGCTGCTGGCAGAGGCAGCTGGCAAGGGTGGGAAGCCAGACTGGGACTCCCAGTGTGACCAGTGCCGGTTCCCAGTGCGGCGCCATGGGGATGGCAGGAGTGGGATGGGCTCCTGCTGCTGCTCCGTCCCCGCTCCGACCCCAGCCCAGCCCCGAGGGGGTCCCCAGGGTGCAGGCTGGGCGGCGAGCCCCTGGCTCCGCGGCCCCCATGATATCACCGCCCAGGCACGCCGGGCTGCCTCTGCCGGCCGCGGCCACGGGCCAGGCTGGGGGGGGCCGGGGAGGCCCCGCAGCCGCGGGGGCCGGACGGTGCACGGCGGGGGGACCCCCTGCACCCCGACGGGGCTGGGAGGGAGCCGGGGGACGCGGGGTGGGGGGGCTGGTGTGCACACACCCTGTACACACAACACCCATGCGTGCACAGCCGTGTTCACACGCGTGTGCACGTGCACTGCTTGCACGCAGGCTGCACGTGTGCACCCTCACAGATGGATCCAGGGCACCCCTGGCCCCTTGCTGCACACAGGGTGCTCAGCCCGCGCCCCCGGCGACCCCCAGCCCCCCCCCCCCATGTGCCAGCACCGCAGCCTGGGCACGCTGGGGCACAGGGGCTGCAACCCGCAGCCGGGCTGCAAGGCGCATGCACCAACTGGCTGCATGCTCTGCATGCACACGCGTGTGCAAGGGCCCGGGGACACGTGTGGGGCGGAGGGTGGCTTCGGGGAGCGCTGTGGGGCCGGAGGGAGCGGTGTGGGGCCGGGATGGGCCGAGGCCGCGGCCGGCCAGGGGGTGGGGTGAGACATTCCTTGCGGCGCTTGTTATTTTATCTGGTTCAAAGTCAGTTCCTGGAATGTTTTTAATTCCAGGATCCGTCCCTGCGCCGGCAGCTCCCGCCCCGGCCCCCCCCGCCGCCTCCGCGCCCCACGCCGGGGCTGCCTGCCCGCAGCCCAGCCCTGCGGCAGCACCGGGGCCTGGTGCGGCGGGGGGGGGGGAGGCTCAGCCCTTTGGGGGGCCTCTGCACCCCTGCAGCGATGCCCAGGGTGCACCCATGGGTGCCCCAGCTCTGGAGGGTGCCCCCAGAGCCGGGCGGTGGGGAGGCCGTCTGCAGCCCCTGCGCGGGGGCCAGGGCTCACCCCCGCCACGGGACCCCGCTGCCGGCAGACACCATGTTCCCGACTCCTGCCAGGGACACGCCGGCAGCTCGTCGCCCACCCGGCGTCTGGCAGAGCCGCGCCAGCGCCGTCTCTCGCCAGCAGCCACCGCCGGGTGCAGCTGCCGGGTGCCCCAGCGAGTGGTGGGTGGCACCAGGGGTCCCTGGGGCTCCATCCCGAGCAGTGAGCAACCCCACGCCAGCCCGGGAGAAACCTGGCGAGCGGGAGGTGACCGTGGGGGTCCCAGTGCCGTGGCGGTGCAGGGCTGGGCACGCCGAGCAGCCGGGCACATGCTGCCGCGCTCTGCAGTGGGGCACATGCATGCACATGGGTGCGTGCATGCGTGTTTGCAGGTGGGGGGTTGCACGCACGCGTACACAAGCCGTGGCGAGGCCGGGCTGTGCTTGCAGGGGCGGGGGGTGTGTAGGGTGCAGTGGGTGGGTGTGCAAGGGGCTGGGTGTGCAAGGGGGCTGGGTGCGCAAGGAGCTGATGTGCAGCCCCCGTGCATGCCTGGGCCGGGTGTGCGCCCCATGCAGCGTGGGGCCGCCGCTGTGGCCGGCGCTGTGGGTGTGCGCCGGGGCCCACGGGTGTGCCGGGAGGGCCGTGGGAGCCGCCAGGCGCTCGCCCGCCGTGGGTGTTTCCTGGCGCACCCTCTGCTGCGGGGGCTGGGCTGGGGGGGGGTGCACCCGCTCCAACCTGCCCGCACCCGCTGGCCAGGTATGGGTGGGGGGGGCCCTGGGGGTCCCCAGCTCTCTCCTGCCGGCACCCACAGCCGCCAGAGCTCAGGTCACCACGGCAGGGCTGCACCACTGAAGGCAAATATTTGCCCCAGGCCCGTGGCCGAGGCCCCGCCGGGGCGTTTGCCGTGTGTTTGCCGTGTGTTTGCCGTGCTCACCGGGCCATGGGCTGCACCCTGGGGCCGACCCCGGGGCACTGGGGGGGCACCCGCTCCCCTGCCGGGAGCTGCAGCCATGCACGTCCGAGGCCGGGGCACGGTCACCCCCCCGCGGGCTGGAACACGTCGGGGGTGCTGGGAGCGTGCACTGGCTCACGGGCATGCACATCTCCCCCTGCACACCCCCCCCACCCCTGCAGCACCCCCGTGCAGGCAGCCCCATGCACACCCCCCCTGCGAACACCCGCCCCTGCGCAGCCCCCGCCCTGTGCAAGCACACACCCGCGTGCCCGGACGCACACCCGCGGGGTGACACCCATGCTGCCCCCCCAGCGGGCACCACACCAAAGGCGCGATGCTGGCGCTGCCGGATTGCTCCATACTGGGAGGACTGGGCTGAGTGCAGCCGCACCGGTGTGGGCCTGGCCCTGCAGCAGCGCCGGGGCAGGGTGGGGGGCCGGGGCGCTGGCCGGGCTGGGGGCAGCGAGGAGGAGGAGGAGGCAGGACGGGGTGCGGGAGGTGCGAAGCGCCCGGATGCCTGGGCTGGGCAGCGAGTGCGGCTCTGCCCGGCCTCGCCCCGCCGCCAGCGACCCCCCCACTTTATCACCAGCATCTGCCGGCCCCGGGCGCGGTGATGTCACTCCGGTGGCGCGGCGCGATGCGGCGCCCCGTGTCCCAGCTTGCCTCCCGCCGCGCCGCAGACACCTCCTGCGGGCGCCCGCGCCACGGCACGCTGTGCCGAGCCAGCCTGTGCCATGCCACGCCGTGCTGTGCCATGCCATGCTGTGCCGTGCCATGCCATGCTGTACTTTGCCATGCCATGCTGTGCCGTGCCATGCCATGCCATGCTGTGCCACGCCATGCCATGCTGTGCCGTGCCGTGCCATGCCATGCCATGCCATGCCGTGCTGTGCTGTGCCATGCTATGCTGTGCCATGCCATGCTGTACTTTGCCATGCCGTGCTGTGCCGTGCCGTGCTGTGCCATGCCATGCTGTGGCGTGCCATGCCGTGCTGTGCCAGGCCATGCTGTACTTTGCCATACCATGCTGTGCCGTGCCATGCTGTGCCAGGCCATGCTGTGCCATGCAATGCCGTGCCACGCCATGCTTTGGGGCCAGGCCTTTCTCATGCCCGGTTTGCACCCCAGACCACCTCCCCTGCAGCACCCACTGGCCCCAGCGCTCCCTTGGGACCACCCAAACCCTGAGCTGAGGCCACGGGATGGGAGCAGACATCGGGGGGCCGGGCTGGGGGGGTCGGGGTCCCCAGGGGACCACCCGCAGCGTGGCTGTTTGCGTGTGCGTCCCCGTGCGCAGCTGCCTGCCTGTGTCCCTCTGCACACATGCGTGTGCCCGCCAGCGGCCGGGCGTGAGCGTGCCCACGTGCAAACAGGCGGGCGTGAGCGTGCCCACGTGCGCGTGCCCCCCGCGCGTGCCCGGCCAGGCAGCCATTGCCTTAAAAGGCCTCTGCCGTTCGCTCCGGCGCGGCGAGCGGCTCTTCTTCCCCTTGCCAAATTTGGCGCGAGCGGCGCGGGCCGGGGGTGTCGGGGGGGGGGGACGGCCCGGGGCTCGCTCTACCCGAAATGACGTCAAAGCGGGGCGCTGGCAGCGGGACGCCCGGTGCGGCTCATGTCACCGCAGGAACCTGAGCCACTTCCGCTCCCGCTCCCGGCTTCCTCCGGCGCTCGGTGGCCCCCGGGGCCCGGCGAGGCCCCCCCAGCCCCATGGCCGGGCCCCCCGGGTGTTCCTGCATGGGAAGAGCCACCGGTCCCAGCTGGGCAATCCCGTCCTGTCCGTGGGGTGCTGGGGCTCCCGTGGGGCTCCGGATTGTCCCCCCTCCCCGGCTTCCTCCTCCAGGTCCCTGGGGTGCAGGGACAGGGCTGGACGGGGAGGTGGCAGAGGGGACATGCAGAGGGTGCAGGGGGCAGGGCTGGGGACATGGGCAGACACAAAGGGCCGTGGGTTGGAGGACACTCCTGCCCCCTCCCCAAATAACAGCCCCCCCGTTCCCCTGGGGCCAGGCTTCACCCCCCCCCCCAGGTGTGCCGGGGACCTGGGAGCGCCGATGCCCACCGTGTCACCGCGTCCCTGTGCCAGGCACAGGAGGGCAGCGCGGGGGCTGCTCCAGCCCACGGTGTCCCCAGTCGCGGCACCACGCAGCCACCGATCCCCCGAGCCCCGCCGGCCCCCGGGGGGGGGCCGAAGGGGCCGGGGGAAGCGGGCACCCATGGGTGGGATGGCGCTGACGCATGTCCCCAGGGCCATCCCCACCCCGTCACCTTCCCCGGGGCGGGGGAAAACCGTGGGGAAGCAAACCTGCAGCTGGGGAAACTGAGGCACGGCCGTGCTGGGCCCCAGGGATTGAACCAGGGCATCGGGGCGGCAGTGGGTTTGCAGCCACCAAGCCCTCCACCCCGGCCTGCGGCCGCCCCGCCGTGACGCAGGAGGGCCGGTGAGGCCGGCGCGGGAGGGAGGGTGCCAGCACCCACGGCCGGCCTGGCTGGTGGAACCGGCCGGGCTCCTCGGGGCAGCGGCGGAGCACGTTGGCACGGCCGGTGGGATGGGACCGGGTTCACCCAGTCCGACGAGCGCCGCGCAGCCCCACGGGTTGGGGTCCGGCCAGGGTTGGAAACGCCGGCCCCGGCACGTCCCTGCAGCTGGGTGCTGAGGTGGGTGCCCAGGGCGAGGGGACCCTGGCCCCAGTCCCCCTTCCTGGGAGGAGGGGGCAGCTCCATCACCTCCCCCCTCCGCTTTCGGGTTTCCCTTCCTGCTGCGGGGCCGCACTCATACGTGAGCGTGTGTGCATAGCTGGGCACACGCGTGTGCACCTGTGCATGGCCGGGCACACACGCGTGTGCAGCGCTGACCACGTGGGCACGGCCGGCTGTAGGGATGCACAGGGGTGCGCGCGCACATGGATGCGCAGAGCTGAATAGGTGCGGGGCCGGTACAGGGGTACGCGTGGCCATGCGTGTGCACAGGGGGTGCGCACACGCGTGTGCAGTGGTGAACACGTGCACGGCCGGTGTTCAAGGTGCTGCACCAGAGGACGGGGTGCCCGGCTGTCCCCGCACGCCCCCTCATCGCGACACTGATGGCAACGGCAGGCACGGTTGCATCCAGACTGCCCAAATTTATTTCAAAAATAAAAAATAAAATATTAAAGACCGAAAGCCTCGCTCTCCCCCCCGCCCCCCTCCCCGAAACACACAAAAAAAAGACTTTTACAGACAAAAAACACATCACATGGGTTCTCTATTTGCACAGATCTCCTGACGAAAAAAAATCAAAGTCGGACAAGAAAAAGGATTTCTACGGCCTATGCAAGACTATGTCAGTATTGGCTCAGTCGGGTAATTAATGTCTATAAATATTAGCCCCACGGCTTGCGGACAGCCATGACCGAGTACTGGGTTTATTTATTCATTATTTTTTTAATCTTTTTTTTTTTTCCTTTTTTTTTTTTTTTTTCTCTCTTCTCCTTTAAGTTAAAAAAGAAAATCCAACCAACCAAGAGGCGGGCGGGAAGGAGTCCAGCGACTCGGAAGTTGGTCTCAGCCGCGGAGGGAAGGCGCCATTTCTTTTCCCTCCGAAAACAAAATTAAAACCCACCCCAAAAGAAGGTGTCCCCCCCCCCCCTCCCCCCACCTCCCCAATGGCTGCGGCAGCGGGGCCGGCGGCGCCCAGGCACACGCGCGTCCCCCCCAGCCGCCCGGGGGGGTCCCAGCCCCGCAGCCGAGCAATGCTACATATAGAAGGGAAGGAAAACAAACGGCCCCCAACCCCGGGGGGGCCCCAGCACCTCCGAAAGAGACTTCATCTCCTCCTGCCCGCACCGGGGAGGGGGACACACGACGACACTGGGGGGCTGGAGCCCACCCCGCTGCGCCCCTCTTCACAGCAAAGCAGCAGCTTCGATATCCCCCAGGGCCCCCCCCGGGCACCGGGACCCCCCGCTCCCGGCCGGGGAGGATGCGGGAGGGGGCTGGCGGCTCCTGCCTGCTCCCCCCCATCTCCCCAAACCCAACCAAGCCGGGGGGGGGGGGTGGGGGTGGTGTGGGGTGAGGCTGCCCCAGTCACCCCCATGAAACGCTTCCCCCGGCGCGGGCAGGGTCGGCCCCGAGGCGTCCGGTCGCAGGAGATGGCAAATCTAGAGGAGATCTGGCCCATGACAACAGAAATGACACCACCGCCAGCCGGGGCGGCGGGAGCCGGGGGGGGGCCCCCCCCCCCCCCCAGCAGAGTCCGCGGCCCCGGGGCCCCCCGCCGGGCCCGGCTTTATGCTACGACAAACTCGGATTTCATGTCCGCCTTGACCTCCGGCTTCCAGACCGAGTCCTCGAAGTCCAGGTCCAGGCTGCCCTCGCTGGAGACGCTGCTGTTGCTGTTGGTCCGGCTGGACTTGCGGTTCGGCAGCCAGTGGTAGGGGGCCCGGGCGTCCCGGCGAGCCTTCCGGCGCAGCCGTTTCTGCTGCATCAGCAGCTGCAGCCGCTCCACCTTGCAGCGCGTCGCCCGGTTCTCCGTCTGCCGCAAGCGGTCCCCTGCAACGGCAAAGGTGGCGGGGGGTCACGGGGGAGGGGGGGTGACCTTCCCCGCACAGCGGGGGGATGCAACCCCCCCACCCTCCAGCATCCCACGGCACAGCCGCCGGCACGGATGCACAGACACCCCCAAAGCGGGGTCCCCACCAGCCCGCGGGGCGGCCGGCACCGGGCTGGTCCCCATCGGGGAGAAGCCCCTTTCTGCGGTGCTTTGCCAAAGGGGGGCATTTCCCCGGCAAGGGAGAAGCGGCACCAGCCCGGCCGCCCCCTCCGCCGCGGCACGGCAGCCGGCGCGGGCCTGGCCCCGCTGCGGCGCGTGGGAGGACGAACAATTGAAGCTCCAGACGTGGGCTCCAGCGCTGGGGAAAGAGGAAAAAAGGGATCCCGCTCCAGAACAAACTTGGCCGGGAGAGCGGCTGCGGCGGGAGCGGGCGGGGGGCTGGGAACACCAAACCCCCATCCGCAGCGGCCGGGGGAGAGTCTTAGGACACACGGGGACACGGTAAAGCCACGGAAAGGGGACGGAGCGGCTCTGCTTCTCTCCTGCCTCAGTTTCCCCCGTGCGGCCACCCCAGGACAGGGACATGGCTGCACCATCAGCGCCGAACGCCACGGCCCCACGTGAACTGGGGTAAAGCCCCAGTCCGGCCCCGCATCCAAAATGCGCCCCGGACCTCAGGGCAGAGCGCACCCCAACAGTCCCCACCGCTCCCCGGCTGGCACAACGGGGACCTGAGCGGGTCCCAGGGGACGGGGACAGAGCCCACCCCCCGAAGCGGGCGCCCCATGCTCGACTGTGGCCCCTCACACAGCCCCAGGACCCCCCCAAACACTGCGAATGCTCCAGCATCTCCTTCCAGACCATGGGTGGAAATGCACGCCAGAAATGGGGGGGGGGGGACGACAACCCCCCTGCAAACCCAAGCGAGGCCCCTTCTGGGGCAGACAGGGGAGGAGGGGTCCTGGCACGGAGCAGAGCCACACGGGTGGCCCTGCCACAAGTGCCACCGGGGCTGGCTGCTGGCTGCTCCGTCCCCGAGCCGCGGGGCCGGTGGGAGGTTTGGGGGCGACTCCGGCACAAAAACGTGCCAAGGGGACGGGGGGGCCCCACACCAAGTGGGGTGAGCCCGGCCAGGGCCCGGGAGGATGTGTCACACCGGGCTGGGGGGTAGGTTTCCCCCCACCAACACACCCCGCCGCGAGGCGCAGGTGGCCCCGGGAAGCCCCGGGGTCGGGTCGGCCACATCGGCACCAGGGCCCCGGCACCAAGGGCTGGGAGCTGGCACGGAGCTGCCCCCGGCGGGGGCCCGGACCCCCCTCGGCCGGGAGAGAAGGAAGAGAAAACCCAGAGGGGAGGGCGAGCCCCCCCCTCCCCGGCCGGCACCAGCGGTTTCACTTCTTTTCTCTAAGCAAATCGCGGGGGGGCTGGGGCGGGCACCTCCGGGCGCCTTCCGGCCTCGGGGCGCGCAGGTGTGCACTCCGCAACCGCCCGGGGGGCCGCGGGAGCCGCCCTCTGCGCCCCGGTGGGGGTCCAGTCCCCCCCACCCACCCAGCCGGGGGCAGTGGGTTTGCAAACGGGGAGGTGGGCGAGGAGTCAGAGTCTGGGTGTCCCCAAAAAACCTCGGCCCACGCAGCAGGGACAGGTCCAGAGCTCCCAGGGGACAGCGACGGGGACACCGCAGCCACCTGCCCCCAGCCATGCCAGCACCCCCGTACCCCCCCCAATGGGATCCTTTGTCTCCACAGGGTTTTGCAGCCAGCGGAGGGGCCAGAGCAGGGCAGGGGTGGGGGCCCGCGCGGGGGGGACCTCCCCCAGGTCCCTAGGGGTGCTGGCCATCCCCCACCTCTGCAGGGTCAGGGTCAGGCTGGAACAAACCTTTCCCCCCCGCAGAGACCCTGCAAACCCCCAGGACCCCCACCCTGACTGACACCTGTCAATCATCACAGCCACCTCCCAGCCCCTTCCCACGGGCCCACCCTGCCTGCCAGCCCCCTGCCCGCTCCCTCTGCTGCAGGCAGGAGCGGGGCAGAGCCTCGGGGTGCCCATGCCGGCTCCAGCAGGCTCAGTCGTGCAGAGGGAGAAGCGAGCGGCCAGGCGTTACAGGGGGAAAAATCAGATAAAAAAACCAGAGGCTCCAGTGACTCGGCAGCAGCGGGCGCTGCGGGAGCTGGGGGGGCGTTGTGGGGAGTGACCCCATGCAAAAAGGGGGCCAGCTCTGAGGGTAGCGGGCTGCGAGGGCCCCCCCCAGCCCCTCTCTGCCCATCCTGGCTGCAAACTCCTGCAGATCCAAGCGGGACAGACCAAGGATGCCAAACAGAGGTGCCAAACCCAAACCCCAGCGGGCTCCTGGCGCTGGGCACCGCCACGACGTGCCGGCAGCACGGCCGGTCAGGGCCGCCCCGGCACACAGCAGAGCCCGGGGGCCGGCAGCGGCCCCCTCCCACGCGAGGCGCGGAGGCAAGTGGGCTTACCGCTGGGCTTGCACATCCGGATCTGGCTTTGGCACTGGACGACGGGGTGCAGGGGCGGGGAGGCCGCGGCCGCCGGCAGCGGCTCTGAGGTAGTTTTGGTGGCGAGGTCCGGGGAGGCGGGGGGCGAGGAGGAGGAAGAGGAGGAGGAGGAGAACTGCGTCTGGCAGCGGAGCTGCGTCAGGGACTGGGGCATGCCCTGGTAGTGTCGCGTGGCGCTGAGGAGGTCGTTCAGGATCTGCAGGATGGTGCCGATGTCCCGCCGCGGCCGCCCGCTGCTGTCCTGGCAGTTGGGGTGCAAAGTGCCTGCAGGAGGGGGAAGAGGTGGGTGTGAGACGAGCAGCCCCCCCAGACCCCAAATCCCCCGCATCACCCCCAGCCCCTCCGCCGCAGCACCCGGGGCGGCTCAGCATCACCTACCGGAGAAGGTCCCTGAGAAGACCCCAGGCGCGTGGTTGACGAAGCTCTCGATGACCGCACCGGGTTTGCGGGATCGGGCCGTGGGGGCAGGACTGCTGCCCGGGGAGCTGCTGCTGCGGGTGCCGCAGTCCACCTGGGTGGGCAGGAGAGACGCGGGGTCAGCCTCCGGGCAGGGGACCCAGGCGTGCCGCAGCACCGGGAGGGGGGGCACGCAGCCCTGCTCCAGCCCTTCTGCCCCCCACAAACAGCCGGGTCAGGTCAGGAGATCCCCCCCCAGCAGCCCCAGGCAGGGAGCAGGGTCCAGCAGGCACCACCAGCCCCAGTTTTACTGGGACACAAGGAACTATGGCTGTCCCACCCCCTTATGTACTGGTGTCCCCAGCCCTGGGGGTCCTGGCACTCACCCCCCCGGCCAGTTGTGCTGTGCAAGGGGGAAAGGGAAGCAGCAGCAGAGCGTGCTGGCAGGGAGCTCCTGCCCGGCCGTGGGGACAGGCAGGGTCTGAAGATGAGCGGAGTAAGAGCCTGGATTACACCCTGGCCTTGAGCCCCTCCCCAGGACCTGGGGGCATTTGCAAACCAGGCAGGGGAACACCCTCGTTCCATGTGTGGGGAAACTGAGGCAGGGAAGGGCATCTCCACAGCAGTGCTGGGAAGCACACGGCTTTGCTCCCCTGCCCCAAAGGCACCAGGACCCCCCCCCGGGCCAGACTCACCTCTGAGCAGGAGGAGACCACGCTGCTGTTCACCGTCTGCGTGCTGGCCCCGTGCGACCGGAACATCCCAGCGGTGACGGGAGCGGGGTGGGGGGCATTACAGTACATGGGGGGGGCCGGCGCGGTGGGCGCGGGGCTGGGGGTCGGGCTCTGCTGGCACGCAGGCACCACGGGGATGCGGGCAAAGCCGGAGCCGGTGCTGCCGTGCAGCGTCCGACAGTGGGGGCTGGCGGCGGCCCCCGCCTCGCCCCGGCTGGCGATGACGTGCCGGTGCTGGAGCTGCCCGCTGCTCTGCTGAGCTGCCAGCTGGAGCTGCACGAACATCATATGGTCGCCCACACGCAGGGCCAGGGTCAGCGGGGACCGTCCCGACAAGAAGTCGTTGACCTGGGGAGAGAAGGACCCCCGTCAGCCCCGGCACACGGCGAGCCCACCGCACAGAGCCCCCCGCCCCGTGGTGCCAAGCCGGGGGACGGCTGTTGCCCCCCCAGGTCTCACCAGGGCCACGCGGCCGTAGGGACGGGTCATTAGGGCAGCGAAAGGGGTGACCCCCTCCCCACAGCCCTTTCCCGGGGCCTCGGCCACACCAGCCTGGCAGGCGGGCAAGCCCAGCCATCGTCCCCGCACGACCCCAGCCCGGTGCCAGCTCCATCAGCTGACAGCGCCGGGGGGTTATTTTTCTCCCTCTTGCCCTCCCCGCCCTTTATCTCCCAGCACAAAACGGCCGTGCCATGCCCGCCCGCCCTCCCCGGCGGTGAACCCGCCGCAGCCAGGGTGCTCCCGCCAGCGCCCGGCGGGCAGGGCCAGGCAGGGGCCGCAGCCGGGGCTGCTGCGCAGCTACACGCCCGCCCCCGGGGCCGGCGCCGCTCCTCCGGCCAGCACGGAGAGGGGTGCAGGGGGGCTGCTGCCCCCCCCCCCAAGCTCCTTGCTGGGAGGATGGGGAGGGGGCAGGTGAGGACACGCCGGGTCCCTGCCGTGCCCACTGCCATGACTTGGGGCTACCAGCAGGAAAGGCAGGGGAGGGCAGCCAACCTCCCCCCCCCCGCTTCCCTCCCCAAACGCAGCCCCCGGGGGGGGCAGGCCCGGCGGAGCGGCTGCACAGGCAGGATTTGCCCCTGCCCACCCCGGAGGCCTCCGTCGCAGGCAGGTGATGGAGCAGCTGCAGCGCCGAGACAAGAGCAGGGGCCTGACCCTGCCCAGGTCGTGGCTGTGGAGGGGGGGGCCCCAATCCCCAACACCTGCTGCACCCCCCCCCCCCCCCCCCCCAGCACGCCACTCACTCCACTCAGCCCCCCAAGACACATAAATCACTTGACATCTGTGCTAGGGAACGGGGGAGCCCCCCCAGTACCGCTGAGCATCCCCCCACATTCCTGGAAGGGGGGGGGGGGGCTGGGACAGCCACAAGCCCCTCGCCACTCCCCCCCCCCCCTTCCCCCCCCGTGCCTTTGCGTGTGCTGCCGGGGTGGGGGGGCTGTGCCTCTCGCCCCCGCCAGCCCTGCGCCCGGCCGGCTGAAGGGCGCGGGCTCACGCACAGGCAGGGCTGTGGGCAGGACACCGGGTCACAGCTAATGGGGATGACGCCACCGCCGCCCCCCCCCAGCCGAGCTATTCTAGGGCACAGCAAGGACTGGCTTTCCCAGCCCGTCACGTGCAGCACCGTGCACGGCTCCCGGCAGACGTCACCCACCCACACCCCCACCGGCACCTTTGGGGCGCAGCCGTCGCCCGCGGTAGGACGAGGTGAGGGGTCCCGAGCGCACCCGTAGAGCTGCGCTCTCCCGTCACCCCCCTGGCTCCCACCCCCTCCCCAACCAAGGGACGGCACCTCTGCAGAGCACGGCCCCCCCCCCCCCCAGCCCTGTCCCAGCTCCCCCGCGCCCCGTTCCAGCGGAGGCCGGTTCTGAGAAGCCGTGGGAAAAGCAGCTTTAAAAATACCATCAGCAAAGCCCCGAGCATGTCAGGCGGAGGCTGCAGAGGAAGAGGTGGGCGTAAAGGAGACACTGCAGCTCTGGACACGGAGGTTACGGGGTGAGGGGGCGGGAGAGGACGGCGGGCGTGCACACGGGCATGCGTGCACACACGCGTGTGCATGCACACAGCACCTAGCCACAGGAAAGCGTCACCCCAGCCCCCGTCCTGCCCCACGGCTCAGGCTCTGCCTCAGTTTCCCTGCCCGCAGCAGTTGGGGATGGACACGTGTCCAGCTGGCCGCTCTGTCCCCCCACGGCGCCGTACCAGCCCCACAAACGCAGCGCCCCGTCCCCACCGCTCGGTCACGACCACCCCAGCTCCAGCCTCTCCAGCATCACCGGTGCAGCCACCATGACTCCTCCGCGGGCGGCAGTGCCAGGGCAGGCAGCAGCAGGCAGCAGCAGGCAGCGGCTGCCCACGGCCCCACACGGCTGCTGGACCACCCTGGCCCTGCTGCTGCCAGCATAGGTGGGACATTTCCCACGGGACACAAACACAGGCACCCCACAGACCCCCAAACTGGGGTCCACACGCCGCTCTCCCAGCTGGGATGCGGAGACTGTTTGGGGAAGGGGACCGGCCCCCTCCTGCCACCCAGCAGAGCCCAGCCCCGTGCCCAGGATGGGCAGGGCAGTTCCCATCCTTCCCCCCACCGAGATCCTGAGTGGGGAGCAGGGTCCACCCGCAGCCCCCCCGGCCCCATCCCACGTGCAGGGGGGAGGCAGCCGGGGCAGGAGCACCCACAGCAGCTCCTGCCACCCTCCACCAAACCCCGGCGTCCCGGCTGCCCTCGCTCTGTACCAAGGTCTGCCCGGGGGAGCCCCGCACACCTCCCCGGGGCCCCCTGACGTCAACCGGCACCCGAGGCCGCCTCCCCGCTCCATCTGAGTCACACCTGCCTGCGCCCTGCCTGCGCCCTGCCTGCGTCCTGCCTGACCCCTCGCCAGCGTGGGGAGAAACCAGAGCACCCCAAACCCACGCCGAGCCCATGCCGCTGGGCAATAAAAATAACCCCTTCCTCCCCAGGCGCGGGGGTCCCAAGGCGTCCCCCCCGGCCCACTGCACCCCCCAGGCAGCCGGGGGCTTGGCCGCGGTGCTGAGCCGGCTCAGCCCCCGCGGTGCCCCAGGCAGGGCGGCCGGCCCGGCGGGAGCGCGGCTCTGGGGCTCCCAGCACCCGCCCCCACGCTGCTGCCAACCCCCCCCGGCAAAACCAGGCCGCTCCAATGCAAACACGTCCCACCCAGCCGCCTGCTCGGCCGCCCACAGCCGGCCGGGGAGGACCCCGTCCCTCCCAGCCAGCTCCGCCACGGGGACTGGGACAGCCCCACTGAGGGGTCTGGGGCCACTGGGCCCCCCAAAGCCCCCGTGCCCAGGGGTCCCCCGGGACCCTGCCAAGCCCTGGGAGGGGATCTGGCTGCACCGTGCCAGGCTCGGGGCCCGCAGGGACGGGGCAAGTGTCTCCCGGCTGCTTCTCAGAAACGCCGATGACTCAGAGAACGCCGCATTCCCGCCTCGCTCCAACGCCTGGCCCCGCGTCACCCCGGCCCCCAGCCCCAGGCACCCCCCGTGCCCCCTCCCCGGGCTGGCAGAGTGCGGGAGCTGCCCCCGGCCAGCCCCTGCCCCGAGCGGGGAGGGCAGCACCCCCCCGAAAACGCAGGCAAGCTGTCCTGCTCCGGTTCCTGGCAGATCCGGAGGGGAAAGGGCAGCCCAGACCGAGGACGAGGAGGGGGGGCAGGAAATGCCCCCCCAGCCCCTGCAGGCTCTCAACACGCTCTCCAGCCGGGCGCAGCTGCGGCCGACAGCTGGGTCCCACCGCCCAGACGCTCGCGCCGCTGCTCGGGGGTTTTTCCATGCCAAGGAGGGCAGAGGGCCAGAGCCCCTCGGCCGCATTCCTCTGGCCGCAGCCCCTGGTAGAGCCAGGCTGGCTGGGCAGGATGCGTCCCCCGTTCTGCCCCCCCCCCCGCCGTCCCCAGTGCTCCGCAATCGGGCAGAGGGACTGGGGGAAGGAAGAGCTGAGGCTGCAGGATCAAATGCCAGCTGCCTGCTCGGGCACTGCCGTGCCGGGGCCGTGGGCACGGCTCCCTGGAAAGCGGGGGCAGCCGCTGAGCGTGCCCGGCGGAAGGAAGCGCGGCGAGCCCTTCCAGGAAGACCCTGTGCCGCTCGGCCAGGGCACAGTGTCACCGCCTGCCCAGCAGCCGCTTCCCCAAGGCACCTGGGTGGGGAGGGGGTGGCAGCACCCCGGCCCCCCCCGCCGCCCCCAGAGGAAGTCGGCGCAGCTCTCCCTGCGCTGCCGGAGGATGCGTGACGCAGGCAGAGCCGAGCAAAGCATGAATGAGAGGAGTGGTTTCCTGCCCCCCCCTCCACCCCCCCACCCCCCCAGGTGCTGGCGGTTCCTCCTGCACAGCCCCGGCTTCCTGAATCACCGACCCAGGAGGAACCTGCAGTGGGCAGGGAGGCACGGAGCCGCTTCCCGCAGCCAACGCCGCCCGCCCGCCGCGGCACACCCGGGCTGCCGGGCCCCCGGCCCGCCTGGCACAGCCTCGAGGGGAAAACCAGGTGGCACGTCGCAGCCACCGGCCCCCGTGGGCCACCAGACCGTAGCCCACACACCTCTCCTCTGCTGTGCTTGGCCAGGAGGGACCATGGCCATCCGCCCGATGGGAGCCGTGCTGGGCATTACAAGCCCCCACAGATGCAGGGGGTACCCCAAGCCCCCCCTACTCTGGGCAGCTCCACGGGTTCCCTGGCTCTGCTGCTCCCCAGCACATCCCACCTCGCTGCCCACCCCGGTGGGGAGCTGCACAGCCCCACCAGAAATGGCTGCAGCCCTGAGGCTGGGATGTGCACCGGGACCCCCAGGGGTTGGGCTGCCAAAACCAGCCCCCTCCCACAGCTCTGGGATGGGCAGCACCCTGCGAGCAAACTGGGCTCCACGGGGCCCGGGGGACCCTGGCAGGGGAAGGCAAGAGCCAGCCTCTGGCACAGGACTCCAGGTCCAAGCTCACCCCCTTGACCCACACAGGTTAAACCAGCTGCCGAAAGTCAAGGTCACCCCGGGCAGCCAAGGGCACCGCGGGTCAGCAAAGGTCCCCACACGCAGGGCAGCCCTGGCCCTTGTCACGTCCCCACGGGGGGCACAGCCGTGTCCCCACCAAGCCCCCCCGCCCACGGGTGAGCGCAGCACAGCGTGGGGCTCAGCCCCTTCTCCAAATTCAGTGAGGCAGGTTAAAAAAAAAAAACAACACACCACCAAAACACAAAACCTTTGAAAAAATAAGCTGCAGCACTGGCCGGAAAGGAAGGAAAGAGTTTAACAGCAATAATAAAGAGACTGAAAACAAAGAAGCCAGGGCCTGCGTGGCTGGGGGTAAATTCCACCTTCGCGGCAGGCAGCCGGCGGCTGCGTGCACACCCGCGGCGGCTCACCCAGCCCTGGGAACGCTTCCTCCCCGTGCGCCGCGGGCGGAGGACCCCCCCCCGCCCATGACACCTCCCACGCTGGAGGCCGCCCCGCCAGCCGCCAAGAAACTTCACAGTTATTCTAAACACGGCCCCCGCCAGCGCCGCCCCCCGCCCCCACCCGCGCCCCCTCCTCGGCACCCGGCGCCCCAGCCCAAGGCCACCGAGCAGGCACACGGAGAACGCCAGAACACCCGGGCACAGCCAATTTCCCCCCCCAATCCCCCCCCAAGGACGGCTCCAAGGAGAGGGGGAAGAGCCCTCTGGGCGCTGGGAGGAGAAGCCGGGTTCTGCAGCCCCACGAGCCCCAAGCATGGCCCAGTGGCCCTACGAGCCCCCGGCATGGCCCTGCCAGCCCCCCTCAGTGCCCGCTGCCAGTCCTGGTCCCCGGCGCGGTGGACCAAGCAGTGCCCCTGCCTCCGCACCACGGGGCAAGCAGCTGCGGGGGGGCTGCAGCCCTGCACCCCCGGGCAGGGCCCTGGGCCACCCGGCTCCGCCGCCGACCTGCTGCGTGACCTTGAGTGAGTCACTTCACCTCCCAGCGCCTCTGCCCTCCCCGGCTGCCGGCTTGTTTGGGCTGCGAGCGCTTGCAGCGTGGGACCTCCCTGCGCTCGGTGCTGCACAGGATGACGGTGCCCGCCCCGGGCACCACCCTCAGCGCTCCCAACCCCTTCTGAAGGTGAAACCTAAACGAGGCCCTAAACACCAAAGCCTTTTGGGAGGGGAAGAGGAGTCAGGTCGCAGCAGTCCCTTCCCTCCCCCCCCCCCCCCACCGCCCCGCAGAGCCTCCTTTGTCTCCATCGGTGCCCCGGCATCAAGGCTCTCACCTGAGTTTCAGTTAAGCTTTCCAGAGCTTGCATCACCGACTGTTCTGGCCTGGACGCCTGGGACTGGAAAAAAAAAAGAAGGGGGGGGATTAACATTACAAATGCAGAGAAGGAGGGGGCGTCTGTGCGGCAGGAGGGGAGGGATGACATGTCACTTCCACTATTTCTACACAAGCCCTGAGAAAGCAGTGAAATATTAAACCTGCTGCCGTGCCCAGCCCAGTGCTGCCTCCTCAGCGAGGGCTGGGGCAGCGGAGCCGCAGGGCTGCCAGCACATCCTCGCCCGGGGCTTTAATAATAGATGGGGACGAGTGGGAGGGAGGGAGCAGCAGAAAAAGGCCGTTTACCATCAAGCCGGCCTCCACGGTGGGCACCAGCGTCAGCTTGCTTCCTTCCACGACCCCCAGGTCCTGCAGTTTTCCAGAACTGAGTCGACTGTGGGGGAGACAGATGCCAAAAGCCAGGTCAGCGCCGCCTCAGCAAGCCCCGGCGATGCACACCAATGTGGGGGGACACCAGCCCCGAGCCTGGGTGCTCCCAGGGGACCGAGCCCCCTCAAGCATCCCCACCCCCAGCGTTTCCGACACCTTGACAGGCAGGAGGGGAATCCAGCATCCCGCTGCTCAGCTGCCTCTTCCCCATCTGCCCCCTGCACGGCGGGGGGGGGGGGGGGGGGGGGGGGGGGGCAGCACACGGTGCCGGGGTACCCCTCCTCCATGCACGGTGCAAACGGGGACCGGGGTGCTGCAGATCGGTCAAGCTGGCGCTGCCGGGGCAAGGGAGCCAGCGAGGAGCTGGTCAGGGGCTTGGGGGGGGGCCGCAGGGCTTCGTGGCACAGGAAACCTGCCCACGGGAGGGTGGGTGGGAGAGAAGCTGGGACCAGCATGGGGTGGGGGAGGCGGCACGGGGGGGACGTGCCCCCCCGGACCCGTAGGTGCCGGCAGATGAACGCGGTCTGCCCCTCCTTCCCCTTCCCGATCCGGGCGGGACTCTTTAAGTTTCTCCAGGCCAGGGCTAAGCCCAGCGCGGGGCAGCCCGGCCCCACTCGCGCTCCGCTCCCCGCGGGGGGGCTGCGCAGCCCCCTCGGACCGGGCCTTTGGCAGACAAAGGACCCCCCCCTCCCTCCAGCCGCCCCCGGCCCTCCCAGCGCTGGGGGCTCGGGGGGGGCCGGGCCGCGCCGCCGCCGAAGTTGAGCCCAGAACAAAGGGCAGGGCCCCCGCGGGGCACGGCCGGGGCCCGCCGCCCACAAAGGAGCCCCGGCAAGGGCCGAGCGAGGGGGCGGCGGCCGCGCTCCGGTCCCCGGCACGGCCCGGAGCCTCCCTCCCTCCGCCCCGGCCCCCGGCTCGCCCCCGCCCGCGGCCCCCCGGGCTGCTGCTCCCCCCACCCCCCCCCGCCCCGGCTCTGCCCGCCCCGACCCGCGGAGGAATGGGGCCAGGCAGGGGGAAGGGGGGCGGGAGCCTTTGTGCGGTGCCGAGCCCGGTGCGAGGGGGCCGCCCCCGCGCCCAGCCCCGCTGCCGGGGGGGGATGGGGACCCCGGTGGGCCCCCCCGAGCCCTACCTCTCTTTGTGCAGCAGAGCCAGCCGCTCCTTGGGCACCTTGAGCCGCTGGGACAGCCGCCTCTTCAGCCCCTCCACCGTCTCCTCGGCGGGCACGGAGAGCTCATAGCGGGTCCCGGTGGTGGTGTTGATGTAGAGGTTCATGGGGGGCTCGTTCGGGACCACCTCGCAGGCGGGAGCCCCGCGGCTGCAGCTCCTGGCGCCGGGCTGCGGGTCCATCCGCCGACCTGCGGGGGGAGCGGCGGTCGGTGCCGGGGGGCGACGCAGGAACGCGGGGAGGAGGGGGGGGAGCGGGGAGCGGACAAAGGAGGGAGCGGGGCCCGCTCCGCCGCACGCCCCGGCGGTACCCACGGGAACTCCGGCTCCGCTTCGGGTCTTCCGTGCGGGGTCCGGGAGCGATCCCCGGGCCGGGCTGGCACCGGCCGGGCCCTCCGCGGCCCAGGCAAGATAAATTTAAAAATTAAAAAAAAAAAAAAAAAAAAAATCTCCCGTTCTCCGCCCGCTCCGCCGGCTGCTGGCGGGGCCGCGGGGCGAGGGGAGGCGGCGCTGGCTGCCTGCGGGAGGGGGGCGGTGGAAGCGGCGCTGCCTGCCTGCCTGCCCTGCCTGCTGCCTGCCCTGCCTGCCGCCTCCTTTCTTTCTCCTCTCCGCCGCTCTCCTTTCTGTGCGGGGTTTCTGGGGGCGGGGTGCGGGCCCGGAGGCCGCGGCGAGGGGCGGGGAGGCGCGGAGGACGCTTCGCTCCCCCCTTTCTTTGGGGCCGGACCCGCCGAACCGGCAGCCGCCGCCGCCGCGCTCTGCCGTGGAAGCGCCGACCGCGGGGCGGGGGGGGGGGGAAGTTACAATGTAGCAACGTCCCGCGGGCGGGGCCTCGCCCTCATTCACTCCGGCTCCTCCGGCGGCCGCAACCAATGGGAACGCGCCGAACGCCCAGACATCCGCGGTGGCAGCCAATAGGAATCGGGCGCAGGCTCCCCACGTGGCCCGGTGGGAGGGCGGCCCGGCCGGATTCCTCCCGCCCACGCGGCCGCGCGGCCCCGCCCCCTCCACCGCCCCCCGCGCGCCCTCGCGCCGCGCCTGGGAGCCATTCATAATCCCGGCCGCACAACAAAGGGGCCCCGGGGCAGCGGCGGGGGGCTCCGGGCCCGGCCCCGGCACAGGCGGCGGCGGCAGCGCCGAGCACCCGGCGGGGCGCGGGGCTGCCTCTGTCCGGGGAGCCGCCGGGGCCGGGGGGGAAGCGGTGGGGCAGGGGTTGGGGTGCAGAGGCCCGGGGGAGGAGGGTCGGGCGCCGCGGAGGGGTGAACGCGGGACACGGGCAGGCGGCGGCCCGGAGCGCTGCGGAGGGGGCGGTGAGCGGGCCCCCCGGCACCGGAGGAGGCCGCGGCGGGAGGGGACTGCCCGCGGGGCCGGGCGGGAGTCGGAGCCCCCGGAGCCGAGTGACGCGGGGACACTGAGGCGGAAAGGGCGGGGGGGGGGACACACACGCACAGTCACCCGCGGCCGGTCACACCCGCCCGGTCACACGCACCCACCCGGTCACCCTCCCGGTGACGCCGTTACAGCTACGGGAAGCTAGCCGGACGCGGGGCTGACCCCCGGCGCCCCCCAGCACGCTCCTGCCGCCCCCGTCCCCCCCAAATCCCGCAGCAGGGACTCCCGACCCAGTGGCCCCAGCCCCGGCTGGCCCGGCCCGGGGGGTGGAACGGGCACACCGCAGCCCCGGGGCCCCGGCCCGGCCCCTCACCGGGGGGGCCTGGGGGGGCTATGAGTCAGCAAAGCGCGGGCGCCCTCTGCCGGCCCCGCCGCGCCTCCTGCGCCCGGGGGGGGCCCGTGGCGGGGTCCGGGGAGCCCTTCCCGAGACACCGGGGAGCCGGGCCGCGGTGCGCCCCGGGGCCGCTGCCCGCCCGCCGGCAAGGAGCGAACCAGCTCGGTCAGCCCCCCCTTCCCTCGGCACGCCGGGGCTGGGGGCGAGAGGCCGCTCTCCGGGACGCGGCGAGGGCTGAGCGGGGCGCACCCCCCGCCCCCCGGGAGGCCCCGCTCGGGGTCCCCGGCAGCCGGAGCGAGGGGAGCCGGCCCCGCTGGCCGTGCCCCGAGGGCAGGCAAAGCCCCGAGTGACGGAGGGTCTCGGCGGGTGGGAAGCGCTCCCGGACACCGCGAACGCGTTGTGTCCCCCCGGGGAGCCGCCGGGCCCGGGGAAGCGGGGCCACCCCGCCCGGTCCGGGAAAAGCGAGTGAGCGCAGCCCCGGCCCGCGGATCCCACCCCCAGCCCGTCCCGGGCCCCCGACGGCCCGGCCCGCCCGCCGCCAGCCCCGGCCCCGGCCCCACTCACCGAGCCCGGAGCGCTGCCCCGCGGCTCCCCGGCGCGGCCGGAGCTCAGCTGCCTCCGGCGGCAGGAAGGGAGAAAGGGACCCCCAGAAACTTCGCGGGGAGGGTCGGGGGGTCGCGGTGCCGTGCGGTGCGGTGCCCCCGCCCGAGCGCTGGAGCCGGTCCGAGCGCAGTCCTGACGCGGAGCTGCCGGGGAGGTGCCCCAAGTTTTATCCCGCACCGCCCGGGGTGGAGCTTGGCGGGGGCAGGCACCGGCCTGGCCCCGGCACCGGCCCCGGCCCCGGCCCCGGCCTCGGCCTCAGCGGGACCCGCAGGTGACGCGGCCGCACCTGCTCCCGGGGGGGGTCCCGACCCCTGCACCCCCGGTCCTCGTCCCTGCCCTGGGGGTCTCGGCCCCTGCCCCCGGCCCCGGGTCCTGCTCCCGGGGTCCCGGCTCGGCCTCCCCCTGCTCCCGGTCTCGGCCCCCCGGAGGGGTCTCGGGCTTTCGCGGGGTCGCGGCTCTGCCCCTCCGGGGGTCCCGGTCCCGGCTCTGCCCCCGCTGCTCACAAGCTCGGCGCTGCACACGGGGCCGCTGCATCCCGCGGGCGGGCAGGGCGGGCAGGGCAGGCAGTGCAGGCAGGGCGGGCAGGACAGGCAGGGCAGGGGGGACCCGCCTCCCGCGGGCGGTGCGGAGGGGACAGTCCGGACACCTTTCCCCGTCCGGGTGCCCCGTCACCGGGGTCAAAGTCAGTCCGTGCGCAGGGAACCGATGGGCTGAGCTCTCCTGGGGAGCTGAGATTCAGAGCGGCTCCCGGTGGAGACTCTCCGATGTCTAATAGCGAGGTTGGGCCGTCCCTCCCCCAGGGATTCCCTCTGCCCAACCACCTACTTCACAGCCAGGACAAAGACTCAGCCCCATAGAATTTTTTGGAGCAGAGGAGAAGCGGGCTGTTGTACCCCCGCTGCTGGGGGGTGATGGCCCAGTGCCCTGGAGTGGAAGCCACAGGCCAGTTTCCCTCCAGGACAGGGTCTGGGGGGCCAGCGGCCGCCCCGGCCTGCCGCGGGGAGGATGCTGGGGCGATGCTGCGTGACCTCGGGCTGACGCGGCCGGGTCTCTCCCTCGCAGACAATGCCCTGGCACACCAAGACACAAAGCAGCTGGAGGGGGGATCTGGCGGCGGGTCTGCAGCAAGGAGGGGGCCGCACATCCCCAGCCCGCGAGGCAGCAGCAAAGGGGGTCCGGAGGGAGCCGGGGGGAGCTCTCTGTAGCCCCCAAATGCTGCGGCTGTTTCGCCCCCGAAGGCCTCCCCCAGGGTCGGCGCAGATCGCCGCTGGAGCCGCGCTGGGGGGGAGTGAGGCCCCTCCATGCGCAAGGAGCAGAGCCGGCCTGGGAGGGAGGGCGGGAGGGAGCCTTTGTGGCGCAGCCCGCGGCCCCCCGCCCGCCCCGGCCCCCTCCGGGCTCTCAGGGGGGAGATGAGCTCAGGCGGCTCCAGCTCCAGCTCCTGCCATTGTTGTCCCTGGGAGAGGGGCCGGGGCAGGGACGCGCCATTGTTCTCCCCGGGAGCTGCGGAGCCCCGGGCCTGCGAAGCCGCCCCTCTGGGGGCCACGTCCCCAGCTTGCTGTGTGGGGTGAGGCCCCCGGAGCAGCGAGGAGAGGGGGCAGCCAGGCCCCGGCAGGTTTGGCCCTGCCATGGTTTGGGCTCGTGCACCGGGAGGGGCCGTGGTGGGGACAAGGCGTCACCCCAGAGCCACCTCCTCGGGGACCAGGGCCCGGCCGCCAGCCCCTGGCTCACAGCCCCGTGGCCAGGATCTGCGGGGAAGGGACCAAGGGGACATCACGGGGCAGCTGCTCCTGCACTGGCCGAGACCGTGGCCTGCTCGGGTCCACTGGCAAAGTGTGCCGTGCCCCACGGGCAGGGCATCTCCTCACCAGCCGCTGCCACGTCCCCGCAGCCCCGAGGAGCCCCGTTCCTGGTCACCACCCTCCCAGCACGGCTCCATCTCCTTCCCGGGAGGAAGCTCATCTCCTCCGGCAGTCCCATGACTCCAGGAGCTGGCGCTTTAGGAAGCACGTGCAGATTTCAGGATGGTTGAAGGTATCCTGAGCCTCCAGAGACACGAGCTGGGAGATCCCAGGATTCCCAGCAGCCTAGATTTTGTGTGTTTAGTTTATTGTGTTGCCCTGGGAATAAATCGTTAAAGATTACAGTCAGACTTGGGCATAATTGCTGTGCGGTATCAGAGGCTCCTGCCGTCTCCAGAGGGAGCGTTCTCCAAACCCCGCATGGCTGAGCAGCTTGGGGAGAGACGATCCGACGAGCAAATACCTACACAAATCCCGCTGCAGGCCACACGCAGCTCCCGCAATCCGCTTAGCTAACCTGGGCCCCGCGGATTAGCCCCCACGGCAACTCGTGGCCACAGAGCGAGCGGCTCACACGCACCAGCGCGGGCAGCGCGGGTGCCGGGGCGGAGGAGAGGGGCTTACCCGGGGGTCCCGCGGGGACACTTCCCACAGGGCCCGGCCGGTGCGTGCGTCCCGGTGTAAGGGTGGACTCGGGCAGGACCGCGGTGTCGGCTCCTCCGCCTCCCTCGGCGTTGTCCCGTCCCGCCGACCCCGGCTTCAGCGGGGAGCCCTGAATCTTTCGGGGGCTGGTTCTTGGAAGTCCTGTCCCTCGAAGGAAGGGAATTCCCAGCCCTTCTTCTTTGGGGAAATCCCCCACCAGCCCCGGGCAGCAGATTTTCTCTTTTCTTTCCTTTTTCTTTTTTTTTTTTTTTTTTTTTTCCCTTTTGGACTGAATTCCTGGCTGATTTCACAGCTTTGGCAAACGGGGATTTTATCGCAAGTCTCTGCATTCCCCCCGCAGGCGCGGGGTCATGGGATTAGGGCAGAGCTGACGCCGGGCTCGGGCAGAGGTGGGGAGAGGGGAGAGGAGAGAAGAAGGGGGTTTCTCACCCCTGTGGCTGCGGAAGACGCGGGGCTGCAGCCTGGGGGGCCCCTTTTCCTCCACGACTTCTCCAGGCCCCCAGCCCGGGGAGGGGAGCGATCCCGCTGCCGGCAGCGAGTGGGAGCGTTCCCACGGGCGCGGGGCCAGCGCAGGGCTCGCACGGGGCACACCCCGGCAGGAGGGTGCAGCCGAACCGCTTCACCTCCGCGCGCCCGGTCCGACCCACCAGGCACCGCCGGCACCGCCGCGGTGGGGGAGGCGCAGGGCCGCCGGTTAGGGGGTCCCGGCTCCCCCTCCCCGTCCCCCGAGCCCCGCGGGGCCGAGCGGCTCAGCCTTAGTCACGGTGGCGAGCGGTGACTCACGTCGCCCCGTTGCGCTCAGGTGAGCCATCGCTTGCTGCTGTGAGTAAGGAGCCGGCAATCCCCACCCGCCCGGCACAGAGTCAGGCACGAAGCCCCCCGTGGCCGGAGCCCCCCCGTCCCAGCAGGCTCAGGGCTGCCTCGTGGCGGGCGCGGGGTGTCCTTGGGCAGGACGGCGGTGCCTGTGCCGGTGACGCTGGCGGGGCTGTAAACACCCAGGCGTGTCCTTAGAAACACACAATCGGCTCCATGTGTTTCCCGGCTCTCGGGGACGTGTCCTGGTGGCCCTTGGCAGCGTGTCTGGGCGTCGCAGCCTGGGGACACCACGGCTGCCGGTCCAATGCAGCCGGAGCCGGTGGCCCAGCCTGGCCTCGCCTGCCATGGCTCTGGGGCACCCCACACTCCCCGGGGACTCTGCCCATCACCCCGGCCTCAGGCCTGGCTGAGGTCAGACAAGCCCCAGAAATGAAGTCACCCCTGGAATGACTCAAGCAGCCACCCAGGCATGGGGGGCCAGGCACCCCGAGCCACCCCGCAGGTAGGGGGGACCCCAGCACCGCACAGGGCTGGACGGCTCCCGCCGGACCCCGGGATGAGGCAGTTCCCAGCCGTGACGTGCGGGGCTGGGGCAGGGGGAGTCACCGCAGAGGCTCCCGCCCGCAGCCTGGCCCCGGCCCCGGGAAAGGATGGCGAATCCCTCTGGATATAGCAGCGCCGCGGGCCCAGGTGTGGGGCCATACTTGGCTGTGCCGGGCCGCGGCCCCGCTGCCCACGGTGAGGCCAGGGCTATTCTCGGCTCCCTGAGCTCACGGTCCCCTTCGGGACGCTGAGCTCTCCGTCCCTGCTGACGCAGGGCGAGCGGCTCCCTGCCCTCTGCTCCGCTCCCTCCCTGCCAGCCCCTGGCGCTGCCGGCCCGTGGCCAGCACCCCCCGGCCGGGCGGGAGCGGAGATTTGACTCTCCCCCCTCGTCGGCCGGAGCAGCACACGGGCAGGTTGGCACGGGCCGGGCACGGGCAGCCAGCTGGCCCCAGACCTGCTCGGAGACCCCTGCTCTGGCAGCGGCTGAAGCCCCCGCGGGGCTGGGGGCATCTCCCTGCCTCGCGCCCTGCCCGGGCTTCAGCCCAGAGCCGTGCCGGGATGGGTGGGGGGAACCCTGCACCCCGGCACCGGCCACGTCCAGTCCTGCCCCGTGCACCAGCTCTGCCGCTGCCCTTCTGCCCCCGCAGCCCCTGTCTCCCCCCCAAACCCCGTCCTGCACCCCAGCCCGTGCAGGAGCCCTGCGCCGAGTGCCGGAGGCAGAGATGGCCAGGAGAGGTCCTGGCGGTTGCATCAGCACCGTGGGCGCACGCTGCCGGTTCGTGCCCACAGCCAGGACCCTCCCCTGGGCACGGGCTGGGGGCTGAGACCCCCCCAGTGGGGCAGGACCCAACTCCTGCTCCTGGGGAGCCCTGGAAATGTGGGCGTCCAGCCCCTGCCAGGGTGGGAAGGGGCACCCGGGGCACAGACCCCCACCCGTGACGGCCGAGAGGAACCGGAGCTCTGACACCCTGCACCCCTCCCTCCCGTGGAAAGCCCCTTCCCAGCCAGGCTGGGCCCCCGGCCGGACCCAGCCCCGCTCTCAGCTCAGCACTGCGTGGTTGTTTCTCAGACGCCGCGACATTTCTTGGTTTGCTTTAAATCACCGGCTCCAGGAGTCAGATGACAACTCAGCTTGTTGTTGTTGTTGTTATTATTATTATTGTTATTATCATTATTATTATTATAAATGCTTAAGCAAGTTGCCAGCCCTGGGGAGGGGAAGGACCCAGGATTTCGGTAGCCTCCTCGGGTACATGCTGAACCTCGTTCCTGGGGTGACCCAGGCTCATAAATCAGGGGAAAGTAAACCCCCCCCATCCCATCCCATCCCATCCCACCCCATCCCACCCCATCCCATCCCATCCCATCCCATCCCATCCCATCCCATCCCTCAGCTCCCGCCGCAGGGGCCGGCTGGGGCGGTTTGTGGTCCAGCCCGGGCGAGAGCGGAGGTTGCCGCCGCCGCGAGCCAGCCAGCACCGCCCGCACCGCACCGCGCCTCTGCCGCCGTCCCGGGGCTCAGCCCCTCGCCCCGCAGCCACGGCTCCCCCCTCGCCCCGAAGCTGCCCCAGCCCTCGCCCCGGCCGGGTCCCCGGGTGTTGGCATCGCCGGGGGAAGGGCAGCGTTGCCGCCGTGGGCAGGGTGTCCGTGGGAGCTGAGCGGAGGCGGCGGTGCCACCGTCGCAGACCCCGGGGACCCCATCACACCCCTGGGACCCCACAGCCCGGCCACCCCCGGGACTACGCACCCCATCATGCACCGAGGCCGTCCCAGAGTGGGTGGGGCCAGTGTGGCCCGCAATGCATTGTGGGGGGTGTAGTCCGGCTGCCCCACTTTGGGGAGTACAATTGGGGTGCAGCATCCTCAGCACCCACCCCTCAATCCTGCCCCGTGGCCAGGGGGAGCTCGGTGTCCCCCCCCGGGGGGTCCCACGGGGCACGGCTGTGGGGGGGGCACTGACAGGCAGCGAGCCCACCCGTGGGGGCCCGACCCCCCTGCCCATGGGGGAGCTCTGCCAAATCCTGGGGGATTTGGCAGAGCCGGGGCCGTGTGGGACGGATCCTGCAGAGCCCAAGCGTGTGCCAAGGGCCGGGGACAACGCCGGCATGGGGCCCCGGGGCCCGGCGTGGGGCGGCCGGCGGGGGGGGCGTGGGGTGGTGCGTCCCGCCAGGCTGCCCCACGCGCTGACACACGGGCGCACACTCAGCGCGGCGGCATCCCCGCCCCGCGCCTGCCCACTGCTCCACTTGGAGCCGCGTCAGGAATGCGGGAACCTCACCCGGGAGGGGGGCACGGTGCCAGCCTGGGGCCGCGGGCACCCCTCGCCTGGCTTCCCCATCACCGCCTTGGGGGGCTTGGGGCTGCTGCCCAAGAGGGGTCGGGGTCCGGCGGGGCGGCCGGCAGCCCCACGGCACCGTGGGTTTGGCTGCCTCTGGCGCAGCGCAGGACGGGGCAGACCCCCCCCTCTGCTGGGGCTGGCACCCACCGAAGCAGCCGAAGCCGGGGAGGAGGAAAAGGAGCCCCGCGGGCAGGTTGTGCCAGAGGAAACCCCGACCCAGCGCGGGCGGGGGACGGGAGGAGGCGTCCTCCTGGCCTCGTCCCTGCACGCGCGTGTGCAAGCCCTCCGGCGGCACCGCCCCGAACGGGCACATGCCCACTCGTGCACACACACGCGTGCTCACTCCGCACCCAGGCACTGCCACATACTCTTCCGTGTGCGTGCGCACACTGACACCCATGCACGCTCGCCCAGGTGGGTGCTGCACCCCCACCCATGCTCCCCCCCGCCCCAGCCAGGCCGGACGCTGCCTCGCGCCGTTCACACACATCCCGTCATGGACGCACGCACCCCCTCACTTCCCGGCCGGGCTGCGCTCTCCCCCCGGCCACGGTTCCTGTTTACGGTGATGGAGCCGCCTGCCCGGCCCTCCCTGCGCCGGCGGGGGCTGGCCGGGGCAGGGGGCACTGCCACGAGTCCCACCACGTGGCCCCAGCCGCGGGACGCCGGTGCTGCCGCCTCACCCCGTGCCTGACCCCGGGTCCCGGTGCTGCTCAGGGCGGTGGGACTGGTTCCCACCTGATGGTTGCACGGGGTCACCCGCTCCCCCACGGATGCGGGGCCACGGCCTATTCTGGGAACGGCGGCAGGAAATCCTGGTGGGGAGGGGAACCGGACCCCGCGTGCCACCGGCACCGCCACGGGGCCCCGGCTGCAGCGGCCGGGCGGAGGCGAAGCTGCCGCGTGTGGAGGTGTGGGTGCCCCTGACCCATGCCCCGTGCTGCTGGGCACTTGGGCATCGGGATGTCCCAGCACCCCTGGGCAGGGCTGGCGCTCGCCCTCCCTCCTGCCGGACCCTCCCCGGCTGCTCAGGGCAGGGTCGGAGCGGGGCCCCCCTGCGCCCCTTCCCCAGCTGGGGGGTGGAGGGAGGGGCTGTGCCCAGGGTTGGGGTGAGTCAGTGCGGAGCGAAAAGCAGACGGAGGAATCCAGCCCTGGGTCGGACCCACTGTGCCGCATTCCCCAGCACCGAGACACGCTGCGGGGAGACGGGCTCAGCTCATCCCCGGCACACTACCTGTGGGGAAACTGAGGCACCGACCAGGGAAGTGACTCACCCTGCACTGTGGCCTTTTAAATGCCCTGCTCTGATTAGATAATGGGCGGAAGGATCAGAGAGAGCCGAACAACCCCTCATTAAACCTTTGTCTCCCCATAGCGCCTTCAGCTCCCAACGGAGACCTTGGCCGTGCTGGGCCGGTGCTGGCGCGGCGTGGAGGCAGCCCTGCCCCGAAACACGCCTGCTCACATCCGCCGCGAGGCCCGTGTGTGCCGGGCGGTTGGCGGCGTGGCGGCGCGCGGGCTGGAGCATGCCCCGGCACCCCACGTGCCGGCGAAGGCAGGTGCTGTCCCGGCCCTGCTGCACCCGAGCCCCGCCGGACCCCCCGGAGAGCGCGGAACCGAAGCCGGCTGCTTCTCCAGCCCCTAATTCGGGTGATGCTGAGAGCACCCCGGGATGCTGCCGGCTGGGCAGCCCCTCCAGCACGGACCACGGGGCTCGGCATCACCGTTAGCCGCGGTGATGAAAGAGGCACACGTGGTGGCAGAGCTCGAGCCGCTTGTGCCGGGGAGGGGGAAGGAAGCACCGTGCCGGGACTCTCCTGCCTTTCTCTCTCTTCTCCCCTCCCTCGCCGGGTGGAATTAGCGTCCAGAACTCGGCCCCCGGCGGGGTTTGCTGTAGCGAGATTCACGCCAAGGCTGCGATAGTCCACCAGGCAAGGCCGGCATCTCGGGGCGGCCGGCACGGAGCAGCTCCCAGGCCACCATCCCGCTCTGGGGCTCGGCACCGCACCGGGCTGGGGTCGGAAGGAGCGAGGGCTCCGCCGGCGGCTGAGCTCGGCTGAGATCGGGTGCAGCAGCCCTGCAGCTGCCTGGGCTGAAAAAGCCCTCCCGAGGCGGGGGGCAGGTCCTGCTCTCCCCATGCCTGCCTCCCCGGGGGGCTGCCGGTGTGAGCGGGCAGTCACCCATGGGTGCTCCTGCGAGGGCGCTGCCGGCGGGGCCGGGACGGCGTCGAATGCTCTCTGCAGGATTAGGTTTTGAGGGGAAATGTGATACGGCAGCGATAGGTTAGGCTGCAGGAGATTAGATCATCTGTGGTTTTGGGAGCATCAGCAGAGCGGGGCTCTTGTGTAACCTCCGCAGCGCAGCGCCTGCCTCCCGCCGCCCTCCCCAGGCCACACGGTCCCCGCCGGCCCCCGCCCCGCTGAGCCCCTCCTCACCGAGGAACCAAAAATGCAGCAACTTTGCTACTGCTTCGATGGAAACCGAGAGACTCGGGAGGCCGCTCGTGCTCGGCGTGGGGTGGGTGCTTGGCCAAACAAGAGCCAAACAGAAGCAAAAGAGAAACTCGCCTCACAGCAGCCCCGCCGCCGCCTGCCCTGGCAGCCTTCAAAGCGAAAAGCATCAGCTCACGTTTTACAGGAGATGAATTTCCAAAGGAAAACGTTGCCGGTTAAGCCCCCAGCCCAGTTTCTTCCCTTTTCCTCCAGCCACAGCCATTTGCTGAATCCGGGATGAATTCAGAAAGCTCCCGGCCAGGGCCCCGCGCGATGCCCGTCACTGCTTGTCCGACTCTTTGCTCACGGGAGGCCCTTGGCATGAGCCGCTCCCCCCGCGGCCGCAGGCAGCAGGTCCCGGCAGCCTGCCGGGGGCTGCGGCATCGCCGCCCCTCTGGGTCACGGCCCCTCCCTGCCCACCCGGGACCCCCGCACCGCGGAGCTGCCCCCGGGGTGCGGGACGCCTGTGCTCCTGCGTCCCACGGGAGCGGGGATGCTGCAGCACAGCCGGTCCTCGCTCCCCAAACTGGGGCGGGGGGTAAAGCAGCCCTGGGGACTGGCCGATGATGGTTGGAGCAGATGGGGGGATGTGGGGTGCACGACCCCCCACCCCACTGACGGTGCAACATGCGCTTGTGCGCATTCTGCGCCCACACCCGGCCCTGTCGGAGGGGTCCCTGCCTGCCCTGCCTGCCCTGCCCGCCCCGCGCGCTGCGGGAGACGCTGGCTTTTCCCACGCCCCGCCAGGAGCCCGCATGAGCTGCCGGGGCCGCGTCGCAGCCCGCCCCGGCGGGAACCTGCACCCATGGGGTGCCCGGCCGGGACACGCCATGCAGGGGCTGCAGCTAGCCGGGGTCGGGGGCCATCTGCCGAGACAGGATGCGGGGCCGGACAGGGGACACAATGTGGGGAAGCGACGAGGGGCGAGCAGGGACAGGGACATCCCGCAGCCGCACAGGCAGGCTGCTCCCGGCATGCCCGGAACCCCCCCGGCTGGGAGCGAGTGGGGTCACAGCCCCTCCAGCCCCCAACTCTACCTCGGGGGTGGCCGCAGCGGCCGTGTGCCGGCGGCGCGGCGGGGACGGAGGCAGCTCTGGCTCCTCCTGGCCCCCCCGCGTCCCCTCGCCACGCCGGGCGCTCCCCGGCACCCTGCACCTGCCTGGCCCGGGGGGGCCCTGCCTGCAGCAGCCTGTCCGCGGGCAGCCGGGACGCGAAGGAGCTGGTTGGGCCGGGCGCTGGGGTGGGAGCGGGGTCCGCTCAGCCCACACAGGTGTGGCCGTGCCGGCTGCAGGCAGGGAAGCTCCGCGCCCGGCTGGCCCCGTCTTGCTGGGTGGCAGCAGCCTCCCGCGCCGCTCTCCACCCCGGGGCAGGCAGGCACACCCCATCATTACGCCCCACAGCAGCTGCCGGCGCTGCCCGGGCAGGGAGGGGGCGGCGGGGGGCAGAGCCGGCCGGCACGGCCAGGTGGGGACGGGGACGGGAGCCGGCCTGGCCAGGTGGGGACGGGGATGGCAGGAAGCCACGGCCAAGCCGGTGCGTGGCCCTCGCCTGCCAGGAGGAAGAGGGCGAGTGGGGGGCACGTGCCCCCTCCTTGCATGGGACCCCGCAGGGGCACCCCGAGGTGGCCCCGGCACGCGGGGGGAAGCAGACGGGGTCAGGCTCAGCAGCTGCTCGGGACGTGCCCCGCGGGGCTGCGGCGCACAATGACCCCATTGAGGTTCTGGGGGGGCGGCGGGGGGGGAGCACCCAAGGTGGCGGTGGCAGAAGTGACTCCAGTGTCACGCCAGGCCTCAATCCCTGCTATTTATACCCGGCGGAGGGGCGGCCGTTCGGCACACAGGCGGCCTTTGAGGGAGCGGGGATGAAAGCGCTGCCATCCCCTCCTCCCCGCCGCATGCCAGGGCATCCCCGAGGGCAGCTGGCCCCGGCCCCCCGGCTTCCCCTCCCCACCCCGGGCCCCAGCCCGGCGCCAGCCCCGCCAGGAAGCGCCCCACCGCCAGGGCCAGCCGCAGCCGCTTCCTCCCGGCCAGCCCCGCCAGGAACCGGGGAGCCCGCGGGGCTCCGCGCCCCCGGCTGCACCTCCGAGCCCCCGGCTGCGGTGGGACAAAGGGAACCGAACGGCGGATGGAGCCTCGGGGCTTGCGGGGGCTTGCGCCAGGACGCCTGGGTGCTGGATGCCGGGCTCCAGCCAGGAACTCCTTGGGAACCTCCCAGCTTTACCAAGGGCGAAGTCCCGGCACATCAAAGGCAGGCGGGGGCAGCGGGAACCGGGGCAGGAGCCTTTGGTCCCTGCCAGCGCCCAGCTCCGCCGCCCCACGGTGCTCCCACTGCCCCGTGCCGGGGTCCTGTGCCGGCACACCTGGGTCAGGGGCTGTGCCCCCCCGGCGGCGTGGCACCCAGCCCATCGCTGTGGCAACCGCCACCAGCTCCGGGTGTATTTTCTGCACCGGGGCCGCCGTGGGAACCTGGACGGGCGCCACCTCATTCCGCTCGGGCTCTCTGGGCCGCCTTTGTAGCCGGCGTCGAGCCCAGCTGGCAGCCGCTTCCTCCCCGGCCTCCCCCTGCCCCGCGTGGGTCACGGCCCCGGTTGGGGGGGGGGCGGTGGGAGGGGGCTTCGCTCGGACCCCCAGCGCGGGGCTGTGTGTCCCCCTCCGCGCGTCCCATGGCTTTGGGCCGGCTCCAGGGAAGCCAAGCGGCCGCCAAGGCTGCCGCAAGCGAAGGCTGCGCCCGCAGACCCCGGGGCCACCGAGCCCTGCCAAGGCACCTGGGACCCCAGAGCAACGCGCCGCCCCCACCGCCCCTCGTCTGGCCCTGGCAGCTCCCCGGGGGGACACCCAAAGGGGTGGCATCCCCGAGCAGCACGGTGCTGCAGCAGGGTCCAGGATTCCCATGTCCCATCCTCACTCTCCCCAGTCTGCAAGTGGCTTTCCCCATCCGTGCCTCAGTTTCCCCAAGAGAGAACCTGCCCCGGGCCAAGGGTTTGCCGCGCTCGCCAGCACAGCGCTCCGAGGCTGTTGGCCTGGGAGCTGCATGACAAGCACCGTCGTGCTGGCTACAACACCCGCCCTCCGCAACACCCGTCGGCACTCGCTCCTGCGCCCGGATTTTGGGGGGTGAGGCCGGGGAGGCTGGCGGGGCAACGGCTCCCCACGGCTCCACCGCCATCTGCCGGCAAATCACCCCAGAAATGGGCCGGGACCGAGCAGCCAGATCCTGCCCGGCGCTGTGCCCCGAGCCCAGGTCTGCCCTGCCCACGGGGATTTTCCCTGAGCCCTGCCACGCTCCCACCACGGGGATGGGACCACGTGCGTGGGAGGTCGGCGGAAGAGGAGCATTTTCCAATGCTGGAAACCGAGAGGAAAAAGGTTGCAGGACGGAACGATTAACGCAGCGCGGGTTAATCATTACAGCAGCGCTCCCCCCCGGAGAAGGAAGTTGCGAGGATACGGCCTTCGAGCCACCCAAGGGCAACGTGGCCCAAGGACACGGCCGGGCTCGCGCTGGCAGCGTGCAGAGCCTCTGCTGACCTTCCCACGCCGGGACCGGGGCCGCAGGCAGCACCCCATGGCCACGGGGGGCCGGGGAGGGGTCCTGGCCGGAGCCAGCTCTCCACCTGGGTGCCACAAAGCCTCGGCAGGGACAGGCAGGGCGCTGCCCGGTGCCAAGGGTCCCCAAGCTCCATGCTCAGCCCCTCCATTCCCCGGGGGGCTGTGAGCGGGGCTGCCTTGCACCTCCTGCAGCCCCCCCGGGCAAGCAGGTGCCCTCGGCAGCGGCAAGGGGTGGGGGGCAGCCCCTGCAGCCCCTGCCCCGATGTCGCAATGTGGGCACCCAGGACGCAGGGCAATAGCAGGGCGGCTGCGAGAGGCCAGGAGGGATCCCGAGCGCCGCGGGTTTGGGCAGGGAAAGGGGCGGCCCTGCCAGATGAGTCAGTCCAGCCGGGAGCCGGGGGAATCCTGGGGCTGCGGTGGGGTTTGGGGTTGGTGTTTTTTTTTTTTTTCTTGCAGAGAGATGAGAGCTTGAAACCTTTCCCCTGCATTCGGGATCTGGGTGGGACGGTGGAAATGCCATGTGGCCAAGCACAGGGAGGGGACGCCAGCGCCAGGAGATTCGGCCCGGCAGAGCCCGGCCCCTCTCGGAAATCGTCCCCCAAGAGAAGAGACGCCGCCGGCGCTGCTGGCAGAAACGGTGATGCTTCACTTTCCGAGCACTCCCGGCCCGGCTCCCCACCCTCCATCTGGCAGCAGAAGATGCAAGTCATGGGCGAAAGCCCTCGGTGGAAAGGAAGGAGGAGGGCGACGCGCCGGCCCCCCACCCCGCTCACGCCATTTTCCAGGCAGCCCTTCCCTCCTGCGCATTAACGTTTCCCTCTCACGCCCACCCCGCCCCGCAGCCAGAGACAAACAGATCCCAGGCTCCCCGTAATAACTCCACCGCGTTGTGCCGATGCTCCCGGCCGCCACGGCCCCGGCAGCCACGTGTCCCCCTGCTCGGAGCAGGGACCGAAGTGCCAGGGCAAGGCGCTGCCCCAGCACCCACCACCCCAAAAAGCAGAAAGACCTCTCGCCTCAGCTGCGGATGGAGGTCGCGGTCCCCAAGGGCACCTTGCCAGAGCTCCAGGGACAGCCGAGCGCCGCGCTGGTGCTGCCGCCAGCCGGGACGGCCCCGCCGCTGCCCCGAGGCCCGTTTGGGGGGGAAAGGAGGGAGGATTCACCCGCTGAATCACATCAGGGGTACAGGCATGGTCCACACTGGGGCTTGACCCCCGCCTGCCCCCCCCCCCGGCCCCGTCTGGGTCTGTCCCCACAGCACCGACACCAGATCGCAGCGCCGACGCCGAGCCGGGAGGGCTTCGCCTCCGGTTCAGCCGTACGTCTCCTGCGCCAAGCAGAGTCAGAGACCATTTTCGTGGCATCCAGCGGGACGTGACTGATGGCGGCTCCCGGCGTGGGCAGAGGGAGCCGAGAGCTCAGCGCGGCGAGCCGGGGGAGGAGGATAACGCTGCTCTCGACAGAACCAGATAATCAGCAGTGATGGGAAAGGACAGAGGCAGGTGAGGGGCCCAGAGCCGAGGCCGCAGCGGCAGGACCCTGCAGGGACCGGGCTGGGCTGCAAGGGGGAGCAGGGAGAGCCCAGGAATGCCCCCCCACATCGCCCTGCACCCCCAAACTGCCGGGCAGGGTGAGCAGGGCTGCAGTTCCAGGGCGCAGGCACTGCTCTGGTCCTGCCCGGCAGTGGCAGGGGGTCAGAGCAGGGTGTAGGAAAAAGCCCTTTCCCCACACCCACGAGGGCAGGAGAGCCCCTGCCCAGGGGCAGAGCAGCCTCCCGCAGCGCAGCGGGGGGGCACGGCCACCCCCAGGGTCCCTCGGGCACCCCGGACACGGGGCGAGCCGCAGGTGCCCTCGCTGCTCCCCCCAAACGCAGACTACAAGTCCCAGCAGGCGTCACGCCACGGAGAGCCCGGCCAAGGGCACCCGGCGAGGGGGCAGGACCGGATCCCTGCTGGCCCCCCGTCCCCCCCGGAGCTGGCAAGAGGCAGTGGGAAGAGCTGGTGAGAGGACGCTGACGGAGACACTTTTTTCCCATCCTAAAAATAGCAGCTGGCCGTTTCCCCAGCTTCCCGGCCTCGCCAACGCTCTTCCATTAGATGAAAAAAAAAAACCAAAAAAACCAACCAGCCACCTTCCGTCAGAAAGAGAGCGGCTGCGTGTGTCGAGAGAGGCACACGCACGCCACAAATAGAAACCGGGGACAGAGGAGAGTGAGAGGGAGCGGAAGAGGGAGCAAAGCCGTCCGTCCTCAGTTATTCCCAAGACGTTTTAATTAGCACTCGCTCTGACTTTGAGGCTTCGCTTATGCACGGCGTAACGTATGACCTTTAAAAAAAAAAAAAACCCAACACGGAAAGAGAGGGGAAGGGAAGAAAAAGGCACTGGAGCAGCTCAGAAACTGGGAAGTCGGCTGAGCTTCAAATAGGCTCAGCGTCAGGCACTCAGAGGCTTTTAATAAGCTACAGAGTGAGAAATTTAACACCACAGGCACTATTTTTGATCACTTGTGGAGGGGGGGAGAGAAAGACAGAGCGAGCGAGAGGAGGGGGAGGAGGTGGTGGTGAGAAGAAGAGGAGGCAGCCAAGATTACATCCTGGGTGGCAGCGCCGAAAATAGCCCTGCCCCGCTCCGACTGCGGAGCCGCGGGGAGCCGTGCTCGCGGCCCGCGGGGAGGGCAGGCAGGAGCCCCAACCTGCTGCCCGCTGACCTTTGCTGGAGCAGCTGCCCACGCAGGCAAGCCAACTCGCGTTCCCAGGCAGGCGCTGGAAGACCACAGGGAAAAGGGGATTAGAGCAAGGCAGAGGGACCGCAGCCCCGCACGCCCAGGGGCCAGCGGCTGCCTCGGCCTCCCCCGGCTGGCGAGCCCGCGCTGGGGGCCGGGGGGGGGGGTTTGCGCAGCAGAGGGAACCTGAAATCCCTCTGGAGAGGCGCGGGGAGTTCGGCAGCGAGCGAGGAGCCTGGCAGCAGATGGTGCCGTTGGCAAGACACGCATCCTCGGGCGTCTGGCACAGGCAGAACCGGCCCCTCGCTCGAACCTGCTCCCTCCCAGCGGCGCCGCCGTTTCGCGAGGTGCGTGGGGACCGGCGAGCTCGCTGCAGACACGCGAGCACCTCCCGCTTTATTCCAGCTGCGAGGACCCCACGGCAGCCTCCTTGGACGGAGCTGCTGGCTAGCAAGCCCCCAGGCAAGCAGCGACTTCAGCAGAGCAACATCATCAGCCACCCCCACCGCACACGGATTCAGGAAAGACTCCCACCACGTACGGCATCTGCTTCCCTCTCCGCACCAAGCCTGTCTCCAAGGAGCAGGGGGAGATTTTCCCTGCTCTGCATGTCACACGCGCAGTGGAAACGCAGCAGCAGGGGAATGGGTCAAAGCCCGGGCAGCTGCCGTCCAGCTGCAAGAAGTACCATGAAGAAACAGCCCAGCCGACGTGAATTCCTGCGGCAACGGAGCCGGGAGGCTGAGCAAAAGCCAGCGTTGGATGGGGCGGGGGAGTCAGGACAGGAAGCCTCTGGTACAGACCTGCGCTGCCCCGTGGATGCCTCCTCCCGCGCTGCCGTAATCCTGCTGTCCAGGTGGATTACTGGAGGTGGAGGTGGCTGACAGCACAGGGAGGGGGTTATAAAATCTGCCTGATAAGCCTCCCGTAGGTGAATCTCCCACGGGAATCCCCAGCCGAAGCCCAGGGCAGTGCTGGAGGTACACCTTCCCCGAGCGACTGCACCCCGGCAGACCCTGGCGTGGGGGCAGGAGCCTGCCCCCGGGCACCCAGCCACCGGCGCAGCACAAGCTGCAATTTGCTGCCTCAGAAGAAGGTGACATGCTACGAGACGGGATTACATTTCCTTTTAATTGATCAGAGAGTTTTTTCCGCCTCCATTTGTCCTGCACCATCTGTACAATCGGGGAAGCCAGGACAAGTAGGACAGTCTGGGGTTTCTCTACATCGACACTGGGATTCCTGCAACACACAGAAGCAGAATCGCTTTTAACGCGGGGTGGGCTCGGCAGAGCGGTGGATACTGATCCGAGGGCTTGGCCCTGTTAAACCGCTGCGAGTAAACAAGAGCCACCGGCTCTCTCAGGCCTGACCTCACGGGCCAAAGAGCACAGCGACCAGAGATCAGGGAGATAGCGGGGGAGCCGCTGCCCTGCTGTACCCGCTCCAGGGAGAGGCCGACGTAGAGGCTTTCGGTGACTCACCTGCCAGGCGCAGCGCGCACGCTGCCGCAGAGTAAGTCTCCCAACCGCCGGCACGTGGGAAGAAGAGGGACGAGGCACAGTCTTTGCAGGGTAGAGGGAAAAGGGGCCACGAGGTAAGCAGCCCGGCCTTGCCTCCCCCGAGACAGAAGTTGTTTGTTTTCGGTGGAAGGGAGTGTATGCGGAGCAGAGGCCACAGAGTGCTCTCCCTCCGGGGCCCCGGGCATCCAGCCTGCTCCCGAGCTGCCCGCTGGCGTGGCCTGTCCCAGCGGGGACCTGGAGGCAGCAGCGAGGCCCCACCAGTGACTGCAGGCTCCCAGCCCGTCCCGGCATCAGGCCGAATCCCGCGGCACCGTGCGGCGGCGTGGCACGGCACGGCACGGCACCGGGCCCTGCTGCCATCTAGCGGCTCCGGGTCGGCTCCGGGCAGGGGCCCCCCACGAGCCCCCCAGAGCTGACGCCCGACCACGGAAAGGGACAGCTCTCGTGTCACTGCTCCCTGAAACCCAGGCACAAACCCGTGTCCGCCCCCGGGCAGCCCAGCAGGTCCGGCTGCTGTAAGGAAGCTCCCTATGGGCAGCACGGAGCAGGGACTCGTCTCCAGAGCAGGTCTGGAAATCTCAGCCAGGATATAGGTGACATTTACCTTAATTACTCCAGGGCTTTTACAAGGGCTTCATTAGCTTCTACTTTAATCTGAGCTTCTGCTTTAGCTGCTTCATCGGATGCTGCAGCCATCTCTGAAACCGCCTTCTCCAGGTTTGATTTCGCAGTCTGAACACAGAGCACAAGGAATGTGTCATCAAGAGACCACCGCAGGACAGGCGACTTGTCCTGCAGCCCTTGAGTCACTCCTCTCCCTCCCCTCCCTTCACTGCAGCCGTTGGCCCCGTGGACGGGGCTCCACGGACCCACTTACACGGCTGCGTTGGCAGCAGACGCCTTATCAAGGGGCCCTGCTGGGGAAAAGCTGTTCCTGAGACTAAGAGGGGTGGGAAGGGGCAAGATCAGCATCTGTCTGAGGGGAGGGAAGTGGCCTGGAGAAGGGTTAACGACTGCGCGGCTTCCTCTCCCCACAGCCTGTGGAGAGTTCACTGAGGAGGAGCTCCGAGCCTTTGATCCCAATCAGCGGGCGATGGAGAAGCTCGGGGTGAAGGCGCAGCTCCTGGTCTGGCCATGCTTTCCGCAGCCACAGGAAGCTCCTGAGACAACCACCCCACACGAGAGAAGCAGGGAACAAATCCCACTCCGCGAGGGAGCCCGGCTGCCAGGGCCTGCCCGGGGGAGGCAGGGCGCAGCCCGGCCCACGGGGACCGGGGTACTCACAGCCAGATCCAGCATGTCCATCGTCACCGCCTCCTCCGCCAGCACCTGCACGGTGGAGTCCGCGTGGACCGTGACAGAGCCACTGCTCACTGCAAAGGCACCACAGCGGGGGCAGGGTCAGGCAGCGCCGGCAGGGCTGCCAGATGGGCCTCTTTTGGGGGTCCACACGCAGGACAGCACTGGTAAGCTCATTCCCGGAACCTCCACGATCCCTTTGCCAAAATAAAACCTCTCCCCCCTCCTGTAACATTTCCCAAATCCCGCAGGGACTTGTTTCCTACCAAATGGGAAGCTAAAGCAGGGGATGCTCCCAGAGAGCGAGCGGAACCAATAAAACCTGACCCCAGGGCCTCGCACTGAGCCCCATCTTCCAGGGCAGATCCCCGGCCCCACAGGGCAGCCTCCAGCAGCCCCTGGGAAGCCGGGAAAGCAGAAGTGCACCAGAACACACCTTGATCGGCCCTGAGAACATCCCCCCGATGCACACTTTCCTTGCTCCCGAGCTCCGCCTGCTTCACTCACCGAAGTACTTGGTGGCTGTGCCATCCTCAGCATAGACTGTCACAACTCCCGGTTTGAGGACCTGCAGGGTGGGGACGTGAGAGGCCAGGATACCGAAGGAGCCGGTCAGCGTGGGCACGTCCACCTGCTTCACGTTGGCGCCGTTGTAAAACACCTGGATGGGGAGAGCAGAGCAGATGGAAACAGTCCGTCGCCAGGAACGGAGGGGAAGGAGAGAGGTGGCTCCCCCAACCCTAGAGAGCTGAGGGATGCGGTGGGCAGGCTGCTCGCACCCCGAGGGAGCAGCCCCGCTCCCAGCGGCTGGCAGGCCGCGGGGTTTAACACACAGCAAGGTGTGACCAGGACAGCCTGAACCTTCACAGGGTGGGAGCGGGACCGGGCTCTGGAGGAGGGGTCCTGGCAAACGGAGTGGGAAAGCGCTCCGAGCCTGCCGAGAGGCGTGGTGGTGGCGGTGGCAGGGAGGCGGCACATGGAGACATGAAGTCGGGAGTGGGCGAGAGGCGAAGGGTGCAGCTGGGAGAAGCCTGAGAAGAGCGTAGGGAGACCTTGACGCCAACCGTCACCGCTCTGATGGGAGTCAGCGATGCAGCCTCCCTGCGAGCGTCCCACACAGCTCTGCCAATGCAGCACAAATCCTGCCTTGCAACACCGCAGCCCTGTCCCGAGCGCCCTGCCAGCGCCTTGCCCCGGGAGAGCGGCAAGCCCAGCTGCCCCCGCAGCCCTGGGCATTTCGGGGGCAGGCAGAGGCCGTGCCCCACACCCGGGAGCCGTGCCAGGAAACCGCGGCGGGGCGGCAGCGCCGGCAGCTGGGCAGGGCCCAAACAGCCACATCGGCTCCGGCAGAAGAGCCGAGGCTGGAAGAGCAAGAACGTCACCCCGCGGGCCCCGGCAGAGCTGCAGCGGGACCCGAGCGCCCGTAGGGGCGGGAGGGGGAGGGCGGCGGGAGAAAGGGGCGGCTGGCCGGCGAGGGGGGGCTCGGCAGCGGCGGGCGAGGGGCCGAGGTCAGGGCCAAGGTCAGGGCCGGGGTCAGGCCCGGCGCAGCCGGTGACAGCACGGCAGGAGCCGCAGGGATCACAGCGCACCCCCGCCAGCCCCAGCCCCGCTCCTGATCGAGCCCAGCCCCGGGAGTCGTCCCCAACCCCACCGCTGCCCCCGGCGCTCGCTCCCGGCCCGGCCCCGGGCACGGACAACCCCGCGGGGGGGCGGCAGCACAGGCCTCGCCCCGCCCCGGGGCCCGCAGCCACCCGCAGCCGGCACCGGCCGCCCCAGGCGAAGCGGGGGCGGCCGAGAGGGCCGGGGTCGGCGGGCCGGGGCCGGGCCCGCGGCCTACCTGCGTGGGCGAGGCGAAGGTGAAGGCCATGGGGACGGGCCCGGCGGCGGGCTCGGCATAGCCGCGGGCACGGGGCGGCGGCAGCGCCGGGCGGGCGGCGAGGCGCAGGAGGAGGCGGCGGGCGCGGAACATGGCGGCGGCGGCGGGCCGGGGCGGCGGCAAGGGCGAGCGGGCGGCGCGGGGCAGGCCGGGAGGGCGGCGGGACTACAGCTCCCGGCCTGCCCCGCGCCGCGCGACTACACGGCCCGAGGGGCGCCGGGCGCAGGACGGAGGTGACGTCGTCGGGCGGGGCTGCGGGGGCGCATGGGAGTTGTAGTTCCCGCGCCCCGCCCGCTGTTTGTCCCGTTGATCCCGGGCGCCGCTGCGGGGCGAGGGGGCCCGAGGGGCAGCACCGCCCCCCCCGGCTCCGGCCGTGCCCCGCAGCCTCGTTGGCTCGGGGGGCCGGGCCCGCCCCGCGCCCTGCCCGTCCCGCCGCGGGGGGGCCGGGGGGCCCCAACCTGCGACCACTCCCGGGGCTGCGGACACCTGGGGCAGGAGGGGCTGGGGGCTGCGGTGGCTCTGGTGCAGGCAGGGCTGGTGCAGGCAGAGCTGGGGCAGGGAGGGCTGGGGGCAGGCAGGGCTCTGGGGCAGGCAGGGCTGGGGCAGGCAGGGCTGGGGGCAGGCAGGGCTCTGGTGCAGGCAGGGCTGGGGGCAGGCAGGGCTCTGGGGCAGGCAGGGCTGGGGGCAGGCAGGGCTCTGGGGCAGGCAGGGCTCTGGGGCAGGCAGGGCTGGGGCAGGCAGGGCTCTGGGGCAGGCAGGGCTCTGGGGCAGGCAGGGCTGGGGCAGGCAGGGCTCTGGGGCAGGCAGGGCTGGGGCAGGCAGGGCTCTGGGGCAGGCAAGGCTGGTGCAGGCAGGGCTCTGGTGCAGGCAGGGCTGGGGTCAGGCAGGGCTCTGGGGCAGGCAGGGCTGGGGTCAGGCAGGGCTCTGGGGTAGGCAGGGCTGGGTGCAGGCAGGACTGTGGGGCAGGCAGGGCTCTGGTGCAGGCAGGGCTGGTGCAGGCAGGGCTCTGGGGCAGGCAGAGCTGGGGCAGGCAGGGCTCTGGTGCAGGCAGGGCTGGGGGCAGGCAGAGCTGGGGCAGGCAGGGCTCTGGTGCAGGCAGGGCTGGTGCAGGCAGGGCTCGGGGCAGCCCCTGTCCCCACGTGACGCCCGCGCCGCGCGGGGGCGGCTCCGGTTCATTCATAAATCCCGGGGCCGCCCCGCCGCACCGAGCGCAGCGGCGGCGATGGAGCCCCGGTCCCAGTTGTAGGTGAGTGTTTGGCCCCGCCGCCTCGCGACAGCCCCTATCGCGACAGCCAGAGCCGGTCCAGCCGAGGGAAGCCCATCACGCCCCACCGCGCGTGGAGGTCCCGGGGGCTCCTGCCTCGCTGTCACCGGTCCTGCCTGCATCCCTGCCTGCATCCCCGCCCCACAGCCCTGCCCCACAGCCCTGCCTGCATCCCTGCCTGCATCCCCCATCACCGGGCTGGGGCCGGGGGGGCCGTTGCAGCCCGGGGGAGCAGAGCAGGTCCCTCCACCCCCTAGCCCAGCCCGGGCCCCGCGGGGCGCACGCACGCGTGGGGCGCAGACCCGCCCCGGCCTTCCCGCACCCGCTCCCACGGGCGCACACATGAAGGAGCGCAGCAGCACCGGGGTCCCCCGGCCCCGACCCCCCCGCCCTGGGCACCGGCAGCGGGCAGGAGCACGCCCCGTGCCCCCACGCGTGGGGACAGCCCGGGGACCGGCCCCCTCCTCCAGACAATGGCCGTCCTGTTCGCGCCGGGTCGCCATGGAGACGGGATTCCTCCATGATGGGGAACAGGAGGGACATTCTTCCCGCTCACCCCGGCCCCCCGCCTCGGGCCAGAGGGTGCCCCCCGGAATCCCGCCCGTGGGGCGCCCGTCCCGCGTGCAGCCGCAGCCCACTCACCGGCTTCCCCGAGCCTGGGGTCCCCCCACGCCCCCGGCACAGCAGGGGGCCAGAGGAGGGACCCCCCCTTCTCCTGCCCCTGGGGGTCGTGGGGAGGGGTGGCGTCACCCCGCCCTGTCCCGCTCGCCCCAGCAGCTCAGAGATGCCTGAGGGAGGGTGCAGGTGGGGGGTGTCTGACCCAGCACCCCGATAGCCCCCCGAGGGATTCGTACGCTGCACCGTGGCAGGGCTGCCCCCGGCCCTGTGCGGCGCAGGCGTCGTGGCTCTCGCCGCCCGCCGTGACACGGTCACCCCCGGCGCTGCCCCCGCAAGCGGCTTTTCCCACCCGGCCACGGGCTCCATTCACATTTTTCGCTGACCTGATTTTGAGCAGTTTCCAAGCGCCCCGGCCAGCACAACGCCCCCCCTGCCCGCCACCCTGGGGGGCTCCCCCCGACACCAGCATCGCCCACCCCAGCTCAGCCCCAGCCCCCTCCAGCAGCCTGGGACACACAGACGGGGACACACGGACCCAGCAGGAGCTGGAGCTCGGCAGCCCCTGGGAAGAGCCAGAGCCCCCCTGGGGCCGTGCTGGGCGGCACGGGAGGGCTCGGGGGTTTCAGCCGGGCATCCAAAGGCTGCGGGGGTGTGGAGGCGTCCGTCTGTCTGTCCGCCTGTCCCCTGGCCCCAGTGGCTCTCGCTCCTCAGGAGCTCGGCCCTTCTCCATCACCCATGGGCCCCTCGGCAGCCCTGCACGGGGACAATCCGGTGACGGAGCTGCTGTCCTGCCGACTCTGAAGCGTCACCTATCGCGCTCCAGTGACACCCACGCCAGTTCCCTTCACACAAGGTGTGGGGCGGCCATCTGCCGCCCTTCCCTGCCGAGGTGCCCCCAGCGCTGCTCCCCCCCAGCTCCCGCGGGCAGCCCGGACCCTCGGCAGCGGTGCCTGGGTGCTGGGGGCTGTGTTTTGGCCCCGTGGCTCCCTGGGGACAGCAATGCTGGGGCGGCGCGATGTCACCTCCTTCCCAGTGAGCCATCCCGGGTGGGACCCCAGGGCAGGGTCAGGCCCCCCGGGCCAGCTCTGGCCACCAGGACCGGCCACCACTCGGCCTGGTGTGGGGAGCACGGCCTCCCTCCGCCGGCTGCCGGCGTGGGGCTCCACGGGCGCAGGGACGGGGTCTGTGCCCCACGCGAGCCCGGGAGGCCCCGGGGCTGGGCGCAGGGTGGTAGCGGTGCCCGTCCCACCCCAGGGGCTGTGCCCGGCTGGGGGCGAGGGGGCTCCCCGGGGAGGGGCAGCGGTCCTGCCTCCTCCTCCCCATCCCTCCATCCCTGCATCCCTCCCTCCGGAGCCACCTTCCCTCCATCCCTCCTGACCACACCCTCCGCCCCTCCCTCCCTCCATCCTCCCTCCATCCTCCGTCCTCCCTCTGACCACACCCTCCCTCCATCTCTCCATCCCGGTCCCTCCCTCCCGGTCCCTCCCGGCAGCTCCGCACCGCGGTGCCGGGCAGGGCCCGGGGCCGGGCAGGACCCGCCGCCGCCGCCCCCGGCCCGGCCCCGCCGCCTCCCGCTGTCTCCCCCCGCCCCAGGACGCGCTCGGGCCGGGACGGACCATGAGCGATGACCCGACACCCTGGGACAACGCGACGGAGAGCGTCACGGTGAGCGGGGCCGCCCTGCCCACGCCGTCCTCGGGGTCCCGGGGGAGGGTGGGGATGCCCGTGCCGGCGTGGGGCAGTGCCGGGGAGGTGTGGGGTCTGCGTGGCTGCCGTGGGGCTGGGGTCTGCGCCCGGGTGGGGACAGCAGCGGCCACCCAGCCCCGCTGTCACCCACCCTGTTCCACCAGTCTTGGGGGTGGGTGACACCTCTCTGGGCCCTGCACAGCCCCCCGAGATGCTCTGCAGCCCCCCGAGATGCTCTGGGTGCTGGGGTCCGAGGGGTCCTGGGTGCTGCTGCCAGATCAGCCCCTCTCCCACAGCTGGCCGGGGGGTACGAACACCGGCCCCCCGCTGGGGCAGGGCTGGGGTCCCGTTCCCGCTCCCGCTCGGCGCGGGGGCCGCGGGCGGCTCTGCCCCCCGGCTGCGGTTGCCTTGGTGAAGGCAGGTCCCCGGAGCCGGCAGCAGGCCCGGGGGCGGCGGGGGAGCACGAGCATCTCTGGGGAGCAGCGCTCGGCATCAGCCTCAGTGCGGGAGGGGGCTGCCCCGGCACCGCGGTGAGGCAGGGTTTGGGGCTGGGCTGTGTCCCCCCCCGGCGCGTCCCCAGCGGTTCAGCCCCTGCCGCCCTGTGCAGGCGGTGCCCGGCGAGGTGTCCCCCCAGGATGGCTACGTGCTGCTCCTCGCCCTGCTCTCCATCTTCATCGGGGGCACCCTGGTCCTGCTCTCCAGCATCCTGATCATCTGCCGCCGGTGCTGCGAGGCCGACCGCCGGCACTCCAGGTGGGGATGGGCCGTGGGGACGAGCCATGCCGCTGTCCCTGGGCCATGTGGCACCGCGAAGGGGGCCGGGGTGCCGGCGCGGGGCATCGCTGACCCTCCTCCCCCCGCAGAGCCAGCGATGACCCCGAGAAAACCAACACCACCTACCTGGACGACTCGCAGCCAGCCCAGGGTGAGTGCCACCGCGGGGCTGGGCTGGCACTGAGACCCCCACGTGCAGCAAGTTTGCCAGGCCTCAGCAGGGGAAGCTGGGATGCACCACGGCAAGGGGGGGACCCTGGTTGCTGACCCCCTTCTCCACAGATATCACTATTAAAGTGGAGGACCCCGACTGCCTGTCGTCCTCCAGCTACCGGGATGTGGAGAGCGAGCGGTTCCTGTCCTCCAGCTCCTCCACCGCCCGCCGCGTCTCCTTCAACGAGGCCGCGCTCTTCGACCAGGGCAAGAAGACCCAGGAGAAGGGGAGGAGGTGAAGCTCTGGGCTGGGCTGCGGGGGGCCGGGAGGGGCCGGGGCCCCCCTCCTAACCCGGCCTGCCTGGCAGGTACACGCTGACGGAGGGGGACTTCCACCACCTGAAGAATGCCCGCCTGACCCACCTGCACCTCCCGCCGCCCGCCCTCAAGATCGTCACCATCCACGAGTGCGAGTCCAGCGAGAACAGCCTGGCCATGACCCCCCGCCTGCTCCCGCCCAAGCCCGGCTTCGCCATCTTCCAGGTGAGCCCCCAGCACCCCGGGGGACTGGGGGGACCAGGGGGGTGGAGGGTCCTGCAGTACCCCATGGAGGCACCGCTGGACCTGGGGTGGGAGGCTCAGGGCATTGCTGGATGCGGGTATGGGAGGTCCTGGGGTGCAGGGGCCCCCTCCTGGTCCCCGATCCTCGTGCAAAGCCCCCTGAGCGTGCTCTGCCTTGCAGCCCCCCGCGGGGGCCCTGCCCCAGCCGGCGCTCCCCAGCCATGCCGTGTGCCCCAGCTCTGCCCTGCCCGGGGACACCTACAACTCCACCGTGGACACCAGCTTCACCGAGGCCAGCCCGTCTGCCTCCTCTGACTCCGGGGAGGGCCCCTCGGTGAGTGCCAGGGCGGGGGGGGGCCACAGGGCCGGGACCGGGCAGGGGAAGGGGCTCTCTACAAGCCCCAGGGATCCTGTCCCTGCCCCGATCCCCCACCGCAGGGCCGGCCCCGCGCCCTGGAGGGCTGCCTGCCCCCCTGCTCCGTGCCAGGGCGCTGGGGAGAGATGTGGGCATCCAGCTAGAAACAGGCTCTGCCCCCCCCCCGCCCCGTCCCCGTCCCCTGCCCCGGGGGACATTTGTGCATCTGCTGCAGCTGAGCTTGGCAGGAGCTGGAGAAAGGAGCCGAGCTGGGGCCGGGGGGGCTGGGGGGCTGTGCCTGGAGCTGAGCGGGCACTCACGGTCCCCCCCACCCCCCCAGTTTGCAGCAACGCCCAGAAGCGGGAAGGCGGCTGGGGGGGGCAGTGCCGGCCCCGGGGAGCCCCCCCCGGCCCCCGCGCAGGGCACGGTCCTGCAGTTCTTCACCCGCCTGCGCCGTCACGCCAGCCTGGACGGGGCCAGCCCCTACTTCAGGATCAAGAAGTGGAAGCTGGAGAGCACCCAGCGGGCGTCCAGCCTGGACACGAGAGGTGGGAGCCGCCGTGCGGGGGGCAGCGGAGGGCCCGGGGCACGGCCCCGCCGGGATGTGCCGGGCGGGTGGAGGTGCACGGGCAGGGGGGCTCACCGTGCTGGGATGCGGGGTCCCCCCAGCCCTGCCCTGCGCCCCCCCAGGGTCCCCTAAGCGGCGGCAGTTCCAGCGTCAGCGGGCGGCCAGCGAGAGCATGGACCAGGAGGACCGGGACCCTCACCAGACCGACATCATCCAGTACATCGCCCGCACGGACGACGTGGCCTTCCACCCCGCGGGCGGCCCCTTCCTGCCCTCCCCCACCAGCCCCCCACCCTCTCTCGGCAGGTATTTTTCAGTAGATAGAGGGGGCAGGGACGGGCGAGCCGGGCACCGGGGGACCCCACGCTGCCCCGTGCACGGGGGGCTCCTGCCTTTGTGCAGCTTTGGTGGGGCAACCAGGGGCGAGGGTCTTGGGGTGAGGGTCTTGGGTGAGGGGTCCGGGGAGAGTCAGTGATGGGGAGGGTGGATCGGGGCAGGGTGGTGGGGACAGCACGGGGGACTGTGTGGCACTGCCGCGAAGCCTGCGGGTGCTGGGCTGGCATCTCCCCTGTCCGCTGCTCGGCCGTGACGCCGGGGTGGTGCCCGCAGGCTAGAGCCGGGCGAGGGGGGCGCGGGCAGCCCTGGCGAGGCCGGCGTCCTGGAGCAGCCCAGCGCCTACCACGACATCTGGAGCCTGCGCGCCTCGCTGGAGCTCTACGCCTCCTCCGAGCGGAGCAACGACCAGGACTCGGTGCGCAGTGACGGCGGGGACAGCGTCTCCTCTGCCAGCGGCATGCCCCCCTACCCCTCCTCCTCCCTGGACGAGGCCGAAGGCCCCGAGGAGAAGCTCTGGGGTCGGCCCAAGCCGGAGGAGTCGGAGCCCGGCACGCGCAAGCTGCTGCAGATGGACAGTGGCTACGCCTCCATCGAGGCGCCCAGCCGGGGGGGCGAGGAGGGGCCCCCCAAGGACCAGACAGCCTCCGAGAAGCGCATTTGCTTCACCAGCGCGGGGCGGAAAGGCACCATCTTCGAGAGCTTCGAGGGCCGGGAACCAGAGGAAGAGGAAGAAGAGGAGGAGGAGGAGGAGGAGGAGGAGGAGGGGAGCACGGCCCGGGGCGCAGCGGGTGGGGGACCCCCCCGTCCCCACAGCCCCCTGGCCTGGTCCCCGTACGGGCAGATGTTCCCAGGGCGGGACGCGCTGCCCCGGCGGGACTACAGCATCGACGAGAAGACGGACGCCCTGTTCAACGCCTTCGTGCGCCACGACCCCCAGTTCGACGAGTCGCCGCTGCGGGGGAAGCACCGCTCCCGCACCCACCTCCGCAAGCAGTGGCAGCACGCCAAGCAGTACAGCGACCCCGGCGTGCGCTACCCCGCGCTGGAGCGGCACCGCACGCCCCTGCGCCGCGGGGACAGTGCCAACTACCCCCTGGACGCCCGCTTCCACAGCCCCCTGCCCCGCATCGTCAGCGCCGGCGATGAGGAGGCGGCGGAGGCGGCCGATGGGGTTCCTCCCGCCCCGGCGCTGCCGGACCCCGAGATCCAGGTGATCGTGGAGGAGCCCGGAGAGGTGGCCCCTGAGCCCAAGGCTGGCTCCGAGCCCCCCGGGGACGACGACTGCCCCGGCCCCGGGAGGTGCCTGGGGCTGGGCTCCGGTTTGGAGCTGATGGACAAGATCGCCGGCAGCCTGGAGGAGCGGCTCTACGGGCACTTGAGGAAAGCGGGAGAGAGCACCGAGTGCACGGTGGCCGTGGCGGCCAGCGATGCCCCCCCCGACCACAGCCCTGTCTAGGCCCAGCACGAGGGGGAGAGACCCCGGCGCAGGGGGGCTCGGTCCCCACCAGGGTTTGGGGCTCCATCCCCTTCTGCTGCCGGCGTGGGGACCAGCCCGGTGCCCGGGGCACCACGGGAAGGGGTGGCCCCGTGGGAAGGGTGGCCCTGGCATGGGAAGGTCAGGAGGGCGCGTAGGGTCCCCTGGCAATACCCCCCCCCACTGTGGGGGTCCGGTAGCGTGGGGTGGCCGAGCCCTCTCGCTCCCAGGAGCGAGGTGCCAGGCGGAGGGTCCGGGCCGGGGGTGCCCGGGGGGGGGTCGGGGCGCAGAGCGTTGGCCGGGAGGTCAGCGAGGAGGGACTTTGCTAATAAACCCCCAAACCCAGCTGAGGCCTAATCCTTACCTCACGGCAGAGCGGTGTAGCAGATACGCTCTCCCCTCTCTCTCTCCGGTTTTTTACAAGCAATAATGCCTCCCGTCCTGCTGGGGAACGTCCTCGCGAGGAAGGGGCCGGAGCTGGGCATCCCCCTGGCCGGCCGGGGGATGCTGTGGTGCCGCCCTGGCAGGGGGGACAGTTATTTGGGGAGGGGGGACTCGCCTCCTTGTGCCCACGAGCCGCCCGGCGCTGCAGGGAGCCTGGGATCTGAACTGGAAGCGGGGGCCTGGGGCTGCCGTGCCGGGGCAGGAGGATGCTCGAGGGGTTTGTGCATCCCCCCCCGGGGGCACGGACAAGCCGTGGGCCCCCGCAGCAGCATCCCAAGGGCCGGGGAGGGTGGACCAGCCCTGGGGCACCCCTGAAAATCCCCCCGTAGGGGTGGGGGCTGCCCCCGGTGCTGCCCCTCTGCCCGGGCGTGCAGGGCGAGAGCAGAGCGTGGGGTCAGGCCAGCATGTGCCGTGGGTGACCCCCGAGTGCTGCGCCCCCCCCCCCCGCCCCCCCCGGGAGCTCAGAGCTGGGCTGGAGGCGTTCAGAGGATATTTATTGATTTTTACAGAGGTGGATGCTGCTGCTCCAAGGGAGGGGTTTGCTTTTTATTGGGTTTTTATTTGTGTTTCAAAGGATGGGGGGGGGGGAAGGGGAAAAAAAAAAAAAAAAAAAAGCCCAAGATGTGTTACCTGGGAGACTCGGCAGCGGGGCAGGCAGGGCACGGCCAAGGGCCCCCCACGGCACCCCAACCGCATGCGAGTAAAGAGGCCGGGTCGCTCCTTCCCTCTGCAAAGTCTCTGTCCAAAGCACTAACTCAGTCTACAACTCAGCCTTTTTAAGTCTATAAACAAAGGAGAAAAAAAAAAAAAACAAACAAAAAACCAAACAACTGTGACTTTTCTGAGCTTGCTTCTTACCTTCCACCCCCGGGGACGGCGTCCTGCCCTGCCCAGAGCGGCTGGGGAGGGCAGGGGCCCGCTCCTGCCCCGGCATCGTCCCCGCGGCTGCTCCCAGAAGAGCCTGGGGGGCCCTGCGCCCACCCAAAAGGAGCGCAGCCCCCAGAAGAGGGGCTGGCCCGAGACCCAGCCCACGCCCCCCACCCCGCTTGCTGCAGGAGGAAGGACATGAAACCCACCTCACTGTTTTCACTTTATTTTTTTTTTTTCTTTAAAAAAAAAAAAAAAAAGAAAAGAAAAAAGACAACGAACGCACCCGTTCCCTTTTCCGAGCCCTTTTACAGCATGCAGGTTTAATAGAGTTTTGCTTTGTCTTAATACCTGGTTTTTTTCCTCATCTGGTTTATTTTAAACACATCACGATGTGTAGGAATCTCTAAATATACCGCAAATATAAACAAAAAAAAAAAAAAGAGGAAAATATATAATATATAACAGTAGTCTAAAACATAAAGTGCACGGCAATGGCTTTGCACGACTTCTACACAGCCAGGGTGGGCACGGCCGGGCCCAGCGGGGAGAGGGGCGCAGATCCCACCGCACCCCGGCCCTGCTCATCCCACCCTTCCCATCGCAAAATTAAAAACAGAATCAGTGTCTTGATTGGCAAAGAGTGATTGGGGAGGAGGGGCAGCATCTTCGCAGTCAGAGATTTCATCTTCCAAGGTGGAAAGTGGGATCTGGCCACCATCAGCTTCTGGTTCCTGGCGCTGTCCGGAGCGGGGGGGCCGCAGGGAAGGTGGGGGGCGGTTTCCTTAGTTGGTTTCCTCTGGTTTCTTTTTGGATCGCAAGCACAGTCCGCTCCCAGGAGAGAGGCAGAGGTGGGGCGAGGACGGGGGATGCGGGCTGGCCCCGGCCCTGGGACGCTGTTTGCAGGAGAACAGAGAGGAGGGGGGGTTAGGCGGGGCTGGTGCCAAACGGGGGGGTGCAAGCCCCTGCTGCGGCCACGGGCAGGTCGCACCCTGCGCCAGGTCTCCCGACAGTGCCGTGCGGATGGGAGGGAGAGGGGGCCTGGGGTCCCCCCTCTGCCCCCCGGAGGGGTGGGCACGCTGGTCCTTGGGCCAGGTAACCCCGGACCTGCCCCTGAAGCTGGGAAGCAAAAACCCAAGGGGAAAACGTAGTCAAGGAACCTCATTTATGCCAAGGAGAGGGGAGCGCTTTTTTGCTTTCAAAGGTTTTAAGGCGCTGACTAAAGGGGGGGGGGGCAGGGCAAGAGCGGGTGACTTCCAACGCGGCCGTCCCCGCAATGCGTGCGGGAGGAGAGCAGAGGCAGCGAGCGAACCAGGCTCCAGCAGCCAGCACGGACCTTCTCCTTCCCGAAACCGCTGGGCAGCTGCCGCGGAGCCCCCAGGCCGGGTACCCGAGCGGGAAGGGGCGAGAGCAGCAGCAGATCCCCGGGGAGACCCAGATCCGAGGCATTTGCTTGCCCATACAGTAACTCCCCATGCAGGTGACTCACTCCCAGCTATGAATTAAAGATGAAAGCTGCCACAGGGGCTGAGCGCGCGGGTCTGACAGCTGCAGGGGGAGGATCGGGCTTTTATTTCTGGCTTTTTTCACACCACAAAGCTGGTCGTGATCCAAACAGATAACAGAGCCTCAGCCCCACAGAGCGCCGGTGACGAGCGCAAGCGTGAGGCCGGGGGTGGATGAGCGCTGAACATGAGTCATTGCTGGCTCACTTATGAATGAGGGGTGGGAAGAAGGGGACAGGGCTGCGGAGCCGAGGAAAGAGCCGTAAGGAGAAGGGGGAAGCAGGGAGGGCGCTCAGCTTTCCCGAGGAGGAGGAAGGGGCTTGGGCATGGCAGTGGCCCGGCCATGGGTGACACGGCCACCTCCCAGACCAGGGGAGAGGTCCCATGGGGGCCTCTCTCAGGGACACCTCTGGAAACATCCCGGCGCTCAGCATCCCGCTGCAGCCCAGCTCCTCCGCATGCCGGAGGCTTTGTGCTCCCCCGAGTTGGGAGCAGGAGGGAGCAGAGCAGGGGAGAAAGCGGGGGGACTCCGGTGCCAGGGAAAGGGGTTGTGACAACACAGCCTGACTGCAGCCCAGGAGGGGAGAAAGAATTACGACAGCAGCTCTCGCCTGACTTGGCAGCGGCTTGCAAGGAGGGGGTAGAGCAGAGCCGGGCAAGCAGCAGAGCAGGGCACAAGGAGGAGGAAGCACACGGGGGTCCCCACTGGGCTCTGCACCCCCCAACACTGCAGGGGATCCTGGCTCTGGATGCCAGGCACATTTGCACAGGGCTGCTCAGGACCCAGACCTCTCCCCTCTCCACATCTGGGACTAGAAAACACCCTTTCTAGCTCCCTCCTGCTGCCCACGGTTGGGGCAGGCACAGATGTCCCCCCCCCACCACTTCCCTGGGCAGTCACCCAGGGCGGCCACCCCCCCGCGGGGACCGGGCTGCCCGTACCTGTGCAGAGCGCGGGGGCTCCCGCCTCACTGCTGCTTGCAGGTGGAGAGCTTGCGGATCTTGCTGCTGGCAGAGCAGGCTTTGCGGGAGGGGTTGGAAGAGGCGCTCGCCCGCCGCTCTGCCTTCGATTTGGTGCTCAGCTGTCCCGTCTCCGTCCCGTTCATGCACACGGCCTTGGGCAGCCCTTTGCCGCGGCTCTGCCCGTTCTGCCCTGCCTCCTCCTCAGGCACCTGTCCTGCAAGGGAAGAGAGGTGGTGAGGCAGAGGGAGGGCAGCGGACCCGGAGCATGGCCTCCACCGAAGAGCAACCCTTCCCCTCGCTCAGAAGGCACGCTGCTCCCGAGGGAAATGACAGCCCTTTTCTACACCTTTGAGGACCACAGGAGAAGCAGCTCAAACGGGGGATGCGTGAGGCAGGGAGTCCGAGGCCACGTCTCCCTCCCTGCTCCCACTGAGGACTGGTTTTACCCCTGTTTCTCCAGCACACAGCAGCTGGTGGTCCCCAGCACACAAGAGAAAACCTGAGGCAGTGAGCAAGAACCATGGGCACGGCCAGTCCAGGCCTCGAGAACGGCGTGCCCCCTCTTCCCTGGGCAGCCGCCATGCCCACCCTGAACCCCCAGGCAGCAGCCCGGCTCCTGGCTGGGGAGCAGAGGGGCAGCAGTGGAGGAAGTTACTCCTCCTCCTCCTCCTCCTCCCTCCTGCTACCTTCTCTGGAGGAGGGTGCAAGTCCCAGCCCCATCCACCGACCTGCGGAGCACCCAGGGGCCTGATGTGTTTGTAGAGCAAAGACCCATCTGCTTTCGCAGCGCACGGGAAGGACTGCTCCGCCTGCGGCAGCACGGCCACGTCTGGCTGGGCTGAGGGCACTGCCCGTTCAGGCAGCGATGCAGCAGCTCAGGCATGCCACCGTCCCCTAAAGGGGACACCCAGACGGGAGAAGGGCTTCAGATCAGCCCCTCTCCCCTCCTCTGTGGTCCAGCTCAGCGTGACTCAGCACAGCAGATGAAGAGCCATTTCCAGAGGCATCTGCCTGCTGCCATGGCTGGACCGGGGCTCCGGTCACGTCCATTCACCCGGGGAGTGACAAAGGGCCCCCCCCGGCGCAGCCCTGGCCCGGAGCGGGAGGGGACACCGCCGCACACGCAGCCCAGCGCTCCCATCGGTAACGCGGCGCATCCCCCGGCCAGACGCAGGGCTGATGAGAGGATTCGTCAGGTTCCCGGCTCCCCCCCACCGGATCCAGCCGAGGCAATTTCCTTCCAGCAGGAACGTCACGCTCCAGGGCCCTTCAGTTATGACTCAGAGGTTTGAGTAGAAGCGAAGGCTGTAAGACGATTATGTATAATTTTCTTTAAAGGATGCTCAATCCTTTCTCCGCCAAGGCCGAACGGCACGTCATCTCTCTGTACTTGCGCCAATGATCACCCCACCACTGCTGAGCTCGGGGAGGAGGGGGACACAGGCGGGGATGGGGGCGGTGGGAGAGCCACTTCTCCTCTGGAGATCAGCGAGGTCCACTGCGGACCCCGTGCTCTCCTCTGCCTCGCCGCATCCCTCCCGGGTACCGCTGCGGGTTCCCGTCCACTCTGCTCCCGTCCTCCATCCCCGCACGGCTCTTACAGGGAGCCCCGCATGTCCTCCGTGAGTGAAGAGTCATTTGGGAAACAAGGGGACATGGAGGTCACCTCGCTCAGACAAAGTCACCTTCAGCACCCACCTTCCTCTCCCTGGAGGGCTCGTGCTCGTGGGGAGGGGGATCAGCCTCGCTGAACGCTCGCAGAGACCTGAAGCAGCAAAGGCGGCAGGAGCCCGGACCCAGCACAGACCACGGCTCCTCTGACCGGCTTTGGTAAAGCCTCACTGGTGCAAAGACCGGGAGTAAAGTGCAGGCTGCGACAGGGCAACACCCAGCAGGCTAGAGCAAAAACGCATCCTTGGAAATAAGGCAGCAGATTGAGCACTTCCATGGCCAGGCACGGCCTGGCGCAGGCTGCGAGCACCAGAGAACCAGGGTTGCTCACCGGGGAGTGGACTTCTCCCCCTAAAAGCAGGCTTAGCTGCAGAGCTGGGCTCAGGCAGGAACTACCTTGAGAAATTACCCTGCTGATTGATCTACAGATCAAAGCAGGCAGCTCTTCAAGCCAGTCAGCTGTGCTCCCGGCTTGCTAAGAGCTTGGGAGCACCTTCCCGGTGCCGTGGTTTGGACACTGCAGCACGCCAGAGCTGAATCTCTGGCCAGGCAAAACGGGGTGAAGTACTGCTGGTCTACCAGAGGCTGGGGACAGGGGCCCAAAAACAGCGCGAGAGGGAGGGTAGGACAGGTCTGCCTGTTGTAGGGAGATTCCAGGTTACAAGTGCAGTTGATTCCCCCACAGACCCGCTGGTGAGCTGCCCCTTATACCCCTCCCCGACAGCTCCACCAAGTCTTGATACAGCTCCTCGTTACTGGCTTGTTGCCGCTTACCTGAGCGCTTCTGCCTCGCCAGGGGAAGAGACAAGGATCGACTCGCCAGGGATGGCTCCGGGCTTCGTGCACCCAAGCCTATCGCTGCCAGAGCCGATGGCACCCACTGCGCTCCCCAGGGGGGGGCTGTCCAGCCTTGCACCCCCCGAGAAACAACAGATCAGCTCCTCGTACAGCTCACCACACGGGACGGAGGTACCCTGGACATCTGTCACTACCTCGAATACTTTCTGAAAATGACTGGCAAGGTGAGAGGCTCAGGAGCACGAAGCAGAAACGCCAGCCATATCCGGCTGTGCGCTTACAGACCTGCTATCGATCTGACCGGCTTCCGAGCCCTTAAAAGGGGGTGACTTGTTAGAGCTTGGACACCTCAGCCCTTTCCAAGAGCCCCTCCAGAAGAGGGGGACACACCTCCAGGGATGGGGCTCTCCCCAGTGACTCGGAGCAGAGCAGCTCGCCGTGGGTCAGGCTGCAGCCCGAGAGCAGCGCAGCCCGGCCAGACCCCGCACCCGGAGTTCAGGGTTTTTCCTCTTCTCCCTACATCCCAACCGCACGTCTGCAGAGCCTCAGATAACCCCACTCAGAGCAAAGCTGAACACTTATCCTTCCCCTCCCTCAGCTGAACTCAGGCCAAGTCCATTAACATTTCTGACTGGGGAGGGGGAAAAAAAAAAAAATCCAAACAGTTCATTTGTCTTTTGTGTGACTCTTCCCTCCTCCCCTCCCACCCTGCTTGAAAAGCACAGTCCCAGGAGTCTATTATGGATACCAAGGAGGGAGGGTGAATTGCAAGCTAATTTTACCTCCTTCACCAATGACAGCTGCTGACGTTCAAATTAATGAAAATAAAAATTCAACATGGGATGAAGTCTTGGCAACTGTCTGCCCACGCGGAAGCCAGTGACCCAGTGCCGTGTCTGTTCGAACAGCTATATCCTACCTTACCATTACCAGCTGAACAGTGCTAAAAATAAAATAAATAAAAGGAGGGCTGAGAGAGGCATTGAAAACGTGCATGTTCATCCTTGCCACCTCTCACATTTCTTAATGGCTCCATCCAGCTCATTCAGGCACAAAAAAGGTTTCAAAATAAAACCATGAAGAGCTTTTGAATTGCTGTGTTTGTCAGACACAAACATGCATACATGATTTGCAGCTAGAAACGCACCTTTTCAAGCACCAGGCTTTACTTAAAGACTCCAGTCCTGACTTTATTTTCCAGCCTCAGACAGGAATGCTAAGGAAGCAAAACAAAAAAAACCAGAATCGAGCTATGCAGCCATTTGCCTCTGCGGGAGGACTGGGCTGCAGCGGAGGAAGGGGTTAACGGTAGGGGAGAAAAAAGCAGAGCACAGCCTTCTAAATCTGAAACGCAGCACAAAAGCAACAAGCAAGATGCTTACATCCATTTATTGCATATGCTGCCTCTCTCCAAATAAGAAGGCAGCCACTTCTGGAGAGGATGCTTTGTCACGTGCTCAGTGCCACAGTTATTCTCTCCTCAGCACTTCCCTTGGAAGAGATGTTTAACACCGATTGAACCAGGGGCACGTAACATTTAAAGCTCTCTACAGAGCTGCATAAATCTTTAAATAACCCTTTAAAAATAAAAGCACATTCTCAAAGCCCCTTCTTCCTCTGAAGAATGCAAGATTTAATGAGGTTCCCCCTCTTCCCCTCCCAAACTGAACACCCACTCCCACCTGTGAGTCACTTCTGCTCCTGCTCTCGCTGCCCAGCAGAGCCACAACTGAATTGATCAGTCACTTACAAGTTTTTTTAAATTTTTATTTTAATATGGCGTCACTGTTAGAGATGTAACAGTCGCATGGAGCTGAGCAAGTTCAAAAGGATCCTGCAGGAAGACTCAGGTAAAAAAAGATTAACATTTATTCTCTATGCAAGCTGCCCCCCTGCCTTTGCAAATGCCACGCAAGCCCACCGGAGCATACTGTACCCACGCTAGGCTCCCCCCTCACCCCCACTCCTCCCGTGAGCTTGGTGGGTTGCACTTCTGGTGGGGGGATTTCTGTCCATCTGTAAACTGCACCTTCGTATCCCATCTCACCAGCCCGTTACCCTTTTTTTTTTGTGAAGGGATCTTATTTTAAGGCCTTATTTTGAGGGATCTCTACAAGTCCTGTGAACAGCTTGACCTCCATCACAGACTGATCAGAAGCTGTAGGCTGAAGTAGAGAGAATGATCCATCACAGCGGACCGGTTCTCAGCTGTTCAGTGCTTAAGCCCAAATCAAATCTGTTCCTGCCGGGTTTGGGGGCACACTGGACTATCCTTTCTGTCCTTTCTAGGGCAAGCCAAACCAGAGGCGATTTGTCTAAGGGAGAGGAATTTGTTCCATGCTCAAATATGTTCCCAAAGAGCCACATGTGTTCAGACTCAACGAGCTACCTAAGCCTGACAGTGACGGCTGCTCAGGAGCAGCAGGAGAACATCCAGCATAGAGAAACCCTCCTCCTGCTCCGGATGGTTCCCTGGGGACTTCCTGAGCTCTAGCCCTTACCTGGACTGCTGTGTTTGATAGCCCCCAAAGAATCCACCCTTCACGGATGCACTCAGTCACCAACACTACAAGCACCCGAGTGCTGGGAAGAGGACATTCAGACTGGCTGGAAACAACGCTTTATTTTACTATCTACCTAAGCAATTAAGCAACAACTCTTAAAGTAACGGAAAGGTTATTTTATCCACCAGTTAAGTTAAACCAAAATCATGTCCAGCCCATCCACCCTGGCTAACTGTAACATGGGAAGCGCTGGTCTATGGGGCCACAATTAGCCTTTAGGTCTCAAATCCCTCTGAAACAGCACAAATTACACATGAGAACTTAAAAAATCTTCCAGTAATTTGCCTGTCATCTTCTGAAATGACAGCTCTTATTTGGGTTTAAATGCTGCTGTTTGCATTAGGAGGGTATAATAGCTGATATTACCATTCTGGAGATGATCTCCCACTATCAGAGTCACCTGCCTGTGTGTGGGGGTACATCCACCTCAGCTGGCAGATAGACATGGCTGCTGCAGGAGCACCTGCACCAGCACAGGCCAGGCTCCCGGCCGCGCACGGGGCAGTAACGCTGCCCGTGGGATGCGGCCGCAGCCACCCACGGCCGGGGGAGGCCTGGGAGCGGATACCGACAGTCCAACAGCAGGAAAGCGTGCACACGTGGGCACAACGCTTCGCCCACTCAGGGCGGAGGGCTCAGCGCCAACCCTCACCCGACCGAGAAGAGGATCTCGCACACTCTGCTGTTCTTCAGAGGAAGGGCAGAGCATGCTGTTTTTCCAAACGCAGACGATAACATGCAACACACAGCTGCAGTGCCGCAGGCCAGAGACCCTCAACAGCAACCAGGACAGACAGCTCTGTCCTGGGCCTGCTGGACACACAACCACTCTCTGATGTTGGAAGTCTACCTAAGCTTCCACTTTTTAATCACACTGAAGTGCATAAACCAGACAGCAACGCAGGCTAATCACCTGCGTTAAAAAGAAACAAAACATTTTAACTTGAGTGAGAACAGACAGGAATACATCTTCTGTACAAAGTCATTCGTGGGGCAGGTCTGCAGGAATGGGCTGGATTTCACAAGCCAAGTAACCCACTCTGAAAGGGGTCACAAACTGCCTTCCTCTGCAGCGAGCTGAACCCCTACAGCTACCCTTTGCCTAAAAATACAAAGAATGATTCCCTTGCAGAACAAGGTTATCTGCTTTGGAAATAACACAACTGTCCTGGAGATAGGTAGGATCCTGATGAAGCTTGGGGGAAGCAAGGAGATGATCCTGCACTCTCCAGCCACTGCAATTAGCTCAGGCCATGGAAAGCCCAACAGGGCAGTAGCTTTGGGGCCTAGGCTAAGCTTCACGCTCCTCTTCTGCGCCCACAGCCGGTGGGAGCACGGCTTCCTCTCCAAACACCTCGTCATGACTGCTCAGTGCTCCGCTCCGTCCTCTAAGCCCTGCCTCAGCTTCCTCCTCTGCAGCTGGGAACGCACAGGGAAGCAACAGAGCACCGTTAGAGACATGCACACGCTTATTCTCTAGACTGACGCCCAAAAAAGCAGTAACAGACTGTCCTGTGGGCTCTGGGGTTGGCTGCGAGACAGTCAAGTGCTAAGAGCAACAGATCTGCTCTCACAGAGGTTATCATCTTGGAAGGCTGGCTCTCCAAGGGAGGTTCTGGGCACACACAGACCAACCATATCTTCCTTCTGCCTCTTGAAGCCAGTTCAGAAAGGAAAATGTAAAATTAGAAAGGGATGCAAGTGATGCTGGTTATGGATTTTCAAGCGTGGCAGCCTCATCATTGTGCTCAGGCCCCGTTGTCCGTGACGGGGCTTCCAGCCCCAACATTTCTGCAGAATTACATCTCGGGCACTTATGCATGGGCTGTTCCCGGCGAGAGCTCTTGCAGAGGAAAATGGCTAACCTCTGACAACAGGGAAGGCATCTGGCAAGTCCTCTTCTCTCCTGCTTCTGTACTTAGAAAGGCCCTAGCAATCAAGTATGTGCTTCAGTGAGTCTATCACATTTTTAAGAGGATCCCTCCTTTGAAAAAGCCTCCACTAAGCTGTGAGGAAAGGCTCGGCCCTGGTCAGATTCTAGCACAAAAGTCTGCAGGATGTAAGAAGAGAGCAAAGGACAGAGCTCTGCAGGTCACCCAGCTGGCACTGGGACATTAGTTCTATTAGAAAAGGTTATAAATTACTCGACTGTCACCAGTGAATCAGCACTTGGAAATAAATCTATTTCACTTTGATGAGACTCCCTTCATCTTGGCAGGCTCCACCTCGGACCCACCTACATATCCGTTTGGCTGAACATCTGAACGGACACCCTGTTGGGGACTGTTACCCAAGGATGTCATACAGCATGGAGCGAAGCGCTGGCTTAGCGAGTTGGGCTCAAAGCAGCCTCTCCCCTTCTCCCCTTGGAAGCCAATCTTGTTTCAAGTTGGTGCCCAAAGAAATTTTGAGCATTGGGTACAATTTGAGGCTTATTACAATTCAAGGCCTGACACTATTCTTCCATGATAGTGCTTCAGAAAAGCAACTGCTGCCTAACCAGGAAACCAAGAGAAAAACAAGGTCTTCAGGTGCAAGATTTGGTAAAACCAGACCTTGCTTTTACTCAGGTCCACAGAAGCCCACCAGGCCGTCATTAAGGAAAAACTAAAGCAGTTTGGTTAGTCTTGAACTACAGAAACTAGGGCTTTCTCACAAGGAAAGCTCAGTTGCAGGTACCTCTAATCACACTGCGGTAAAGTAAATCAACATCCCTACAAACAGTACTTGAAACCTTCCTTCCAAAACAATTAAACCAGGCTGGAGCAATTAATCTAGAAACTCATGTTCTGTTGATGTAGGCAGTGAGAACACAGGCAGCAAGACAAGGAAACTGCTGCCTTGATACAGTACCGCTGCTGCAATGCCTGTAAAGCTGAGCAGTCTTTGTCTTTAGACTTACCGCAGACATGCCCTTCAGCCTTCTGCTCACAAGCTACACGGCTTACAGGTACAGAGAGGCCAAAGAAGGAAAGCTACTTGATTACCACCACTTTGTAAGAACTGCATGGTTAAAACCACACACGCCCCTGTACTTACTGGTTGTTTTACCTTACAACAACAGGAAATCCCTAATAAAGAAAGAAGCAAGCCTGTAACCAGACAGTTACCAAGACTGGAGCAGAAAAAAGGTCTCAGTGTAAGGCTACAAGCACCCTTCTTCTCCAGATGTGCCATCTACTCTGAACACTGAGTCATTTTAGGGCTCTGCTCCAAAATAACTTAGTCTAGCAAAACCAGCCAAAAGAATTAAATGTGCTAAACAACAGAGTCCAGCAGGAGCAAGCTATTACTGGATGAAGGCAGGAAATTGGCATATGGGTAACACACAGAAAGGGGCATCCTGGTTGATCAAATAAAGGACCAAGGCATCCGGAGCATCGTGGCTCGCTCACTATGCGTCACTCACACCACTTAATAATCAATAGTCTCCTCCACTGAAAGGATTATTCAGACCTCAAGGCCTTTCCTAAAAAGCTTTAAACAGACAAAAACCAAAAAGCCACTTCTGCCCTACCCATTCCAGCATCATTCTCTCCTACCTGGTACTGTGAAGTCCTGAGTGTAGATGATATCATCTTCAATGTCATACAAGTCGTCATCTTCTTCCTCATTGTAGCCATGCAGATCTTCCAGATAAGGCACCGCCGTCATACTTCTCCACCTGTCCTTTGTTTCTGGGCTGGGAGGTATGGGCACCAGAGCCTCTGCCTGAGCATGTTTCTTACGAAACCAACTGCAAAGAGTCCAAGAGCAGAGTTTCATCAGTACAGCTTCGCTTTTCAGAAGGCATGGAGAAATCCTTGACGCTACGAGATGGTCCCATTCCACCCCAATATTCAAAGGTATGTGCAGTTTGCTTTTGGAAAACTTCCTAGCCAGTTTTATGCCACTGCAGGTTTTTTAAATGTGTAATAACCAAGAGAGGCGAGCGTCAAGAAAGGCAAGTCTGTCGTGCTGACAACGCTGCAGGGACACCAACAGCAGCGTAAGCCACTCCACAAGGTGCTCCATCCACTGGGTGCTTTGTCAGCTAAGGAGAAACTAACAGGTCTGCTTGGAAACGGAGTGCAGGAACGTTTTCCCCATCACCAACTCAAGGCCAAACTACCTACCCTTAAGTCAAAACACATTATTAGAGCTGCTAGAGCTCCTGAGTTGTATTGCCAAAGCAAGCAGGGAAGGAGAAACTTCTATCCTGAAGTTGAGGCTAATCCAGCGCAACAAGACAAAAGAAAGGTTGCAGAATGTCAATCTAAGGAGAGTGTTATTTACTCACAAGCTCCTTTAACAGGCAGTTTTCAAGAAGACCACAGCAAAAATGCTTATAATCTTCTTATCCCACCTCTGTCTCAAGGGACATCTGTTACCATTAAAACCAGTAGCCATAGTGCTACCATCTGCCCAGTAAGGGATATCAGCTCTGAAAGCTGTTCTTAATCAGATCAAGAATCCAACAGGCTTACATCACATCAGCATCTCAGAAGCCATATGGGTGGCCTCTTTCGTTTTTATCGTACTCTCATAGCAGGGTTCCGACACCAGACCGTCTCTGGGACATCTATCAGCACTGCATGTAGGCACCGAAAGTTTTCTAGAAAAGTATTGCTAGAACCTCCGCACTACCAATCCTCTCTTGAATGCAGGTGTGAACAGAAATTCCTCCAGACCTAGGAGGAACTTTCCAGCCCACACACCTCCTGCTGCTCCTTGCTCTCCCTGCAACATGTCCCACAGCAGGGAGAATCAGCTGCCTATGGCTAGCAAACGAAAAGGTCAGGCGATGGCCATCCAGTCGCTCCCTCCCCGATAAATGGTGGTGTTCTGCTGCCGAAGGTGGTGCGCCCAGCAGCTGGCTGTCCCTGCTGGTGGGGAGGCTGTCCTACGGAGCACTTCATCAGGCTGTTACTTATGCCTTGCCCTGGAGGGTGATTCTACACGAAGGGAGGGTCAGAAAGCATCAAAACCTCCCACATTTAGAACCATCTCCTGAACTGCAGCCTGCTTTCCTGATAAACTGTTGAATTGGCACTGATACCAACCGCCCTATTTCTACGCTGTGGGCTGGATGTCACTTACGCCACCGGGACCTATTCTTCCTGGTCTTTGCACAGTAACAAAGCAAAACTGCACTTTTGTGCTCACCTTGCTAAATATTATGTAGATGCCACTTACCTGCACAAAGGGACATTCAGAGTCTTTCACAACAGGAGGTAGCCTAGAAAGTCTAAGCCTTTTTCCCCTCTCAAAGTTTACTTTAAGCCACAAAAGGGTGCTGCTTTAGGAAGCGACTTAAGGTCTCTCTGAAAACACACCTCAAAAGCAGAGCAAGATCTAAAATTATCCCCTCACGGCATATTCACTTCTTTGCCTGACGACTGCTGCCCTAGACAAGCCTGATGTGACACGAGTGCTTCCCCCTCCGTAGTTCGCACGGGCATCCAGTAACTCCTGGCTGATAACCACTGAGGAGGGCCTGAAGCCAGTCACCAAAGAGCTCTTACAAACCTGAGCCATCTGTTTTTTTATCACTCCAGTTCCAAATTCATTTTAGGAAGTAAGGGTTGGATGCACCTCCCGCACAAAAGAATGGTAACTATAATTTTGTTCCAGTCTTACATTGCTTTGACAGTAGGCCTAAAAAAAAAAGGGGCAATCTAACAAAACTATCCAGCAAAAGCTAGGAGTTAGGAGATAAACAAATGAAAATGTAGCTACTGGATCAAATCAGCTAGGATTCAAAGGGGGGGTGAACCCTTATCCAGAAACCCCGCTTCACAATTAGCATCCCCAAACCGTTTTCTCTGTAGTGATTGAGTTTTAAAGTCAGCCTGCTGCTCTGAGGAAGGCAGTATCTTGCCGTTTGCAGTAAGAAAGAGTGAAGTAGTCCCGACAGCCTAAACGTTTAAAAGGAAATGTATTTTGGTTAATCACAGAACATGTCAACGTCATGCAAGGAATCATATTCCATCCTTGCATGCTTAGTCTGAACGGATGCACAACGCCCCAAACAGTGATGAGGTTGGCACGTTCCAGTTACACACCGATGTGGATCTACTGGCATTTCTTCCACGGCCATACCATGACTATACTGGAAGCTGTGGTAAAAGCAGCGTATTTTAGGAAAGTGACCTGAACGCAGATCTAATTTGTCAAGTATGACCTCTGGTGCATGAAGTGGCATTACAAGAGTTAAGTAAAATGTCATCCCAGCTACTGGGCTAGCAGGAAGTGAGCACGTCCAGCATAACTAGATTTTGGCCAACAGTTTTAGCAAATCCTGTGGATGGCTTCCTTGGTGATGTGCATGGCACACAGCACTCCTAATTGGATCATTTGATTTCCTTTCCTTGGGAGGCTGCTTTCATCAAGGAAGTGACTGCCAAGATAGCAAGTTCAGCCTAGGCTGATCCAGCCTGGCAGGATCATCTCGCACAGGAACAGAAGACCCAACACAGCCACCAGCTATTTTTGCCAGGGGCACTGGAGCTAGGGGGACCCAAACTAAATGCCAGGGACCTAAGGAGAATGGAATATACAGGACAAATGAGATCAGAATGACTGTTATGAAAAGGAGTATTTTAAAGGGAGAAAGCCTAGAAGTCTATAGCAACTAGTGTTTTTATTTTGCTGTATTTCAGCTCTGCCTCTTTCTTTCCTTCTGTCCTACTTACCAGGAGAGTAAAAATAGGTTTTTATTAACAGCAGAAACCTGAATCACTGTACTCTAGTCATAATGATTCCATCCTCTGGGAGGTGATTTCAAATACTTGCATATGCATATATGGTAATGAGGATATAGAGTGAGGAGAGAAATTCATTGAAGTTCTAAGAAAATCAAAGACCTCTTGGAAGGTGCCTCAAGCAATTCTGTACAGAGTAGCAGAGTATTTCCTGGCAAGCAATGTTCCAGCAGGGACAGAGATCCTGCTTTCTGCACTGGTGCTAAATGTTATTAGTGAAGATTTGCTCTTCAGCTGAGGACCACTGGCTCCATCAAATGCCCTAATCTGGCTCAGGAAGCTACTGGCCACTGACTAAGCCAGAAAGCAGCTACTCTCCCACAGTGCAACTCTCCCATCGGTCAGCAACGCGGATGAGAGAAAGTCCCTCCTCACCCTGCCTTCACCGCTGACCCTGAAACACTGGGTCTGGATTAGAGTACTACTGACAGAGTGCCCTATTTCACCATTTACTCCCAGTTTCACTAATGTTTCCCGAGCCAACTGCCCTGGCACAAACATAGCCATTTACCTGGTGCTCGCAGACCGACGCTTTAACCCTAAGGGAAAAGAAAAACTTTTGCAGATCTCAAAAGTGCCCCTTGTCCAGAACATCCCTTGGAAGAGGCAGATTCCTCCCTGATCTGTGAAACATTTCTCAGCCACTCCCAGCCCTTTGAAACAGAGTGAAGGGAGCAGTAGTAAGAGATCATTTCTTACTACTTTGCAAGCTTGTTGAGAATGTCTGCAAAGCACAGAAACTCCAGACAGCAGCAGCACAAGTATAAAATTGTGATCCTGCCAGTTAAGAAGTGGCATCCAGACGGGTTGCTATAATCTACAGGGAGATAAGGCAGCAAGGGTCAAGGACTGAATGAAAAAAGGAATCTGGGTTGACCAATGCTTAATGAGCCTGTCTGGTTTGCAGCTTCCAAGATCGAATTTCACATCAGAAGTCATCACTCTGCTTTTTTCAAGTTCTGGTATAAGCAAGGTTAAAATAAGAATCAGTAAGCACAGCTGCAGCTTCCAAATACTTACAGCTAATTCACTTCCCATTCTAGGTCACAAATATTTCAGTTTGCTTGTTTCGTATATCGACAATTTTCTCTGAAACCAGATGCCAAGCTGCAGATCACCACCCTGCCAGCAAGGATCAGTTATGAACGATTCTCCACCTTCCATGATACCATGTAAGGGCTTCAAGCTTACTGGAAGGTCACCGTCACCACAAGAAGCAACTAACAGCATTCCAGTTTAACTCAGTACTCTCGCAAACGCGGAAGGCACACAACAGTATGCCCCGGGGAAAGGCAGCACATGCTAGCAATAAATATATAGCGGCGTCCCTGCAATCACTGCTCCAACTCCTGTAATATCAAGAGATGTCCAAGTTCTTAAAAAAAATAGAAATGAGGAAGAAAGAGAAGCAGTTTTCCCCTGGGTGATGCTAGGGCCAAAGGTGAGATCCAGACTCCTACGAGGAGAGGTGTTCTGTGCACAGATGGAGACTCACATTCCTTTAACACGCCACACACAGTTGCATTATGAAACTGATTTGCAGAACGTGGGTAGAAGAACCAAAGATTCCTTCCGTGTGCCTGCCACAGGGAAGGAAGGCAGACCCAGGTGCCTCAGCAAGAAAGGAGAGGAGGAGTGCTTTTTTTGTGCGTCCCACCGAGGGGAGATTACTGCATGACACCACGGACAAGGCATGGGAAAAGCCCGTGAGTATACATGCTGCAGCAGAGGTTAAGGGAAACCCCTCTCACTCCCTTAAATGCAGGCACAGAAGTCAAGGAGCACGCTCGGCACCTGCAAAGGAATCTACAGTGGCAAACACACACAGATTTCCAAGGGCTCCAGTACCCGGGGTTTGAACAGCACGGCAGAGCATCCAACAGCTCCCCTCCAAACATCTCGGGTGAGCAAAAGCGCCCGGGAAGGTGGCACGGCAGCCTCCAGGAGGTCAGGAGGAGACACTAGCCCAGCAGGTTAATTTGCACCTCCACTAATAAAAGGTGGAAGTGCCTTCCCTTTCTTGCTATAAACTCTTGCAATCGTATCTATGACTGAACAAATTAAGTGTGACACTTCTGGAGAAGGAAGGCAAGATGGTTGCCTTGGAAACAAGGGACAGGGGTAGAATTCTGCATCCACTTCATCACTTTAAGTGCTGCAGCAGGGTCAGTGAATTAGTTACAAAATGCAGTATACGAGCATTAAGCCCTTCAGCAAAAGCACGGGGTAGAGAGGAGATGGTGAATAATCTATAGGGAGCAGGTGGCTAACTCCCTGGCTCTTGGCAGCTTTTCTTCACTGCCCCATGCCCCCACCCCAGGAGTACAAAATATTCACAGAGGTGAACTAAAAGTGTCAGTTTTCCATTGGACATCATCCTATCCAGATCCTTCTGGGAAGAGCAGGTTTCAAGGCTCTCTCATTGTTATTCAGGGGTCAGCTTCTGGCAGTTCATAAACTCTTACATGACAGGCTGAGAGAGTTTTAATTCATTTCAATTTACAACTCGTAGGTCTGCACTGCACAGATGGACGAGGTTTGAAAAGCCTCTGAAAGCAAAGAAGGAGAGAATTTAGCTTTGTTCTGCTGAATTAGAACGAAGTGCAGAAACATGAGTTTGGTGCAAGAGTTTAGTTACAGAAGTGAGGAGAAGAGGAAGGCAGCTGGCAGGTATAAAATTAAGCAGACTCTTCCTACAGGGCTGCCACTACAGGGGGGGAAAGCATTTGGAGTAGCTGAGAAGGATAAAGGGAGGAATGGCAGAATTACCATTGCTGGGCAATAAACACGTGCCTGGCTGCCTTCTCTGCCTCCTGCAGCTCTGTTGCTTCACAGAGCAATACTCAATACTTCCTCAGTGTCTCCCCTGACCCACTGATTAAGCCTTTTATCCTTGATCCCACTTCAACAGCAAGAAACATCACTTTACGGAAGGTGAGATGTGAGCTGTTTATCCAGCTCTGGATGGATCCTGAGCGCCCAGCTCCACGGCCGCAGGACACCTGCTCCGTGACGCTTCCCTTGGGATCACCCTTCCCCGCACGACAGGGGAACGCGGCCCCTTCCCATCGTCCTGACACGAGCCTGGTCTAGCAGCGTTTGGCTCCAATGCAAAAAACACTGCCCAGGACATGGGGGCTTATTGCTGTTGATTTTCAGCGCACTTTGATAATCTTGACTGTCCATATGAGCAAGTCACCAGTAACATCAGCTCAAAGACATAAAAGACGACTTCCAGCAGCACGGAAAGGCACTGGGTAATTCTGGTTTGAGCCAGTATCCATCTCAGCAGGGCAGCCCGGGTAAGTCGCTTGATGTTTCTATAGTCTAGTTCCTGTGCCTTAACACATGCTTTTGTGGGAGGAGTGTAAAGAAACCCAAAATCATTAATGACTATTACTCCCACACACGCTAGAAATCTAAGGATTCTAGAAATCAAGTCTTTTCTTACTAAAATGCTTTCCAAAAACCCTCTGACAATAACTGAATGGCTACCTGCTGTCCTTCCGATTGCTTTGTTCAATATTAAAAAAAAAAAAAAAAAAAAAAATCAGGGTCAGGTTAAGCATAAGGGCTAAGCTTCTCTTCTGTTTAAAGAAAAGCCAAGAGAACCAAACATTGGATTCTTTAGCACAATGCTACTCCACAAAAAGGAGATGGACATCCAAAGCCCAAGGCTGCAAGCTCTGCTGTGCTTGATGTAATTATTAGGATGCCACAGCAGGAGGAAGGAGGCAATTACTAATAGGGGAGAAAAGCCTGTTAAGAAGCACTGGCTAAGCTCACAGAAAACTAATAAGAGACTAAGCCTTGGAAATGCTCCTGTGTTTGCAGGTAGAGTCTTTCTTCAGCCCCTCTCAGTGCTATGAGCTGAAAAGCCTCACCACCAGCAGCTGTGCCCAATTAGAGGGCAGGCTGTGCCTATAGAGCATGGGAGATTTGCGACTGCCCTCCATGCCAGAAGCATGCTCTAGTTTCTCCTGCTTTCTAGCTACAGGCAGGGTCTCTAGAGAAACCTTTTTGCTTCCAGCTGGGCAAAGCTGACGCAAAAACTCACTGCCACATGGGAGAAGTATAAAATCAAGAATATAGAGTTGGGTAACTAGCTCAAATACCCAGCAGATAGTGACAGATGAGAACCAACTACACTGTCCCGAGCTTAGGGGCAGTTCACTGCAGCCTTTGACCCACAACATTGATAGGAAAGAAAGTGCTTGCAGTGCTTTTCTCAACACCTACTAACGTACCCCACAGACTTAATTCCTGCAATGCTTCTTTACAGTGCTTACTGACAAAGCATCAGTCTGACTGCGTGGCAAGCTGATCACCACCCTACGACTAGCTGTGATGAACAGGAGAACTACTTCATTACGAAGTACAAAAGCATACAGTGCTTTGCTGCCTAGCTTGAAGCACTCTAGTCCTCAGTGGTAGATGGGAGGAGAGTCAGTAACAGCAGGAGCTATTGTTTCAAAGACCAGCTCTATATGGTGCTTTAAATGCCACGTGGCATTTAAGAGGCCAGCCCCAAGCAGTCTCTTTTACGGCCCACTATTATTGGGAGGCATGTGCATGGGAAAAGGCAGACTTGAAAAGCAAATGCCTGCTCCTATCATCTCCCAGACCCAGTGAAACAACCAATGCACGGTGCTTGGCTACTATTTAAAAGAGTCAGCCTGTTTAATTAATTGACCAGGCAGCTACACAAGACCTGCCTCCCCAGCCTCTTTGATCTTCGTCAGGGGTAGGTCGCAGTTGCTCCCCTGCAGAACACCAGTGCAGTTCAAGCCTGTCAGGTTTTGTTCTGTGGCTCCTGCAGATGCCTCCCATGCCATAACATCTACCAGGGATCATCATCTGACAGCACACGGCTACCGCTGCTGGTTTTTTTCAGAGACACAACAAGAAAATAGTGCTCTTCCTGCCTGCAGGCAGCACAAAGGAGGCCCATCACCTTCCAGGATCAGAGCCTTGTTTTTACAAGGTTCCCAAAAGCTTTCTGGGCAAGCTTGTAGGCAGGACCTCTGCCGAGCAGCTGCGGTCCAGCAGGCAGCTCTGCATGTCCTCAGAAGCACTTCCTATTCAAATAGGAGATAAGCTAATGCAGCCTCCGCGATGAAGCATCCTTATGATGCTTTTTGTTCTTGTACTTTTATCCGCCCAGGAAATCTCTGCTCAGAGGCAGCATGTTCAAACAGATCCTTTAAATAAAAAAACCCTCAGAGATAACGGGGCCTTTCCCCCCTCAGACAATGGCAAGGATAAAGGGAGAGGATATGGAGGAGGGAGGAGTATGACATTAAAGAGAAAGAAAAAAAATTTTCCTATTGTCCTGGAACGCTTCTCCACACACTGATTCCATATGGAGCAAATACCAAGGGATATTTCTGTCACCAGACTGTCCAGAAAACCAAAACTAACACACATTACTACACAGTCCTAGTTCAATAACCCAGCTTTAAGGAACCCCTGCTCTTCTGCTCCATTAGTACTAGCTGACCTCTGAAAAAAATTATCCAGAACCCGTAATTATCAAGAACCAGTCACGCTAGAAACATATTTTCAACATATTCATTATTTACCGGTTAGCAATTCAAATGCTTTAACCGGATGCTCTAATAGGAGGGAAAAAAGCCAAGTAGAGGTTGCCAGAGCTCCAGCAGAGCTGGAGGAAGGATATCTAGTGACTTCCATGTGTCTGCTGTCAAAAGGAAAAATGAGTTGAGAGCAATAGCACAGGTACATTAGCATAAGAAGCAGAAAGAGAATGACTAATAGGAAGAAGCTGAACACTCACTTGTGCTGCCTTATCTGCTGTATTGAAAATCTCTTGGCTGGGTCGTATTCAAGCATCCCTGAAAAGAAGGAAAAAAAGTCCAGGTGTGATCACAGATGCTCTCAGCCAAGTTGAAGACAGGAAGCATAAAGCTCTACCCCTCCCTCCCACCTCCCGCCCCCAACAGCGGCTGCTGTGTCCAGTCCTCCTGGCAGCTTAGGGAGCCTTTACCTCCAGGAAGAAGCTGCTGCATCGGTCACAGGAAGCTCAGCACAAAATCACGACTTCATTGCTGACTACCTGATCAAGTCTGTTCCTCAGTTTCCCCACCTGCAAAGTGGATAGGATCCTTCCCTCCTTCACACTGCAGGGACAGAGGCTCGTACAGCCCTGGATCATATATCCAAGCATGTCTCCAGGCAAAGAACATCAAGACTTTGCATTTCACAGATAATGCTATGAACTTTCTCCATGGAAGAGCCAAAGCCTTAGGCATAGCACATATCCAGTTGCTCAGCATTCCAGAAACTGTAGTCTAGTGAAATTCTATTCTGGAAGTACAGCTGGGGAGAACCGACAAAAAAAATAATCCTACTGTCCCTCCTTTTGCCCTAGCCAGGAGTTTGATGTCTGGCATCACCTGCTAAGATAACTGGGGTGGGGGTGAGAAGAGGGGGGGAGAGGAAAAGTAGCTTATCTGTATTCTCTCTAGGACAGAGGGAGGTGGATTCCTTAAACAGACTCATGAGATGCCCACTCTGCTCTACTGTCTTTAAAAAGCTTCACAACTCAACAGAAGGGAAGTAGCAAATTTTGCCATCTTCTTCAGAAACTAGCCAGTGGGACCTAACAAGTCTTATCCAGCAGCATCCAAGATATTCTCCAATGAAGGTTCCAAGAATATATTCATCTAATCAATGTTAACAAAGTCTCACTGCTGTACATTACAAGGAGTTTTGCTTTTACTGGATGATACCCCCTTGTTGCTCTTGAAGCACTGACACTGTTGAGTCTTGCACAGGTAGTATGAAGAGTAAGGTTTTGGAAAGAGATGAGAGAACAGGAGGACCCCATCTCCCGCAACCAGAAGAAAAGAAAGGCTAGGAAGGAGAACAGACTGTCAAACAGGAGTTGAAAAAGTCAGGACAAGGAGCAAACAGTGCAGAGTGCTGGGGAGAGCCAGTACAAGGACACAGTGAACACACAAGGATGGGAAATACATTTGGATGGACACTTAGGAAGGGAGGGCTGGAAAAAGACATTGTAGTTCAAGTAAGAAGTTGCAAGAGGTTTGCAGATGAATTTCTGCAATACTGTTGAACAAAGGTAATGGAAGAGATAAATCACCAACAGCAAATGTGATAACAAAAGCTGATCCAGAACATCTTCCTTGTCAGTTCAGTTTGTATCACATTACTAACAGTAACGAACACGGGCAAAGAAAAGGTATAGCGCGGAAGGACTGAAGTTATTTTCCCCCCAGAAACCAAAATACAGTTTGCCATGGCAATTTGTAAAGATTTATCAGTGCTGATGACAGCACCAATAGCTTAAGGCAGATGGGGTCGCTACTGATCCACATTACATCACGATGAAGTAGGTTAAAGAAACATGGGAAGACCTCTCCAGGCTAGAGAAGGTCAAGTGCATCACAAGCATCTGGCCTCACGAACTCAAGGCACTAGAGTCTTCAGAGCCCAACTCTTCAGAGCTCTTTAGACAGAGCATACTGGAAATTTATACTTGCCTTGCCGAGACCATAAAACCCACCGTATGGCTATACTAGAGTTACAAGGCTGATCTCGACTGGAGCTAAAGCAATAGCTCCCTGCTCAAGAGCTCTAAACTTTGAGAGTAGTTCCTTACCTTGGGTATATTCTCCCCTGAATAGACTAAAGCCCTATAAACAAGCAACCAGCAGTCCAGGCTGCAGCTACAGATGAAAACTGTATGTGGCAGGAGGTGATTAATGCCAGCGACAGTGCCAGAAGCTGAACAGCTCACCTGCTAGGTCTGCTACTGAGGAACACCACTGAAAGTGTATTTTGAGATGCTCTTACAGTAAGGGTGAGAGAAGGGAAGGTATGGTGGAACCATCTTCAGCAGAGAAGGGATTTGATCCCGAATCTTGCTGTCCTGCAAAGTGCTACAACGCTTGTAATACAACATTTAGGTGCTTTTGCAGGGCTAATTCCAAGTTGTTTCCTCACCTTAGCCATAGATAATGAAACGATGCCAGAGAAAGCCCCCCTTTTTTCAGTGAGTACTACGAAATAAACTCCCTTACAGTTAAAAAAAAATAATTATCAGTTTAACACCGAACACAGCCTCTATCAGGGACTTTCTCCACAAGAAAGGTCCTTGCAATGTGCGTTCCTCCTTTCTTCTGTACTCCAGCACGTGTCCATAGCAGTCCCTGCGGCCTTCTCGGAATCACAGAACAGCTGAGGTCGGAAGGGACCTCTGGAGATCATCAGTGCAACCCTCTCGCTCAAAGCAGGGTCAGCTTGCCCAGGACTGTGTCCAGTTGGGTTTTGAATGTCTCTAAGGATGGAAACTCTACAACCCCCCTGTGCAACCTGTTCCAGTGCTCAGCCACCCTTGCAGTAAAGGAGTTTTCTCACGCTCAGACAAAATTTCTCCTCACCTTACAAGAAAAGTGTAGTAATAATTGGAAAACAAGATGGGAAGGTGGTTCAGAAAAAAAATCCTACACCTAATTAAATGACCTATTAATAAGATTATTAGACAGTAGCTTCACAGCTAAGCTGCTCAAATGTGTTCGCTGCTTTTTTTTTTTAAAGAAATAGGACTGCAAAGAGATCTTGCATGGAGTCTAGGGGACACCAAAGCAAGTACTGGCTAGGTTATCTGATTAATGTAATCAGAAACAGGTAAGTCAGGACACTACCTCTCCCTCCCCAATTTATTTCTTTAAAGACCACATTTCAAGGTGTTTTTGGAATCCAGCTTGTTATCATCAAGTTCAGGGTAAACTTCTGCACATCCAAGCAGATACAACTGGAAACTCTTCATAGAAATCTGACGTACAGTGGGACTGTCTCAAGGCTCTTGCGCTTTCACTTTGGGATTAATTTCACTAGGGTGCTGCAGAAGAGGAGTTGGAGCACCCTCACAAGCCGCTCACTTTGACCAAAGGAAAAAAATAAACATGCAGCAATTCAAACACTGTTTAAGGAATGACAGGCCTAACAAAGAAATTTAAGGCATTTGCCAGATGAAACCGGTACAAGCAGAGGATAAAGTTCTAAGGTAAATTATAAAAAGAGGCCTAACAGCACCAGTTACAAATAGCTGTGGTGCAGAGAGCTGTATTGTTCTCAAGCAATTAAAAAGGCATAAAGAAGATAATTGAGTAAAAAGAATGTTTACTTTAATGAGAGAGGACCATATTTTGGGCAATGTTTGAAAGAAAATGGAAAGTCCAATCACCAAAAATGTACATTCGTGCATTCAGCTCTGACTCATGACAGCATTGTGGCTGAAGTCCTGTGCTGAAAGGAGACTTCACCAAGGCAAAACATCATGTACTATTCACCAGTCAAGTCATCTGAGAGCGTCTGCCCACAGCAACCACACATACTCTCTACCATTTACGGTAAAGATTTCCATGCAGTTTATCTGCGAGTAGAGATGAGACACACTGCAACAGGGCGATTCTTCAGGAGGACGCCTAACTCGCAAACCTCTGCTCCCGTGGTATTTCAGAAGGATTCGCTGTGCCCATACATGGGATATCGTGCCCATTACAGCACGCCGGCAGTCTCAAACCCCTTTCAAATTATGTCAAGTGGCAATCCGGAAACTGGAGATCACGAACCTGTCTTGAGCTCCTTACAGACTCCAGCCCACACACTTCAATAATCCTGAACAAGCATAGCATTATATCATGTGGTAGAATACCTAGTTTTTAGCAGACAGCACAATCTTAGGTATGTTGTTTGAGAAGCAGGGGGTGGGGGGGAAAAATCTAGCAGCAAGAGTTAATGAACTCAACCCAGATTTCACTTCAGAGTCAACATTTAAAACAACCGATATAAAAGCAGTATAAGTCCAATTTGTAAAGTGAGACAGGACTTTTCCCCTCTCCATCCTCCACAAGCATAGCCAGGCGTTCTGACCAAAAACTCCCTCTGCAGGCAAACCTTGAGTCTTTGATCAAACACATGCGGAAGACTTGCCACTGGATGGGTTATAGACACCAGCCTGCCTGCGGGCTCCGGGGACTCCCTGCTACTACCGAATTAAAGCATCCCACTGTCATCAGAACGCACATCCTCTCACTATCCCTGTAATGAAAGATCATGGCAGTTACGCAGAAGTGAGAAAACAAAACACTGAGGAACTAACCAATTTGTCCCCTGTCACAAAGTCTGTAGCAGAGCCTGGAAATCAATTCAGATGCTTAACGCAGAGACTGCAGTCTCAGAGCTTTCTCTTTCAGTAGAAGTATATTAGAAAAGGAGGAAGAAAAGCTGACCTTGTGCATTTTTCTTGTCCAGAAGCAAACTGCATACAAGTTGGTAAGTCATGTGCAGATGGTGACAGAAGAACCTTAAGGCTATTTATAAATGCTTCCACTCTGATACATCTTTACTGACTGTACACACAGAAGGCAGAACAGCACTAGCCCTTCTCTTTTCCATCAGTGAAGGGTATAAATAAAGCTTCATCCCTGATTAGGGAGACAAAAAGAAGAGCAGCATCCCAACTAATCTGTTGAAATACACTGTCATGCAAGTCTCTTTACAAGTCAAATACCACAGAATCTTTAAGTCCTCTAAATTCTGCTTCGTCTGGAAAGAGGAACAAAGAAATAAGAACAAGCTCAAGGAGGGGAGAAAAGTAAAAAAAAAAAAAAAAAACACAAACCACACACTAAAAAAATAGTCATCAGAAGAACAGGAAAAAACCTTAAAAAGTGTATTCTAGTGTTTGCTTCACAGCCAGACCGGTACTATGGTCAACACAGCACTTATAGCCAGAGAGGAAACAAGCACTTTGCAGCATACTGAATTCTTCCTTACAATAAAACCAGAACAAATGCTTGCAGCACTGCAGAGTGCTTTAAGAGTCTTTTAAAAGCAATGCAAAGGCAAAACAAAGTCTCTAGTGAGATAGAGCTGTGGGTGTCTGTGCTGCTCATATAAAAGCAACAGACAGCCATTGACAATATCTGATCTGCAGGCTTTTGATTCAGTTTCAATCTGCTGCAGAAGTAGCGGGCACCTACCAGGAAATGCAGATGTTCTGGAGGAAAAGCATGAACTAAATAAAGCGTTCAGGTTTTGTCACCATAGCTACGTAGTATCACCACTGCCAGGCTCGGCCCTCACCTTCAGCAGATGCCTTGCTATCTGCTGGGCTGCGGAGATGCTGAGGCCTCCACAGCGTGGAGGGAGCTGGGGCAATCCCACTCCATAATTCAGTCACCTCAGGCCCACTGGGTACTCTAACTACTAGAAAAAGTGAAGTGCGTTAAACAAGGAGAATATCAGGAGTTTTTGCCAGCTTTTACTGTGTAATAGATGCATACGACAAGATGAGGGGTGGGAGAGTGTTCTCAGGTGGGATGGAGGGAGGAATCCTTAGGACTTCCCACCACCCTGGAAGAAAGGGTCAAGTTGATAGAGAGACCTAGACACCTCCTCCCAGGCAAGCTCCTCTGCCTACCAAACACACTCGACTTGCATCTCTGCAGTGTCCACACACAGAAGGGATGAAGATAGACAGCAGCTAGGATGAAGGAGGCAACTCAAACAGGCTGGAAGACACGGACAAATGGCGTGAGGTGCGAGGCTCCTCTGATTAAAATGAGACAGAAGGAAAAGTAGGAGATTCTGACTCCAGATCTCATACAGAGGATGGAAAGAGAACTCAAAAGGGAGTTATTCTGCTAATGAAGCAGAAGATTTGAAGCTATCAATATCCTTAGGACAAGAAAAGAGAAACAACTGCCACGCTCATTTTCCCTGGGGGACAACACTAAGTGCAGCTGAGAGGCTTATCACAAACCTCAAATGATTTCTGCTGGCTGCTTTAGAAGACTGGCTGCCCGTCTAGATGGACCACTGGATTTACTCCATTTGGGCAATTCCCAAGCTAATAAAAAAGGCTGTGTTTTGAGTCAGCATTCACAAATCAAACACCACACATAGATCAGGACATCGTTCCCCGGGGCACGCGGATACGACATGAAACACGCATCAGTCTGAGGTGCTGGGCCATAAGCAGTAGCCACGCTAGTCCCAGCAGAACGGCCAAGACACCGGCTGTGCTGAGCGCAATTTGAAGCAATGCCTTATGTAATGCTTTCTGAAAGCTGTTAAAGCTAGTTAATGCTTTTTGAAACACATAGAAATAGCTTATTTCATAATCGGTATGGGGCCAGATAAGCTAAAATAGTCTCTTATGAGTGGGATTGCAGGGGGTCTGCCACCTCCTCGGCGGCGGGGGGCCGAGGGGAGCCCCGCCGGAGGCAGCGGCAGGCAGAGCTCGGACACACAGCACCACCTGCCGCCACCACCCGGCACGCAGCCGGCACCGAGCGAGGACGCCCGCGTCCCCGGCACCGCACCGGGCCGCGGCAGAGGTGAACCTACGGGGCAAGAAAGCGAGTCCAGGTTGGAGCTGCAGCTCCTCGCAGCCATCCACGCCGGAGCCGGGAGCCCACGGGCAGCGCAGCCTTTCCTGCAGATGCACAACTGCTGCCGTTTGTAGCATGAAGTGCAGCCGTAAAATGCTTTGAAATTGTTGACCTTTTCGCTAGCCACAAACTGCAACAGCACCGTGACCACGTAGAGGACACAGCGCAGGACACAACCCCCCCGTTCAGCGATAACACCCATATTACAAGCAGACCTGATGACACTCCTGACAGGAGGAAGGGAAGCTGACTCAGTTTGCTCACAGTGCCCCACAGCTCTTCACCCACACTAACCTCCTAACCCCGTGTAGCACAAGAACCAGAAAAATAAGCTTGAAACAAGACAGCATCATTTCGTATTTGAGGGTCTGATCTTTCACAAACAGTTGAAGACAAAGAAGAGAGTGCAAGCCCGTGCTGAGGGCTGGGGAGCACTACGGCACCTGCTTGCTTCCCTTTCAATGAGGCAGCAGGAACTCTGGTCAGGATCGCCCACATGCTAGAATCACATCCTCGCTGCTGCCAAACGGGCATCACCAAATTGGCTGCTATGCACAGCACCGCCCTGACTACTCAGCTTTCAAAAGTAGAGACTGTTCAAACTATTGCAGTAAGTGACAGGAACAAAAAACCAAAACAAAACCAAACAAAAACCACAACCCTCTCCTTCTACCCAGAAAGTGCTACTCCTATTTCTATCACAGCCCTGTTGTGAAAGTGGGCACCAGTCACTTTGCTCCAATATCCTTGCAACTCTACATTTCGGGGGAAGAAGGAGACAACTGGGATTGAAGCAAATAAATTCAGAGCAGAGGCTGATGAGGAAGGACAGGAAACCTGAGTACTCAGTATTTCACATCATAGAAAGCTTGAGCAAGGAATTAGTTAACTGAGTCTTCTCACTTGCAAAACCCGTATCAATGGTATGGTGCCATTTTAAATTTAACGTCTTGTGAGCTTTGTCTTCAGGTTTAAAAGCTTCTCAGAGCACAAGAAACAATGCAAGAACCACCTCTTGATAGAGTAGTGACTGCAACCCATGCAGGTTTTAGTGTATCTCAGGAAAATAGCAGTGTTAAAGATCTTTCAAAGTCTTATAAGGTTCATAAGCATAGCCCCCCTTTCTAACACGATCCTATATCTTTACAGGATACTTGGAATGAAGCGATCCCCTGGCATTATGCAAGCTGAGCATTTGTTGCACCTATAGATTTTGCCCATTCTTTTAGAGTCAGTTGGGAGACTCACCTCTCAATAAGTCTGAGAGTGGAGGACCACAATCCTCTGGAATTGTGTAGTCACCTTTCCCGATGTTTTCAAATAATTTATAGATATTATCCCCTTCAAAGGGGTATAGACCCGTTGTAATGTTGTATCTGTAAAGGCAGAAGGAGAAGCTGTATGAGAAAAAGCACACAGAACAGGTGTTCAGTTCTTACATGACTATGTAAACCAAAAGAAGCCAAGAGGAAACTAAAAGATGAATATTTGACGGTATTTGGAATGCCTCTTTAAACTTAGCCTTCCTTTATCACAGCCTCTTCATTCACATGAGTCAAAACCACCAAGACACCTCCCTGACAGGCTGGGATGGAAGAAACTTAAAAATAAATACTAGAGATATTTGTGGTTTCTATTATTACAGTAGCTGCGCATCTCGGATGCTGAGAAATGACTGGCAGAGTTACCCACTGAGAGTAAAGATAACTTTCTTCAGAATTACAAGCACTTTGGGGAACACACACCTATCCAAAGGAGGGACCAACACACATATACCCTCCCTGCTCCCCCCAACAACACACAGAAGAGCAGCGATGACAGCAGATGCACAAGACTGAGCTATTTGGGGGCTTGTAATTTTTTATTGCAATTCCTGGATGCTGCACGGGCACTTACAGTGTGACCCCGGCAGACCAGATGTCTACTTTAAAGCCTGAAAAGGTGTCAAGGCCATTGGCAATTTCCGGTGGCTGGAATGCTGGCGACCCTTGGCTCGTTCTGCACGTGTCATCCTCTGCAAACGGATGCAATGCCTGCAGCAGAAGAGACCGATTGGTTTTAAACTTTCAAGGCAGACAAATTGTAACTGTTAGAAAAATTTCACCTGGGGAAAAAAAGGGGAAGACACTGCTACCGAAAATCTACTTACATATCATAAGCACATGCCACTACAATAACTACATGCCATCAGTGATGATGCTTGCACTACTAGCTAAGACAGCCTTCATATAATAAAGAGGGATAAGGTTATGTAGCTTTGCCATTTCACCACACTTGGGTTTGTCTAAGACTGATGTCTTCCTCTATGTGCTTCCCAGATGGAAGTTTTGTGCTGTTAACAAAAGTGTTTTGCCAATTACAATAAATATTCAGAGTCACTTTAGAGCACTCTGGAAGTTTAACAGAACAAAAGCCTAAATGCACAATAAATCAATTGACACCACAAAGGTGACCTAAATCTAGAATGTCACGCTTCCCACATTCCTGACTTCGCCACAGTTCTCACATACCTCTGCTACGCCTAAATCAGATATTTTTAGCGTCCCATTGGTTGTTAGCAGGAGGTTCCCCGGTTTTATATCCTTGTGGACAATCCCTTGGCTGTGCAAGTATTCTAAGCCGTCTATAAGCTGACAAAAGTACCTGCAGAAGGAGTCAAGAGGAAAAAAGTCAAGCACTTCCATAGACTAAGACCATGTGAACGACTAATAATACATAAAGCAAAGAGTGCTGTTATGGGAAACAAGTCAGAAATACATTTACATTTGATGCTTAGGAACCTAAGATTGAACTGTGGTGTATACGAAATGGTACCAATCTTCTGACAAAGTCAGAAGTTACCTGCTAGAGCTCTGCACCAGTGGGCTAACCACTTCAGACTCTGGGCTCCTCCACACCAAAGCCCTCTTCACAAGTCTGCATATTTTGTAAGTGCTGAGCACCATGCTGGCACAGACCCAATAGTTAGTTCTGACATCTGCTTTAGTCTAGGCTAAGTTAAGCTAGCAAAAGATGCTCTTTCAGTGGCATAGCTTTCTCTAACAGGGGGTGGGGAAAAAAGTTGCCTTTAGCCAGTAGAAAGGAGTGTTTTGCTGGTACAGCGTACTGGCTGAGCAAAGGTAACATGGATATGGCCAGAGACTACGGGCAGGCCATTACTGTAACGTAGGAAGCATTGTGCATTGACAGCCTGGCAACAACTGTGCATGCACGTCTGATCTCATAATATCCAGAAATAATACTTGACTTAATGTGCCTGTATTTCACTTAGGCTATTTGTAATCTCAGACACCTTTTTTAAACAAAATGAAAATATGACCATAAAAATATGTAGTTATCACAGATCTGCTGGTCTGCACTGATTTGATATACATGACAATCTTCTTGCATTTATTTCCAGAATGCTAAGGTTCCTTTGTTTGCAGAGTGAAAGGGGCTTCAGATTATCCTGTCTACTGACTAAACAAGCTAACAGATCATGCTGGATATTGCCAATCCTTAATCCATCCAAAGACCTTTAATCTCTTTTCTGACACTGAACTGTATGGCTTGCCTCCATTTAGGCAGGGCAAGTCCTCATGGATTCCTCCACTGCACCCATCTTTGATGAACAACAGAGCTGTAGGAAAGGGGCCAGGAAGGGTTGTCATGCATCTCATGAAGGAAAACAAAAGTAACAGAAAATTCAATAGAAAGATGGCTTTTTGTCCCTGAATCTAAGGGCTATCCCTGCCACCACTTCATTAGTTTTTCATTTTTCCCACGGATGTAAAAGATGCAGTTATTACACAAAGCCAGTTTTTCTTTAAAGTGCAGCCAGCAGTCTAAGCAACAGAGTAGAACGTGCTCGTGAATTCAAGAGAGCTCAGTGGTGAGAGGCTAATGCAGTCTAAGGAACAAAACTGTACTTACCCGTGAGCCTGAAAAACGGGAAACCTCTTTTCTGGGACACTGTCCAGCATTTCCTGCATCCCACACACACAGTACTCCATCACCATATACGTGAAGGCAGAGTTAAGGAAGCTTCAAGGGTAAACACTTCTCAGGCAAATGCTGTGTGAGGACCGCAGCCCCGCTCCAGCGCAACTGGAGAGCTGCTGCCAGGCAGTCCTGTTACCTGGTATACACACACCGCAGAGGTAGAGCCTGAGCTGTGCCGCAGCTCCTGAGGTAGCTACCTTCCTCCAACTGTCTAACAGGAGGAGGCAAGGAACCCAAGAGAAAATTCTTCTGCTTAACGACCAGCTGCAACTCCGTGATCAGACCTGAAACAGGATGTGAACTCCACAGAAATTAAGTTGGAGATCTCACAAGCATGACAGAAATAGGATAATACTCTGAAGCGGCAACAAGAAGTTAGGGAACCCCTGGCAGAAGAGCCATAGGCTGCAGCATATTCTCCCAATACCCTGGCTATTCTGCAGTTGACGTTACAGTGAGCTCCCATCACCCTCCCCAAAGTTTGTTATTCTTCATTTCCCATTTCAAAATGATACGGCTGTATGCACTGTTTAACAACTGCTGCTTACCCCCATCCCCACGGTAATATTTCAGTAGCAGGAGAAAGGATCCCGAGAGAGCTGGGAAGCTTTTTTGAAACTGCATGGATAAAAAAAAGTTACAATAGAATGCCAAGAACTGGTGGCACTTTTTAGCACTTGTTCCCTTGCAGCAAATTCTAGTTTTCATCTCCTTAAGCTTTAATGTTGGGACCAAACAATGGAAACTACACAACTGCCTAAAGCAATAATTGCCTCTGTTTTCCTCCTCTCCCTGGGCTTTTAAAGGCAGACTGTGTGCTGAGAGGGGCTTGCAAGAACAGACCCTGAGACATCTGGTGGCTTTGCCAAGGGAGTGCACCTTCAAGATAAAGAGCAGAGAAAAGCATGGCTGTCAGGCAGCCCACGTTCTCCATTAACACAAAGCATTTCTTTGGTCACTCTAATTATTCCTGGCAGATGCCTTCTTAACCTAAGCCTAAAATAAGTTGCTTATGTCCCAGGATGCCATCTTAACTCTTGAGGCAGGAGAGGCTAAAGAGATGACCTGCGCTTTAAGTGGGATCTGTGCTAAAGATTGTGTTGCCCTTTTGTAGCGCGTTCTACCGAGGACTCCAAAACACTGTCCAAATTCATTAAATTTGTGCTACGTTCCCCATATGAGCTGCTCTTCAGAGGGACACTAAAGCACTGTGAGATTTTATGATGGGCACAATGCCACCTAGTAAATCAGTAGAAGCAAGAATAGCAGAAAGAGCTCCCAAAATTCATTCCTACCGTTTCTTACTCTGGAAGAAATCTATGAACTAATATCACAGTGACAGGGAAGACATCAACTCTCCCACCTTCAAGGGAGTAATACTGACCGTAGATTATATAGACCAGCTCCCGGGAGGCAAAACCCGGGTCTTGTTCTCATCTACAAAGGACAGCCTGATTTTGGTCTCATTTGCTGCCAGATTGTTTTTCACCCCTTCTTTTGTAACTGATCCATCTCTGGTTGATCAGCCAGATTAAAGTACAGACTTTCAGGCTGGAGCAGATCTATTACAGGCGCCCCAAGAAGACTGAGGCTCTCAATTCTTCTAATCAATAGGGTTCTGCTCCCACGCACAACTGCACATACTGGTAACAGAAGCTGAGAGAGGGTGCAGCTGGGATGCTGCTTATTGAACTGGGTTTATTTTCTGCCTGGATTAGTTCTCCATTCATCACCAGCTCTGCATTCCCAGCCACAGCAGGTTATCAAAGCAGCCCATTAAATTCTAAATGTAGTTGATATTTTTAATCCAGTCATCACAGCTTTCTCTTTACCAAAGAAAATCATTGAAGGCTTTGACTAGGCAGGTAAGTTGTTAAAACACTATCTTCCCAAGTATAAACATGGCTGAAGCCTGCAGTTCCCTTCTATCAGCAACAGAAAACTCAGGTGAGAACAGAATCCTTCCTTCTTTCAGAGGCCTAACTTCAAATGCCACAATGGCCATTCTGGAAATTAGGACTTTTTTTATTAGTAAGGGGGAAGTTGACATCCCTCCGCTACACCCCACTCAACTTCCACCTGGCATTGCTTCCTGCAAGGCACTAATACAGGCATTTGCACGACTACACAGTGAAACGAGTATGGGAAGTGACCTACAGAGAAGCCGGCCTAAAAGAGAAAGTTACTTTTCAGCTGGATCTGTTTACCATGCGGCTGCACAAGCATTTGTGCTGCCACATCCTCGGACACGCTGCACAGGCACCGGCGGTGCCGTTGAGAAGATGGAGAAAGGTTAAGCAAGAACATGATCGTGGATGAATTCCCACTCCCAGCCCCAGTGACCACACCACATTTCTCCAGGTATTGCCACTCACATGCACAGAATAAGCAGGAATAGAAACAAACTTTCTAAGAGTGTAGAAGCCGAGAAAGATAAAAATAGTGAAGTTAATCCATACTTGCAAGGGAAAAGTATTAAAAACCAAAATGTTCTTTTTCAAACACTACTGTTCAGAAAGTAAAGCAAGGAACATCCCTCCTGGCTTAGAGAGGTCACATTTCTGAATGACCATTTTCGGTTGTCATCACCTGTTACCAACACATGAGGTCTCTCTCGGGCTCTTTTTCCCCATGCTTCTTCAGCATCCCAGCTTCTCATTAATTAAATGGTATCTTTCTATAGACAGTAATTGAATTACAGTCCCTTCGGTCTGTTAAGGCTACAAAACACAGGAAAAAGTTGTGCTTTTTTTTATACTAATGATTTGGTGGCAGAGTATTTGATCTAATTAAAGCACACAATTAAATTACCCATTTTATAAAGTACTGTAATTGGAAGACAGTATTTGGAAAACACTGTCAAAAATAAAAACAACCATTTATAACATGTACTACAAGATATCAGCTCAATAAGCTTACAAACTGGTTCAAGTCAAAGTGCACTCAGTGGCAGACTCGTTAAGAAACCATCCAGCTACTCACTTCCACTTCACTTGCAAGTTAAAGCATGTAATTACACTGGCTAGCATCTGTGCGTACCTGGGGGGGACAGTGCACTGTGGAATAACATGTTAAAGTCTGAAAGATGCACTGAGATCACAAGGCACCGACTTGATTCAAGAGCTGACCAGTTTAGTCCCAAAAAGCTGAGCTGTGGATCTCACAGGAGCAAGGTGCTGTTAATCTCTCATGTCTGTTACAAGCTTTAGGTCACTCAAAGCACTATCACAAGGGACTTTCACACAAACAACAAAACAGAGGAGGCTTGGGCAGGCTCCGGAGTTCATCTTATCTTGTTAAGGATAACCAGCAGCAAAGCACACCAACTGCCCGCAGAAAGGCAGCACTGCAGCAGTACAGACTCTCCAAAGGGAAAGAGAGAGTTGCAGGCATCCGGATGCCAGCAAACAAGTAGATTTTTTTTCTTCTTTTGAGGGAAAGAAAAAAAATACCTAAACCACTGCCAAGGACTTAAAGGAAAAAGCATTACAAAAATTGATTTCACATAGCATAGACAATAAAAGGTCCATCTTCAGGGAAAAAGAAGCACTAACATATACCACAGCTAGGACAAGAGGTTAGAAATGACAGATCCGCAGCTTTTTTCATCCCTGAGTTGCTGAAGGTCACACAATAAAACACAGTATTTGAGGGTCAGTTCTCCCCTACCCCAGCCCTGCATCTGTAACCTGGGGACAATATTTCGTTTCCTAACTGGGAAGCCGGGAAACTTAAGAAAGTGTACTTGTATGGAAAGTATTCCAGACATGCAGTATGTTTAACACCAGTGAAAGCAATTTTAAGCTTAAGAAACATTCAAAAGGGCCTTAACAAAAGCAGAACTATAATGATTCAGCACTATAGCAGAGAACAATGGGAATTCAAACCTTATTAACAACTGTGTGAAAAAAGGATATATTTTCTGCTTCTCTTCATTGTATAATACATCTACCAACTGGATAACATTTTTGTGCCGTAATCGTCGCAGGAGCTGAATTTCCCTGCAGGAAGAGAAAAGAAAAAAGTTATGTTTAAAAAGCCTATGTCCTTACTATGGAATGAAATTAATGTTTTCTAAATCACATGGATTTTAAAGACACTTCAAACCGTATTAGTCCCAGCTGCTTCACCTAAGACTATACCTATGCATGCTGTTTGACAGAAGGTCTTGTGTGTTCTTGAATTCGTTAGTCCAAGGTTAGGCCATGAAAATACTTACTGACTAGGTCACTGACTAGGACTGTAAACAAGTACCCTTTCAGTTAACACTACACAGCCAGTCAGTTCTCTCTGGGCAGGAATTTTAGTCCGTTGGTAAATAACAGCAGGAGAACTATTCTCAAGGAGCAACCTACCTTTGTGCCAGACATGAAATTGGTCATAAGAATGCCCCGTGCCAATGCTTTGGTGCCCTTCAACACAGGCTGTGTTACTTCTGCTAACAAAGTTTTATTCTGCACTCCAATGTAAGCGGTATTCCGGTTTTACCCATAAAATCTGTGCAGTGCTGCCCTTTAGCTATTTGACTGGTCAACAGTAGGATGTTGACAGCCGAACAGCCCCATTCAAAGTGAGCAGGAACAAGACAATGGCAAGCTTGATCAGAAGAAGTGCATCATGCTGAGCCAACCCACAGAAAACAACTCCTGGAGAGATCCTGCTGGACCCTCAGACACCAGGCTGGGTGGAAAGAGAAAGCAACCTGAGGACACACTCTGCAAACCCCCTGCCTCCACAAGCAGCGCTGGCATTGGACTTGTGAGGGCCTGGTGCAGCAAGCCTCCTCCTGCCAGCCACACAAGAGGGGTTTACAGGGTCCCCTGCGGTCCCCTTCTCAGCTCACAGCCTTGCCTATGGCCCTGGGTGAGTGCCTCACCATTCCCAGTTAAAGCCAGTGCTGACTAAAGGAAAGGTATAATTGGAAGTGAAACGCTGCCCTGTCAACTGCTCAGGCAAGTCAAAGCCTATCCTGATTTGCTCCGCATGTCAAAGATGCAGCTTTACCAGCTTCCCTCCAATTAAAGCTGTTCAAACAATGCTGGACTGTTGGGAGCTTAGCCCACTATCAGTCTCTTCAGTTAAACCCCTCAAGATGCACTACATTTGTGATTACCATAGTATCTAGGACAGTCACTTCCAAGACAAACCTTTTATGTTTGCACTTCGTGCTTCTTTATACCTAAGTGTCATCTGTAGTTACGAGAGCAGAAATAAACTTGCTTGGGCTTCCAGCCTTCATACTTCAGGGTATGTTTTTAATCAGCACCGTGACCAGGAACAACCCCCACAGATGTCAGTGTAATGCAGCATCGTGCAGTTAGGTGCGCTCCTGTTGTCACAGGCAGGCAGTGCCCGCTGCCAAATGTGGCAGAGCGGTTAACACGCTATATAGCCCATTTCAGCACAAATTCTGTTACTTAGTTGGGAAGCAACTTCAGTATTAGTTACTTGCCAAAAAAAAAGAAATAAAAAGGTTTTTATACCTAACAAGCAATTCCTTCTGATAGTTGTTACCTTGTGAATGGATAGAAGTCATTTAAACATAAAAACATCAGAAACTGGCTAATCTACTACAGACATGAACAAATGAAACTAAATTGATTTTTTATTATACCACATGAAATTCATCCGAAGATGAATCTGTTCAGCAGAACACGATTTTCTACAGAACGTAGAAACTACAGAAAAACCAGGAGAGGTGCCTCACCAGCAAAAAGAGACAAGTGCATTACCAGCAGCACCGCATCTTGCATGATGCATGCAGTCTGCAGCCAGAAAAGGGCCCACAGCCAACGTTGCCAAAGGGGCAGCGAGTCGCCAACATTCCCAACCCGAGAAGCCCTGCACCAAAAGCTTCCTGTGGCCAAGAGACGAGCGCGATGGATGTCAGAGCCGAGGGACGGAAGAAGTCCAGAGAAGTTCACAGATGGGAGACGACACCAGCCCCCCAGCAGTCTCATCAGCCCCTTGCAGAGCTGGCCTCGGCTGGGTCCCAGCAACCCCAAACTCTGCCTCAGCACCTCTCCGGCTCACCTCCTCGCTCCCGATGAGAGCTGTCTGGAGACCTCCCACCGCAACACAACCCTGCTCCCCGCCGCACGAACCACACCGAGAGCTGCTCGGAAGCCATGCACAGTTTAACCGCTACAGGCTGCCCACCCCTGAGCACCACCAAATACAACATACAACAAGCTGTTCGGTGTCGGGGTTGCAGGCCAAAGACCCCTGAGCTGGCCAGTCCATTAGCGCGATCAGTTTAAGTGTCTTTACAGTAAAGTTAGTACAGAAATCATCCTGAAGACGCATCAAATTCCTCACACGCAGTAGCCAGCTATTAAGGCAGTTTCATAATGCCCTTTATTCAAGCTGTAACTTCCAGGAGAACTCAGAAATGAAGCGACCAATGTAAGAATTGCAACATTAGTCTCAAGAATGAGTCGAAAACAGGAGTTCCAGCTAGTAACTTCATTTCTTCCAAACTTTAGTCCTAACTTAACTTGACTGAACAGTTCAGAGATCTGAATTGAATCCTCTGTTTGTGGAGAATAAATAATGTAAAACTGAGTGAGAAGACATCTTCCCTTGGCTATGAAAATGGACCCTTGTATGTCATCTCATATCAGCTGTTTTGATCTTTGTCTCTTGGGATTTTGTACTGTGCTCCAAACCACATTTTAGTATCTTTTGCATTAAACTCAGCCTGCAAAATCCCACTGGATGTCAGCTATGAAGAGAAACAGGAGGATCAGGACAGTCAGGTCAGAGTGGTTCTGTCAGTGTCTGGAAGTGCAGATACTGCTCCTCACTTTTGTTCTTCTGTTCCTCGATTCTGGGCTTGTGCTAAACTGTACATAAACTCTTCTTTCCAGCTTCTTTCTCTTGCCCTTTGGTAAGTTGCTTTAAGAAGCATGGTTACATTTCAACAGTCAGGACTCTTGAAAGCAGCATTGCAAGGAATTCAGAGCACAGCTTCGGAAGCAAGAGCCTCTGCCCAAACACATGACACACCGAGCTCAGAAAGCCACTCACCCCTTGCCTGCACAATTAGCCAGCCTCTAATAACAGGCTGTGGCCAGTACAAAGGCGTGTTGATGCATCACATCTGATTAACAAACCAGTAACTGCTCCTTCGAAAGGCTCATAAGATGCAGGAATGCAAGCAGGCTTTTAAAGATCTTTTAAGGATCCCTGACCAGTAGTGTTACTTCACGACCAAAGTTTAGGCCAGGCACTCTTCCTTTATTATATATGGCTTTAAAAAAAAAATTACGATAGCTAAACAGAAACCTAGGATAACAAGGCAAAGCTCAGAAGAGTGTTTAGTTCAAATGGCAGACAGATTTGCAAAGTGATGCAGCCACTCTAATTATAGTAATGACCAAAAGGCTGAAGTGGATTAAATTAGCATAGAAACTGCAGCCAGCATTAGTGTAGGTCTAAGAAGTTTCTGCATAATGAAGGGAGACGGGCTGAGTGCTCAGACCAAGCCGGCAAGAGAGGGAGCGAACACACATTCTTATTTAAATAAGACTACTTTGCTGTGAAGGCAAAGCAAGCTTCCAATATTAGGAACATATTTGAAATCCTGATCCTAACAGCTTATTCCCTGTAATATGGCTTGAAAGCACAAATACTAATTCCTGCCACCTTTAACGGACTAATAAATATTTCATATTCCTGTAATGATTTTTTTTTTTTCCCAGGAGGACTTTGTGAACCAATCTAAAATGCCAGTGAAGTGCACCCACCTCTGGGGCAGAGGCCAAGCAGCCCATTTCCCAGAGGAAAGATTACTTCTATTTTTAGCTACTCTTGCATTCTAGAATGACTGAGGAACAGAGACAGCCAGACCACAGTCACCTCCGATTCCATTTTGGTTTTCAAACTTCACCGAGCAAGTGAACATAGGTGCTGACTTCATCAGAAGGTGCCCAAATTTACATTTTTCAAAGTTAACAACAAAAAAGCCACCCCAGCCCACTGTTTGCTTTGCAATTTGCCTGCACGACAGCGTTTCAATTGACAGCACTGGCAAGGAGATGTGCATGCCTACAGTTTGCGGCCTTTCATCTAACCAAGGCAAGGTGGCTTCCTGCCTTTGCCATACCAGCCTAGTGAATCTGCTCAGATTTTCAGGATACCTTCCAAGCTGCTGCAACTTTGCCTCCTGTCCTTGCTACTTCTAAAATTTAACACGAAATTTAAATCACAACAGTTGCTTTTGAGATCAGACCTCTCCCCAACGCAGAGGGAAAGGGAGAATCCCAGCGAGGGAGCTAGGCTGTGCTCTCTGCAATGTGGTAATCGCTTCTGTACCCACCCTACTCAACACCACTATTATGTGGCCAGAATAGTCTCCATCATGGAATTCTGTTCCTAGTTTTCCAAACTAGAAAGCCCTCAAGTGTGTGACAAGACTGTCAGAGTTTGGGGCCTGTTTCAAAGTATAACCATCTCGGAGGAAGAAGAGAAGAGAAAAGAAAAGAGAAGATCATCTAACTCAAAGGTTTCTATGTGGTTCCGTCAGACCCATTAAGCTCATCCTGACAGATTAAGACTTATCCCTATCAAGGTACCTTGCTTTGGCAAGTAACAGGGAGGTGGTGGTGTTGCTCGGAACTGAATACCATGTATACAGCAAAGCTACCAACTTGTACCATCTGCCACACAATTTTGGAGATGCCAAGGACAGCCTGGAAAGACGACATTCTTCCCTGGACCATTCTGGTACGAGCACATCTCCACCATGAGATTTAGCATTCTTTCTACAGTTTGTTTCAAGCCTCAGTTTTATCAAAGCCATTCTTGCTTAAACAAAAATGAGCAGTACAGCCAAAAGATTCATTCCTTTCCTTTGGTTGACAAGGTTCCTCCACAGACCTAAGCTTTTAGGATTTTACTGGAGACACATGAGGGTGAATCTTTTCCATGCTACCTACCAGGTCAGATCATATGTCAGAAATGAGGGTTTGCAGCAGGTCTGCAGCGAGAGCCTTCAGCCTGGAAGAAGCTTACCCTCACCCACTCCTTCACCCTTCAGCACACAACCGTGGCCCATCTCAAGCTCTCCACGGCACGTGATCCTGAGGAACGAGGCACAAGGAACTGGCACACCTCCACCGCAGAGCTGGTGCCACAGCGAAGGACTGGGAGACGTGCACAGAGAACAGCTCCATATGCCAGTTCTGGCACGTACCATAAATCCACTAACACCATTCTTGCTAATTGCTACAAAGGACTCAGGAATCATTCATTTGGTCTTTACGCAACTGAACAACTACACTGTGTATTTATTTAGATGGATTTTGTAATCCTGTATAGCCAAAGCAAATTTTAATTACAAGTTAGTATCCCCGATATGCCACAAAGCAGATTAACTTATTTAAGGTTTAGCTTGTGAACAGCTTTTTCCTGCTTATTTCACCTAAAAAATAGCCCTCCACTTGCAAGGATGCAACTTGTCATTTTCATCCACGTGAGAAGCTCGCATCAGTGATATTTCAGATAAGAGACTGAGCAGAGCCCTTCACTATTTCCTTCTTCAAACTAAGCTTTACACATCTGAATGTACATCTGACACGGGGAGGAGCTGACATCTTTTGTGTTGATGAATCCAGTGCTGACCTGCACCTTTCAGGTTTTAGTATCCAAACAGTTCTTCTCCAGCCAAATAACGTTGCGAGCATTACAGCATCTCCACCACGTTCCCACTGCCTCTCCCTCCCCTAGGGCCACAACATGTCAAGATACAGAAACATCCACTGTGGTCACCGCACTTCTTTCTTTACGTGCGCCCAGAAGCCCGCCGAGATGTTAAACGCTGCAGGTGCGGATCAGAACGTACCCTGTGCTATGAAACACAGCGATCTGAACCCTGACAGCTCCCACCTTGCAGCAGCCGTTGCCTCCCACAGCAACAGGCAGGCAGGCCCCTGCTCCAGAACCGTGCGTGTGAGTCCAAGGGGCTGCCACGGGAGGGGAAGATCGGAGCGTTACTTTTTCTCTTGACTAGTTTCAGGCCTTCCTCCACACCACACTCCTAGCAGGGACGTCTGACGTTACAAGCCCTATATCCACCACAGCGCAGCTACCTGCGCCCTTCTAGGGATTACGGTTTCCAACGTTGCACCACCGAACCCAAGCAGATATCCAGCTTAGCAAAGAAAGTAACAGAGCCACCCGGTTACGTACGGCAGACCTTTTCGGTTGGGAGCGAGGGACAGGAAATCAGATGAGTCAGCTTTAGCCCATCTTCGGCTAAAGCACACGCCTCTGCGGCTTGCAACAAGTCCTTCCTTCAGCAGAACTGTCTGTGTTTTGAGGTGCAAGTCTCTTGATTTGCAGACCCAAGGAGCAAATTGTCGAAGTACAGGCCTACTACACATTTTAAACCTCTGAGGAATTCTAATGAGCATATATTCAAATCTAAGTAATCACCGAGTGTGGTAAGTACAGTACAAGACACCTGGGATACGCATAGAAAGTCCCAAACACTTAATTAAAATGTGAGGCTATTAGCACACAGTTTAATAAAACTTGTGCTGCTAGAGACAAATAGTCTTCCAAATTTTTTTTCATCTTTTTGGCAATCCTACTAAACTCATTTTTTGTATTAACTGGAAGCAGTAATTAGCCATAGTACTGTCTGGTTGACTAAGCCACCCAATCTTTCTCTAAAGTGACTGAAGAGAAACAAGGATTCCCTAGACTGATTTAGGGAAATGTGTGTCTGATGAGTCTAAACCCTCAACATCCTCACCAGGCCCTTAAGGGCTCATTTTTCAGGGGCAGAACTGGAGTATTTTGGGGTAGAGAAGAATCATTCAGTTTTATATAATAAGTCTCAAACATATTTGAGTCATAATTTCTAGGTCCCCAGAACTCTGTTACTGCACCAAGAGACGGGGCTGGGGCAACCAGCCCACACATGCAGGACACAAAGATTGGTAAGGAGGAACACAAAAATAGCATTAACAGTCAGAGCTCCCCGAGTTGTAACACCAGCCCCACGTATCCAGGGTCCCCAAGCACGGCACAGACCTGTACGATCCTCCGCGGCTCATCCCTATTATGCTCTCCCTTGCTGTCATTACTCCCTGTATATTACTTGCTCATGTAATTACCCAAGGGCCAACAGTCTAGGAACTGTTTTCTAGGGAATTTCTCTGATGACACACTATCAATGCAAGTTTCATCTTCACCACAGCAGCAGCAGCACCGAGGCATCCTGTGATAATGGCAGAGGCATAAGCCCATTATAATAATTCAATTACACCTCTGTCAAACAAACCAAGTCACATATGTAGCTTTTTCCTATATAGTAAGAAACACTGGAGATCACGTTAGTAGGAACAGGCCCTGTCTTTGCAGTTAAGAGAAAACTGTACCACAAGGTATTTTGAGACTGAAATAGAATTGTCACTTCCAAGAGATAAGCACTTTTAAACCAAGCTTGAACACGCGCCCTAATTGCTCAGACCCTCTGCCAGCGCACTTTCAACACGTTTGCAGCACTATATGTAGAAATTAACCCCCAGAGAGCAGACTAATAGTTAAGACATTATGCAGTGATTCTACAGCAGAGAAAACCATTCATTAGGGAGTCAGAAGACTCTCACTCCTGATCATTTCATTTACCATGAATGCAAATGCTTTGGAAGAGCCTTCTGCTTGCCCATACCGCTGGGGGCAGTGGCAGGGGGAAGGAGCACCAAGCAGTGGTCTAGTTCTGGTGGCACATGAAGAGATTTTTAATCTCAAAGGGCACCAACTCAAGTCGGGATGTTTACAAAGATTAGACAACTAATCACACTCATCTCTCACATGTACTGAGCTGCAGACATCCTTGTATAGATAAGGACGCAAGCGGGACTGGAAGCAGACCTCACTGTAACACAGGAATTACATATTTACTTATTACTGCACTTATTAGTAGCTTTCAAGAAAGAAAGTAGAACCTATTGGTGCGATTCAGTCCACAATCTGATTTTCTGCTGTTCTATTGCATGTGAGTAGTTTGCCGGCTATAAACCACTCAGTAAAACTGCTCAAATGCAGTCGTAGAAAGTGAAATTTTAATGGAGTCTGGCCAAGCAATGGTTTGCTCCCCCCATCCATACTGACCAGTCAAACCATACAGGTTTGATGACATATCTCACCACAACAGGTTTATTCAGAGCGGAGACAGCTTTCGCTGCCTGTTGCAGTAGTGCCGAAGGGTTTTGATAAGGTCAGATTTCCATGGGTACCACAAAAATACGACATTTTGCCTTAAAAAAATTCACCTCTGAGGAAGCAGGTAAAGCAAACCAATAGGTGGACAAAGGGAAAAGGACAAGGTGACAAAAATAGGAACTTGAACTAAAGTAAACTCGTGTTACAAGACAACATCTAAAATCTGCCTCAGTGTTTTGAAGCAGGTGCGGCTGAGCCAGAAAAACATCCACAGCAAAACAGAGCAGTGCTTGGCTAGTCTGCTTTAATAACTAACCTTAATGAAACCAAACAAGACATTCACAGACAGGCTCTGTGCATGAATAAAACTTCTGCAGAGTTCACTTCAGGACACGGGACCATTACCATGGCTCTGATATCAGGAAACTCTCCTGTTATTTGGCAAGTCCTTTTTCACTACGGGGGGGGAAATTTAAAATTAAATTTTCACTAAGGTGGGAACAGTCCCCCCCTCCTTCGATAGAAGCTCTTAACGTAAGTCAAGGAGGGGGCAAGGGTGGAAAGGAGCACTCATGCCTTTACCAGAAAAACAAGAAACATTTTATTACATATTAACCAGCAGTTTACTCCAATTCTGAACTTGAGCCAGCGAAGGAGAGAAAGGGAGGTCCCGGCATTAGGGTTTGTGGCTATTGCGTAGCTAAGTCTGTCACTGAAGGTTAGAAGGCAAACTTAAAGAGCTCACTGACAGAAGCCCCAGTACAGGATGTGAAATATCTCGCAGCTGAGCTTGGAAACTCAAACCAAACCGAGAAACAGAAACAAGACCCTGCTAGGTCAGGGCTCTACACTCAGCACGCCACAGCTAAAGACGCAATACGAGTGTCTTCTAAACATCTCACAAGTTTTCCCTCCCACTACGAGATAAACCCTTGCAAATAGTTTGTTTTGGCTGCAGAAGGCTCCCCTTCGCAGCAGATAAACAACTATCTCGCAGGGCTGTGACAAACAGCTTGCTGTGGAAAACACAGCTGGCTGCGAGGTCCCCACAAGCAGCGCGCAGCCCCAAGAAAAGGGAAAGTTTCATACACCCAGCCCTACACCAGGCTTCTCCCACAGTTAATTTTAATTAGTTACTTGTGCCCTGACTAATCAGTATGTAACTGGCACCTCGAAAGCTTCCAAGCACAGATCTTGAGTCACTGGGGAAAAAAAAAAAAGTTGACAACCCTTGTCCCCATTTTACAGCTGCAGAAATCAACTGAAAAGAGCCTTGAAGTACTTCCCAAACTCATTAGTCAGAAGTGAAACCAAGAATAAACCCCAAGACTTCCTATGCCCATTGGGTGCACAATACATTGGATGACGTTCCACCTACTACAGGTGGGAGCAATAATTGCCATCCCAAAGAGCTCAGACCCACGCACCCCTAGATGGGTACACAAATAACGCAGACCACAACGGCACAGCGTATTTCTGCACTCTCAGGTGCACCACCTCTCACCTCTCCTAGCCGACAGCACCACAGTTTACCTCTTCAACGTGAAATCTTAAAGAGGAATTTCTTTAAGAAATACTATTTTACTCTTTAAGCAATACTATTAAAACAGTGGCGTGTGTTACGGGATATCTGTTCAGACAGACCTGCCTCCCTCGCCCTCGAGAATCAGCTCCCTCCCCTGTTCCCAACCCTTGGGCAGCATTTGGAAGAAGCACCCTCCACAAGAGCGCTGGCTGCAGTTCAATGGTAAAGAGATTCCTGACTACCTACGGTTTAGGAAGCACTTCCACAGCAGAAAGCCAAGCTGTTAGTTAAAATGATACAGAACTTCAGCTGGAAAATAATGACAAAGTTTAACCCCTCAGTTCCCAGCTACTGGAAATATTTACTCACTTTTTCACATTTGCCTCCCCATTGGGAATTCTGCGTAGCTTCTTCTTCTTCAATATTTTCACAGCTCTCCTACAGAGGGTTTCAGAGTCCAACATCTCCTTGACTTTGCCGTAAGACCCTTCTCCAAGTAAGTCTCCCATCAGGTATTTGCCAATGAGCTTGGCCCTTTTCCGCCGCGGCTGGTAGATGACCTCCGTAGAGTCAATGCGATGGATAAAAGTGTCCATCCCCACAGACATCAGCTCGCTTTCTGCAAACATACCCAGCTGCTGTGGCTCCTGCATATCCATCCTGGATTAAGTTCCTTAACCTGTTTTCCTTAAGCGCTCAGGGTTTTAATCCTGTTTGTTAGTTTCCAACACTCCCTTTTACTCCTTCTTGAAAAAAAAAATCCAGAAGATTGTACAAACATGAATAAAAAAAAACAAAACCAAAAAACCTATGAGCTGCTTCCAGCTCAGTTGGATGCTAAAAGATCCAGGCCTGGCTCCAGTAACACAACGTCTTTTAAAAAGAATATATATCTTTGACCAGATACACTCAGTTTGGGACTTGCTTTGCTTCCGAACTGGTCCCACTGTTAGGGTTCTTTCAAGTCAACTTGGCCTTTAACTTGGCCCAGTTTGATTCTTAAGTGCTAGGTCATCCTCTGGGACTTCAGGCCACCACATGAAAACAGACAACTGCCGAGTCTCTTTCGTGACTTTCCATCCCTAGTAGATCATAGTCACCAACTCCAAACCGGATGGCAGGCGAAGCGTTTCTGCCCTGCTGTCCTCACCATCCAGGTATGAGCACGGATGGGGTTTTTTTCAGCCGTTTGGAAGCTGGAACCAAGTTTCTTTGAAGCAGTTTTCAGAAACAATTCTAACGTCTTCGCTTTTCACGCCTACAAAAGTTTGAGGCCTTCGGTGCCTATCAAGATCTCCCAGGGGCATCCTTCAACCACTTGGATTCCGCCTGGCACATGATGTGTCACCACCACTGCTCCAGGTGTCAGCCGGTGTCAGACAACGCAAAAACTACTAGAGCTTTACCGACCCACCTTAAAACGGGAACAAGCAGGAGGAAGTAATTCTCTCTGCCCAGTACCCAAAACACCCCATTCCTTTTCCAACACGGGAAGGTCAACGAGGAGATGCCAACCTCGCCCGGGCTCTCCCCGCTCTCCTTCACCCCCCTGCCACAGGTGTCCGTCGGGGTGGGGAGGAAAACAACCGACGCCGCAGCCGCCCCGGGGAAAGCGGGGAAGGGGCGAAAAGGGGATAAAACACTTGAAGTGCAACCGAACTAGGGATGGAGCCAGGAGGGGAGGGACCCCCGGGGGGCGAGGCGACCGCCGGTTCCTCCCCAGCCGCGGCCGAGCTCCCCGCTTCCACAGCGGGGCGGGGGCAGCCCGCCCGGGACGGGCCCTTCCCCCGCGGGCCGGGGACGAGCCCCGCAGGCAGCTCCGGCCGCTCCCTCGGCCCCGGGCCTTCGCGCCCCGCTGTCGAGTCGGGGGAGGGGGGCGGGCAGCCTCGTCCCCCCTCCCCGCCGCCGGGCTCGGGAACCGGGCCGGGTCCCGGCGCTGCGCTCCGCCCCCCGCGCCCCCCTCGCCTCAGGGGGAGCCCCGCCAGCCGCTGCCCGCGCTCTGCCACCGCGGCCCTACCCAGGGGCCCGCTCCCGCCGCCCCTCCGGGTCCCGCCGCCGGGTCCCGCCGCCGCCCCTTTACCCCCGCCGCCAGCCCCGCCACAGCGCGCACGCCGCCGCCATTTTGTTTACCTCCCGCCCCCGCCCGGCCCCGCCGCGCTCCCGCCGCTGCCCCCTCCGGGCCTCGCACCTCCCTGGCGACCGACGTGCGCTCCCATTGGCCGCGGTGCCGGCCCCGCCCCCGTGCGCTCGCCCTTTGGTTGGCTGCGGCGGCGCCACGAGGGGGCGGAGCCGGCGGTACGGCTTTCCCTTCCGGTTGGCTCGCTGCTTTTCCAGCCCGCCCATCCACTCTGGCGGGCGGCGGGGCGCTGTGATAGACGGCGGGAGCTGTCCGTCACCGGCAGGGGCGGGGCTGACGGCGGCGGGGCGGTGAAGGGCAAAGGGCAAAGGGCAGGGGGCGGAGGGCGAAGGGGAAGCGGGTGCCATGGAGACGGGGCGCGGGGCCTGTCCCCGCCGTGTCAGCGATCGGGGCCTGCCGCGGCCTGCCCCGCCGGCGGCCGGGCCTGCCGGGAGCGGAGCCCTGCCCCGCTGGGGGCCGGGCCTGCTGCCGCCGTCCTCGCGGGCTGTGCCAGTCCTTGGGCTGCTCTGCACCCGGGGCCTCCCCCCTCTGCCGTGCCCCAGCTCCCCGGGCCCGCGGAGCCCAGCTCAGCCCCTGGTGTGTCCCAGCCAGTCGGGAAGCTGCTCCTTCAGTGCCCACCTTCCAGGAACAGTCAGTCACCTGGCACTGCCCGTTCTTAAGCAGAGCACAAACGCTCTTGAGTCAAACCGCATCTTTCTTGGGGACTTCTGCTGATCTGTACGGTTCGTGCTACGTTTAACGTGTGTTGAACCTCTGCAATGCCCGCAGAGGATTCTGTGACGACAGCTCTCCTGAGGTGAGGGTACCCTTCTCCTCCTCCATCGCTTGGCATTGTATTGATACAGTCCCTTTGTCTTGCACATGGGTAGATGGGTCATTCACTCCAAAATACTTACATTTGCATTCCCTGCAAATCATCTTGTGTGAAATCACCCCCCAGGTGAAATTATTCTCCACCTATCTGCTGGTTTTGCTGTCAAACCTAATGTGTGTCGAGAGCAGGGGCCTGGGGAACGAACACTTCTATACGGGCAGGGCAGGGAGGAGGAGGATATTGCCTCTTGTAGTTAAAAAGTACTTGCTATTGAATCATTTAAAGCTTTCCTAGTTTTCAGGAGCTTTTAGTTACCATGGTTCAATACGACATGACCTGCCCTGCCAGTGCTGCCCACTCAGGCCCCTTTTTCCTGTCCTGCCCCCGTTATACCGCGCTTCCCTGGCTTCTCCCCCGCTTCCGAAGGCTCCCGATGGCTCCAGCACACTTGGGTGTTCCGATGAGGACATTCAGTCCCAGCGCATGTGTTCATGCTCCAGGATAATAATAAATAACAGACAGTAAATAAAACAGAAAGCGGTTTTTATCTGTAACCCTCCGAGGCGGCACAGGCACGGCGGACGCTGCAGCGGCCTCTGAAGCGAAGCCAGCGCTGGGCTGGGAGGCGGCATCTGTTTTCTTTCTGCTGTGCGATGTCAACGCGGGCGCTGAAGTCTTCTGTTTCCGATCAGAAACGCGGATGGGGAAGGGTTTCCGTCGAGTCAAACACGGCGTTGGAGCTCGTGCTGATCCTAAAACCCGCGGGCGATCCTTACGGCCCGTCTTTAGCAGCACGACAGCCACCTCTGGGGAGAGACCACCCTGCGATCCCTAAACCACAGCGGATCCCGGGTGCATCCCCACCCTCCTCCGCCTGGGGAACAGCCGGGGACGTTTCTCTGGCTGCGGGGGGTGGGTTCACTGTGGAATTTACCCACATCACGCATGTTTTTCATTCACTCACCTACCCCCTTGCCCCCCTCACCCTTTTTTCATCTCACAGCTATTTATTTACCTTTTGCTGTGTTTCAGCACCCGGAGACATGCGATGTCCTCGCAGATAATCCTGCTCAAACGGCTCCTCTCCCCAGCAGGCAGGACAGGCAGCAGACAGGCAGGGATGCTCCTCCCGGCACGGCCAGGGCCAAAACGCGCTGCCAGGAGCCCCCCGGCCCCCCCGCGGCAGCCTCCAGCGCGGATCACCTCCGGCACATGTTTATCCGGACTTCAGAAACCTTCCCACCCCCGGCGCAGCCCGCATCAGCAGTGAACTGTCTCTCTTGAGGGAGATTGTTCCTAGTAGGTAATGCAAATTTCTTGGTGCCATAAATCCCGCGTTTCCACAGGTTTCTCACTTTCTCCGCCAGCACTGAAGGCCGTACCGGCTCCAGTCCGGTGTCTCTGGCTCCGTGCTCGCTCACCAGCCTTGGAAAGCTGCTCCCGCAGCTCTCCCAGCCGGTCGGTGGTCCCGTGCTTTCAGCAGTCCGTGTTTAAGGGCATTTAAAGGCGGGGACACGGATTCCTTAAACCCCCCCTGTGAGCTGGATGCTCTGCTGAAATCTGTGTAAAACTTGTTCTTTTCCCCTTTTATTGCAACAGGAAAGTTTATAGGTGGGAGAAAGGGGGGAGTCGGGACCTGCCCCCTCACGACAGGGCGGCTGGTGGGTTTGCACCGACCCCGGGGGCAGCTTTGCATCAGCCCCGAGCAGCGAGGGAGCGGCTGCCTGGGCTTGTTTGATTTTTAAAGGCTCTGTTGTTTGTTTTACACAGTTTCCAGCCGTTGCCGTTTGCTTTGGTGAGTGTGTTACAAAAGGAGAAGAAAACATCCCCCGCTTTGACACGTGCAATAGTTCCCTTTGAGTAAGTTGTGTTTTTCTTTATTTCGAATTTTGCACTAAATCGTGTTTTAAGCCCTTCTCCTGGAAGGGATTTGGGAATCTCTACCTTTATTAAAAAATGAAAACACCCTGCTAGCCCCTGTGGCCATGCACAAGAGCTTGGAGAAGGCTAGGGAAAAAATGAGAGGGCAATGAAGGAAATCCCCAACACGGTAGTTCTGGAGAGGCCCATGGTTTTCTTCGGCCCCTCTCCGGATTCAGGCAGCGGGAGCTCTTCCTCCTCCTCGCCCTGGGCGAGGGGACACCCGGCACTGGGGGTGACAGGCGGGAAGCAGGTGGGGGGGTTGGAGGAGGCCGAACAATTGCGAGGGCGTCCTCCAAAACAGCGGTTCAGCACCCGGCCAGAAACCCCGGCATGTCCCGAGAGGGACGGGCTGTTCTCAGCACGGGTGCTGGCGCGGCCAGCAGCCTCGGCGACGGCTGAGACGCTTCTCCTGCGGGGATTCTCTGCTGTCTAATAAGGGTTGGGCTTCACACCGCTGCTTTCCCCCCGTAGGGGCATGAGAAGGGTCTCCCAAGAGGCAGGGTTTCACGCTGCAGCCGCCCTCCCAGCGTGTGCCCTGCCAACCCGCCGGGGCGAGGGTTTGCCTTACGACAGCCAGCTCCAGCGTGGAGGCTGCTGGCGCAGCCCGTGCCGTGCCAGCTCCTGCCGGGAACAGCTGGTCGCAGGTGCCGGCACTCTCAGTTCGTGCAGTTACCAGCTGCACGCCCGCTTCCAAACACGCAGAGGAACCAAGATGTTTGCAGCCGTAGCTTCTTCCCAGGCCCTGCTGCACTGGAGGTTAAAAAAATCCCTTTAGGAAAGGGATCCAGCCAGGCTCGGCTGGGAATTGCACATGGGACACCAGCTCTGAAAGCTGAGCCGTTATTCTGAGGCAGGATAGGACAAATTCACGAGTTCTGCCTTTTCACGAGAGCTACTGGCACCGCACGGGATCACAAAGCACAGGCAGGAGAGCCCCGAGCCCATTCTGGGGGCCCTGAGCAGTGGCAGAGCACATCCCTGTCCCCAAAATCTCAGTGGGTCCCCAGGGACGGGGGTCAGAGCACAGTGATGCTGCAGCTCTCCCCCCAGCTCCGTTGCTGGTTTGTCTGGGGTGTCCAGCCTCGTAACTGCAGGAGGAGGTAGGGGAGGCTCCAAGGGCTCCAGAGCACAGAAGAGGGGGTGCCCAGGAGCAGATTGCCCCGCCGAGCCCCCCGGGGCTCCCGCCAGCGTCGCATTCCCCTTCTGCTGTCTCGCAGGCTTTTCTCATGATAGCGCCCGGCCACATGTGATTTACTTTGATCTTGGCATAGAGTCCAGAGTGCTGGAAAGCGATCACCCAAATTCTGGTAAGCGCCGTGCTTCCCCTTCCCGGGAGGGACGGGTTCCCAGCAGCAGGAGGGCAGGATCGATTGGAAACCGTCCACAGCAGAGAAACCCAGGCGGGAGGCAGCTCCCATCGCTCGGCAGCTCCGTATCTGCGTTGCATCAGCTGCACTCTGCTCCCTGCCGGTCCCGCTGCCCACCCCGCTGGGCTGGCAGGAAAACTGGCTCTCCTGGAGGTGAAATCCTGCCCGACCCTCCAGGAATGGGCAGTTGGAGCAGAGCGAGCCCGCTGGGCCCCCCAGCACACGTGGGGTGTCCCCAGGCACCCTCGGATGCCCCGGCACTGTCTCCCATCAGGGGTTGGTGGCTGCATCAGCTTTCCCAAGCGTCTGCACCAGCATCTTCACCTCCAGCCGGGAGGCCAGCGTGTCCCGGAGCCAAGGGGAATTGGGCTGAGACCTACAAAGCTCGTTGCATGTGTGCAGCCATCGCTGCCACCTCACCCCCTCCACCGGACGGGGCAAAGCCCAGAGCCCTCGGCCACGGCCCCGCTTCCCAGCCAGGGGGACAGGGAAGGGTCTGCCCAAACACGAGATGGTTTTGCAGGACTCTCCCACCCTGAGATGGTCCCTGCCAGGTCCCGTCCCTGCCTCCCTGCGGGGTCTAGCCCCACCACCAGCACAGCCCAGTTCCCCCGGGGGCTGCCGATCTGTCCCCACGGCCGCCTCTTCCCAAAGCTGCGGGGAGGCGCGGAGCCAGCTGGGTGCAGGGCTCCTCGCTCCTCACCCCGTCGGAAAGTCAGGGGATTTCCAGGCTGTGGGAAAAAACAGGAACCGGCTGCGTGTGACAGCGGCCAGGCTCACCCCGACACAGCCACGGGAGCTGGTGCCACTGCTGGCGGGAGCTGCTCTGCAGGACCGGGGCCCTAGAACTCCCGTCTTTGGCCCCATTTCCCTGGGACCGGGTGCCCCCCAGGGACCCAGCTGCCCAGGAAGGGCTTTTTCTTGGGAAGCCAGGCCATTTGCCAGGGACATCCCTCCCCTACAAGGGCCAAAGAATCAGCACACAGCTCAGCCGCGTCCCCAGCACATCATGTCGCTCCTCCTCACATCCCACCACTGCAGGCACAGGGCAGCCCCGGTGCTCCCAGTCCCACCATCCCAGACCAGCATCACTTCTGCTTCATCGCCTCCTTGGGGGTTTCCTCTCCAGCCCATCCCAGCTCTGCCCGGTGGGGAGGTGCAGGGCAGGCAGGCCCACCACGGGGGTGACCCCCCGCACGGGGGGTGCCGGGGAAGGCACGCCAGGAGCATCCCTGCCGGCTCCCCAGCTCTGCTGCTGCGGCTGAAGCAGCAGAACCACAGCCCGTTGCTGCCTGCGGCAGGGGCTGCGCTGCAGCCTCGTGGCTTTGGGTGTTTGGGAAATGCCCACCTCATGTCACAGCAGCAACGGGTTCAACAAGAAAACTTGTGCTGGGGTCCCCTCCAAGCTGCCGCCTTCTTGTGCTGCTGGAGCAGCAGCAGCAGGCTCAGGAGGAGGTGTCGTTCCCCACCATCAGCACCCACCCCACTGCCTCCCCACCCCTGCATTTACCCCCCCTGCTAGCACAGCCCTGGGGTGCTCCTGCAGAAGCACCTGCAAGCCCTCCCCTCCCTTATTAAGAGGTGGCAATTAGGGCGGAGGCTTTATCTGCACCCCTGCCCAGGGAGCTGGGCTGTTGCAGAAGGAGAGGGTGGGCTGCAGGGTGGGCTGGGGCACCTCCATGGGCATGGCTCCTCCATGCCCAGAAGCGGGCAAGGCACCGGCTGCCTTTGGAGCAGCTCCCTGAGACCGTCTGATGGTGCAGCAGCACCCGCCTGCAGCCAGAGTGGGGAGGGGGGCACGGGTGGCTCCGTGGGGGGCACAGGTACCCACCTGTGCGCTCCGTGGGGGGAGCGCACCCGGGCAGAGCCCACACCTCGGGGGGGCTGCTGGCTTTGCGGGGCTTCCTCAGCCCCGGGGACCGCAGGCGGGGGCAGCGGGGCAGCGGGTTCGTGTCTAAAACGGGAACCGGGCTGGGGCGGGGGGAGGAGGCGATCGCGGTAAGTGAAATAAGTGGTTGTGGCACCAGCTGCAGAGGCGTTGGTGGTTACGGGAGGAGACTGGTTCATTGCTGAATGGATCAGGACGTGTTCTTCCAGTGTATCTACTTATTCATATTTATATCATGCTAAATAAATAGCTCTAGGGGATTTTAGACTCTTCAAACACTCGCTAGACTGCAGAATTGCTCTCAGATGAGATGGCCGTAGCGTGGATGGGGACGAGGACAGTCCTGCCTGGCCCGCGGGGACGCTGCTCACACCTCCAGCCCCGTGCGGGGCAAGAGTCAGAGCGGAGTGATTTATTACAGGGGTGTGATTTAATAGAGCCAGAGCCTTTGGCGTTAAGCTCTGGAGAAAGGATATTTCAGAAAGCATGACACAATTGCTTTGATTAATTAATGCATGCAAATGAATGAAGTCTTCTGAGAGCAGCGCTCATTGATAGGATTAAAAACCCAAACGTGACAAACTCCGTGCTCAGGTCTGAGCGGGAGGAAAGGGAACCTTCCCCTGGGGTTTGGGGAGGGGACGGCACCGGAGGCAGCACTGCCCTTCCCCACGGCAGAGCCTGCGGGGTCGGGGGGTCCCGGTTCAGGGTGCTCCGGCCGTGCCATCGGGAGGGGGGACTGCGTTCCCCTCCGCCCTTGTGAGGATCCCCGCCTGGTTTAGGGGGCTGGGGTTTGGGTTCAGGCAAGTTGTCTGCTAACGGCAGCAGGTTGTGGGAGAGGCGAGGCAGCCCGGGAGGCTGAGGTTCTGCTGCTGTTGGCTCTAAAGCTCCCCAAGATGAGGTGTGCAGCTCCTGGAAGAGGGAACGGGACCGGCCAAGTGTGTCTGCGCCCAACCAAGTGCACGCCGAGACTCCCAGGCAGCGGCGAGGGGGAGGCGGGCTGCCTTCCTCCAGGGCTGCTGCGAGAAACCCCAAACTTTTTGTTTTCGTCGTCTCCTTTGAAGACGGCTCCTTTGATGGGTACGATGCTGCTCTCAGCCAGCAGCCAGCCGCTGGGCGGGCTCGCGCCGCTGGGGTTCCCATGCAAACCCCGGCAGGTCCAGGGTCCCTGACTCCCTCAACCCCTTCAGAGGGGACTCCCCCCGTGGGAGCAGGGCTCGGGACCACCCAGCTCCCAAAGGGCCTTCGCCCCCCCGGCCTTGTCAGACGAGGGCTCCCACACGTCCGTAAATCCTCGCTGTGGCTGCTCGTCGGGGGCTTCACTGCAGCCGCGGGGCCCGGGGTGTTTCCCGTTAGACAGCTGGGCTCCCTGTTATCAACGGGATCATCCCTGTACCGGAACCGAGAGGCTGGAGATTAAACCGGAGCGCCGAGCCCCTGTGCCGAGCGCCGCACGCGGCTGCTGCCGGTGGCAAAGCTTCTCGGTGCGCCAGAGCGGCGAGTTCGCCCCGTCCCTGCTCCGGCCGCGGTGTCACAGACTTCCCCGGTCAAGGTCCCCCCTCCCTCCCGCCGGTGCCTTTGGCAGGAGCCCGATGTTTCAAAAGGCCAAGCAGATAGCGGTGGTTCTGGTCTGCTGGCGCTTTCCTTCTTGGGGATAAATCAAACCCCCGAGACCCGTGCTGCCGCCGCTGCGTTAGGGATGCCAACGTAAAAATAGACCTATCTGGCAGGCTTTTTTATATGACCCCCTAGCGATTTTTGTTCTTATCCTGGGACTTAAAAGGGGCAAAGATCCAACATAAGCAATGGGAAACTAAAAAAAAAAATTACAAGAACGGGTGGGAAGGAGAAGCAAGCAAGGAGCACGGGGTCATTTGCTAGAGCAGTTTATTTTTCAGCTCCGTGATTCAGCACTTCAGCTGATTTGCAGTTAATTCTTAGAGCGAGACTCTTGTGGGATGGCAGCGAGCGGACATTCCTTGGAAGCTGGTCAGGATTCAAGTGTTTCCCTTTCCAGCTCTCCCGCTTCCTCTGGAGGCAGATAATCCTGCAGGTAGGAAAACTGAGGAATTTCCTTTCCTTTGGTGAGGAAAACGACTCGCCAGCACCCACGCGGGCTGTGGGCAGGCGCCGAGTGCGAGAGCGGCCAAGGCTGCTCGAAGACTGCGGTTTCCCTCCCGCCATCGGTGGCTCCAGGCGGGAGGCAAGGCGAGCGCTCCCCGATCCGTGTCAGCGCAAAGGCCAGCGGGGCTGTGGCGGCCCGGTGGGGCGGCCGTGCCGGGCCTGCCGAAAGCCCCCCAGGTCGGAAGGGCCCGCACGGTGGTTCCTGGGCCGGGAACTGCGGCTCCGTGGGCAGCGAGGGCCAGGGCAGGGAAGGCAATCAGGCCCTGCCCGCGGGGGGAGGCACCGGCCCCGCCGCAGCCCGTGACACGGGCCTGGGGGTCCCCTCAGCCCCGGGCCCTTCCAGGCCCCCGGAGCCGCTTCCCAACGCCGCGGGCCCTGCTGCCCCTACACCAGCCCGGGGCCGGGCCCTCTCTTGCCGGCTCCCACCGCGGCCCGGGCCCTTCCTTACCTGCTTCCCCCCCCGGTCCCGCTGCCCGCCCGGGCCCAGTCCCCCTCGGCCCCGGTTCCCCCCGGTCCCGGTCCCCGCGCTCGCCCCTGTCCGGCCCCGCCCCCCGTCCACTTCCGGCCCGGAAGTCCGTGTCTCCTCCAAGATGGCGGCCGCGCGGAACCCGGAAGTGCGGAGAGGCGGCGGCCGCCGGGCGGGAGCCTGAGCCCCCCGGGACGCAGGTAAGGGCCGCCCGCGCCCCGCTCCCCCCGCTGCGGGCCGCGGATCCCGCGACGGCTCCCCTCGAGGCCGGGTCGCGGGGCTGCCCCAGGGCCGGTGGGGCCGAGGGCTCGGTCCCCCCGGGCCGCTGCCGCCGCACCCCGGCCCGGTCCCCTCAGCGGGTGGAGAGCCCTGGGCCCCGCTCCGTGCGGCCGGGCCGGGGGGTCCTGCGGCCCTGCGGGGGGACCGAGGTGCCGCCGCCCCTGCCGGGCCTGGCCGGTGCCGCCTGCGCCCCGGGGCCGCTTGTCGCCGCTGAGGGAGCGGTCGGTGCGGCGGCGGGGCCCGGCGGCGGGGCCCTCGGGCTGCCTGGGGCTCGTGGCCTCGGGGGCTGGGAGGCGGCCGGTGTGGGGACAGCGAGCGCCAGCACCCGCTCGTGTTTCTCCACGCGTGACCGTCTCCCGGGTGGTCCCAGGGCTGGAGCCGGGGAAGAGATCGTCGGGGTCCGTCCCGTTTGCTTTGCGAAGACCCGCGGACAAGCGAAGGGTGCTGCGGGGCGAAGTCCTGGTGGCCTGGCCCGGTTTCGGAGCAGAGACCGGACCCTTCGAACCCTGGTCCCCGGGAGGGAAGTGCTGCCCCGGTAGCAGCTGGGATGGCAAAAGCCAGCGAAATCTCCTTTTTCTGTGCTCCTTGTTCAGCTGCTTTTTAAATTGAGTGCTGTAAAAACGCGTACAGCCATCCATCCCGGGCCAAGGCCTTGGTTGCCAAGTTTCTGCTTGTTGTGGTGTAGCTCTTAATGGCCCAATTAAGAGCCTCTGAAAAATAAAGCTTATGCTAACAGACTCTTAACTCTAGTGCTGTTAGCGGTCACCGGTGTACCCGGTTCTTAACATAATTAAATACTACTTTAAGAAAGAGCTCCCTTCTCAAAAGTAACCATAAATATCAGCATAAGAGCTGTGACTTCAAATTAGCATGCTCCATTTACAATTACAATAAGATGGTCTTTTGAAGGGCGAGTTCTGCAGGTTGAGTGCTGGGATCCCAAAGCCTGTAAGGGTGTTTCTGGTTTGTGCACTATTACTGTTGTAAATTTAGTGGGCAGAAAGGTATCGGCTGTACCTGTGCGGTGCCGTTGTCTTCTGCAGATTATCTACGTGTCATCTGAAATGCTGAGCTCTCTCTGACCTGTGTGGGTACGCCTAAACTGAAGAGCAGCGGGTGATGAGAATGTATTTAAGTGGAAAATTACGTACTCATACTCTTTGAGTTCAGGGAACATTGTGCATCCCATAAAGCAGTCAAAATTTTTGCAGAGTTCATTAGGTAGGATGCCAGCTGGAGACTTTGGAAGCCTGAATTCTGTTCTTCTCTCTGCTGCTTGCTCTTTTTTTGATGGAGGTCTAGTTGCTTGACGTTTGCACCCTCACTTTCCCAAAATAAGACTTGTACCTGTAGCAGCTCAGCTGAATGACGTCTCATTCAAACGCTAGTGTGAGTACTCTTCAAAGGAAGAATACGTGAATTGGCTAAAGTGCTTTTTCAATCGTTGCCAAAGTAGCAGGCTAAAAACATCTGAAATCTCAGTGCTTAGCACTGGCGTAGTGCAAAGCTGGGGTTATCCTGGAGTGCCTGAAATCACTGTATTCTGTCTGCCAGCTTGCCCAGTGTTAGATGCTGAAGTTAACAGAACTGTGATGGGCAGTAGAGGGTCTTTGTCTAATTAAAGAGTGGCATTTTTCATCTGGGGCTGTTTCATGCAGTAGCTAGGATGGCTGACGAAAGTTGAAAAAGAAAAGTACGTTTCCCCCGCCTGCTTCCTTCGATAGTGTTTTGCCTGTTCTTGGAATCATACTCGTGCTTTTGCTGTGCTTTCAGGCCAGCTGAAAGAGAAGATATTTTTTCTTTATAAAAGAAAATGTAATGGTAAACCCACAGAACTTGACAGGAGATGGCACGGCCAGTGCATTTCGCAACTTTTTTTTCTTTAATGATTAGATTTCAAGTTTGATTCTTTTAAAAGTGTTCTGAAAGAATTTGCCGAGTTCCCGTGTGTGGATTTGTCTTTTCTTATGTATGAACTCACACCTTTTAAAAAAACCCTAGAAATTCTTAATGTTTTGCTAAATGCGGTTTCCTCCCATGCTTTAACTTTTTCAGGGTCTTACATCCTCATCCTCGAACAGGAACAGACTTCTCCTGGAAAATCATTTGTCCCTCCCTTTAGCCGCCTGGTTGCTTGCTGTTGAGTGTTGACGTTTTGTTTTGTGCTGGCTGAGCTCTCCGTGCAGTGGGTCCCCCCGCTAATCCCTGCCGACTTCGGAACAAAAAAAAGCAGGACCAAGCGTCATGTTTCGTCATGTGCCAGACATGGGACAGGCTGCGTCTGCCAGATCGGACACTCATTGAAAAGCTACGGCTACTTTCATCGCAGGGTTTTTTAACACTAAATTACACGCGGACAGGAATTTTTAAAAATTTTTTTGTTTGTTTAAAGTAGTGAGCATATGGTGTGTTTGAGGGTTGTGTTTCCTGACTGAATAGGCCTTTTTTTAACGGTTAAGTTATAGATCCCTGAAATGGAGGGTCTATAATAAAAATGCTGACACAAGTTTAAAGCTTTTTGAATAGTGACACTGTAATAAAGAGCTAACTGTGTAGTCACTGAATACTGCGCTGTGATTTTTAATCGTGAGAGCCTGGATCTCTCAGGAAAGCCTTCTAGGCTTAATTAGGACTTTTATATTCTCACGAAACATTTTTTTCAGCTTAAAACTTAAAACTCTTCAGTCTTTTTTGGTAACAGGATCAAGGTCTGTAAACATGTAGCTATGAAAGAGGCGAATACATGCCTCTGTCACAGAGAAAGTATACGTTGAGCATGCCTGAAGGTTGGCTGGTTTGAAATGGTGTTTATGTGCTTACGATCAATAGGGAAGCAGGCTTTGATGTCCTGGAGTATTTTTTCTGCCGAGAATGGCTGCGTGTGAAATGGAACATCGAGACCTGCTCAGCTCCAGCGGAGAGCGTTTCTTCCAGCCTGTCTCTCGTGATTGAAATGAAGGGGTAGAGCAAAGTGTAGAGAATCAGGGACCCGTGTTTTCTTGGCTTCTGACCTTAGTCAGCCAAGTTCTTTGTGCTCTTCTCTTTCCCTTTAATTAAGTAGTGTAATAACACATTTCTACCTTGCAGGTGTGCTTCTGAGGTTGACTTCATTAGTGTTTGTGTCGGGCTTGTGTTACAGCTCCGTCCAGGTGTGCTTCGCTGCTGCCGGACCTTGGCTGCGCTGAGCGCCGTGGCTGCCGCGTTAGCTGGCAGCCAGCACCCGTCGTGCTCTCGCCGTGGTTTGTTTTCTTCCAGGACCGTACTGGTGTCAGCCGTGAGAAGGGGAGCGGCTCCGACGCTCCCGGTGCCCTGCTCGGGCTCTGCCCCGCTGGCGGGGGGTGTTCAAGCCCCTGCTTTTGAGAACTGTTTCGAGCATTCGCTGTCTGAACCGCTGGACTGCCTCAACCCGAGCTCTGCCCTACAGGGCTTGCGTGTTTACGCTTTGGAAGTTTCAGTGTATGGTTGTGTGAGGGTGATGCTCTACAGATTTACACAGAAATGTGCTGAGTGTTTCTTGGCGGAGGCGTGCGTAGTGTATGGGGAGGCACTTTTGCGCTGTCCAGAAGCGGTCGTATCTGTTCTTCCAGGTGGAAGAGCAGGGACAGACGGAATCTGTCTCTGCCCTACAAGCAACCTTTACTTTGAGTCTGGGTCCCTGTTGGAGCAATATTTTGTTGCTTAAAGCAGAACGTTTGAATTTGGAGACAGAGTGGGAGCAGCCTGCGAGCGGAGGGGACGGCTGTCTGCTTTGCAGCCGCTTCGTTGTGGGGAAGTAACATGAAACTTGGAACGGTGAAGCGGGGACCCAACAGCTCTGCCGGTGGAGAAACGGAGTCCGGGGAAGCAGGAGAGATAATGTTCTGGAATCACCATGAGCTGAATGAATGAAAAGTGAGGTCAGCATTGCAGGTAGCATCAGCAATTAACTTTAATTGTGCAGCCTTGAAACAAAAGTATCTGCGGAAGATTTAAGACAATTTATGTCAGTGGATAGATTAACGGACCTTTCTGTTGTTGCTAAAGCGGCTGTGCCACTTAATTGCCTAATATTAATCCCTGGAAATTTAGGGAATGGCACATTGGGGCAGATGCCAGCAACAAGATTCCAGGTTAAGCTTTCTCCCTCTCATTATTTAGTCTTGCGTTTCTGTGCAAGGATTAAGGCCACTGTGACTCTCACAAGTATCCAAACAGCACCAAGGAGCATCCCGGTGATGGGCGGTGCGATGCTGGATGCAGCACAGGCCTTGGTTGGTGCAAAGGTGCTTTATACTGGTGTTGATTCCTCTCATGGTGGGGAGAAGAATGACCATGTTGGTGTTTGCTAGGGGTGGATGGATGATGGGGAGGTGAGCCTCCTTTCCCTACTAGCTACGCTTGCTCTGGGGCCTGGGCTCGTCCCCGTGGGATGGGGTGGCAGTCACCGTCTGCGCAGTCCGTCTCTGTACGTGGATGCACTTGGCTGTGCTGCACGGCACTTCCTCGCTGATGGTATGGCTATTTCCATGGCAGACCTGTATGGTATAAATATAGCCACTGCGCTCTTCCCCAATAAGCCAGATTTTGCCCTGACTTTGTCAACTGCAGTTCCTTGTTCTCTTCCTTGTTCTTGCCTCTGTTCTTGCCTCTACAATCCTTGCAACCTGACCTGTCTGAGTGTTGTTTTTCCACTTTTTTTTTTTTCCTGGCACTTATTGTCTGTTACATGCTAATTTAAACCTGCCTGACTTACTTAAGACTACCTGTGTGGGACAGTTAATATTTTCTTGTAAAGAGGACTTTTCCTTCCAAAAAGCTGTCCTTGATTTTTTTTCCTGTGTGGTCTGAGTTTCAAATAAGGAGGAGCTAGCACTGCTTGAAGGGTAAAGCTCTTCCTTTTCATTCTTGAAACACCACTGTCTTTGGAGGGCAAGTTTGCTCCTTTGCCTGCGCCACCACATATCTTGCATAGATCTGGCAAGAACCTTTGGAACGATCTCAATTCTTCTTCCCTTTGTTTACAGACTATCTAATTCCAGCAGTTAATCTGTCAAATAGATTGTTTCACACTGCATTTCCCTACTGAGTTGCACAGCCCAGGTAAGCAGCAAGGTTTGCTCCGTTCCCTTCTCAGCGTTGCTCGGGAGCCTGGCAGTGCTGTGCCTACACGCTTACAGCGCTGAGTCCGTGCAGAACAAATGCTCCCAAGCGCATTCTGCCTTGCCGAAAGCATTCAGGAGATCAAGGTGGCTTAAAGTGCTTGGGTTGGGATGCCCTAAAGTGATTCCGTTTTCATCACAGATAATAAGTATCTTTTAGATTGGTGTTATCCTCTGCGTTTGTAACTGGACTGGGTTGTATTCCTCATCTGCCTAAGGTTAGATTTTTCACCCCTCTTTTCTGTAGCTCTTTCTAATAGTGCTTTGAAGTTGCCTGCATCAGGCTTACATTTTTTTCATGTTTTCTAATATGCAAGGTTGGAGATGTAGTCTTCCTTTTGATGTTTTCAACGAGATAAGTGCATGGAGTCGGTATAACTATCTCTTCTAAGATAGTTCCTGGTAAGAAACAAACTTTGGATTCTTTGGTTTTCAAATATAAATTGACCAGTTGTTTGCTTTAGAATAGTAGAGAGCTAGAGTGAGTCACCCGCAGTATTTTCTGTTTCTGCATTAACTTCTGCCTTCTTTGTAAATTCACTTGAAATTCCTTTTCCAAGTGTTTCAGATACTTAAACAAGCAGTACAGTATTTAATTTTGCTCTGCAAAGAACTGGATTTGCCTAATGAAAAAAAAGCTAAGTTGCAAATAGTGGAGAGCAAGAAAAAAAGGTATTTCCACTCATATTTTGACTTATCCGCGGGGAAAAGATCTGATACTTTTGTTCGTGTTGAACTTTTGTACTCAGATACTGTCTTGTGTCTGCTAGTCCCTATTTAAATACGATTGAGCCTCATGGTAGCTCTGCGAGGGGACCATGACTGTATCAGAAGGGTAGATCCCTTGGTTTTCCTGTTTCTCAGAGTGAGTCACTGCCAGGGGCAGCGACTGGGGCTCTGATTGGAACCCTTCCCTTCTCATCCCTGAAGGCAAAATGTTTTTCGGTCTAAACTGTCCAAAAATATGGCAAGAAGAAACATTAAAGAGGAACTTGAAGCTAGCATGGCGCTTGAGATGCAAAAATGGCTTTTAAGAGTTCCGTAGCGTTAAGTTCCCATTTCTTTGGGCAGTTATACACTAATTATATTCTGAAGAATTCCTTCCAGCTGCAGCTCCGGCGGGCGCCCGTGCGGATGGTTCGCAGTGCGGTGGTGGAAGGAGTGGATGGAGCGGGGTAGGGGCGCGAGGCTTGGGGTCCCTTTCTGCTCCGTGGTGTGGGTGGGCAGTGGGAGGGAAGTTAATCTGCACGCAGGAGAAGGAACTAGATCGAATTTCTGAGGTCTTTTTGTCATTATGGAGTGCGTGGTAATTCACGATCAGCAGGTTTAGCTCTGACTGTTCCGTGCATACCTGTGGTTTCCTAGCTATCTTCCTTTGATGGAGGCAATTTAAAATACACTAACAAAGCCTGAAACACAACAGGAGGAAGTGCTTGCATTTACTGAGCGCACAATGGGTTGTTTTCACCTCTCTTGATTGCGGATACCCGTGAACTGAGCCCTTACCCACAGCTCTATCGATCCTGATTGTTGCAGAGCAGTTCATTATGTTTTGCAAATTGAAAATTGTCTGCTGCAGTGCTGGTCCGATAAGTTTCTAAAAAGCTCAAGCTGTTAAAAGTTGAAATTTGTGCTCCGTAACCTCCAGGTGTGATGAATTCCACAGGAATTCCGGACTGAAGCTGCCCCTTACTGCCTGGGCTGAATAGCAAACCTTTAAGCAAACTGTTACTAATATTGAAACTGTTCCTACAGCTTAATCAGAAGAACTTGTGATATAATCAGATTGCTCACGGGGCTTTATCACGCTACGCAGGGAACCAGTTTCATTATTAAACATAGGCTGCTCAGCCATAAAGCAGCAAGTCCGATGTTTTTTTCATGCTTGTGTAATCATTGCTTGAGTGGCCATCACTCCGAATCTGGGAGATCACTTTTTTTCTTAGCGATGCTTGCAGAAAAAAATGACTGAAGTTTTTGAGGTTAGGAACCTTATCCTCGTGTTGTTGGGGTTCCCTTACTTTCTGAACCAGCTACCACTTGTACCCGGTGCTGGTCTGCAAGAGCTGCTGTTCTCTCCCAGCCTTTACCTTCTTTAACATAACTGCTGGTGACGGGAGCCGCATCTTTGGTGAGTTTAGAAGACTTCGCTGCTTGGTTGTAAGTAAGCAGCTTTACAGATTGTGCTTTGAGATAATTTTTTGTAATTGTGTAAGTTTTGTTGCAGGGAAATGAAAAAATCCGTTCCAGTGACTTTCAGGGGGTTTATCCTTGCACTGTTTGGTGGTGTGGTGGTGGTTTGTTTTTTTTTTTGGTGGGTTTGGTTTTTTTGGTCATATTGCTCCCTGAATAGTTATCATGGCACTGGAGTGCTTCAGTTAATTCTATGTGACAAATAACCCATCTGTAAAATCAGTCTAATTACTTTGCAGTTATATTTTGAAGTGTAAATACATTGGGAAGCTTTTTGAAATTCCTTGTTAGCGTTTGGTACCTCCTTGTCCTAAGGACCGTTTCCTGCGCTCACGGGGATGTGACGTATGCCACGCACCAGCGTTCGTTTTGGTATGATGTCCTAATCTGACTTCTGTCACTGAGTTCAAGGTCGCTGTTTTCCATGGCTCTGCATTCTTTATTTGCTGAAAATATGAAACTATGAAAAACTTGAGTCAATTCTTGGTTCTTGAATTTGGTAGTAGCACTCTGCTTGTTTAGGCTTTTTTCCCCTAAGTAGAAATTTTAAAAGTGAATAATCAGCAAACATCCCAAGTCTGGTTGTCAAAGGCTAACAGGACAGGGGAGAGTTTTTTTTAAAAAGTTTTTTTCATCTGCGACTCATGAAAGAGAGTTTTAACTCTGTGGTTTGAATCTTAGACAGTACTAGAGCATACTCTGAAACTTTAGGAAAAAAAAAAGTATTAATCTATGTAACTAGAGCCTTTTTTGACTGTTAAGATCAAAAGGTGGTATCAATAATTAAATTTTTGTTCACTGCTGGCCCTGGAATTTCTAATACTCCCCAGTCAAATTAGTTGCTGATAGTGCCCTAGTCTTTTTTTTTTTCTTCTTTAAATCCTGGTGGGCCACTCGCATGCTTCTGTCATAGAAATTATCTTAAACTGGAGAGCTCTGATTTGCCTGAATGGTGGGAACTGTTACTTTGTTGGAATATATTTGGTAAGAGAAGGAGTAGAAAAATGTTTAAGAAAAAGTTTGCTGTAACAGTTCACTGGCAAACTGTGGGCCTCTGTGTTTATCAGTTTTTATTGTTATAACGACAGGATGGGATGTGGAAATGAGAGCGCTTTGGCTTGCAAGGAACTTGCTGATTTTCATGGTTTTCCGTGACGAGGCTGCCTGGAGGATGGTAAGACAAGCACATACCAAAGGCTGTTTCCACTTCTGTTCTTGTGAGGGGTATTGTCCTGCCGTCCTCGGGCTCACGTAGATCTCCGAAACTGGCTTTAGTCAGTTTTTCTTTAGTTTTCTTTGGAATTTGAGTGCATAAGCTGGACAGCAGCCCTCTCTTATCAAGAGTGTGAGCTTACAGTGAGGACTGTTACGAACTCCATGTTAATCATCCCAGGCACCTGATGTAACCGCCGTCTTCCTGCACGGGGAACAGAAGATTATTTTGCAGTACTGAAGCTTTGGCGGAGCGGAGACGGTTGGGGTTTGGTGACGTCCAGCACGCCGGGTTGCTGGTGCTGTTCTGGTCGGACAAGAAGTGCCTTTGGCATCCTCTGGCATCGAGGCAACGGATGGAAAGGGTGCAGGGTGTAGAGTGAATTCTTGATGCCTCTTGCTTCCCACTGTTATCGGTGCTTGGATGTATTTTGGAATATACGCTAGACAGAGACCCCCCATAAACCAAGGTGGTACGGTATTCCAGCTTTCTTATTTCCATGTTTGCATTCAGACATTTTTAGTGGTTTGTTCTGTATAAATAAATGCTGACAGGGCATGATTGCATTTATCAGAACTAGCAAGGAGCTCACGTGAGCGGACAGTTCGTAGCAGCCTTGTGATGGTTATTAGCTGTTGTGTGACGTTGCGCATAAAGGTGACGTTTCTTCAGCAGCACACTGTTTTGTTTTGGGTTAACTAGAGGGGATTCATCCTCTTTCGGTGTGGCCTAGAGGACAAGACTGGGAGCCCATTTCATTCTTAACTGTTACTGATTTTCTTGGCGTCTCCGAACAAAAGAGCTCTAGTTTTTGGGTTGCCCATCTATAAGACTGGATTGCTGTTGACTTTGATCTCTTCAGAGGAATTATGTCCTGCAAATTCAATGCATTGTCTTTTACCATCTGGCCATTGCTCAAGCATAGAAGTTTACTGTTCCTTAAGCAGTTTTCCTTCGTTCTGCTAATTGGGTATGATCTATTGTGCAAGAGTCTTCCTGAGGAACTAATGCTGTTTTAGGGAAAGGCACTCTGCTCTGCAGAGAATCCAGAATCCAGCCAATGAAATCTGGTGTTGCCAAGGCACGAGATAAAGTAGGGCGGGCAGGGAGAAATTCTGATATTGATTTTACCTTTCATAAGTTACTTTGGATGTGTAAGTAAAGCTGTATATTTGCTACAGCTGTTACGGGAATAACTGCTTCTGATTTCCTATCGAAAGCTGTTACAAATAGGAAAAAAAAAAAAGCAGCAAAACCCCCTGAAGTCTCTGGCGAAAAGAACAGACGCAGTATTTTAAAGGCACCAGAGGATATCGATATCTCTAAAGCAGTCTGTGACGTTGACCCTTATGTCAGCAAACCTCACCACCTGTGTTCAGGAACTGCTGAGCAATATTTAAAGGTAATCTTTAAAAAAAAGAAAAAAGGGGGAAAAAAAAGGCTGTCTTCCTTACAGCCTCGTACTGCCAATGTCTCTTGAGTTGGGAGGCTGGAGGATCTTGGAGCAGGTTGATGGAAGCGGAAAACAAACCTAATTGTCGGTTTGCTGCTCTGCTCCCCACTGCTTCATTTGGGGATTGGGATGTTGTAGCACAGGTTTAATTTATAATCTAGGTCCTCTTGTCAAATCCACCAAGACAAGAAAAAAGCCGGGAATTTTATGATTGGGAGAAGGAACGAGGCAGGGCTGTTTTTAAAGCAAACCCTTCAATTTGACCTCTTCTGTGCACTGGAGATAAGTGGAGTCATGATAAACCTTTGTCTTGTCTCTCATTGCTTTCTTCCTTAGATGCAACTTAAAATTTCATAGGATCTCTTGTGGACCACCAGTGGCATCAGAGAACAATTTAAAGGTAAAGAAAAAAGCAACCCTAAAGCCCAGAGAGGAAAGCATCCCCTGGGATGGTTGTGTAGCCATCACGCTGAAGCATAGGTTGTTTCATTTCTCACTGGTGAAGCTTTTTACTGCATCTCTTCACAATGGGCTTGGGGTTGAAGTCTGCATTTATGCATCCCTGTTCGCGTGTTCTGTTGCAATAAATCATGTGGCTTGGGAGGAAGAAGTCCTTGAATATTTTAATGTCTTCACAGTCTTTTGTGCGCAGAGCCGCTTGATAGGTGGGACGTGAACGCCTGAGGAAATTCATCTGCAGCCCTTTGTCTTCAGGAGATGTAACATCAAGCAGGTTTTGCTTAAATAATAGGACTTCAACATCGACGCTTAATTTGTGCGTGAGTGGGGCCAGAGCACCCACTAGTAATGCTGCTTCTGTGGCCGTGCTGGTGAGCTGACTTTTGTCAAGGAAGGCTGTGATTAAGCAGCTTCTAATGAGGCTTCAAGTCTACCAGTGGTCGACAGGCTGCATTTTGGGAACCCTGGTGCTAACATTTGGCTAATAAATCAAGAGGCCTGAGGCCAGTATAACAATATTAATTAGGATGCTGGGGTGCTTGCTAAGTGTTTTTAGCTATTTTTTGCTCCTGGGCTTATGGACTATAAAGCCTGAGTGTGGATTTTATGGTGTAATAAAAAGAAACACTTCTGCTTGTAAAAGAATGAGACTGCAGTAAATCTCTGGTGAAATAAAGCCAGTGAAAAGGATCTAGGTGATCCCAGGCCTTTGTAAAGAGTATTTATTCTGTTAGCGATTAATTAAAATGGTCTGAGATTTTTGTAGCTTAATGATCTTTTCAGGTAGCCTGGTGTTACTTCTGCTGGTGTATAAACTTTATTCTCTGGAGGTGATGTTTCCTAGGGAAAACGCTTGCATCTTGGTCACTTAGTCTCTTTTTTTTTTTTTTTTTTTATAACACTTTGTCAGGCTGTGGGAAGAGGCAAAGATGGGATTAGCAAACTCTGCAGTCTGTTTCAACCCGCGGCTGCTGGGAGGACTGGCCAGTCTGCTCCTGGGGAAGTTGCCTTCTGCTCTGAGCCCCACCCTGACGAGCCGCAGCTTTCATCCAGCACGGGCTTGTGAGCTTACGTAAACCGTGTGCATCCCAGTGTGACTACCTCTTTAGCTAAAATAAAAGGGGGAATACTTTTTTAAACCGCAAAGTGCTTAGCCTCTGGCAAATGATTTAATTCAGTCTGGAAGCCTGTCTTGTGAAGGCATTTGCACGCCTGCAATTTGTTAGAGGAGCAGAGGCAGCGGGATCGTCGGTCTCTGCTCTTCACCCAGAAAGTCCCCTGAGTGCGAGGGCTTTGCCTGGTAACTTTTCACCAAGGGATCGGTGTCAGCCTCTGCACCCAGGGCTCGGCAGGGATGTCGTGGGTGCCCTGCGGGTTCTGCAGCCTGCGCACGCGAGCCCTGCTCGGAGCTCTCCCGGCATGGCTGCTGCCACCAGAGAAAGAAAGAAAGGGTCACTTTAATTTTGCTTTCCATTACAAATGCAGAAATAATTTTGTCTGCTGAAAGGTCACTTATTTTTTAAAGGGACTCTGACTCAGAAATGACTTTTCAAAAATACTCCTTGTAGCAAGTGGTATCTTCTAAATGATCAAAGCGGGCATATTTTAAATTGCAGCTTCGGTTTGTGCTACTTAGTTTTTCTGCTTGGCTAGCTTGCTCTGTGAGAGCGTGTCGGCCAGTTTCATTTACTCGGCTGTCATGCTGCAGGCTTCTGGAGGCGGACGGGGTCATGGGAGGCAGAAGAGGGGCAAAGAAAGATGCAATGGAGGTAGAGACATCATGGGTGCTTTTCTCTTGCTCCTCTGGTTGTATAGGTTGCTTTTACCATCTCTTTTCTTTTTTTTTAATCCATTAAATCCAATTGGAAATTGGTGTTCTGGGGGTTATGGAGAATTTAGCAGAAAAAAAAAATCAGAAGTTACTTTGGAGGTTTTGACTGAGAAGTTGCACTGATGGCAATGTCTTATCATGAGGTTAATCCCTGCCAGAACGATACTCTTGCTTTAGCAAGCACGATTCTGAAATCCCATCTTGCTAGCAACAGGCAAAATGTGAGACAGCTGGTAAGTTCTTATATCTGTTAGGTTAATAATATCAATGCTAGACGTATGTTATCTGGTTTGACCTTTGTGCATAGCAGTGGCAAAAAGTTTTAGGGCACACTGAACATCTGCTGTGAAATTAGGGAGATGTCAAAGTACATCGAGATCGGGGATGTGAGCGCACTCTGACCCCGCGAGGCGATTCACTCGTTGCTCAGTGTGGCCATTGGTACTCGAGGGAACAATGTTCCACCTACGTAGTATATTTTCGTGAAAATGAGGAATTTTGGGGAATTGATTGTCATGAGTTTGCACAGAAGTGCAGAATCTTTTTGTGTATTAGACAAAATTCCTCAAGCTGAAAACCAGCTGTGTGTCTACTGCAAAAATCACAGATGATTGTGATGATCTGCCAGGCTGCCGCGGTGGTTGCAGTAAGGCAGGAGAGATGTGTTTAATGTAAATTCGCAGGTCTGGGTGAATTCCAGGTGTGGTGATATTTGAGAACTCTGTTTCCCAGTAAAAACCTCTCTTTTATAAAGAGGCAGCAGGCATTTCACAGGCTGACGTCTGTTTACTGATCTCTTAGCTACGTTTGGTCTTAGAAGTGTGGTGTGTGTTTTTTTTTTTTCCTTCTCCCCTTTCATAAAATTTAAATGTGCATTTCTTTTCCACCCTAGGACATGGTACAGGGTGAAGAGCACAGATAAAGAACCTTCCACCACTCCGTAGCCTGTTCCACCTGCCCTGAGGACTTCATGCGGCAGGACGCAGGCTGATGCCCTCAGCACACCCTGCCATGGACGGGGGGAAGAACTATCCGCAGCACGAGCACCAGCAGTCAGGCAATGCCCTCTACAGCATCCCCGGCCTCCGCTCCCAGCTCGCCGTGCCAGCCATGGAGGTGAGGGCCCCAGCAGCTTCTCGGGGAGGGATGGGGAGAGGCTGTTTGGAGGGTGTCAGCAGAAGGGGTCTGAGCAGAGCACTCCAGCCTGTCAAATCCTGGCAGTCCTTGCGCATGTTTACAGGAGCTATTTACCAGCCTTTCTAGGCAGCTGTCCAGGGGCATGAAGTATTGATTGGGAATGCTGGAGGGTTGAGGTGACGGCTGTCTGCTGCCTTTGAAGTGGGAGGAGGAAAACAAGGCTGTGATTAAAACAGTGCCTCTCTAAAAGCTGATAGGTGCCAGGCTCCTTGGGAAAGGACTAGAGAGTTTATGCAGAATTGCAAACTTTGTTTCTACCCCAGCTTGTCTCTCTGAGACATGCTAAATCTGTTGCTGGGTCCAGCTGTGGCTTTTTTGAGAGTGGCAGAGATGAATAGGGTTGTATTTGTCCTGATCCGGCTGCTAAAACAAGACTGGGTCCCTGATGTATTTGTCTTCAACAGGGCAAAAAGCAAACCTCTATCCCAAAATAGCTTACATGTTCCTGCAGTTTTTTGTTTCTGTTTATAACTCTTGTTTGAGTTTTGTCACATATAGGAATATAGAGGTTAAAAAAAGAGGCCCATTTCACCGAGTGCATGTTGCTTCAAGCGTGAGGTATCATTGCTTTGGACACACAAAAGGACAGATGAAAGACTGATCTGTAGCTGAGTAATAAGATACTGTATTCTTTCCATGATTGTATTGGTAGATGCTGCACTAAAAGCTTCCCGTTAATGTTGGAGACTGTTCAGGGAGGTGGGAAGACAAAAAGAACGGTGTTTTTGGGTGCTTGCCTACGCAAGCCAATTTCAAGTTAATGGGTTAGCGCTCGCTTTCCACAGAGGCTGATGTTAAAGGGCTGGGAAAGGGGACCGACCCTATTGTCCTTCTGGGGACAGTAATAGCAAGGTAGGTTCAAAAGCTCACACTGGAGCGTAGCACTCGATTTCTCCTACTATGAGAGATTGAGCCACCTCTGCTTATGGAAGGCACTGAGGGAGAGAAGTCGTAAGCCTGGCCTCAGATGTGCAGCTGCAGGTAATCGTGCCAGTCCTCTGCTGCTGTAACTGTTCTGGTTTCTCCTTTCAGAATTCCATGCTGGCTGCCGACTCATGGAGTAGCTGCTACCCTGCCTCTTTCCCAACCTCATCTTTCCCAAGTGAAAACCAGTGAGTGCTGTTCTCCTTTGTATAATTCCCCTCTGCTCTTGCACACCCCGTGATTCAACTGTTTCTTTACTGCTTTCCTTGTTTACTTTATTTCACTAACTGATGGGGAAATAATTGCATCACACACTGATCTTGTGGCATTTCATAAACTGCTACATCTTGGAAAAAGCAGCAAAGAGGTTTTTTTTTTTAAAAAAAAAAAAAGAAGAGAAAAACTTTGATTTCTGGTAAACCTGGAGGCTGCTATAAGGGAGGAACAGCCTTGTTTTAGCCTGGATTTGTTACACTAATGGAGTTCTTAAAAACACCCCATTAGCACAATCTAGCTGAGCAAATACCTCATGCAATCTCTAGCTTTATACAGATGGCGCAGACAAGGAAGAAGGTATTACCGGTACCAGGTGGCAGACTTACGGGTGAAGTTAAAATTTTTTGCCGCGTAGGTGACCGGAAGCTGACTAAATACTACCATCTCATGTCAGTATTGAAAAAACGTGCACAGCCCCTAACTGCACAGAGTTCATCGAGAGTCATGACTTTTTCCTCTGGTTATAACTTAACTGATGTTCTTCACTGATAAACTCATCCCACAAGGTGTGATGATGAGTACGGGCTCGCGTGAGAAATTGTGACTGACTTCTAAGTAAAGCTGCCCAGTATTCAGCACAGTTTAGTGCTGTAAAGCAGACTTGTCGTGGGTTTCAGTAACCTTTGCCCAGTAACAATGGCCCTGTCTGATGGGAAGAACATCAGACGTGTTTTCTAGATTCAGTGCAAAAACTTTTCTAGATTACATGCCCAAAGTAGCATTTTTGAGGGATCTTTGCGTACCAATAAATATTGTTCTTCCTTCTCCCCCTTTACGATGCACCTCCATCCTGGATCAGAAAGTGGGAAATGACAGGAGATGTTTAGGACAACATAAAGTGGCCTTGTGCCACCACTGAGTGACTTGGAAGTCTGTTGGGACTGGGAGATGCTGATTGTTGGGAAGATGGTTTGAAGGCTGATTGATGGCTGCTTTGGTCTCTTTGTGAATACAGGGAGTGGCACAGATATACAGGATGTGTTTTTATTTAGGTCAGAGGTGGGAGGAAGGAAAAATGAAAGAAACAGAACTTGATGTTGTGAGCTAACAACTGTGTTCCAGGTGCTTGAGGATTTAGTTTAACCTCCTTCCTAAAGGGATTTTAGCGTCTTTGTGGAAAAGCAGAGAGATCCATCCTCCGGAGTGTCTAAGTTCAAGCCTGGCTGTCAGCAGTGAGAATCGGCTCCTCCGTTCAGAGGGATGAGACGTGTTTTGTCTCTGTATTAGTTCTTCCTGCTTCTCGTGTGCCTGGTCCACGAGAGGGTGCAGCCATGAGAGGGTGGATGGAATAGGGCAGTTCTTGACCTAAGATTACCAAGAAGCTGTCCCACAGGTGCTGAACGGAACTCTGCCTTGCTAGTTACTCCCCAAAGTGAGAATTTGAGAGGAGTTATCAGATAAGTTCGGTATCCTTGCTCTTAGCTAGCCTGTCTCTGATTGGAAGAGGGTGTACTTTTTGAGCCTGATTCCTGTAAATTACTTTGTGAATCCTCAAGAGAGCTATAACAGAATTTCTGTTCTGCTGTATTGAACCACAAGATTAGATTGTGTTTATCTATTGTGTTGGCTTTTTTTCTTTGACCATTTGTTCTGGTTTTGCCTCTTGCTTTTTTCCTGTTTAGTGCTGCTCTGCTGCTCGTGTCAACTCTGCTGGAAACATTATAATCTTGATCCTGCAAAGACATGCCTGCATTTAACACAAATGTAAACTTGTTCACTTTGCTATAGTTACTTTTGGAAATGAGGCTTATTGTAGCAATTAGTTGCTAGAGAATGATTTAGCCAAGACTGCACCTTTAGCTTCCTGTTTTTTATATCCTGGTAATTGTTAAAATTACCTTTCAGGTGAAATTTTCCATATCTGTATTCCAGAAAAACCAAAGTCGTCTGTTCTTTTGTATTTGAAAACTGCAACTGAATCTTTTTTAGGTGGATTTAGGGTTAGGGTGTTACAGGTAGGAATCCTGAAAGGGATGGAAACATTGAAAAATGGGATTGTAAAGGGAGTTGTAATTATAGCCCATGTTGTAAAACAGAAAAATGCAGGTGGCGTTAGAGTTAGTACAAGTTTCTCTTCAAAATCCTTGCAGAAGAAATCTCATTTGCAAGTGGCTGTGTTTGGACATGGCTTATTCTCATAGCAACAGCTTTGTCCTGAAGCAGGTTTTTCCTGTTTCTTTTCAGTAGTTAAATTTCATGCTACAGAATTTCTTTAAAAGATACCAAAGCTTACCTCTTTGTTTCAGATTTTCTTAACCTGAAAAATGTAAACAGTGTATTAAACCTTGCTGAAAGAACAAATGAGGTTCAGGTCCCCTGCAGGGAAGAGCTGTAGCTCAGTTCATTTCTAAGGCAATTATCCCTGAAGAGCTGGGCTTCCTTTGCAGCTGTAGGCTCAACACATTCCTTGCTTCAGGGAAATCTGGGTCAGTCCAGTTGTGCTGTTGGAAGTGGTGTCACACATCTACAAAAAAGTATTTCTCAAAACCTGGAGCAAAGCTTTCTTCCGCAGTTTCCAAAACACACAGCACCCTCTTTTCCTGCTGTTTTCATGCCCTGTTCAAGACTTTGCCACCTGTGTGTGGAGTATTGCTTATTATAATAGTAAAGTAGGCTTTGAAAAACATAAATTGGTCTAATGATGGGGAAGAAGAGTGCCAGACTGATGCCGAGGCAGCCTGTGACCTCACCAGCTCGTCTCTGATCTTCTGCTGGCCTGAGATGTGGAGTTTGCATCTCTGAATGGAGGGCTCTAACATCAGAGCATAAAGTCTGGCCAAAATACACATAGGAGCTCTCCAGTGAAATTGCAGCATGGCCCCAGAAGGGCTTCAAATGCATCGGATGCATTGATGAGCAGCTGGTATGAAACATATGAGGCAGGCACAATATCACAGTAGTCAAAACAAGTGTTGTCATAGCAAGCCAAAGCTGTCAAAGTACGGAGACCCACCTCCTGGGAGGGACGTGCATTGCATTGCTCACCTCTGAGATGTGGATTCCTGTAAAAGCCTGTCCGCGGTGTGTTCCTCTAGGTCCTGCTGTTGAAAGTCCTAAGCTTCAGGAAAACTGAAGGAAATTATCAAATTATTTACAAAAAAAAAAAAAAAAAACACCAACAAACCAAAACCAAACCAAAGCAACCCAACAAAAAAACCCCACCCAACAACATCCTGTTGGAGTATGTGAAATAGCCCTATCCTGAGACCCGCTGGCTGGACTGACATCAAATGATTTGGGTGAGTCAGATGTCAGCTCAGGTTTGCCTTCTATCAAACCGTTCCACTACTGCTATGTTTAGAGTGGGTGGCAGCAAAAAAAAGCAGTCTTGCTCTTTAGAGCAATTGTCTGAACTTGATATAATCCAAAGATGCTCCCCACCCAGCTCATAATGTCCCAGGACTCAGGGATGAAAGAATTTCTCTGGGCCAGCTGCTTTATTCCTTAAAGAAGGGTAGGAACCATCTCTGCAGTAAGGCTGTTGGTGCTTGTTGGGTCTGAACGTTGCATGCCTTCCTGTACTTTCCTTCATGTTTTCCTGCAGGAAAATGTCCCTCGAGTTAGATTTCTAAATATTCTTTTTCATAACAGGTGAATTTTTGGGCTTGGCTTTATTGGCTTGTTTTGCTTGTGGGGCAGGGAGCAGACACTTACTTTTCTTAACCGGTACCTGTTGAAGGACATGTACTGGGTCAGCACATGTAACCTCCTCTTCACACAATGAAATGCTGATTTCTTCAAATCTTGAGCCAGATTCCCTCTTTCTCTTCTGTGAAACAGAGTTCAAATGGAATTGGGAGACCAGCATTCCTTCCCTTTTGTCCGTGTGGTTTCATTGGGGTGACTACCTTTCCGCAAAGCACAGTGGTGTTGATGCTGGCTTAGCCGCAATGGAATGTTCCTCTTCTGGGGGGCTGGTTGGAGCCAGTGCAGCCTCTTCTGTCTGAAGAGCACAGCGCTTCTGCGGTCTAAACTTCACCTTAGTGCAGAATAATTTCTCTAAGAACTTAACAACTAAATGTGTTTAGTCATTTGGGTTAAAAAGGTCTGGTTTTATTCATCAAGAAGATCAGCACTTGGTTTTCTGCAGCCGAAAGAAGTAAAATAAGTCCAAACTCCCTAGCATGAACTCATTAAACTCTGATCTCAGCACTGAAGAGATGAGTTTCACTGACTAAATAATAAGCATATGTATTTAATTATAATGAGGTTAGTAATTGATGTAGGGCCTTGATTGCTTCAGTAGCCAACCTCAATGGTTAAAGTGAATCAGTGGCCTGAAAGGGACTGGTGTAGCACTTGCCCACAACCGTTGGATGGACCTCAATTGTGCGTGTCCCTGGCTGTCGTCCAAGCTCAGTCAGAGGGGTTTTGGCTCTGGGATGGGCCAGGTTAGCCGGACCCTGGCTCTTCATGGGCAAGGTGAGCGTCTCCATGACAGGACATAGACTTGCAATGTTGGAGTTGATGAATGCAGGTGGTGTTTCTATTGTCCAGGACACCCGGTTCCTTCTTTAGTGCTGCAGCTCGAAGTCAGATCTTAGGATAACAGTGCGAATGGGCAGTCTTTTGTAAATCCAGTAATAAATATCCTTTCTAGAACGATTTTTAGTTACCCAGTGAACACCACCGGCCTCTGAGGGGAAGCTGTTGACCCAGAGTAGCTTCCATGGAGCAGTTTACCAGTAGCTAAGTCCTGGAGAGGGTGAGCAGGTATGTACAGGGCAATCTTGCTATGAGGCTGTTTTCGCACCTTTGCTTTGGCAATACAGCAAGGTTTCCATACCTGATTCTTCCAGCTAATGCTTTTTTTTTTGCAGTTTAATTTGAGCTAACCTGTCAGTGGCTTTATGCCAGCTCTTCAAATGAGGGTGAATATCTTCTATTGAAAGAAGGGTAAAGCACAGCACCAAAGGTACTAAAAGGACTTGGGCAAACGCTGCGTACTTGGTGGCTTTCCTAAGAGGATCTCAAAGCAGTTCACTGAGTTGCTGTTGGCTCTTATTTCAGACTGCAAGAAGAAAGTTTATCTCACATTCACAGATTTGAAAACCAAGATTAAGGGAAGCAAAATAACATACCAAAGCTAGTCATTCCACAGCAGTTCAGGCCAGGGAGGTTGGGGCTGTCTTGGTCTCCTTCCCGTTACCTTAACTGACTCTTGTTCAGATCCACGAGGTACTGGTGAAATAGGAGGCGGTGTTCACTTTTCCGGTAAAAATAATATTCCCCTTCTCTGGTTAGTTCGTTAGCGCTGGCCAAGCTCTGTCCTCATGCAAGAGAGACAGTGAGACCACAGCGGTTTCAACTTGAAAGCAATTTAAACAAGCCTTTCCCTGTGTGTAAATACATTAATTCCCAGAATTTATACACAGATTTTAATTTGCCTGAATAGATTAGAGAGTCAGTGCTGGATTGTCAGAGCTATTACATGCAGGTGTGCTAAATCCACCCCTCTGCATTCGCACAGGGTTAGGTCGCTGTTTCGGTGTCTCCCTGCAGAAGGTAAAACAGTGGCAGCACTGAAAAGAAGGAAAAAAGGAAAAGCGGGGGAGAGCGCTGTTCCTTCCTGAGAGTATTATCTTTAATGATGAAAAAAGAGCTGGAAAAATGTATTTAGCAGAGCGAGATAACTGTGTTTGCACATAAATACATATGTAAATGTTAAGCATGGTGTATTAATGAGCTGCTAGCCACACATGGCATTTTAATTGCTTAATAATACTTTGGCACTGCAGTCATTCCCCAGCTCTGCTCCTGGGTAGTATTTCTTTTTAAATTTTGTTTCTCCCTCCCCCCCAGTGCCTTGTTAAAGTTTATTGCTGTGGGTTCTGTAACCCTGGCGTTACGAAGAACATACGACTTGCCACAAGAGGAAACCAGTCAGATCGGGTGAAACGTTTTAGTGGTTCCAGCATGCAAACGTGTTGGGTGGCGATTGCCCAAGCAGCGTGAGTGCACAGCCCTTACGGGAAAGATTACGAAGCACATTCCTTGCTCCTGCAGGAGAGGGAAAGGGCTTGCGTGTGTAATAGCAAAACCAGAAGACGGTCGTGTAATACAGGCCAGAGGCTGCTCCTGGGCAGGAGGAAGGGAATTGTCTGCTCTTTTGCAATTCTTACCTCCTCTCTGCTGGGAGGAAGCTGGTGCTGGGGGAAGGGAGGCAGGAGGAAGCGCTGGCATGTGCCCTACCCAGGAGGGAGCAGTCAGAAGACCTTTGCTTTTTCACTTGTTAGTTCGGCAGAGACCTTGCTTTGTAACTAGGTACGATCGGTTACGTCCGTAATTCGTCTCTGCCTGGGCTAACAGTTCTGTCTAGGGTTGCGTGTCCCTAACCTTTCCGTTTTTATCTGTCTTTAAGTTAAGATCTGTGACCGGTAAACCTCCCTGTCAAGGGTGTGCAAAGGGGGTGTTTTCTTTTCCTCTCTGTGCTCGTCTGCAGGGCTGTTTCAGTTTTATGACCCGAACTAGTGTTCGGGTGTGATATTTCTGTGAAACTTGATGCTTGTCCGTATGTAGTGCGATTGTCAGGTTGTCACACCCATCAAATGCTTGGCGCTGGGACATCTCAGAGGGTTAATCTTGCTCTGTTGTCAGCACTGAAAATATTATTTAGTCCTGCAGACCATTATTAGCTATTAAATCCTTCCCAGTTTACACAAATTGCCGAGAATTGAATTCTTAATACAGCTTTCCAAATTCTTACACTACTGAGTCTGGGAAGTAGGATATAACTTGTGGATGTATTATTTTGCCTAGATATCTCTTGTGGATAAACACAGCTTTTTTTAATATCAGTCTCCTGTATGTGTCATCCCATAGTTGCAGCTTTACCGTTGATGATGGAGTCTGAAGCAACCTGAGAAATACTCAGGACTGACAGGAAATAACTGCTTTTCCCATTTCCTTACAGGCAATATTTTAATTCCCCTCACGATTTTTATATGAATTCCATCAGCAGACCACATTTCTTGGATACAAACTATGCATCTGTGGACCCCACTGACTTCTTACCAAAAAATGGTGATTTTCCTCAGGTAAGTACATAGCTACTGATGGCTTTGGGGGAGAATGGTACTTTATGGTGATGGGTTTTATTCTTCAGTATTGCCTTATTGAGGGGAAAGGAAGAGACGGGCAATATCTTAAATTTGTCCAGCACCTGATAGGAATTTGTATGTAGTTGGGATAGATTCTCTGACAACAGCAATTCGGAAGCTAACCGTTGGCTTGGTAGGAGTTTATCTGTGGTAAAATTGCTTCTGTCTTTTAAAGTGATGTTTAACATAAACACTGAAAGTGCATGGGAGAATCCCGTTTGCGGGAGGGTATAGGTAAGTGTGAATTTGAACATGCTTCGCTCAGTTAAATCATTTGCCTCCTGAAACGCTCTTCACTCGCGTACGTTGCATGTGCTTTCTCACTGATTACAAGTGGTGGATTCCTGAATAGTTAATATTCGGGGGATTGCATCACCTCAGTGCCTGGCAAACTGAGATTGGAGCCAGTTCATTTTTTGCAGAGCTGAAGTGTGGGAGGAACGAATAGTCACCCTGGTTCATCTGGCATCCCTAGGGACCAAGAGGCATCCTCGCCTCGGGGATCTCTGGGTGGGAAGGAGCTCTTCCCATGGCGTTTTTGAAATGTTGCACTGGCTTTTGGCAACATCTCGTGATAAGATTGGTCAGTAAAGACTGGAAAGCAGCTGATACAACAGAGCTGACTTGGAATAAAGAACGGATATAAAAGAAAGATATAAATAGCTGCATCCGTTCTAGGAGTTAATGTAGGTATTATCAGTGTCTGGCTGTGTATGTTCTTTGCATTAGGGTTTCCCCCAGCATCTGAAGATACATAGTGAGTAAAACTGCAGAATGTTACCCTGCGTTTACCTATCAAGGAGACAGCCAAACTGAATGAACTCCCTAGTCTCAGCTCTCCCATCTCAGTAAGTCACTGGTTATCTGGGAAGCATGCAGGTGCCCGATGCAGTCCGGTGTCCTGCCTCAGGTAGGCAAAGGGCACCGCCCGCCGTGCTTCCCTGCGGGAAGTAGCCAAGGAGAAGCAGTGCAGGCAGTTACAGAGCACCCCGTTGCTTCCAGCCCGTCTTGTGTCCTGAACCGTTGTTTGGGCACGACTCTCCCATCAGACAAGAAACACGAGAAGGAGCGGGGCTGTGGCTGTGCTCTGGGACGGGCACATGCTTCAAGCCATGTGCAGAATAGCTTTTTCGGTTAGACAATGCTACAGGGAGCTTATATTGGAAATCAGTCATTGATTTTTTTGGGGTTTTTTTTGGTTTTTTGTATGCTTAAGATCTTCTAATGAGACCTGATTAACAGGTTGGTTCAGGGCTCATCAGTTGCTGACAGATTGGACCTTTAAGCCCCGGAGGATCTCAAAGGAACCTTTAAGGTCTGCAAAATCATGGGCTCTCTTCAGAATCTTCATCTATGTTATCTATAAGTCAAGTTTTGTTTCACTAAAAGTATTATTTTTTTCTGATCACAAAAAAGCTTACCGTCAGAGCCAAGCTTCCTCTGAGTGTGGGAACTAGCTAATCTGAACATCACAGCTGCCTGCCTCAGGTTGTGACTCGGTGCGATAGATAAGCCCAGAGGCACTGCTTGGGTGTTGTGTGAGGTCGAGCAGAGTTTGTTGTTTTCCCCTCTTCTGTGTTCAGGTGAAGATTGACCTTTCTAGGTGTTTCACTATTAATTCTAAGCATGCCTTACAGTGTAGCCCTAAGCTGCTGAAAACAGCGCAAAGGAGACGCGAGGATACACTGGGGCAGTACGGATGTACTTCATGCTAACATTGTGCTTTGACACACCGAGAAATACTTCAGCAGGCCCCGTTAAGCTGCTGTGTGCTTTTGAATGTATTTTATTTTCAGTGACTGCTGGATGTCAAGACACATGTATAAACAGAAACTTTTTCCTTCGTAATCTGTCTCTTCTTCCTGCATGATTCCGTTAATTGATGCATCAGCAAATTGATGCATTTCCCCTCTTCTTGAGGGGGATGTGTTAATTCCCCCTAATTGTGCTTTTATTTTCTTGGCATGGTTAAAGAGAGGTTTTGAACCTCCTTGGGGCTCTGATTTCTGCAGGTTTGGATTTACATATGCTGTGGATTTGTGCGTTTTGAGGTGAGCCACTCCTCTGGCCGTCCAAATTCAACTCCCTGAGCAAAGCTGCTGGGGTTGCCATGTTAGTGACTCGCCTGACACAGTGGATCTGGTCAGTCACCAGTAGCTGTTGACCAGAGTCTTCTAAGTGGATAAAACCAGATAAGTAAACGAATTGTAATAGCATTGATCTTTGCCTCCTGCAGAATTAATTGCGGGAGGAATGAGACAGAAATGTGATCTCATCAACCTGTGGAAGCCGTTTAACAGGCTGCGATGGGAAGAGGGAGAGCGGTCCTCTCCATAGGTCTCAGTTTGCAGGTCTGTTGTAGCTTGGCTGATGGGTTTAACGGGAAAAGGGTTTAATTATTTCTTTAACTTACGTATTTTCTAGTATCTAAGTGGTCGATCAGCTTCCTTCCCCTGCTCCATCACGGAAATTGATCTCAGCCAGCTTGGAAGAGCAGATTTTTGGAGATTCTTTGTGAAAAGGAGATGCTTCTTTGTGTCAGCTGGGTGTTAAAAGAGCAGGAGGGCTCTGAGACAAACCAGACGTAACTGACCTCAAATGATTTCCAGAACAAGAAATAATTCTTGTGCCACTCTCATCCTTTTGGAGAGGAAGTGACAGATGGGAGCGAGGTGATTGTAGGCAGTTAGGATTTTGCTTGGACCCTTTCTTTCCAAACCGACTGTTGTGAGACTGCACCTATTGCAGTGTCCTTGCAAGTGTTCTTCTGCTTCAAGTAGAGAAACAATAAAGTGTCCATCTCTGAATCTAACACAGCCAAGGCAGTTCTCTTACTCAGGTGTTGTACCACGTAATAGCAGGTAGTGCTATGTACGTTCCCACGAGGAACAGAGCATTTTATGGCTGCTTTTCTGTCGTCTTCGGTGGTTGTCTGTAAGTCCGTGCACTGAGCATTACTGCTTGGGGCTTTCTGGAGATTCCCACAGATAACCCAAAGCAGTGATGTGTTACCCTGTGTGCTCTGAAACTGAGAAACACTGAATGAGACCTTTGTCAGGGCTTTGTTTTCCAATCTGAAACGGATCTGATCGAGTTCGTACCTCAGCGTGCTGGTGTCTGTCTAGAGCTGCCACAGGGCAGATGGACAGTGCTCGCCAGGCGTCTAGCATGACAGCCCACGTGAAATAACACTAGTGGTGTGCCCTACTGTCTCTCGAAGAGGCGTTTCAGTCTTTAGTCATCCTCCAGCTCAAACGGCTTGTTCCGCTGAAGTACGGAGCCAGATCAGCATTTCTTGAACACTCAGCTCTTGACTTCTTTGAGCTTTCTACGTGGTTTGCTCTTAGTGTGCTCACGTATTAGAGTGCAATAAGCAGTAACGTGGAAATCCGTTGATAAAACCTAGGGCTTTCTCAACTACTAGTCATTGCTCATCCAAAGAAAAGCTGATGATTTTTTCACAGGAGTCAGAATTAGAGCCTGGATCTGGTAGAGCAGCAGGCGCTTAACTGGAGGCAGTGGCATCAGTCTGGAGTCATCCGGGAGCATCCTGGAGCTTTTCCATCCCTTGCTTCAGCAATATTTTCCACTTTACTGATTCCTTGCTGTCCCAGATGCCAAACTGTTAAATATTAACAATCTGCCTGGAAAGTTGAAACATGCCGTTCAGAAGGTGTGGGAGCAGCTTGGGTGGTTACATCTTTCCAGGTGACTGTATAGGAAAGTACCTATCTTTTCCATACTTGCCTAGTGCGGTGGTAGGAGTGGCAAGCTCCATAAACTTTGTGCTGTTACGACCATACCAAACAGAGGAGTGAAACCAAAGAGAGAACATGAGGAGTTTGCCGCATGCTTTGGTAAGAGATTCTTGATTAAATCTGCGGTCACTGGGCAGACAAGGCAGATCGGGTGCTTATGTGGGAATTTGTGCTGCCTTCATACAAGACTATTCTCTTGTCTTTGCTCTGGTACCAAAATCCCATCTATGATAGCTCAACGGCACAGGAGAGCTTGCTATCCCCTCGGGTTACTTCGTGTATCTCAGCAGCCTGCCAGTGCTTGACTTCTGCGTGCTGTCCTGGGGGGACAGAGGAAGGAGGTGGAAGTGTCATCTCCGATCTGGAGTGAAGCTGCGTGTTCTCCATGTGTGATCTGACAGCAAGACGGTGAACGCCGCCTCCCCAAAATGTACCTGCGGCCGTTCTGGGCTGCAGCGGGACTCCAGCCTGGCCTCGGACTGCGTAGCCTCTAGGCAGTTTGTCACCTTAAAGAGTTTTCCAGGAATACTGAAAATGGATTTAAAAGGTCTAAAGAGCAAATGACTAATGATTCTGAGGTATTTGTGTAGTAAACACTTTCTATTGGTGGCAACGATCGGAGGGTTGTTCACGTGCTCTAGGGTTTAGGGGACTCGAGGGTCCCGAAAGTGGGAAGGCTGACGTGTTTTCCTCCAGCACTGGCGTTTGCTCCCCCCGTCTTCTCTCCGTATTTTGTTTCGGAGGACCTCAGCTGCACCTTCAGAGTGTAAACCTTTTGCTGGCCTGAGGATGCTGTGAGTGGGACTTGCCATGTTTCTTAATTGCTCTGGGAATTTCTTTTTAGTCGAATCATTCACCGCTGCCGCTTGGGTCTGGTGAAGAGTGACTTCTGTATCGCAGCACCCTCGCTGAACGCCGTCTGCATGTTGGAAAAGGTGCTTCATTTGTGTGGTCAGAACAGCCTAATGTGAACTCGAACTTGTTTCCTCCACAATATTTTTGTTTTTTGGCTTGCTGTTGGGTGATTCATCCTTGCCGATCTATTGGCATTCTTTATATAAACAAGTGGCTTAAACTGAGGTTTAGGAGGCCATATTGGGGTCTGATAGCATTTCTTGATCTTGGGAACTGTTGCCTCAAGCCAAAGTCTCGTCCAGAGCCTCTGGTGTCGTCTCCTTGTGTAAAAAGTCTACTGACTGCACACATGTCCTTAGAAATCAAAGTCCTGAAGAGAAGCAGGTTTTGTTTTCCATCGTTTCCCTCATTTTCTGCTGTTTATTCCTCCAGCCTCAGATGCTGGTGAGTTGGAATCCAGTGCTTGTGTGCAGCAATTCTGCTGCAAAGGCATTTTTATCGTATCGATGCTATCTTGGTAAGAGCTGTTAATTGCCGCAACAAAACACTAAATCCAGGAGGTTTTAACTTCTACTTTGGCATCTGCTGTCCCTCCGCAGGGGTGTGTGTTGAGCTGTAGTCTGTCCCCAGAGCCTTGTCATAAAAGCAGAGCGGCCTATTCTAGAAAAGCATACCTGTCACTTAAATGCTTGCTGCTCTTAGCCACCACAGATTTTTCTTTAAACTTCATTGTTCTATCCTGTTTAGAATTACTTAAAGCACACGACTCTGCCCATTTCCTCCTTCCTTTTCTTATCTAAAATGATCCTGCCTGTTTCTGATAGTCAATCTGTGTTTCCCTTTGCTTAACTTCATTTGACGTGCTGCTTGTGGCTATCCAGAACAGGACTTTTCTGAACGCACAGAAGCCTTCTCCTCTGACTTCATTTGCCATCCGTTACACTGGAAAATAAAACCCATCTTTTTGCAGCGAGGGTGAGCAGCTCCTGTTGAGTGCAGAAGGTGTGGACGCAGCGGGTGTGCAAGGGGGCTCTGGAGAAGCTCCTTCCTTTTCTCCGCAGCTCTGCCTGTAAATTCTTTGGCAGGAAACTCGGGGACCCTTTTTAAAATTTGAGTTGTGCTTGGACTGGAGGAAGGAGGTCCGTCCAGATTGATTGAGCTTGTGGGGCCAGGGAGGAATTGGCTGCTCTTGCGTAGAGTCATTTGCAGTAATGCTGTAAAGATGCAGTTACAGCCTTGTTTGATCTGCTTGTGGTGTATGGGGGCTCTTGACCACACGTGTTAGTCATAAACCAGCCCTCTTTTCACCACCAGCCCCTTGCAATCTCCTATTAATCTTTCTTGTTAAAGGTGGGGGGGAGAAATTAACCTACTCTTTAAAGAATTAATTTTTAAAAGTGCTTCAGTGCACCGAGCTGTGGTGATTTAAGAGAAATCAATGTAACAGTTATTAAATTATATGAAAGACTTAGTTCTGACTGAAATGAAGAGTTTACTGGAATAAGAAACGTCCTGGAACTTCCTATCACTGTCCTGGAGTTACGTCTACAGGGAATACAGATATTAAAATCAATTTGAAGCCAATTAACTGGCTCTGGAGCCTTTGAAGCCTTTTACGAACAAGTTGCTTTACATGCTTATGTCTTTGTTTTTGCACTCCAGGGTTGGGGTTTTGGCTGACTTAATTACACTTTAAAAACACTTTCGGTGAGATGCCTAACACTTACTTCAGGCCTCGGTTTAGAAAAATGAAGGCTGTGATTATAACGGCTCATCTGACCTAGTTACAGTAAGTACGGTGAAATTGTGTTGGTGATGACGGCGTGCGCTCCCCGGCAGGACAGCCGCGAGCGCGGTATTTGGGTGTCTGCCACTGCCCTGCTCTCGGCGTGGGCTCCTGCCTCGCCGTGGCTCACCGCGTGTCGGGTGCCTGGTGATGATACGTTAGATAATGCGCTTTGAGATGATCCACCGGATAACACGGCCATGCACCTGCCTGAGCTCCCAGCTTGGAGCTGAGCGAGTATTGCCGTCGGTGTACGAGGAGACAGTGGCATCAGCCTGGGCTGTCGGCACGCGGAAAGGGTTTGGCTGCTTCGGTTGTGAGCTGCGTGAAGGTGAGCTGTGCTGGAGCCAGGCACACCGGTAGCTGGTCAGCGCCAGTGCGCTGGGTTCACAGCGAAGGGGCGGGGGGGTGTGCGCGGGTGCTACAGCCCGTTCCTGAAGTGCAGGGCTCAGGCATCAGCAAGGAGTCACCGACCGAGCGCTCGGTTTGCTCTGATCGGCTGGTTTAGCCACCCTGAGCTGGTTACCGAGGAGGGGGGCACAGATCTGGGACGCAGCTGACGTTATTCTATAGCAGCGTCTCCTTTTGGTTGGATGAACCGTGCTTTAGGAGTAAATCTTTCCCTTCCATGCGTGAGAGGACCTCTTGGGACTATCTCAGGTGGAGATACCTGTGGTTAAGTGAGAGTAATTCTGCTTTTGAGGCATAATTTGTTGTCAGTTGTGCTTGGCTGCGGATTGCAGGAGCCCGCCGAGATGCCCATGGCCCTAGGGAGGGGGTACGAGGGCCTGGAGGGCTCTGGCGTCTCCCCCATTCCAGACGTGTTAGTTTTCTTCTGTGTTGCTGCCTTCAAACAGTGATGTCCACCTCTGGGCAGGAGAGGAGGCCCAGGAGGCGATGGAGAACTGCCTTCTGAAGTTCTTGGCAAGCACTGTTCTCTGCCTCCTCCCCTTCGTAAAGCTAACAAAAGCGGGAAAAGTGCTGGTCTGAAACACAGAGTGCTCTTAAAAAATGCTGGTAATGTAATTTAATAGCAGACCACTGGGAGATGTTTTAAAATAGATGCTTTAATTCAAAGCAGAATCGGTCTGAGTCAGTCTGATCGAGTGAGTTTCCTAGTCTCCAGTTCTGCTGGCGGTCACTGCGTGTCCTGATCTGTAATGCGCTCAAAACACCAGTGGTCCTACCACAGCAGTCCCCACGAGAAATATTGCCTCTGACACGAACACCTTCAGTCATTTTTCTTTCCCTGGCCTCATATATTTGTTACTCCTCGAGTCGCAGCATCTCGCTGCCTGCTGCCACGCACTGCTTTCCTCCAGCTTTCAGGATCACCTGAGAGTTTACTCTCTCACTGGCTCTCCTTTATGCTTCACAAGCTTTCCTGGTTTCTCCTTATTTTAAGGCTCTCTGCACTCCCGCCAGCACGGGAGATCCCCCCTGCGCGTGCTCGGTGGCAGGCTGTCTCCTGGTCCTCTCCCCATTCCTGAACAAGCAGCAATTGCCTTCCAGATTTCCAGTCCTCAAGGGAGCCGTGTGTTTGCTGATCCGAACACCCCCCTCACACACACTGCATTTCAGCTTTGGTTATAAAATACCTACCAGCTGCTTCGTTATCCGTGTTCTTAGTGTCTGTTTTAAAAATAAACCATTTGTGGTCTCAACTTGTCAAAGCCTCTCAGTGCAGTCACTCACCACGCACCTTGCTTCCTCTGACTCGCTTTTGAAACGAGAGCAGAGGCTGCCCTGTGCATGGCAGGAATGGCTCTTCGTTCTCGAAACAGCCAAAATGCAAAGCAAAGCCTTGCACCCAGCTGGGTGAAACCAGCCGTGTCATGGGAATAGGAAAAGCAAGGCACGGTCTGTACAATACATCCTCTCCCGTCTTTCATCCCTTTGAAAAAACCCAACCCTGTTAGGACAAACTGCATGTACTCTTCCACCCTTTAGCTACTCTTAGACTTATTTTTCCAAGACGCGTTGCTGTGATCTGATTATATATCCTAGTCGCTGCTCAGGTATCCCTCCCGCCTGTGCGGCCGCCTGTTCGCGTGGGGAGGTACCCAGCGCCTTGGCTTGCAGAGACATTCATGGCTTTTTTCCCACGTGTTTTACCAGGTTGGGAAGCCGAGCCTGGAGTGTGCTTGGACACGTCTGAATATCCCATCTTTTGGCAGCTAAGTGTCTCAGGAAATTTAGTCCCAAAGTCTTTGGTTGTGTGAGGGAGATGAGCTGCCAGGTCTTCTGTACAGGTGTGTTAGTCTATATTGATTTGTATCTGTGCTTTCCTAGAAGTTCAGCACGTGCTTTCAAGAAACCAGCAGCGCCTTCTGGAAGCTGTCCTGTAGGTCAGTGATTAGGAGGTGGTAGAGGATGCTGTGAAGGTTACCCAGCAAAGTAACTAACTGGGTGGTGCATTTCAGGTTTTGCTGGAAGACGGTAAGTCAAATGAATGTGAATGCTGGAATAATTCTGCTTTCCTGTCCCTGTCTGTCAGCATGCGTGTTCATGAATTAATTGTGGAGAGCAGAAATGCTGCGGCATGCCTTCTCCCCTAGGACAGGTTGTTAAAATTCCAGGTGGTGGTTTCTCAGTGGGTTATCTTATCTTCTGTGATTATATTACTGTGGTCTTGCAAAATCAATTTAGCCGTCCTGGTTATCTGTAACAATGTCATACGTCTTGCTTCCTTTTGGCAGTCCAGTTTTGTTGCCTACATTTTGCCCCATTTGTTCGCTAACAGAAAAAGAAGAGGAAATAAACCACCTGCTTTTTAAAGGTTGCATAAATAGCGAGACCTTGGTAGTCTTAGGCAAGAGTTGGTGGTTTAATCAAGGTCACACAGCAAGGCAGTCACTAGCAAGTCACTAATTAAGACATTTCAAAAATGTATTTGGTCTCTTCACTTCAAACGCATCGTTAAAGCACCTATCCCAAGCTCCAGGGCACTACCAGCTAATGAAACACAATCAAATTCAGATAAAAGCAGCAGTGAGAACCCACTGCCTTTCTCCACCCCAAACCAGCTGCCCACAGAAACCAAATGCTTCATTTTCACCACAGTTCCTGCAGAATGCCTCTTGTGTAGCAGCACTCGTGTAACTGCTGCTCGCAGCCTTCACCGGGAGGTGAAATGTGCTCTAATAACGGAAGAGCCCAGCAGCGATGCTCCAGCTCCTCCCGGGGCGAGGGCTGCTGGGGCTGTCCTTTCCTCGCTTTCTCTGACCGCGGCACCAGCATCTCCGTCTGAGTGCCTGGGGAAAGGCATTTTTCTTTCCCATTTGCTTATTGAAAAAACTCTTCTGGACTAGGTGTTTTGCATGATGGAATGTGGGTCCTCGTTATTAAGGGCTATTGATGTATTAATCCCCGTGGAACCGCTGTGCTGCAGTCGATTGTGCCATGTACTCAGCTGCCCTTGGAAATGAGCCCTGTTGTGGGTTTACTACCTGTGGGTGGTTTTTGCAGCCCCGGGACCCAGCGTGTCTTTCTTGCAGGAGCCGGTCCTCCTTCCTCATCCGATGTCGTAAAGCAAAACTACCCCCCTCTGGTTTGTCTCCCCTGATTCTCGGAGGGGTTGGAGAGCATCTCATTTTCTGCTCTCATCTCTTGCATGCCTCTTGCTGTCTTCTGTTGCTCCAAAGTTTTGTTTTTTGAGAAGTGGGATTTTCCAGCAGTTCTCGGCACGAGGCCCCAAGAGCACTTGCATCAGCAATGACAGCAGGCACCAAGCTCCAGCTCTTAATGCAGAACAGCGAAGAGCTGCGTTTCGCTTGAAGCCGTGCCATGGTTGCATGGAAAGACTCGGAGCAGGAACGGAGAGACCTGCAGCCAGTGCTCCTGTGCATCTGCGCTGCTGGGTTCGTGCTCTGCTGGGTTTGCTGGCCCGGGCTCTCCCTGCCCTCCTCTGGTGGCACGGCTGCGCGAGAGCATTCAGCAGCGAGCCTTGCCGAAGCTGTGCTCCCGGACACGGCGCGGTGCAGCGTCCAGCCCGGGTCTGAGCCTGCGGGAGCTGGGGGACAGTAACCCCACGGCCAGAGCTCGGCACCGGTGCTGGCACCGGCTGTGCTAGGGAGAAGCAAACAGGAACCTCTTGCACCCAAAGCAAACAGAAAAATTCTCATGGTTTTTCTGCAGGGCGGTGAGGTACTCTGGCAAATTCACTTCTCCTTCAGCCTTGGGCTGTGGTGGAGCAAACTTTCCTTAAGCTTACGATGACTGAATCCCTTTCAGATGTGCCTTTTTTTGTGCCTTTTTCTCTTCCCCACCAGAAAATTTGCTTATTTCTGTTACCAAAGCTGTTAAATAAAGTCAAAAGGGAAGGCCTTGGAAAAAGAAGGCAATGTTCCTGGACACAGAAAAATCACAATGGTCTAGAAAAGAAAGTTAAGAAAATGGCTACTCCTTTTTATTCTCTAATTGCAATATTTGGGGTGGGGCAGATACTGAAGACAAAAGAAAGCGAATAGCTCTTGGGGGGGGGCCAGGGGGGAAGCTGCGAATACTTTTCATAATCTTTTTCAATTTGATTAATTCATCTGAGCCCCTGAAATCGGGAGGGCAGGAACCCCCAGCCCCAAAGCAGGGGCTGCCGTGGGGAAAACACTGGTGTTTTCTTTGATGGACGGGGCGGGGGGGAGACGAGCCAAGGGGAGCCAGGCTCCTGCCCGGAGCCCTCCTGGCCCGTGTCTGGCCGCGCCGCTGCGGAGCACAGCTTTGTTTACAGTGTATCTGTGGTTGAATTACACCACATACAGTAATTCTCATCGCATTGCCAGTAATTTCACTGACTTACCAAGCAGGCATCATTTCCTGAAAGTCAGCCCTTGTACTTAGAGGAAGTAAGAGCATTCTCCTTCATGACTAAACACTATATGCAAATTTCCACAGGCTTAGGACAGCCGCACTGTATGGCTGTTCTTTTTTCCTCCATTTTCACTCCTTTCTTCTGCATGTTAATTTTTAAAAACCCTTGATGAGCTCTTTTCCTGGCTGTTGCTGCTGTCGCGGTCATGAATGAAGACCTTTCTCCATTATATACTGAAAAATCTCACCTTTCTGCTTCATCCACGTCCTGCTCTGCCGACAGCAAACTGAATGCTGTTTTAAAATGTCCCAAATGCAGTTCTGGCTAAAGTTCCCATCTCTTTACAAGGTAATGCCTGATTTTTCTTTTTTTCTCCTCCTTGGAATTCCCGGTGTGTTTTGTTTGCGAGGGTGGCCAGCCCCAGCTGCTGTCCTGGGCTTGTGTGTCCCCTGTAATTTTTGCAATGGCAGCAGAGGTTTAGGGGTGACAACTCTTGATGCAGGGCAGTGGGAGCAAATTTACTGTGCAGAAAATGTGATTTGTATTTTGCTGAAACGTGTGATACTTGGAGACTGTTCCTGTCGGTTAGAACTTGGTCACTAACTGCGAAACTTGGAGGAAGAGGAGCTGTGTGGAGACTGATTGGTGTGTTTATGTAGCTGTAATAGCTTTCGAGAGTTTTATTTTTGAACCAGATGCTGCGTACAGAAAAGCAAGGGAACCGCTTGCCAGCCAGAGCACTGAACCCTTAAGACTGCAAGTTTATTGCCCCATATTTAGAAAGACTTTGGCTTTTGGCAACTAAAAGATTTTCTTTTACTGATTGACTGCTTACATTGCAGCTGTTAATTCTTGATTCTGTCTTTCCTGAAACATAATTTTATTTAATCTGTGATTTTCGAGACACCAAATCTTTCTTGTCTGGCAGTGTAGCTTTGTTCCTGTATGTATGTTTGTGTGTGCCTGTATGTATGTGTGTGTGTGTGTGTGTATATATATATATGTTTTTTTTAAAAACCCCTATCAACTGTGTGCTGTGTAGCGGAGTAATCGATAGTTGCTGTGCAGAGGGAGTATTTGTTTCCTCTGTGTCTGGATTGTGAGCAAATAAACCATTTATATTGATGGCTTGATGGCCAAAAATATTTTTAGGATACGTACGCCTTCTGTATTTAGACTTCACCTGTTCTTTCATTATTTTTAACAAAGACTTTGTTTTGGCTAAAGGAACTGAGCTGTTTCCAGTGGCTGGGAGAAGGAGGTTAAGTGTTTGGGTTGTTTCACCCCCATTTTTTTCCTGATCTTTTCTAGGGAGTTAATTGTTGGTTTTGATAACTTTTCTGTTTCGGGATAATGATACAAATAGTGTGCCATAGTAGCATCAACTGGCGATTAATTTGCACTCACAGTTTAGAAGTCCGGCAAATGATTATCATTGATTTAATGAAGTTACTCACTAGAGCATCTTCTGGTATGAAGACCAGACAATGATTTGTGATCCTCTGTCTCACATGTTGATGTTACTTCAACTTCAATGTAAAAAAAGAACATGCTGGCGAGACCCCTAGCCAGCAGCTGTGCAGAGCCTCCGCATCAGCTGGCTGTCGACCCCTTATAAAATTCTCCTTTAAGTCACCCTGCTGTAAGGGAATCGCTCTTTTGTAATGGGCTTCTGAAACTTCATCTCTGACTCGAGCAGTTAGTTCTGAACCGTGTTTTCACAGCAGGCTTCAAGGTGTCTGTTTGTGTCCGTCCTTCTGTAACGGGAGAAACTGGGAAAAGTCTGTGCTGTGAGACGCAGCCCTCAGGGTTGAGATCTTCAAGCTAGCGTTTCACCCAGGTATTCGCTGTCCTGGTGCAGAGGAGGGTTCAACAAAGCAGGCTGAAGAGATGGAGGCAAAGCAGGTCTGCCAGCCCCCTGCGGGAAAGTTCTCCCACCAGTGATGATCTGCAATGTGCTGTCTGGATTTTGGTTGCAGGCTATGCTAAATTGGAGGGGGGGGCGGAAATCCAGAAAACCTGAAAAAAAACCCCAAAGGCCCCCAAAACAAATAGCCTAATTCCAGAAATAAGATTTATGTGGAGAATGGTTGCAGAATAGCATTTGATATAAAGATCCTGCCTTGTGGGATAACTTCCATCTGTTGCAGAAATTGGACTTCCTCTGAAACATAAAATACGTGCTATTACTGTAAAAAACCTCTTATTTCCAGTGAGAAAACTTTAAAATTCTTATTAACCAGCCTTAAACAGGGACAAAATAACTCTCTTCAAATCGTGACGGCTGAGACGGGTGACCTCTCTGGAGTGATTTCACCGAGCAGCTTCTCAAGCCCGTCAGACCATGCGAAAAGCAGAAGCAGCGCTTTCCAGATCGGGGAGCTGGCTTTGCAGTCCCTCCGCTCCGCTCATCGCCCCTTTCCAGCGCTCCCTGCACCTGTAACCTCCTCACTCTTCATGGTTTCTTGGGCCGTCTCTTCTACCCCCAACGTCTTCATCTCCTTTTCAGCTGCTTCTGTCTGTGTGTCGGGGGCTCGGCACCTTTTGGCTGAGGGTCCCTTGGGGCTGGGATCAGCTGTAACCAGTATCAGTCTGACAGTGGCTTTATCCCGATGAGGGAAGGAGTCCTTTTGCTCACTCTGTTATTTCATGAGCCAATGGTTTAAGTGATGATCCTTCGTTTCCCTTGAGGAGACTAAGGTAGCTGCTCCTGTTTGCTCCATATAAACCAGTGGAGTAATTAGCATGGTTCATAATGACGCAGGTTGTAGTTATCAGTATGGCCTTGTATTAAATAATTACACTGCATGTTGTATATAAGCAAGTCTAATTTACTGGGGTTGCACTGTAAGCTCTTCAGGGCGGGGATCTAGCACGTTACTGGTTTTAGTGCTTTTTAGATAACATAATTAGGTGAGACGAATGGGAGACTCTGGAAGTTTGTGACTAATGCCTCGTAAAACTGTAAGAGGATGGGCTCACTGAAGTCATTTCCAGGACTGATCTTATCCTCCCTCTGACTTGGAGGCTGATTTCCTCTTCCCCATTTCAGTCCCGTGCCCCGAGCAGAGGCGGCGGTGGTGGAGATGGTGGGGCTGGAGCCTTTGCTGGGGCACCGCAGGGGCTGGGGTCAGAAGGCGGAGGGCGCTTGCCAGGGCATCTCGGGTTGTGTTACAGTGCTTTGACACATCCCGTTGCTATTCCAGCCCGGCACTTTCCTCTCTTCGGGACCCTAATGGGCAATGGCCACTCTAGTCTGCTCTACAGCCTTCTTGTTGCCGTGCCTATGTGTTTGCAGACGTTTCCTCCTGAGCAGTGATATCTGCCGATGAATAAAACCTGCACAGAAGTGTCTCGCCATAGCTCAGCGATGAGACCGGGTGGGGGTCTGAGACCATCCAACTCCCCGAGATGCTGCTGCCGCTGTCCCTGGCTGGCGGAGCCCTCAAGTGAAACGCTGTCAGTTAAATGCCAAAGTGGATCCATGTGACAAAGTTTTTCATAATGAAAAGAAAAAACAAAAAGCCACTGGCTAAACAAAGCTGGCTTTGCCTTGCAACTCCAGCCTTTTGGTTTAGCTCTTTCTTGCCTGTAGCATGGTATCTCCCAGGCCTGCCTGTCCTTGAGAGAGGAAGAACGTGCTTCTCCTCTCAGCATGCAAATTATAATAAATGCCTTTAATCTTTTAGATTTCATGTCAAGGCTGACGATGTCTCCTCTTGCTTGTTATGAATAGGAACTAGTTCTTGCACCTCCTCATGTGAGCTGAGCTCTGAGGGCTTGTTGAGAGCAAGCTTCTGCTCTTCCTCCCGCCTGCCGAACATCGTGTGACGGGTGCGAGGTGGCCAGGCCCCAGGTGTGCTTTTTTTTTTAGTTTTGCATTCAGGATCTACCCAGGCACCCGTGAAAAGTAGCACGTCTGCGTCTCGGGACCGGCTGCTTAACCAGCCGTTGTTTGTTGCCTGTGGACACTTGTACTGTCACGGATTTCGAGTGGGAGCGTTGTAGTTCCAGGTCCATCTCAGGAGCTGTTTGCGTCACTGTGTTGTGGTGGGTACTCAAAGAAGACAATAGCTGTTGCTTCTAGTGCTGGGCTTTGAAAGAAACTTCTTCAAAGCAATTCTTATGAGCCTCTTGATGTCAGTCTATATTTATCCTCTGTGTAGTATCTGGACTGTCAGACACCCTAAGCGGAGTTTCCAGCTGCTTCGGGTCCTCTTGTCTGCTGCGTAAGTCCGGTGTATCAGGTAGCAGAGCAGGCGGGTGAAGGAGCAGTCCATCTGCCTGTCCATCTCTCTCTCCCTCCTTTCTGGGAATGGCCAGAAGAGTTGCTACAAAACTGATCTAAACTGTTTTATACCAGGCGTGATACGAGAGAGTGCTGTTAGGTGGAATTGTTAAACACTCTTCCTAAGCCCAGGTGTCGATGCTCTCTGCTTTACCCGTGTCCCGCTTGGATCTGAAGAGGTGTTGTAGCACAGGAGCGGTGACAGTCCAGAGGCTGTTGAACTCCTGCAGTGCTTGTTCTTGGGATCTTGAGTCCAGAGGAAGGAGCAGAAGGGTGGTGAGGACAGCAAGGGGAGATGATGGCTTTTTTTCAGCAGCGCAGTCATTCGAGGTAATCGGCAAGCGTCTCTGCAGAGGACTGGAAGGTTGAGAGAGGCTGCAGACCTTGGAAGGTGGGAGTTAATGGAAAAAAAAAATCTGAATCGCATGAGCGCTGCTAGCTTGAATCCCACATGTACTGCCCGAACAGTACCCTAGAGCAGGAGGCTAAGGCTGTGGGAGGTAGACAGGCAAGTTCCTGCAGGATGCACAGGGCACTTGCTCTGGCCAAGAAATGCCTTTTTTACCCAAGTGTTTTCCTGCTTTCTCGAGTGTGAAACAGAGCCCCATTTCCAGAGATCACTTAAGTCCGAAATGATAAATCTAGGTGCCTGCTTCAGTCTCTGAAAAGCCTTGGTTTCTGGGTAATCCTAAAATAGCCACAGAGATACCAAGAGTAAGAGCTGCACAGGAAACGCTGCCCGTCGGCTGTTGGGCTGACAGCAGCGGTGTCAGACGTGAGCACAAGTACCCGGTGCTAGCAGGAGGGTGTCCCGCACAGCAGTACCGCCCTGGTAGCACTGCCTAACAAACAGCCCTTTCTCCTTGAGCCTTTGGGTCCCCCCGGTTGGTTTTTGACAAGTACAAACTGTACACATCATGCCTGCAGTCTCTGTTACTGCTTGCCTTTGCTTTAGTGCATCCGTGCTCTCGCAGAGCTGCCAGCGCCTCCACCTATGGCTTCGGAGTAACGACTGTCATCTTGGGTGCCAAACAAGACATATCTGGGAAGAAGGTGAAGGGAACGTGTCCCCTTGGTTTTAAACCCTGCAAAAACATAACTTTTGATAGCAATAGCGGGGGAGTCTGACCCAGTTCTTGGCCTGAAGCCCTTAGGCATAGCGCAAGCAGGCTCAGCTGTTCATGATTTTTATGTCAGGCAGAGCTAAGTGACTTTTAAAAAAATCTTTGGCTGCCTTTCTGCTTTGTAGTAGGAAATCGGCCCTTAACTGGAAATGAACAGCAATTTCTCCTCGTATCAGACACTGTGGTTCTCCTGGCAGCCGCGCTGCGGTATTATCGCACTCATTTGGTTATCTGGCCTTAGCGGAGAGCTTGAGCTGGCTGTGTGCTGACCAACCCGACCCTTGTGAAGAACCACAAAACTGATTTGTGTTGGCAGAGTCCTAAGGGGCACCAAGAAGGACCTGCTGGTCTGTCTGCATATTCCTTTGGGACAGAGGCACGTCTCCAGCAGGACCGGTGTGCTGGAGGTTGGTGTTTTGAAGTACGTTGCTCTTCAGTAAACAGCAGACAAAGTTTTTCTGCTTTGAAAGTGGTATTTGATGTGGAAGGAGAGCTGAGGTGATGTGATGGAGTCAGGGAAGGTGCAGTGATCTGTGCCAGAGCTAAGGATGTAAAGTAAGAACTGCTTTTTGGCTATGGGTTCTTGCCACCTGAAATTTGAAAAACCAGACAAGGAATTGGTGACAGGGAGGGGATTGAAGGCTCTTTCTGAGCTAGAATCCGCGTGACTCAAACCAACATCATCACTGGGTTGGCACAAAATAAAACAATTGTAAGCCGTCTCAGCACAGGATGAGAAAAGAGCAAGGGCAGAGCCCGATCCTCGTCACTGAAGCACATTCCCTTCTTGTCCGGACCGAGGCATGCCCTTGGCAAAAGGACTGGTAGATTTGCCAAGATTTATCTAGATGCAAATCCAGATGACACTAGTCCTCCTTTCCCCCTGTTCCTGGCAGCCTCGTTTGTGCAGAACACAGCATGAGGAGACTAATTTTTTCCAAAGCCTCCGGGTATTGCTGTGTTATAAATTGCAATTAAACAGCTGTGTCATTGTCAGGTGTAGCTGGTACTCTGTGGGCTTCTGTGCGTGAATGAAACACTTGAGTCCTTTGGGTGTTAGGCTGAGGACTTTTCACCCCTCAGCAGTCTTTTTAATCAAATACAAAGTTGAGGTGACTGATGTCTTGTTCAGCACTCCTCTTTCTTCCACTCCTGTATGTGGAGATGCGCACAGTCTGAGTTAGTCTTGAACGTGTACCGGCACTTCTGTCCAGTCAATGTTTTTCCTACTTTTTCAAGAAACTGAGATTTTAAAACAGCTGCTTAGAGCACGTCCTCATTTACGAGTTAATTTTGAAGTTTTGTGGAGCATGAAGTAATGGAGCTGCTCATTTAATAGCAAGAAATTAAAACTTCCTGGATGAGTAGGTGTGAGAAAGGAGCTCTCTGGTCTCCTAATCCTGCCTCCTCTAACTGTGGTCATTTCTCCATTTCAGGATTCTTCATACCTCGATGAGCTCTCCAACAACAACTCCCTCTTCTCATCCCCTGCGGATTCCCTCTCTGACATTGCGGATCCCAAGGACTTCTTGCCTGCCGATAGTCTGAACCACGTGCCAACACTATGGGATGTAAACACGCCGCAGCAGAACCAAATAGAGGTACGGGCTGCTCCTCCTCCATCCTCCCCATCAGACAATAAATACCTCAGGCGTCATCCCATGGTGTTTTCACCAAGAAATCAAGAAACTAACCCAATTCCCTACAGGGGTGAAGTTGCAGTATGATGATGACGTTTCGCTATTACCAGCTTCACTTGAGGAGGGAAGGGGTGAAGTGATTACACGTACCTGTAGACTCCTGGAAGCAGGAGAGAACCCGCACATCCTCAAAGGGATGCGTGCACTCTTTCAGTGTGGTGCAGGCACTAGCTCTTTCTTCTGACAGCTGTGGCAGGTGGGTGCATCACGAGGAAGGTGATGCCTAAAACATTCAGCAGGTCCAGAGTGACCCGCTGAAGAGACAGACTTGAGATAAAACACCGTGACCTACGTCATTAACTGTCCTGAGCAGCAGCCGCCACCATTTGTTTATTCTCCATGGCAAATATTTTAGTAACAATGACTAAAAAACAAACTCTGTCTCAACTTAAGACTAACCATTTGTGTTTACTTTGTGAGTCCAAGTCCCTGCAAGCTTTTACATCTCTGAGTTTTCCTGGGCGTGTAATCTCCCGGCAGTCCCACAGCAAGATGTGGTTCTGTACATTTTTACCAGCCTTCTGCCATCTGTTTTCCCTCATCTGTTGGGACTGATTACTCACTATTGCACAACCTGGCGTCAGTCACTACCGGGTAGCCACCGGCTTTGGTTGTTGGTGGAACTGGTACCGTACACATCTGCTGAATCTCTAGATCTCAGCTCTCACAGTGGATGCCCAGCCGTGCAGTAGGTTTCCTTTGTAGGTCCTTGTCTTATGAGATTGTGGGGGAAAAACATCCCAGAGGGCAATCTGGCATGCCTGTGCTTTAGTCACCGTTGTATTTGGAGGTTCTGTCATGTTTTTAGAGGCTGCATTTTGCAGTTAGTAGTGTGTCTGACCGTATTTCCATGATGAACACTGGCTGCTTGTCACAGATTCGAAATAAGAGTCTCGGCAGCAGTTCTGCTTGAAATGGTGCTGCTGTGTGGCTCAGTGACAGGTTGGCATTGAAGGAGTGTGGCTTGGTGGCAAGGGTCCTGGCCTGGGACTTGGGTAATCAAAGCTCCTGTCTGCCTTAGACTTTCTGTGAGATCTTAGGCCGTTCATGCAGATCCTCAAATCGGATACCTGACCTCTTGCTGAAATCAGTGAGATTTGATCACCTTTGTAGACCTTTGCAGCGTCTGCTTGGCGCTGAGCGTGTCTGTAAGTGGAGGCAGAGAACACCACTGCCCTCCCTCCCGTGGATAAACGTGTTACAGGTCACGGGCCACGCCGCTGTGCCGGCAGCGAGGGCTGCCCAGGCAATCCGCACGCAGCCCGGTAACTTTGGACCAGTTTGAACTTGAAGTTTGAGACAGCAGGAAGAGAGCTGAGCTATTTGAACCAAAGAAACGGCTGAAGGCATCACAGACTTGTAAACTGGATGATTAGAAAAGCTAGAAAACAGATACATCCCCCAAGACAGAGAAGGCATGTGGCTTATTACTCCTAGTCTCCTATTATTATTGTTTTTTTTACATAGTAGCCTAAATCACTACAGAAATAGTTCTGTGGTGTCCTGTTTCTAAACATGTGGACTCTGGTCGAGATACTCGATGCCTAAAAAAGCTCGTAGTTTTGTGACTGTGGAGCATACAGCAAAAAACTAACTGGGAAAAGCTGTTCTAAATCCAGCGTAAAGAATGCAAGTGAGAAACAAATATGTGTCATGTAAGTGTGAGTCTGACCGTAGCAGAGCAGCCGTCTCGGGTCTTGTTGCATGTTGTTCTTCACGTCCTCCCCTCGCCCCTTGTTGTCCTGCAGAGCACTTAAGTTCAGATAAGGGCAATTAACTCCTTGGAATTCCATTTATAAACAACTTCCTTTTGAAAAGGATCTCTAGCTATTTTAAAAGTCGTGTTATCTGTGTTTTCTGAATACAGAGGTGGTTGGGGGTTTTTTTTGGTTGTTTTTTTGGTGGTGTTTTTTTTTTTTTTACCGAATTTGAAATGTCGTGATGAGGTGTCAGTTAAGTACATCCTAGTCAGGAGATTTCAGTTTCATTTCTGCATGGGAGGTGCTAACTCACAGGACTAGGTAAATGGATTGTCAGATTGCCTCATGATTGGCAACTGTTTTATTACCTGAATTTCAAATATGCTTTTTTTGTTATTGTTAAAGGAGGCAGTCAAGTGGTCTGTTGCAAAATCTCGAGGCAGTGCCGAAGAAAAGGTTCCTTACTGTAACATTCAGTACAGGGTGGAGACTTTGCTGATATCCTGCACCAATATACAAGCAATTTAGATAATCGTTCCCTGTCCCTTCCCACATCATTACACCGCCATCATTTTCCATAAAACTGCAGGACTTTTGGCTTTTGAGTAGCCAGAGCAGTTTCTAAGCTACAGTACAAAACCGGACATCGGTCATGTTACACCGTATGTAACCCAGGCGAATTCAGTCCTAATCCGTTTGGATACAGTACATCCGATCAGTCGTAGCTGTGTAGTCAGCTTTTACCCAGGAGCAATGGCCAGCCTTGCACTGCCTTGTCAGGACAGTAGTTAATTTATTGGGACAGAATTTTGGTCTCAGTGACTCAGGCGGAGCAGAAACAGCGATCTCTAAACAGCTCTGATACGTGGGACATCTCGTAAGTGAAGTTGGATGCATCCTGGGGTGAGACCCACATATAGATCCCAGGCACAAGAACGGCCTTGTACCTCGTCCTCTTGAAAAAAAGAAAAAAAAATGAACTGTCTTCGGTCGTGTAGCAATTTAAGATATGCGTGGAGAAGACTATGGCCGTATTTTAGCTTTCCCCCTTCTTTCTATCAGCTGTCACTAGCACTGGGGAAATGGGTTTACAGAAAGGGGGACAGAGCAAAATTGGCGACAAGCGTCACAGTGAGGCTGCGCAGTGCTGAACGTTTCAAGCGCACTAAGAAACCCTTATCTCAAGTGCCCAGCGCTGAAGCTTTAGGTGGAGCGTTTGTGATTGAAGAGGAAATGGCTGGCGCAGAGCTGCCTTCGTGTGCCCGTGCGGAGAGAGCTGTTATCCAGAAAGAAAGGAGACGTATGTAATGTGTTGGCTCTGTTTATCGTTTCAGGAATGGGCATGGAGGGAAGAGCTACTACACTGTTAAATATTTGCAGGGGTTAGCAGAAAAAACACACTTGCTTCATTTGTAATGAAGTTGTGAAATACCTTTTAAAAATAGTTCATGTAATCCGTTGTGTTTTCTCACAACCATCTCACGAGTTTACAGTGTTTTTAAGATTGGGTAAGCAAAGCCCTGCCTCTGAAGCCTGTAGCTAGAATTTTTGTGAGCTGCTGATGTAGTTTTTTCTGTCTAGCTTATTCACAGCACTTTAAAAATATGAACACCCTTCTCCTAGCTCAGTACATAGGGAATGAATTTATGCGGAGGGGAGTGGGCTTGTCAGCCAGATGTGACTGTTTCTTTTCCCATGGAAGTCATGGCAAGATGGGGCAAAACGGAGAATAACGCAAAGAAGAAAAAAACGGAGTAAGACCGAGTCTTTGTGGAATTGTCAGCAGCTTTGCTGAATGAGTCTCTCTCCTGCCTACATCCCAGTGTTCTCATGTATGCTGTGTATGCCTCTTATGTTAATGTTTTTAGATACGTAGCGTAGAGGAAGGAGAAAATCAAACTGGGAGGTGAGCAAGAGTAGAAAAAGGAAGGAATTGTGCAAGTTCAGTCTGGGGCAAGATGATATATCACTCACTATAGCTCCTGGTCCCACCTGGACTGGTCCTCACAGCATATTCTCAGCTGTGTGGTTAGTTTTCCAGTGCTCCAAACAACCAAGCTCACTGCCTTTGCAATACCCGAGGTGAAATGCCATGTGCCAAAGCCACGTGGCTGAATTGGGATAGCAGGGATTTATACTGTGAAGCTTGCGTGATGCAAAACCAGACCTGCATTAACTTTCCGCTGCTAGAACTGAGGGAAGCGTGTCCTGTCATTCCAGCAGATCTGGGCCTTTCTCTTGCCTAAGAAGAAACTTTTATACTGAGCTCAGATTTGTAGGTGGAGATGTTTCACCTGCTCTCCAGATTTGTTGGCACTGAAAATAGCGCTTCCGTCCAGCTTCCTTCTGGTAATTCTGACTCAGGCTTCCAGTAATGGAGGGTGTTTTTTTCTTTCTTCTTTTTTTTTTTTTTTTTTTAAATTTAAAAAAAGGAAATCATTGGAGTGTTTATGCTTAAAAACTTCCCATCTTTCACTTCTGCTGGTGGAGCATGGGTCTCTGTAAGTCTGGCACTCTTCGCAAGCTATAAACTTGAAGTAGTGCTGCTTCTGGAGTTGCTGATTATTTTGGATGCCATGAGCTGCTGGCTTGACCTTGCTCACTGTCGGGAAATTCCAGTGTGATTTTGTTTGCGTGAGGCAGACAACGGATCTCCTCGATTGTGCCTTCCCAGCTAGGAGTGTCTTGGGAGCTCTCCTTGCTGGCTGCGGCGCAGCGGGCTGGATGGTCCAAAGCCATTATTAACTCTGAGATGGGAGAGACCCGGCCAGCCCGTACGGCAGCCTGACCCCCACCGTCGCTGGCCTGGTGGGGGTCTCGGTGCGGTTTGAGTTCCTGGGCCTGGTGGCTGGTCTCTGTAGTGGAGGTCCTCGCCAGTGGAGGTCCTCGCCAGTGGAGGTCCTCGCCAGTGGAGGTCCTTGCCTCTTGCAAGAGTGAGGTGAGCCTGAGGGGCAGCTGGAAGCGTGCAGGCTTTGGTGGTCTCAGGCAAAGGATAGCAGTCCTTAACCTCGGGACAGCTGTTAATTGGTGCTGGCCCACGGGCTGTGTTCTGGTGCAGTTATCTAATTACTTTGATCAGTGGTTTTAACGCTAAGAACAAAATTGCAAAATCGTTAAGTAAGTGCTTGCCTCAAGGGTAGTTTGAAAGAAGATGTAGAGTGTTGGTGTTCTGATTTAATGCTTGGTTCTTTCCCAGCGATGGCTTTTGGTTGCAATTTTGTTCAGTCTTTCCCATTCTCCCTGTTTGGATCTCCTCGGCTGTACTCCAGTCTCCCCTTCTGGTCCCCAAAATGATGCTCTTTCTCCTCCATTAGCAAATCCAACCCAGAGCTCTCAGTTGGACTCACCAGTTCAGATCCCGCAATGAGAATCTACACAGCTCCTTTTAACGAGGACCTGTCTTGTCGGGAACAGCAGAGCAGTTTTGTACAGAGCTCCCTTCGAAGCAAATGGGAAAACTAACGTGACTGCTCCAGTGCAGAGCAAATCCAGTGTTCCCATAATAAACTTTGATCAGGTCTTGACAGGGACTGCTGGCTTGTAAGAGTCCTTTGAAAGTGGCAGCGTTTGCACAGGTAATCTGTTAGTGCTAAGGGGAGGTGTATGAAAGGTGGGCTTATGCCTGAGATCTCAGGCAAAACATGCCATTTTGGGATGACCCATCTTAATGCTGTGTAGTTTGGCAGAAAGACTCCTGTCCTGCAGGTGTGGGAGGACGTGTGTCCCTGCAGGCTTTCATCACACGTGGGCACACGCGCAAAATGCTCACACTTCTTGCAGGAATGTATTTACCTTGGTCAGTTATTCCCTGTGTGTGTGTTGACAAAGGCATGTATGGTATTTGCAAGATTTATTAGTTTCCAGAATTACTGCCCAGGGCTTTTCATTCACAAACAGAAGGTGTTAAAGCTGACTGACATCATTAGAGTGGAAGATCTGGGTATAGAGCACAAGTATCTTTACTTGTGTATGTATTTTCATACTTGTTGGGGTTGGAGGGCTGAGGTTTAAGACTGCTCTCTCACCTGCACCCTTTCTGTTCCAGCTGTTCTCACCCAGCAGATCGTTCCCTGGCTTAAACAGTTCGAATGACCACGTTCCTGCTGTCCCCAACACCCCGCTCCTCATAAGCTACCAGGTGAGAACGATGGTTGGCTTCAGTAGGATCGGACACTCAGTAACGTCGCAGTGTGGAGGGGAGCAGTTCTGTTTTCCCTTCAGAGGGAGCGAGACAAGAAAATCAGACAGATGCAAGTCACTGCCCGTTCCCAGAAGTGTCTTATATTTCCCTTGGTGGAACCTCGCTGTGTTAGAGAATGATCTGGGCTTTCTTTACAGCTAAACCAGCGCAGTCTGTAGAGGCTGCTCTTCCTGGAATTACATGACTTTGCTTTACGCTGCTGAGTACCACGCTGAGTTTAAAGCTGGTCTAGGTCCCTTACTCAGGGCCAGATTAGAGCACAGCTGGGCAGAATTCATGCTAGCCCACAGCCCCTCTGAAGGGTGATGTAAACATCTTTCCCTAATTCGGTGTGGACCAGGCGTTGAAAGTGGCTCTTAAAACACTTGCTGGGCCCCCGGGGTGGGCTCTCGCAGATGGTTTTCCTTGTGTTGCTGTAGTCTATAAATGAGATTAATTGTATTTGAAGGGTTTGTGAATTTGCATAGGGATGGTTTAAATGATGGTTTCTGGCACTGTGTAGCGCTGCGTGTGTCCATAGTTCAATGGGAACTTTAACATTTGGTCAATGCTGTGTTTCTTTTCAGTCTCAGGCTCCTGCAGAGGAGGAGGATGAAGGTGAGGAGGAAGAAACAGAAGAGTTGGGGCAAACTGAGACCTATTCAGAATATATACCTTCAAAGTGTGAGTGTCTTGCCATTGCATGAGTATGGGAAGTTCTGTTAACTCCATTGTGGACCAACCTAATTAACTGCTCCCTTATTTTCCTGCAAGCAGTATATGGTCTTTGCTGTGGCACATCCCAAGCTTGTGATTTTCTAGAAAAACTTTACCAGTGTACTGATGCTTTGTTGGTGCTACGCTAATTTAACAGAATACTTTTCTGTTGCTTGCTTTTGGGGGAGGCGTGACTTGTTTTTGGCAATCTGAAATTTCAATGGAACAAAAGAGGGAAGAGCAGGCGTTGGGCTTGTCTCTTTTGTTCCTGAGCAGAGGGCTACAGACTATTACTATGAGGTCTGCAGTCCTTTTTGAGGTGTCCCGTGGGAGTAAAGGTCTTGAGTTATCTGTTTTCTGTGTTGTCATTTAGCCAAGATTGGGAAGCACCACCCTGACCTCGTGGTTGAAACGAGCACTCTCTCCAGCGTCCCCCCACCCGACATCACCTACAGCCTTTCCCTGCCGTGCTCCGTTGCCGACAAAGGGTCACTCTCTGCACTACAGCTGGAAGCAATCATTTATGCCTGCCAGGTATGTGGCTCCACCTTGCCCAGCTTGCGTGTCTGACACTAGAAAGAAACCGCCTGTTGTAAGGACAGATGTTCAAGTGTGTTTTAAAATAACCTGTAATATAGGTGATGAAACTTCAGAAGCTTTGGCACATGGCATTTTAAATGCCTTTTGAAAGGATTATTTGAAGCCGGGGACTTCTGTGGGGTCTGTTTCCCAAAGAGGCAAGAACTCCTGACTTTTGTTGCAGAGGGGAGAGCTTTACATTTTGGGGGCCTGGGGGCCTTTTCTGTGAACTGCCACTTGTGAGCTTGGCCGTGACTTGGCTGTCGTTTATCTGAGCAGGAAAGGCACTTGTGTTGATGAGATATGGGAAAGGGTTAAGTGGTGCTCTTATAAGCTCACATGAAAGCTGTTAGCAAAGGCAAATCCAGTTTAATTTTCAGTTCTGTTCTTGATTTTGCAGCAACATGAAGTTTTATTACCCAATGGGCAGCGAGCTGGGTTCCTCATTGGGGACGGTGCTGGAGTTGGAAAGGGCAGGACAGTTGCGGGCATCATCTTTGAAAATTATCTTAAAGGGAGGAAAAAAGCTCTGTGGTAAGTTGTTTGGTTTTGGTTTTTTTTTTTTCTCCTTTTCTCTTTTCCCGTAAGACCTTGGAGTTAGTTTGGATCTGGGAGCAAGGAATTCCTTAGTGCTGATGTTGGCTTTATAGTTGACTCATGCTGTGGCCTTTGGTAAGCCGTTTCCACCTCTTTGTGCCTGTTTGCTGTCTGTGAAATGGGAATATTTCCCCTGCAGCGGTGATGGGGAATGAGTCACTGTGAAATGGCAGATTATGTACTACTCCGAATGCCTATCTCCGCTCTCTTTGAAGTCGGTGGAGGGCTATTTGTGGACTTCCCAGGTGCAGATTCAAGCCCCTGGAGTATGGGGTTTTACTGCAGAATACATACAGCTTGTTGTAAGTGGCAGACTGGAGTCTGCTGTAGGATCTTGCCTTGAGGTGTGTGGGCAGTTGGAAATGTGACAGTTTTGCACACCTACTATTGCTTTAGTCAGAGCTATTAATCACTGTGCATGCCCTGACTATCTCCTGAGGAGATAACCAGACCCACATCTTGCTTTGCAGGTTCAGCGTCTCCAATGATCTCAAGTATGACGCTGAGAGAGACCTGAAGGACATTGAAGCCTCCCACATTCCTGTGCATGCTTTGAATAAGGTAGGGGAGAGAAGTTGTAAAGGTGTTCTGGAAAATCAGCCTACAGTAGCAGTTAGATGGATCCACCTTAGCATGCAAAGCAGCAGTTGCTTCTGCCTCCGCGTGGCTGGTGGCACAGGCAGTAGCAGACAGCAAGCTGCTTGCTGTTCCCTTCTCTCACCGTGCTCTTCCCGCTCTGGACTCTTGCTGGTTTTATACACTCTGCAGAGCTGCACTGTGAGCGCAGAGCTGTTTCCTGCAGGGAAGTGCGAAGTACAGCAGGACTTGAACCTTTCTCACCGTTGCTGAAGAGTCCTGCAGAGGGAACAGCTCCTGTTAGACAGGGCCGTGCTCTGCTCTCCTGGGCCGACATTTCCCAGCGCTGGTTTTATGGAACCGCTTTTCAGAGCATGGGAGTAAGGGAGCACATAAAAATGCACAGATTGGAGCCTGGCAGGGGGCTGCAGACGCACGGTGCCATGATTGAGCACGTGGGCATTTCCCCCCAGCTGAGCGAATCAGAGAATTTTCAGACTTTCTTCCAGTTATTCAGTGATGAGGATGAAATATTTCTCAAAAGAAACGACGAGCGGTTGTGTAGTGGCTATTCACAGGATTCTTCGTAGCCTGTGCTTTCGTCTCTTGTCCAGTGCATCAGCCTTGTCCAGGCTTGTGTTTGCCACACCGCGGGCCAGTTCACTGAAACACTCTCCTCTGGTTTTTAATGGTGTTGAACAACCAGCTCTTACGAAGTCAATGGAAACCACATGTGTTCAACACCTCTGAATGCACTCTATTAAGAGACTGAAAGGGATGTTTGTTTTCAGACCAAAAAGGCTTTAAATGGAACTTTCTTCAGATAGGGACCACGTCTTTTTTCCCCCTACCTTTTATTTCATCACAGGTGGGACCCATGACAGTAAGATCGGCAACGATCTCACCTGGTCAATGAAAAAAATTATTTTCTAGTCGTAATTAAAACAGATGGAAGGGTTCAAAACAATTAAACACTCTAAACTGTTGGTTAAAAAAATGAAGCGACTTCAGTTGGCCAGAAAATTGAAGTCCTAGCGTGGTCTCCACATTTCACTGCATGCATCCAGATGTGCTGACACATTGGCTAGTGGAACTTGTCCAGACATTTAAAGTCCCTGTCATCACCATATCTCGGTGCCAAGTAGAAGTGCTAAAGACGTCAGCTACCAACAGTCTTTTGTCTGTTCTGCTCTCGGATTGGGTTTTGTTCTCGGAGGCAGGAGCATGTGTCCTGCACGGTCACAGCACAATCGGCAGTGTTGATTGTGGGCAAAGAATGGGCGCGACATTCTGGGGACAAGCATCGTGAGTGTGTGTGCTCTCGTTCTTCCTTTCTGCAGATTAAATATGGTGACACAGCTACCTCAGAAGGAGTCCTCTTTGCCACTTATTCTGCGCTGATTGGTGAAAGCCAGGCAGGCGGGCAGCACAGGACACGCTTAAAACAGATTTTGGACTGGTGCAGGGAAAATTTTGATGGAGTCGTATCCTTTTAAAAATAAAAAAAAACTGGAGAGAGAGAAGAATTGCGTGCTTGTGATTGTACTTCACCAAGAAACAAAGTGCTTGGGGCCGTCTGAAGTCACTGGGAGCAGCTGTGCCGAGCAGCCTGGTGCCTGCGGTAGATATTTAAATGCTGAAAGCACATGCATCCCTAGATATTTAAATGCTGTAAGCACATGCATCCCCCCACGCTCCTCTCTCCTCCTACTCCGCAGTGTTAATGGGAGGAGGGGAAGAACGCAGCTGGGATTAACCTTTTCAACATTCTTCTCCCTCAGCAAGACAAGACAAGACACACCTTGGAAGTGAAGGGAGAGGGAGGGGGAAATGACTTCGGGCTCTGAGAAGCAGAGGACTAGGCAAACTCAACCGATTTCATGCAGCGTGGGGAACGAGGCAGTCCTGTTGATGTTGGGACTGGTTGTTCCGTTTGCTGGAGGAGGCTGGGTTGTATTTTCTGTCTGCTCCCATCCTTGTGATGAAAATAAATAGATCCTTTTTCCTTAACTGACATTCCCCTCCAGATTGTGTTTGATGAATGCCACAAAGCCAAAAATGCCAGCTCTACTAAAATGGGCAAAGCAGTCCTGGACCTTCAGAACAAACTGCCTCGAGCAAGGGTTGTTTATGCCAGTGCCACAGGTAAGCTAATTGTGCGGGTGCCATGCGTAAACAGTCGCCAGTCACCTCTGTGATCTGAAGGATGCCCCTGAGATGTGAGCACGTACACTGAGAGTACACGGTCATGGAAGAAGAGGTGAATGGTACTGCGATGCTAGAGGGGAGCCTAGGGTGCTAAGATCTGCCCCGAGCCCCACCACTGCCCATTACTTGTGACTTTTTGGCAAGTCAGACTAATTTCTCTCCAGTTTAACTTGTTCCTGGCCGGCTGTTCAGCTGTATGATGATGCTTGCCCACTTAGTGTATGGAGGGCAATGTTTGGAAAGGTCCTTGGGTGTCTTGTGGCATGATGGCAAATGACCGTCCTCTTAAGAGTTCACTGTACTTGAGTCAAAGCTATTCACAACTTCTGTGGTTTTGCTAACAGCGAATTCTGTTCAAACAGGTGCCTCTGAGCCAAAAAACATGATTTACATGAGCCGCCTGGGGATTTGGGGGGAGGGCACCCCTTTCAGAGCATTTGAGGAGTTCCTGCATGCAATTGAAAAGAGGTAAGTCATGTCCAGCATCCCTTTTCATGTGGCTTACATTTTGTGGCAGCCTTTGTTTGGGAAATGGGCGCAATGCCTGAGGACAGTGTCTGAGGACAGCTTGAGCCAGGAGAGGTGGTGGTTCTGCAGAGGCTGCTGCCCTGTAGCAGCGGAAGGAGTTTCACAGCTGTCTTCCTCTCCCAGGGGAGTTGGTGCAATGGAGATCGTGGCGATGGACATGAAGGTCAGTGGAATGTACATTGCCAGGCAGCTCAGTTTCACTGGAGTGACCTTCAGAATCGAGGAGATCCCGCTGGATCAGCAGTACAAGATTGTCTACGACAAGGCAGCGAAGTTGGTGAGCTGGTCCCACTGCAGTGGGGAGACTGATGTTTAATTACACTTCGGGACACTTGTTATGTGGGAGGGTTTGAGGACCCTGAACATGGCCATGACCACAGACTTTGTTTATAAGAAAGAAAAGGGATGCACATGCTCAGCTTACATAAAAAATTACCTTACATTTTTTTGCTTCTATTTAAAAGTTCCATATTTGCAAAGCAGAGCTAGCGCCGAAAGGAGAGAATGACCAGACTGTTCATTCAGCCTAACACAGCAACATAAATACTGACGTTAAATCAGATTATCAAACCCCAGACCGTTCTAATAACCTCCTGCACAGCAGTAATGAAAAAGAAAACTAAGATATTAACTCCGCCTTTCTCGGTATTGTCTGCAGTGGGCAGAGGCCTTGATGGTGTTCCAGCAGGCAGCCGACTGGATCGGCTTGGAGTCTCGGAAATCCTTGTGGGGTCAGTTCTGGTCAGCTCACCAGCGCTTCTTCAAGTATCTCTGCATCGCTGCTAAAGTCCGGCGACTCGTTGAGCTTGCCAAGGAAGAGCTGGCGAAGGATAAGGTGTGGTATCAGAGCCTCGCTGCAGCGGCAGCAGCCATCAGTCTAACGTTACAAGTGATTTTTTTGTAGCCTGCAACCAAAGGGAGTTAATTACTGTTCAGCTTGACTTGAAAGCAATTTCAAACCTCTTTAAGGATGAATTTCTCTCCAGATTAACCAGAATGAAGTGCAGTGTCCAGGTTTCTGAGAACATTCACGGGAAATTATACCGGGGAGTTAACATGGTCTCGTCTTCTGAGGCATTACCCACTGCTCATTTATGGTAGATGTGGGCAAGCTGATCTGAAACAGTATTTTGGGTCACGTTCAAGCTAGAAGAGGTACCAGATCCTTCACCTTGAGCACAGCCCTGTCCTTTCATCCATCTGGATGTGATTTGGAAATGTTAGGCAGAAACTACCTAGCAAAGTCAGTTAGCTTCTGTAATCGGAGTCATCCTCCCTGTGGTGTGAGCAGATGTACGGTTTTGGATGCTGAAAGATTTGAGACGGTTCTTGATCAGGAGCTCTGCTACAGGGGGACAGAGGCCAAGGGAAACGTGCCTGGGACTTGTAAAATACAATCTCTTGAGCCTGTAGCTGTTTGCCCTGGCGCTGGCTGCGGTACACCCACCCTGACGCCCTGCTGTGCCATCCCTTGTGTTTCCCTGCAGTGTATCGTCATCGGCCTGCAGTCCACCGGGGAGGCTCGCACCAGAGAAGTCCTGGATGAGAACGATGGGCATCTAAATTGTTTTGTTTCTGCTGCAGAGTGAGTTAAAAATCCCTGTTTTTCTGCTGGGGAGATGCATGGGAGGCTGGAGACATGCTAGGGAAAGCCCTGCCCTGGGGCCATTATCACTTGCAGTTCTTGAAATGCAGTTTCATAATGCCTCGCCCTATAGAAGCTGTAAATAGAGAGGACACTTAGCTGGGTCTCTGAGGCGCTATTTCTTCAGCGTGACTTTATCAGCTAGATCCTGGATTTTGAAGTTTCCTGTGGTCCAAACTTGCATGAACGGCCTGATCTGACTCTATACTCTGAAAGGAACTGGCAGGTGTAGGAGAGGCAGAAATGTGAGCTCAGATGTGGTTTGTGTGGGTCTGACTCTGGAAAGTGGGGCTGTTGACAGTGAAGAAATGAGCAAGAGAATCTCATGTAATGACAGAGGCTGGGATGATAATGTGAGGCAACATTGCTGGAGTAGCGAGAGGAAGGAGTGCTCCGAGGAGTTTAGATTCACCAGTGGTGGCTTTCAGCACACGTATGAGGCAGGACATGTTCGATTGCCAGGCTTCTGCAGTGTCCTGGTTGTGTTACCTTTGTTCCTAGCTAAAGGGCGAGTTGGTTGTGCCTGAAGTGAAGCCAGCAGCAGGACTTCTGCTGCCCTTCCAGCAGAAAATGAGGCTTATGCTCCCCGACATTTCTGCAGCTTTCAAAATACTAGCCCGTCCCATGAACACGGCTGTTCCTGCACGATGGGTGACGAAAACCTGGGACGTTGGGTTGAGTTGCGTTTCCTCTGTTCTGCAGGCGACAGGGCTGTTACCGTTTTCTTTTGAAGTGACTTTTAATGCAGATGAAAGCAATGAGAGATGCCAGAGACAGTATGTGTCCAGCTTAGGTAAAGCTTTCCTCCCTTATTGATGGAAGGGGTGTATTGGTCTCTGTTGCTCTGTTGTCTCCAGTCCATTTCTGAAAAAAAATACCAGTTTGGTGACAGTGCGCAAGGCAAGTCTAACAACTGCTTGGATTGATTTCGTCTCTTGGATTGTTTTTCATGTCACAGAATTCAGAGGACTTGAGTCTAGAGGACTACGTGGTCCCTTTGAGGGTTGGCGGTCGAAGGAGGAAGGGTCTGTTAGTGATCGCGCACGCTGCTCGACCCTGTCCCCAGTTCTAGAGGCAAGAGCTCTTTGCTCAGCAGCGCTGGCCAGATAACTGAGTGTCTCCTGGCATCTGCTGAGCCTCCAACTGCGGCGTCCTGGTTTTACAGCACTTCAGGGGATTTCTTGAGGGGAATGTGCTGGGAAGAAGCAGTTGTTTAAAAGATGCCAAGAAACAGGGTTAAAAATAAACGGATTGTTCAGTGAGTGAATACCGGCCCAACCCTTTGTTCGCAGGGAAGACGGTGAGTGCAAGTGTCGGGAAAATGAGCAAGGTTTCATGGCAGGGAGGCTCCAGACCTGAGAGTGAGTCTTTGCATTTTGAGCCCAGGGTCACCCCAGCACACAGGACAAAAGGGCTCTTCTGGTGCCCTGTAATTGCAATCACTTAATAGCCAGCACCGGGCTCTGCCCCTCCAGGGAGCGGTGCTGTCTCTGTCTCCTTCAGCCCCTCACACCACGGGTCTTAGGGCTCCCTCCCCGGTTCCCAAGGCTCCCTTTTTCTCACACAGGAGAGTTGTCGTGTCCATACCTTTCAGCTGTTGCTTTCAACGTTTTTTTGGTTTTTTTAACCAGAGATCATTCAGCACTGCCTTCTCATTGCGCTGGGGGTTCATCCCCACCCAACATGATCAGCATTTAAGCATTTGCTCTTTTATTTTGCAGAACAGCCCACAGAAACATTTGTTTTCCTCCTCTTATGATTTTTTTTTTTCCATTCACCTGAAACCTCTACGTATCTGTGTTTTGTCACTTTTCTCTGTTTCGTGGGCAAGCAGGCCCACGTCCAGTTAGTCAGAGGACTTGGTGGAGCACATTTGTTGGACAGCCTGACAGTGGTCTCTGCTGTCAGAGCGTGGAGAGGGGCTGGGACACTGGGACTTACTGGATTTTTCAGTAGTGATGTAACAGCTTCCCAGTATAGTGTTTCCCATTTAAAACTCCCTCTTAGCTGCTACGTAAAGGTCTTGCAACTTTGGCATGCCACGTGGTCTGTTGCAGTGTCTCCCTGGAACGGCCCCACTCCCTCCGCCAGCAGGGAGGCCACGGAGAGAGCGTTTTTCCCGGCATTAACGGTGCTTTGCATCCCTCAGCACGCCCGTTCCATGGCTGAGGATCTGCTGGCGCAGCCCACGCTTCCCATGGCCGACTTCTCTGTCTCCCAGCAGAACCCTTTGGTGAAACACGCTCAGTCTGAGTTGCTGCTCTTCTGGAGAGCCACGCCGTACCCTAGCACGCGCTGATCACGCGCTAGTAGTTGTGGTGCAGGATTTTACCCCTCTCTCATGAAATGTGGTGCTATCTCAAATACACATTGCTACATGATAACCGGCAGATGTTCCTATTCCTGGTAGCTAGAATAAATTTTGCATCTTACTTTCAGAGGCGTCTTTCTATCACTAATTCAGAAGCACTTTCCTTCAACCAAAAGAAAGAGAGAAAAAGGAACTGGCATTAAAAGAAAACGTAAGAGCACACTCCACTGCCCAGCATCTGACCTCCTGCCTTGCTGCTTCATCCCAGCCACTCAGCTTTTTCTTTTTCTTTTTCCCTTTTCCCTACTTCATGCTTTTTGCTACTCTGCCCTGGTTTCAGTTTGCCCTCCTGCACATCTCCCGTCACTCTCTCTCATCTGGAGGACGGCAGCTCTAGGTCATTCACCCTTTCCTCCCTCTAACCCACTTCCCTGTCACAGCGTAGGTCCTCGCCTCCGCCACTCACCCAGTAGCTGTGCCCCTTTCCCTCAGCCGCTTCCTTGCCTAGACTGGTGGCAGATTGCACAAGAGTCCCGGCTGCATGTCTGAAGCCCTCTTGCAGCAAGGGGGGGTTTCTCCACTTCCCCTGACTTATAGCATGGCAGGTGTCCTGGGGGAAAAAAAGAAAAAAATCACTTCCCTGCCAAATTATTGGCTGTGGCTGCAGGTAAAAAGAGTTTTGGGATTTCTCCTCCAGTGGGATGTGGGAAAGGGGGAAGGAGGGGGACAGCAGCACTGGCAGGTTGTGGAGGTTGTCCTGACTGGCTGCCGTTGCAGAGCCAGCTGGTTTGAGAGCCCCCTCACGTAGCGGGGGCATGTCTTCCTGTGCTTGGAAGTAAACAACATCCCGAAACACTGGCACCTTCCCGTGTCCTGCACATTCCTCTGGAGGCAGTCAAAGCTGCGGGACTCCTTCCCCTGAGGAGTTAGCGCTGCTTAGAGCCGGCTGTGTGTTCATCCTGACGTGTGCAACTAGCTTCAGCCCTGATAAAGATTGCCTTGTTCTTCCTTTCTCTCTCTTCCTTTCTCTTTCTCTCCGTCCCCCTCTCTCCTTCCCTTCCTAACTCCCCCCCCTCCCCGAGAGGCGCTGTCTCTCTGAGATCAGCCTTTCATTTGGGGCAATCTCAGCTATTTTGTGATTTCTCCTCCTCTTTCTGAGCTGGCACTTGCTGTTCTGCATTGATGGACGAGGCTGGGGACTGTCCCCTGACACCGCTCGCTATCCCTTGCAGGGAAGCAGAGGGGCCGCTGTGCCAAGGCTCTGAAGGGCGTGTGTGACCCCGCGGGTGTGATCAAGATCAGCGATGACAGCAGCACTGACTCCGACATGGGGCTCGACAGTGACTTCAACTCCTCCCCGGAGTCCGTGTTTGAGACGGACGATGTCATCTTCGTTGAGCACACCTACAACGGCTTCGCGGCTGAGGACAGAAGTAAGCAGAGCAGCGGCACGGGGTTAGCTCCTTCCTCCCCGGGGGGAGCTGGGAACCGGAGTCACTCCGTTCTAGTGGATGGCACCCAGAGAGCCACCCACCCCAGTGCCCCGCAAGCATGGACAGCGGCAAATCATACGTGACCCTTGGAGGGTCTGGCTTAAGGGGATTGCAGAGTCAATGAGCTGATGTGAGGAGACTTTCTTGGTGTCTTCTTGAAATGGTGAAGCTCCTTCTGTGCTTGGGACAGCCTTATGAGCTTGGCTAGATTTTATCCTGGGATGGTCAGACTTGGGCTTGTGAGGTTAATTCACATTAACCTGCTGTGATCAGTGAGCAGGAAGAATTTGCCCTGCATGCTCCTTTCCCCACCAAAACAGGGAAGCTTAGCAGCATTTATTGCAAGTCAAGGGGTCTTTGCCTGCTCATCAGATCGTGCCCCCAGAAGCCCTTTGTGACTTTTTTCCCCCCCTCTCTGATTTGCAATTATCAGGTGACTCTAAACTTTTGCATTTTATGTTCCAGATAATTTTCACGTGCTGCCTTCCCAGAAAGAGATGCATGGCCTGAGAGAACTCGAACACGTGGAAAAGATGAAGCAGGACCTCCTAGCAAAAGTAAAAGCACTGGGCAAAGAGCTACCTCTCAATACCTTGGATGAACTGATCAATCACTTTGGGGGCCCGGAGCACGTGGCTGAGGTACTCGTCACAATCAAGAGTATATTTTGGTGGCAGTTGGTGACAGGAAAAGGGGCCAGCCAAGGGGGTTCCTGCTGGAAGAGGGTTTCCCCTCTGTCCTTGCAGTCTGAAAAAGCTGTTGAGAATTGACTTTCTAGATTGACTTGCTGCTCCGTGCAGGTCTCTCCCCTCTGCTAACAGCCTCTCTCTCTCCTGTGCGGTGTGTGCAGATGACGGGGAGGAAGGGCCGGGTAGTTTGCAGACCGGATGGCTCCGTCATGTTCGAGTCTCGTGCAGAGCAAGGCCTCTCTATAGACCACGTCAACCTGAAGGAGAAGGAGCGTTTTATGAAAGGGGAAAAGGTGAGTCAGGTTCGAGCCAAGGAAACCGCCAAACACTTGTATGGGAGCGAGTACACTGAGAGGGACGGAGAGGGAGGGTGCCTTTGCATGCTTTTGCCTCGCCAGCTTCAGGCCAAAAAGGCTCTGCAGCTTTTCTGACTGTCTGACCTGCTGGAAGGTGACAAGGAGTCCTGGGTCCCTTCACGGGCTGGGGACTTGTGCTGTGGGCTGTTTCTTGAAGCAGTTTTGCAGATGTCCAGGAATCTCACTCCCCTTTCTCACTTCTTGTCTCTCTCCCTTAGCTTGTAGCAATAATCTCCGAGGCCTCCAGCTCAGGTATCTCTCTCCAAGCAGACAGACGGGTGAAAAACCAGAAGCGCCGGGTCCACATGACGCTGGAGTTGCCCTGGAGCGCAGACCGGGCCATACAGCAGTTTGGTGAGGGTTGGGTGTTCTTGGTCCCTGTCCCCTTCCCCTGAGCGTGGTTCAGACCAGGAAGCCTTCGGCAGCCCTGGGAAGGAAAGGCGCGCGTGGCCGCCCGAGCCAGGCTCGTGCTGCAGCTGGGGCAGCTGAATTTAGCTTTCTGAGGTACAGCACCTTGCAAAGGACAGTGCTCCCATATTTTTCCAGGATGGAAATGCAGACACAAAGCAGTTGTGACTGATCTGTCTTGTGGGGAAGGTTTGTGTTGACTTCAGGAGTGATTTGCAGTGTGGGAAGGGGGAACCCTCCCATACACGTTAGCAGCGTGTCCGTATGAAACATGCCGGGGGTGCCTGGGGATTTCTGTTCCGCCCTGGGGAGGCTCTGTAGGATGGGGACAGACAATTCCTCGACACGTGAACACAAAAGAAATAACGCACGTCCTAGCTTAAACTGGGGAGTCACTCCTCAGCCCCAGAGGGTCAGGGCTATAAACTCCACTCTGTCAAGGTCTCAGCAGCACCAGGGTGATGAATGTGACTGTGCCTCTGTCCTTTTTCCCCAAAGAGAGATCTCCTTTGAAAACCAGCATGATGGAAAGTTGTTTTGGCTCTCTCACCTCCTGCTCAGGCTTCCCTTCCCATACCAGCCAGGCTGTACTAACCTCTCCTTTCACTTCTGTTCTCTGTAGGTCGAACACACCGATCGAACCAGGTTTCTGCTCCAGAGTATGTCTTCCTTATCTCTGAGCTGGCAGGGGAGAGGAGGTTTGCATCCATCGTGGCAAAACGTCTGGAGAGCCTAGTAAGTGCCCTGCAGCAAAGAGATTAATGTGTCCGTTCCAATTCTCTCTGAAGAGCTTCCATTTCGGTGTTCCCGCTGGCATGGCCAGCGTAACTAGCACGGGGGATGGCATCGCCCCTGACTGAAGGCACTGCAGTTGTGGAACGCAGCCGGCTTTCAGCATCCTGGGATTTGGGAAAGGAAGTGAAGAAGAATACGTAACCAAGGCATCAGGAGGAATTTTCGGAAAGCAGAACGCAATCCCAGATGCTGGAATTCCCCCACTGTTACAGGAGCATAAACCCATCTGTTTCCAGAAAGCTGATGAAATAGTTAATGGAATAATTGATTTGTCTCTGTTTCATTTTTTCTTTGCTTCTGATAAATCCCCAAATACTTTGGTAAAGTCTCAATATTCCAGCGGAACACTGCCTCCCCACAGCATGTTCTTATCCTGGCCTCTTCTGAGACGTGGCTTCGGCCATCCTTCTCTGGTGTTTTGCAACAGCTAAAAGTAAGAACTTTTTGCTTGGTCTGCCTTCCTAGGGTGCCTTAACTCATGGAGACCGACGGGCCACTGAATCCCGAGACCTCAGCAAGTACAACTTTGAGAATAAGGTAACTTACGGCTGTTGTCGGAGTAGCTCAGCCAAGGAGGGGTTGAAGTAGTTAGCAAGTGCCTTCAGTGGGAGCCAGAGCCAGGAAGATCATTGCTGGCATCTAGAGGCAGGATCTGACCTAGCACCCAGCTCCCCGCCTGTAGCCTCGCGTACATCGTCCAGAACCGCGTGAATAATCAGCGTTGTGCATCTGAGCACCACGCTGGCGAGAGGGAGCCGGGAAGGGTGCTTGGGACTCTGTCCCCAAGGGAGCTGGTGCCAGCGCCGGGGTGCGGACGCGCGGGTTCCTGCACTCTGGTCCCCAAGGGGATAGAGGAGGCCCCTGACACACGGCTTCCCCCTTGGCACAGCCACCAGGTCAGTGGCCTTTCCTGGAGGCGATGGCTTTCCCTCCAGTGCCAGCAGAAGTGTTGTGACACACTCAGTCACCGCTGGGCTGCCAGCCTCGGTTCGTCCCGTGCGTGACTCTTGTCTCCTCTCACAGTACGGGGCTAAAGCACTAGACAGAGTTCTCTCCACTATCCTCAACCACACGGAGAACAGAGTTCCTGTGCCCAAGAGCTATGACAGAGGGGAGGCTGCGTTTTTCCACGGTAAGAACATTATCAGCTTTGGGGTTTCTTTGCATCTTGCTGGCTGGGTCGGTCTCAGGTTTGAGATGCTTGAAGGAGCCGAGCAGCAGGCTGGAGCAGAAGGTCAGGGAGAGGGAATAGTACCACTGGCTTTGCAGCTCACTAGGGAGCAGGGCATGTCACCCTGCCGAAACGGGTCTGCGACAAGCTTAGCTGTGAAATAACAGGCACAGCTGGAGGGAGAAGCTTAACCCTAAAATGTACAAGCTGTCTTCTGCCGTTCCAGAAATGAAGCAAGGTCTCATCTCCGTGGGGATCTGCTGCAATCAGATGAAGTATGGCACCGTCTCAGTGGAGAAGGGTATGTGTCGAACTTCTCCTGTCCAGCGTAGGGGAGAAGTGAAGGAGGCGGGGGTGTCATGGCCCACCCGGTCCATCTGCACCCAGCGCACAGCCTCGAGGGCTTTGCTGTGCAGCCGGGGCAGGATATTTGCTTTGAGGGGAGGGTCCTGCGGGGATTAGGTCGCATTTCCCTGCAGCAGCCTGGCAGCTGACTGCAGCCTGGAGGAAGAGCCCTTGGGCTGCTCTCTTGGGCATCAGTGCTGTGCTGCCGTCAGGAAGGGACGTTGGTGGCTTGTTGGGTGGCTCTCTTTGGCAGCGTGCTGGTGGGTTCCACGCCCAGCTGTGCCATGTTCCCTGACCCACCGTGCTCTTGCAGACTGCTCCATCACCAAGTTCCTGAACCGCATCCTGGGTCTGGAGGTGGACAAGCAGAACATGCTCTTCCAGTATTTTTCTGACACCTTTGACTATCTGATTGAAAAGGACAAGAAAGAGGGCAAATACGACATGGGCATCCTAGGTATGGAGAAAGAGGGGTGGTCAGACCTCTCCCTACTGCACCCCTGGGGTTCCCTGATCCTCCCTGTGCTGACTGACGGCTGTTCCAGCCTGTGCTGTTGCCGCGGCCATCTCGGGCACTGTGGTGTCCCCACACAGCACAGATCCTGGGACTCTTGCAGGGAGAGGAGGTGGTATGGGAAGATGGATCTTACAGCTGGCACGTGTTTTGGTCTTTCCTCCTGCTATAGATTTAGCCCCAGGAGTGGATGAGATCTATGAGGAGAGCAAGGAGGTCTTCCTGACCCCTGGGCACCCGCAGGATGGGCAGGTCGTGTTTTATAAGGTAGGCAACCTGCACAGCTATCTCTGCAGTCCAGTCTTCTCCAGTGCTTCCCAGTCTGGGGCTGTGAGCCGCTGGGTCCGCCCCCCTGCCCTGTGGCTTTGTGTCATGTTTGGGTCACATCTGCCTTGGCCATGAGCAGGTAACTGATGCTGGGAGTTAGAGAGGGGAGGCAAGGAGAGGCCCTGCCCTGCCCCAGGGGCTCGGGGCTGCCGTGCCCGTGAGGGCAGTCCGGCAGTGCCCGTTTCTAGGCTGCAGCAGCACTGCGTTTGTGTTGAGGGTGTGATTTGACACTGTCCTGCCCTCCCCCCGCTGAAGTTTCAGAATCCCTCTGTTTGTCCCTGTTTAGATCAGTGTCGACAGAGGCTTAAAGTGGGAGGAAGCTTATGAGAAGTCACTCAAACTGACAGGATCCTTCGATGGGTTCTACCTCTCCTACAAGGTAGGTCCCTGGGCTCCGCCAGGGTGGTACCTCAGCTTGGAGGATAACTCCAACGGGAGAAGGTCCGCCGTGGCTGTAAGAGGTCTGTCTGACCTCTTGCTGGGGGCTGGGAGATGCCTCCAAAAACCCCCATCCTGGAAGGTTTAGAGAAGTTTAGAGAAATATGGACTTGGGGAGAGAGGCTGTGACTGTAACCATCAGCTCTACCCCGACAGATGCGAGGCTGCAAACACACGTGTCTGCTGGCAGAGCAGAGCCGCGGGAAGAACTTCATCCTCTACAAGCCAAATATTGGGAAGCAAAGCCAGCCTGAGAGCCTGGACAGTCTGCAGAAGAAGTACCGGCGGGTAGGTGGGAGCTGCAGCCTCCCAGTGCGGGGAGAGGGAAAAGCCTCTTTCTCCTAGCAGGGGTGGCTTTGGAAAGACGTTTGCTGTAACCCCTTCACAGCATCTTGTAGCCCTGTTGTGGATTGGGCAGAGATAGTGGTAGCACCCGGGTGTCATGACTCCCAGCCCTGGATTTCAAGGCTCAGCTGCATGTTGGGCAGTGGAAAATCTCTAATGCTGCGTGTTTCTGCTGCAGGTGCTGCCCGAGGAAGCCAAGGAGCACTGGGAGAGCAGTTACCACTTCTCCTTGAAGAAGTGTAACCATGCCGCCTGGTAAGGCATCTGCAGCCCCAAACCCGTCCTGCCCTCCCCAAGGCAGAGCTGGTGTTGGGGAGAGGGTCCCTGGCTGTGGCAGTGGGGAAGGACCACGCAGGGAGGCTGTGGGTGGGGGATCCTGCTCTGCCGTGGGAGCCTGTGCTGATTCGGGTGGTTTTCTCCCATTTAAACTGAAGGAACAGGAGCTGCAAGCTGATCCAGGAGGGGAAGGAGTGCTTCCAGGGCATGCGCCTGCGTCACTACTACATGCTCTGTGGGGCCCTGCTGCGCGTCTGGAGCAAGATCGCCAGCATCATGGCAGACATCACCAACACCAGCTACCTGCAGATTGTCCGCCTCAAGACCAAGGAGAAGAAGAAACAAGTCGGTGGGTGAAGCGCTGGGAAGGGGAAGGGGAGCAGGACGTTTTAGGAGAAGGAAGAAGGGGTCCAGCTGCCCAGTGCCAAGATTCCCTTCCTAAAAAGGGACTTGTTCCGGCCTGGAAGCACCCGCTGCCTAGGTGACCCCATGGGAAGGAGGGGAGCTGGGGCCACCCTGACGTGTGTTTGGGCACCGGGCAGAGGGTGTGAGCTGCCTGAGCTGCCCCCTCCATGCCCATGTGAAGCTGTTGCTGCCTGCTACGAGCCTGCTGCGGAGCTGCTTTTGCTCTGGTTGCAGTCCCGTCTCCCTGCTCTGCAACCCGGCCAAGAGGCGAAGCAGGCTGGGAGCGTGCTTGGCAAATGGGCCCCAGTGCTGCTGCCCGTCCCTCTGTCCCCACGGTCTCCTGTCCCTTCCCGAAGTGCTTTGGGGACTGATGCACATTCCTCCCCTAGGGATAAAGATCCCCGAGAGCTGTGTCCGTAAGGTGCTGGAGGAGCTGAAGCAAATGGACGAGAACGTGAAGCGAAAGCACAACCGAGTCCTCCAGGCCCAAGAGCAGAGCCCGCAGTTCTCCCTGCCGCTGCACATCCTGCCACAGCCCCTGGACCTCACGCAGACGGGGTCCGGACTCCCCCTGCCCAGGCACTCCCTGCGCCAGGACAAGATCCTGGACTTGACCTACAGCCCTCCCAGCGACAGCATTCCCGACGTGGTGATGAACCCAGAGCCCGGTGTGTTGTGCTTCCCCTCGGAGCCCGTTCTCCAGCCACACCAGCAGCACAGGTTACCCTTTGGCTTCAGCCACCCTTCTGCCTTCAAGAGCCCGGCCCCTGTCCTGGAGGGGAACGTGCCTCTGAGCTCCTCGCTGCATGAACACCTGCCTCTGCCTCACCCAGGGCCCTTGCAGACACTGCAGCAGCAGCAGCAGGAAGATTTTGTCCAACAGGATGGGAATATCAATTTTAGAGAGATCCTGGAGGACATGCTAAGGACGTTAAATGGGGCCCCCCAGGAGAACATGCTCCCCCAGGAGCGCCAGAGCGTGATCCAGTTCAGTGGGCCTTTCCCAGAGTTCTGAAAGCTGGGCACGCCAGGCGATGCTCGGCCGCTGTGGATCCATATCTTTCGGTGCAGAGGTGAGAGCTGGGGAGCCCCGGCTTTTCTACTGGTTTGGACTGACCCTTTTCTGTTTTTGAGGGAAGAAAAAAAAAACCTATAGTTCCTTAAAGCAAAGTTTATTTATATATAATATACAGTCAGGCATGTATAGATTTGTATATAACATGCGCTTGGGGGGGAGTTGAGTGCTGCCAAGTTCAGCTGATCTGGACTGATAGTCTCTGCTGTGTTCGAGTCCTGCTCAAAGGTCAGTGCCCGTGTAGGACTGAGGAGAGAGACCCCCTCCTCTGTGCCCGTCCCCCTGCAGACTACTGAGTGTCCAAGCTGGGTCGTGCCTTCCCCAGCCCCTGGTCCCCCCCGGGAGCTGGCTGACCAAACTCTGTCTGCATCGGCTGCTGCCAGCTTCCCTCTTGGGCTGCCGTGGGCCTTGAGGCTGCTCTGGAGGGCTGGGTCTGAAGGCAGGGGGGAAGGGGAAGGGGATGCTGTCCCAGAGGAGCTGGGAGCCACTGAGCTCAAGCGTCCCTCTCTGCAGGGTTGGGCAGGCGTAGCGGAGAGAAGCAAAACTGCCTGCGCCTGCTCTGCCCTTCCCGGGAAGGGACACGGACACCTCTGGGGCTGCCTGAGCTCCGCAGGAGAGGGCAGGAGCTGGCTGCACCCGCGCCTCGTTTGTCAGTATCGTGGCAGAGCTTGTGAGTTTGTCAGAGCTCAGCCACACCGGGACCACGGGGGCATTCCCCGGAGCAGAAGGGCCGCGTGTCCCATCAGCCTGTCCTGCACTTTAGCTTCGCAGGGTCGCTGTGGCTGGCTGTGCTTTGTCCAACTTCTTGCTGTCGCCTGGTGGCCTTTCACCGGGCCGTCTCACCGGTCCTGTTCCTTGGCTGGGCCATGGACGCAGGCCTGGGTGTCTTGGATCTGGGCGACCCAGCCCTGCCCACCGCTGGCCTCGGTGAGAGCTGCTCCCAGGCCCCCAGCAGGGAAGAGTCCCTGGTGAGCACCGGGAACGTGCGGTATCGCTGCTCATGCTGCAAATTCAACCTCCGATACCAAAGAGCAAAGGTCTGCTTTGCAAAGCACTGCCCCAGACGACCCACAGCCCCTCAGACAGGAGCGGCTGAGTGAGCTGCCTTCTCCCCAGGACAGAGGTAGCCTCCAGCCACCTCTTGCCACCATCCCTGTTCCAGCAGCTTCTCACCTCGGCAGGTCCCGGGGAAACTCTTTTTGTTTTTTCTCTTTAATCTAAGGAGTCTGGCAGGAAGCTGCCTGCTGGCAGAAATGCTCCAGGCCTGGCAGCTCCTCCGCAAGCCTCCCCTCCGCTGTCTTTCTTTTCTCTGCCTTGAGTCATCGAGGTATTTCCTAGAAGTGGCACCGGGATGTGGTGGACACGAGACCTTCCCTGGTTGGCCCGGCCCTTCCTTGGAGAGGACCTGGGGAAGGGAGGTCCAGCCGGGAGAGGCCTCTGCTGGGGTCCCCCATGCCCTGACAGGTCAGTCTTGAGGGGGCTGGAGCTTTACTGTGCGCGGTGGAGTCCCCTCCTCCAGGCAGAGAGCCTTGACCCCCCCATGTCCCCCCCCCCAGGGCTCAGGGACCGGTCGAGCGCCCTGTTTGCTGTTGGGAAGTGCTTTGGGTCGGTGTCCGCGGTGTTCGTGCTCCTGCTGAGACGGGAGCTACCTTCCCTGACACATTAAGACCGTGGACCTGCCCCGCGTGATGCGCGTGTGGGCTCATTTTTGAGGTTGCTCTGGTCCCTGCCCTTCGTTCTGGGGGCTTCTCCTTACCCCCCACCCTCCCCGGCTGGCACCTGCCTCCCACCAGCCCGCCTGGCCGGGGTCAGCCCTGCAGTCGGCGCCGCTCGGGGCTGCGTTTCACTGCATTCAAGGAAACCTCCTTACCTCAAAGTAAACACCAAAGACGGGGGGCCCCTGCGTGCCCCCACCCCGGGGCCCTGCCGCTGCCCTGAGAGGTTTGTGCTTTTCCCGCAGCTTTGCTCACGGCAGCCACGCTCGCCTCTCGCCGCGGGGCCGTCCGGGGATCGCCGCTTTCTCGGGGTGCCGCAACAGCCTTTTCCTAGTCCTGAACAGAGCAAGGCTCTCCCCTTCCCCAGACCCTCCTCTATTTAAAATATATCCCAGTCCACACCACTCGTGGAGAGGCCCTGGCTTCGCCCGTGTCCTGGGTCGTTCGCTCGGCGCTTGCTGAGTTCTCGGCGAGGAGAGAAAAGGACGCCAGGAAAACCCATTTCAGAGAGGCTTAAACTCAGGAATAGCGAGGAGGAATTCTCCCGCTAGGCACCCTCCGCCAGCCACTTCTCCGCCGTCACCCGGAGCCTTACCCGGTGGCTTTGACATTAATTTTAAAATATATGCAATTCTCCCTCCCTGATCTCTGGAAAGACAGAGAGCACCTTCAAGGAAGCCCTTCCCTGCCCCCATCCTGTGTTTTTGTCAGGGTTAATAATATGTAACAATATCTTTTAACTAAATTATTATGCAGTTGTCCTACTGATTGTATGTATTTTTAAATGAGTCCCTTTTTTTCTTCCCTTATACCTTTTTGTTAGCACTTTTTAATCCGCTTGTTGTTTGCCTTTGTTTTTCTATGTGTATTTATAATTAATTGAGATGTATATATGTAAAGAGATTTTTTTAGACTATGTGCCTTTGACTAATAATTCCTGGATTTTCTACTTGCCTCAGAAGGATAATTTTTCATTCTGCTCAGTAAAAATGGAAAGGAAGCCACGTACAAGATTTCTGTAAGTCCCAGCTCTCTGTCTGTCCGTCTGTCCAGAGGTGTACACCTGCCCCAGGATCCCGTCTGGGATCGGATCAGGATAGGGAATCCGAGGGCCAGGGTCCTGCTGGCAGCTGCCGTTTATCTCCTGTGTCACCAACGGGGTGGCAGTTGGTGACTGCTGTCCCGAGCCACCCCCTTCTCCCCGGGCCGAGCCAGGCAGGGGCCGTGCGGAGGAGGATCCTCCCTGGAGCCAGCCCGGGCCCTGGCCTTCAAGGCTGCTCCTTCCCGGCTTTGCTGGGGAAAACCCAGAGAAAGGAGCCGCTGTTCAGGCGCGTTCCTCCAGCACGAGCTGTTGTTCGTCACTTGTGGCCGCGCCGGGGACATCTCGCCCAGGCACCGCTCTGTCCCCTGGGATGGTGGCGAGCCCTGGGTGCTGGTAACGGAGGAGCAATTCGTACCTCGCCTTGTGCCACCGCAGCTGGGCATTGCGGCGCTGCCGACGGAGTTCACAGCCAGTGGGGCTGTGGGGCAGCTCCCGAAACCAGCTGCCTACCCCGGCGGGGGCTGAGCGGTCAGGCAGGCTGGAGCAGGAGCCTCCCTGCATCCCCCCAGGCTGCAGGGGGGACCCCAGCAAGGACCCTGGGGCTCTTCCCTACTTGGCTCCGCATTGAGGACGGGGCTCCCCATAGGGGCCCGGGGTGGTTGGGGGCTGTGGATGTTAAGGGGAGACCCAGCACCTCCCCCAGACCCCAGCACTCCTGCACGGCAGATCACCTGTAAGACACGAGCTCTCCTTGCCCACGGGAGACGCTGGCCCCCTCGGTGGGCTCGGCTGCGCCTTTGCAAGCACCAACAAGCTCCAGCCGAGACTTCCCGAGGAGGATGGATGCACCCGTGGTCCTGCACGCCGCGGTCGGACACGTCTCCGGCTACGTGAGGTATTTCACCATGTCCCAATGCGACTTGGTTTTGTTTTGCAGTAATTGCTTCTGGCTGTGGCTTGCGCCACTGCTGGAACTGGCCCCTTTGCTGCCCGGGGCCAGGAGAGGTCTCGGGGCCAGGGGGGTGCCGCTGAGCGCCCAGACTTTGTCTGTCAGCCTTCAGCTGCGTTCAGAGAAAAACAACCCCGTTGCCTCATCGGGGCAGATCCCTCTCGGTTTTGGGTGAGGAGGGATGCCAGGAGGATCAGGTCAGGGGGAGGACACGCACACCTTTCCCCTGCTCTGGCTTCTCCTGCCTGAGCCCCTCGGGAGCGCCAGCTGACCCAGGATTTGTGTGCAATTGCCTCCTCAGCACTAATGAGGATTATCCCTGCTGAGCTCAGGAGTTGTGTAAGGTCTTGGCTCCCTTGCAAAACTCTGGGTTCTCGCCCAGATCCAGCCCCATCCACCCGTCACTGCCGCACACCCAGACACAAGCAGTCATTTCTAATATGTTTATTGCAAGGGGACACCAGATCCTGCTTTATGCCCGTAGAAAAGGGCTGCCCAGCAGCAGCTGCCGGCCCCGTGAAGCCTTCTTCCAGCAGGTGCACGCCAGATCTTCAGGTCTGCCTCACCAGCAAGCTGGTTTGAAGACAGACCGTCATTGGGGCTGGACGAGAAGACTCCACGGGCAGCAGGAGGGCTGCTGCAGGGGCGAGAGGAGCAGATCTACAGGTAGGCAGGCAAGTCCTTCTCGATCACCTGTGAGAAAGAAGGGAGCGTCGTGCTACGAGAACATCATTGCCCCAAAAACATGCCCCTCCATCCCGCCCCAGAGGGGAACCACCTCCCCACCCTGTGCTGGGCACCCGCTTTCCCTGGTGCCACCGCCAACCCCCCCAGAGCACGGGGGTGCCTTTTCTCCCCCCCCAGCCAGAGGAGGAAAAGAGCCGAGACACAGCAGCAGAGCCTGCGCCGGAGCAGTGCTCGGCCCCAGCACTGCTGTGTTTCTCTGCAGATCTGATCTGCAGAGAGTTGCTGCTGCTGTCGCGCTTCCCCTTCTCCCGTGGGTCAGGCAGAGCTGTAACACCAACCACGCCGGCAGCAGACTTACGTAGGGATCCTCCATCGGGCTGTACCTCTTCACCACTTGGCCCTCCCGGTTAATGAGGAACTGTGGAAATGAAGCAGCACCCAGGTGAGTGAGTCCAGCTGTGACACAGGCTCTGTGAGAGCAGCAGAGCAGCCCCGGGAGCTGCTGGGGCTGGGGTGGGTCCTGCCTGCGAAGCTGTGCCCCCCCCTCAGCTGGTTACTGCCTCTCTGGGCCAGGGCTGGAGATAACCAGGCTCGGGGCTCCTGGGGGTCTCCAGGCACAGGGACCAGGACAGTGCCGGAACCCCTCGGGACGCTCCTACCCCGACATCCAGGGGAACCGGAGCCCGCACGTGAGGATCCCTCCTCCCCGCAATCCTCAGGGACTCCCCACCACACCCCAAGGAGCGAGGGTGCAACCCAGGCAAGCCCGGGAGAAGGCGGCCGTGTCCTACCTTAGTGAAGTTCCATTTTATTGCACTAGGAGAGAAAAAACAGAAGTGAGACTGGGGCAGAAAAAACCCTTCTTCTTGCTGCAGCCAGGCCACCTGCTGGGACGGAGCCGACCCCTCCCTGCCTGCTGGGCTGGCTTCCACAGCCCCCCCTTCCCACACTCACTTGCCCAGCGTGCCTCTTCCTCTGGGCTGCTCCTTCATCCACTTCCAGAGCGGGTGGGCATCCTCCCCGTTCACGTCGATCTTACTGTACATGTCAAACTTCACACCGTAGTTTTCAGCAAATGCCTTAATCTGAGCGTTATCCCCGGGTTCCTGAGGAAGGCAGAGAAGGGGTGCTCTGTGGGCGCCCCGGGGCCGCAGGGGGAGCCCGGCCAGCCCAGGGCTGTCCTTGCGCTCCCGGGGAGCCCTCGCCCCGCTCCCCCCCTCACCTGTTTTCCAAACTGGTTGCAGGGAAAGCCCAGGATGCGTAAACCCCTCTCAGCGTATCGGGCGTACAGGTCAACAAGCTGAGTGTAGTTTACAGCGGTTTTTCCTCATTTTGAAGCCACGTTGGTGATGATGCAGACGTAGCCTCTGGAGAGGGGGTGAATCACCAGCCGTTTCCCGGGCAGCAGCGGGGAGAGGCCCCTCACCCCCGTCGGGGCGAGGCGGGAAGGAGCCCGTAAACAAGCTGCTCCCCCGGGTTATGCAATGGATTGTCCCGCTGCGGTTTAATCACCGCCCGGCGCCGCACCGAGGCCCTTTGAACCGCGTTCCCCTCCCCCGCCCCAGGGCGCTCGGCCCCGTGCCCCAAGGCCGAGCGGTGCCCGGCCCTTCCCTCCTACCGGTACTTCTCCAGGGAAACGTCGTTGCCGTCGATGTCTCGGGCGTGGAAGTCATAGATGGCCTTGGCCGAGCGCCAGTCCTCCGCCTGGGCACACTGCGGGGGCGCCGGGGGACGCCGTCAGCGGCGGCCGCCCCGCGTCCCCTCCGGCCGGGGGGAGCCCCGCAGCGACCGGCCCCGCACCGGCGGCTCCGCGCCCTTCCCTTCTCCGAACGACCCCCGCGCTCCCCGGGAGGGGGCTCGTCCGCCCCCCGCTCCGCCCGGCCAGGCCTCAGCCCCCGCCGCCCGCCCTGGGCACCTCACGGCCGCGGCGCCAGCCCGGGAGAGCCGCGACCCGCCGCCCCCGCCTCGTCCCGGTAGCCCCGGGGCGCAGCGGGCCCCGCCGGGCCGCACCCACCATGCTCCGCACCGGGCCCCGCGCCGCTGCCGCCGCCCCGCACCGCAGCGCCCGCCGCACCGCCCGACCCCATCCCATCGCGCCCCACCGCCCCCGGCCCCTCAGCCAATCGACGGCTCGGACGCCCGGAGGTACCGCCCCTTTCGGCCGCGCAGCCAGTCAGCGCGCAAAGAGGCGTGCCCGACCGGATGATGGATGGGAAGCTGACCAATGGAAGAGCAAGGTGGGCGGGGTGGCCGCGGGGATGTTTATCGGCGGGGCGGGCGAGACCATGGGCGCGGGGGGGCAGGGACAGACCATGGGCGCGGGGCGGGGCGGGGCGCTGCAGGCCGGGCGGCGGTTTCCATCCTGACCGGCGCGTGGGCCGCGGCCTGTCCCGGGCCGGGACGCGGACAGCGGCGGAACCGCCCCGGCTGCGGGAGAGGGACCCCCGGCCTCCCCCCCGCGAGCGAGCGGCGGGAGGCGGCCCGCGGCGGACTACAGCTCCCAGGAGACCCCGCGGCCGAGGCCCCCCGCGGCCGCCCCTGCGCCGCCTGTCGCCGCGCGGGCAGGCATTAGCGCGGGCGGCCCGCGGGGGCCTGGGGCGGCAGGCGGCGGGCGCCATGGACGACGAGGAGGAGACGTACCGGCTGTGGAAGATCCGTAAGACCATCATGCAGGTGCGGGCGGCGGCGGCGGGGCCGAGCCCCGGTGGGGGGCGAGCCCCGGCGGCGGTGCGGGGCAGCAGGGGCTGCGCGGCGGCCTGGCGGTGTCGTGGCGGCCGGCTCGGCCCGGCCCGGCCCGTCCCCGGGGCCCCCGCCGGAGCGGTGAGGGCCAGGTCGCCTGACCTGAGGGCGCTCTCGGCAGCTCTGCCACGACCGGGGCTACCTGGTGACCCAGGACGAGCTGGACCAGACGCTGGAGGAGTTCAAGGCGCAGTTCGGTGACAAGCCCAGCGAGGGCCGGCCCCGGCGCACGGACCTGACGGTGCTGGTGGCTCACAACGACGATCCCACCGACCAGATGTTCGTCTTCTTCCCGGGTGAGCAGAGCCGGGGGCGGCCGCGGCTCCCTGGGCTGCGGTGCCTGCCTGGCACGGGCGGAAGGGCTGGCTTTGCTGTCTGGAGGGGCAGCGGGGCGAGGGAGGGCTCCCTGTAACCCTGACTCCCTTCCCAGAGGAGCCCAAGGTCGGAATAAAGACGATCAAGATGTACTGCCAGAGGATGCAGGAGGAGAACATCACCAGAGCGCTGATCGTGGTACAGCAAGGCATGACCCCGTCGGCCAAGCAGGTACGAAGTACCGTAAAAGGAGTCGGGGTTATTGCGGCCCGTGGATGTCTTGCTTCCCTGTTTTGCAGTGCCACTTTAGGTTAATAAAAGCCTAGAATTTCCTTCCAGATAAAGTCTTTCGCTAAAGCCTGGTGTACCTTGACACAGGCTCTTGCTTAACATGCAAGTGTACTTAACCAGCACAACTGGTTCCAGCAGAACGGCTGATGGCCCGTCAGGAGGTTGGCGAGAGAAAAGAGGGTATTTGTAGTGGTCAGGAGATCTGCGCGCTCTTTGCCTGCGTAGCTGTATCTGTGCGAGCACGGGCGTGGTGGTTCCGCGTTTGCAGCTACTGGTGTTTATCGAGGAGCAGATCTGAGCCCAGACAGGGTTGTCCCAGCGCGGTGCTGCAGCCTGACAGACCTTTCCCTTCTCAGTCCCTGGTAGATATGGCTCCCAAGTACATCCTGGAGCAGTTCCTGCAGCAAGAGCTTCTGATCAACATCACAGAGCACGAGGTGAGCAGCGTCGGGCAGCGCAGCGAGGGCAGGACGATCGCTCTTTTGTGCCGAGCTGCGGCTCGGGCTGCTCCCACAGACTTCTCTGGGTTGGAAGGCCGGGCTGAGTGACGCAGTCCTGGTTTTCTTCCTTACAGACGTGTTGCTTCTCCCGCCGCTGTGAGGAGCCAGTCGCTTTCTCTGGCTTTCTTCTAATCTTACCGACTCTCTCCCCTGTTGTTTACAGTTGGTCCCGGAGCACGTTGTCATGACAAAGGAAGAAGTAACTGAGCTACTGGCCAGATAGTATCCTTTGTTTGTTCCTTCTCTTCCTGCCTGGGTGTGATGCATACTTGCCTTGGGCTGAAAATGAATACATCCGCGCGCGACGGTTTATTACTTTGTTCCGTTAGCTGTGCTAACGAACGGGCGCCTGGGCCAGCTGCCTGTTCTGCTGGGGGAGCTTCTCCTTGACTCCCTGCGCAGCAAACTGAGAGAGAACCAGCTCCCGAGGATACAGGCCGGGGATCCTGTGGCCCGGTACTTTGGAATAAAGCGTGGTCAGGTAAGAGAGAAGTAGACTCGGGCAACAGGGCAAGGAGCTGAGGTCCTCTGCAGTATTTCAGAACCCTCGGAGACAGGGAAGGCAACTCTCAAACGTAAAAGCTGTTGTAGGTTAGGTACGGACGTGTGTGAGCTGAGCAGGCTTCTAGCGAGATCGCAGAATCGCTGCCTGCTGAATCGGCTGGTCGCAGATGTGACACCAGCCCCGCGCTCCGTGATCTCCCCCTCCCCTTGCGCTGGGGGTGGCACCTCCACGCTGAAGCGGGGAGCTCGGCGCCGGCCGCCTCTGCGGCTGCTGGGTGCCGCGGCCTGACAGCCAGGCTGCCCGGGCCGGCGCGCGCGCCCGCGTCGGGCGGGGAAGCTCCGCGGGGGAAACTCGCCGCCAGCTTCTCTCCCTCATGAGTTCCTTCTGTCGGCTTTCTAGGTAGTGAAGATCATAAGACCGAGCGAGACCGCGGGCCGCTACATCACCTACAGACTGGTGCAGTAAGGGAGCTGTCGGTAAGGCCGAGTACGAGGCCCTCTGGCTAGCGGAGCGCTTTGGGCAGCGCCTTGGGCTTTCCAGGATTGACTTGAAGTGAGCTGCCTCCAGGAAAAGATTATCTCAAAGCTTTAAATTGTTTGTGAAGGGAACCGTTAGTGAGAGGACAGACCAGAGCCAGGCTTAGGCAGTCTCTTGCCGCAGGATCCACCGTCCGGGACGCGCCTGTCGGTGTTCAGGGCGTCAGCGGGGCTTGGCCTTGAGAGTTCCCTCTCTTCCAGGTGTGGAAGAGCCGCGTGACACCTCCCGATCTTCCCGTCCGCCGGCAATTTACAGACACTCTGAGATGTTTGCCTTTTCATAGATGGCCAAGAAAATTCCCTGCAGTCGTTTTACTTGGCCTAATTCCTTGTTTTCCAGCATGGACTTTGCTGTAACTCCTTACTCTTCTAAGGACTCAAGCCATGGAAGTATCCTGAAGCAACTGAAGTGCGCAGGGAGGAAGCGAGTGGAAAAAGGCTTTTGCTTTCCTGTTTTATTTATAAGATCTTATTTTTAATAAAGCTTTGTACTCTCGCTGTTCCTCACTGGTATTGTATTTCTCAGCCTCTCCTGTACCTTCTGGACTTTGTGAGTTTTTCATTCTGTTTAGAATAACTTGCTGCTGAGGCTCCGACGGTCTCCCCGCCGTGGCTGAGCCGAGAGCCCACCCCGCAGAACTCTGACCCGTCCTGTGCAGGTTTGACGCTGCAGTTCAGACTTACCTCGTTGCTTACCTCATCTCTTCCAACCTCTGGCCCTTGTTTTGAGACCGTGGTGTTCAGATACTGCAATGGCGAGTTGCTTATCACCCCCCAGTCGCTTTCATCTTAATCTCTTCCAGGTCTCTTGAGGGTTTTTAAACTTCAGTTTACTTGCTAGAAATACTTGGAGTACTTCCTTACGGTGCTTGGCCTCCTGCGGCCGTGGGCGTGCGAGTCTGGAAGACGCTGATCTCCAGGACAGACACGGGTCAGAACACACTCATTTTATTATATTTTTGTTTTTTTTGGAAGCATGTCAATCTGAACACAGCAAAACATGTAACGCAGCTTCATACAGCAGCACAGGCATGTCGTAACAAACACGCTTTACTTTTTCCACGCTGAATTAATACACAAATAGAAGGGTGCCTGTTAGCGTGTGAAGCTCAAGCGTAGCTTTAGTCCCTTCCCTCACTCGCATTCACCTGACATCCATCCTCGCAAACACGCGGTACCGCCGTGGTAGCAGTGCTGGTGGCAAGAGAGGGCATCGGCCGCCTTCCTCTTGCTACCGTGGAAATGACCTGCTGGAAAAATCCAACCATCTCGTCGAAGAGCTGCGGAACAGAAAGTCTCTCTGGCTCTTCTTTGGCTCAGTTATAAACCATTTAGCTGTAAATTAACCTTGGTTTTGTGTACCTTTAACTACTATGGTGAGATGCATTTCCGATGAGTCTCGGAGAGCTCCGGGAACAGCAAAGCCCAGGCTCTCCCTGTGCTGATCCTCTGAGGGGTCAAACATCTGGCTGATCGCCCAGTCCTACAGTAACGAGGTGCGTAGAACCCCCCAGACGCCGCTCAGTCTATCCTCAGCTGGAACATCGCTCCCGCTGCGCTCGCTTGGCCGGAGATCTGCCTCTGCCTTCCCCCTCCCGTTGGGGTGGATGCTGTTCCGACCTGGAGCGGTGAGGTTTGAGGTGCGAGCGGGCAGAGCGAGCGATGATCTGGTGTCCAGCGTCTCACTGAGGAAGGGTCTGGCTAATTATTAGAAAACAGCTTTGCATTTGTGCAATTTCTTAGGAGCCGCGGGCTGCGAGTTGCTTGTGTGTGAGGTGCCCTTGCGCATCCGTCCCTGGCCGGGAGCTCGTGGTCTTTGCTCGTCGCGCCCTCCCGGGCCGAGGGTCGGCGGGGACGGCAGGACCGCAGCCCGGGTACAAGCAGGGTAATAGAAGGAAACAGCTTCCAGCTCTTTCTAAGCTTAAAATCTACTTGCTTCTCTACGCTTCAGTGCAGAAAAGTCTCCTAGCTTTTTTGGCTGGTCTTGTTTAACCCTTAAAGTTCCTTTGCCAGCAGAGGTAGTGGATTCATGTTGAAGGGTTCTCTCTTTACAAAAAAAAGAGCCTCTTACACTGGCAGGGGCTGTGACTCGATTCAGGCCGTGGCGGTCCTGGGGAGGAGGCATCTCCCCTCGGTGACCTGCTCTCTGCCCAGCTCCATCTCGGGGCCAGCTGGAAGAGCAAAGCTGTAGTCCTGGTCTTGCAGCTTAGATTTTTGGAGACCAAACATCTATCAAAAAAACCCCCGGGAGAGATCAGCCAATGCTCAGGACCCTGCAGCCAGGAAAAACCTGTCCCCTGAGCTCGCTCGCAGCCCGCGGGTTGCTCGTTGCGTGGCTCCTGCCAAGTACTAAAATGCCCATAAATACAAGCAGCAACGCAAACCCTGGCAGCCGAGCCAGGAAGGGCACGTCGCTGGTGGAGTCCTGTCTGGCGTAGAAGTGCTGAGGCAGTAAATTCAGAGCTGGACTTTGCATGGCTGCAGTCAGTTATAAATGATAAATGTACCTCGCAGGGCCTGGCAAACGGCGCAGCCACGGCCCTAAAGCCGAGGCCGGCTCTGTGCCAGATGGCGCGGGTGGCTTTTACCCGGCTACGCCGAACCCAGCGCTCCCCCGGCCGTGTCCCCTTCCCGGCAAGCTGTTCCCCAGGGCCGGCAGAGCCAGCCCGCGCACGCGGTCTCGGCGTTGTCCGTCTGTCGGTGCGGTGCCCGTGCCTCGCTGCAGTGCCCGCTGTTGGGGAACTCTCCCCGCATCACCTCCCGGCAGCTCCGTCTCCCCTTCCAGCCGCAGCCAGCGAGGATGATCAGGTCCTTTGACTCCTCCTACCTCGATTTCTGCAGTAAAGGCGTGGGATTAAGGAGCGCAGCAAAAATTAAGCCTGTGACCTGGCACGGGCATGGCAAAGCCCTGGGTTCCTTCGGGAACAACAAGGGAAGGGTCTGTCCTGCTTCAGCTCCTTCCCAAGAAACGTCCGTCGTGGGCTGCTGGATCGAGCAGGGGCTCCCAGCGGCCGAGGCAGACCGACCCGATTTTCCCTTTCGGGAGCCGAGGGGCTCGGGGGTTTTGTGTGAAAGCTCCAGCCATGAAACAGCGAGGAATTGCCTGCAGCTGACACACCAAACCCCCCTGAGCTGCCCCGTGCTGTCCCTCCCCACCCCTCGCAGCTTTGCGCGTCGCTACGCCCGGGTAGTTTCTGAGTTTTGCCCCTTTGCCCGGTCCCTGCGTCCGCGGTATTTTTTGTTCGGTGGCTTAGATAAACCGGGGCTGCTGCTCGCTGCCTGGCTCGCGGCCGACTGGGCACCTGGCTACCAGATGCCGGGCAGCGGCAGGCGCGGGTGATGCGTTGTTGGACTGGTTTGTGTTGTAGTCCGTGTCGGCAGCGGAAAGGCGGCTCTCGGGGTATTCTTCTGCATCGCTTTGCTCTTCTCCCGGGGGGCTGCGGCAGCGGGGAGCGGTACCCTCCGCATCCGACTGGCCCATGCTGCAGCTCCGGCTCCGCTGTCCCTCGCTCCCGTCATCGCAGAACTGAGCTTCGTCTGTGCTGGTCTCGCTCTCCTGTTTCGTTAGCTGGGTCCGTGGGCCCCCGCTGTCCTCCAGCTCGGAGTCGGAATCAACGGAGCGGTCACCAGACTCTGCGGGACAGAGGGAGCCCTGTGCTACGCCCTTGCCCAGCACCACGGCATCGGCAGGAGCTTTGTTCAGTAAATTTGTGGTCTTCAGGACAGGGGAAGGGCTTTGTTATTGCCACTAGCGACTACACCTCGTAGCTCCCGAGAGACCCGTGCCCGTGCCTTTCACTTACCCGCGAAGGAGTCGGGGCTGTAATCCAAACTCCCCTTCTCCGAAGGCAGCTCTAGGTAGGGGACGCTGCCGGGAGGAGCTGCGGGCTGGGAGCCTGCGTTGGCCTGGGACAAGAGGTACAATGGTGAGGGCATGGAGGAGGAGAAACCTCTCCTTCACTGAGAAATGGTTCCAGAAATCTCATGGTTCACTAGAGAAATGTAGGCTCCGTTCCTCCCACCCCCTGCCTGTCTCGCCTACTGAGATTGTTCTTTTGGGGCAGAAAACCACAGAAAAGTGAAGATTCCTACCAGGTCAGAGCAGCTGGCTGCCTCCTCCCTGCTGTCCGGGGCGTATTTGCTGGAGTCGGCCAGCACCGTGGTCTCCTTGTTCTCAAAGATGGTCGAATAGAAGATGATGAGCGCCTCGATGATGCGAGCTTGGTGGGGATAATCAACCAGCGAGGACAAGGAAATAGTGGCATCCGTGGGCCTTGGGCGCATCAGGGTTGGCCCAAAGACGATGCCCAGGTTGCTTGAGGTCATCTTGTTGTCCTGTTCCACTTCCACGATCCTGGGGAGGAGGAGGAGGAGGAACTCGTGAGAGCAAGCAGGGAGAAGGGCCGGAGGGGACAGGCAGGGCTTGCCCAGCCTGGCGCATCCAGGCTGGAGGAGATGCTGGGCTGGCAGCACCCGGGTCCCCTCGCGTGGCACACACGAGCTCCGTGAGCGGCAGAGAAGATCGGAAGAAGGATCTACCTCTGCTGGGAAGGGCTGGGCTGTCCCCGTGGGTCCAGTGGGGAGCCTGCGCTTACCTTCCCACTCTAAGGAAGGAAGGGAAGGTGCCCCAGCACCCGCACGGGCTCTGGACCTGCCCTTCTCACCTTCTCAGGTGCTGCAGGAGGTACTGGAGCGTGGCCATGTTCTCCCCGGGAAGCTCCTTCAGCAGCTCCTTCAGCTTCAACACCAGGTTCACCACCACCTTGTCCGTGTCGGCTCCTTTATCCACCAGCTCAGGGCCCCCTTTCCCGCTCTTGCCCTTGGCCTCGCCGCCCTGTAAGCTCTCCTTGGCCAGGCCCATCAGCTCGTTGTACATGCGGAAGGGCATAATGGGCTCCGGCAGCTGCAAGAAGAAGGGAGATGGGTGCTGGAGAGCCGTGCCGGAGGGCTCACCCCTTCCCCGAGACCTAGACCTGCCCAGTGCTGTTGAGCTGAAGAAACCCAGAGCCTTTCTACAGCGAGGAAGCATCCCCAGTGCCTGCAAAGCTCCCCAGAAGGTAATATTTATTTATCCATCTCCTGAAGCGTGTAAATCCAGCCTCGTTTGGCCTAGCTAATTAGTACCCGTGCAAAAAGCAGCGTCTGAGCAACCCGTGGGTGCTCTCTGCTGCGTGGGTCCCTCCGCGTCAAGGTTAAGGGGTTCTTTTTTTTTTTTTTGCCCCCCCCGAAAATCCCTGGCCCGGGGCGGGCTCGGAGCAGGTTCCCCGGCAGACAGGAGGTGGTTGGGAAGAGGATGGGACTGAAGGAGGACAGGGAGGGATTGTTCTGGGCTGGAGGAGGCAGGAGGTAATCGGCAGAGCCTGCAGCAGAGGTGGGGCTGGGCTGAGGTGGAAAACTCTTGCTTTGAAGTTCGTAGGAAGCGCCCGGAGCAGCGCCTTAACTAATTGGTGGTTTTGCATGGCTGGCGATGTTTTCAGAGCGGCTTAAACAGATGGGTTTGGGGATAAGCTGCCTCTCACAGCAGAGCGGGTTCCCTCCAGTCCAGGGCTCTTAGGGAGGGACTTTCAACCCATTCCTCTGCAGGGAGGCGTTGGATCGTGGCTCAGGACTGATTCTTCCTCTCTTTCCACTCTGCTTTTTTTCTCTGGAGAAACCGCAGAGGCATCCGGAGCCCTTCTCTCCGTGCGGGGCACCAGGCTCCCCCCTTGAGCTGAGCCCCGTTCCCCGGTTAACGCGCAGCAGCCCCCCGAGATCGGCAGCACGGAAGAGTTAAGCGGGGAGGCTGCAGTGCAGAGGAGAAGCTGCTTCCTCTCCTCCTGCCTTGCGGTGGCTCCTCGGAGGATGTGGGTGACGCCGTTTGCACTGCCAGTTTTTGAGTTTGCATCTTGGCATTCGCTGGGGGTGGAGAACTGCTGTGAGCAGGGCAGGGCACCCGGCTGAGCCCACCGCAGGGCGACGCGAGGGGCTCGGCACCCGGCTGAGCCCACCGCAGGGCGACCCGAGGGGCTCGGCACCCGGCTGAGCCCACCGCAGGGCGACGCGAGGGGCTCGGCACCCGGCTGAGCCCACCGCAGGGCGACCCGAGGGGCTCGGCACCCGGCTGAGCCCACCGCAGGGCGACGCGAGGGGCTCGGCACCCGGCTGAGCCCACCGCAGGGCGACGCGAGGGACAGGGCACCCGGCTGAGCCCACCGCAGGGCGACGCAAGGGGCACAGCACCCGGCTGAGCCCACCGCAGGGCGACGCGAGGGGCAGGGCACCCGGCTGAGCCCACCGCAGGGCGACGCGAGGGGCAGGGCACCCGGCTGAGCCCACCGCAGGGTGACGCGAGGGGCAGGGCACCCGGCTGAGCCCACCGCAGGGCGACGCGAGGGGCAGGGCACTGCTCGGGGAGACGTGAGCTCAGCCCCGGCTCTGCCGCGCGGGGTGACCTTTACTGGATCACTTCCCTTTTCGTGGTGCTGGTTCCCCAGTTGCCAAGCGGGGGAGGATTTGGTGCTTCTGCACGTTGTTTTTCGGCGGATATGAAATGCCGCTGCTGCGGCGTCGGAGGGAGAGCAGCGTCCTCACCGAGAGCAGGGAACCAGCTCGGAGGAGGCGCTTCCCCACTCCTGCACATGGTCCCATCTCCACCACTGACCCACTCCCAGCGGGGGGGGGACCCCTCTCACCACCCTGAGCCCAGTTTGTGCAGAATTACTCCTGCCAGAGATGACTCGGTGAAGCCAGGTTTGTTTCTGGGACGTTAGATCTTCTGGCCACCTCTCCCCTGCCTCCCCCCAGCAGAAGGTACCACCAGGTACCTGTCTCAGGTAGAGCTTCAAGACGTTGCTGATATCATGAGGGGAGGCCTGGGACAGCTCCACCAGCTCTTTCCCATTCTCAAATGCCTGGCAAAGCTTCTCCACGCGGGTCTTGACGCCATTGACTCGGTAGATGCCCTGGTAAAAGAGAGAAAAGTGGAGTTGAAGTGAGGAGAGATGTTTCTCCTCAAGTCTGCACAAGATAGTGAGCTTCTAGCTCCCATCCTCTCCTTTTGGGGTTGGAAATCCCTCTCAGAAGCAGTTCTGGGCCATCCCCTTCCAGCTCAGATGTTACGGTCATTCCTGTTTCATAGGAAAGAGGGAGGCAGAAGAAGTGAGTTTCCAAGGCCAGAGTTTGGGGTGTCAGGGCCAAGTTCATCACCTGGGACTTTCCGGCTTCCTGCCTCCAGTAATCTGAAAAACGAGCTGTGGGTTTCCATGCCAAGGCAGAAGAACCTTTCAAGAGGAGGCAGCTGAGCCAGCTTAGCTGAAGAAGGGGGAAGAGAGAGTGCGTCACCTTGGTTTTCAGCGCCCGCTTCTCAATCTCAGAAATGCACTTCTTGATGATGAAGGGGATGCCATCTGAGCTACTCTGAGAAGCCTTCGTGAAGTCTTGCCCGAAAAGCTGCAGCTTCCCTTGGAGTTTCTTGTGCCCGCACTGGATGGCCAAGGTCTCCAGACACTTCTTGTGGCAGGCCAGGTAGCACTGGAAAACACAGGGAAACGCGTGGAGGTGGGAGGCAGCCCCGTGGGTGAGGTGGAAGCGCAGCCCCTGAGAGACAGCAGGCATCGCTCGGAGAACAAGGAGCTCCTTGAGCAGGACGGCAGACAGGAAAAATGCCTTTTTGGAGACGTCGTAGGACCAATGCAAAGCACATGGACCCCTCTCCAAAGGAGGATGTCTTCCTAAACCCAGGTTAGAGCTGTGCTAAGGTAGTCCTGCCCCCAAATTCATGCTGGCACCTCTGCTTCCACAGGGAACCTGGATCTGGCTGTGGTTACACCCCTGGTTTGGACCACACGTGTGTCCCGGCTGGGTTTCTACAGCAAATCTGTGACACCCGAGTGACAAGTTGCACCGCAACATGCTGCTGCAGAACATGTGGCTCTCATCTGGGGACAGAGCGAATCACAGGACCGTACGCAGGTAGCAGGGAGGTCACCCCGTTCATGGGACGTATCCACCATCTTTTCCACCCACCGAGCTCTCTTCCCACTTCTCCCAGCTTTACCTCCTCGCATTCCGCTCCCTGGAAGTAAACGTAGCTGTTGCACTCCCGACACTTGGAAGGGGTTCGGAGCTTCCTCAGCCGATGAGTCTGGGCAGCCTTGGATAAGCCAACGTTTCGGAAGGGCCCTGTTGGAGCCGTCATCTCTGGTGTCATCCCATTGATGCCTACGAGCAGAATAAAAAGAAATCCAGCTGCCTCCTGGCTCCCGAGGAGGAAGGTTAAGCCGAGCTTGAGCAGAGGGGTCACCGTCACAGAGCAGACAACCGGCTGGGCGCACCGGTTCTTTAGCCACGTGGCAAATAACCTGTACCCTGAGGTGTACGGCCCTAGCTCGTCTGGTTGGAGCAGGGCTCATCCCTCGGTAAAGGAAATGCTATTGGGCTTCTCATGGGATCACCTTCACGATCCTCCCAGCGATTGTTGGGTTTACCTCCAGAACTACTGATTTTGGGAAAAGCCAAGCCGCGGTTGGCTTTGCCGTGGTGGGTGGGTGCGCAGCAGGAGTGCGGCGTCACCTCCCGCGCTGTCACCTACTCTGCTCAAAGGGGGTGGCGTTCTCATCCTTCTCTTCCAGCTCTTCGCTGGAGGACATGGTGCCGTTGGAAGACAACCGCTGGAGTTTATGGCTGAATTCACCTGTCAAAAGCAAACCCCCAAGCCAGTGAGGCAAAGCCGTTTCTCTTCTGAGCGCGCTCTGATGCTCGTGGCTGATTCCCACAGCGAGCAGTCGTGCGCCTTGCGCGGCTGGGGCAGCTCTCTGGAGAAAATGAGAAGCTGGGAGCTAGCAGTGCCCTGCAGTGAAGCAGGCGGCAGCCTGAGGCTCAGTGGTCTCCCATCCCATCCCATCCCATCCCATCCCATCCCATCCCATCCCATCCCCATCCCATCCCCATCCCATCCCATCCCATCCCATCCCATCCCATCCCATCCCACAGGCTGCAGCCTGAGGCTCAGTGGTCTCCCATCCCATCCCATCCCGTCCCGTCCCGTCCCGTCCCGTCCCGTCCCATCCCATCCCATCCCATCCCATCCCACAGGCTGCAGCCTGAGGCTCAGTGGTCCCCCATCCCATCCCATCCCATCCCACAGGCTGCAGCCTGAGGCTCAGTGGTCTCCCATCCCATCCCATCCCATCCCATCCCATCCCATCCCATCCCATCCCATCCCACAGGCTGCAGCCTGAGGCTCAGTGGTCTCCCATCCCATCCCATCCCATCCCATCCCATCCCATCCCATCCCATCCCATCCCATCCCATCCCACAGGCTGCAGCCTGAGGCTCAGTGGTCCCCCATCCCATCCCATCCCATCCCATCCCATCCCATCCCACAGGCTGCAGCCTGAGGCTCAGTGGTCTCCCATCCCATCCCATCCCATCCCATCCCATCCCATCCCACAGGCTGCAGCCTGAGGCTCGGTGGTCCCCCATCCCATCCCATCCCATCCCATCCCATCCCGTCCCGTCCCATCCCATCCCACCCCATCCCATCCCATCCCACCCCATCCCACCCCATCCCATCCCATCCCGTTGGAGACTGGGATCAGCAGTTATTTACAACACGGTGTTATTACAAGGCAGATAAAAAAGGGAAGTGAGAGGTCCTGCCTGGTTTTTAGGCTGACTGTGTTAGAGGGGACGGTCTGCCCGCCCCGGGCTGTTTTCGCTATCTACCTGCGCTGGAATCCAGGCTGCTGTCAGCTTCAGTGACGGAGGTTGGCCAGGATTTGTGGACCTGGTGTCCCCTCCCACCTGCGGAGGAGAACACATAGTCCATTTGAGATTGCTTCCTGCGTTCAAGAGAGAAACACGGGAGAAGAGCCTAGACTCCAGGAGATACTTAAATCACTGAAGGAAGCTGCTTGGCTTCCTGTTGTCAGGCTGGGGAAGGGGCTGGAGGGGTGGTGATGCCTTCAGTAAAGGGAAAGAAGAGATGGGAAGATGGAGAATGGTCTGTGAGGTAGCGCTAGCAAAAGCAAAAAAACCTCCCATGGATCTGATTTTGCATCCTTCAGGAATTTCAGCTTGCCAGGCTTCCAGCCTCTCCTACTGCTGCGAAGAGGAGCCCCCCCCTCGGCACCCACGGAGCTCCTGACCAGGGGGAGGACGCAGCCTGCTGCGAGCGGTGCCGTGGGGACGGCGAGGCAGAGCCTCCTCTCTGCTCCGGGCTCACCTCTCCGCTCAGCCGCCGCAGCCCCGCTTTGCTGCTCCTTGGCTCCTGCTCCTCCTTCCGAGACCGTCCCGTCCTTGGGCAGCCCGGCCCCGTCAGAGCCGGCACTCGTTGAGAAGTCATTGGCGTTGAAGCTGCCTTTCCGTGTCCGAGTAAAGGGGGACCTGGCGGGCGGAAAGAAGGAGAAAAGGGAACGTCTGAGTGGATGAGAAGCAAGGACACTCGAAAACCTTCTTCACGGCTGCCATCCACCTCTCTTGGGATTTACAGTCCTCTCTCTTGGATGCTAGGTAGCCTGTCTCATCCATCGGAGGATGTGAGAGGAATTCCCAGCTGCCCCAGCTTTCCCAGCAGGAGCTGCCTGCAGGCACACTGAAGGCATACTGGTTTCTGCAGGGGAGCACCCTGCCAGTCCAGGGGAAGGCTGCCTGGAGCAGATGAGTGGAAAACAGGAATGATTTCCCCCTCTCCTTTCCTACCAGGCGTTGTGTGACACGTAGGGCTCAAAGTCGTATTGGATGTCAGGTTCGTCTCCTCGCTGCAGCTGCTTGACGTGGGAGGCGTATTGCTGCCCGGGGTCGTAGAGCTTGCTGCTCTCGCACAGCGTCTGGAAGTTGACGGGCAGTGGAGCCGTCTGCATGTGCATGATTTGGTAGAAGGAGATTGTGGCCTAAAAATGACATAGAGAAAATCAGACGTGAGCTTTGTGAGGTGACATACATCGAAGAGAGAGACAACATCCAGGTTAGGTGAGAAATCAGGAGCACGGAGCGGTGCTTGGTCTGCGGCCTTGAGCCTTGGCTTTTCAGAGCTCTACATCCACCTGGACCTCATCTGAAATAGGAGCAGCTAAGCCAGGTCTGCTGGGGAGGCAGCTCCGAACCCCTCCTGAGCAGGGTACGGCCGCCCCCCTGCCCTGGGGACCACCCCAAGCAAGCCAGCCCCACTCACCGTCTTGATGACCTGGTCACTCTGTTTGATCACTTCGTGGATCTGCCGCAAGGAGTTCACCTTGGTATCCTCCAACTCCTGCTTCTGGGTATTTGCATCCGCCACGCAGGTCCGATACGTGGCCATCGCCTCTTCTGCCTGAGAGTTGGGAGAGCAAGAGAGGGAAACCGTTCATAGGTAAGGAGAACAAGGAGAACAGCTCTCTGCACCGGGATCCCGATCCTTTAGGCATTCCTGCGCCGAGGATCCGCAGGGAGCTCAGTTCAGTCCACTTAGCTCAAGGCAGCCCCGGTATTAGGACAGCAAGGAGTGAGAAGGTTCTTGCCGGGCAGATGCTCAGCCGGAGCCCAGAGCTGTCATGTTCCTACCTTGTTCTTGGCTTCCTCTTCCAGCCGCCTCTTCTTGTCCAGGGTTTTGGTGGTGATGCTGCTGGTGGTGTTCTGCTGCTCTTCTTCTGCTTTCACCGCCATGTACTTGGCCTTGTCGTGCTCCTCGCTGCGCTGCATGTAGATCTGCTTGGCCTTGCGCAGGTTGACCTCTGCCTCTTGCTGCCGGTGAAAACAGAGACCCGGGGTGAGGACCGAACTCTGCAAGGGGGTCGTTATCCCCCGCAACCTCCCCAGGGCCCTTTCCCGGCCCCTGCGCCCGTGTTTCTCCAGCATCCCCCAGCACAGCAGAGGCTACTGGAGAGGAACGAGGAGTCCAGCATCCTCAGAGGGGTACGTGTCGCTCCAGACTGGGCTTGGGGAGCGCAAACCCAACGCTGTTACTCACCAGTTTCCTCTGAGCCCGGTGCCACTGCTCCTTGATCTCCTTCCTCCGTTTTTCATGTTCAAGGCGTCTCACTGTCAGCGGCTGAATCAGGAGGGAGAAACAACCCCCACGGTGGTCAGAGCCAAACGCTCGCTGCTCTTCCCTTTGCAAAAGGCTTTGCAAGGAGAAGTTCCCTGTGGCGGTTGTTATTCCCCAGCACATCTGGGCTCGGTTACAGGGGGGGTCTGTGGCACGGATAAAAATCTGCAGCCTGGGAAGTGCTGGCGGCAGTTTCCCTCCAGACCGAGCTAAGCAAGGGCCGCCCTCTGCAACGCCAGGAGATCCATTCCCTCCCTGGCAAACAGCCCCGGAGAGCGGCTGTCCCCGGGAGATGGGTGCAGCTTGGTCCGGGCTGGCGGGGGAACGTGGGAAAGCAGAGAGGCCTCGGATGAGGCGGAGATCGATAAGGAGGTGCTGTTTGATTTGCCAGATTTGGGGGGTTTCTCCTAGACCCTGTATCTAACCCCTCGAAGGACCCAGCAACTGGCTGAGAGCTTGGGCTCATTGATCCAGAGCAAAGCCAGGGAACGCCGAGCCTGAGCAGTGGCTGAGCCGAGCAGCAACTGGATTCCAGTTTCTGCAAGAGCTGCCTGTGTCAGGAGGACGAAGGAGACCACCAGCCTCCCTCGCTGCCCAGCCGTCGGGGAAGACCCTTCTGAGATGGCCTCTCATCCTCTCACCTGGAGGAAGGTTTGGTGCTGCAGGGTGCTGGCAGCCTGCAGAACCGACGTCCCGTGCTCCATATCCTGCTCCAGGGCCAGCAGGTAGATGGAGAGGAAAGGCATGTTGGTCTGAGAAACGAGAAAAACGCACGACCCTGAGCCCCAGCACCACGGCGTGAACCAAAGGAGACGCATCCTCCAGTGCTGCGCTCGGGGAAGGAGAGCAAGAAGCTGGGCTTGGCTGGTAAAAGCCCCATCCTGGACCGAGACAGTGTGGTCACAGGCTGCCAAGAGACTGTTTGGAGGGAGGTCGGAGGGGGCTGGAAGGGCCCCGTGGTGTCCCCTGCCCGGTGCCTGGGCTGGAGAGCAGGGGCTGGGGCACATCTGGGCCAGGCAGATGGAGGAGGTTTTGCAGGGTCTCGGTATTATCCTTTGCTTTGGGTTGGACAGGTAAATTTTGCCACGCAAAGAGCTTTGGAGAACTGCACACTTGTTCTCCTGGGCTCTGAAGCTGGGTCACGCAAAACGAGCTCTCCAGAGCTGCTTGCTCCTGAGGCGGCCCGACAGCCTTGGACGCTGGGTGGCTTTGGGGACATGTGGACTTACCTCCTGACTGATGGTTTGCTTGCAGCTGTTTGCCATCTTCTGAAGCCCTTTGGCAAACTCCATCTCTGAAAGGAAAACGGTTGGAAGTGAAAGGATATACGAGGCACCAGGATTTCCCTGCCGATTGGGTTCCTTTTGAAAAATAAATCAAGAACTTCAGGAATGAAGTTCACCGCTGCCCTTGCAGTGTCTGACTCCCTCAGCCTCGTGCATGTGAGGACCTCGACCTGTTCTGATGCTGCCGTGAGGGGTTCAGTCCCGCTCCGGAGAGGACCCACCCGCCGTCCTCCCCATCTCACCCAGCGTGGTCCTTTTCTCCAGGTATCCAATGAGGTCCTTCATGTACTTGGAGATGTTTTTGGCGTACTGAAGAGCAGCATCTACCCCCCCCTCGCAGCGCTGCAGCATCACGTCCACTTCCTCGGCGGGAGGACGGCCTGCGATGGGACGAGGGGGAGAGGAAGAGGAGAGAGAGACTGAATGTGCTGCCGCCACTGTGTTCACTGACCCGCTCCCTCCAAACGCCTTCGAGTTCCCAGGACCGCTGGAACAGCCGGGAAAACCCCAGGACATCCTGATTCACCCCTGCAAGCTCCGAGGGCTTTCAGTGCAAACCTCCCCGTGTCTGTGCCGGCATCGTGCTGTGCTGGTGTCCTGCCGGCCCCCGGTGCCAAGCAGCAGCTCCTATTCTCAGCCGCGGAGCCGCGTGCGGCTCAGAACCGCGGCGGCGATGGGGAAGACGCCGGTTCCTGCCGGCTGCTCTGCTCAGCCACCCCAAACCCTGCACCCAGAGTCTGCCTGCTTACCCGTGTCATAGCTTTCCACACCCGAAGGCATGCCGTCTCCTCCGGGGCCGGGGATCCCCCCGTAGAGGCTCTCCATAGTCTTTGGGAATTGGGAAAGAAAAGGAACTGATCAGAGAAGAGGAAGGGGAGTAGTTGGAGGGGCCGGCGGATGGCGGGGAGGCAGAAACCCGGAGCTTTCTGGTTTTGCTGGAAATCTCCTGCGCCCAGCTCGTGGCCCTACAGGAAGGCCATGAGCTAACGGGAACGTCGCTGGAGAAATACCTTGCTCTGTGCCCACACCAGAGCAGGGCAGAGCTCCGGAGAGCAACCAGAGCCCTGTTTTCTGCCTCTGTTGACAGAGCTGCTCCATCCCTTCCCGAGCCACACGCCCTTTGGATCGAGCTGCTCCTTGGGATAGCGAGGACAGGAGCAAGCAGCCAAAGCTCTGCCAGGCTTGGAGGTGAGCTGGGAATCCCAGGTCTGGGGCTCAGCCCCTTCCCGAGCTGGGTTTGAGCGCCCCGGCACATCCCGAGACCCGCAGCATCACTGCGGAGCGGGCGTCACTCACCTGGTTCTGGTCGCTGGGTGGGATGGAGAGGATGGTGCTGCTGTCCACCTCCCCCATGAGGAACTCGGACACGCTGTGACGAGAGGAATACGGTTGGGCTCAGCAAAAGGAGGACGGGCAGTGACAAGCAGGGCTGTCACCCAGCAGCACCCAACCTGCGTCCAAGGGACTGGCAGTCGGAGCTGCAGTACTGGTTTCAGTGGGGATCAGCTCAGCTCCACTTGGTGAGGTCTTGGTAATTCGGGTGGAGGAGCAGAGCTTGGCCCAGCACCGAAGAAGGGCCGGGAGACGGAGCCTGTGGCTCGAGCAAGCTTTGCGGTGCTGGAAGAATTGTTGGTGGGAGCGGCAGGAGAGTGAATTGGTCTCTCCGGTCCCCAAACCACCCCCCAAACCAGCCGCCCCCGGGGCTGTGCGTGCGGCGAGGGGCCGGGGCGAGGGGTGGAGATGTGTCCTGGCTGGCGGGGGCGATGGGGTCCATGGGGGGACCTTCTCCAGGGAACGGCTGGCCAAAAGTCCCTTACGTGCTGCTGAAGGACACTGCGATGGTCTCCACGGCCTTTTCGAACTCCCGCTTGTCCGTCTCATTGTTGGATTCGTAATGGAAACCTGGAAATGAGGAAATGCGGAAGCCCTGTCGCCATGAGCGCCTGTCCCTGTCTCAGGCATAGAATCATAGAATCATTAAGGTTGGAAAAGACCTCTAAGGTCATCAAGTCCAACCCTCAACCCAACCCCCCCATGCCCACTGCACCATGTCCCTAAGCGCCTCATCTACACGTCTTTTAGATACCCCCAGGGATGGGGACTCCACCACGTCCCTGGGCAGCCTGTTCCAAGGCCTGACCACTCTTCCAGTAAAGAAATTTCTCCTCATGTCCAACCTAAACCTCCCCTGGTGCAACTTGAGGCCATTTCCTCTCGTCCTATCGCTGTTACTTGGGAGAAGAGACCGACCCCCACCTCACTACAACCTCCTTTCAGGGAGTTGTAGAGCGCGATGAGGTCTCCCCTCACCTCCTCTTCTCCAGGCTGAACACCCCCAGTTCCCTCAGCCGCTCCCCATCAGACTTGGGCTCCAGGCCCTTCACCAGCTCCGTTGCCCTCCTCTGGACACGCTCCAGCACCTCCATGTCCTTCTTGTGGTGAGGGGCCCAAAACTGAACACAGGATTCGAGGTGCGGCCTCACCAGTGCCGAGTACAGGGGCACGATCACCTCCCTGCTCCTGCTGGCCACACCAGTTCTGATACAGGCCAGGATGCCGTTGGCCTTCTTGGCCACCTGGGCACACTGCCGGCTCATGTCCAGCCGGCTGTCGACCAGCACCCCCAGGTCCTTTTCCTCCGGGCACTTTCCAGCCACTCTTCCCCAAGCCTGCAGCGTTGCGTGGGGTTGTTGTGGCCCAAGTGCAGGACCCGGCACTTGGCCTTGTTGAACCTCATCCATTGGCCTCGGCCCATCGATCCAGCCTGTCCAGGTCCCTCTGCAGAGCCTTCCTGCCCTCCAGCAGATCAACACTCCCGCCCAACCTGGTGTCACCTGCAGACTGACTGAGGGAGCACTCGATCCCCTCGTCCAGATCATTGATAAAGAGATTGAACAGGACTGGCCCCAAATCTGAGCCCTGGGGAAAGGACCTGCCGGCTCCTGCCGGGCTCAGCCCTGCTGTGGGGCTGGGGCTGGGTCGGGGTCTGGGTCAGGCTCCAGGGAGCCGGGGGGAGGAGAGGACCATCCCTACGGATGACGGACTTTCTCTAGCGCAGCGCAGTGTCCCTGCCCCCCCATTTCTCCTGGGACCGACTTCCCTGCCAGCATCGCTTGGCTCACGTTTCTGTTTACTCCCGTTACCCAGGGCTGCCAGAAAAGCCCTGCGGACTGTGGACCTCTTCCACCTGCCTCCACCGCCTCACGGCACCTCCAGAGCCCCCTGCCCCGAGGCGGGATGGCTTCCTCCAGGAAGGGCTCTCGTCCGCGGCCGAAAGAGGAACCGCCGGCGGCAGTGGGAACCGGCGCAGACGGCGCTTGGCAGGCGCCCAGGCCAAGGGACGCTCGCCGGCAACCGGGGCTTCTGGGCAGACCCCGGCGCCTTTCGGGTGGGCGCTTCAGGGTGCCGGGGCTGGTGAGCTGCGGCGAGGGGCTGGGATCTGCCCCCATTCCTCTGCCCCGGGGACGTGGGCAGCCTGAACTCGCTCCGTCCCGGCCCCGCGTGGGGCCAGCCCCGCGGCAGACCTCCTGCCACCCGCCACGAGGCTTCCTGTCCCCTCGCGGTTGCTGTTCGGTGTCCAGGAAGCAGCGCGGTGACGCAAAATGTTGTGTTCTGCCTGCGGTTAGCGCAGCCGTCCCCCTCCCCGCTGGTGTAACTGCGGGCAGGAGGTGGTGCCCCAGCCAGGATCTGGGCTCCACAGACCCCGCTCTTATAAACACAAGGTGCTGCCGGGAGCAGGATCCGATTATTTAAGTGTTTTTCCTGCGGCCATGCTTGGAAACCCCCAGGCAGGGATCTGGGCTCTGTCATGTCTGACACACATCGTCCTTAAAACTAAAACTCAGCGAGCAGGCGGCTGATGCCTTCGCCCTGTCCGTGGGGCAGCTCCACTCCCGGCAGCCCCCCCATGGGCTCCCCAGCCCCCGCACGTCCCGGCATGGGGCAGGAGGGGAGCGGGACAGAGCTCCCAGCCCCATCGTCTCACCCTTGACTTTGGAGATGAGGGTCCCGGCGGCCGTCAGGGTCTCCAGGGTGTTGAGCAGCGGGTACTTGTTGATGACCTGGCGCAGGATGCGCAGGGTTTCGCCCAGGCACTCGTGGGCCAGCGGCCGCTGGGGCTCCTTGGGGTCTGCAAGAGAGGGGGGCTGAAACACCGCCCCGCATCCCTGCCCCATGTCCCTGCCCTGTGTCCCTGTCCCGCATCCCTGTCCCGTGTCCCTGTCCCGTGTCCCTGCCCCGCATCCCTGCCTCATGCCCCTGCCCTGCATCCCTGTCCCGTGTCCCTGCCCTGTGTCCCTGTCCCGCATCCCTGTCCTGTGTCCCTGTCCCGTGTCCCTGCCCCGCATCCCTGCCTCATGTCCCTGCCCCGCATCCCTGTCCCGTGTCCCTGCCCTGTGTCCCTGTCCCGCATCCCTGTCCCGCATCCATGTCCCGTGTCCCTGTCCCGCATCCCTGTCCTGCATCCCTGCCCCGTGTCCCTGCCCCGCATCCCTGCCCCGCGTCCCTGCCTCATGTCCCTGCCCCGCATCCCTGTCCCGTGTCCCTGCCCTGTGTCCCTGCCCTGCATCCCTGCCCCGTGTCCCTGCCCTGTGTCCCTGTCCCGCATCCCTGTCCCGTGTCCCTGCCCTGTGTCCCTGCCCCGCATCCCTGCCTCATGTCCCTGCCCCGCATCCCTGTCCTGTGTCCCTGCCCTGTGTCCCTGTCGTGCATCCCTGTCCCGTGTCCCTGCCCCGCATCCCTGCCTCATGTCCCTGCCCCGCATCCCTGTCCCGTGTCCCTGCCCTGTGTCCCTGTCCCGCATCCCTGTCCCGCATCCCTGCCCCGTGTCCCTGCCCTCCGGAGCCTCCCATCCACCCCCTGCCAGCCACATCCCAGGCAGGGTCCCGCCAGTCTCCCAGACCATGCAGCCCATCCCCTTGGTTTTGGGGCTCCCTGAGACTGGCATGGCCACACATGTCCGGCACTTCCCTGGCCCTCTTCTTCCATCCCCACTGTGGCTAAACCAGCCGGCGCGTCCCCTGCCCGGCGTGTCCCCTGCCCGGCGCCGCAGCGGGCCCGGGGCAGCCCGACCTTTTAGGCATTTTTTTCCTCAGTAGTAACTTTTTCCCTTGAAAGCGGTTTGGGAATTTCCTCCTCATTTCCTTCCCTTCCTCCCCTCCGGACGGGCGCTCCCAGCTGCCGGGAGGGATGCGGCAGGTCTGTCCTGCCACCGTGCCCCCCGTCCAGCCAGGCTTGCCGCGTCCCGCGGGGTCCTTCCCTGGGAACCGTCCCCTCCACGGGCTCCAGCCGCCAGCCCGGGGGTCCGGCCCGGCTCCCCGCCAGCGCGGTGCTGGGGCTGGGGCTCGGCGCTGGGCGCTGGCAGCCTTGTTAGGAGGTGAGGAGCCGCCCGTAGCGCTGGGATGGGAGCCTGGCACCCACCGCCTGGCTGGGCAAACCCCCCTCCCCATCCCAGCCCCCAGCGCAGGGTCAGGAAGGGGTTTCCTCCATTTCCTCTCCCATTTCCAAGCCCCTTCCGAAGTGGGAAGCGGGGAGACCAGCGGGGCTGGGAATGGGGCTGGATGGGTGCAGAGGAGAGCTGGACTCTCCAAAATCACGGCTGCGTCCCGCAGCTCAGCCCCAACCTCTCCCCGTCTCTTTCCCAGCTTGGGGACGGCACCGTCCCGGCTGTCCCAAACCGGATCCGGCAATAACCGCAGACCCCGAGTGGGGACGGCAGCAGGACGGTCGCTGTCCGGCTCAGGGATGTTTCTTCCCTGCCCTGCAATGCCCAAACCTTCGCAGGGACCTGGAGGCATCCCCCCCCCCCGGCAGCGCAGACCCCCGGCCGCGTTGCCACTGGCCCAGCCATGGATCCGGCTTCTGGGGCCGTCGGCAGCGATGCCCCGGGCTGGGCGCTGCTGTTTTCCACGGCAAGCGGGGATGCGTCAACATGTTTGCAAAGCCAGCGCCAAAAACACGGCATCATGTGACCCCCCCCGCAGCCCCACCTCGCCGCGGGGACCACGAGATCGCCGCCGTTCCCTTCGCCTCCTCGGGCAGGGACGCCCGCCTGCGGCCCCGCAGCCCACCCAGCCCACGCCCGCGCCGGGGCATCGGCCCCATCCCACCGGCCGCCCCGGTGAGGCTGGTCCAGTGGGTGGGGGGTCCGGGGGGCTGTGCCCGGTGCCCTGTGGGGCTCTGGGGGCCCTGGCAGGCAGCTGGCACCGCCGCGCTGTAAACAGGAAAGCGGGCGGATGAAAATAGCTCGCAGGCAGGAAGCCGCGTTATCCTGGCTCCGAGCTCCCAGCAGCCACCCGCCACCTTCTGCCCATGGCTGCTGCGGCTCTGCACGGCCCCCCGGGGGTCCTGGTCCCCTCCCGGCCAGGCCAGAGACCCCCACCCACAGGTCCGGTCTGTTCTTGGGGAGGGGATGCTCCCGTGCTGTCCCCGTGGTGGTGGTTCGGGCATCCCGGCACTCACCGTCGCGCAGCACCACGTCCCGCAGGTTCTCCAGGGCGTCGGCGAAGCGGGCCACATCCGTCAGCAGCTGGGAGATGTCCTCCGTGTCGATGAAGGGACCCTCCCCGCCATCCACGGGGCTGTAGGATGTGGGGGTCTTATGGCCCTTGGGCACGGCCCTGGGGCCCGCCGCGGTGAGGGGGAAGCCGGCGGCGCTGGCATGGCGGCTGAGGCTGGTGGGACGCTTGAGGGTGCCCACGGTGCTGGGGCTGGTGCTGAGCTTGGAGCTGGGGGGCAGCTCCCCCAGGCCGGAGCCGGGCGCCTCCAGGCAATCCTTGCGGGAGAGGTCCTGGGGAGCAGGGATGAGCGTGAGGGGCACAGCCGGGACCCCAGCTTAGGTAGGGAGAGGTCAGCACCCCAGGACCCCCCATGCCACCAGCCTGGAGGGACAGGCTGTTGTCTGCACCAGACCCTGCAGCTGGGCGGTGCCTCAGTTTCCCCAGTTAGGTATCCCGGCAGAGCCTGAGGGCGATCCTGCCCAGCTGCGGGGCTGAGGCATAGCCCCCCCCCCAGCATTTCCAGACCTTTGGGGATCTCGGGGTGGGGGCCGGTGGGGACAGTCTCAGGACCCCACAGGGCGAAGGCAGCGACTCCGCCGGCAAGAAAACAACGGTGGAGCAGCCCCTGGCAGGGTTTGGGCGCTCGCCTGGCCGGGGCCGCCGTCCCCGCTGTGCCACAGGCAGCCCCCGGCAGCTGGCATTGCCAGGGCTCCCGGCGGATTAACCCCCCCCCAGCACGGGGGTTTCGCAAGCAGCGTCGGCTCCAAAACCACAGCCCAGGAGCCGGCTCGGCCGCCCCGTCTGCCCGCTCGGCCCATGGCCCCCGCCAGCGCCCGGGGGTCCGAGTTTGTCCTGGGGAGCACACAGTGACCATGTGGGTGACGCTGCCTTGTCCCCACCAGCGCTGGAGCTCCCTATCCCCGGGGGGCTTGGCGACCCTGGCATGGCCAAACGACAGCAGGATCCGGCCCCCCACATCCCTTCCTCTTTTTCAGCCTGTCCCATCGGGCACGGCCCCCTCGGGGACCCCTCCCAGGCCACCGTCTGGAGACTTTGCAGATATTTTACGGATAGAGGGACCCCCAATTTCTAGGGGCAAAATTGCCCCAAGGGAGGGGCTGGTACTGGCACCTTCCGGGGCCGTGCGCTGCATGGGGGCCACATGCCCAGCGAGGGTCCTCACGGCACGGGGAGGGGGCCCGCGGCCACCCTTGCAGCTCCCGTCGGTGACCCTCACGCACCCAGGTGTGACGTGAGTGCGCTGGGTCTCAGCATCCCTGGCTGGGCGCTGCCGGCTCGGTGCTGCCTGCTCGGCGGGGCCGGAAGCCGTGTTTGGTACCGATGGGGCAGACACCGAGCGCCTTCCCCTCAGGAGCGACCCGGCCGGGAGCACGGGGCTACCGGAGGCAAGAGCGAACCGGGGCAGCTCAGCCCCACGCTGGCCCCAGAGCCGGCCAGACCACCGCGGGGCTGCAGGGGGGCTACCCAAAGACCCCACCCCAAAATGGCTGGGGCCAGCCCAGCCCTTGGAAGCCTGTCCCCATCCCACCCGGGATACAGCAGCCCTGGGGACCCCGGTCCCTCCCCGCCGGCGCTCGCGGGGCGCACCCGGCCGTACCGTTAGCCGCACGGCGGGCGCGTGGGGCAGCGAGTCCAGGGAGCGTTTGGGCGAGTGGGTTTTACCCGTCCTGCGGCGCCCTGCCGAGTAGGGGCTGTAGCTCTTCCTCCCAGCCGCCCGGCCGAGCATCCCTCCGTCCGCCACCCATAGGCCCCTCTCCCGGCGGGTCAGGGAGGAGGGTGGGGACAGGGACGGGGATGGGGACGGGTGGCCCTTGCTAAGGAGCCGCAGGCGGGCTCTCGGGTCCCATCGGCCCCATCTCGCCGGCACCGTCTCGCCCCATGCTCTGCGGGCTGGGGCACGGGCGCAGCGCAGGCGCGGGGCGGGCAGTACTGGGGTGCGCAGAGGAGCCCCGGCCGCCGGCCAGCCCCGCGGAGGCGAGGAGCTTCCTCCCGCACCCCTCCAGCGCCGGGGGGGTGCCCGCAAGTAAATAAATACATAGCAGAGCCGAGGCACCGGGGCTGCCCGAGCCCGGGCGTCCCCCCGCTCCCGCCCCTGTCCCCTGGGCAGTTTGGGGGTTTCTCTGCCCTCCCCAAATCCTCGGCCGCAGCCCCCACCGCTGGGGTCCCCTGCCCTTTGCCGCAGCCCCCCGTTTCCTCCTCAGCCCCACTCGCCCTCCTGCCTCCCCAGGCGGCTGCTCCGTCCCCTTGGTCTGGGGCAAAATCCCCCCCCAAGCCCCGTCAGCAGGGTCCTTCCTCGGCTCCCTCCTCCTCCTCGTGGACCCGCTGGCCGTACCCAGGTCCCCCTTCCCACCCCACGGCTCTTCCCAGCAGCTCCGTGGGCGCCGTGGCCCCACAGCCCCCGTGGCCCCATGGCCCCCACCCAGCCGGGGGGGGGACGCAGGACACTCACCGGCAGGGTCTGCGGGACGGGGCTTCCCGCCCGGCTCTTCTTGGAGATGGAGGGGGTTTTCATCAACTCCCGCTTCTTCCGGGAGAACATGGTTCCCGGGGGGCGGCCGAGCCCCTGCCCTCGGCGGCCTCTCGCTCGGCGCGGCCGCGGTGCCTGGCTGCCAGTGCCGCGCTCCTCACCGCGCCGGCCACATTCGCCGGGGCGAACTGTCAGGAGGGCGCGTATGACGCCGCCTTATTTCCTCATCGGCTTCGCAGGCGAACCTGAAACAGGAAAAGCCAAATGCGCACCCAGGGCGCGAGGCCTGGGGGGGAAGGGGGTCCCCGGCTGCCCCTCGGGGGGCTCGGGCCCATCTCCAGCCTTGAGGGAGGTGGCGGAGAAGACGCTGGCGCTCTCGGGGGCAGTGGGCGCTCGGCGGCCGTTTGTGGGGGGGGGTGTTGATGCTGCACCCCACGGCTGCATGAAGGGGCCTGGGGTGGGCCAGAGAGCTCCAAGCCATGGGACCGGGGCTGGCCCCCATGGGACCCCAGGCCTCTGTGGGGTTTACCCCTGTTTGGGGGTGTCTGTCAGTCCGGGGAGGATGAGCCCCGTACTGCGGGGCATTGCCAGAGGCCCCGGGTGTGGGGGCAAGTGGGATGCAGGGCTCCGGGCTCCCACCCGTGGGATGCTCCTGGCTCTGCCCCCCCCGTGGGCACGGTGGCCCCAGCTGCCTCCCCGGGGTCGCTGCCCTGCCCCTGCCCCTGGCCCCCGCCAGCCTCTGCGGACCCACGGTCCCCCACTCGTGACTCACCCACCCACGGGGTAACGCAGCCCCGCAGTGGTTCTGCTCCCCTATGGGAGCACCCAGCGAGGTGGCGGATAAACCCTGGGAGGGGGACGGGATGCGATGGGCCCCCGCGGGGTGCCGCTCCCGCGGCGTGGGGACCCCCGGCCGGATCCTGCCCCGGCCGCTGCCCATCGGGCTGCTCGGGGCGGCTGCCGGGCCCCGCGGGCGGACGGGGCGGGGGGGGAGCCCGCTTCGTCCCCGGGACCCCCCCGCGGGGCCGCGCTGCCGGCCGGGCCGGGGCCGTCTCTCGTGGGCCATCTGCCGGCCGCGGAGCGGGGAGCGGCCGGGACGGGACCCGCACCCGGACCCGGACCCGGACCCGGACCCGGACCCGGAGCCGGCGGCTCCCGGGGATCGGGGCGCGGGGAGCGGGACGGGGGTGTGTGCGTGGGTGGGGGGGTGCGTGGGTGGGGGGTGCGTGGGTGAAGGTGCGGGGGGTGCGTGGGCGGGGGGGGTGCGTACGTGTGCCCCGCGTGTGCGCGTGGCCGTGGGGTGCGCGCGTGTGTGTGTGAGTGTGCGTGTGCAGGGGAGCGCCCGTGGGTCGGGGGGTGCGTGTGTGTGCGCGTGCACACAGTGTGTCCGTGGGACGGGGTGCGCACATCTGTGTACGCACGTGTATGGGGCGATGCACACGCGTGTGCCCGTCTATAGGTGTGCGTGCGCCCATGGGTGCGTGTGCCCGTGTGTGGGTGCGTGTGCCCGTGTGTGCCCGCGTGCCGGGCTGTGCCCACGCGTGCCCGGGACGGCTCCAGCCCCAGCCCGGGCCCCGGCCCCCCGCGGGCTCCCGGTGCCCTCCGGTGCCCCCCGGTGCCCCCCGGTTCCCCCCGGGTCCCGGTGTCGGGGTGCGGGACCCCCCCCGCGATCCGGCCGCTCCTGCCCTTATTTGGGCATTTCGGCCCCGTCCAATCAGCGCGGGGGGGCCGGGCCCGCCCCCCCCGCCCCGCCCGGTCCCGCCGCCGCTCCCCGCTGCCCGCTCCCCGCTCCGGTGCCGGCTCCGCTCCCCGCTCCCCGCCATGAGCAGCTCCCAGTTCAACAAGGGCCCGTCCTACGGCCTCTCCGCCGAGGTCAAGAACCGGGTGAGCCGCGGCGGGGGACGGGGGGCCCGGTGCCACCGGGCAGGGGCGAGTCGGGGAGTACCGGGGCCGCCGGGCGCTGCGGCTCCCGGTGCTCCTGGGGGCCCTGGAGAGCCGGGCATCCCGGTGCCGCTGGGGGGTCCCGGTTGCATCCCGGAGTCCTGGAGAGCCGGGGGGGTGCGGGTGCGCCCCGGGCATGTGGAGCCGGAGGGGGCCCGGTGGCTCCGGGGGCAGAGAGTGGAGAAGTCCCGGGGGTGGAGACCAGGGAGTCCCCGCGCCACCGCGGGCGGAGAGCCGGGGGTCCCGCGAGGACGGGGAGCTAGGGGTCCCGGTGTGCCGGGGGCTCTGAGAGGCGGGGGGTGCCGGGGCTGGGCTCCCGGTCTCGGGGTGCCCTGGCCCTGCCCGTGGGGTCCCGGGGAAGTGTCTCCGGGGGACCGGGGCTGGGAGGGGTCCCAGGGACCAACCGCCTCGCCAACCCCCGCCCAGGCCCGTGCGATGGCCGCTATTGCCCCCCGCCCCCGGCAAACCCCGGGGCACCGTTTCTGTCCGCACCCGGGGCTGGGGGCGATGGCCCCGGTCCCCCGCGGCTCCGGACGCCTTTCGCCGCTGCTCCCCGCAGCTTCTCTGCTTCTGCTTCCCCGCAGCTCTGCATCCCCCAGCAGGATACTCCGACCCGGCCCGTGTCCCCGCGGCCCTCGCTGGGGATGGGGCTGGTGGTCCCGGCGGGGCACGGGCCCCTCGGATCCTGGGGACCCCCCAGCCCGGCACACCCGGGGCACCCTCAGCTGTCCAGGCCTCACGTGCCCGAGCCGCTCTCCCGCAGGGGTGCCCCCAAGGCGCCGTGGGGCCGGAAGGGGAAAGGGGAACCGTGCCTCTGGCCGGGCTGTTTACACCCCAAAGAAGAGCTGGGTGCCATAGGGTGCAGGCAGCTGCCCTGCCTGCCAGCACCCTCCTGCCCGGGCAGGTGAAATCTCTCCTTGACCGAAACGCTGGGGCTGGGGTGCTGGTGATCAGCGCTGGATGCCTGGGTGCACCCGCGACTCCGGGTGCCCCCGTCCCAGCTGTCACTGTGCCCCTTGCAGTGGGGCTCCGCTGCTGCGGTGGGGGGCACAGGGGTCCTGCCGGGCCAGGGGGAGCTGGGGGGGACACAGCACCCCCTTCCCTTGGCCGTGCTCCCTGCGCAGCCCGGGGCTGTGGTCAGGGCTGGGCTCCGGGGACCACGGCAGCCCCGGGCAGTGGCACGGGCAATGGCCATGGTGCTGGGCTGTGCCCGGCCCCGGGCGAGCAGAGGTTGAACCGTGGTCACCCCAGCCCCGGGGCAGTCGGCTGGTGGCCCCGTGTGGCTGCACCCTGCCTGGGGATGCGGGAGCTGCCCGGACGGGGCTGGGGCAGGCAGGAGAAGGGATGCTGGGCCGCTGCCTGCACCACTGGTTGGGCTTGGCCACGCGTGGCTGTGGGGATGTGGCAGCCGTGGCCGCGGCTGGGGCTGGGCTCTCCTTGCCCGGCCTCGCAAGGGATTTGCATTTCATCACCGAGCGAAGACGGGCCCCTGCTTGCATCTGGGCTGGGCTCAGCAGTGCTGAGCGGGTGGACACGCGCTGGAGCCTCGCCGCTGCGTGCTCTTGGGCGCTTCAGCTTGATTCAGCAAGACTTAAGCCAGTTTAACTGCCCCGGTGTGTCTGCTGGAGGCTGACATCACTAACTGGGAACCAGTTAAACCAGTGGCAGCCTCCCAGTCCGTGCAAGTCCTTGCAAACTGGCCTGTAGTGGGATCTGGTCCCCTCTGCTCCCTCCCGTGCCCCAAGAAACTCCCGTGTTGACCATGGGCTGGAAAGAGGAACTGGCACTGGCTGCCCACGCACTAGAAAATCAGCTGGTGGGACAGTGGGATCCCCCGGCTGGGACACGCGTGGTGTCGTGAGCGTGACCCCGCTCGGCTGGACCCTGCATCCCGCTCCAGCTGAGCTTCCCCTCTGGGGCTGGGGCTGTGGGGCCGCAGCTCAGCGCAGCCCGCGGGCACGGCTGGCGTCTCCCCACCGGGCAGCGGGGCTGCACTGTGCCCGTCCTGGGGTCTCCCCGTGGCCGGGATCCCTTGGGGCTCACAGCCCTGGTGCGTACCAGGACCAGGAGGGGCCAGGCTGGGGCAGCGACGGCACTCGGGGCTCCCAGGCTCTTCCCGTGCAGCCCCCACCTTCCTGCCCCGGGCTGGGGTGCCTTTTTCTTCCCTCCCGGGCCAGGGCCGAGGCGATGCTGCCGGTGATGCTGCCGGCCCGGGCAGCTGGTCTCCATTTGGGAGGAGGCGTCCGCATTCCTGGCATAGCCGCGGTGACCGAGGAATCTGCGGCGGCGCGTTTGGCTGCGCCGGAGGGGAGAGCATCGCGCGGCCAGGGACCCCCAGGGCTCGGTGCTGGGCTCCCGCGGGCTCCAGGGGACAGGGAGGAATAGGCCCTTGGGGGGGATATTTCCCCCCGGTCCCCACGGGCAGTTCCTCCTCATCCTCCTGGCAAGGTTCAGAAGCTGCCATGTGTGAGGGGCACGGTGCTCTGCGGGCTTGCGCCGGATCTGGCCGCGCCATCTGCGTCTGATGGCAGCATCGTGCTCGTGCTGCTGTCCCCGTTCCCATGCCCAGGGCACGGGCAGGGGCACAGGCGGGGGCACAGGCAGGGGTACGGGCAGGGGCAGCCTGGCTGCTCTTGCTCCCCAGATTGTACATATAGATGGGCTAAAACCAGCCGATGGATGGGGGTGTGGGAGGCTGGAGGTGGGGTGATGTCCTCCCCGTGATGGGGTCACGCTGTGGCTTTACTCCCAGCCGTGGCTCTTGCCGCCTGCCACCCCCGGGGGGGTTCCTGCATGCTAGAAAATCGTGGCTGAACAAATATCCTAGGGCTGTCCAAGCCACCCGCTGTGCCCGCCTTGCTCGCTGTGCCCACCTCACCCCCCGGCTCTCTGGGGGGCAACTGGACTGGGGGGTTCGCTCCACCACCCTGCAGAGGCTGGGGACCAGCCTGGCACTGCCAGTGGGGACAGTGCTTGGGACGGGGCTGCTGTCCCCAGACCTCGCTGCGGGTCTGTGCCCGGGGTGGGGGAGCCGTCCCCCATGAGGGGTTTGGGCTGCACGCCGGGGCCGTGCCTGAGCTGTCCCCTCGCCGTCCCCTCCCAGCTCGCCCAGAAGTACGACCCGCAGAAGGAGGCCGAGCTGCGGACGTGGATCGAGAGCGTCACGGGGCAGCAGATCGGGCCCGATTTCCAGAAGGGGCTGAAGGACGGGGTGATCCTCTGCGAGTGAGTCCCCCGCTGCTCTCCGGGCGACGCCGGGCACAGCCCCTTGGCCCCCGCTCCCCGGATGGGGACGTGGGAGACCTGCCCTCCAGGGGACCCCCGCCAAGCCCTTGGGGTGGGGAGGGTGGGCTGGATCTGGCCATGCCCGCGCCGGTGGGACCTGCTGGAGGTTGTCTCTGCGGCGCTGCTTGGCCAGAGTTGCCCCCAAAGCCCCGGGGACCAGCAGGGACCTGGGGGGTGGAATCGCCTGGCGCTTGCGGGGGAGACCTAGGCTGGACCTTCCCGAAAGGGGCCCGGGGTTTCTGCCCCGCCGCAGCCCCTGCTTCCCCTGCCTCCCTCCAGGCTCATGAACAAGCTCCAGCCCAACTCGGTGAGGAAGATCAACCGCTCGGCTCAGAACTGGCACCAGGTAGGTGTGGGCAGCCCTGCCTGCGACCCGGCCACCGTGGAACCCCGGCTCTGCCCTGGCCCCTCCGCCGTCACCCACCGGGGTCTTACCCTTCTCCACCCCCCCCAGCTCGAGAACCTCTCCAACTTCATCAAGGCCATGGCCAGCTACGGCATGAACCCCGTGGACCTCTTTGAAGCCAACGACCTCTTTGAGAGCGGGAACCTGACGCAGGTGCAGGTGTCGCTGCTGGCACTGGCGGGCATGGTGAGTGCCCGGGGACCAGCGGCTTGGGAGGGGGCGCAGCCCCGTGGGAACCGGCTGGGCGGACCCCCCGCTTGGGGTGGTGCCCATGGGACCCCGCGGCTGCCCCTGCCCAGGGAGAGGTCTGGGACCCCCGTCCTTCCTCACCACCCCTCCCCGGCAGGCCAAGACGAAGGGGATGCAGAGCGGCGTGGACATCGGCGTGAAGTACTCAGAGAAGCAGCAGAGGAACTTCGACGAGGCCAAGATGAAGGCTGGGCAGTGCGTGATCGGGCTGCAGGTGGGCTGGCCCCGCGCGTGTTCCCGAGGGCCGGGGTGCCGGGTAAGGGGCCCCCGTTTTAGCAAACCCTCAGCACCCACCGTCACGGCTCCAAGCACGGCTGGGGGGACCCGAGGCTCAAGGTGCCTCAAGTGTCCGCAGGATCTGGGACCATCTCGGCTCCGTGTCTGAACGCCGGCACTCGATGCCGGGAGAGGCTGGGTCAGGGGGTGCTGGCTGTGCCCCCCGGCCGCAGGGGATGGGGAGGGAGGAGAAGGGGCACGCGTGGGGCAGCGCTCGGTCTCACCGGACCCCCTTGTCAGATGGGCACGAACAAGTGTGCCAGCCAGTCCGGCATGACGGCTTACGGCACCAGGAGGCACCTCTACGACCCCAAGAACCAGATCCTGCCGCCCATGGACCACTCCACCATCAGCCTCCAGATGGGCACCAACAAGTGTGCCAGCCAGGTGAGCCACCGCGGCTGCGGTGGGGAGGGACGGGGGGGGGGACCACGGCTGAGCCCTCCTCCGTCCTGTCCTTCCAGGTGGGCATGACGGCTCCCGGCACCAGGAGACACATCTACGACGCCAAGATGGGGACGGAGAAGTGCGACAACTCCTCCATGTCGCTGCAGATGGGCTCCAACCAGGGCGCCAACCAGAGCGGCCAGGTCTTCGGCTTGGGCCGCCAGATCTACGACCCCAAGTACTGCCCGCAGGGCAGCCAGGGCGAGGTGGCCAACGCTGCCTGCGACCAGAGCGGGGACCCCCCCGGGTACCACTACTACCGCGAGGAGGAGGAGAGCTACTGAGCGGGACGTCACCCAGCCCCGTCTCGCACCATCTCGTGTACAGACCCCGCTGCCAGCAACATTCCAGCCTCTACTTTCGTCATTCCCTCTTTTTAAACTCTTTTATTTTTTTTTTTTTTAATTTTGAAATGAATCTATTTTTCTGAGCAAGGAAATAAAGACCCCGTTTCTAGAGAAGTTTCCCGCAGCCCACGGGCGTCCCCAGGCCCCAGCGCAGCCCCGGCATCTGCAGCGGGAAGGTGGCGGATGCTCCAGCGCCGACGAGCGAACGGTGTCAGCTCTCATGCAGCCGAGAAGATGCATTCCTCCCCGGCACCCATCGCGCTGCCCCTGCGATGCTCTGCCACGGCAGCACCCGGATCCCTCGGCAGGGTGGGGGAGGGACAGCCGCCCACGCTGCCCCCGGTGCCGCTTCTCGTCCCCATGCTGGCAGGACCCGGCTCAGCCCCGCGCAGGAGAGGCGCTCGGGTCGGCGGGATGCGGTGGGAGCACGGCCGGGAGAGACCCGCAGGCGTGGGGCGAGCCCAGGGCGCTGCGGGGCCTCGGCCCGGGGATGGGGGATTGCGCGTGGGTGCGTGTGTGGGTGCGCACCGGGGGCAGCCGTGCACTCTAGAAGCGGAGCTGGAAATTCCTTTTTTGCAGAACTCGTAGGGACCAAGTTTCCGAGGCCCCGGTCGTGGCCGCAGGGCTGGGCTGGGCCCCGGCACACCCGGCTGCGGCTCCGAAAGCCGCAGTAACCCGAGCGCCTGGCAGCTGGAGCCAAGGCTGCCTGCGATGGCCGCATCCTGCACCACCGGGCGATGCCCGAGTGTAGGCCACTGCCAGGGTGCGGGGCTGGGGACGGCGGGGCAGGGCGCAGCCCCTTGCTGTGCCCGTCGGCTTCTTCGCCTCGTGGGGTTTTTAATGCAGATGCTCTTATATTGAAACCTTTTTTTTTTTTTTTAAAGAAAACCTTTTTAACTTACGCAGGAGACGGTTTCTGGTGCAGGCTCCTTGTGTCAGTGCTCAGGCCGGGTCCCCCCGTGCCTGGGGGGGGGGAGCTGCCGCAGACCTGGGCAAGACCCCAGAGCGGGAGGCTGCGCTCCGGGGGGGGGCCCAGCCGCTGCCCGTCCCCCGGGGCCGGGGCACCGAGCGGGAGCTGGGAACCGGCCGTGGGGTTGACGGTGCCGCCGTGTGCTGGGCCTGAACGTGGGACGGGCTGCGCCGTGGTGTCCAGCGCCGGGCTGCGAAGCGGAGCTGGGCACTGCGGTTAAACGCGGGGCGGCCGCATCCTGCGGGCTGCTCCCGGGGCTGAGCAGCGCCCTGAGCGCAGCCGAGGGACCCGCAGGACCCAAACTCGAGTGATGCTTCCCCGGTGTCCCAGCGGTGGCCCGGGGCTCGTAGCCCCGGCCGTGCCTGCGCGAGCCCTTGGCCGGGCGGGGATCCACCTTTTTGGGGTGAAACGCTGCGTTTCGGAGAGCCGCGCTCCCCCCGCTGGGGCCGCAGCCGCCAGCCGGGCGTTACCGGCCGCCGCCACGGGAGCAGCTCCGCTCCGCTCCCGGGGGCCCGGCCCGCGCCCCCCGCTGCCGAGGCTCACCCCGCCGCGGCGTGACTCAGCGGCCTCCGGCTCCGGGCCCCTCCCAGGGCCACCGCTGCACCCCCGGTACCCCCCGGTGTCCCCCACCTCGAGGCTGCCACGGCCGCGGGGCTCGGGGACCCTGCTGGGGGGGGAGGTCCGTCCCTCGGGAGCCCGGCGAGGGGAGGCGTGGGGCGGGTGGGGGCGGCTCCGCGGGCAGTGGGCTGGGCTGGCCTGCCCCCGCGGGGGGGGGTCTCAGCCCACCCCCGGCCGGGCTGGAGCGCCCATGGCGGGGGCTCCGCTGCTCCGTGGGGGTCCCAAGGGTGCCCACTCCAAGGGCGGGGTGGGGTGGGGCTGGGTGGGGCAGGGGTGTGGCAGGGGCGGGGCCAGAGCTGGACAGGGGAAGGGCAAGGCAAGGGCAGGGACGGGCTCCTACTCCCGCGCGCCCCCCTGACCCCCCCACCCCGCGCCGCACGGGCCCCTTTAAGACCCGCTTCCCATGACGTCACGCCCGCGGCTACTTTGTAGCGCGGGGAGGGCGGGGCCTGCGCGCGAGCCCGGCGGAGCCGCCCGGCGGAGCCCGCGGGGGTCTCTTAAAGGGGCCGCGCGGTGGCGGCGAGAGCAGGTAACGGGGGTTCCCGTCCGGGGGCTGCGGTGGGCGGGGGGGCCGTGCCGCCGGGAGCTGGCCTCCGCCTGGCTTCGGCTTCGCAGCGTCCCCCCGGGGCTGTCCGCATCTCCCCTCCCCCCTGGCGCTGTCCCTATGTCCCCATCAACCCCCGGGGCTGTCCCCATGTCCCCCCCACGGGCTGTCCCCATGTCCCCATCATCCCTCCGGGACTGTCCGTGTGTCCCCCGGGCTGACCCCATGTCCCCATCATCCCCCCGGGGCTGTCCCCATCATCCCCCCGGGGCTGTCCCCATCATCCCCCCCGTCCGTCCGCCTCCCCGTGGCTCCGCACCTTGCCCGGCGTGGAGCTCGGTGCGGCGGGACCGGGGCCAGGGGGTGCCGGGGTCGGGGGCCGCCGTGTTCCCTATTGCAGTGACGGGGCGTGTTCGTCCCTCGTGGGGTGAGTGAGCAGATTCCCACGCCTGGGAGGCGGCTTCTGGAGGACCCGGAGTTTTGTGTTTGTTTTGTCCCGAAAAGAGCCGCTGCCCCCCGGCCGGGCTGAGCCTCCTCCCGGCCCGGCAGCCCCGCAGCATCCCCCGGTCCCGGCACCAGCCGCCTCTGCCCCCCCGCTCGGCCGGTGTCACCCCCAGTCCGGCAGCGGGGTGGGTGGCACAGCTCTCCCCAAGCCCCGGTGCCCCCTCGGAGCAATCCTCCCCCAGGACCCCGCTCTGGTGCCGCTCGTGTCCGGCCCCACAGGCTGATTAGCCGGATTTCCCAGCCGGGATCCTAATCCCGCTGGCTGGTGCCCGCTTATCCCTGCTGCGCCCAGGGACCCGGCTTAGCCCCGAGCGTGGGCAGGGGCGGCAGCGGGCACGCCGTCGCCTGCCTGCCCTCCTGCCCGAGCCCCGGCCAGGGCTGGCGGAGGCGCGAGGCCATGGGAGGCAAGAGGGCAGGCGGGTGAGTCTGCAGCTTCGGCCACCAAACCGGGGTGCTGGAACGGGCATTGTGGGTGCCCCGGGGGCGTCCTGGGCTCGTGGTGGCCTGGTGGCAGCTCCAGAGCTGGGCTTTCCTGGGACGTGGGCGTTCGCCGGGCGGGAAGCTGCGAGTTCGGTCGTGCCGCCTCTGCCTGCCAGGGTTTGGCACGAAGCTGGCCCGCACGGCTGGAAGGGGAGGCTGCTGCTTTGCTGCCAGGTCGGCTCCTGGGGGCTGCCGACCCTCTGGTCCCTGTCCGGGGGTGGGTGAGGTCCCAGGAGCTGGCTGGGCACGGGGGCTTGCTGGGATGGGGCTGGGGACGGGGATGGAGCTGCTGGGCCCCAGCACAGCTCGGAGGGCACCTGCGGGACCTGGGTGTCTGAGCTCACGCCTTACGCCCATTGCATGGGGGCGATTTCCGCTCCTGGGGAGCTGAGGGTCTCACCAGAAACACTCGACCTTGCTGCTGGCCCAGCCACATCCCTCACACGGGGAAACTGAGGCACAGGCGGGTCCCAGGCCTCCTCGGGGCTGGAGTCACTCCTGTAGCCGGGGCTGCTGGGGCCACCCGGCTGCTCCCCGCGCTTGGCGTGGTGTGTGAATCGGGTTCAGGGCTCCTGACGCGGCGCTGACCTGGAGGGACTTGCAGAGCTTGTGCCCTATTTTGCTGCTTTTGGTTTAGAAAAGAATGAGATTTGAGAGCTTTCCTCCGGAAAGGAGCTTTACTGCAGGAATGCCGGGCCGGCTCCTGCCAGCCCATGGAGCTCAGCCATGTGCCCGGTGCTTTGCCTGGCGTGCGATAAGCCCTGAGCCAGAGGAAAGCGAGAGCCCCAGCCATCACCCCCAGCTTGGTGCTGATCCCCCACTCTCGCCTGCAGCCGGAGCCGAGCGGGGCGCAGGGCAGGCGCCCCCTGCACCCCCGCCATGGCCGTGGGCACCCAGCTGGGGCTGCTGCTCTGGAAGAACTTCACCTACCGTCGGAGGCAGCGGGTGAGCGGGTACCTGGGGCAGGAGGGCACCCGGAGCCTCTGGGTCCTGGTGTGGGGGCAGGCAGAGCCCTGGGTGCAGAAGGGGACAGGGACCCCCCCCAACTGTGGGTCTCCCCCCAGATCCAGCTGGCCATCGAGCTCCTGTGGCCCCTCTTCCTCTTCTTCATCTTGATCTCGGTGCGGCAATCCCACCCGCCCTTCAAGCAGCACGAGTGTGAGCGTCCTGTGCCCTTTGGGGCGGCCAGACCCCCCCGTGCCTGCCGGGGACCCCCCTTGCATGGGAGCCCTGCAGGGGTGGCACTGGGGGAGACAAACCTGGGAGGTGGACGTGAGCCAGGGGCTCGCTGGTGTCTCCCCGCTCGGGTGTGTGCATGGCCCCGGGGGTCCCTGGGGCTGCCCCCCCGGACCCGTCTCTCCCTCTCCCGCAGGCCACTTCCCCAACAAGGCCCTGCCCTCGGCCGGGACCCTGCCCTGGCTCCAGGGCATCATCTGCAACATGAACAACCCCTGCTTTCGGCACCCGACGGCGGGAGAGACCCCCGGCGTGGTGGGCAACTTCGGCGGCTCCATGTGAGCGGTGGGGGGCAGGGGGCTGCGGGGCCGGACCGGGCAGCGGGACCGGGGTCTTACCGCCCGCCCCGCACCCCCGCAGCCTCTCCCGCCTGCTGACCGAAGCCCGGCAGCTCCTGCTCCGCACCGACGGGCAACGGCTCCTGCGCAGCTTCGCCCGGCTCCTGCCCGTTCTGCGCCGGCTCGGGGGGAGCGGGGCTCAGCGGAGGGGTGAGCACCGGGGATGGGGGGTGCCGGGGGAGCGAGACCCCCCCCTGGCTGACCCCTGCCCCCCCCAGCCCTGCCAGTGAGGGACTACCTGAGAGAGAACGAGACCTTCTCGCGGTTCCTCCGGACCAACACATCTCTTCCCCCCGCACTGGTGGACGAGCTGATGGGGGCTCAGCTCAGCACCCGCATCGTGAGTGTCAGCACGGCGCCTGCTCCCGGTGCCCACGGTGCCGGGGGGCTGCGGCGTGACCGGCCTTCTCCCGCCAGTTCTCCCTGGCGGGCACCCGCCTCCCGCTGAAGGCCGTGGTCTGCAACGCCTCGGAGCTGGGGGGCTTCCTGGCGGGGGGTGACGCCGCCTCCACCCAGCGCCTGCAGCGAGGGCTCTGCGCCCTGCCCGGCCCCCAGCTCCGCGCCATGGAGGGCTCCTTCCTCTCCCAGCTCGACCTTCCCCGGCTCCTGGTGGTGAGCCCCCAGCCCGGCCAGGTGCTGGGATGTGCTGGGTGCTGGAAGGCACCGAGGCAGAGACCCCCAGCCCCCCCGGAGGGGCTGTGACCCCCTTCCCATGCTCCCCTTGTAGGGACAGCTGAGCTCAGGGGCAGGCGGCATCACTGGCACCGTGGAAGCCTTGGGCACCTTCCTGCGGGATGCAGCATCCCTGATGGAGGAGGTAGCTCCCCCGCACCCTAAGCAAGTGCCCCCCACCCACCCCCGTGCACCCCAGTGGTGGCCTGCTCCCCGTGGGGTATCCCTGTCCCCCGCGGCCCCACTCTGCTCCCCATCCCGCTCTCCCCAGGTCTCCTCCATGACCAGCCTTGCTGAGCTGTGGCGAGAACTCGGGGGGCTGACAGCCCCCAACGCCAGCACCTCCATCTCGGGCGCCTTCGGGGCCCTGTCACGCATCGCCTGTGGACACCCTGAGGGTGGGGGGCTCAGGGTCCCCTCCCTCAACTGGTACGAGGACAATGACATCAAAGCCTTCCTGGACCGCAACAGCTCGGAGCAGAGAGCCTCGGCCCCGGGCAGCGCCAGCAGTGAGTGGGCTGGGGGCCAAGGGCTTGCTGGGCACGGCCCCCTGGGGCTGCCCGGGAGGCGGTGGGGGGCCGGTGGTGGGGGGCCGGTGGTGAGAACGTGGCTCTGCCCCCACCCAGGTCCCTTCTGCCGAGAGCTGGTCCGCAGCCTGGAGTCCAACCCCCTTTCGCAGATCTTCTGGCGGGGGATCAAGCCCCTCTTCATGGGTAAGATCCTGTACACGCCACCCGGCCCCGGCCCCGACAGCGTCATGGCCGAGGTGAGCGGGGGGCTTCGGGGGGGCTGGGGGGGGGTATCACCCCGGCCCTGCCTCACCCCCTGCCCCGTGCAGGTGAACCGGACCTTCCGGGAGCTGGCGGTGCTGGGGGAGGCGGGGGGTGCCTGGCAAGAACTGGGACCCCGCATCTACACCTTCCTCAACGGCAGCCTGGAGATGCAGGTCCTCCGGGTGCGTGACCCCCCAGACCCTCTCCCCAGCTGGGACCGGGCTGCGGTGGAGTGCGGGATGGGGGTGTGGGGGGGTGCAGCCGGGGCTCCTGGCTGGGAGTGGGGTGGGCTGCAGCCGGGAGCGGGGTGGGCTGCATCGCCCCGTGGTACCCTGGTGCTTTGCAGGACCTGCTGCTGGCCCCGGGGACAGCCCAGCTCCTGGATGGGTTCCTCAATGGCACCTCCTGGAAGCTGCCGGCGCTGGCTGCCTTCCTGGCGGGGCCGGCGGCGGGGCCGGGGCTCACCTGGCACCAGCTCTACGCCGATGCCGATGTGGTCCTGAGCACGCTGTCGCAGTTCATGGAGGTGCGTGTGGCCCCAGCTGCCCGCGCAGGCTGGCTCCCTGAGCCCCGCTGAGCCCTGCCTGCCCTGCCTGCCCTGCCTGCAGTGTGTCTGCCTGGACAAGATCGAAGCGGTGGCCACCGAGGAGCAGCTGGTGGCCCGGGCCCTGGAGCTGCTGGAGGAGCAGCAGTTCTGGGCAGGTGTGGTCTTCCAGCCCCCCACCAACGCCACGGCCCCCACTCTGCCCCCCCACGTCCGCTACAAGATCCGCATGGACATCGACGACGTCACAAGGACCAACAAGATCAAGGACAGGTCGGGGGACGCCCACACCTTTGGTCTCCACGGTCGCCCGAGCAGCCTGCACCCATGACGGGGGGGGTTCCCCCTCCCAGCGCCGTGCTCTGCCCCCAGGTTTTGGGACCCGGGCCCCGCAGCCGACCCCTTCAGCGACCTGCGCTACGTGTGGGGGGGGTTCGTCTACGTGCAGGACCTGGTGGAGCAGGCGGTGGTGCGGGTGCAGACTGGGGCTGCCCCACGGACGGGGGTCTACGTCCAGCAAATGCCCTACCCCTGCTACGTGGACGACGTGTGAGTGGGTGACGGGGGGCAGCCCCGGCCCCCCCGGGACCCTCGAGTGACCTGCTGCTGCTGGGGGGGTGGGGGCGAGCATCCTGCAGCATCGCTGCCCCGGGGAGGTGGCACGGGGGTGGCCGGTGTCCTGGGTGTCCCCTGCCTGGCGGTGGCCCCGGGGTGTCAGGCTGGGGGTGGAAGGGCTGGTGCCATCTCCCCCAGGTTCCTGCGGGTCCTGAACCGCTCGCTGCCCCTCTTCATGACGCTGGCCTGGATCTACTCGGTGGCCATGATCATCAAGGGGGTGGTGCACGAGAAGGAGACGCGTCTCAAGGAGACCATGAAGACCATGGGGCTGAGCAGCGGGATCCTCTGGCTCAGCTGGTTCCTCAGCAGCTTCATCCCCTTCATCCTCAGCTCTGCCCTCCTCGTCCTCATCCTCAAGGCAGGTTGCAGGGCACAGGGGACAGCATGGGTGACACGGGGAGCGTCGGGGCTGGGAGCTGGCATGGGGGGCTCCGCAGGCTCCAACTTGCCTCGATCCGCAGCTGGGAAACATCCTGCCCTACAGCGACCCCGCTGTCATCTTCCTCTTCCTTGGCACCTTCTCGGTGGCCACCATCAGCCAGTGCTTCCTCATCAGCACCTTCTTCCCCCGCGCCAACCTGGCCTCGGCTTGCGGCGGCATCATCTACTTCTCCCTCTACCTGCCCTACGTGCTGTGCGTCGCCTGGCGCGACCACGTCACCTTCCCGCTCCGCGTCCTCGTGGTGAGCGGCCGTGGCTGCCCCCTCCCCAATGCCCTTCGGGGGTGCTGGGCAGGGGGCTTTGGGGCTGAACCCCCCCAGGCTGGTCTTTCTGCCCACGCCGCCGTTCTTGCTGCCACCAGAGCCTGCTATCACCGGTGGCCTTCGGCTTCGGCTGCGAGTACTTCTCCCTCTACGAGGAGCAAGGGGTGGGCATCCAGTGGCACAACCTGGGTGCCAGTCCCGTGCCGGGAGACCCCTACAACTTCGCCACGGCCATGGGGCTGCTGCTGCTGGACGCTGGCCTCTACGGCCTGGCCACCTGGTACCTCGAGGGCGTCTTCCCAGGTGAGTGCCACCCCCCGGCCCCTGGCAGCCCCCCCGGCCTGGCCCCACTCAGCCCCCCTCTGCTGCAGGTCAGTACGGGATCCCCAAGCCCTGGAATTTCCCCTTCCTGAAGAGCTACTGGCTTGGAGAGCCGTCCTCGGCCGGGCACCCCCCATACCCCACCAGCCCCCTCGCTGCGCCCCAAGGTGAGCCCCTGCCCATGCCGGAGCCCTGTGGCCGAAGGGCAGTGGCCACAGAGCTGGGCTGGAGCCCTCCTGCCTGGGCTTTGCCCCCCAGCGGGGGGGGTCCTGCCCCATGGCGGGGGGGGTCCTGCCCGGGATGTGACCCTGCGGTGGCTTCCAGTGCTGGTGGAGGAGCCGCCTGCCCAGCTCCAGCCCGGCGTCTCCATCCGCAACCTGGTGAAGATTTACCGCAACAGCAACCGCGTGGCCGTCAACGGGCTGAGCCTGGACTTCTACGAGGGGCAGATCACCTCCTTCCTGGGCCACAACGGGGCCGGCAAGACCACCACCATGTGAGCTGGAGGGGCTGGGGGCTGGCTGGGGGGGCTGCGTGGCCACGGCTGGGGCCGGGAGCTGAGCCTGGCTCTGCCCTGGCACGGTCCCGACCCGCGTCCCCACGAGGCCGGGCTCTACCCCATGTAAAACAGAGCACCCCAGCCCCAAGCCCCGCTGGTCCTGTGCTCCGTGACCCCCTTTCCCCACCCGTCCCCCATCCAGGTCCATCCTGACTGGCCTCCTGCCCCCCACCTCCGGCACTGCCTATATCCTGGGCTGGGACATTCGTTCCGATATCGACAGCATCCGTAAAACCATGGGGATGTGTCCCCAGCACAACGTGCTCTTCGACATGTAGGCAGGGGCAGGGGGGGCGGGGGGGGGAGCAGTGCCGGGGGCTGGCGCAGGGCTGCCCGCCTCACCCCTGCCCGCCGCAGCCTGACGGTGGAGGAGCACGTCTGGTTCTACGGGCGGCTGAAGGGGCTGTCGGAGGAGCGGGTGAAGGCGGAGATGGAGCAGTTGATCCAGGACACGGGGCTGCCCCACAAACGTCGGGAACAGACCAGGAACCTCTCAGGTGCGTGTTGGGGGGGGGGCAGGACTGGCACCCAAGCTGGGGTCCACAGCCCCGGACCCCCCCGCATCGCTGTTCCTGCTGCCCCGCAGGCGGGATGCAACGGAAGCTCTCGGTGGCCATCGCCTTCGTGGGTGGCTCCCGGGTGGTCATCCTGGACGAGCCCACGGCCGGCGTCGACCCCTACTCCCGCCGCAGCATCTGGGAGCTGCTGCTCAAGTACCGCAAAGGTCAGGGCTGGGGGGGACCCCGCTTCCCCCCTCCGTGCGTCTGAGCCCCCCCAGCCGTGGAGAATCGGCAGCAGGGCCGGTGGGGCGAGCAGGGAGACGTGCTGGTGGGGAGATGCCCACAAAGGAGGGGGGGGTCCAGGGTTCAGCCCACTCCCTGCCCCCAGGCCGCACCATCATCCTGTCCACCCACTACATGGACGAGGCAGAGCTCCTCGGGGACCGCACCGCCATCATCTCGCAGGGCCGGCTCTGCTGCTGCGGGTCCCCGCTTTTCCTCAAGGCCAGGCTGGGCACCGGCTACCACCTCACCCTGGTGAAGCAGGAGCAGGTGGGGATGGGTGCCAGCACCGGCACCGTCCCTGGCACCACCAAAAAGGTGGGTCCCTCAGCCCCGCCGAGCAAAAGGGTGGCCGCTGCCTCCATCCCGGGTACCGGGGGAGCGCCGAGCCCCAGGCTCCAGCCGCCCTTTCCCACAGGACGGCAGCAACTCGGAGCACAGCAGCGACACGGGCCTGGGCAGCGAGCGGGGCAGCGAGGCCAGCGCCGTGGGTGAGGGTCCCGTCCCTCCCCGCGCCCTCAGCGCGGCGTCACCCCCCCCGGGTGCTCCCCACGCATCTTCCGTCAGCTGCGGGGGGGCCTGTGGGTGCATTCAGCCCCGCGCCCTGCCCTGCGCCGGCTCTTGGCCCCCCTGTACTGGTGGGGCAGAAGGGGGTCCCTGTCCCCTGCAACCCCCCCCCAGGGACCCCTGGACCGGGGGGCAGGGCACGTGCCAGCTTTGGCCAGCTCCTGCGCCGGCCACCGGCTCCTGCCCCAGGTTTCCAGCCCTCCCCGTCCACCCCAGATGTGGCCCAGCTGTCGGCGCTGATCCAGAAGCTGGTCCCAGGCTCCCGGCTGGTGGAGGACATCGGGCACGAGGTGCTCTTCGTCCTGCCCTACAGCGGGGCCAAGGACGGGGCCTTCGGGGACCTCTTCCGTGAGCTGGACGCCCGCCTGGGGGAACTGGGCATCTCCAGCTACGGCATCTCCGACACCACCCTGGAAGAGGTACCTGGAGGAGCTGCGGCTCCTGGGGTGCCCACCCTCCCCGCCCCCACGGGGGCTGCCCGTGACCTGGGGGATTTGCCTCACTGGGGCGGTGGGTGCTGGTGGCCGTGTTTAATGCCAGCCCCCTCCCGCCCTCAGATCTTTCTGAAGGTGGCCCAGGACATGGGGGTGGACGCTGACAGGGCAGGTAAAATGCCTCGGTGCTGGCTGGAGCGGAGCTGCAGGGTGCCGGGGTGCAGGGGAGGGCAGGGGGGAGATGCTCAGCAGCCTGGAGCAGAGGGGTGCGGGTATCCCCAGCACCCCGTGGCCCTCGCCCTTCCCAGGGCTAGGGTCCCCGCTGGGAGCACCCATGGGTGCAGGGAAGTGTCACAGGCTGTGGCTTCAGTCCCACCCTGGTCTTCTCACCTCCCTTTTGTCAGGCACCAGGAGAGGAGCAGCCCCCGGCGAGGGGGGAGATGCGGAAGCAGCCAACGGGGAGCTGGGTAAGGAGGGGGGGAGCAGAGACCTGGGACCCCCGAGCTGCCCAGCCCCTGCCACTGGGTGCCCCCTGCCTTCACCCCTGGCCTGGGGCTGGGGCTGTGGCACGTGTCCATCCGGGCACGCATCCGTCCAAGCAGGCACCCCTCGGGGCAGGCACCCCTCAGGGCAGGCACCCCTCGGGGCAGGCAGCGGGCAGGGGGAGGCTCAGGGTCACTCGTGCAGCATCACTCCCACCCAGCCTCGGGGTGTCCCCCGGGGCGTTGGGCAGGGCGAGGAGCTGGGGGGTTTGGGGGAGCCCAGCTCTGTGCAGGGGTTGGGATGGGACATGAAATCCCAGGGGATGTATCCAGACCCCTTCTCCCGGAGGTACAGCTGGCATGGGGGCAGCCACAAGAGTTTGGGGGGGCTGTGATAGTTCGGGGAGCTGGTTCTGCCCTGGGTCGGTGCTAACCCCGGCTGGGCAGGCACCAGCGTGGCTATAACCCCTCTTTCCTCTCCTTTACGCTGAGCCCAAGGAGCCCGGCGAGGTAGGAGCTGGGGGCTGGGGGGCCTGGGGGGCTCCCATCGCATCCCCGCATTTGATCCATATCCCCGGCGGGGTGGGGGGACACCCCTACCAGCACCCCGTCCCCCCGTGCACCACCCGGCATGAGCCCCTGCCCCTCGCCACCGGTTCTGCCGGGGCCGGGGCCGGACCCATCTCTGCCCTTGCAGCGGAGGAGCCCCAGGAGACGGACCTGCTGCGCGGGGCAGCCGGGCAGGCCTGCCGCAGGGTGAGGGGCTGGGCGCTCACCCGCCAGCAGCTCCGCGCCCTCTTCATCAAGAGGATGCTCCACGCCCGACGCAGCACCCGGGGCTTCTTCGCACAGGTACAATGGGAGAACGGGGATGGGACGAGGCCGTGGTGCGGAGGGTGGGGAGGGGATGGGGCAGGAGGGTGCGGAGCCGGCCCTGACCCCCGGCCCCTGGCAGATCGTCCTGCCCGCCGTCTTCATCTGCATCGCGCTGCTCTTCAGCCTCATCGTGCCGCCCTTCGGGAAGTACCCACCGCTGCGCCTCCAGCCCTGGATGTACGGGCAGCAGTTCACCTTCTTCAGGTGTGCCCGCGTCCCTGTGTCCCCCCATGTCCCCCATCCCCGTGTCCCCCATCCCCTGCTGCCGCCGGCTCACTCCCGCATCTCCCGGCAGCAACGACGCTCCGGGGGACCCCGACACAGCTCGGCTCCTGGGCGCGCTCCTGGCCGAGCCGGGCTTCGGCACCAAGTGCATGAAGGATGCTGGGGAGGCGTGAGTGCCTGCGCCCCGCGGGGCTGGGGGGGCTGGGAGGGGGCAGCTTGGGCTGGACGCCCACCTCCGTGCCTGGCTCTCCCCCTGCCAGCCGGTGCGATGCCGCGGGACCCCCAGCCATCCCCGCGGCGGGGGGGTGATGGCAGCCGCGAGCAGGGGCAGGTCCCGATGCCTCTGCCTCGCACCAGGCTGGTAACGGGGGTCTCTCTCTCCCCCCGCGGTGCCGGGTGCCCAGGATGGGGCCGTGCCCCCCAGCTTCCCACCCCGACGGCTTCTCGGCCCCCCCGGCCTCCCCGGCCCTGCTGGAAGCACTGCGGCGCGGGAACTGGACACGGGCCGAGCCGTCCCCCCCCTGCCAGTGCAGCGGGCCGGGGGCTCACAAGATGCTGCCCGACTGCCCCGAGGGGGCCGGGGGGCTCCCACCGCCCCAGGTAGCCCCCAGCCCGCAGCCCCCCGGCCCTGCTGGGTGCGGGTGCAGGTGATGCTCCGGGGAGGCCAGCGGGGCTGTGTGTCCGTCCAGCCCGTCTGTCCATCCCCCCAGGTGCGAAGGGGCACGGGCGACGTCCTGCAGAACCTGACGGGCAGGAACATCTCCGACTACCTGGTGAAGACCTACCCCCAGATCATCCGCTGGGGGTGAGCGCTGGGGCTGGGGACACCCCGGGGACACCCCGGGGACACCGTGGGGAAGACGGGGCAGGGCTTTGGCACAAGCTGCCACCGCGCTGGAAGCAGGGAGGGATGCTGGGGACCAAACCCAGCCAGGGGAAGCACCGGGGGGGCTTGTTGCTGAGCGGGCAGGCACTGCCGTAACCTCTCAGGGGTATTTCTCCCCCCCACCCATCTTTTTCAGGCTGAGGAACAAGAAGTGGGTGAACGAGCAGAGGTGAGCCCGGGGAAGGGCTGGGGTCTCGCGCAGATGGGGTGGGGGGGGCAGGAGCTCGCCTGTGGGGTTGGGCAGAGCCTGAGCAATCCGCGGGCAGAGCCCTCATCTGGGCAACCTCAGCCCTTTACTGCGTGCCCCTCACCGTGGCATCTGGGCGGGTGGCATGCCCAGGGCAGGGTGGAGGTGCCGGGAGGGTTTCCACGGGATGGCAGATTTGGAAGTGCCGGTCTCTCCCCCGCAGGTACGGTGGTTTTTCTCTGGGCGCTGGCGGCTCCCAGGCCCTGCCGTCGGCGGCGGAGGTGGACGAGGTGGTGCTGGAGCTCCGGGCACTGTTCAGCGTCACCCCGGTACGGCCGGGGCTCTGCCCGCCCCCGGCTCAGCTCCGCATCCCAGGGCTGGGAGGGCTCTGGCCTGAGCCCGGTCCTCACCCTGTGTTCCCACACCCAGGGCAGCCCCTCGGACCAGCTCCTGGGCAACCTCAGCCGCTTCATCGAGGGCTTGGACGCTCGCAGGAACATCAAGGTGCGCCCGGTCCCGGGGCTGGGGGTCCCGCAGGGGCGAGAGCTGGGAGGCAGCAGGGGACACGGCACCCGGGTCCCCATCCGGGCTTGGAGCAGCTCGAGAGGGACCGAGCTCAGCCAGGGCTGGAGGGGAACGGGAGCCCGGTGGGGAGCGGGGTGCTGTGGGCGCAGCCAGCGGTGGTGCCGGGGTGGGTGCCGGGGCGGCAGGGGGGCTCTGAGCCGCCGGGCTCCCCTGGGCTGCAGGTCTGGTTCAACAACAAGGGCTGGCACGCCATGGTCTCCTTCATCAACGTGGCCAGCAACGGGCTGCTGCGCGCCCGGCTGCCCGCCGGGACCGACCCCGCGCTCTACGGCATCACGGCCACCAACCACCCCCTCAACCTCACCAAGGAGCAGCTCTCGGAGGCCGCCCTGTGAGTGCTGGGGACAGGGGTCCCACGGGGTCCCCCCCCATCCCTGGCTGAGCCCTCCCCTCCACGGCAGGATGGCCACCTCGGTGGACGTGCTGGTCTCCATCTGCGTGATCTTCGCCATGTCCTTCGTCCCGGCCAGCTTCGTGCTCTTCCTCATCGAGGAGCGGGTCAGCAAGGCCAAGCACTTGCAGTTCGTCAGCGGGATGAAGCCCATCACCTACTGGCTGGGCAACTTCGCCTGGGACATGGTGTGGGACAGGGACGGGGACAGGGATGGGTACAGCTCCTGGGGGGCCAGGTCCCATTTGTGACCCCCCCCCCCCACCTTCTCCGTGTCCGCAGTGCAACTACCTGGTCCCTGCGCTGCTGGTCATCCTCATCTTCCTCTGCTTCCAGCAGAAGTCCTACGTGTCCTCTGCCAACCTGCCCTCCCTGGTCCTGCTGCTGCTGCTCTACGGGTGAAGGGCTGGTGGAACCCAGCCGGGGCTCAGCCCCCACCCAGGGCTGGACCCCGGGGAAGGAGAGGGTGCAGGGGGCTCTGAGCGGGGCTGGGGGCAACTCTGGCTTGGGGGGTTGTGGTGATGGGGGGGATGGGTGCTGGCTTGCCCTGCCGTGCCCCCCGGGACCGGAGGTGCGTCTCGGCCAGCCCCTGCTTCTCTGCCTCTCCAGCTGGTCCATCACCCCCCTGATGTACCCGGCCTCCTTCCTCTTCAGCATCCCCAGCACCGCCTACGTGGCCTTGACGTGCATCAACCTCTTCATCGGCATCAACGGCAGCGTGGCCACCTTTGTGCTGGAGCTCTTCGTGGACCAGGTGAGCCCCCAGGCTGCTCCGGACCCCCGTCCCGTCCCTGCAGGGCCGGCTCCGGCTCCAGCTCCCCCACCCCTCTCCTTGCCGCCCCGGCAGAACCTCAACGACATCAACCGCGTCCTGAAGAAAGTTTTCCTCATCTTCCCCCACTTCTGCCTGGGCCGAGGCCTCATCGACATGGTGAAGAACCAGGCGATGGCTGACGCCTTCGAGAGGTTCGGTGAGTCCTGGGGGCCTCAGGGCTGCTCCCCCTCCCCAAAGCCTGGCTAGCACGGGGGCCCTCCCCGGCGTCCCCCCCTCCTACAGCCCCTCTCGCCGCTCACAGGGGACAAGCGCTTCGTGTCCCCCCTGTCCTGGGATCTGGCAGGGAAGAACATGTTCGCCATGGCCGTTGAGGGCGTCATCTTCTTCCTCTTCACCCTCCTGCTGCAATACCGCTTCTTCCTGCGGCTCGGGTGAGGACCGGCCGTGGGGCGGCCGTGGGGTGCCCGTGGGGCGGCCGTGGGGCAGGCAGCCCTGGAAGTGCCCTGGCCGCTGTTGCCCCCAGGCCGCGGGCTCTGCAGCTGCCCTCGCTGGGGGAGGAGGACCGGGACGTGGCCAGGGAGCGGGCGAGGGTGGGCAGCACCCCCCCGCACGGCCACCTCCTGCTGCTGAAGGACCTGACCAAGGTGGGTGCCATGGGGCCGGACCCTGCCCCGTCCCTCGCTGCGGGGCTCCAACCTCTCCCGTAGCTCCCGGTGCTGCTGGCGGGTGATGGGTGGGGAGCACCCAGCGCCGCCTCGGCTCTGCCGCGCAGGTGTACCGGCGCAGGAGGGCTCCGGCGGTGGACCGGCTCTGCGTGGCCATCCCCCCCGGGGAGGTGAGTGCTGGACAGACGGACAGACGGCACTGCAGGTAGAGCCGGGGCTGCCGTAACCCCGGTCTGCGCCCCGCAGTGCTTCGGCCTCCTGGGGGTGAACGGCGCGGGGAAGACCTCCACCTTCAAGATGCTGACGGGGGACACGGAGGTGACGCTGGGGGAGGCCTGGCTGAAAGGGCACAGGTGGGTGAGACGGAGGGACCCCGCGGCCGACCCACTGCTCCCCCTCTCCTTGTCCCCGCAGCACGCGGGCTGTCGTCCCCGTCCCCACCCTGTGCTCCTCCTTGCCCTCCTCTCTGCAGCACGCTTGCACTCGGCTTCATCTTCATCCTCATCCCTGCAGCGTGCTCATCCCTATTCCCGCAGTGTGTCCCTGGAGCTTGTCCCCGTCCCTGGAGCTTGTCCCCATCCCCGCCACGTGCTCAGCCGTGTCCCCGTCCCCGCAGCGTGCTCACCGACCTGCAGTCCGTCCACCAGCACATGGGTTACTGCCCCCAGTTCGACGCCATCACGGACCTGCTGACGGGGCGGGAGCACCTGGAGTTTTACAGCCGCCTGCGCGGTGTCCCGGAGGAGGAGACCCCCAGGGTAGGGCCCGCGCCCTCGCCCCCCCGTCCCAGGGGACCCCCATCTTCATCCCCTCCCGTGTCTCTCGCAGGTGGCTCAATGGGGCATCGCCAAGCTGGGGCTGGGGCCACACGCGGACCGGCCGGCGGGCAAGTACAGCGGGGGCAACAAGCGCAAGCTCTCCACAGCCATCGCCCTCCTCGGCTCCCCGCCTGTTGTCTTCCTGGTGAGTGGGGGCAGTGGGGGGGGGTTCCCGTGACAGCACCTGGGGTCACCGGGGCCGTTGCAGGATGAGCCCACGACGGGGATGGACCCGCGAGCCCGGCGGTTCCTGTGGGACTGCATCCTCAGCGTCATCCGGGAGGGCAGGTCCGTGGTGCTCACGTCCCACAGGTGAGCCCCCCCTCCCGGGGTCTGCGGCACCCCCGGAGGACAGCACCCCTCTGCCCCCGGGGCACCCCCGGAGGGGAGCACCCCTCTGCCCCCGCGGGGCCTCACGCCTTCCCCCCCCGCCCCCGGCAGCATGGAGGAGTGCGAGGCGCTGTGCACCAGGATGGCCATCATGGTCAACGGCCGGTTCCGCTGCCTGGGCAGCGTGCAGCACCTCAAGAACAGGTAACGGGACTGGGGGCTCGGGGAGGGCTCCGGCAGCGAGGGACAGCCACCCTGCGGGGACAGGGACACGACCAGTCCCTGCAGTGATGCCTCCCTCTCCCACGCAGGTTTGGGGACGGCTACACGGTGGTGGTGCGGGTGGGCGGCCCTGGGCCGGCGCCGGTGGAGAGCCTGATGCAGCGCCGCTTCCCCGGCATCGTGCTGAAGGAGCGGCACGGGGGGCTGCTGCAGTACCAGCTGCCCTCCCGCGCCAGCTCCCTGGCCAGCGTCTTCAGCGTCCTGGCAGCCCACCGCGGCCCCTGCCACATCGAGGACTACTCCGTCTCCCAGACCACGCTCGACCAGGTGACGGGGGACACGGGGTACGAGAGCATGGGGACCGGGGTCCTGCCGGCGCTGCCCCTCACCCTGCCCTCCCCACAGGTCTTCGTGCACTTTGCTAGGGAGCAGAGCGACGAGGACCCCGAGGGGGTCGTGGCCCCAGGGCAGGATGCGGCCCCGGCAGCGCCCAGCCCCGAGCGGAGGCTGACATCGTTCCTGGAGGACGACAGCTACCAGGAAAGCGCTGTCTGAGCGGGACCACGGTGCCCCACGGACCCCCTCCCCAGCCATCACTGCAGCACGACCCGGGGGCTCAGGACTTCTGGCCACCCCGGACCCCAGAGCTGCACGGGGGGGGTGGTCTGGCCGCACCCCTCCCGCTGGCACGGGGCCACCATCCCCGCGGGATGGTCCAGGCACTGGGGAGGGTCAGAGAGCCAGGGCAGGGCTGGCCCCAGCTCCCCCTCGGTTGTACCCTCTGGGGGGGCTTTGTTGCACGGTGGGGGGGTCTGCCCTGGGCCCGGGCAGGGCCGGGTGCTGGGGCTGGCCCTGGGACCCCGACTGCTCGCTGCCAGAGCAGAGCCTGCTGTAAAAGAGCAATTAAATAAAGACCCACAGTACTGCCCGGGGGGTGCATCGCCCTCGCACTGCTGCAGCCCCCCCAGGGGCACATGGGGGCACAGGGCGGGGGGCACAGCAGGGTGGGGGGCAGCAGGGTGGCCCTCGCGCCAGAGGGGTGGAGCAGCTGGCATGGCCCCCTGCCCTGCTGCCGCCCTGCAGCCCCTTCCCCGGGTGCCCGAAGGTCAGCCAGGGTCTTCCTCACCCTGGATGGTCCCCAGGCAGGGGCAGAGTTGGGTGGGCAGCAGCCTGGGCAGGGGGCCACCCTCTCTGGGGCTCCTTCCTCGCCACCTTCTCCCCCTCAGGGTGCACCAGCGCAGGGTGGGGGGTCTCACCTCCTCAGCCGGGTGTCCCCTTGGGGTCTGTGCCACACGGGGACCTGAGCAGGGCTGGGCTGAGCCCCCCGCGCCGGGGGGCGCAAGGGTTTTGGGGTTCCCGTCTCCTCCTTCACCCCGGGACCCCTCTCCTCTGGCGGGGAGGATGCGGACTTTCCCCACGGGTCTAGTGGGCTGCGCCGGGGGCTCTGCCTGCCCCCCCGTGCCCGGTACACCCCGCACCTCCCCGGCCCGCGTCTCGGGGGCACCCCCGGCAGGCAGCGGGAGCCAAATAAAGGTCCCCCCCAGCGTGGGGGGGGTTGCGATCGTCCCAAAAATATGGAACGCTTCACGAATTTGCGTGTCATCCTTGCGCAGGGGCCATGCTAATCTTCTCTGTATCGTTCCAATTTTAGTATATGTGCTGCCGAAGCGAGCACGAGTTTTCGTCCGCCCATAGCACTATTTGAACCTCTCCTAATTTGTGATTTCAAGATCATGGCGAGTGCTTCGTTAAGATTCCGCCCCGTTCCTCACGGCATCACACCCCCAAGCGATGCCCGTACACTCTCTGTACTCGATATCTTCCATTTTTTCAGAAATATTGGCTTTTCCGCGGCTGAGCTGCCGTGGGGAGCGGCCGGCTGCTCCCGGTGCATGGCGGGAGGGCTTCTACTTTGCATCGCGGGGCGGGGCGGGGCCGGCGCTTGTCCTCCACCGTCCCAGAGTTCCCCGGCGGTGCTCGCGCAGGCGCATTGGCGCCGTCGTCGGTGCCGGCGGAGGAAGATGGCGGCGGGGCGCTGAGGGGACGGACCGGGCCGCTCCGCACCGCGCCGCGCCGCGCCAGGAGAGCCGAGCCGAGCCGAGCCGAGGTGCCCGCTGCGCTCCGGGCCGGGCCGCCGCGGTGACGGATCCCCCATGGCCGCGGGGCCGGCCCAGGAGCCGCGTCCCCGCTGGGCCTCCTCGGGCCGCGCCGCTCCCGGGCCCCGCCGAGGCAGCGGCCCGCTGAGCGCCGGAGCCTGGCCTGAGCCCCACCAGGCCTGACCCGCCCTCCGCTCGGGAGGCGTCTGCGCGCAGGAACCGGGCCGGGCCCGGGGCGGCGACCCCTGAGGAGAGCGGGACGCGGGCAGCGCCTTCCGTGCCCGCCCGGCGCCCCGCACCGAGCAGCGCCCGGCGCGGGGCTTCTCCCCGGCCCGTCAGAGGCAGCGCTCGACTCTCGCCCCGAGGACCCCTGCGGAGCGGCCGCCTCGCCCCGAGTCCGCTCTGTGGAGGAGGAACGGCTCCTCCGGCCCAGGTCAGCGCCGCCAGCGCCCTTCGGCTCCCGGCCGCAGGCGTCAGGATGTCCGAGAACCAGCCGAACGCCAACAACCACCACCCGGCCAACAACAACGGGGGCGGCGGGGCTGCCGGGGGGAACAACCGGGGCGTCCGCAATCCCAACCTCAACCAGAACCCCTTGATCAATGTGCGCGATCGCCTCTTCCACGCGCTCTTCTTCAAGATGGCAGTGACCTACGCGCGCCTCTTCCCACCCTCCTTCCGCCGCGTCTTTGAGTTCTTCGTCCTCCTTAAGGTGAGGGGCAGCTTTACGGGGGCTTTATGGGGGGGAGTGGACATTCCTCTTGCTAGCCTGCAGTCGGGCGCTAAGGCATATATTTCCTTATAAACACAAAAAAGCTTGGCTCTGCTGGAGGTCAGAGCCTGCGTTTGGGCCACCCATCCAAGCTGTCCACTGAGCTCCCATGGGCCTCTCTTCTGTGAGAAAGATGTGAATAGTTGTAATGGTCTGTGGTGGTCCCCACGCCACCAGAGCTCTGGTACCAGATCTGGAAATAAAAAGGAAATCGCTGAGCCAACTTGCTGGGCAGCCAGGCTGGTGTGGGTCAGGTCCAGGGATGTGGGCGTGAAAGATTTCCTTTTCTGTTTCCAGGCAATCACTCTTTTTGGATACATTGCATACGTGAGATATTTGATTGTTGGAGTTTTGTTGGAATCTTGTCTTTTCTGGAAGCGATTAATGCCCCACCCCATTTTAACCCCATTTCTTTTTAGCAGTCAGCACCCTCAGCTGTGCCTGCACAGTATCACACCTCTGCGTCACAGGGTAAAAACCTGCCTGCTTTCTTGTTGGTGTGGGTGCAGGATTGGAGACCCACAGAGGAGCCTGTCAGTGTCTGTGGGGTGAACTGCCCTTCGAAAACTGCACTGCGGTTTCCAGAGCGCACGCTGACGCTTCTCCCCAGCGCCAGTATGGGAAATTAGAGCAAGGGGAAGGGGGGACACAAGCTTGCCAGGTGACAACAGTGTGCTTCTGCTCCGAGTTTCTAAAATTCAGCTGCTTAAAGCAAGAAAACATTTAGGACAACTTGTCTTATACTGCATGTATACATTTTCTCCCCTCCCGAGAAATGTTCAAGGTTTTAACATCTCTCTCTTTTTTTTTTTTCCCGTTTTATAACTGGATTCAGGCAGACAGGGAGCCTGGAACGGGGATGCTGCTAACGGCGAGGCTGTCAGGCAGAGCGAGTAGTCTGGCTGGCAGCGGTTCTTGCTGCTGCCTGCTTTTGATCAAAGCACTCCCGAGGAAGTAAGAGTATTCGCAGGCCATCTGCAGAGAACAGCCCGCTCCCGCCCGCAGGGTTAGGAGTCAGGCAGACTTCAGCCTGGTCTCGGCTCTGTGCACAGGGTACTGGTAGGAGGTGAAGTCAGAGGCCATGGTCCTGCGCGCTGGGCTCCTGAAACCGCTCGTGGTTCTGCCGGCTTCGTCGTGGCTCCTCCTGCGACGAGGGAGGTGTTTCTGATTTACCTTTCCCAGCGTCTTCCTATGCAGCTCCTCTGCAGATGTGATGTTTACTAGTCTGTTTGTTCATAGCAAATAGGTCAAGAACGAAATGTAGCAAGGACAGCCAGTTTAATTAGGAATGAGCATCTTAATGCGGTCGGAAAGCGAGTGTATGAAACTCAGCTGTACTGCTTAGTGTACCAGCGTTTCTCGGAGCTTTCAGCTGTGAACTTTGGACAGCGCTGGGTAACGTCATGCTAGATTTACTACCTTCACTGTAGGGAATGAGTTTTATTAGTCCACCTTGTTTTGTTGTGACTTTATAGCTGTTCCTTGGATTGAGCCAGGGCAAGGAGCGGTGATGCTCTGCGAGCCCAGCCTCGGCAGGCCAGCTCGACCTCCGCTGTGGCCGAGTCCGTACCTCGCAGCGGCGAGTGGCAGATCTGAATGCGGAGCTGGCAGTTCTGCCGTGGGTTTGTGTTGTCCTACTCTTGTGGTGGGTTGTCTTTTGTTGAGGTTTGCTTTATTCTGCCTTTGTAAAGCTGGGCAGTCTTCTCCGGGCTTCAACAGGAAACACTTTGTGCTGAGGAGGGAACGGTTGAGAGCCACGGATGCGTTTCTGTTTCTTTCAATATGCTTTGGAGCCTCGTCACACTTTGGTGCTGTGTTTGATGGGTTTACCTGCGGTGCAGTCGTTTTGGGGATGGTGTTGGTTTGCAGGACCCTACACGGCGCTGGGGCCGGTGCTTGTGACCTGTGCTTTCAGCAGGACACGTGTGCTGCGCAGGTATCGGTAGCAGCTCTGGTCTTGTGAACAGGAGGAGATTGTTCTTGCTGCTGTTTCTGCTGTGTTCACCAGTTGATACGGTAGCGCTGAAATTGCCTGATTCTGGGCTGTTTTATTGTTGATGCAGAGTCCACCGGGGTGGAAAGCATAAAAGGTCTTGTCCACTTGCAAATCCATTTGTCTAAATTAACCCCATGTCTTTCTGGGCAAAGAAGAGATGTTAAAACTGGGGAGTCGGTAAAGAGGCCCGGGCTGGTTGGGCTGATGGTCTCTGCTTTGTTTCTTGCTGTGTGTAGGCTCTCTTTGTGCTCTTCATCCTGGCTTACATTCACATCGCCTTCTCCCGCTCGCCCATTAACTGCTTGGAGCACGTGCGAGAGAAATGGCCGCGCGATGGCATCTTGCGGGTGGAAATACAGCGCAACTCGAGCCGAGCCCCCATCTTCCTGCAATTCTGTGGTGTCGAGAAGTTCCCAGGAATGGTGGTTGAGTCCACAGCAGAGGAGGAGGAGGAGGAAGAGGAGGAAATGACTGTGGATATGTTTGAAAACAGCTCTATCAAGGTAAAGACATGTTCCTTGTGTACGCAGAGGGAGATGGGAACCTGGGTGTTGCTTTGGGGCGAAATGGTTTGTTAGAATCTTAAGTATGCCACAGCCCCTCTGTGATCCCCCGGTCACCTGGAAACAGAGTGTGTTCCTTGGCTTTTCCTGAATCTCCACGTTAGCCTCTGATGGTTTAAGACAGAAAGCGAAGCCTGAGAAAGTGGCCTCTCGTCCTCCTTTTGGTGGTGGAGGCCTTTGCCGGGGGCACAGAGGGAGCACAGAAGATAGGAACTGATGTGACTGCTAACGTGACTTTCCCTGCCACGATTTTCCAACAGTTTGAGCTGGATATTGAGCCCAAGGTGTTCCTCAAGCCATCCCGGGTGAGCAGCACCGAGGCACTGACCCACAACGAAAGCCAGGAGTTCTCGTTTAGTGAAGCAGCCACTAAAGGTATGCAGCCTCTGAGGGAGACTGTGTCCGAGTTTGAGATGCTAGCCAGAGCAGGTAAAGACAACTTACGCTGCTATCTGTGCTCTCTCCTTCCCCTGCATCTTCCCTGCACGTCTCGTTCCTTCTGGCTTCTCTGGGCACGTGCATAGTAACCTTAAATGTCTTCCCTGATGCATTCACCTGTGGTTAATCTTGTCGATACTAACACTAGATCCACAGCAAGATCTTTCCTTCGGCTGGAGGGAGGCTGGGAGTCAGGCTATAAAAATTTGCGGAAGCCTCTTGGTCCGGCATCATGTTTCTGCAGTAATCGGTGCCAGATATCTCAGATGAATGTGAACCTCCCTCTTCTGAGCAGTTCACTGTCCTCTTGAGATCTGCAGGGATCCCACTGACGGCGCACATTCCTCCTTGTATTAACAGGGTTTGGGCTGTGTTCTGGATCCCTGAGTCAACAGCAGTACTTGGAATAGCTAATTAATCCTGAAAGCCACTGAGCAAGTTTTAGTGGATTGCGAGATACAGCATTGCTGCTGTGCATCGTTCAGGATATCATCCTGCTTTATCCCTCCCCTTGTTCCAGCATGACTTAAGCTGTTAATGTCTTATAAACTCCAGAGGGAGATTTAGTGGCTTTGTATTATTTAAAATGGAATTCCAGTGTTGGAAAACTTCTGTTTCTAGTGGTTAGGGGAGGAAATCTGTTAAAAAATATTGATGTTAAAATAGAAACATGGCAATTGGATTCTTATTTAATTTGCCTTTTTCACCTACACTTTTATCCCTGGAAAGACTGGAATTCTTTGCTCTTCAGAAGTACTGGCTGTTCTAGCTCTGGAGGATTGTGAGGCTGGATGCTGCAATGGCACTGTTCCCGTGGTCTTGCAGTGGTTTTGCTTGGTGCTGATCCAGAACTCATTAGTCCTGAACTTAAGATCATTAAGTCGCATAAGACTAGAGAGCAGTAAATATTTTTGGTGCAATACCGTTGTTAATAGTTGCCTGAGTTCTGTAAGAGAGTCACATTGTACAGTGCCATGTGCGGCTGTGCCGTGATTTGCTGAACGCCTGGTTGGAAATGATCCAGCAACGTGGTGGGAGAGAGAATTGTGCTGCTTCCCAATGTAGTTAAAAAATTCATCTTTTCAAATGGGTCCCAAATCCCCAAGTATCTGTTTTTATTGTTTTTCCAGGTTTCTTGTGCTGTAAGTACACCAAATTTGATGTTTAGACAGAATATTTTACCATGGAAAAATGTTGTGCGATACAAAGGAAGTAATTCTTTTGTTGATATTTAAACACTTTATTTCTATTTAAGCTTAAAACTGTTTTATAATGGAAACAAAAGATGAAACAAACACACCAGTCTGTGTTTGCTGCTCAAGAAGTGGGATCGGAGGTGGGGAAGTAAAGTGGGTATGTCTGTCAGTGACGTGTCGCTGTAAGTCGGAAGAGGCAGGTACATTTTTAAGTTGCTGTATCCTTTTAACTTTTTTGCTCTGTTGTTGTGAGATGCCTGACAGCTGCCTCCCCTCGCCTCTTGCAAGGTATGCTGTGACAGTTTGAAAGATCCGGGATGAAATTGCTTGGCTCCGACTTAAGCAGGAGGTTTTGTCCTTTCAGAGATGATGTAGCAAAAAGCATCTATTCTGAACCTTTCTTTAAAAAAAAAAAAGTAAATAAAAAATCAAGGAAACTTCAGGCACCGAAATGTTTTTGGTCCTGCCTAATTGCACCTGCCCTTAGTTTTGAGATTTGTAATTGCAGCAGTGACCTCTGTCTCCTGAGAAGTGCAGCGCTCTTGCCCTGTGGAGTGTTTACTTGGTGTTCAGCAGGTGTAAAGTGTATTTTCCTGCTGTTTCCTAAACAACGTAGAAAGCAAAAATTGAACAGAGCAAGAACAAGTAGTCTAGGGCTCGCCAGGCAAAGATGTGGGTAGATTCTGGACAACGCTTGACAGAGCTTGGAACCGCTGCCCTGAAGCTTTCCCAGAAGTTTCCCATTAAGGACTAATGTCAAGGGAACAAGCTGCAATTCCAAAGAATTTGTATTGATTTGATTTAAATTGGTTGAAGGAAGCCTGGAGCCTGTGTTTGCAACTGATTCTCTTTTCCAGAACACGATGGGAGGGAGGGAGGGAATCCAGAGGTGCTATTTCTTCTTGGTAATTGTTTGCAAAGCCTGCTGTTGAGTCTCCCTTCCCACCCTCTCTTGCAGTGTGGCCGCAGGAAGAGTACATTGTGGAGTACTCGTTGGAGTATGGGTTTTTGCGCCTGTCCCAGAGCACCCGCCAGCGCCTCAGCATCCCGGTCATGGTGGTGACTTTGGGTGAGTGAGGGAGCCAGCCCGCTCTGGTGCAGGGGTGGATAAGTGCTCTGCAGAGATACCTGCGCGCCGTTTCCTCTTTAGTCTTGTGGAAACTATTTATAACAGTTGATGGCGCTCATTTTCCACGTAGGAGAGCTTCTTCATGAAGTCTTTATTGCTTTAGTACGTCATGTCTTTCCAAGAGGAGTAGTCTGAAATGGTGGAGCCTGTTTCAGTGGGCCCTGATGTTATGTCCAGCACAGTTGTCTCACTGAGGAAGGAAGACCCCCGAGGTACTGAAGATCTAGGCTCGTTGTGGAGCAGCAGCAGCGCAATGTTAGAGCCCAGTGGCGAGAGCAGTTGTGCATGTGTCAGGGATGACGCTGAGCAGATCTGCTTGGCACTGTCTCAACGTACTTCTGTGCCCCTGTTAGCACCAGCAGACTGTTTTCCTGGAACAGCGTTCTCTTCTCCTGACATTTGCTCCGTTAAAACCTGTCCAAGTCGTAAATATGGTCTCAAACTTTCTCATGCCTGTGATCATCATTGATCTGTAACGACCTGTAGTGCAGCAATGAGACTGGAGTTCGTTACTTACTCCTAATCAAACTGAAGTACAGCTGGGCTGGAGTATTAAGCAGTGACCCCGTACAGGTAATAGGCAGTTTCCATGTTAAATGTCTATTTACTGACCTGGGTTTTCCGATTCAGCTAGACAAATTCCTTCGTAAGTATTCTAGTAATTTACTGAAAAATTATTTGTGTTCATGCTTCTTGATTTACTTAGATTTGGGTTACTTTTATAAGCCGATCAGTGTTTGTACAGTAGGACCAGCTTCATGAGACGGAATTGAACAGCCTTCGTTAGTGCCCAGAGCCGCAGGGAGGCATTCGTGTGTCCTCCGCTGCAGGAGGATGGATGGGGATGGGGGGCCCCAGCAGTGTCATGCTGAGGCCAGCTGGTGGCTGAAAAGTCTCAGCCTGGCCCTCTGAGTCTTACCAGACCTTGTTTCCCTGGGCCATTAGTTGGAGTGAGCCTAGGGAGATAGTCTAAGCCTAGAAGGCAAACTCCCTTTATGTCTGTGCCGACAGAGCATGACAGCCCTGATGTAATTCTTAAGGCCTGATTGACAACAGCATTTTGACAGCGTGGCTAGATTTGTCAAGGGTGTGACGTTACCCCTCCCAGTCTTGCCCAATTTAGTTGGGCTGCCAAAGGTCCGAGTGCAGACGCAGGTCTGCTGGCAAACGCGTCCTTCTGAGTGATGAGAAGACTCTGCGTTTGCCTTGCCACCTCTCTGGCTTAAGGTACGAACAATCTGAATGGGTTTTTTTGTCTTCCCTGTAGATCCTACCAGGGATCAGTGCTTTGGGGACAGGTTCAGTCGCCTGTTGCTGGACGAGTTCCTGGGTTATGATGACATCCTGATGTCAAGTGTTAAAGCTTTAGCTGAAAATGAAGAAAACAAAGGTAAGGCTTGGAGGAATCGTTTTCAGCAGCTGTGCAAAGCAGTTGATGTTTTTATGATGGATGCATGAATATCATCTTCTGACTATTGATTAATCTCTGCGCAGGGAACGGTTCCCTGCGTTATGTAGGGATGTTATTGTCAAGGACAAAATGAAACGAGTGGGAGGGGAGAGATGTCTGCAAACGTGATTTCCTACTGCCTTATTGCACTGCGTAACAACAAGGGTGCTGCCGTGAGGAGGTGTTGCCATAGATTTGCTTTAAATCCTGTTTCTTTAGAAGGCACTGGAAGTTTGTTCTTAGTTTGTGGGTTAATCACACTGAGCTTGTTGGGTTTTTTTTCAGGTTTCCTTCGCAATGTAGTGTCTGGGGAGCACTATCGCTTTGTCAGCATGTGGATGGCTAGGACTTCGTATCTGGCAGCCTTTGTCATCATGGTCATATTTGTAAGTCGACAGGAGCAGGCATTGCCTGGACTCTGAGCCCGGTGCTGGTCAGCGTATGTTTGATGTTACAGTACAGGCCTGAGCTCTCCTCTGCTTTTAAAGCTAAGCTGATGGAGTACGAGGTTCTACTTGGTTTTTTTAATTTTCTTTAATGTGGGTTCTTAAAGTCCTAGAAGTGAAACAAACAGAGGAGCTGAAATAAAATGACATAATGTTTTTTTTGTCAAAAGGGATATTCGGGTTCGAGAGTCTCTAAGTGTAGTTAAACACTCAGAGTGCCAAGGCACGGGGTGCAGAAGTTTGTCCTCTGAGACTTTTAAGAACAGGTCTAACTAATTTGCCTGGAGTGATCAAGATAGAACCGAGTCTCCTGTGATTACATGTGAGATGATTACAGATAAGTATTAGACAAGATCCCAAGCGATAACTAAGCCTGTGTTCGTAGTCTTGGGTGTCTGTCTCCCTTTGTGTCTGACTGTCCACTGATGCAGCTCCTTGTACAACGATATTGTGGCCAGTGAGAGAGGAGGAAATGAGTGCTGGGTGACCGTTGGAGAGGCATTGTGAGCTGCGGGGAGGAGCACGTGTGTAGGACGGGAGGAAACCCTAGTTCCAGCTCTGCTGCTGCTGTTTGGTTTGGCCCCCGCTCAAATATTCAGGATCGGTCTCTTTACAATCAAATGGCTTACTGTCTATTTCACTGCAGTAATACAAAGATTAATTGCTGTTTGTGAAGTCCTAATTACTCCTTGGGAAATCGGTCTGCATAGCTCAAACTAGCAAACGTGGGATATGCACAGCACGCTGTGCAACACTGCAAGTCCAGGCTTGCCTGTCCAGGCCTCTGCCGTAGTGTGATTCTGGAGGTGACTCCCTGGACCTGTGCGGCTCTAACGCTGGCTTCTGTTCTCGTATTTCAGACTCTATCTGTTTCGATGCTGTTGCGCTACTCGCACCATCAGATCTTTGTCTTCATCGGTAAGGATTTTCTAAGGGATTGAGGGTGTACTGGACAGCCTGCTCCAGCACAGTGTATCGTGTATATACTCTTGACTGTCGTCATTTAAAAGGGTCGTGCATGTAGCTGCAGAGGGAATGTATCCCTGCTGTACCCCCGTCGCTGCGCTTGCGAGAGTTGTTCTGTCTCTTGGCGAGTAGCAGGGCGGACTTGGGTCCGTGGACTTCCCTGCACGTTGCAGTGCTCTGAATGGGGAGTAACGTGAGGGGGTGGAGGGTTCCGTGGCCCCACATCCGCTTTGTGTTACAGTATGTTTTCCTTCTTGCAGTTGACCTGTTACAGATGCTGGAAATGAACATGACAATTGCATTCCCTGCAGCTCCCCTCCTCACTGTCATTCTGGCTCTAGTAGGTAAGGACATTAGCTCACTTCTCGCGTAGCAAGTCTCTTTGGGATCTGTAGAAAGTATAATTGCCTGTTCTGACCTGGCCACGGCAGGTGGTTAGTGTGTCCGCTCGTCACGAGGTAGAAGGCTCTGGAATTTGATGGCACAGTGAGCTGCATTGTCCTTCTGGGTCCCCTGGAAAAGCAGCTCATTTGGAAAGCACATAAACTGAAGCTTTGTCTGTCACTTTAGTTCATTTCAGATTCACACTTCCTGTGACCACGTTGCACAATTTGAATTTAAAAAACAAGCAACAAAAAAACCCTGAAATCGGCGCTGTCCAGAGCCAGCTGATCCTCTGGCCTGTGTAGTGACTGCAGTCAGCAGTGAAACGTTAGCTGCTGCTTTAAACAGAGCTCATTTATTCTGCGGTGGTCTTTGCTGTACAGTCGTACGGCCCCAGCTCTGGGCACGACAGAGGATGCCTTCACATGCCCCTTTGGGGAGCCCTTTGCCCACCTGGCGTCCGTGCCCTGCAGCGTGCTGATGTCAGACACCCTCTGTCCTGTAGGTATGGAGGCCATTATGTCAGAGTTCTTCAACGACACCACAACTGCGTTTTACATCATCCTTATTGTGTGGCTGGCTGACCAATACGATGCTATCTGTTGCCACACCAATACGAGCAAGAGGCATTGGCTCAGGTAAGAGCTGGCTGGGACCTCATTCCCGTATTGCGCGTTCGCACTGCGCGCCCCGTTCCCTGCTGGGAGGCTGCTTCGGATCCTTTCCAGCCCTCCCAGGCAGGAGGGCTTCCGCTCTTGAGAGCTTCTGCACGTCTCCTTGGGAGCTGCCCTACATGTCACAGCGTCCGAAGTGCAATCACTTCCACTTTGGGCCTCATGCCTGGGTCTCAAGAATCACCTCAATCCTTTGCCTGCCCTTTGGTTTGCCCTGTTGAAGATCTCTTCCTAGCGAGGCAATTCTAATTACCTGTTAATGGGGGTCTGCACCACCCTGTGCAAAGTGCCCCAGCTCAGAACGGAGTTAGGAGTAGAAAGAAACTCGCGTTTGTCCCGTCCGTTGACATATCCTGTTATTTATCACCTTTCTGCCCAGGTTCTTCTATCTGTACCACTTCGCCTTCTATGCTTACCACTATCGATTCAACGGGCAGTACAGCAGCCTGGCTCTCGTCACCTCGTGGCTCTTTATCCAGGTGAGTAGCTGCTGCTTCTGCTGCACGTTCGTGCACCCCGCCGCGCCGAGGCAGTGCCATCCTGTGAGTTCAGTCCTCGTCACTCCACCCGCCTCGGCGGGGTCTGGCTGCCTGCGATTTAAACTGTTACATTGCTGACTGCTCACGCTGCCTGTGCTGTTAAAAAGTGAAGGAAATCAACTGCAGTTGGCTTTTATCAAAGTTCTTGTCAAGCTGAGTTTGAGTAGCAATCTTTATTTACATAAGAGATTGAAATAGTCCCTGGTTTGGAAATGGAACAGCAGAAGGAGGCTATCAAATAGCAGGACTTTTTGGTCACTGGCTCAAATCCAGCTACGTGACTGACAGTAGGCTGATGTCAAGTGAGTTTTGGATGGTGTTAGGGAAGGATTTCTATCCTGTCTTTCTGGAAGAAATCCCACTGAGGATCTCCCGTGCAGAGGCTGAGGAGTTGGTCAGGTCCGTGCAGTGAAGATGCTGGCAAGACCAGCTCCAAATTGATGTCTCCAGTATCCTGGTTCAAGCGAACCTTTTGTGTGTCTCTGGCTGTTGACCTGCCCCCTTTCTCTGCTGCAGGAGGGAGACAGGGAACTGAGGATGGGCCGGAGAAATGCCTTTACCCTTCTTGTTCTCAAGAACAGGGGAAGGGGGGTTGTACTGCATTGCCTGTCTTCAGAGAGAAACTATAAAAGGAGCTTTCATGAATTGTAGTAGAAGGGATAAATCTTTTCAAGATTTCAGATAACCTCTTGGCTATCAGAGCAGCCGAATTCTCCAGTCACTGTCCTTACAGCGAGAGGAAAGCATAGTTTTCTAAGTTACGTCTGGGCTCGCAGCCCAGGCCCAATGAATGAGTCTTTTCCCTTTGCCTTCTCTAGCATTCGATGATTTACTTCTTCCACCACTATGAGCTGCCAGCCATTCTCCAGCAGATCAGGATCCAGGAGATGCTGTTGCAGAACCAGCAGGTGGGCCAGGGGACTCAGACAACACTCCAGGACAACCTCAACAACAACACTACAGCTGCCCCCGTTGACGTGGGGAGCCGCCGGCCCCACCTGGCCGCCGGCCCCTCTGGGGAGAGCAGCAGCCCGGCTGCCCTGACTCCCAGCGAGGCCTCCAGCGTCATCGCCGCTGCCACAGCGGCTTCTGTTGGCAGTGATCTGAACTGGGTAGCTGAGACAGCCGCCATCGTTACAGAAGCCTCGTTTCTCTCCGATCTGAGCACTACCCTCCTGGAGCCAAATGTGGTGCACGAAGCCATGGCCAACGGGAACCCTCAGGATGCTGCCGCTGCCTCCGGTTTGGTTGCCCGCATCAGGGTCAGCAGCGACCACCCGGAGACGGCCATGGGCTCCATCACCATTGAAGTCACTTCAACATCTGTGGTGGCTGCAGCAGATGTTCCCCCCGCCGCAGAGGCGGCACCAGCTGCGCCCCTCGTCCCGCTGCAGGAGGAGGGGGCCTCAGTCCCCAGCCCTTCCCTTCCTGAGCAGACTGAGGCTGTCGAGGGCTCGGACAGCCAAGCAAAACCTAGTGGCAAGAACTGCGTTGCAAACAGCAGCGTGGCAGAGACCCCTCCAGCCTCGGCGGAGGACACTGATGAGGACAGAGGCTTGGGTCCTGCTCCCGGGGACCGGGGAGAGGGCAGCCCTTGCCCAGCACCAGCGGATAGTGCACCTAGCTCCAGACCTTGCTCGGAGCCGGACTTGAGGAGCCTGTCATGAGTCCCTGTTACTGTAATTCTGGACTGCCGGGAAGGCATTTGGATTTCGTTTGTTACTATTTCTCACTTCACCATCATCCTTAACCCATGAATTCCTCTTAGCGGAGGCAGAGCAGCCGGGACAGAGAAAAGGTGCTGCAGTGAGCTCCACGTGTGCGCTTGTGTACGAGAGGCTGATGTGCGTGGGACTGCCGGGAGGGAGGGATGAGGCGTTCGCTCCCACGGCCGGAGAGGCTCGGAGGCCTCGTGCCGCGGCTGCAGGCGAGCAGGCTGCCTGCTCGAGCCCCGCGGTCGGCTCCGTGCCCCAGCTTTTTCTTGCCCCCGGCTGCCCCAGCTTTGCCGCTTGCGGTCACGTTTGCAGTCCAGGTGCTGTTCACAAGTGTGAGCTGATTTGTGACAGACCACGCGTGTGTGTGGCAGCTTTCTGGTTAGAATAGCAGCTGTGTATGAACAGGGAGAGTGTTTTCAGACATCTTTGGGAGAGCCACGGAAGGCAGAGGAGAAACCTGGTAAACTTTCCTTCTCCTTAAGAAAAAGAGGAGCTTAAGACCTTCCCCAAATGCTAGATCTGCTCACGCCAGGGCAAAGCTGGGCAATAACCAAAGCAGAAACTGCAGTTCAGCCCCATTTTTTTCTGTCCTTGAACTTCCCTCGGTCAGTGGGTTTGGGGGGGTAGAAGCTGCCGTGTCCAGGTTAGAGCTTCCATCCCAGGAGAGATGCATTTGGCTGGGCTTGGAAGCAGTGGGGTCAATTCCTGGTCAGCCATGGAGAAATGCTGTCCCTTCTGCTGCTGGGGACCTCTGCGGGGGCTTCGGAATTTGGCCTCTCTTAGGTGTATGTGGCCGGCATGAAGTGGGAGCTCCTGGCAAATGGTCTCAAGTAATATCTGCTGGGAATTGATCTGTAGCAGGGGTGTCTGGAGCGATGTTTGGGACAAGGAGGACAGCAGCTCTGTCTCTGTACAACTCTGCTTTCGGCACCTGCTGCTGTGGGCGATGTAGTTTGCTTTTCAGTGCCTTGTCCCTTCGATGGGACACGTTTGCATTTAAGATCAGCCCCATCCCAGAGGAGAAATCGGCTCTTCACTGGCTGAACTGTTGCATGAGATGGTTTAGCAAAGAACCAGAACACTAAAGCCAAGACATTTCAGCTAATTTTCCCTCATTTCCCTGGCAGCGGAGGTGAAGCTGGCTGTACCCGACCCCTCCGCAGTACAGCTTGGTACCACGGAGCTGAGCTGGGGGACTGGGACAGGCACTGGCTGCCCCTGGGGGAGGGCTGGACCCCCGCGAGGGTATGGCTGGAAGGAGGCTTTACAGTTGTAGGTAGAGCGGAGTGCGTCGTGTCTGTAGGGCTGAGAGGAGAGAAGCTCGGGGAGAAACGTGGTGGAAAAGGGCAGCCGGGAGGTGATGTGTGGGGCACTCTGCTCTTCGGGGAGGGAGCTGGGTCACTGTAGAAGTGTCCCCGAGTTCAGCCTCGTCTCCCCACAGCTGAGCAGCATCTGTGGAGTCCATCCTCTTGTGTGCATTTTGGTGTCTTCCACCAGGAAAGGGTTTCCATGTCAGCGCTGTGGGGGCTCAGAGCCCCCTGCTTCACTTTCTCTGCATTTCCCACCCAGGTGTCCCCCCCCTTTTTTTTTTCTTTTTGTCTCAAGGAGCCCTGGGTGTTGCTCTGGGGAATGGGGAAGCGTGCTCGTGACCAGCATGTCCCATCCTTCTGCAACCAGCCTTCCTGGGAAGGGGCCTCGTTGGCAACTGGCTCCCTGCCTCCAGCGTGGATGTGCCAGAGCACCAGAGAGCAAGGAATAGTCGTAGGCTTTTAAGAGGAGAGGGTGGGTGGGAGGGGAAGGGGGGGAAACAAACCAAATGATTTGATGAATGAAGAGTAGAGTTCATTCTATTTAATTAATGTACAAAATGTGTTTGTATATAATAATAAATATTATATCTAACAGCTGCTGTGGTGCTGCCCTGGTGTCCTGCTAGCGGTTGTGCTGGGTTCCTGCTGGAAGTTGAGGTGTGAGGATCCTGTGGCTTGGGTGCGGACGCAGCAAGGCGAGCACTCAGTACTTCAGATGCCCCTGCCACCGTCCCGGCGTGCCAGCGTCTGTCCCGGTACGGCTCGGAGGGGTGGTGGCAGGGCAGGGAGCGCAAGTCCCCGTCGCGGCTGTGCTCACCGGTGTTTGGCAGCCTCTGTGCGAATGGAAAGGCTGTGGGGAGGGAAGATCTTTTGCTGTGCTCTCGCCCCGGTCTTTTCACAGCCGCCCATGGTCACCCGCGGTTGGACTGTGAGTTGTTTTAATTTCCCCCGCTGGCAGCGACGAGGGGAGCGGCTGCAGGCTTTTCCGCACTCTGCGTGGGCAGGGGAACGGGCCGGCACCGGTGACGTCCATCTCTCACCGTCTGCCCCAGGAAGACGCCGTTTCTGGTTTGCGGCGGCTCTGGAGATCAGCCCGGCTTTGCTGCCCTGGAGCTGGCTCTCCCGGAGGGGAGGTTCGGGTCTTGGCCTGTCCTGCTGCCACATCAGCGCACTGTGAGATGAGGGCTACTCGCCTTCCTCCTCCTCCTCCTAGTCACGGCTGAGCTGGGCCGGGGTGTCCCTGCGGAGGAGGGAGGGGAAGGGTAACCCTCACCCTGAGCCTTGCTGCATTTAGGATGCAGCTGGAAGAGAAAAAAACAGACTTTCTTTTTCTCCATCATCTTTATTTACATGGATTAAAAACGCAGCGTTGCTGAAGGGTCTGCCCGCAGAACTGCTGCAGTTCCTTCTCGTTCTGCAGGGGCCTCTCATCTCATCCTGACCCCCTGCCTTCCCCCAGAATAAACCCCCTCACCTAAGGCTGGTGGCTGCAGTTGAAACCCCCGTCGTCAGCGGGATGGGAGGAGGGAGGTGAGGAAGAGATGAACGCCCCAGAGCCGGGAGGCAGCCCCAGGACATGCCCCCTCTATCCTACCACCCAAAGGGCCTTTTTTCATCTCTTTGCTCCCGCTCCGAGCAACGGGAGCGGGTGGTGGTCTGCCCTGCCCCGCTGGCTGCAGAGAGCCGGACCTGGGGTGTGCTGGGGGGCTGCCTGCCGCCTCCCCGCCCCGGGAGCGGGCCCAGCGCTGCCCCGGCCCCCCCGTCCCGCATCACCTCTCCTCCCAGGGCTCCTCCGCAGCCGGCGGGGCGGGCAGTGCCCGGCCGCTCTTCGCCGTGCCCAGCACGGCCACCAGCTCGCTCTTCCTCACCAGGGCCGCGCGCAGCTGGTCCCGCATCTCCTGGATCTTCTCCTCCAGCTCCTGGAGCTCGCTCTCACCGGCCACCCTGTCTGGGGGCCGCAGTGCCCGCCCGTTCCCGGCGTGTCGCAGGGACCTCTCGCCCTCGGGGGGGGCTTTGTCCAGCTGGAAGCGCACCCGCCGTGCCTCCTTCCGCAGGGTGCTCCAGGGCTGCCCCGCCACCGGCGCCTGCTTCGGCTGGCGGTCGCACCTTTTTGGGGAGGGATAGAAGGGTTGAGCAGGGAGCTGGTGGCTGGGAGGTCCCTCTGTGTCCCCCTGGGACAGTGGGTGCCCACAGGGAGGAGGAGGAAGAGGAGGAGGTGAGCAGCCCTGGCTGTACCTCTGCTCCAAGCTCAGCTGCTGGCTTTTCTGCTCCTCTGTGCCCATGTTCAGAGCCCGGTGGATTTTCTGTGGGGAACCAGGGAAGAGTGAAATGGGGGTAATGGTCCAGGGGTGACGGTCTGGGGCTGGAGGAGGGCAGAGGTTGCGCACGGGAAGAGGGAGCAGCGGCATGAGGGGGGGGTCTTTTGGGTGCTGGGGGAGCCCGTTCCCGCTGGCCCCACCTGGCTCGTGTGCAGCCAGTAGTTGAATTTCTTCTGGCGCTTGATGCGGGGCAGGACGAGGCGGTAGAAGACGTGCTCGCCCAGCGAGGTGAGCAGGGAGCCACTGAGCCCAATGCACAGCAGCACAAAGAGCCCCGAGAAGTGGTAGATGCCCATCTGCAGGGTCTGCGGGGAGTGGGGGGTGTCAGCCGGGCTGGGGGAGGGGGGGGCCAGACCCCCAGAGCCCCCCCAGCCGAGGGCCCGGCCGTCCGCACCTCCGTGACGGCGAAGACGCGCTTGCCGCAGGGCACCATCTTGTACCACTTGTCATGCAGGAGGTCGATGAACCCGGCTGACTTGTAGCGGCTGATGAACTCGGAGATGTTGGAGGTCAGCGGCGAGTTCTGGGGGAGGCCGATGCCGTAGCCTGGCCCCGGTGAGGGGGGGAGAGAGCGGCAGTGCTGGGGTTGGAGGAGGGGGCACGGAGCGGGCACCTTCCCCACCCTGCACAGCCATGACAGGGCATGGCCCCATCCCAGACGCAGCCAGAGCACACACACACGTGTACACACACACATGTGTGTACACACACACACGTGTACACACACGCACGCAACCCCCCCACCGCTGCAGCCCCCCCCCAACCTTCAATGGCGAAGGGTTTGCCCACGGTGAGCAGTTTGCAGTCGGAGTCGATGGAGACCTCGTAGTCCAGCAGAGACTTGTCCATGATGAAGGCGTTGAGCTTGGGCGGCTCCGTCCTGCACCAACGCAGGGGGACCCTCAGGGAGGGGGCTGCTCCCCCCTTCCCTGGGGGCAATGTCTGCCCTAGGAGGGGTAAAAGGAGGGGACCCCCCCCCTCCCCATGCCCTCCCCACCCCTCACTTGAGCATGGTGACGCCGGCGGGGGTGGTGGGGACGTTGTAGCGCCGCATGTGCTCGTGCATCTCCGGGAAGCTCTTCTTGATGTACTCCTCAGCGCTGCTCTCCCACACCGTGCCGAAGCGGAAGCCCTGCGAGGGGTGATGCAGCTGGAAGGAGGCACCAGAGCATCAGTACCCCCCCGGCCAGGCGGGAACAGCCCCCGGCTCCCTGGTTCATGTCCCCGAGCCCTCAGCACGTGCAGCCCCGGGCTGGGGCAGGGGTCTGGGCAGCCCATGGAGATGCAGCAGCTCTTGCAGGGTGTCTGGCAAAGAGTCCCCCGCAGCGTGAACTTCTCCCCCACCCTGCAGCTGAGGCCAGGATTAAACACAGGGTGGGGGGGGAGACCCTCAGAGCCTCGGGAGGGGCTGTGCTGCAGGACCGGGGCTGGGGAGACCTTTCACGCTCATCCCACCAGGGAAGATGCAGCAGACATCCCCACAGACACCCCCACCACCCCCTTCCCTGGACCTCAGCCCCATCTCACCCCATCTGAAGCAGCCCAGACACTCTCTTACCTTTGGGTCGTGGATGCCCGAGAGCTCCTCGAAGGTCTTATCCCCCACCATGACGGCCGCAAGGTTGGCCGTGTAGCTGGAGAGCACCAGGAGGCAGAAGATGGCCCAGAGGTTCATGAGGAAGCGGCCAGTGCAGCACTTGGGCGTCTTGCTGGACACGGTGCGCCCAAAGAGGATGGCATAGCAGAGGTTGAGGGCTGAGGAGTAGGAGAAGATCTTCATGCGGTTGCGGCCGTGGGGAGTCATGCCGTAGGGGCTCTTCCACTCGTACAGGGTGAGGAAGAGTGCCATCATGTGCAGGGCCACGAAGATGCCCACCCACATGGTCCAATGCAAGGGCCACATGAAGGCCCCAATAGGCGACGCTGTGTCCTTGGTCCTCACCAGGATGCCCAGGCTGGTGGAGAAGAAGGGGCTGGTGAAGTCGATGACTTTGCTCCGCGCCGAGTTGATGCTGAAGGAGGTGACGGCCATGTGGGCCGTGCCGCTGAGCAGGTCCCCCACCAGCCCCGTCCAGCGCCCGTTCTTCCAGGCCCCGTATTTCCCATCACCCACGATGTAGAGCTCAAAGTCAAAGGGCACGTCCTCGGCCAGCTTCTCCAGCAGGTCGATGCAGTAACCGTAGCAGCACTTCTTGTACGCCCGTGGCACCGAGCCGTTGTCGGTGCCGAGCTCCTCGAAGAGGGTGTCCAGCACAGCCGAATCGTTGGTGCCGGGGTCCAGGCAGAGCTGCCCAGCCGGGCAGCTCCCATCCTCATCTGCCTCCCTGGTGAAGACGAAGGGGTGCTCCACCAGCGTCACCACCCGCAGCCTCACGCGGGCCCCTCCGGGCCCCTCGCCGGGGCTCTTGCGCTGGCGATGGCTCTGCCACGCGCTCTCCTCCAGCTCCAGCTTGCCGTGCCGCCACGTGCCCACCGTCACCCAGGTGGGCTCCCCCCACGAGTCCCGCCGCAGGCTCCAGACGCGGTACTGCTGCTCCGGGCGCACCAGCGTCGCGTTCTCCATGCGCACGGGCCCCGTCCGGCCGTGGAAGGACGCGTTGGCCAGGAACCTGGCGGGGGGGTAGAAGGTGTCACAGCTTCAACGTCACCAGCTCCAGGGCCACGGCCAGGAGGAGCGAGGGACAGGGCTTGGGGCCGGGAGCAGGAGGTGGCTGACGGACACAGACAAGGACAGGGAGGAGCAGCAGGATCCGGCCCCGCTGCTGCTGCCCTGCAGCTCGCTGTGCTGGCAGGGCCAAGCATTATTAATATTTATAGAGCAACCATGCTCGGGCAGCATTAGGGAGATCTGAAGTGACATGTTCCCCCCCGCCCCCCGTGCAGCCAGCACAAATGGTGTCCCGGAGGGGGGGCAGTGGGGACCGGGGGGAGCAGAGCCCCACCGTGGTGGCTGCACACACTGGGGACTGCGCTGGGCTCCGCACACTGAGCCCTGGGTTCCCCCAGCTCTGCCCTCGCCCCATCCCGGGGCTGGGGCACAGCCCCCTCGTGCACCCCAATATGATGGAGCTGGGGTGGGGGAAAGTGGCACCCACAGCACCTCCCTTACCGGGAGAGGAAGAGCCCCGAGGACTCGCCGTCCGCTCGGCGCCTGTCGTTGCAGTTCACCGTCGTCTGCAGGAGAGCCAGGTCGGGACGGACGCGAGCGGCGCTGGCGATGGCCCGGGACACCAGCTCCACCGCGTCCTGGATGAAGAGCTCCAGCGGCGGCCGGTTGACCTCCCCGTAAGCCAGCAGCCCCAGGGGCAGCCCCTCGGTCTGCAGCTCGCCGGCGCTGAGCGGGGAGCCCAGCATCCAGTGAAACTCCTGCAGCAGCAGCCCCGACTCCTCAGCCACCCGGAAGATGAGCCGAGCGCGCCGCAGGTCGCAGCCGAGCACCAGCACGGGGCTGGAGAGAGCCCTGAAGCGCTCCCCGTGCTGCCGAAGGGTGGCCCCGGGCTCGTCCAGGTAGCCAAGGTCCAGGACGGTGCGGAGGAAGAGCTGGGAGCGGCGGGCCCAGAGGCCGAGGAAGCCGGAGACGTCCCAGGGGTGGCAGAGCACCAGGTTGGTCTCCTGCCAGTCGTTGGCCTGCAGGACGCTCACCAGCACGTCCACCAGCGTCTCCAGCGAGCTCTGCCGCTCCATGTGGAAGTGGAAAGGGCTCTGCCGACACACAGGGGTTGTGGCTGTCCCCCCACCCTGCTCCTGCCCGTGGGAAGAGCCCAGACATGGTCTCTCCTGCCCTGGAACCACCCCGCGCTCCCTGCCCGCTTCCTGCCTGCTCCCTGCCCGCTCCCAGCCCCGTCCCAGCTGGGGGAGATGGTTCCCCCCACCCAGTGCTGGCCATGCACTCACCCACGAAGCCGGAGGGATGCCCAGGGACCAGAGGGGCTGGGCGAGGGGGTTCATGGCCACCCGAGCAGCGGGTTGCGCATCCCCCTGCCCACATGCACGAGGGTCTCACGCTCCCAGCCAGGCGCTGCCGCAGCTCCCCGCAGCCGGCGCGCTCCAAGGACACGCCGCTCGCCAGGCAGCAGACGAGCACACGGGGAGGGTGGCACATGTTTGCCGCCTGCCCGGGCGTCCCCGGGGAGAAGCTGGCGGGACAGGGGCTGGCATGGTCCTGCCACGTGCCAGGAGAGGAGTCACCTCTGCCCGGGCGCAGCCCGGGGTCAGCGCGCACGCGGAGGGGCCCAAATGCGGTACGGCCCCGTGCGGAGGTGGTGTGTCCCCAGAAGGTACCCAGGGAAGGTACCCAGGGAAGGCAGAGGGACAAATCCAGCCCCAAGGACACAGGGCTGGGACAGGTCTCGGCTTGGCAGGGTTTGGGCTGCGAAACGTGGCACCGGCGCATACGGACATCGCTCCTGGGACAGCAGGGCTGAACGGGGCGGCACAGGGGACTGCGGGGATCCAGCGCCAGGGCACATCCCTGGAGCCCTTCTGGGGCCAGACCGGGGTTGGGACTGGGGCTGGGGGGGCACGGGGCTGCCGGTGGAACCAGGGAAGTTGCCTTGGAAGTGGGAGCTGGGATGGGGCTGGGATAGAGCTGGGCAGGGGGCCAGCAGAGAGACGAGATGGGGTGAGATGGGGGCTGGGATGGAGGCTGGGATAGAGCCAGGATGGGGCTGGAATGAGGGCCAGGAGGGGGCTGGGATAGAGCTGTGATGGGGGCCAGGATAGAGCCAGGATGAGGCCAGGATGGGGCCCGGGATGAGGCTGGGATAGACCCAGGATGAGGATCAGGATAGAGCCGGGACGGGGATGGGATGGAGCCAGGAGGGAGTGGGGATGCAGTGAGGGTGAGAGGCCGGGATAGAGCCGGGATTGGAGTCAGAATGGGGATCGGGATAGGAGCCGGGACTGAGCCGGGAGGGGAGCCGGGAGGGGGACCCCTGGATTAGAGCCGAGATGGAGCCGGGATGAGGATCGGGAGGGGAGCAGGGATGGAGCCGGGACGGGAGCAAGGACGGAGCCGGCACGGCAAGCAAGGACGGGAGCAGGGACGGAGAGCTGCGTCCCCCCCGGCGGCCCCGGTGGCCGCAGCCGCGTCCGAGCGTCCCGGCGGCGAGGTGCGCCCGGCCGGTGCGGCTACGGGTGCGGGTCTTACCTGCGCTCGGAAGGGCAGGGGCCCGCGGGCGTCCAGGAGGCTGACGAAGGGGATCTGGAGGGCGGCGGCGAGAAAGTCGAGCTGGAGCAGCTCCCGGCGGGAGCGGGGCAGCGCCAGGACGGCGGCCACGCCGCGCACCACCAGCGCCCCGCAGAGCCACCGCGCCAGCGAGCCCGGGTCCCGCGCCGCCGGGGCGCCCGCCACCACCTCCAGGCTGAGGTTGTAGGGCAGCGCCGCCCCCCCGGGGCCGGGCCCCCCCCCGGGGCTGCCCCCGGGGCCGGTACCGGCGGCTCTGGCCAGCGCGGCGCGGAGCCGGGCGCGGGCGGGGGCGGCGGGCGGCAGCAGCGCCCCGAGGCGCACGGCGGGGCCGGCGCGGGCCAGGACGCGGCAGGGCTGCGGGTGCCCCCCCACCGCGCCCAGCGCCGCCGCCAGCAGCCAGAGCGCCCGCAGCCCCGCCATGGGCCCCGCACCGGCCCCGCGCCGGTCCCACACCGGCCCCGCCGCTCTGCGCCCCGCCGGGGCGGGCCGGGGGCGGGGGCGGCTCCGGGCGGGTCTCCGGGTGCCGACCCCGCCCGGCTCCGCAGCCCGCCTGGGCGGGCAGGGGCGGGAGGGGCGGGCAGGGTCCCGCCGGCCTCCCCGCGGGCAGCGCCCGTCGCGGCGCCGTCAACCCTGGCCGCTGGTCCCGGCCAGCGGCGCCCGCCCCGGCCCCGGTCCCGAGCCGAGCGGAAGGGTCCGGGCGGCCCCCACAGCCCCCGGTGGGTCCCGCCGGGCGCGGCCCACGCAGCGCCAGGCACGCCCGCAGCTCCCCCCGCCCGCGCACGCCGGCCTGGCACTCGCCCACGCCCACGCGCGGCGCGGGTCTCCCCCTCCCCGCACCCCGCAGCAGAGCGGGGCCCCCACCCGCCCGTGCGAGGGCTGCGACCGTGGGGTCCCCCGGGAGGGAGCACGAGGTGCCCCGGCACAGGAACCCCCGCGGTTCCCAGGGGGGTCCCGGCTGCCTTTGGACCACCGGGACCTTCCTCCGCCTCCTCCTCCTCCTCCTCCTCCTCCTCTTCCTCCGGCCGGGCGCTCACGGACGGCGTTGCCAGCGCTCCCCGCCACCGCCCGGGCTGGGAAAAGCCCCTCAGGGCGGTTGCTCAGCCGGGCTCGGAGCCGTAAACTGCCCCCCACCCCCGGCAAAGGCCACGAGCGGATCCCTCCATCCCTCCGCAGAGACGCAGCCTCAAAATCGGGGGGTCCCGGAGCCGCAGGGCCCGTCCCGTTGCGTGGGGAAGGGGCGATCGGCCTCGTGCTCCTGCAGCGCAGCCGGACACGCAGCAGCTTTGCAGCCTTCCTCCGCAGGGGAGGAAAGCAGCATCACCCTCCTCGTCTACACCAGGGAAACTGAGGCACGGCGTGGCACAGGGGCTCCTCGCTACCAGCAGCACAACCATCGGCTGCCAGGGAGTCAGAACTAAATTAATAAGAGAAAGAAAGCGAGCAATGGAGCCAAATACCAGCTGGCAAAAAATATTGATCACCAGGCAAATTTAATGAGTCACAGCTAATGAATTCCCCTTGCGGAAATGGGCCTGGAGGGGGGAGGCCGTCAGAGCAAATCCTGCCAGGGCTGGATTTGTCAGGGGGTGCTGGTCCCCCCCCCCGGAGCAGGGTCCCGACCCTGGGCAGCTCCTTCCCCGGGGCATAAACATGGAGCAGCATCCACTGCCCCATGCAGGAGCTGGGGCGGGAGGGGGACCAAGAGGTTCTTGGCATGAAATAGCCCCCCCAAACCCCAGCCTCTCCCCGGGTGCAGCACAGGAGGGGGCTCACAGGGAACCCCATCCTCCCTGCCCAAGCACAACAGCCCAACACGAACCCCACTGGTGGGGACTGGGAAAGAGTGTGGGATGACTGGGAGGGAGGGCTCGGGCCTGGGCTTGGCAGGGCGCAGGTTGCCGCCCGCCCCGGGGGGGCCTCGGGGCTCTCCCTGCGGCAGGGACACGCTCCCCCCGCAGCCCCCGCCGCCAGCAGCCCCTGCCTCGGGCTGACGCTCCCCAGAGCCGATTAACGTTGATCCAAACTGTCAGGAGGAAGGTGGGGAGCAAAAGAAGAAAACGCCGCTTATTAAGCTAAAAGCATTATCTAAGCAAGCTGGCAGGAGCGCGGTCTGCACGGCCGGCTGCGTTATTAAAGTGCACTTTAAATCAACTGCGCTTACTTCTGGTGTATTAAACAGGCCGGTGTGGTGGGTGCGCACGGGGGATGGCCACGGTCCCCACGATCCAGGGGACCCCCCTTCCAGCCCCGTGGGTGGGAGGCAAAGCCTCGTGGGGACAGGGAGGGACCGCGGGGCAAAGACGAGGGAGCAGCGCAGCTTCCCTCGGACACGAAATCGCTTCCCCGCTCCCTGCTGACAGCCCCGGCGGGGACGTGCTGGTGGGTTATTGAGACCTGTGGCCACCAGCGGGGTGTTAAAGAAAAGCTCAGGCACCTTTCACTATAAAAAACAAATCTTTTATGTAAAAAATAAACCTAAACAAAACCCACAACCCCCGCTGCCATGCTCGTGACAATACAAAAGGCCGATTCCCCAGAACACCGTGAAAACAAAGTAGCTGGATCCAAATATATATAAATCGTCAACTTACGAGATTGGAAATAGCACCTTGCTGGCCCCCCCGCCCCTCCCTGAAGGAGTCAGCCCCGCACCCCAAAACCACCACCCACGCTCTGAGCCCAGGGACGCCCCCCCACAGCCCCCTGCCTTCCTGCCCAGGAGGATGGACGGGGCGGTGCGAGAGTCCCGTCTTCAGGCTCTGCACCCCGGGGACCCCCTGCCTGTCCCCACGCAGCCCCCACTGTCACGAGAACAGAACAAGCCCACAGCAGGATCCCGGCTGTGAGGGCTCCGGCGATACTGAGCAGCGTTTTCCAGGGCGGGATGGGCGGAAGGGGTCTCTAAAATCCAATCTCAAACCGGTATTAAGAGAAAAACACTTTTCTGTCTGCACTGCAGGGTCAAGTAACGAAAAGAAACAAAAAAAGGGCCAGGGGAAGAGACAGGGAAAGAGCAGGAGCTGCATCCTGAACCCCTCCCTTGGAGCTGGCGACACTCCTCCTGCAGCCGGCCGCTCCGAGTCTGCCCCCGCCGGCACCGAGCAGCGAATCGGGGTGAAAACGGTCCCTGTGTTGTCCCGCACGCAGCAGCCCTGCAGCCCCCGCGCTCGTCTCAGTCCCGTGTCATCGAACGGACGCCAGACCGAGCAGGCAAATGCTCCGGCGTCTGCCAGGTGCTGGCGGGGACGCGAGCCAGGCGTGCCTGCACGTCTGCGTGTGCAGGTGCCCGAGGACGGGCTGGTTCTTCCCCAGGAGCTGGGCAGGGAGAGGCAGAGGGGTGTGAGGGCAGGGGGTGCCTCTTCATTTGGCTGGTTTGGTGATGATGCGAGCGGAGAAGTCAAAGAGGTTCTTGTTGATTTTCCGGAGGGTGCTCACCTCCTCTTCCAGCTCGCTCACCTGGATCGTCAGATGCTCCTGGTCTCCCACCAGGTTCTGCGACAGAAAAACGCGACAGAAAAGCTTCAGGTACCCGGGTCTCACCTCTGGGAAGTGGAGGCGAGGGCTCCCCCGGACAGCAGCAAATCCCCAACTCTTTTGTCCTCTCCCTCCTCCATCTCCTACTCAAACTGCAGCCCCTCCTGCCTACGTCATCAGCAAATTCCAGGGCTCGTTCCTCCCCCCAGCTTTGCACAGTGCCCTAAGGACCGCTTCAGCCGAAGAGAGGACCCCCCCAAGGGATCTGTACCAGGTGGACGCGATTCCCCCGCCTCGGAGCAGCTCTCACCTTTTCCCTTGTTGAGTACATCTGCGAGTACATCTTCTCAGCCTTCTCCAGGTAGCTCTCCCCAGATTCCTGCGGGGACCAGAGAGGAGACGTTGATACAGAAGACCCCAGCCCTCTCCCAGAACCCCCGGGCAGGGTTCCCTGCTGGAGTAGGCAAAGAAACCCCCCCGGCCCCCAGCCCTGCAGCTCAAAGCAGCGACCAAGCAGAGACTCCAGCGGGGTTCGGCCAACGCTGCGGCACTGGCAGAGCCTGGCTGGAGCTGCAGCCCCTTTCAAAAATGGAAGGTCTGTGCCCAGGGCTGGGCAGGGACAGGGGGCCCAAAACGGTCCCCTCGAGTGTGCCTTGTGCAGGGGTCTGCCACGCTCCTCTCCCGGCACGGACAGAACCCTTTGCCCGGGCAGGGGGAAGCGCTGGGCTCGCCACGCCGCAGGCTGCTCTCCCTGGCATCGTGCTGCGAGCGGAGGAGCCCGACTGACCGCAGGACCGACATTTCCAAAGCAGCACCTGAGCTGGCCCTGCACCGCCGGCGTGCCATCCTCTCCGCCGAGCAGCGGGCAAACAGCCCCTCCTGGACCAGCCAACAGCGCATCCATCAGCCGTGGCAGGGCTGTGGCTCGCCCGGGGACAGACGCGGACAGAGAGAAGCTCTGGGACTGCCGGCAGAGAGGCCAGGGGACAGACGGACCGGCACGGCACGCAGGGAGCCTGTGATCATGGATGGTGCAGGATACCCCCCTGCCTGGGGACGGTCACGCTGGGGTGACTTCAAAGGGACACCCTGCGCCCCAGCTAGGACCCGGCTCCATTGGAGACCTCGGTCTGGGGGCTCCTCTCCCCCAGCCGAGAGCAGCCCAGACGCAGCTGAGAGCAAGGGAAGAGCCTGCCTGCTCCCTGCCTGCAAGGCTCCCACCACGAATCAGTTAATGGGGCAATTCCACTGCTTTAAAAAACGGCACTTGGGGAAGTTTAGTAGCATGGGGGAAGATCAGAACAGGCCGTGGAGCTGCTCCCCATCAGCAGCGGATCAGCACCGACCAGCCACTGCCGCTGCTTTGGCTGGAGGAGAAATTTTGCACCCTCCGGGCACAGACCCCCCCGCCCGACCTCCGTCTCCCCCTCCCCAGCAGCTTGCTCGTCCCCGGTACCTGCTGGTGGAGCCCGAGGCGCAGCGTCACTCCCTCGCTCCCCTGCTCGTCGTTACTCTCGGTGCCGTGGAGGTGTTTGCTGAATTTGGGGAGAGGCACGCTGGGTTTCCCGTCCGGGTTGAACATGTTGGCTGGGGCCAGCACTATGAAGGCGTTTGTAACCGGACCTGGGACGGGACAAGAGGAGGGGACGGGTCAGACTTCCCCCCTCCGGCGGGGTTGCCTCTTGCCTAGCGTCCGAGAACAGAGTACAACCCGTGGCGCAGGCAGCTGCCAGACCTCCTGCCTTCCTCCCCAGCACCTGGGAAGAGGAAGAGCCCCTCTCCCCGTCCTTGGCGGTGGGGAGTGGGGACGCGGCTCCGCAGCCTGGGCCCGGTGGGGAGGAGCGGGGCGGCCCGGCCGTCCTCCGCAGAGCCAGCCATCCATCAGCGGCTGCCGCTCTCGCAGCTGTCTCCTGCAATGATCTATCACACACTCTCGTTTGCCAGAGCTAATGAGTGCTTTAATTACTGCATTTACCCACACAGGCTGCTGCTTTTTGTCAGCAGCCCCCGCCACCCCCCCTTCCAAACTCGTGCTCGCTGGTGAACTCCCACCGCTGCCCCCCACGCCCCAAACCTCTCCCCGACAGACACAGCGACCCCCCAGCCCCCCGAAGCCCCCCACGCTGCCTGCAGCATGCCTCCAGCGGGCTTGTGCGCGAGCAGAGCAGTTCAGTCACCGCTAATAAATCCCCAACCATACATCTTCCCCCGGCCAAACTCGACAGCGCAAAAGAGAAAGGTTAAAAGGATCCAGATGCACCTGAGCGGAGGCAGGCTGCCGCAGCGCCCGCCCAGCGTCCCCGCCAAAGGCAGCAGGGAAAAGTGCAGGAGGGGGCTGCGAAGGAGGGAGCCCGGGGGGGCCCCGCAGGGGCTCAGAGCCGCCCGAGGCTTTCAGTCTCTGCAGAGGAGATGGACAAAAGCACCTCTGATGCGGACGAGGGCTCTCTTGCCATCATCTCCCCCTCCAGCTAGACCAGAGCCTGCTCCAAAGCCTGACGCTCCCGGGATCCAAGGCTGGATCCCACTGGCAAAGCAAAGGCTCCACTGAATACTCGGTCCAGAAGCTGCTTGCCAGCAGTCCCAGGCTGGCCCCGAAGCTGCTCTTTGCCAACACTTTGCTGTAACAAACCATTTGTTTTATTCTTGCTCCCTCCCTAAACTCAAGACGTTTGATGCTTCTTATGAAAATATCCATTAGTGAGATTACCGCTGCTGGTTCACTGGCAATTCGAGGAGCAGTTTGAAAGGAAGGGACAAAAAAAAAATGGAGTGGAGAAAAGCTCATGAATTAGCCCACAGATCCCCAAATCTGGTCACCATCCAGGCGCAGACCCCCCAGCCACCTTTGGGCCCCAGTGCAGGTGCAAGTCCCATCCAACCCCCACTTGTCACGATGGCTCGGGCACCGAGTGGTGGGTGACACCCTGCCAGTGGCGGCAGAGGGACTGGACTCAACGGGGGGAGAATAAATAATCCGGCTCCCAACACCGGCAGTTGCCGGCAGGATGGATCGGCTGGGACATCCCCAGGGTGGCCTTGCACGAACGAGCCCTCGGGGACGGTCTGTGCCACACGGTGTTTGCAGAGAAAAGGACGGAGCTTGTGTGACCGGACAGGAACCGAGGCCCGGAGGGATTTTAGGGCAGTGCTGGCAAAAGAACCGGGGAGCGCTGGCCTCCCCATCCCAGAGGTCCCCTGCTTCCCCTCGGAGCGGTGCCAGCCTCGCTGGGTGACCGGGAACGGCCCTGCTTTGCCTGGCACAGTCACAGCTCATTACCCGAGAGCAGCAGCCCAATTTCTCAAAGTCCATCTGCTTGCCCATGCTCTACCTCCCCGCCTGCCCGCCCCCGTCAAGGACAAGCAAACCTTGCTGGAAAAGCCCCCCGCATCTGTCCTGCTCCGCACAGCCACGCTCCTCTCGAGCCCTGAGCCATGCTCCAACCTCTCCGATCTATTTGCAGCACCCTCATCTGGGGAGGGCAGCGGTTCCTGCCTTGCCCCCAGCTGCCCGCTCTGCCCTGCGAGCAGAGGGACCTTGCCCTCCCAAGCACACCAGGCTGGAGGTTTTCAGCTGCAGCAGAAAAACCCACGTCATCCCTGCCTTGGGAAGGGAAAGTCTCAGGGAACCTGCTGGAAGGGCGAGCAGGGCAGCAGCAGGGAACAGATCTTGCCGGGAGGCTCACGTCACCGCTCCGAAAGGCCAAGGGGAGATGGTGACCCGCTGGAAACCAGCGCTGCAGGGAATGCGCTGCCCCACTAAGACGGGGTGGCACGGCTGCTGAAGAGAGGCAGCGCTGCGATAGAAGAGCCGCAGAGCCCCCGACGCAGGGGGGGACCCTCCGCCTACAGTACAGCTCTCTGGTGGTGGGCTCTCCTGGATGGCAGCTCCTGATCCACAACACAGCTCCCACCCCGCTCCTGGGCAGGGTGGTACTGGTGCCAGGGCTGCCCCGGGGAAGCCAAATCCCTGCTGGCAGGAAGAAGCGAGCCAGCGGAGGCTGCAGAAAGCACCCACACCTCATGGTCCCAGCACCCAGCGGCACGGTCAGCCTGGTCCTGCCCCTCACGGGAAGAGCTCGCGTCCATCCGCACTGCCCTGCAGCCTCAAGGAGTGTTTTGATGCCTGGCTCGCAGTGAAAGCTTGCCCCCCCCTCCTCTGATGACTCACACAGCTCAGATTTTGCCTGCTTTCACCCCTCTAGGGCTAGCGGAGCAAGGCTGGATGGGCGCTGCAGTAGGTCCCCATTAGAAACGGTCCTCGGCAGCGAAAGGCAAAAAAGAAAGGGTCTGCAGGCAGCCTGGCTTTCAGCGACTGCCCTGGGGCACCAGGTTGCCCACCTCTGTCCAGGGGCAGCATCGCAGGGGAACAGGGTCTGACTTCCACCACCGTTGCCTTCTGGGTGGGTTTTAGGCAGTGCCCAGCGAGGCCAGCCCCACCAGCGAGAGCGGTGTTAAGAGACCAGAGACCACCACAATGATAGAAGAAATCCGCTGTTAACAACAGCTCAAATGCAACAGGGCTAAATCATCCGCTGCTCTGAGGCACCTAATTGCTGATCTGAGCCTGTAAAGGTTTGTTTGCATGGTTTATCGGAGCCATTAGACTGAAATCCCAGACGACTGCTTATATCAGATTCACTTCAGGCCTAATGAGCTCATGGGTGCTCGTTGCTGGGGTCACAGAGACAGTCTCTTCTCCAGACACATCCTCCCACAGCCTCCCCGGGCATTAGGGTGCGTGTGGGGCAATCGCTCCCTTTGGAAAACAAGAAGGAAGATCCTGGATGTCCTCAGCGGCAGGGTGAAATCTATGACTCACTCCCTGACAGTGCACAGGGGGGGTGTTAACAGACACGGGCAAGGTCAAAACATTACTCCAGACAGCTAAGGCGTCCCTCTAATGCCTCTACCCTTCCTGGAGGTGTGAAGCAAGTAGCAGAGAAATGCCTGAAGTGCCCAGGGCAGCATCAGAGCAGCAGAAGTGAGACAGCAGTGGCCTTTGGCAGTTGAGGAGGAAAGGATCCCGGAGATAAGGGCATGCCTACCTTTGTGATTCATCGTCTTCAGGCACTGCTTGCTCTGGATGTCCCACAGCCGGACTGTTTCGTCATGTGAGCCGGAAAGCAGCAGGCTGCCATCCGTGGAGACCGACAGACACGTCACCTGGTTTCTGGAATGGGGAAAAGGAAGTTTAAACTCAGGATGACCCGAGGACTGCCAGAAACCGGTGAGGTGGGCAGACGGGGGCGATGAAGTGTTTGGTAGGTATGTCTGGTCCCTCACCTGTGCCCTTTGAAGACCTTCCCGTTCTCCCGCTCTGTCTGGAAGGTCCGGTCTCTCTGGACCGGCTGCAAAAATGAAGGAAGGAAGGGAGAAAGCAGTTTAAGTTCAGGAAGACTGAAGCCAGCAGGTTCATCACCGTGTCTGGAGGGGGCAGAGGAGATACAGGGGAACCCAGGCCCTCCCACGCCCTGGCAGGTCACACCAGTCACGTAGGCGGGGAGGTGACAGTAGCTGAGGGTGCCACGTCAAGGCTGGGCTGCACGACAGCAGCACTGAGCAGATCCGCAGCCCCACGCACTCACCCAGGCACAGAGGTCAACCTGGAAGATGGATCCGTCCATGCCGCCGCAGAACATGTGATACTCGGAGAGGTCAAGAGTCACAGCCATGATCCCCACATCGAAGAGGACAGACAGCAAGAGCTCCCCAGATGAGATTTCCCAGAGCTGGAGTGAGAGGGTACAGGAGAATTAGGGGCTTAAATGTTCAGGGCAGGATTGGAGGAACACGCTGCCGCTTATCAGCGCCTGCCCAGCGGCAAGCTGGCAGCATGCACTGGCATCCCCTCCTTGCTGCGGATGGGGAAACTCAGTCCAAGGCATAAGACTGGGAAGATCCAGGATCAGCCTCTTCATCACCATGAGACGAGTTTCCCAGGCAGCTCCGAAACAGCCCTTAACCCCCTCGCGTGCCCGTCCTGCCCCCCTGGGCAGACCCCTCTCGGCAAGGCAGGAGGAGCAGGCTGCGGGCTCCGGGTTCCAGCCTGCTCCGGTCCTGCCCCTCGAGACTAAAGGACGTCAGCGAGGGGAATCAGAGGCGCTGACCCCAACATTCCCCAGCAGAAGAGGGGCTGTAAAGCACGCGGAGGCCCAGCCCGAGGGCAGGTGCAGAGAAACTGCTGGTGTTTGGAGAGGCAAAGCCCACTAGGTCTGGCAGCTCTGAGTCATCACAGAGACAGCCAAGAAATTCAGCTACTGCAACCCTCACCGACAGCTTTGCTGCAGCCCAGCAGAAACTCTGCTTTAACCCCCTGGTGCCTGCGCACCTCTGGGACTCTTGTTCAGTGGGACGGAGCCGAGCCTTACCTTCGCTGTCTGGTCAAGGGAGGCTGTGGCAGCTCGTGCCAAGGGCCCTCCAAAGCCACAGCACAAGTCCGTGATGGGGAGGCTGTGTCGGGACCACACGTGGCGAGGGTCGGGGATCTGGGAGGGCTCTGCCTGCAGCACGCTGTAGGGGAGAACAGAGAGACGGGTTGGCACGGCTGGTCAGCGAGAGCAACGCTGGGGATGCCAGAGCAAAGCGGCTGCGAGGGGAGCTGGCCAAGGCTCTGCTTCCTCCGCGATGGCTCTCCCGCAAGGACCAAGCAGGACACAGAAGCTGTCAGCAGCCACAGCACAGGCGATACCGAGGTCAAGGGCCATCCCAGAGGACACAGAGACCTCAGCTGCCATTAGCAGGGAAAGGGCACAATCCACTCTGTGTCAAGCAGGGAAAAGAAGTCAGAGCCATATGCCACAGCTTGGGAAACTCAGATGAGACACTAGGAAAAAACCTCTCTGGCAGCGAGGATAACAACAGTGGAACAGCCGCCTAAGGAGGGCACAGGCTTTACGAGCAGCTTAGACACACGGGCTTAGGCAGAGCTGATTCCGCCTCCGGGAAGCGGTGGCTGATCTCTTGTTCTAATATTCCTCGCCCAGATGCTCCCTGTGCCCCGTACGAATGGGCTGAGACCTCCCCGCGGGCCACCGTTACCTGTAAAGGTTCCACACCAGGGCCAGACAGTCCTTTGCCCCTGAGAGAAAGTGGCTGCTGTCGTCAGTAAAGCAGAGGCATGTGAGGTCCTGGTAGTGTCGGTTCAGGATGGCTAGGAGGTTCCCGTTGGAGACCTAGAGCAAGGGAAAGGGCAGGAGAATATTAAGAAAGGAGCACTGAGATGCCCCAGAATAACGTAGCGCCCTGCCCTCAACGGTTGTGGGTGCAACAGCACCTGCAGCTCCATCCCCAGCTGGGTGCTGCTGTGCCAGGCGCGAGCAGAGCGGAGAGACCCCGCGCCGTGGAGCTGCAAGCGGAGGCGGCAAGCGGAGTGAAAAGGGAAGGTCGAGCCCATTGGCACCTCACTGATGGCAACCGACACAGTCAAGGTGCAACCGGTACAATCACATACGCTTATGACTGAAGGTAAATACAGCAGAAGACAGTTTGAAGAGGTCCTGCCCACGTTAACTCTGGAACCTAGTGATGCCAGTGCCGTTTCTCTAGTCAAGGCACAAGGGTGCAGTAAACATTTCCTGTTTACTGTTAGTATTACTGTGATGGCCACTTCCAACCTCCCACATCTAACAAGACGGCTGCGGGGGTTACGAAAGCAGGAGGCTGTGTGCCACCCCAGGGGTTGTTGCATTCCAGCACGGCTGCACCGTCTCGGGCCAACGGAGGCGTTAGGGTGGGCAAGGAGTCCCCTAAACCCGGAGCTTTTCTTGTTGTAAGGCAACACTGCAGATAGGGAGGGAACTAGGGAGGCAGCGAGGGAACCCTGTATAAAGGAACAGAATCGACTCCCTCTCGTTGTCTGAATTACACCTAAAAATAAAACCAAATTGCAATTCAATGGAGAACAAGTGGTTTCACAGAGAAGGCACAAAACTAGGGCTCTTGGGCCCATTTCCAGCTCTACGATGGTTTCCACGCAGCCTCTCCAAGGTGCCTGTTCCCTCTGCCAGGAGGACAGTGCCGTCACCCACTCCAGGCAGACGCTCGGAAGCGTTTGCAAGGCAAGGCTAGCTGGGGGCAGACGGAAAGGGCCACGTTCTGCAGATGAAGCAGAGCAGAGACCAGCTCGGAGCATCACGAGCGAGTAACTCCCACGTGCTGCAGTCTCAGCCCAGCATTCCTTGTGAGGGCTTTTTTTCCAACATTGCCACAAGCACATTTTTAAAAGAAGAATCTGATAAATTAAGATATTGCTGCCCACGTAACAAGGCTCAGAAACAGCCCCCAGGACTGAGAGTTTTCCTGGTTAGACATCTCGGTGTTTAATCCCAGGGCTCAGAACAAGCTTGTTCTTTTATTTGCTTGGTGAAGTGCTTAAAACGTAGCGTAATCCCCACGTAACACAGCACTAATTAAAAATAGAAGGATGATGACCAGAGCACAGCAGTCTCTGCAGACATCCAGATCACACAAGTCACATACAAATATTAGGCTGAAACGTGGAAGAAGCGCGAAAGGAAAACGCGGTCCTGTGTTTCTGCTTTGAGGGAGCAACATCTGATCCCTGCGGCACCTGTAGCAGCTTGGAAAGAGAAGGAAAGAACAGACCTAAGCCTCATCCAGCAACTCCCACCACAATTCCCTTTCCTCCCTGCTTTGACGAGCTGCCCCGTGGTCTGCACGCCCACGGAGCCCCAGTCCCTCGGGGCAACAGGGAGCCCAGACCGCACCAGCGACACCGTAACGTACGTGACCCAGCCAAGCCTTCGCCCCGCTGTGGAGCCCAGATAATGTGGATTTAATGACACCTGACGGGACAAAGGCACTCGTTAACTGTACAGGATGGGAATCTCTACATCCCCATTCCCCGGGCCGGCTGGCAGCCCCCCTTACCTCCCACAGGTAGATGCTCTCAGCAACCCCAGCCAAGATGTAGAGCCCGTTGGGAGAAGCCGTCAGGCAGGTCACCGGCCCAGGGCAAATGATCTTCTGCTGGAGCTGGTCCTGGGGACACAAAGAACACAGAGACCCTTCAGTAGGGGCTGGAGTACGGGAGGGAGAGAGAAAAAAGACCCTGGATCAGTTGAGACCGGCCCGTGGGAGAAGGGGCAGCTCAGGCAGCGTCCGACGCGCTGCGGCCGCCTGCGTTTGAGCCACGACCTCAACCCACATCAGCAGTGCCGCGGTTCGGAGAGTCAATGCTGAAGAGGAAGATGATGGAGGAGCACAGTCCATATGTGCAAATCACATCGAATTGCTCTGCATTTTGCTGGTTTTGTTGCAGTTGCTTCGTGTTTAGCCCTGCAGGGAAAAGGTAAATTCCTCTCCCACCCTCCTCTACCCCCAGAGCTCCAGCCACACGCAGCAGGAGAGGTACCGAAAGGCAAAGGATCTGGATGCAGTTATGCTCCACAGCTGGGGAATCTTGGAGATTCAGCAGAAAACAGGCTCGGAAGATTACAGCAAAATAACACTGATAAAAAATAAAAAAAAAAAAGGATGTGAGCTCACAGCCCGGGAGAACAAGCAGCAGGTCTGAGAGCAGCTCCTCACAGCTCGGGGGAACGGGAAAAAACAGACCCTGAGCTGTGGCAGCGCAGGGGCCGCGTGTGCTGAAACCCACCGGCTGCTGCTGCTCTCTGCAGCAAAACTGAGGGGAACGACAGGGAACGGAGAAATGACGGCTGTCTTTGCTACTGCCCCACACAGTTTAAGCACAAGCGGGATGTGGCTAGCAGGAGGAGGAAGGGGTACGGCTGTGTAGGGCGTGAGGTTTGTCCGGCTGTGTTTAGTCTTCCATTTTTTGCTGGAAGGCGCAGAGAACGGACCGAGGCGACAGGAGGCTTCAGGCGAAGTGGGCCCAGGCGCGGGGCACCCGCATCCCCCCCAGCTCTGCCTCAACAGGGATGGTCGCGTTGCTGGGCAGCCCGGGGAGCCGTGCCGCTCCTTTCCAGCCTCGGGAAGGGGAGCCGCGGGGAGGGGGACATGGCCTGGGCACGGCTGGGGGGACGCCGGCCCGGAGAGGAGCCCAACAGCCGATTCCTCCCGCAGGAAACACCTTTCCTGGTGATTTCCATGCGATCAGCCGGGATCCCAAGAAGGGAGCTGGGACTTATGGAATCCATGACCCCGCGGGGGGGCAAGGCGGGGAGGGGGCTGCAGGCAAGTCCCCCGGAGATGGAAGGCTCAGGGGTATCACTGGGGGGGTCTCTGCAGAGAGAGGGGGGTCAGGCATCTGCCCGGGGTGATGGGGGTCATTATAGAGGGAGGTGACCTGGGGGTCTGGCCACAGAGACGGGGGGCTTGTATGGAGAGAGGGGCCCTGGGGGGGGAGGGTCTGGCCACAGAGACAGGGGGTCTCTATGGGGAGAGGGGCCCTGGGGGGGGTCTGGCCACAGAGACGGGGGGTCTCTATGGGGGGAGAGGGGCCCTGGGGGGGGTCTGGCCACAGAGACGGGGGGTCTCTATGAGGAGAGGGGCCCTGGGGGGGGTCTGGCCACAGAGACGGGGGGTCTCTATCGGGAGAGGGGTTTTGGGGGGGGTCTGGCCACAGAGACGGGGGGTCTCTATGGGGAGAGGGGCCCCCACTACAGAGACGCGGGGTCTCCAGGGAAGGAGGCCCTGGCGCATCCCCACAGGGACGGGGGGTCCCTCCGCGGGGCCCGGGGGCGCCCCCCGAGCCGAGGCCTCCCGCGCCCGCCCGCCGCGCCGGTACCTTCCTCTGGAGCTCCCAGACGTTGATGTAGCTCTTGCCGAGCTGGGCCCCCAGCAGGTGCTCGCCGCCCAGCAGCGCTAACCCGCGCGGCCCGCTGTTGCCGCCGCGGTAACCGGGCAGGGCGGAGCCCGAGTGCAGCTCCCAGACCGAGCAGTTGCAGAGCGGCCCGGCGGCGTCCGACACCAGCGCCACCTCCATGGGCGCCGCCATCTTCGCGGTCCGCCAGGGCCAGAGAGAGCGCGGCGGCCGCCTAGAGCGCCGCCCTCCCTCCGCCCGCCGGCGTGGCGGCGGCCAACCAAGAGCGGCGCCGCCGTGGTCGCGCGGCTGCGCGGGGCGGGAGCCGCCGCAGCGCCCGCACGCGGCAGGAAGCTCAGCAGGGCCCGCCCCGGCCCGGCCCGGGATGGGGGACCGCGGGCACCCCGTGGTCCCGTGGGCACCCCACAGCCCTGTGGGCTCCCCGTGGGCACCCCGTAGCTCTGTGAGCACCCTGTGGGGACACCGTCGCCCCGTGGGCACCCTGTGAGCATCTTATAGGCACCCCATAGCCCTATCGGCACCCGGTGGGGATGCCAGAGAGACCCCATGAGCACCCTATAGTCCTATAGGCACTCCATAGGGACCCCATGGACACCCCACAGCCCTGTAGGGACCCCATGGACACCCTACGGCCCTGTAGGGACCCCATGGACACCCTACGGCTCTGTAGGCACCCCATGAGCACCCCATAGCCCTATAGGCACTGGACGGGCACCCTATAGCTCTATGGGCAACCGCTGGACATCCCGGGGACAGAAACCCCAGACAACACAACTTTTTTTTTTTTTTTTTTTTAATATTTCATCAACTTTACAGGGTTACAATTGTCTTAAATATTCTGAAGTTTAAATACAATCTGTATAATAATGTTATTATAAAATGTAAACTTTCAGTGTTTTTATTTTATTTTATCTTTTTTTTTAATAATCAAAAGTTTCAATACCTGAATGTTTGCAAAACTGAAATATTTCACCGGGGGCCTGGGTGCGCCCGAGGCCGCCGCTCTCAGAGGTAGAATGTGGTTTTTATTCTTTTTCTTTTTTTTGTCTTTTGTGGTTTTTTTTCTTTTTCATTTTTTACCTGAGTTAAGATATGCACGCTGGGTAAATGCGTCTGCAGCTGTGTCCGTTCCTTTTTTCTTTCCAAACCCCAGAGAAACTGATTTAGGCTTTTTTTTTTTTTTTTTTTTTTTTTTTAAATCGATATGCAAAAAGAAAAATGAAGTGGAAGGTAATACGCTCTCAAAAAAAAAAAAAAGGGGGGGGAGGAAGAGGAAGGGGGGGAAATAAAAATAATTAAAAAAAAAAAAAACAACCAACCCAAAACAGTGACTGTACAAATGCAAAAACTCACTAAGAAAATCTAACGCCCACCCTGGGCACGAGAAACTCCCCCCCCCGGGGATTTCTCCTTGCGGGGAGCTGGGCTGGGTTCTAACAGCAGCAGGAGCCGGACGGAGCCCCCCCGGACCCCCCCAAGGGATGGGGTCCATGGAGCCGCCAAGGGGCATTTCCAGCTCTGGAGAGGGAGGAAAAAAGGCTGAAAAAAAAAAAAAAGGCTGGAAAAACCCCAAATCCCCTGAGATCGCCGCTTCCCCAAGCAAAAAAAAAAAAAAAGGGGGGGGGTCCCACTAGCACGGGACCCCCCCCGGCACCTGGGGAAGGGGGGAAAAAAACCCTGTGCTCGAGGTTGAAACCTGAGGAATTGAGATACCGAGTTTGGGGGGGGGGGGGGGGTTGGGTTTCGGTATCGGGTCGCGATTGTGTCTCACGCAGATGTGGGCGAATATTTCGGGGGGGGGGGCGGGGAAGGAGCAAAAAAAAAAAAAAAATCTAAAAAATTGCAAAAAACTGAAACCTGGCCGGCTGGAGAGATAACGATGCTTAAAATAAATCCTCGGAGGGGGGGCTGCGGGATGCTCCGGAGGTCCCGAAGGACGCTCCCGCGTCCTTCGGGACCTCCGGAGCATCCCGCAGCCCCCCCCCCCGAGCATCCCCATCATGGATATGAGCTCCTGCATCCCATTGCTAAATTGGGGTATTTTATGCCGGTCCCCTCTAGAACCTCCTCCCCCCCAGATCCTGCTCTCACCAAGCTGCTTATTTTTGGAGGAAAATATGCCCAAATTGACTTTGCACAGTAGTATTATGGGGTGGGGGGAGCGGATTAAAAATAAAGATTTGCCGGTGCAAACCCCGGGATGGTAGGTGGGATGCACGGGGGTGGGGGGGGGGGGGGGGGCATCCTGAGCAAATCGGCCCCGTGGTAAAGCCCAGATTGCCGCTGCCGGCGCGATTTAATGCCGGACCCCCTCCCCGGCGTGGGTTGGGGGGGGCTCGGGGAGGGGGCAATGGCTTTCGGCTCAATTTTCTCCGTTGAGAAATTAAAGTAACGGCTTGAAAGCAGCGGGTTCCCAAGGATGCGCCGGCCAGGCGGGATGGGCAGCGGGACGGGCAGCGTGCCCCCCCCCACCCCCCGGCACCCCCAAAGGTGGGCACAGACCCCCAGCCCCTGCGCAGAAGCTGGGGGGTGCAGGCAGGCTGCCCGTGCCGGGGGGCTGCCAGCTCTGCCCGCTGCCGGCACAGCCCAGCTGGGATGGGACCCCCCCAGCCCCATACAAACCCCCGAGGTTTCGGGGTGCCCGCGGGGCTCCCCGAGGGAAGGAGCAGAGCTGGACCCGGCCACCGACAGCAACAGAGGAGAGGAGAAAGGAGGTCACGCGGTTTCCAAGCTCCCGTTTCCCTGATGAACTAATATATATCATTTGCATGTTAAAGTTCGATTCTTTTCTCTTCTTTTCTTTTTAGAGAATAAAATAGAAGCTATTTACAACAAAACAATCAAACAACAACCTCTTAAAATCCCATATAGTGAGTGTAGTTCTCAAAATAAAGGGGGGAGGGAAAAGGATCTAAATGAATAAAATATCTCCCGATTTCCAATTATTTTTTTTTTTTATCTTTTTCCTTTAGAGAGTGCCGGGGGGTTTCACTAAAGCTCGCGTCGGCAGGCGTCCGTGCGTCTGTCTGGAGGTAACACGAGTTTTAAAAAAAAAAAAAAAAAAAAAAAAAAAATAATAAATGTACAGTGCAAAGTGTGATGTGAGTGAGGTAAACGGTCCCGGACCGGCGCGGCGCAGCGGGACAGCCGGCGGCTCCGGCAAAACCCCCGGGCTAAAGCTTTTCTCCTCGCAAAGGAAAACCCAACCAACATGAGAACAAGGGCAGACCCCGGCCAGCCCCCCCGCTGAGACCCCGGCCCCCCACACCCCGACCGCTCCGGGCGAGGGTTGGCGGGGCGAGCTCTGCCCCCCCGCCGCGGCTGCCGGCGTTGGCGAGGGCGGGGGGGGCCGGGGGCGTTAAGGCGAAGCGTTGTTGGAGGTAGAGCTGGGGGGCACGGCCAGCCCGGCCGGGGCTGTGGGGGGGCCGCCGCCGCCGCTCCCCACCCCGCCACCGCTGCCGCTGCTCCGGCTGCCGCCGCTGCCGCCATTGCCTTTGCTGTAGGCAGAGGAGGGGAGCGAGGAGGAGGAGGAGGAAGAGGAGGAGGAAGGGCCGGGCGTCTGGGCGAACAGCACACCTGGGGAGAGAGCGGGGTGGGGGGGCTGAGCCGGAGGCGGCACGGCTGTGCCAACGCTGCCTGCACGCACCGCGTCCGCAGCCGAAAACGGGGCCAAGGCCAGCGGGAGCGAGGCCGGGTGGGGGCTGCTGGGGACGGCAGAGGTCAAGCAGCCCCCGGCCCGCGCCGGTGGCGGGGCGAGCCCCTCACCTGTGTAGACGATACCGTTGATCTCAACCGACATGCTGATGCTGTTGGTGCCATTGCTGCTCAGGCCGGCGGCGGAATCCTGGCGGTTCTCTGCCGGGGGAGAACCGGGTTACGGACCCCGCCGGGACCAGGGACCGCGGCGGCTCTGCCGGGGCGGGCGGCCGGGGCCGGCACTGACCTGGCGAGCGGGTGCCCTGGCTGTTGATGCGGATGCTCATGGGCAGCTGGGCCGTCATGGCCAGGAGGTTCTGCTGCAGCGCCCGCTGCATCAGCCGCTGCTGCTCGTCCGTCACCAGCGCCATCTTCTTCTCCGGGGGCTCCCCCGATTCCAGCTTCTCCCGCAGTTGCTCCAGCGCCACGGCTTGGGCGGCCGCCGCCACCTGCACCGCGGCCGCCTGGGCTGCCACCACGGGGTGGCCGGCCAGCGAGACGGGGAGCCGGCTGGGCATGGAGATGGGGATGGGGGAGTCCTCCTCTGCTGGGGCAGAGCGGGTGGTCAGGGACGCGGGGGACGGGGACAGATGGGTGCCACCACCCCGGGGTGTCCCCAGCTCAGGGCCCCTTTGCGCCTTGTGTCTGGGCTGGGGGCTGCCCAGCACCTCCTGCCCTTCCACGGGCCAGAGCCAGGTGACCGGAGTCAGGGTCCCCAAAACAAGCCCCGGTGCCCAGAGCCTGGGGAGGGGACGGGAGCATGACCCCCTCAGCCCGCATCGGCCAGCTCTGCCCCCCTTTTGGGGCCGCGTCCCCGATGCCGGGAGGGGGCTCAGCCCATGGCCCGGACCCCGCGGCGGCCATTACCTTTCTTGATCTTCTGGACGGGAGCGATGGACCCGCCGTTGGTGGCGGAGGCCAGCCCCAGCGCCGGCACCGGCAGCTTGGGGGAGGAGAGGAGGCCGTGGGTGCCGCTGGGCGAGTAGGTGAAGAGGGAGCTGCCGAAGCCCTGCCGGCGGCCCTCCCGCCGGTTGCTGTCGATGGCCGCCTGCAGCTCGTTGGGGTTGCTCAGCCCTCGCTTCTCACATTCGTAGGGGTACAGGTACTTCATGTACCTGCCGGCAGAAAGGGACGGGGATGGGGAGGGTGACGTGGCGGCTGGGCACCCCCTGCCCGTGTGCCGTCCCCTCCCTCCGTGCCAACCCTTCCCTCCCCACCATCCCTGGACCGGGGTCCCCCCCAGCATCCCGCACAGGGCAGAGGGAGCGCGGGCAGCACCGACTCCGCCGGAATTGCCCCCCTCGCCCAAGCCCACCGCACCGCGCCGAGCCCCCGCCGCTCACTGGGTGCGCAGGGTGAAGGCAGCGCTGGTGATGGAGGTGGGCAGGTTCAGCCCCTTGGTGATCTCCCGCCACAGCTTCTTGTTGATCACCTCCACCAGGCCGCCCTTCTCCGTCACCAGCGTGTACAGCATGTACAGGTCCAGCACCTGCTTGGCCATGATGGGGATCCGGTTGACGGGGGTCCCTGGGGAGCAGGGGGAGGAGAGAGCGGGTCTGGGCTGCTGCTTTCTCACCCCCCGGGGCAAAGTGGGGGGGAAGCCGGCGAGACCCTCCCGTGAGGCAGCGTGGGGGTCAGGGGGCTCCTGCTCCTCCTTTCCCTTCCACCGTTCCCTTCCTTCCCCCTGGGGACCCCCCCCCTCGCTGCCACCTCGCTGAGCATCAGCCCCACGCCTAAAGGAAACAGAAACTCGCAGTTTTCAGCCACAGCCCCCAAAACGGAGCCGAGCGCGGTTTCTCAAGCTGAGATCGGCGGCACCCGGCAACACGAGTTATTTATAACGGCGGCGGTGCTTCCCGGCCGTGAGGGTCCCGCTGAGCCAGGGGCCGCACGTGCACGGGGTGGGCGGGGGGGGGGCACCCCTGCAGCGATGGGGAAGGGGCTGCAGTGCCTCCTCCCTCCCGGGGGTCTCTGCCCTCCTGGCACCGGCGGGCGAGGGGGCTCAGGGAGGACCCCAGCGGGACGCAGCCAACTCCGGCAGCGCCGGGCCAGCGGCTCCCCGACCCCCCCCCCCGCGCAGGCACACGTGCTTCCCCCAACGCCTGCCTGACAAAAGGCTGAAGGCAGCGATGCGTCAGCATTTCCAGCGCTGTTTTCCACGCAGGAACCAGACCCTCGACTAAGCGAACGCTTCGCTTTCAGCCCTTTCCAACCCCTCGGCCCCCCGGCACCCACCCCCTGCCAGCCTGGGCAGAGCGAGAAGGCAGTGGGGGGGCTTCACCCTTTGCAATAACCCGGGGAAAGGACAGCGGGGGGAGGCAAAGCCAGGGCCAAGGCGCCCAGGAGGGGCTGGACCCTGCGGGGAAGGGGCCGCAGGTCCCGGATGCGATGGGCACGGGGAGCGGGGCCGGGCGAGGGGGGGCCGCAGGCGCCGGTGCAGGATCCAGCCCAGCAGGTTTGACCCCACTATGCAAAGAGGTTAAAAATTAACCAGCGGCCCGGCTGGAGCTGTGACCTCGGGGTTGTAACGAGGGGCGAGGAAATGAGCCCCCGGCCCCAGGAGGGCGCGGGGGGGGGGGAGCGGGGCAGGCGTGCGGGGGGGGCTCACCTCGCTTCTGCATGAAGCTGAAGAGGTCGTCCAGAAACTCCTTCCTCCTGGGGTCACCATCCAGCTCGTACAGCTGCGCAACGAGAGGAGAAAAACGCTCAGAAAAAGCCCTTACCTGTGCCCCTCGCTGTCCGCAGAGCCCCCACCCTCCCGAAGCAGCATCCCTGGGGCTTGTGCCCGCCGGCCTGAGCCGTTCAACTCGCTGTTCGGCTCAGGGGGGGCCCTGCACGGGGCCACGGGATCCTGAGGGTCCCTGCACACCTGGGGGCTGACCTGCGCCCCTGGCAGAAGCCCCGGGACAGCGGTGCCATCCCCTGCCTGCCCCCCTCGGAGCTCGGCCCCAAAACACCGGCGCTGCCGCACGCCTCGCCCGCAGGCTGGAGTGGCTCCCACGCTGCCAGTGCCACGATCGGCCCCCAGCTCCTCCCGGGAACGCCGATCCTGGTTATTTTTAGCATCCACCACGTGCTCGGCACAGAGTGGAGCAACACTTTGGCGTGACCCATCCTCTGCACCTGCAGCGCCGGAGGGAGCCAGTGCCGGGAGCCGGCGAGCTTCTGTGCCACTGTGCCAGCTTGTGTGCCATGGTGCAAGCTCCTGTGCCACCGCACAAGCTCGTGTGCCATGCTGCGAGCTCATGCCTGCCGCGGTGTGCTCAAAGGGGGTCCCTGGGGGTACAGCCCTGGCAAACGAGGGCGAGGAGGGTGCTGAGCTGGACCTAGTCGCAGGATGCCCTCCCGGCTGTGGCATGCCACTGGCTGCCGTGCTGCAGTGCCTGCTTCCCTCTGCCTGGCGAGGCTGGTGCTGAGCGTGGGCCGCCCCGGCGAGGCTTTGTGCCCTTTGGGCAGTGACCGTGGGGCTGGCAGCCTCTCCTCCTGCAAGCGCATCTCCCCCCAGGCCGCCGTGCTGCTCACGGCACGGCTGCCGGTGCAAACCCGGCAGGATGAACCGCACCGCGCTACACAGCCGGGCCGTGGCTTTCTGAGCCGGGGCAGGCAGACCCGGGCAAGGTTTCTGGCACAGCCGCGCCTCAAGCACCCGGTTCTGCTGGGGCAGCTTTTGTCGGGACCCCACCCCGCACCCGACAGCCCGGCGCATTCCTCCCTGATTTATGGCAGCAGGATCTGCTGGCCTGAGCACCCCGGCACGCAGGCAGGCACGCCACGCCGGCTCTGCCTCTCCCCGGTGCTGGCAGCCGAAGCCCAGCGCGGTTTTTGCCCGGAGGCGGTGGCTGGTGGATAATCCTCCCCCCCCCCACCCAGGAGGGGTGTCAGAGCAGGGGTTGCGCGGGGCAGGCGCTGCCCAGACGCCGCGGGGATGGACGCTGCAGCCCTCGCCCCGGCCCCGCCACCCCCGGCGCCGAGCGGCTCCCACTTTTCTCAATGACAACTTTGAACAACTGCCAGCGGAGCCCCGGCCGCGGCGGCCAAGAGCGGGCTATAAATATTACCACGTAACCCACCAGGCACGCACCGCGGGGCCGCCAACCGCGCGGCGGCACATCAGCACATTAACCGGGTCACCGATACGCCCGCTTGTCCGGTGGGCATGCCGGGCACAGCACCCCGGCGGCACCGGGACCCACAGGGTGGCCGTCACCCCGGCTGTGAGCGAGGGGTGCGAGCTCTCACCTCCCACCGCCCCCCCAGGAAGGATCCGGATCCCGCGGGGCTGAACTCGCCCGCCGGCGCCGATCAAAGGGATCAATGGGGCCGCGCGATAAGAGGGGCAGGGCGCTGCAGGAAAGCCATAAACCCCCAGTTCCCCTGGAAACCTCGCAAGGCTCGCCCGGCCCCCAGCAAACCCCCAGGGAAGGGGCCGGACCCACCTCCTCAAAGCCCCTCTCCCGCCCCAGCGAGGGGTGCGTGTGCAGGGGGAGCCCGGAGGGACCCCAGCACGGAGGGAGCGGAGCGGTGCCCCCCAGCAGGGCAGGGGCAGGATGCGGCACGGCGGGCACCGCCGCGGTTTTTCGGGCTGAGCCGTGCAGGCTGCTCCCGACCAGCCGAGGGGTGTTGGGCCGGCGCCAATCCAGCCTCCTTCGCTTCCTCGAGCGGCTCTGAAAGCCGCACGCAGAGAAAAGGGCTTCCCCGGCGCCCGCCGCCGTGGCACGATCCTGCAGGGTGCTGAGCCCCCCGCAGCCCACAGGGCCGCACTTGAGCCTGCAGCTCCACGGCCCGTAGCACCCCTGCCGCCCTCCACGCGTCACCCCAAGCCTAAACCCCCCGCACCCCGTTAACCCCACTAACGGGGCGACAGCCCTGCAGCAGGAGCTGGGGCAGAGGCTGCAGCCTCCCGGCACGGGCACCGCAGCAGAAATGCTGCACCGCGGGGACCCCCAGCACCGCAGGGACCCCCAGCACCGTGGGAACCCGCAGCCCACGGGGTGGCACCAGCGCCGCCGCGGCTCCCACGTGTCAGACACGGGAGCGGCAGGCGGTGCGCCGGGCGGCCGGGGCGCGCTCAGCCCAGCCGGGGGATGAAATACAAACCCGGGGAGGCAGAAGAGCCTTGGCACAGCGGGGGGGTGGGCGGGGGGGCTGGAAAACCATCGCCCTCCTGCTCGGGAGAAAGGAAAATGTGAAAAACCAGAAGTGCTGGCAGCGTGGGGCCATGCCCCCGGCGCTGGCAGGGTTTCGCCCGTCTCCTGGCAGCGGCGTTGGCCTCAGCCCCTGCGCCTTCCCCAGGGGCTGGGGTCCCGAATCGCAGCAGGGCGCGGGCACAACCGGCCAGCACTGAACGCGGAGCCGTCCCGGCGCAGCACCCAGCGCAGCACGAGGGGGTCACGAGCAGCCTATTAACCTGCAGAGCTCTAAAAATCGATTAGCCGTTTATGAAAACATCGGTTCATTCAATTTTTATAAAGCCAGCTCTTAAATAAAGCTGCTCTCCCTCGCAGGTGGGAGCTGCGGCTGCGTTTGGGAAGGGACGAACGCACCGGTTCATTTACTGCCGTGACCCCCCCCCCGGCCGTGAGCCCCCCGGGCTCAGTCCCAAGGGGAACGGACGCGTTTAAGAGGATGAAAGAAAATTAACCGTCAGCTGAGGAAAGCGTGCGCCGGCCGGGCCGTGGGGATTAGCGACAGCCGGCGGGCAGCTGCCCCATGTGCCATCCTTCCACACGCCCCCCCCCACCCACCGGCCCCGGTGGGCCCATCCCATGCCAAACTCCGCCGGCTGCAGCCACTCTCCCCTGCCCCCAGCCGGGATGAAGCCACAGGGGGTCACCAGGGCCGGCGAGCAGAGGGAGCCCCGTTCCCGCCCGGCGCCCTCGAGGCCCTGCCGGCACACCCAGCCGCGGCTGCTGGGCAAAGGACGTTTCGCAAGCTGCCGCTTGTGGTTACCGGCGAGATTTCGACAGCTCCGCCGCGCTCGGCTGCTGCTTGCCGGCCACCGCCATCCCGGAGCGGGGAGAGGGGCTCGGCCGGGCCAGGGCTCGAGTTGTGCCCCCAGGAGCCCCGCGGACCCTCATCTGGCTCTGCCGACGCCAGCAGAACCGCCCGGCGTGAGGGCAGCTTCCCGGGGAGCTCGGCCAGCAGCGCCGCGATGCACGGACGTGCCCCACCGTGGCCGGGACGTGCCCTGCCTGCACCGCGGCGGGTGCTGCGTGACCGAGCGGCATCCGCCGAGCTGCCCCCGTCCCCCCCTTGCCCCCCGGCAGAGATGTGGAAGGGGGCAGAGACGAACGACTTCCAGCAGCCCCTCGCAGGATTTCCTTGCATTGACAGCAGCCCGCGTTTGCCGGGACACCTCACTGGCAGCCCGTGGCACTCCCGCACTGGTGAGGACACGGCAAGGAACCGTGCACCCCGCGAACACCAAAAGGCAGCGCAGGCGTGATAGGAAAGCTTAGACATTGGGTCTCAAAATAAAAATTGAGGAACAGAAACGTTCTCGTTTCAGCAGCGTGCGAAACCAAGCACGCAGCCGGGCTCGGCACGGACCGGCTGCCGCTGGCACCACCGAAATCAGCAGGTGCTGATCCCCGACTGGTACCGATGCCCTGCCCGCCGTGCTCAGGCACGGCTTCTGCTCGGCACAAAGCACGGTTCCTCGTTGGGGAAGCGCGGGCGGAGGCGGTGAGGCTCGGTGCAAAGGTAACGCCGGCCGCCAGGCAGCGAGCCGCGGGGAGAGGCCGCCCTGCCGCCGCTGACTCAATAGATTTACATTTCGTAATTAGGGAGGCCGCAGGGAGGTGGAAACGACTTAATCTGTAACGCAGCTGCCCCGAGAATATCCTCTTACTGTGGGGAGGCCGCCTGGCCACGCCGCCCCACTGACCGGTCCCCACGGCAAGAGCACGGTGCCAGTGGCTGCCGTGGCACAGCCGACCCCAGCCCAGCCGGGGGGATAGGAGATGCCCCCCACCACCCCAAAAGCCCCCAGGGCTGGGGGATCCGGCTCCGTGAACCCGGTGCTCCCAGGGCTCATGAGCACAGGGCAAACGTCCGGTGGCTCTGCACCGCGGTGCCCGACCCGCCTCGCCGCCGGTGCAACCCCCATCGGCTCCAGCCCTCCGTCCTTGGGGCCGGCTGAGGATGAGGTGCCAGATGGCCGTTGCCAGCAGATATATAATTAAGTGGAGGAGGAATTAGGAAGGCGGCGGATGGGTGGGTGGCGTTGACCCCGCACCCCAGCGCCCCGGCAGGATGCCGACCCGGCGTTTGGTGTGGATGACCGGATTAACGTTTCAAACCAGATTACGGGAAAATCCCAACCCGTTGGTTTTCAAAGGGCTGGTGGGAAGGCGGCCCCTCGGCAATGCCAGGAATGCAGGAGAGAGCCCTCGGCACGGGAGCGGTGCGTGCCGGGGGTCTGCCGGGAGGGACCAAGATAACACCCCCCCTCCCGAGCAGCCCACCGCTCCTCTGCTAATGGCCCCCCCGCACCGCGGGCAAGGAGCACAATTAAAACAGGGAGGGGAAACGCCATTTAACGAGGCTCCGAGAGCGCAGCCCCGGTAATGCTGGGGCTTATGCCGGAGCCAGGCGTCTCCCCATCGGCAGGAGCCCCCATGCCCACCCCACCAGGAGTCACAGGGACCCCCCAAGCAGAGAGCAGGGTGTGCGGGGCAGGGTCTGCGGACGAGTCCGTGTCCCAGCGTCCTGCGTCCAAGTTAAAAACAACCTCCCCCCCCCCCCGCCATAGCTCGGTTCCGGGTTTTCAAGCCTCGGGGAATAATTTTCAAGTTTCTTTTCCATCGCCAGGAAGTCTCGAGACTCCCGGCTTTCCTCCCTTCTCTTCGAAACCGGTTTGGGACGTGCACGCCGTGAGCCGGGGGGGGACGACAGACCCCCAAGGGCCACAGCAGCAGGGACGGGGGGGGCTGGTGACCCCTCCAGCGGGGCCGACCGCCTCCCAGGGGCTGAAAAGGCCTGAATTTCTGTATTTAGGAAAAAAATACAACAAAGGCAGCCGCAGGGGAGAGCCCACCCCGGTGAGGCGCCCACGGCAGGTAGCAGGGCAAACGTCCTCTCTGATTGATTCCGGCCCGGGCGGGGTGACGGGGGGGGGTCCTTCTCTCTCTCTTTCTTTTCTTCCTTCCTTCCTCCGAGCGGCCCCCGGGGACGCGTCCCTTTGTCCCGCTGACAGCCGAGGGGCGACGCCGGGAGGGGGAGAGACCGCGCACGCTAACGAGTTATTTAACGAAGAATAAACACGCGGGTGGTGTTTCCCGTCCTGCTCCCGGCCGGCGCAGGCAGCCCCCCCCAGCCCCCAGCCCGCCGAAGCCAGAACCTGCAATGGGGGGGGGGGGGGGGGCACTTATTCAGAAAAAGAAAGTAATTTGTAAAAACTGGAGTGAAGGGCTGGTGACGAGCCCTGAAATGAAGTGTTTCGGGTGACACGGATGAGGTGGTTTCCCGTAAGATGGTGGCTGAGTCAGGGCTGGGGGTGCCCGAGGCCGTGCAGCCCCTTCTCCGGGCCGGGGTCTGCGCAGCCCCCTTCCCCAGGCAGGGCCATTGCGGTGAGCGGGGGGCAGCGCCGGCACGGCCCCCCCCCGGGCGCGGGGGTATCGGGTTTGCTGGGGCCGATCCCTCCCGGCAAAGGGAGATTCAGGCCCCGGCACAGATCCCGCCGCAGATAAAGCCCTCGGCTTAGGGACGGGGTCAACTCTCACCGTCCCCATCCCTAATCCCCTGCGAGTCCCCCCAAAGCATGCCCTCCCCTCGGGAAGGGGCTGCCAGGGGGCAGGGGCATGAGCCCCCTCCCCAAAATCCCCAGGGGCTGCCCCCCACCACCTCGCTCGCCAGCTCCGAGGCCGACCGGGAGTGGGACGGTGCTGCCGGGAGCCTCACCCGCGCGGGACGGGACAGGGCCGGCTCCTGCCGCCGGCGGCCGAGTCCACTGACCGGCCTGGCGGGATTCCTGCCGCCTGAGCGCGGCCAGGGCTGCCCGGGGCGGGGGGCCGCTTCTGCAGGGGGAACCAGGGAGGGGGCCGGGGAGCGCTGGGTCCTCACCGCCGCGCTTCCCGTCGGCACTATTGTTCCCGCCGGTTCCCAGCATTGTCCCCTCCGCGGGTCGGCACCGCCCGGACCGGGACGCAGCCCCGCTGCAGGTGCCTCTCCCTGCCGGTGCCCCCTCCTCGCGGCCGGGGGCTGTGGCACCCGGTGGTCGGTGCTCCTGCGGCACAGGGACAAGCCCAGTCCCGATCCCCAGCCATCGCCCCAAAGGGCTGGGGGTCCCGAGACCACCTGGGCTTCCGCCAGCACCTGCAAACCCCCCGAGCGATGCTGCAGCCGCGGTCCCGCGGGAGCCACCCCACCAGACGCAGGGCAGGGGACAGGGGCGAGCAGGAGCTCACACGTCCCGTCCCAAACCGAGCCCCCCCCGGCAGCATGGGGGTCCCGTGCAGCCCCCGTGCCCGGCCCCGCCACCTCCCCGGCCAGGCTGGCGGGAGCAGCCGTACGGGCGACCTGGGGGCACACGGGCCGGTGTCAGCGCAGACACGACGGGTGTCACCATGACGCAAAGGGGTACATTGAATGGGCGAATTAGTCACCGTTTAACCTCCCTGACCCCCCATTGTCCGTGCCCCGTCAGCCGCCCTCCCCGCCACGCTGCGGGGCCGCTCCTGCCCGGCCAGACGGCAGCCGCCGGGATGCTCCGCGTGGATCCACGTCCACGCACCAGAGCCACCCCGGTGCAGCGTTGCTGCCAGGTCCAGACCGATGCTGGCTCCCAGGACGGCTGCGCTGTTGCTGTTTTTCCCCTTCCTGCAGAGGAGGAAGCGAATCCTGCTGCAACTGCATTTCAAACGACGGTTTTAGAGGGACCTGCTGGGCGGCAGCTTGCCAGGCTCTGGCTAAAACAAAAAAACCAGTTCAGCGTCTGAACGCCGACGCATGGCACAGGCTGCCGAGAGGTCACCACCGCGCAGCGGGGGGACGGAGGAGCTGTTGCCCCCCACCAAACCGAGAGCCATCGGCCAGGGCAGGCGGATGGGAGTCAGCCCGGCAGCGGCAACTCCCCCGTCCCTCGCCGCGTGCGTGCCGGTGCATGCCCTTGACACATGCTCGCTATCGCACCGGACCTTGTGCAAATATTAATTTAGTGGAGTCAGGCAGTGTTGAGAAAGCTCGTCTCAGGGAGCAACACACAGGGTCCGGCTCGCACGCTGCTGGCGCAGCTCCCTGCCGCCAGCCGGGCGGACCCCAGGTGGGCGGCTGAGCCGGAGCCACACGGCACAGACCCGGGGAAACCATGGCCAGAGCAGCAAAGCTTTTCCCAATGGAAAAGTGGTGCAAACCCTTGGGGCATCTGGCGAGCCCCTGCCTCGGGGTGTCCCTCCCCGTGTGCCCCTGGGGTGACACCCAACAGGGCCAGCAGGTCGAGACCCCTGGGAGAGGACCCAACCCGGGTGCAGGGGGCAGCTGCGCGGGCAGAAGCAGCAGCTTCGTTGGCCCTTACTGGAGCCGGGGTTTAAATTCCACCATATGTAAATGATCGCCTTAGAAAGGAGATCGCTGTAAGCCAGAGCAGATGAGTCACCCGGGGCTTCCACCACCCGGCCGGGGATTTGTCTAATTGCAAATCTGTTCCTGAAATGCGAGGTTCCGCACCTCCGTCCGCCCGCAGGACGGCCGCTCCTCCAACCCCACCAGCGGTCCCTGCCGCGGTGGGGGTCCCAGGGGGGTCCCGCGCACCCCGGCCCTGCCCGCGGGAGCTGGAAGTGGTCCAGCAGCCGCAGATGGTTTTGACAGGCAGCCAGCTGCGGGCCGTCAGCCCTGGGAACCATCACCGCAGAGCTGCTCCGGCAGCGCCGAAACCTTGCTGCTTCCTCGCGCCACCGGTGACCCGCGGAGGGAAGGCGAGCGGCGGGGGACACTGCCACGACTCCTTTGCCATGGCACTGACGCAGCACCAGAGCAATGCTGGCTCTGGCAAAGCTGCTGCCCGACCCCGTCCCGCCGGAGCAGGCGGCAGCACGGGGCGGCACATCGCAGGCGTTTGAGTCTCCGAAAGCAGGCGCTGCTGCCTGAGCCGGGGCCTCCATGGTGGCCGTGGGCAGAGGGGTGCTTGGGGGGGACAAGGAAGCCCTTTCCCAAAGGCCCACCATCACCGGTGACAGGGCTGCACCCTCCCCGTGGGACACGTGGGGAGCGGGGACCGGCGCGCCTGCCCCTGCCCGGGGAGCAGAGCCCTGGCCCCGAGCAGCCCCGGCGCGGGGTGGATTATCGCCAGCTCCGTCCGGAGCGGGGACCCAGGCACGGGCAGATTAAGTGACCGACTGGAAGGGTCAGGGAGCGAGTCAGGAGCCGAACCGGGACCTGCGCCCCGACCCCCCAATCCGGCTGCCCCAGCAGGCTCAGAAACCGGCGAGCGGCCGCGCAGGCAGAGCGGGCAGCGCAGGCAGGTGTGCTGTCAGGGACGTGCCCAGGGGAGAGCTCCCCCCGTCCCCGAACTGCCACCCGCCCCTTGCCTCGGCCCCCGATTGCGGCACGTCCGGCCGGGCCCCAGGACCGGCTGCCATTTCTCCTGCGGTTTGGGCCAGAAATAGGGTGATGGAGCAACGCTGCACCCTTGCCCAACCGCTCCGCTGCCGGGCGGCTGTTTGCTTTGCTGACAAAGGACCTGCTTTTTTTTTTTTTTTCTTCTTTTAAATAAACCCTCATTCCTGTTAGTTCAGCTGTGCCGGAGCTGGGAGGTGGCTGCCTCCTCTGCAGCCCTTGAATCAGCCTGGGGGGCCGGGGCTCAGGGGGCACGGAGCTCTCGGGGGCACGGGGCTCTTGGGGGGATGCCAGTGGTGATGCCCAGGCTGGGGGGAGCCAGCCCGGCTCCTGAGCCAAGGGGTGCTGGCGCGGATGGTCCAGCCGGGAGCAAAGAAAATCAGCCGGGCGAAGGCACTGGCCAGGCAGGACACATCCGCTGTCCCCCACCTCATTAATTATCCCAGGTCTCGTTGGGACAAACGGCCTCCTGCAGTCCCTGGACGCTGAGCTGGCTGCGCGGGCACCCAGGTGTCAGGCTGGGGGAGGCACTCGGCAGCTAAGCCGCTCTCGCCGAGGAGAAGTCCCTGACCCCCGGCTGGGGATCTGGCAGGATTACGGCTCCAGGAATGCTCCCTGAGCACCGTGAACCGATTACCGGGCTGGATCCCTGGCCAGGACCACCCTTCACCGAGCTGGACGGCAGCACGGGGCGAGACAGGCGATGGCTGCGGCAGGGTCGCGGGGGAGAACGTGGCCCTTCTCCCGCCACGGGTCCACCTGCGACTGAACCGCGGCCCCCGGCGCCCCGTCCCGCTCCGGTCCCCTCCTCGCCCCCGTTATCTGCTGCCGGCCCGGCCAGGCGCCGCAATCGCCTCCTCCCGGCGCAGAAGCGCCCGGCCGGGGGCCCCAGGGCGCTCCCCTTTATCTGTGCCCCTGCCACGCCACAGCAAAACCACCTTTGGGGTGGGGGGACGGTGGCCCCCGGTCGGGCAACGACGCTCGGGTGCCCCTTTCCCCGTGCAGGGGCCCCCTCACCCTTCCCGGGGGCGGCTCATCCGCTCGGCTGGCTAATGCAATAAAGCCCTAATCAATATTTTAAAGAAAGTAAATGGACCCTCCCACCCTCGTTAAGAGGCCGCAGGGCCCCCAATCCTGGCCCCGCAAGCTTTGAGCTTTTTAAATCAAAATAATCCACGGGAGAAAGGGGTTCAGGGCTACGCACTGGGGGCTCTGCTGCCCGCGGGGGCAGAGGGGATCCCCCAGCCTTTAACTGGAGCCCAGGGTTTCTACACAGGGCTCTGAGCCCTGGGGGTTCGGGGTAGAAATGGGCTTTTCCTCAGCCCCTCCCGCGGTTTCCCTAGGAAAATCCCAGCTTCCCGGGAGCCGCCACAGCCCTGCCACGTGCGCAGCCCCGGCTGGTCCCCAAGCCTGGGAGCGGGCAGGGCAGGGGGTCCGGTTTTGCCCCCGCTGCGCCCAGCGTGCCGCCCGCCGAGGTTACAGAGTTGCTTTCAGTTTTAGGTTTTTTTTTCCCTAACCGTTGCACTTCGAAACGCCGTATCTCAGGGGAGCGCTGCTCGGCACAAGATAAGGGCTGAGGTTTTTGCCCCCCCCCGCCACGTGCCACCGGCGCGGTTCAGATGTCCGCATTTGGGACAGCTTAAGAAACCTCCTGCCCCCCAAAGCACCGGCACCCCACCACTGGCACCCCACCGCCGGCACAGTCTCCCCCCAGCACCACGTCGGCTTCTTAAAGCTTCCAACGCTTCCTGCGAACGGGAGGAGAGACAGGGGGTTAAACATCAGCCTGGGGCAACCCAAAGGGGGCACCCAAAATGGGGAACCCCCAAAGGAAGGCTGCTGCAGCCAGGTGAAGTGGAGGGAGCACTGGGGGTCACTCCTGCGGGACGCAGTGCCGGGGTGCCGGCACCCGGGGGAGCGCAGGCAGCCCAGGAAACTCGAAAAGGGGCAGAGGCAGGAAACTCCGGCCCCCGTCGGCTGCTGACGCACCCAGGGCTCACGCTCCCGGTATTAGTAGGGTGCAGTAAGAGCGGTAACGAAACAGAAAGGTCAAGAGGGGGGTTCTCCACGGGGCAGCAGCAGAGCCCCCCCCAAGGCTTACCCGCCGGGGCTGGGGTGCAGACATCAAAGCAGGTTTTTCCCTGGCAGCCCCACGCCGACGGCAGCAGCTCACCGGCCAGGCATTACGCAGCAGTTTGTGGCGGCACGCAGCAGCAGCGCCGGATTTTTGGCAGGGGATGGCTGAACCGCTCACGCTCATCAAAGCCTGGCTCCCCCCCACGAGCATCGCCCTCCGGAGCGGCGGCACGACAGCAAACGCCCACAGTGCGAGCCCCAGCGAGCCCCAGCACCTGGCCATGGTGCCCTGAGGGGTGGGTGCCAGGGCTCACCCCCAGCCCCCGGCATCACAGCCCTCCGTGGCTGCCCACGGCCAGCTGAGACCCCCCACGGCCGAGCCCAGCTCCAGGCTGGTAGCCCGGACGTGCCGGCATCACCCCGCGCCCCCCGGCGACCTGTCGTGCCTCTTGGGGTGAGGTTAGAGACAATCCCAAACCCAAACAGGAGCGAACGTGGATCCAGCCCAGCCGCGCAGCCTGGCACGGCGGCATGGGCCAACGTGCCGACATCCCACCGGACCCCTCCGCCCCCACCGGCGGGGCCACAACAGGCGCAAGATCAAAACGAAAGCGAGCCTGCCCTCACTGCACCATTCCCCACGGGGAGCCTCCTCCCGCCCCAAAAATGCCCCTTTCTCCCCCGAGGAGCCATCGCGCCCTCGGCATCCGCCACCCCCCGAGCCCCCCGCCGCGCCGGGGGCTCCTTTGTTCTGCTGGCCGCGCGGGCAGCGCCCCGGGTCAGCCGCCGAGCTGACCTCTGCCTGCGCAGTAGCCGTCCCTGGGGACGGGGAGGTGCCACGCGCCGGCTCCCTAACCTCCCTAACCCCCATAACTCTTCCTCGCGCCCTCCCCTTCCTCCCCCTGAACCGGGCCCCCTCCTCCTCCTCCTCCCGGCCCCCCGCGGCTCAACCCGGCCAAGCCCGGGTTTGCAGGAATCCCAGATGGGTCAATAAAACCCCACGGTGGAGGACGGGGACAGCCCCCCGGCAGGCACGCGACACCCGGGGTTTCGGTGCGGAGATGGGCACGGGGACTCGGACGCCGGCAGTGCCCGGCAAGAACCGCGGCCTTGAGCACAGCGAGAGCCGGGCCAGGGACGCCGGGGTGGGGGCCGACGCCAGGCTGGGCCATTCACCAGCACATCCGAAGCTGAACCCAAACCACAGGGAGACCTGGAGACCCCCGGAGGTGGTGGGGGCCGGGGCCAGACGGCCAGCCCGGAGCTGCATGGGGGGGGACCCGAGCCTGCTTGGAGGCAGGGAGAAAGAAATCAGAGTCACCCGCCTCCCCCAAACCGAGCCCATGCAGCCGCAGCTCGGCCCCGGGAGGTGCCCGGCTCAGCCGAGACGCGCAGGAAGCCGCACGCTCCCCGCAAGCTTGTGGGGAGAGCAGAGGTGCTCCCAGCACAGAAGAGCTCATTTGCAAAAGAAGAGGAACCCCAAAATAGCCCTTTCTTTGAGCAGCGTTTCCCCGCTGCGGTGGGAAGGCCCAGCGCCAGCACGGCTGTGTTTGTGCCACCGCGACCCCGCCGGCTCTCCCGCGCCGGGGGATCCGCCGTGGTGCGCCCTGGTGCTGCCGGGGTTTCCCCTAACGCGCCTCTACCCCGGCGAAGGGGCGGCAGCCGTGGGAGCAGGGGGGTAAGGGGTAAAACATCCCTTGCCAAGCAGCGCCGGGGCCACGGCGGCCGCCCCGCGCCGGCACTCGCTGTTTACATTCCTGCTGCTCCTTCCCAGGCCGCGCCGGCCCGGCTGCGCCAGCTGGGCTGGGGCTGGAGCTGGAGCGCTCGGCGGCACGCGCTGGAGGGCGGCCAGGAGGAGCTCCCGGCCAGCGCTGCGCTGCGCCGAGCAACCCCCTGGCCCGGGTCCAGCGGCCGCGATCCAAGCACCGGCGCGGTGACGGGCTGACGTGCCGGGGAAAGCCTCTCTCGGTCGGGCGCTTCGCCTCCTCTCCTCCGCCCACGGCGCAGCGGTGGCAGCCGCTTTCCTCCCCCCCCTCCAGCTGCTTCCATGATTAACCACCGTGCCAGGCTCTCCCCACCGACCCCGGGGAAGCTTTCCACTGGGAAGAGAAAGGGAGGAAGAGGGGGGGCTCAGTCCCTTTCGCCGGCACAACTTAGGGGGAAGAGATGGGGAGGGGGCAGAGGATGCGCTGGGACTCGGGCTGGTGTCCCCAAGAGCTGCGGCGGGGGACTCGGTGGAGATTACGGCACATCTACGGACCTGGGTCCTGCAGACACCGCCCCAGATTTTCCCGTTGGATCCCGGGAGCTGGGAGGGATTGCCGGGTCCCTGGCACATGGGTCTGGTACAGCACCAACCCGGTGACAAACAGGAAGATCACAGCTGCGGTATCGAAAAAGCCTTTTCACAGATACGAGATCACGTCCCCGGCCCCTCGCTCCCCGACGGCAGGAAGCACAAAAAGAGAGAAACCACAAGAAGAAGAGGCGGCGTGGGTGCAGCAGCACGAGGGACGCACGGGGCAGAAGCATCCCTCCTTCCCTACAGCCGGGCAGGAGCGCGCCGGGAAGGGCGGCCGCCCGCTCCGCGCTTGCTTATGCTTCCTCCACCAGCCCCATCGTGAGGCTGCCCACATCCAGATGTGCCGGGCAGATCCCGGCAGCCGCTTCCCCCTTTCGGGAGGGATGCGACGGCCCCCTGCCCCTTCCCCGAAGGGCAGGGGCCGTCGCATCCCTCCCGAAAGGCCACCGTGCCCCGGCCGCTCCATCTGGGTCCCATCTGCTGCTGTTGGCTCCCGTCCCTTCCCCCACCCCTAAACTCAGATGTATTTAAACACACACATCAAAGGCACCGGGCAGCCCCCGGGGAGCCCCGGCTCGCAGCACATTTCCTTCTATTAGCCGAAAGCGGGGCGCAGCGAGCTTCAGCGCCGGGAGAGAGCGGGAGCGTGCCTGTCTCCTGCCAGCCCGGCTCAGCCGGCGCGGGGAAGGCGGCGGAGGGGGCAGCCGGGGTGTTTTCTCCCCGGTTTCACTCTTCAATGGCATTTTGGGGCAGCTCTGCCCCAAGCATCCGCGGGGCTGGAGCCGTCCTGCCAGGCATCACCTCTGCGGTGCCGGGGAACAACCCCACCGAAAACAGCTTAGGGAGGGTGGAGAAGAGGAAAACCAAGACTCCCTTCAGATTTGCAAGTTTGGGGTGGTTTTTTTCCATCATTTTCAGCAAGAATCCTCCCAGGTCCCTGCAGCAAACCCCATCACACCGTCTGCCTGCACCAGAGCCAGGCCACGGTACCAACCGGGACACGGGATCCCACTGGAGCCACCGACCAAAGCGACAGGGGAGGGGGCGAGGCTGAGCGCAAGCACTAAAACCCCAGCGAAATCCCACGCTTTCTTAGCGGCAACGAAGGCAGCTCGATCTGAGAAGAATGCTGCCGGAGGCGGCACTGCCAGACGCGTCTCACCGCGGCTCTCAAGGACGCAGGGACACGCGGCAGAGCCGAGGAGCAGGGGAGGGACGAGCAGGGGCGGGCACGCACGTCTCGGTGGGCACCTACTTGCTTGAACTGCTCCTCGTAGGTCCAGTCGCCGTGGTCGGGCGCCGGCGGCGGGGGCTGTGCGTGGCCCAGTCCGGAGGGGAGCCGCTCTTGCCCGCCCGGCAGCCGCTGCGGCTCGCCCCGGTAGTGCTGGGGCGCCGGGGGCTTGCGGAGCAGCAAGGATCCCGCGCCCGCCCGCAACGCCTCTGCCGAGCTGAGCCCTTCCTCTCCCATGTCTTCCTCCTCCTCCTCGTAGTCTTCCTCTTCCTCCTCCTCCTCTTCTTCCTCTTCCTCCTCCTCCTCGCCCAGGTCCTCTTCAAAGTCATCTTCATCCCACTTGCCCTTCCTAGAGCAGGGGGCAGAGGAGAGATTTGCTCCCGTGCTAGGTGGGGGATGCTCTCCTGCGGTGGTCCAGCTCTCCCCCAGCCCCCCACCTCCAGGCACCCTCTCCCTGCTCCTGACCAGCACCCAGTGCTGCACGAGCAGAGCACAGAGCCTGCCCGCCCCACGGACACCCCACAGCCATGGGACTGAGACCACCCGCCCGGCACACGGGGAACCCAGCGAAGCCCCGGCACACGCCTGTTGGCGGGTGGCAGCCCCGTGGGGCACCGCCGGCCACCGGCATCCCAAGACAGCAGCTCCGGTGGCGAGCGGGGCTCTGCCAGATGGCTCCCAGGCTGTTCCCTGCCCTGGAGAGGACGCGGGCTGGGAGGCGGCGGCTGCGAGGGCCCTGCATAATTTAAAGCCAGACCAGGATCCTCTGTCACGGCCCCAGGTGGCTCCCTGGCCAGAGATGAAATGTCGCCCCACGCCAGCCCGGTACGAGGAATCACGACTGCCGAGCCGAGCTGCTGCTTTCGGCGCCTTCTGCTCCGGGACGGCGCTAACCCACCTCCCCGCCCCGAGCTGCACGAACCCAGCCGCCGACACAGTGCAGGCAGCCCCCCCGGCAACCTCCACCGCCGCTCCCCTGCCCCAAAGGGAAGCCTGTGTCCCCAACCGGCTGTGCCAAAACCCGCTGGGGCCAGACCGTGTCCCTGCCCCTTCCCCGAAGCCGTAAGAGCTGCTAGTCTGTGCGAGCGTATACTCACAGATCCTCCTCGTCCTCCTCGGAGCCCATCTCCTGCTGGTATCCGCCGTCCTCCTCCTCCTCCTCGCCGCGCTCCTCCTCCTCCTCCTCCTCCTCGGAGGCCTGGCTCTCATCCGACAGCCCCGGGCTGGACGAGTGGCTGAGGCCAGCGGCCGCTGCCCGCATGGCGGCCAGGGCGGCCATCTGCGCCCGCTGGATGTGCGCGCTCTCGGGCTCCACTCCTTCCTCCGAGGGCGCTGGGGCCGGATCCTGGCCGCGGCCCCGGGCCGGGGTGCTGGCGGGGGTCTGCCCCGGGGCCGGCGGAGGCTGCGCGGGGGGTGGCGTGGAGCGCTGCTGCTGCTGCTCCTGCTGCCGCGCTTCCAGCGCCTGCTGCAGCCGCGCACGCTGCTGCCGCTGCAGGTTCTCCATCACCGCCTGCAGCTTCATGGCTCTGCCGGCGGGCGGCGGGTCCCCGGGGGGGCGGGGGGCGATACACCCCGGGGGCAATGCCCGGGAGGCGCGGGGGGCAGCGCCCGGCAGGCTGCCGCGCTCCAGCGGGGCTGGAGGCCAAGGCTGGGCAGTGCTGGGGGAGGCAGCCCTGCGAGGGGGCTGCCGGGGGGCGAGGGCAGCGGAGGGTCTGCAGCACCGTCAGGCTGTCAGGGCAGGAATCGCGGCCGTCGCTGGGTCAGGGCAGAAGGACGTGCCCCCCGACCCCCTTCAGCCTTGCTCCGACGCCTCCTTCTCTCAAGGGCTCCGGTGGGAGCCGCGGGCACGGGACCGCTCGTCGGGATCAGGGTGCTGCCGCCGTCGGCTGAGCGTGCCCCGGGCAGGCGCCGAAACCTCCGCAGGCTCAACAGGCAGTGGCGGCAGCCCGGCGCATCGTCCCCTCCCTCGCCGACCGGGCACTTTCTGGGGGGGGCGGCAGCCTCAGGGTCAATGTGGCGTCCCCCCCGGCTTGGGGCCAGGCGTCTCTAGTCCTCGGCCGGCTCGGCTTCCGGCAAACCTGCTGGGAGAAGCGGAGGAGAGGGTCAGCGGAGCTGCTGGCAGGAGCTGGCGAGCATGAAGGAGTTAAAGACAGCGCAGGAGCCTCATTAATCTCGAGCTAATGAGATAGGGAGGCCGGGCCCTGCTGCTGGAGGGGGAAGGGGCCTGCCGGACCCGATAGCCCTGCCTGGCCCTGCAGGCAGCGGATACTGGGATACCAGCGCCCGCAGATAACAGACCTGCAGGGAGGGCACTGGGAGAGCCGCCCGATGCATCCCCCACGGGGGGACAGGGCACATCCCCACCCGGGGACACCAGGGACGCGCTGCACGAGAGCGAGGGAGCTCGGCCACCGTGACGGCAGGAGGCACGAGCGGCACCGGGGTCCGCACCGCGCGGCAGAGGGGCCCCTCGCCCAGTGGGGTCCCGAAGCGCGGGGGGATCCGCGTGTCCCTGGGGCTCCAGGGCAGGTTCCCGTGGGACGGACAGGCAGAGCCTCGCTCCTCAAAACCTCCGCAAACAGGCTGCTGCCAGCCACCCCCATGCTTCTCCCTTTCCCCGGGGGCTGTGGGGGTCCTCCGGGGTGATGTGGGGCTGCGAGCGGCTCAACTCTGCTTCCCCCCACTGGCACGTTATGGCCGGGCCCCGCAACACCCCCACCGCCCCGGCACCCCGGCCTGGAGCCCCCCCTGCAGCGCCAAGCCCCCCTCACCCCAGTGCAACCAGCAGCTGGCCCCAGCCCCGGGACGGACACGGCTGTGCCGGCAGCAGCTTCGGCATGACCTCACCTGTGCCGAAGGCAGGGAGGGAGCTCGCCGCGCTGCTGCCGCGGTAGTGCCACGTACGGGCACTGACTCAGCCGGGCAGTCACCCTGTTTCTGCTGCCCCGGGGGCCGGTGGAGCGCATGCACCCCAGGACCCTCGCAGGGACCCACCCGGAGCCGGTCCAGGGCTGGCTGGGGACGCTCCCCGGGGACGCCGGCAGCCCCCGCCGCGGGGGCAGGACAGCTGGCGGCACGCGGGAGCCGGCAGCTACGGCGTGATCCCGCAAATTCTGGAAAGGGGAACCCGTTTCCAGCGCACGCCGGTGCCGCTGCCGATTGGGTGGCCGGGTCGGAGCCGCTTCCCCCGCGCCTCGCTGCGGTGGCGGCCGCATCCGCTCACAGCGCTGCCGCGCTCGGCTTAGCTCTCGCTAGCGAATGCGCTGCCACCGCAGCCGGCCCGGGGCTGCCGGCTGCACCTCAGCCGCTGCTGCTGCCTCCGAGGGGAGCCGGCACCACGGCAGCAGGAGCTGGTCGGCCGCTCGGGCGCTGCCCAGCCTCTGCCCGTGCCTCAGTTTCCCTTCCTCTACACTCCAGCCACATCCATCTTGCCTGCGTGGCGGGGAGGCATTGGGACAGGGGCCCTCCCCTCTCTACACAGACAAGGCTGCCCGCACGGGGCTGCCCCGGAGCCGCGGCCGCTCGCCGGCCGTGGCCACACTCCCCACCGCGCAGCCATCCTGCGCCACGTCTGAACTCAGTCCCCTGCGCCTGCAAGAGCCGCGAGCAAAACCGAAGCGAGACTCGTCCCAGGCATCTGCTCCTCCGGCCCCGTTCCGCCGCGGCTCTGCCTTGCCACGAGTCACCGAATGACTCGGTGCCAGCACCGGTGCTGCCGAGAGCTGGGAGCGGAGCTGCCTCCTCGAACACCCTGGGCCGTGGCCGCGCTGCCGCGTCCCTGCGAGGAAGCAAAGCCCAAGCGTGGCCGGGGCCTGCCGGCGCGGTGAAGCCAGAGCCAGGGGACCGTCCCTTCGCAGAGGGGCCCCGTCCCGGCGGCCGCGGTGACCTTGAGCCGTGCCCCTTTGTCCCTCCCGGCTGCGTGGGGCCGCGGGGGCTCGCTGCCTCCCCGCCACGCGGGCGGTGCCGTGCGGCGCGCGGGGGATTTCGGGCGGTGGTGGCGGCACCCGCGTCCCGCGGGGCAGGTGCTCGAGAGCGACAGCGGCTACGCCGGGCTAAAAATACGCGGCGGCGGGCGGGGGTGTGACGGACTGGGCCTTTGTGCCACCGACGCCGGGCCTGGCTGGACACCCCCACCCGCTGCCCCGGACCCCCGGCTGGGCTCACGCCACCGCCTGGGAGGGGGCTGCGAGGGCAGCGCGGAGACTGAAGTGAGGAGGAGGAGAAGGAGGAGGAAGATGGGGAGCCTGGGCCCGGCTGGTGCCCATCCCCGGGGACAGACAGGGCTGGGGGGCCCGCGGGAGGGACCCCCGGGGCGGGCAGGGGGCTCATCCCCGGGGCAGAGCCCGGCCCTGGCCCTGCTCCCGCCGGCACGTGGCACCGGCTGCGCCTCGCCCGGGGCCGGCGGCCCCCGGCTGAACCCGGGGCCGGGGGCAGCGGGGCCCGGGGGGGGGCCCGGCCCCGCCAACCGGGGGGGTACGGCCGCCCCCGGCACGGGGGGCCGGCGCCGGGGTAGGCCAGCAGCTCCCACCCAGCCCCTCGCGGAACTCGGCCCCGGCCCCCTCGCCCGGCCAGAGCCCCGGGAGGCCGCGGGCCCGGGGCAGCCCCGGCCGGGGCACAGGGCAGCGGCGGCACCGTCCCGTCTCCCCGTTGGGGGCAGCCGGGCGGGGCGGGGCGCGGGGGGCTCTAACCGCCGGGCCAGTAACGCCCGCAGGGGACGGAGGCTCCGGGCGGGCGCGGGGGCGTGCCGGCCGGGCCGGGAGCGGCGGCGGGGGGGGGGAGCTCCGGCCCCGCGCGGGGGAAGCGGCCGGTAACCGGCCACAGGGGGAGGGCGCACCCCGGTCCCGCCCAGCAACCGGGCGCGGGGGTTCCAGCCCGCCCAGGGGACGCGGCCGATACCCGGTCCCGGTCCCGGTCCCGGTCCCGCCCAGCCCCCGAGCGCGGGGGGAGACCCCGGTCCCCGGTACCGGCCGCCGGGGGGTCCCGGTACCGGCCGCGGGGCCGGTGTGGCGGCGCGTCCCCGCTTACCCGGTGGAGGCCGTGCGCCGCGAAGCCACATAGCAGCCGCGGCCGCCCGGGGCTCGGGCTGCGGCGGGGCCGGGGTGCGCTCGGTGCCCGCACGGCGGCTGCTCTCCCCGCGGGCGGGCGGCAGGGCCCGGCGCCGCCCCGCCCCTTCTCCCCATTGGCTCGCCGCGCTCGGCCCGCCCCGCGCCGCCCCGCCCCGCGGCGCCATTGGCCTGCCGCGCCCGCCGCGCCCCGCCCTGCCTCCCCATTGGCCCGTCGCCGCCGCCGCATGCAAATATCGTGCGCGGTGGGGCCGCGGGGCCGGCCGGGAGCGCAGCCGCAGCGCCGCCCCGCGGCCGGGCGGGGGAGCGCCGCCGTGCGGGGCGCGGCCCCTTTAAGAGCCCCGCGGTGGCGGAGGCGGCTCGGGGGGACTTAAAGGAGCCGCGGTCCCGGGGCTCCGCGGCTGCCGGAGCCCCGGTTCTAGGGGCTCCTCCCTCCCCCGCACCCACTGCGCCCCCCCCGTGACCCCGCCCCCCGCGGCGCCCCGGGGCGGGCCTCCCTACGGCCCCGCCCCCCTGACGCCACTTCCTGCGGGGACGCGGAGGCCCCGGTACCGCCGCCTGGGCCGGGCCGAGCGGGCCATGGTGGTGCTGCGGGGCGGCGCGGGCCCCGAGGAGCCCTTCCCGTGAGTGCGGGGCCCCGGGGCCGGGCGGGCCGTTGTGGGCGGCTGGGACCTGCCCGTGGGGCAGCTGTGGGCCTGTCAGGTCCTGCCGTGGGGCCGTGAGGGGCTGCCCGGGGGCCCGCTGCGGCCTCGGCTCTGTCCCTGCCTCCCCTCCCGCCCCCAGCACCCGCCGGTTCCCCCCGCGGCCTCCGAGCCGCGCTGGTCCGCGGGCTCCTTGCCCCGCGGGCTGGGGGGCTCCGCTTCTTCGGAGGCGACCGCTGAGGGCGCCGCAACGGGGCCGGGGGAGCGGCGGGGAGGGGGGCGGCTGCGCTGCCCCGGGAGAGCTTTTGCCCCATCGACCTGGAGCAGGAACGCGCCTGGACCCGGGGGCGGCTGTGTCAGAGGCAGGAGGCCGTGATTAGGATAATGGGCTAATGAGTGTTTACCCCGCCGAAGGTCACCGGTGCTCCCTGGGGACACCGGCAGCGGAGAGGCGATGTGCCGGTGGGCATCCCGGTGGCGGTGGGCGTCCCGGTGGCGGTGGGCGTCCCGCTCAGCCTGCGCACCGGGGCTGCTCTCACCGCGGGGGAGCCCCGACTGGGCTGCGGGACACTGACCCTGCGAGCGGAGCCCGAGCCCGCCGCTCCCAGCCCGGGGTAGCGGAGAGCCCAGGACGGGGCTGCCTAGAGCCGTGCCACCGGAGCCGAGGAGCCTGCGGGGCTTCCCCTTCACCGATGCAGCAGTCCCGTCTGGCAGCCATGGCTTTGCTCGGAGCGTCGGTGCCGTGTCCCGCTTGCTAAACGATAAATAACAGGAACTGGTTAAAAATGTCCTGGCAGGGAACGAGGGGCTTCTTGTTTCTTGCTTGGAAACGAGAAGTGGAGGAGAAACTACTAAACTTTCTGTGCGGTGGCCCTGGAGCTGCTGGGCCCGTCTCCCTGGGGGTCAGTGTTTGCTCCGGTCCCTGGGTAATGAGCCCTGCTGGCACCCTGCTCCCTCAGGGTGACAGCGGCCGGGGCAGCCTGGCTGTGGCTTGCACGGGAAGGGATCCCAACGCTGAAGTTACCGATAAGAGACTCGTCCGAGACCGGCTGCTGGGTAAGCGCCTGACGCTGTAAAACCCGGCTCTGCTGGCACAGGCCTAAGGTCACCGTCACCTGTGAGTCTCCCGGGTTGGAAATGAATCCTGCGGCTCTGCCGAGTGCTGGCGGGCAGAGGCGGCGGCGCCGAACGGCAGACGTGGCAGCGCAGGGTGCCGAGGCGGGGTGCCAGGCCCGTGAGCGCGCGCCGAGCAGCCTCGGCACCGCCGCAAACGGCCCTGGAGGCTTTGGGGAGCAAGAGGCGCGTGCGGCTCAGCAGCCTGTTCCGTGCCCAGGAGCTGGGGCTGCGCCTGTCCTGAGGCCCGAGCCTCGGTGCGGGGCAGGGGAGGGCTGGGCCGGGGGATCCCTGCGCTGGGAGCAGGGGGTCCCGGCAGCACTGGGGGGTGCTCCCACCCTAGTGACACTTGCATGGCTATTTTTAACATCTTTTTCCCCCCCTCCAGTAGAGGCTGGAGGACAAGTCCTCCTTGTCCCGCTGCCCTGAGTTAGGGCTCCCCCGTCTATGAAAGCAGGGTAAATATTTACTGCGTGTTGCCTTGGACTCCTCTTTGAAGGACTTTTTCTGTGGCACAGCCATCCCGGGGCCACGCCAGTGAGCCGTGACGGCTCCTGGTGGTGCCAGGCTCGCAGCTGCCGAACTCTGTGTACTCAAACCTCTGAACCGGGGCCGGTGGTAAGGTGACTCCCTCTATTTTTTTTTTTTTTTTTTAACCACCTTTGTATCAAAACTTGATCTGCGAGCGCTGGTCTCTCTGTTTGCAGCTTGGGTTACAGCTCCTCCCTGCCTGTCTGTTAGTCATCGCCTGGGATACGTGCATCCCTTTTATTTCTTCCAAGGCCACCTCTGCTGCTGTTTTCTTTCCAGCTGGAAAGGGGAGAGGTGGGTTTTTTCCCTGCCAGCAGCAGAGGCCCCGTCACTGCCCCTGTCCAGGGGAAGGGGGGGGGGGCGGAAAAATCAAGGCTTTGGCTTGGGTGAGCAGCTGGGCGCCCTCCCGGGCCGGCGGGCTGTAATCGGGCGGCACAGCCCGCTCGTGCCAGCGCCTGATTGTGGTGCCGGGTCTTTCCCGAGCCTCAGGGCGCTGGAAAGGAGGGGACGCGGTGGGGACAGCCGTGCCTGGCACACGGAAGGGGTGAAACCGTGGTGCTGCCGTGGCGGGAGAGGACAGCGGTCAGCCTGGCTGCTCCTTGCTGCAGTGGTGCAGCTCCCCTTCCAGCCTGCCCGTGATTTGTTTTGGTGGTGTTGGTTTTCTCGCCCACCTTCTGCTGCGCTAAAGGAAACCCACAGAAGCCGGAGGGGAAGCTGCGATGCAGAGACCTGAGCAAGTGGGCAAAGAACAAGCGAAAAGATAGTGAAACTTCCTGTCTTTGGCGGAGTTTTAGTGAACTTTGAAACCAAAGCAGTTGCGTTAAATGCCCGGTGAGCTTCTCGCTCATCACTCGGTTTAATTTGCACACAAAATCATCTAAGTTATGGCCATTCCTAAATTGTGCCTGTGTCCAAGTAACGCTCTGACTGTAGAATTGTTTTGAACAGAAGCCAAACACCTTTGGGTGTACCCGGGCGCGGTGCATTCTCCCAGGGGCTGTAGCTTTATGGCAGCGAAGGCCGCTGCTGCTGGGGCCAGCAGGCTCACTGCCTGTTGCCCGCTCTGGGCGCTGCTGGGGCGGTCGGTGTCAGCTCCGGGCCCCGCCAGCTTGTGCCGCGCAGCAGCTGGTGGTGCCACGTGCCCCGAGGATGGAGAACCAGCAAAACCAGCCCTTGCTGGGGCAGGGGAGCACCCGGCTCTGGGGTGGTGGTGGGGAGCAGCCGCAGCAGCGTAACGGTCTGGAGGGAAGAGCCAGCCCAGCCTGAATTGTATGGCCAAGGCGGGTGTTACCGCAGCCTTCGATAATCAGATGATCGGGCCCGTTGCCGATCGCTGCAGAGGCCGTGTGGCAGGACGGTGCCGGCAGGTCCAGCGGCAGCTCTGGCTGGGCGATGGCAAACGCGAGGTGCAGGGGGTATCTGGCTGCGTGGGACACCTCGGGGTCCCTCCCTAGCTTCTGCCTCTGCAGAAATGAATCTCTTCGTCTTGCCTTAGAGTGCTGGTGGAGTTAATTACCCAGAACGTTTAGCTGCTAATGCGCAGCTGCTTTAAACAGACCAAATCCTTGGAGCAAGCGGTGGGTCGGCAGCGTAGCGTGCCGCGAGGCTGTTAGCTGTGACCAGAGGGGTACAGGGCCCCGTGGAGGAGGATGTGGTGCCTATTACACTAACGCTGATGGCTGATGCTCTGCCTCCCCCATCGTCCCCGCCGTGGGCTCTCCCCACGCAGCTCCCTGGCCTCGCGGTACTGTAGCTGCCCTGGGGGTCTCGGGTGGGCTCAGTCCCTTCTGCCGTGTGTCCCTGCAGGAGGATCGAGGACTGCCTGCCCCCTCTGGAGGACTCCCCGTCCAAGAGGTTCTCCCCCTCCAAGCGAAAGCAGTATTATATCAACAAGGCCATCCGCAACTCGGACCTCATCCCCCGGGCCAAGGGACGCAAGAGCCTGCAGAGGCTGGAGAACAGTAAGGGTCTGGGGCAGGGTCTGAGCGCTGACTCTTCCTGGGCTGGGTCTCTTCCCCAGGGCGGGTGGCCGCTGCCCCTAAACCCTCTGCCGCGTGGCAAGCGGCGGGGTGCTGGGGGCACAGGGCCTCTCTGAGGACACTGCCTCACCTCTCAGGGGCTTTGCTCTTTCCTCCTAGCTCGTTACCTGATGACGCTTCTGGAGCGAGATGAATGCGGGAGCGACGAGGGAGAGCTCGCCCACTCCGCCTCCCCAAGCATCTTCACCGAAGCCTGTAACAACGAGACCTACGTGGAGGTAGGCGCAGCCACCCGCCTGCTCGGGGTTCCTTGGGGAGGCCCTGGCACGGCACGTGCAGTTCTGGCAGTACGTGGTGTCCATACCTCGTTCCTCCGACCCGAAGAGCCCTCTGCCTCCCCAGCCTGAGCTCCTGTGCCCTAACTCCTGCCCGCTGTCGGAGTCGGGGCTGGCATCTGTGCACCCGGTGCCGGGCTGCCGCCGCGTGTGCCGCGGGGAGATCAGGTCCTGGGACCCTGGTCCTGCAGCCTGTGGGGTGGGGGATCTCTGGGCAGATCCTCTTGTGGAGGATCCGCACAAACGTGCGGTGCAAGGGCTGGGTCCTGCTCAGAACCTGGCCAGACCGGCTTAGTGGAGGCTGCTCCTACCCCTGGCAGTGCCCGGAGCCCCAACGTACAGCGTTGTACCTGCGGAGCGGCTAACGCTGGGTGAGCTGCAGCGCTTCCTCTGAAACAGGCCCCTTGCCAAACCCCTCTGTTGCTTCACGCTGCCCGGCCGGTGTTGCGATACCGGCTCTGTAACCGGGCGTTTTGAAACTTGGCTTCTCTCCTGTTTGATGCTCAGGGCTTTGGCTGCAGAGCAACCTGCATGGTCTGTGTGTGCGCTCTTGGCTCTGCAGAGCTCTTCCCTCACTCGTTCAAGCCAGGCTTAGGAAGCCTGATGTAGACCTGAGTTTGAGGCTGGATTGCACAGATGGGCTGTTGTGTCAGCACGTGGACTCCCAGTAACCGTTAAAAAACCACCTTTGTGTGTTGACTGCGAGTGTTAAATCTGCATCTCCTCCCAAAGCTGTCACAGATGATCAGGAGCTGAAGAGACAGCATTGCTGCGGCTTCTGTCCGCTGCAGTCTGCCGCCGTAGTCTGCCTCCGTGCTGGCTGGGGCAGTGTCGCAGCTGCGGAGCTCTGCCCAGCCCCATTTATTCCCCACTCCGAGCTGCTGTTCGTGCTCTGCCCGGGCTGTCCCTGGGGACGGGTGGGTGAGGAGGAGGCTCACAGGGTGCCAGGTGGGGCTCTGAGGTGGCCGTGCACCGCCGGGTGTTCCCTGGCGACCTCTGCAGCGGGGCCCGGCGGCTTGTGTTGTCAGATCTGGAACGACTTCATGAACCGGTCGGGAGAAGAGCAAGAGCGAGTCCTGCTCTACCTGGAGGAGGAGGCCAGGAAGAAGCACAAGAGGAAGCTGCCCGTCAAGAACGAAGACAAGTGGAAAGGTGCTGAGAGGGGACGCTGGGTGGGGAGAGCCTCTCCCTTTCCTCCCTTGCATGCGTTTTGGGAAGGGCGCTCTTTCCCGAGGGCTGCATCCTGCTTCCTGCACCATCCGCTTGTGGTGGGGCCAGGGGATGACTGAGCTGACCCCTCGGGTGCTGCAGCGAGGGGGGAAGACCCCCCCCTGGATCCGGGAGGGTTCGTGGGAGTCAGGAGTGGCTGGGGTGACGGGCCGTCCCCCGATTGCAAACCCCCAAATCTCAGCACCCTCCAAATGCTCCTTTGCTGGTCTGGGGGTGACTTTGTGCAGATCCACGAACAAAGAAGGTGGCCGGCTGGGGTCCTCTGGGGCAGTTAGGGGGACGTTGGGCTCCTTCCGAGAGGTGATGCTGTGCGGCTGCGGCCGGAGGCGTCCCGCGGGCGCTGGGGACATGAACCGTGTCTGAGTCCCTTCTGTCTTCTCCGCCGGCTCCAGAGCACCCTGCCTACACGCCCAAGGAGTGTTTCCAGCGCATCAGCCGCCGCCTGCGCTCCACCCTGAAGCGGGGCAGGATCCCCATGGTGAGCTGGGGGTTACTGGGGGACGGCGGGGCTGGGGCAGGCAGAGGGCTCCGGCTGCCGGCACCCCACATGCAGCTTCGTCTGGAGTCGTGTCCTGAGGGCTGTCCCCTGACCTCGCATGGTCACCAAGCCAGACAAGTGCTGAATTTCAGATGAGCTCCTGGGGAATGTGCTCCAGTTCTCGTATGACCTCTGTAGTGGTGGCTGATTGCGAACAGACGTTCAGCTCCCTGTGCAGATGGGTTTTCCTGGCTCAGGTCAGATTTTTCTGGTAGTTCCAGGACACTTCTACGTGGTAGTTTCCCAGTCTCTGCTCGACGAGCAGCAGGTGACAGGGGAAATCCAGTGTGCTTGCCCACAGGGGCAGCGGTGGAGCTTTTGGGGTCTTCAGAATGGTCCACGCAAGGCTATTTGGAAAAACTCAGATGCATTTTGAAAGGGGTCAAACTGCATAAACCGCTGAGCAGAGAATTAAGCCTGAACAGAGAGGCAAGCGTGGCCTCGTGCCGCCTGGCTCGGGGAGCCGAGCTGCCACGCGCAGCCCCTGCGCCGTGCTGCTTGCCCAGACACTTGCTCTCCTGGGCCCCGGGGGTGCCTGGCTCCCTGCTCTCTCTTCTCAATGGTGCTGTTTTCCTGCTCTGTTTGTTTCCCTTGCTCTAATTAAAAGTCTCTAAAAGCAGCCTCGGCTCCTCCTGCCCACTGGCTTCTGCTCAATTTGTTCTTAAATGAGATTCACTTCTGCTGCTTGTCTCTGGGGTCACGGTGCTCTGGAGAGCTGCATCAAGCTGATCTTTGCCTGTTGGGAGAAAAGGAGATGCAGGGCACGAGGCTTTCCTGGCTGCTGCCGCTCTGAACATGAGGGACGATGCCAGCCCTTGGCACACAAAGTTCGGAGTTGGCAGGGGATGGATTCTTCCCCGCCGTGGGGGCTGAAGAGGGGAGTTTTCTCCTTTCCTTGCACCTCTTGCATCCAGATGACTTGCCCGGGAGCTGCTGGCGGTAATTCCTCGGGAGTCGGAGGCCCCGTCGTGCTTGGGGCTGTGCAGGGGAAAGTGGTTGTGGTCACAGAGTGCCCGTGGCTCTGCTTGGCCCTGGCTGGGGCAGCAGCTCCTCAAAGGCAAAACGCGGGTGCTGCGAGGGGCGCAGAGCTGTATGGGGGCAGGTGGCTTTGCCCGCGTTGGGGTACACCCGGCGAGCGCCGGCTCCCCTCGCCCAGCTCCTTGCTCTCGCCTGTTGCCGCAGGGTCTGAGCAGGGTCCGGCCACCGCTGCCCTCTCCTCGCTGACGGGCCCTGCTTCTCCTTGCAGGGGACGCTGGAGGGCCTGGAGGAGGAGCTGCTGGCCTTCTTCTCCGTCACCCCTCACTCCGTCTACACAGCGCTGATGGACAACAGGTATTTCCCCCCCCTCGGGCTCTGCAGGTGATGCTGCTCCCCACGGAGCGGGATCCGGGGTCCTGAGCCATGCACACCCTGCGTGCGGGGGTTCCCAGCTCACCATGCACCCCAGAGCTACCCCAGGCTGCAGACGGGCTCTGGGAACCCCTCCGGAGCCCCCAAGGGAGAGATGCGCCGGGGGATCCCTGCACAGGGGCTTGTGGCGCTTTGTGCTCCCTGTCTCCGATCCGTGGGTCCATGGGAGGAACCAGGGATGGGCAGCACTCGGGAGGTGCTGGTCTGAGACACGTCGGCTCTAACCCTGTCCCCCATCTCCCCCAGCTTCGAGCGACTCCTGCTCCACGCGCTCTGCCAGTACATGGACCTCGTCTCTGCCAGTAAGAGCCTCATGTTTGTTTGTTTTTGGTTTTGTTTTTGTTTTTCCCTTCTCTTCATCACTATCTCTCTTCTCCAGCTCAGCCTCTTCCTCCCTTCCTCCTCCCGGCCCCACCTTGCGCTGTGGCTCACAGATAACCCCGCTCTCCTGCCTCCACTGCCCGAAACTCCCTCTGCTTTGACCCTAAAATCTCTAACCCACTTCACCAGCACTGGTGGCGGGTGGGCAACATCGGCCGCTGTCGGTGGCTGAAGCCCAGCAGCCAGGGTGATGGCCAGGCCCAGCTCTGCCTGGGGGTGTCTCGTTCACAGCAGTGCTGCCATTTCTCCTCTTGTTTCTGGGTCTGGATGTCTCAAAGCAAGAGGCTGCTCACGGGGCTCCCTCTCCTGTGGCTGCTGCCTCCTCCCGCAGAGAGCGGCTGTGCCCGCACCCTGCCCGAGGGTTTTCCTAGAAGGTTTTGTTGCCAAGGCAGAGGAGGAGAGGCACCGGGCTCTGTCCCTGCAGAGGAGCCTTCGCAGCTGAGCGTTTCATTAGCAGCTGCTTGTGGAAAACAGCATGAGAGCGCTAATGATGTGAAGTGGAGCCCGTGGTGCCAGCAGGGATGCGTGGAGGGGGCCGGGGCTGGGGAGGACAGTTGCCTTCTTGCAGAGCATGGGGGAACCTGTGCTCGCTACGAGCTGCAGGGAGGAGGGGAGGTCGCTGGGCTGGGGAGGCTGTGTTTGGGACCCGTGGGGGGGACGGTGGCGTGCTAACTGCTCCCTCTCGCCCCCAGGTTCGGACATCGAAGGGAAACGTCAAATGAAAGTGAGCAACAAACACCGTGTCTTCCTGCCCCCCGAGCTCCTGCTCTCAGACTACCTGGGGCAGATGAGCTGATACCCCGAGGGACGCCCTGCCCCTCGCTTCGTGTGCTGAAGGCTTCCTTCATCTGCTCCTGGCCTCTCCCAGCCCCGCAGTCCCCTCGGGTCTGGCCCGCTGCCCGCCTCTCCCCTTGCCCGAGCGGGGCGCAGGGCGGACCAGCCCCCTCCTCACATCCTCCTCGTCCCTTCCCCTCCTCCAAGAGCAGATGTTTGATGGTGCAGAGCCGGGGGCTCGCTGCCGGCTCGCGGAGCAGCGCTGTGCTCCCCTCGGGATGCCGGGACTCCTGCCCGCGGGGCGGCAGGCAGCGTGGCCCTGCCAGATATCGCCGCGCTCCAGGCGCGAGGCGTGGGCGAAGCAGCTGCCTATCTGTCGTGCTTGCCCTGTTCCCCAGGTTGCAGTGCTGCTTCCCGGCCGGAGCTGCTCTCCCTGGAACTGTTTGTGTGTCTATTTATAGCCCAGGTACTTTTAAAAATAATCGGGCTGGGCCAAACCCACCTCTGGCATTGACGCTCATGGGGTGATTTCGGTCCAGATTTTTCTGTGGTGAAACAGCTCCTCGCGGCTGCTGAGCAAATGCTGAGCGAGCGGAAGAGCCTCGGGGCAGTCGCGTTCCCCGGCTTTGTCCAGCACCCACAGCTCTGCACCCGCGATGGGGTGTTTCGGGGCGGGGGGCTCAGCCCCTGCCAGCCCCCTCGGGCAGGGTGCGGGGTGGGAGCTCCCCACTCCGAGCTCCCGGGTGCTCTTGCCCCGCTGCTGTTTCGGCAGCGCCCTGTTCCCTACCTCGCGCACCAGCCTGCGGCACGCAGTCCTGCCTGCACCACGGAGGGGTGGGCTGTTTTTAAATGTAATATAGCCTGTGTTTTTTAATGTGTGTGTATACGTATGTGTGTGCGTGTGCTGGAGGAGCACAGCCCGGCCCATCGGGCCCCCGTGTTCTTGCTGCTTGCCCACGGCCGCTGTGGGCGCAACCGGGGCAGTTTGTGGGTCTCCCCGTGTGCCCTGCACGCCTGGCACATGTCAAGGGCTGCTAGCAGGGGTTTGTCACAGCTGAGGAACCCTGGGGGGGGTGCTCTGGCCTGGCCCCTGATGCTGCTGGGGCTGTGCAGGGCAGACGTCCCCCCAATCGGGACGGTGTCTCTGCCTATGGCGGCAGCACCCCCCGCCCTGGTCACCCCTGGGGGTCTTTGCTGGCTTTGGGCTCCCTGCCGGCCGTGAAGACACCGACTGCCATTAACCGAGGGGACCCCCAGGGCAGGGGGGGAGCCCCCAGCACTGCCTTGCACCTCGTTTGCTTGCGTGACTCGGGTACGGGCGGCGTTCAGGAACAATAAACCACTGTGCTCCCACGCTGTGGCTGTGTCTCTGCGTGGGGAGGGCGGGGGGCCGGTTGGGCGTGGGTCGCGGGGGGGGGAGGTGCGTGGGCGCCTTTTGGCAGCGCCCACAAAAGCCGGGTGCGAGCCGGTCCCAAAAATATGGAACGCTTCACGAATTTGCGTGTCATCCTTGCGCAGGGGCCATGCTAATCTTCTCTGTATCGTTCCAATTTTAGTATATGTGCTGCCGAAGCGAGCACGGGTACCCAAGCCCCCCCGGCGGTATTTAAGATTCAAGAACAGAGATATGGTCTGGACAGGGCGACCGCTCTCCCGCGCGTGGGTAAATCTGTTGTGATCCCCCCCATCCGAAAATCCCCAACTCTCGAACAGACTTCGCTCCGACTTCACCAAATTCTCCCCATTGTATTTGCTGTCGCTGCCCCCGTGGGGTTCTGGGTAGGCGCCCATGCAAATTAGAGCCACGGACTGGCGCGCTCTGGCTTCTTAGCGCTGAGGGCCTCCGGCCTGGGGTGTCCGCAGCGGTGCCTGAGCGCGCGGGGAGGGGCGCAGCGCAGGCGCACGGCGGGCAGCCCTCAGGGGAGGGGCGGGGTCCTTGTGCGCGGCGGGAGGCGGTGCGGGCCGGTGAGTGGGGCCGCTCCCGCCCCGGCGTCACAGCCGCGCGCCCCGTGAGGGGCCGGGCGTGCCCCCCCCCCCGCCACCCGCCGTGGGCTCGGTGCCGCGGCGGGCAGCCCCCCTCTGCTCCCCCCGCCTCACCGCTGCGGCAGGCCCGGCTTCCCCCCGCCGCTGAGGGGCAGGCCGCGGGGGTTGTCCCCAACCTGTGCGGCCCCCCCGGAGCCCGGCGTCCCCGCTGCCCCTCGGGAGCGGGGGGCTGATGCCCTTTCCCCGCCCGGGGGTTGAGGTGCGGCCTGGGCGGATCTCGCCGGTGTAACCGGGCCTCCGCCTGCGGCCTGTGACTTGCGGAATTGGCTGTTTCTTGCTTCCAGTGAGCGCCTCTTCCCGCTCCGCGGGGTCCCAGGGCCGGCGGGGCCCCGGGGCTTTGCCAGCGGCGCAATGGACTTGGCGTATGTCTGCGAGTGGGAGAAAAAGCCGAAAAGCAACCACTGTCCTTCCATTCCCTTAGTGTGCGCGTGGTCCTGCCGGAACCTCATCGCTTTCACCACAGACCTCAAAAATGAGGAGGAAAAAGGTACGGCGTCCTTGTGGAAGGCTGGGTAGCGTCTCCTGGAAACTCACAAGGGGTTTAGGCAAGCCCTGCCATCAGGAACCACTGGGCCGGGTGGCCCGTGCTCTGCTTTGACCCTAAAATCTCTCACCTGCACTAATCAACACAACAAATTTGTGCTCTTTTTTTTGCAGTCCATTCCTTAGATTTAATGGGTGTTTTGTTCGCTGGGGAGTGGTTCTCACTCTGCTAAACCAGGGCAAGCTCTGCGTTGGTATCTGGTACCTCACCGGAGTTGCCAAGCACAGTTGTTACCCTTCCCAAAATTGCTCGATGGAAAATATTTTATCTCTTCCCCCACATCAGCTGAGGCTCTGTGGGTTTAGAAATGCCAATGGGTAGCTGGTAACGAGGGACAGTGATTCACTTCTCTTTTCGTGTAGATCTCACCCACATGGTCCATATCATCGACACTGAGCATCCGTGGGACGTCTATTCCGTTAACTCTGGGCATGCTGAAGTCATCACTTGTTTGGAGTGGGATCAGTCGGGTGAGCTTGGACCACTTCTCGTTATCCCTGTGTCCCGCCGTTCACGTGCGTGCATTCCCTAAAACGATGGTACACGATTTGTTGTGGAGAGGGAGTTTGTCGCTTCGCAGCCACGAATTGGCTGCCTCCATTCGAACTGCACTGGGGTGGTTTGATTTCTCGGTTGATTTTTTGGCTGTACCCCCTGGTTCTTACGAGGCGCCGTTGTCGTAGGCTCCAGGCTGCTCTCGGCAGACGCGGACGGCCACATCAAGTGCTGGAGCATGACCGATCACTTGGCCAACAGCTGGGAGAACACCGTGGGCAGTATGGTGGAAGGGGACCCGGTGGTGGCCCTGTCCTGGCTGCACAACGGCGTGAAGCTGGCTCTGCACGTGGAAAAGGTTTGTCCCAGCTCTGCAGGGCATCCCGTCAGGAAGGCTGGCTCCGTCAGGAAGGCTGGCTCGGGTCGTTAGCAAAGGACTTGGGAAACCCCTGTCTGTGCTTCTCTCTGCTCTGGGCTTCCTCCGTGGCCTTGGGCAGGTGGAGTAGGGGAATTTTTCCAGTCAAAAAGAAAAGTCAGATTCCTAATTCCTGCTGAATTTCAACGGGGATTGGATGCCTTGTTTCTCTTGGCGCTTTAAACGTGTCTTCCTTAGCCTGGTGCTTCAATTTCCTTGGCTGTAAAATGGAGATAAAAGCATTTCTTTGCCTACCAGTAGTAATTCAGAAGAAATGTGTTCGAGATCCTGAGGTTTGATCCAGGGATTTGGGAATGGGAGCCATATGCGTATGGAGATAAGCGGCTTGTTTAGAAACGTGTCCAATTCTGTCAGCCTCAAAAAGAGCAAGCCTGCCAAGTAGAAGTTACCTACTTACATTTTTTTTAAACATTAACTCTTAGGGTGTCCCACAGGGAGAAGCCTTTCCCTCTCTTTAGTACCGGAGAACCCGAGGCATGGGGACGTAAAGGGTTGTGCAGCGGGTTGGTGTCGGAGCTGGATTTGGCCGCGGAAAGGGAGAGGGGGTGCCGGTCTTCCAGGTTCAGGCCCCATAAGTGAGGTCGGAGCTCCGAGAGCTTTGCTGATGGGCTGGTGTGTTCCTGCTGCCGCCTGCGCGGCTGGAACTGCTCTGGCGCGGGGGCAAAGGGGCCTCTCCGGGGTCACGTAGCAGAGTTGGGTGTGTGAGCTCGGTGCCCTCATCTGACTCTGTTCAGCTCTGCAGACCGCGCTGCGGTGACTTAACGAGGAGAGCGCCGCAGTCGTGAGCGCGCTGCGGGTGTCGGGTACAAATGTCTTTGTGCTGTTGACCTTTGTTCACAGTCTGGAGCATCGAACTTTGGTGAGAAGTTTTCCAGGGTCAAGTTCTCTCCGTCGCTGACGCTGTTTGGTGGGAAGCCCATGGAGGGCTGGATTGCTGTGACCATCAGTGGGCTGGTGACGGTCTCTCTCCTCAAGCCCAATGGGCAAGTGCTGACGTCCACAGAGAGCCTGTGCCGCCTCCGCTGTCGCGTTGCCTTGGCGGATGTCGCCTTCACTGGTGGGGGGAACATCGTGGTGGCCACATCGGATGGCAGCAGCTCCTCCCCTGTCCAGTTCTACAAAGTCTGCGTCAGCGTGGTGAATGAGAAATGCAAAATAGACACCGAAATCCTGCCTTCCCTCTTCATGCGCTGCACCACGGACCCTGCCCGCAAAGACAAATACCCAGCAATCACTCACCTGAAATTCCTTGCTCGGGACATGTCAGAGCAGGTGAGCATCTGCTGCTAAAGCAAGTAGGAGTTAAGTGAATAGCAAGGAAATAGCTGTTTGCTCCGCGTTTGGCTTCCCCACGTGGCTCTGGAGGTGAACGACCGTGTCCTGCAATGCCCTTTGCGTTTCTAGTTGCTGTTTCTGGAACTGCTGCTAGTTCAGCTTCGCTGTCAAGCAGGCTGCACTTAAAAGGTCTGGGGGTGTAATGGCTGAGCCCTCCAGTTCGTGGAAAAGCAGCCTGAAAAGCCCCGTCCTTCGTTAGCCTGATTACGCTTTGCTTTGTTTATTTTCCAGATCTGGCACTGGTTGTTAGGGGAGCTCTGCCGGGCTGTCTGGGAGGTTCTGGGATGTGAAGTCTTTCATCTTTAGGTCTCAGCTTCAAAGCAGCCCCTCTCCAGAACACTTAGAGCTCTTGATCTGTGTGACTTAATTTAGTACCTTAACTCTATTTGCCAGGGATTGATAACACGATTCTGCAAAGCTAAGTGATTCAGTGAAGCCGTCTCTTCTCTCTCCTCTGGTTAGGACGGAGAGCCTTGTTGGAGAACACGGTGTCTGCTCTGGCTTCAGAGTCAGTTCAGTTCCTGCCCTTTCCTTTACGTTTAGTTTACGATGCACGCGAGTGACATCGGTTGTGACGTGGAGAGGCGCAGGCTGTGATAACAGATGGCAGAGTTCTGCCTCTCTTTCCTTCTAGCTGGAACTAGGGACTTCACCGTTACCTATTGCTGATACAATCCTCTGCTTTTCGCTAGTGGAATATAAATTAATAAGGAGAAGGAGCCTCAAAATAGAGGGGAGAGGGAGGAGCGGAAAATGCGACGGGATAGTGTCTTTCCCTATTGTAAAGTTTGTGCATGTGGTTGCAGTATGGGTTTCTGTTCTGCAGGTGTTGCTTTGTGCTTCCAACCAAAACAGCAGCATCGTGGAGTGCTGGTCTCTGCGGAAAGAGGGCTTGCCGGTCAATAATATCTTTCAGCAAATCTCCCCTGTGGGTGAGTTTCTGCACCAGATACTCTTAAAATAGGAGCATGGTCTAAGTGAAAATGCAAGACAGGTTCTCAAATCCATTATCGCATATATGGGATTATCCAGAGTCCCGTATTTATTTTTCAGGTGTTCTCAGTCACATGCTCTACTCCATCTGTTCACGTCTTGGGCAACAAATTGCTAGTTTCCAGGAAGTGGTTTAATTATTACTTTCACTCAATAAAAGACATTTTCTGTGTTGTGCTTTGCAACGCTGCTCCCACTGGGGACCAAGGGAGCCAAGCCTTCTAAAGGAAAAAGATTGTGCAGCAAAGCTGGTTTAATCAAGCTATCCAGTCTGCCTGTTTTTTCCACCTGATTTCAGATATAACAAAATCAAATCTATGCAGTTTGTTCCAGTGAAATATAAAGGATTATTGTACATAAGGATTTTTTTAATCACCACCAGCAGAGCCTGCCATCAAAAGAGATTTAGCAAAACAAGTTCTTGTTTGTACAATTACTGAGATCAGTAGAAAAAAAGTAGGGAAATATGAGGGAGATATACTGGTCTGGTAGAATGAACAAATAATCAGTGCTTGATCTGTAATCCCATTTAGTTGGGGAGTGTGGGCAGAAATTGGCAGCGGGGGGTGGCATTTTCTGATCTCTTCGGGGAGAGATGTCTCACTTATTTACTTATTTTTCAAAGTTGGAGACAAGCAACCCATGATACTGAAATGGCGGATTCTTTCTGCCACCAATGACTTGGATCGGGTTTCAGCTGTGGCTCTGCCGAAGCTGCCAATCTCCCTGACCAATACTGATCTGAAGGTGGCGAATGACACCAAATTCTTCCCTGGATTGGGTAAGGAGTTTCTGTTGTCTTTCTCCTAAATGTGTAGCTTCTGCCTGAAACTTTACCTTCTTCATCGTCTGAACTGTAGCTGAAGTGAGAATGTGGAACAAACCGTATGAAATGGTGATAGGAAACCTTTGAAAGACATGGTATCTTCCTAGCTGTCCCATTTAATTTCCATGGAAAGAGGCGTATCTCTGTGAAACACTGATGTGGCCTCAAGATACGAATGTGCCTGTGAGCCCACAGCCTTTTGGGTGCTGTGGTGTTGCCACATGGGCTTTCAGTGGTGGCCGCTTCTCTGGGCGAGGTCTGGGTTATACCCAGAGGGGTTGCTTGCTCAGCCTCGGTTCTTTTCTCTCCCCAGGTCTGGCTTTGGCTTTTCACGATGGCAGCGTCCACATTGTTCATCGCCTGTCCTTGCAAATGATGGCTGTCTTCTATGGCTCTTCCTCCCAGCGCCCGGTGGACGAGCAGACTATCAAAAGACAGCGAACCGCTGGTCCCCTGGTTCACTTCAAAGCCATGCAGCTCTCCTGGACATCTCTGGCCTTGGCTGGCATTGATAGTCATGGGAAGGTACTGTGCCCTGTCGTGGGGGGTGCGTGTTAGTTCTTCTCTCTTTATCTCTCTAAGTGGCAACGGATCATTCAGAAAAGTTCTGGGAAAGTTACTTACAGCTGCATGTTCCATGTTAAACAAGAAGGGATGTATCCCGTTACTGCAGGAATTGTATCTTTGGGTCAGGGATGAGCTGCAGTTGTCCATGTATCGTGTGGTAGCTTTGTGGAAGGTTTTCAGTCCAGTTCTTGATACGGATTTTCCTTTGCCTCCTCCCTTCAGCTGAGCATGCTTCGTATCTCCCCCTCCATGGGCCATGTGCTGGACATGAACATGTCCCTCCGTCACTTGCTGTTCCTGTTAGAGTATTGCATGGTGACTGGCTACGACTGGTGGGACATCCTGCTCCACGTCCAACCCAACATGGTCCAGAACCTGGTGGAGAAGCTGCATGAAGAGTACATGCGCCAGAATGCGGCCCTGCAGCAGGTCAGCGGGAGCAGAAGCTCCCTGGCTTCCTGCAGAGGGTGGGCACGTGGAGGGGTCTCAGTGACTGGGTGGAGGGAGTAGTAATTGCCAGTGCTCAGAAGCTCTAACGACCTGGCTGCGCTGTCTCTGAATCCTCGAGCAGTATTTGAGGTGTGAAGAACCTCCATTTTAAGCAGTGTTCATTTTCACTAACGTTAATGGGTTTCTACCTGTTGGAAACTTACGGTGAGATGGTAAATTCTATTTTTGGCAGAGATTCTGGGAACAGTAGCACTGTTTGTACATGCACAGAACAGTATTCACATGCACAGAACAGTATTCACTATTCATGTCATTCTTTTAGCAGAAACGGAGAGTAAGAGAATAAAGCAGCTTGCTTTAATGAGTTTATTCTAATTCTGCCTTTACTTCTGTATTGTTCTTGGTGTCTCTCTGTCAATCAGGTCCTCTCCACGCGCATTGTTGCCATGAAGGCATCTCTCTGCAAGCTCTCCTCCAGCACGATAGCCCGCGTGTGTGACTACCACGCGAAGCTGTTCCTGATCGCCATTAGCTGCACCTTGAAATCTCTGCTACGCCCACACTTCCTGAACACCCCGGACAAGAGTCCCGGGGACCGACTCACCGAGATCTGCTCCAAGATCACAGATATAGGTAGTGATTGCTCATAACATCAGGCACCACGTTCTGAGTGTTTTGTATCAGATCATTCCCCTTTTAGGTTCAATATAGCGTCACGGTCTCATAGTAACTCCCTGGGTTTGAGGAAGAGGAGGGTGACCTCTCTTGGCACTGCAGGGATAGAGGGTGAAGTTCGGATCCATCTTCTTCCTGAGCCAGGAGATGTCTCGCTTCTGTTTCAGACATTGACAAGGTGATGATTAACTTGAAGACGGAAGAGTTTGTCCTGGAGATGACCACGCTGCAGTCCCTGCAGCAGCTCATCCAGTGGGTGGGAGATTTTGTGCTCTATCTGCTGGCCAGCCTTCCTAACCAGGTGAGAGCCTGGGCTCCTGAGAACAGGCCCGAGAGGAGCAAAAAAATCTGTGAGCCGTGTTCGGGTAGCTTTAGCCAAGTCGCACACGACCCCGCTGTTCCTATCAAAACAGGCACTTGGGAGAAGAGTGTAAGAAACAGCAGAAATACAAAATGGTTCTTTCTGTGCCCACCTGGGTGTCAGCGGTGTAGCGACTGGCAGCCGCATTCAGAGAAGCGGGCTCCGTAGCTGTCTGACTCGTTTAAACCTTTTATGAACCTCTGTATGCCTCTGACCTCCACGGCATCCTCTGCCAGCGAGTTCCGCAGGCTGTGTACTGCTTGAAACTGGATTTGTCTGAAAATGGAGCAGTGGAACTGCGTGTAAGTCCCAGTCTCGGCTGTTTTTCCCTCTGCAGGGCTCCCCTGTGCGGCCCGGACACAGCTTTCTGCGAGACGGAGCGTCCCTGGGCATGTTCAGGGAGCTGATGGTGGTGATCCGTATTTGGGGACTGTTGAAGCCAAGCTGCCTCCCCGTCTACACAGCGACCTCCGACACCCAGGACAGCATGTCCCTCCTCTTCAGGCTCCTGACTAAACTCTGGCTGTGCTGTAAGTGTTTGCCAGTTTCCCTGAACAAAAGAATCCTTCCTTAATGTGGATTGTGCGTGAAAGGAATAATTGCGGGGAGTAATTTCTGAGTGAGTCTGTAGTGTTTAGAAAGGGCAAGTACAGCTGCCAAGTTTATTGTTTTCTCTGCTGTGTTGGCGGATGGAGGAGGAAACTGCACGCAATTCTCTTGATCTCTAAATGAGAAATTTCAAGGTCACGCTGGTTCTCTCTCTCTGCTTCATTTTCCATGCAGGTCGTGAGGAAAACCACATAACGGAGCCAGATGATACCCTGATAGACGAATGTTGCCTCCTGCCCAGCCAGTTGCTCATTCCCAATATTGATTGGTTGCCCATCAACGATGGCATTATCAGCAAGCTGCAGAACAAACAGCTTGTCCGGCTGCAGTTTGGGAAAGCTCCTGGGCTCGTTGGTCACACTGTCTCTTCCCAGTTTGATGCCTTTGTCAGGTACGGAGACCTGAAACGAGTAGGTGGCGTGGTGAGAAGAGGGTGTCGGGAGGCCTGGGATCTCTTTGCAGCTCTGAGAGGTCAGTGGGTTTGGGACGCCTGTGTTTTTTGGCTCGTCCACTTGCTGGTGTGACCTGAGAGCAGTTAATCCTCTCTGCATGAACTGCAATGTGCTGGGAATTTAAAGTATTGAAAAGAGAAGGCAAATGGAGGGGGAAGAAAAATGCTAGTTTGTGATTCGGTTCATGTTGGCATGGTCTTGAATCCCATCGCACTCGGTGGACTAGGTAGTCAAAGCCTGTGTCATGTTGGCCACTGAAATGCAGCTCACTGTCCTGCAAACAGCTTTCAGAAAGTGATATTCTAGAAAAATTCCCATTCTTCTTCCTACCCAGGGCGCCTGGACAGCCCAAAATTGATCATCTGAGGCGGCTTCACTTAGGAGCATACCCAACAGAGGAATGCAAGTCGTGTACCAGGTAAGCGATGCACGTGTAATCCCGTCAGCGCAGGTCTTGGCAGAAACTCGAACTGTTCTTTCTGTCATTCAAAAGCTCTTTTAGTCTCTGTTTACCATCCTAGCTGGTATCCCAGTAACATTTTATGTGAATTGTGTCTGCAGGAGGAAATGCTGCTTCTATAATAAGGCTTTTGGTGTATGGCACTACCCCTTGCATGGAAGAAAGCCGTTGTGGTTGTGTTTAAGGCATCTCTAACCTGGGAGACCGAGATCCTTAAAATGCGTGTTGAAGAGCAGCGTCACTGACTCGAGAGAGCTGCTGCTGTGTCATTGCAGCATGGCTGTTAGATTAAAAATCTTATTACTTTGCCTGGTGTAAAGTAACCCCAGCTCTGTGAGAATTAACTACGTTCGTCATTGCCAGTAGCTGAACTACCTTTCATCTCAGGGCTGAATTGTGTGTCATGGAATAAACATGATATTGCTTTAACAGAAAAATCGGAGAGCAGTCAGGCTGCACAGGTAAATGGAGAGCAGAATTTGGCCTGTAGGAGTCTTTGTTAGAGAAGAGAGATCCCCAACTTGTTTTGCAGGTCTGGTCCTTAAATAAAACTACCTGTGTTCTTGGAGAGGAGCTGGTGAGAGGAAATAATCACAGTATCCATGGTGCCATTTTTGGCACTTTCAAACTAGGTTTGCATTTTAAGTCCTTTTGTGCTGCCCTCTTCATCCACCCTCGCAAAAGAGCCTGGATTTCAAAATAATTGTGCAGGGAGTAAACATCCATCTAATCATGTGATTGAATTAGCTTTAATTATTGGGTTTAGCAGAAAGTTTCTGTAGCAGATCATTTTTACAAGATGACTGTCTGCTGTTTTATGTATAAATAGCAGCTGGGTGCTGTTGTCTTGAAGACAGCCTTCTGTTCCAAGATAACCTCTCCTCATTCAAGATAATTGCTTGCATGGTTTCAGCTGGTTTTTAGTGCTCACCAACATCACCTGCAAATGACAAAAGCTGGTTTCCACCTCGGATTCCTTGCTCCCTGCGTGATCCAATACAGACACCCCAGCAATGCTGGCTTTTTTCCTGGGCTTCTGTCTCTCCTGGGCCTGGCTGCCCCTCTTTGTTTCTTTTCAGGTGTGGCTGCGTTACGATGCTGAAATCGCCAAACAAAGTCACTGCGGTGAAACAGTGGGAGCAGCGCTGGATCAAAAACTGTTTGTGTGGGGGGCTGTGGAGGAGGATGCCCCTCAGCTATTCCTGAGCGCACCTTCTGCGGGGCACAGCGGGCGCCAAGCAGAAGAGCTGCTCGGAGTTTCCTTCCTCGGAGGTGTTTGGGACGAAGGAAGGGCAACTCTTCTCCTGAGCTCTCGGAAAGCATCGTCCTGAGGGGACGGTGCCAAGCAGCTGACCGGCAGCGCTGCTGCTTTTCTTGCATTGATCTTTCTGTCGTAAAAAAAAAAAAAAAAAAGGGGGAGGGAGCTTTTCTTCTTTTACAGGGAAGAACTAGAAGGGAATGCCAGAGGTTTCCCTGTCGGTGGGAGGAGAGAGCCCTGCTGCGGTTGAGCCTGGGCCCCGGCGTCAGCCCTTGCCTGGGCAGGGAGTGGGGACGGGTGGTGGCTGGGGGTGACCAGACAAAGTCCCCAGTGAAAGGGGAGCAAATACCTGGTACCTTATGCTCATCCTTTGCTACAGGCTGCTTGGAGCGCAGCGTGGGCTGGTTACTCCCCGTTTCCCTGCGCTTCTCCATCCTTTGAGTAAACTTGCCCCTCTGATGGGAGACTTCACCATCGTACCTATCTCTGTTCTAACGGAGCAATTTCTTCCCCCTCCAGAGGAGCAGGAACACAAGAGTGTTGCTGCCTGGAGCAAACCCCTCTGGCTGTCACCGAACCAGCAGCTCTTTTGTAAATAAAAGTTCCCTTAATTTTGTACAGAATGGTTTGTTTTCAAAACTTCAGCTGGCTTTTGTGTGCCTTTGGTTGTACAGCGCGTGGCCAGGACAGTTCATGCACGAACAGAAGAGAAGCAGGAAAGCCCTGTTAATTGTATGTCTGTTAGGAAAGGAGCTACCATCATTTGCAAAATCGGAAGGGGAAATTAATGTTTTCAAGCTTCTGTGAGGTTATTACAGACATAAGAGCAGAAGACGTTAAGTCATTAGGATTGTTGCAAGTCTCCAGGTTCAGACAAAGCCGGACACTTCAGCGTGTTTGAGGAAGAGCGTTCCTGGTCTGGACCGCTCCCAAGGTCAGACGTAAATCGCATCAACCTTTTGCCCTCGTTTGACGGTGCTCAGCCTTCTTATTTGCTAGAAATTGCAAACGAATGGTGCCAGCGTTGCATCTGCTGAATGCAGATGGCTCTTTCATCTTTAGGCGGATGACCCGGGCTATTGCTGTGTGCTTGCTCCGCTCTCTAAGGTCCTTCAGTTCTTAGGGTGGCCTTTTAATTGCATGAGGAGAGCCCTCGAGCCTCCCGCCCTCCCAGCGAGTCGGGGTGTAGCTGCCTTACTGCGCAGCACGGCTTCGGGACTTCCAGACGGCAGAAGCTCCCCGGAGCTCTTGCTCCGGGTTTGTTCGGGCGCGTGGCTGTCGGAAGCCCCAGTGGGGAAGGACCTGCCCGCAGGAGCCGGGGTGCCGAGCACGTGGCCCTCGGAACTGGGCAGGAGCAGGCAGCTGCCGAGGAAGACCTGCCCTCTGCTTCTGCTGAGATCAAACCAGGCTGAGGGTGCTCAGCACCTTTCCAGAATCGGACCTAACTGACAAAGCATAGTGGAGATGCCTGGAGGTGATCTGTGGCTTGGCCAAATTCCTGCCCAACTTCTGGGTGTCCCCAGAGACGATTTAAGGGAGAGAACCAACCAATTCTTACGTACTCCTTTCCCTCTGGAACTGCGTTTTCATTTATTAGTGAAAAATTGAGCTGACGGCAAAGAGCTCGTCTCTCAGCTCCATTTAATGTTTTGCTGTATGGAGCTGGTCTCTGCCTTGCTATTCTGCTGGTAATTAAGGAAAATCAAATGGCTAATTAGGAAACTACAACTTCTTGTTAAGGCTCTTTTCCCCTGTAAGTAAAACTGTAATCAACCCGGATCCTCGTTAATCTCCTTTTTCTCAGAGAACAGGTTTGGGGTTATTTAATATTTGATGGCTGCTGCTCGCTGTTTGCCCAGAGGTGGGACGGAGCGGCCGCTCTGCGGGAGGATGGATGCTCGCTTCGCTTTGCCTCCCGCCCGGGCTGGAGCCCCGCGGCTGGGAGCAGCTCCCCGCGGCGCTGGCCGAGCTCCGCCGGCGGCTGAGCTCCGGTGTGGCTGCGTGCACAGCGAGGGACGGAAGGTGGGTTTTAAAGTCCAGAACCTCCTTCTCCATCCCCGATACGAGGGCCTGCTGCCTGACCTCCCCCTGCACTGGAGCATCCTCCCGCCGTGTGTCCATCGCTCCTTGTCCGCCTCTGCCCGGCTCCCAGGTCGGGGATGCTGGGAGGGTCTCGCAATTCCCTGCTGCGATGCTGCTGCCCCGCTCGGATCCTTTGTGCCTTCGCCCTGGCCCTGCTCCCTCCAAGGGCTGGGGGAGCCCCGTCTGCGGGAGGGCAAGGGGCTTCTCTGCGCCGAGGTCCCACGATGGGGGACACGGGACAAGGACCAGGGTCCTGCCAGGGCCTGGCCGGGCAGCGGCGGTGCCAGCTGGATGGAGTCTCTTGCAGGCCGGGCTGCGGCAGGACGGGGGCTCTGCCTCACCCCTGCCCCTCTTGAAAACAAGCGCAGGCCAAGAGCCGAGCGCGAGCGTCTCCCAGCCCAGCCCCCTTTGCCTCTCCACGGCTCCCAGGGCTCGAGGGTCCCAGCACGGACCCTGCCCGGCCTCGTTGCCCCCCCAGTGGGAGCCGGTGCTGCCCTCCGCCTTATCGGCAATTTGCAGATTCTGCTTTAATAAATAGTCGCACAATGACGCTGCGGGAGGTCCCAGCCTCGGACCTTATCGCCCTGTGGATGCGTCCCCGGCTCCCCCCGAGGCCAGGCGCCCGGCCGGGGGCGATGGGCTGGGGGTGCTCGGCTGCGGGGATGGGAGTGGGGCCGGGAGGGGGCCTGGGGGTGTCGGTGGAGTCCACGTGCCCGCTCCGGGGCAGAGCTGTGAGTTTGGGGGGTCTCAGCACAGGGCCAAGGCAAAGGAGGGGATGGGTGGCAGGGAGCGGTGGTGGGGAGTGCAGGGGGGCCCTGGCCATGCCGTCCCCACGGGCTCAGCCTCAGCATCTCCCCAGCTCGTGTCCAGCTCCTCCCAGTGCTGCCCGCACTCCCTGGGCAGGGGGCTCCCATGCAGACCCCCCTCAAGGCCCTGGCAGCTCTGCAGGAATCATCATCGCTTTATTGCAGCGGCTCGCGAGCAGCGTTACGGGCTCATTCAGCAAAGCCTGTGGCTTGCGCCAGCATGGGGGGCTGTGACCCCCCACCCTCCCCCGAGCTGGGCCCCGTGCTTTGCGAGTGGGGGGCCGGGGACCCCCTTCCCCTGGTTTCTTGCCGGTCCCCCAGCCCAACCCTCCTCCTGGTGCGGGGGGATGCTCCGGGAGCAGGTCGGGGCAGCGGTGGGAGCCCTCGGCGCTCAGCGGTGCAGCTTTCCCCGAGCGGCAGCGTGGGTGCTCTGGCCGTGCCGGCAGCAGCAAGCTGTGGCGTGGAGCCGGGTCCTCGGGGACGGCTCAGCAAGCTTCTCTCTCGCCAGCCACGGAGGCCATGACGCTGTCGATCCAGGCCGCGTACGGGGCGATGCGGGTGTAGATGGCGGGTTTCTTGTAGTTGCCGCAGACGCGGGAGCCGGCCGTGACCACCCCCTCGGCCACCCCGCTGCAGACCAGGGGGCCGCCGGAGTCTCCCTGCGGGACCAAGGCTCATCAGCACCGCCGAGGGTTTGCTGGCCCATCTCCCACCCCAGCCCTGGAGCTGGGGGTCCCCACCTGACCCAAGGCTCTGCGGGGGGCAGAGCTTCAGCCCCCGGGTGCTCTCAGCCACGGGTTTCACCCGCAGGAGCTGTGGGTTGGGGTCAGTCCTGTCCTCCCTCGCAGCCCAGACCCCCAGCTCTGCCAGGATGTGGGGGAGCAGGCGGGGGGGGGCTTTCACGTGGCCCCTGGCATCCTGGCAGACCCATCAGTGGGTACCCTTGGGGCGCGCTGGGTCGTGCCCATGGCCTCGTCCCTGTCTCCAAGCACAAGGCAAGGAGTCCCCATCACCCTGGGGATGCAGCCCCATCCTGCTCCGCAGCCCCGCACCCTCGCCTCTTCCAGGCTGCAGGTATCCGCCCCCCCACACCCCACGAGGGGGTCGGCAGCCCCAACCGTGGGCCCGGCCGTGGTTCCGTGTCTGGGAAAGGAGGCGGGGGCGAGCGGTACCTTGCAGGTGTCCTTCCTGCGGGAGTCGGTGCACATCATCTTCTCGGTGATGGTGTGGTCGTGGCGGGTGCGGTTGTTGCAGACGTCGCGGCTGATCACCGGCCGCTCTACCTCGTAGAGCGCGTCCGGCCGCCGGCCGCTGTGGTTGATGGTGCCCCAGCCCGCCACCTCGCACACCGTGTCGGCCGCCACGTCCCTGTCCTCCCGCTGGAACGGCAGCACCTGCACGTGCGCGTTGAGCTCCGCTTTCTCCTCCAGCTGCCACGAAGCAAGAGGGGACCTGGGTCAGCGGGGGCTGGCTACGGCCCGGGACCGAGCGGGGCACCGGGACCACCCCAGCCTCGGCTGTGTTCAGGGCTTCATCTTCCACCCGCAGCCCCCGGGATGCAGCCGGAGCCGTGAGGACCACGGGGAAAGACGGAGACATTTGGATGCAGCCGAAAGGTCTTTGGTGGGGAAAGCGGGGACGGTCCCACGGGACAGGGAAGGGGGGGACAGAGGGGACCGAGCCAGTCCCAGCCTGGCTTGCGGTCCGTGACCCCGCGGGGTCCCAAGGGGCAGAGGGATTTGCAGGAGCGGGGCCGTGCTCGGTGGGTGGGGGGAAGAGGGTCCCGGCGGCCCTGAGCCCACCTGGAGGAGGAGGAGGTCGTCCTTGTTGTTGTGGATGTTGCTGCCGGGGTGGGGGATCTGGGCGCGCACCCGGTACAGGCGTTTGTGGGGCTCCGGCTCCGTGAGCGAGTGGGCGCCCAGGAGGACCTGGAAGACTTTGCCGTCCCTGGAAGAGAGGCAGCGCGTGGGGCGTGGGGGCTCTGCCCTCCCCGTGGGGCACGCGGAGCTGGGGGTGTCGCTGCACCCGGCCGTGAAAACAGGGTGCTGCGGGGTGCCAGAGAGCCCCCCACGGGGTGCCGGGAGCTCCCGGGGGGTCACCGCAGGCAGGAGCAGAGCCCTGGTGCTCCAACACCGGGGTCAGGGCTATGGAGCAGGATTTGGCCTGAGGCCAGCAGCCCCCCTCCGCCCCAGCACAGAGCAGCCCCCGCACTGACCCACCCCCCGGCACTCACGTCTCCTCGGTGCAGTGGGCAGCGCTCAGCACCCACTGCTCAGCGATGAGGAAGCCCCCGCAGATGTGCTGCCCGTCCAGCTGCAGCGAGGCCATGTACGGCCTCAGGTGGGGCTTGGCCTCGTAGCCACCCAGGATCCGTCCCCGGGGCTGCCCTGTCGCGGGTGGGAGAGAGGCCGGGTTAGCCTGGATGGAGCATGGGCAGGGTCACCCCAGCAGTCCCCTCCCGGCGTCCCTGAACCCCTCCCCGTGGGCCACGGCAGCGCCCGGCTGCAGACGGAGGCAGGACCCCCCCACCCCGTACTGGGGACATCGCTGCCCCAGCCTGTCCCTGTCCCGGGGTGCAGGGGGGGTGCACTCACCATTCACCATGGCCCCCAGCAGCAGAGCAAGGACGAGGACGGGAGCGGGACTCGGCCCCATGGCTGCGGTGGAGCCCGGTGGTGCCTCTGCCCCGGCCGTGGGGTCCGTGGGCTCTGTGGGCCGGATGCTGCTCAGCCAGGACCGGGGCTGGGGCTCGCTTTTATGTCCAGCTTTGGGGCGGCGGGGGGGCAGGAAGGGGCAGCGCAGGGGGAGCTGGGGGGGATTTCCGCAGCGTGGGCCGAGTGTTTTTAAATATTCAGCTTATAAAAGGGGTCAAGAGTTCCCGGCACAAACAGTGTGGGAGGGAGGAAACAGCCTGTCCCAGCTGCTGGACCTGGCACCCGCCGCGGGGAATTTCTGCACTGCTGTTTTCAAAGCCGAAACCGAATCCGGCTCTTGGCACGTGAAGGCTCCGGCACATGCGGCAGCGCCTGGGCCTGGGCCCAGCCCCCCTGGACCAGGGACCCCTGCCTGGGGAGAGTCGGTGGGAGTGTGGTGGTGGGTGCTGGGTGCTGGCTCGTGGGTGCCCGGGGCCGTGGAGAAGAGCTGAGCATCCCCCGTGGGTTTGCCCTTGGCGAGGACGAGGACAGTGGGGTCGGGACCATCAGCACTTGGCGGGGGTCCCCAGGGGGACACCCCTGCCCCGAGGGGAGCTCCTGCGAGGGCTGGGGTGCGGGGACAGTGGCAGGGTGGTGGCAGGGGCGGTGGCAGTGGCAGGGACGGCGGTGATGGCGGTGGCGGGGATGGTGGTGGCAGTGGCAGCCCCAGTCCCCTCTGCCTTTCTTCCCGGTGCCACTAAGCGGAGCCACCGCCTCGGCTCCCGGCCGGAGCCGCCCGTCGCCCCCGCCCAGGCTCGTCCCCTGAGCCCCTCACCCCGCCTCGGGTCTCCCCCGCGCCCCCGAGCAGCGGCCGGGGCTGGGACCGGGGCGTCGCTCTGTGCCCTCGCCACGGCAACCGGCGTTGCCCACAGCCGGACCCGGCCACCTCCCGGCCCGCAGGCTCTGCCCGGGGACACCGGGGCAAGGGGCTGGAGCCCACCCTCCTCTTCCTCCTCCTCCTCCTCCTCCTCATGCACCACAAGCCTTTACAGCTCAAAATTGCCGGGTTCCCTTTGTCCGGCTGTGCAGACACCCCACCACCCCCAGCCATCAGCACCCTGACCCCCCCAGCGCCCACCAGCCCCCCGACCCCCAGCACCCACGAACCCACCCCATCCCTGGCTGGACGGGGACGCCGGCGAGGAGGGTGCTGGGGTCCCTGGGGTGAGGGGGGGGTCCCTCTGCGGGGGCGGCTTCGCCTTCCCGCTCTCTCCCCATGTGCTGGGCAGCACATGGCGGGACGGGGTCGGACCATGCGGCGGGAGGAGAGCGTCGCGGCGTGGCCAGTGCCGGAGGGGCGAGTCTGGCTGAAACCGGGGATTTTCCGCAGGGAGAGCGGCTTAACCGCGGCTTCCAGGGATTCGGGATTTAGACGTTAAATACGCTGGGAGATTTCTGCCCACTTAGGGCCGAAAATGGAACAAGGGCAACGCGTGGTGGCCGGTGCCATGGCGTGGGGCCGCCCAGAGCCCGGATGGGACCGTGAGTGGGTGGGCGGTGGGGGGGAGGCGGCGGGCCGAGCGTGGGGTGCAGGACATGGGGCACGGGATGTGGAGTATGGGCTCAGTCAGGACTGGGATCCAGTGCAAGCGTGGAGCAGCAAAGGCAGGGGAGAACAGGGCAGCGGTGCCTCCTCCTTCTCCTCGAGGTGCTGGAAGTCCCTGGGGGAGCAAAGGGAGTTGCAGCCACTTCCCCAGCCCGGAATTTGGGGAGACTCGAGGCTCCAGTTGAGGTTGGCCTTGGGCTCCGTCCCTGGTCCTCCTGTGCCAGCACCGGCCTCGCTGAGCATGGGAAAAGGGTTCGCCCCCAAGTCACCTCTGAGGCCCCCGGCACACAGTGGTGGCAGTGGGGAGGGTGGGTGCCCCATGGCCCCATCCGACGGAGCCCAGGTGGGTGCCAGGGGCTGGCAGAGCTCTGCGGGGGTGGGTTCGGGGGTCACGCACCCCCATGCTCTGGGATCCCCGGCTTGGCAGCCCTTGGGTCACCCTAGCCCCGGGGTGGGGGAGCTCGGCAAGAGAGGGGGCTCTGCAGGGCAGGAGGGTCCCCGAGCCGGGGGTGCGACCCCCACTGCCCCGCAGCACATGGGGGGAAAGGGCTGATCCGGGCAAGGAGGGAGGCGGGGGCATGGGACGGGGCCCTGGGACCCCCCCGGTGCCTGCTGCAGAGCCCGGGGTGCAGAGCAGCTTTCGGGGGTGCAGAGCCGCGCGGGGGGGGGTCGGTCCTGCTCGCTGCCCCCGGCCCCACCCGGCCCTTTGTCTCTCCCCCGACCCCCCCAGACCCCCATCCCTGGCCTCGCGGGGGCTCAGCGCCCCGGGAGGGGCCGGGAGCGGTGGGGCGGGGCGGGGCGGGGGGCGGCGGGGAGGAGGCGGTGGCGAGGAGGAGGAGGAGGAGGAGGTGGCGGGGGCGGAGGAAGCCGCCGCTCCCCGCGCTCCGCCGAGGCAGGAGCATCCCGGCTCCAGGGGAGCCCCGCGGCCGCCGCCCCCGCCGCCCCCCGGCCCCGCTTCGCCCCGGGGCGGCCGCAGCAGAGGTGAGTGGGGGGGCGGGCGGCCGCGGGCTGCACAAAGGGCCGCTCCCCGCCCCCCCGGCCCGACCCCCGCCCGCGGCTGCGGCACCGCCGGGAGCGCCCCCCCCCCCTCCGGCCCCTGCCGCGGGGTGAGCCCCTGGCTGCCCCCCCGGCAACACCCCCCCGTTAACACCCCTCCCCGTGCTGCACCCCCCCGCTATTGCCCCCCGCTATTGCCCCTCGTTGCTCCATCCCCGTTATCCCTCCCCCCTCCCCTTTTTGCAGCCGGGGCTCGGTGGCAGTTTCGGGGGGCTGGGGCCGGGAGGTGCCCGGGGACCCCCATCCTCGGCTCGGCTCTGCGGGCGGCACACCCCCTCTCCACGCCCTCCGCAGCAGCCTCGCCGCCTGTCGCGGTAGTGGCCGCCTGTCGCGACAGCCGAGCCTCCGCCCCACCTGTTGTCGCAGCCCCCAGCTCGGCCGGACCCCCCGGGGTGCTGGGGGTCCCCTGGGGGGAGCAGGGACAGCCCAGCCCCGGCCCGGCTCGCCCCGTGGTGATGCCCGAGGGGTCCCGGCGGGGGCAGCCCCCGGGTACCGGCAGCTTCTCCCCGGTGAGCGGCTGCAGGGGGCTGCCCGGCCCCCCCGTAGGGCCGAGAGCCGGGGGTGACGCTGCTGCCCCACGGCAGGGCGGAGGCGCAGCCCGGCGGGACCCCGGCGCCTGCCCCAGGACCATGATCCCCCCCCGGGAGAAGGCCAGGGCTCCCAAGGACAGCATGACGCTCCTGCCCTGCTTCTACTTCGTGGAGGTGGGTGTGGGGTGCGTGGGGGGGGGGGTGTGGGGTGGGGGGGGGCTGCGCCGGGGGCTCCTTCCCCGGGCCCTGGCCCTGCCCTGGCATGGAGGGGACGGGGGCTTTGCCCCTTCCCGGCAGGGCTGCGCGATGCCGGTGCCCGTTGTAGCGGGCGGCGTGGTGGTCCCGACGCTCTTCCCCCCCCCAGCTGCCCATCGTGGCCTCCTCCATCGTCACGCTCTACTTCCTGGAGCTGACGGACCTCTTCAAGCCGGCCAAGGTGGGCTTCCAGTGCTACGACCGGGCGCTCTCCATGCCCTACGTGGAGACCAACGAGGAGCTCATCCCGCTACTCATGCTGCTCAGCCTGGCCTTCGCCGCGCCCGCCGCCTCGGTGCGTCCCAGGGCTCGTCCCGCTGCGGGGGGGTGAGGATGGAGCCTGCCCAGTGGCAGAGCCAGGGCTTGGGGTCCCGGTGCCAGCAGCACCAGGGGACCGGTGCAGGGAGCTTGGCAGTGCCCTGCATCCACAGGGCAGCACCGTCGACAGCCCAGACCCCCCCCCCGATCTCCCCCTGAGCTGCCGGTTCCTCCGCAGATCATGGTCGGGGAGGGCATCGTGTACTGCCTGCAGTCCAGGCTGAAGGGACGCGCCGGTGCCGAGGGCAGCATTAACGCCGGCGGCTGCAACTTCAACTCCTTCCTGCGCCGGACCGTAAGGTTTGTGGGTACGTTGTGCCGCAGCCCGGGCAGGAGCCCTGCCCGCCGCGGGGGCTGGTCTGATGGGCCCGGGGCTGGAGGGGATGTGGGGGCACCCCAGATGCGATAGCAGGAATGCACAGCCCCGCCCAGACCCCAGACACTGCACTGGGCCCATCCCAGCGCCTGTGGGTGCCCCGGGGCTGGGTGGGCCCTGGGTGCCTCGTGTGGGACAGGGGGTGACCTGCCATCCTGCTTCTGCCATCCCCAGGTGTCCACGTGTTCGGGCTCTGTGCCACAGCCCTGGTGACGGATGTCATCCAGCTGGCCACCGGCTACCACGCGCCCTTCTTCCTGACCGTCTGCAAGCCCAACTACATGCTGCTGGGCACCCCCTGCGACGCCAACCCCTACATCACCCAGGACATCTGCTCGGGCACGGACAAGCACGCCATCCTCTCCGCCAGGTACGTGCCGGGGAGGGGGGACACCCGCGCCGCGATGCCAACCCTCCTGCCCCATCCCAACTGCGCACCCCCGTCTCCCCCGCAGGAAGACTTTCCCGTCCCAGCACGCGACGCTCTCGGCTTTCGCTGCCGTCTACGTGTCGGTGAGTTCCCGGTGCTGCCCGGCTCTCGGCCCCCGCGTGTGCCGGCTCGGGGGCAGCGCGAGCCCCGTGCCGCCGGGCAGCAGCGTCCCTCTGCTGTCGGCACACGCCCTCCCGTGCACAGACAAGCTCTGCCCGACACACGTGTGCCCATGTTGGGGCGTGGGTGCGTGCACACCCGTGTGTGCACGGCTTCTCACCCATGCACGCTCAGGCACTTGCAGTTCCACGTGCACCCACGAGCTCCCTGCACGGCCGGGGGCTGGGGACGGGAGGGGGGAGGCTGCGGTGCCGTGATGGCAGCGGGTGCCGGTGCCACAAACCACCACTAACAGCCTGTTCCTGCCCCATCGTCGTCGCCGCCAGATGTATTTCAATTCCATCATCTCCGATAGCACCAAACTCCTCAAGCCCATCCTGGTCTTCGCCTTTGCCATCGCTGCCGGCATCTGTGGCCTGACCCAGATCACCCAGTACCGCAGCCACCCCGCCGATGTCTACGTGGGCTTCCTGATCGGCTCCGGCATCGCCGCCTACCTGGTGGGTGCCGGTCCCTGCCCTCGTGGCGGCCGCCGGGGCTGGGGAGGGAAGGATGCTCGGTGCGGGCCGCGGTCCTTGGGGCTGGGCTGACCCCGCGCTCCCCCTCCCGCAGGCTTACCACGCCGTCGGCAACTTCCGTGCCCCGACGGAGAGGGTCCCGGCGCCGACGCCGGCCAAGGACGCGCTGCGGGCTCTGACGCAGCGGGGCCACGACTCCGTCTACCACCAGAACAAGTCGGTGAGCACCGACGAGCTGAACCCGCAGACGCGGCTGGAGGAGGCGGCGCGGCCGGTGCCGCGGGAGAAGAACTCCCTGGGTAGCCTGAAGCGGGCCAGCGTGGACGTGGACCTGCTGGCCCCTCGTAGCCCCATGGGCAAGGAGAACATGGTGACCTTCAGCAACACCCTGCCCCGCGTCAACACCCCCTCCATGGACGACCCCGCGCGGCGCCACATGACCATCCACGTCCCCGTGGACGCCTCCCGCTCCAAGCAGCTCATCACCGAGTGGAAGCAGAAGTCGCTGGAAGGCCGGAGCATGACGCTGGCGGAGGAGGCGGCGCACGGCCGGGGCGCGGGGGACGCCGGCGAGGATGTCCCCCCCTCCCTCTACCCCACGGTGCAAGCACGCTCGGCCGAGCGGGCGGCCATGGGCCCCCGCGTCCTCATCCAGCCCCGGCCGGGCGCTTCGCAGCTGGTGCACATCCCCGAGGAGAGCCAGGCGGGCGCCGGGGGCCCGGCCGGCAGCGGGGCGGCCGTGCGAGCCAAGTGGGTGATGGTGGCGGAGAAGGGGGGGGCGCAGCGGGTGGCCAACCCCCCGCGCCTGATGCAGGTCATCGCCATGTCCAAGCAACAGAGCATCGTTTCCGTCACCCCCAAGCACTCGGAAACCTCCTCCTCCTCCACCAGCTCCGACTCCTCCCAGTACCGCTCGCCCTCCGAGCGGGACAGCTCCAGCATCATCACCATCGACGCCCACGCCCCCCACCACCCCGTCGTCCACCTCTCCGCCGGCAACGGGCCCTGGGAATGGAAGTCGGGGCCGAAAGGGCCGGAGGGGCCGGACGCCTACGAGCTGGGCGAGATGGGGAAGGATTTCCGCGGTTTCCGCCCGGCCAAGAGCGCCGGCGTCTCCCCCGGTTCCTCCGTCAGCGACATGGAGCAGGACGAGCCACGCTACGGCAGCCTGGCCGCCATCCCCGGGGCGGCGGGGGGCGGCGGGGAGCGGGGGGATGCTCCCCCCGAGGGGCTGCTGGGCACGGCCAGCCGGGAATCCACGCTGCGGAGGAAGCCGGCCGAGAGGGACGGGCAGGTGGACAGCGAGGTGGACCACTACTACAAGAAAATGCAAGCCGGCCGGAGGTTTAAGGACTGAGCCCCCGTTGCCTTCCCCGTGCCTGGCCCCAGGATGGGAGGGGGAGTCCATAATGCTGGGGTCCCTCTCTGCTTGGGGGGGGCATCAAGACAGGGCTGTCTTTTTGGCATCGGGGTGACCGAGTGGCACGAGGACGTGGCAGAGCACGGTCACACCGGACCCTGAGCCAGCCAAGACGTGTGCGGGACCCCCCAACACAGGACTCTGCTCCTGCCCGAGCAGCTGGGGGGGCTCGGGGGGCTCTGCCTGCCCCGACATGGCGGGACTGGGTGTCTCCAAGCACTTTTGACTTTCTTTTTCTCTCTAACACAGGTGCTGACATTTCTGAGGGGTTAATTTATTCTGGCTCTGGAGTTGTACGGGGGTGGGGGAGGGCAGGTGGGGAGCAAATGGTGCTGAAGGGCTTTGGGGGGGGGGGGGGGTGGATCGAGGGGTCTGGGGCGGCGGGGGGGCTGCCATGAGGCAATGGGTCCTGGCTCGCGTGGGGGGTTTGTGGATGCTGGGGGTCCTGCGAGAGCTGCGCAGGAGGGGTCGTCGCAGACCCCCATCCTGCACCACTGGTCCGTGTTGGGGGAGGACGAGGGGGGACAGTGCTGGGAGGGGGTGGTTTGCCCGGGGGCTCTGGGCACGTGGAGGCTGTAAATACTGCATGGGCTGAAGTAGAGGGTGGGCGTTGGGGTGGGGGGCACAGGGTCTGGGGCTGGCACGGGGGGAGCCAGGGCTGAGCTCTGTCCCCAGGACCTGCACCCTGGGCTGGGGACCGAGGTTTTGGGGGGATGGGAGGGGGGGCACCAGGCTGTGAACGCGTCTGTTGGGCAACAGCTGGAACTGCTGTGGTTTGAAAAGCAAATAAACACATGGACGTTCCCTGGCTGGGCTCCTTCGCCGGGATGGGGGGGCTGCTGGTCCCATGGCGGCGGGGGGGGCAGGACCGGGGCTCGCTGGCATCCGCAGGGGCTGCTCCAGGCAGGCGAGTGCCGTGGTCCGACGGCCAGGAGAGCCCCAGCGCCGCCAAGGGCAGGGCTCGGCACGGTGGGCTCGGGCAGCGGCGTGAGCAGGGGGGGGTCCTGCCTGAGCCTGCGCCATGGCCGAGCAGCCCAACGCCAAGGGAGGCTGTGATGCTGCTAATGCACTGTGTGACCCCCCCCTTCCTCCCAGGGGTGAGGTGGCCCCCACCCTTCCGAAATGGGCTCAAGGTCTTTCTCCCCCTTCCACGGGTCAGGTTAAAGCCCTTCCCGGCTCCCCAGCCCATTAACCAGCAGGCAAGCACCAGCAATTCCCTTACTACAGCTCAACGCGTGACCACCCATCGGCTGCCCCAGGACAAAGAGGGGGCTGCGAGCTGTGCCGGGTTCTCCATTGCACCCCAGGGAGCTGGAGGGGGGGGGCTGCATGGCCCCAGGCCATCGCTACCACGTGAAGTGTCCTGCAAAGCCCCGGGGACGGAGGGGCCCAGTGCACCAAGACCCCCTTCGCCGTCCTCCCGCCGCAGCAGGGAAGTGCTGCTGCTGCAGTTTCCCACCGCGTTGCTGTGGCAACGTGGGATCCAGCACCGCGCTGGGCTCCCGCGTGTCACGGCCAGCAGTGGCACAGCCGCGAGGCTGGGTGACCCGTGGCCGGTCACCCGTCCTCCCGCGAGAGCAGCGCAGCGGCCAGCGGAGCCCCGGCAGGGAAGGTGCCAAGCCAAGGGCAGGGGCAGGGACCGGCAGCAGCGGTGCAGCCACTCAGAGCCCTCATTTGGCATCCTCCCGTGCCGCCGCCTCCCCCAGACCCATCTCTGTATGGTGGTGGCGGAACCCCACGCGACCCGGCCCCAGCACAGAGGAGCATCTGCTCCATTTGTTATGGCTTGTAAATCACCCCGCGGGGAGCGGCGGCCGCCCATCGAGCACAGGGAACGGGGACAACCGGGAGAGCGGGCAGGGTTTGGGCAGAAGAGGTGGAAAAGCAGCCGAAGCACAAGGGAGCATGGCAGAAGAGCCGCCACGCCGCTCTTGTGCAGCGGGCAGAGCCGGACGGGCCGAGGCGCGGTTGCTTGGAGGGGTTTAGAGCAGCTCCAGAGCACCACGGCGTCGCGGCTGGTTTTGCTCCACAGCCCGGGGGAAGCACAGGGGGGAGCCCCCCGGAGCCGTCCCAGCCCGGGGTGCAGTGGCAGGGGCAGCCCGTGTCCCCTCAGAAACAGGGCGATGTGACGATGGCACCAAACTGCTGCTGCCAATTGGATTAACAGTGGATATCCCAAAGCCTCCGCCTTGCAAACATACGGATTATCCAGCATAACCCTGACCCGGTGCTGGAAAAGCCACCCAGGGATTAGCAGGAGGCTTGCTGGCAGCAGTGGGGGGGGGCTGCGGCAGGGGCACTGGTGGGTTGTGAGCCGGGGGGGGGTCCAACGCCGTCCGGCAGCAGCACAAGGGCCATGGTGCTGCGTCCAGCCCCGGTATGGGTGACCCAGGGAGATGAGACAGAGCCGCCAGTGACAGCGGAGGGCGGCTGGGACAGAGCCTTGCTCTGGCAGCCCTTGGTGGGGGGAAGGCGAGGTGCAGGGGGCTTACATCCCCCCCCCAGCCCCACGCCGCCGCTCTCCCGGCTCATTGTGGTGAGCGATGGCGTCACACGCCGCTTCACGCTGCCTCTGACCCAGCGGTTTCCATAGCGACTGTCAGCCCCGCGCCGCTCCCGCAGCCCCCGGCCCCCCCCCACCCCCGGCAGCCATCGCCACCTCGCTTGGGGACCCATGGGGCCCAGGAGGGAGCAGGAGCATCCTCCTCCTCCTCCTCCCTCTGCACCCCGTGGCTTTGAGAGGGGCCACGGCTCCTACCGAGCCCTCAGAGAGCAGGCAGGGACGGGCAGGCGAGAGACGCTGGAGCAGCTCCCCTGGCTTCAGCCAGGACCCTGCCCTTGAGTGGTGACCCGTCCTTTTCCACACGGGACACCCTCCGCCAGGACCCCCCCTGCACATCCCCGCGACCTCTGAGGTGACAATCACAGGCCCGGTCCTGCACCCGGCCGTTACTGCCGACACGCACCACGTACCCCCTTCCGCCCCCCTGTGCTTTATTTGCCCCCCCCCCCCCCAGGCAGGGGTACCCGCTCTGTGACCCCCCCCTCCAGCTGCAGGGAGGAGGCGAGAGGAGAAGTCACCTCATTAACCAAACCCCAGTTGCTAATTGCTCCTGGAGCACTGGGCACAGGTAGAGATTCCCTCACAGCCTGAGAAATACCGACATCGGACTGAGGGAAGGCCCCAGCGCTGCTCCCGGCTCAGGATTAGGGACCGAGAGGAGGGAGTCGCTGTCTTAAACCGGGCGCTTTTAGAGCAAGGCGGCCGCTTGACAACCACCCCGCTTCACTGGGAGAGCTTCAGCGCCCAGGGTGCAGCAGCCCTGGGCGGGGGGTCCCTCTCCCACACCGTTACGGCAGTTCGCGGAGCGCTGCTGCCCTCGCTGAAGCCCTTTGCAAGACTCCGAGCGCCCGCCGGACACGCGGCACAGGGCAAGTCCGGCTTTAGCAAACACGGGTTCAGGCCCAGCGGCATGAGCGGGGTCAGAAGCAGCCCTGGCAGCGGGCAGGGGCTGGGGGGCTCCTCAGCAGCGTTCAGGAATTCACTTTCCATTCCCGAGGATGTTTCCATACCTGAGGATGCTCAGAAAGACCGGCCTTGCATAGGGGGTTTATTCTCCCCCCTTGCTCCGGGCAGGAGCTGGAAGAGCTCTTTGACCCAGAGAGCTCCAGCGCTGAGAACAACCCGGGTTGTTTTCCCGTTAAAGACGTCCTTAGAGAAGTTCCCTCCACGGGCAGCCGCGATGGCCCAACCGCACGCGCAGGTAAGAGCTGGCTCCAGGTGGCGAGTCAGCGTGGGTGCTTTCCCTCCAGCACCCGGACGCGGGCTTTGCCACATCCCCGCACCCTCCTGTTGGCAGGGGGGCTACGGGGGGATGCGGCGGGTTTGGGGAACGTCCCCGTGCCATGCTGACCCAGCCACGCTGGGCCCCACCAGGGAAGGGATGGCGGAGCCACGGGCAGGATCTGTCCCCCCGCCAGGCAGCCGTTTCCATGGCGACCCAGCCCATCACGTGCGCCCACCCCACGATCGATATTTGCTTTGCCTGCAGCAAGAGCTGGGAGGCCGTAATTACTGCACCAGGCAGCTAATTAGCAATTCAGTACTTGTCCGAGAGGGACAGGGATGGGCACGGGGAAGCCGCCTCGCAGGGCGGAGGAGGGTGCTGCGGGCCTCGTGCCTTTCAGAGGGCACTGCTGCCTGGTTTTCCTGCCACGCTGCCTGGGTTTTGCTGGAAGGAGAAGTAAATGCGAGATCACTGCCCGTAGCTTTACCGCATTTCCATGCATCTACCAAGAGCTGCCTGGCCCAGGACAGCAGCAGGCTCCTGCACAAGCCTGGGGTAGGGCAGGAGATGCCCCAGATGCTCAGGTCGCCTTTGTGGAAGATCAGGTTGCAACAATCTTCCTGGCATTAACGACCACCAACCTTATCTAGGAAAATCAGACAGGAACAGCAGGATGCTGGTTTGACCGCCCAAGCCTTTGACATTGCATGGGCTATGCCCCTTGTAACCGGAGAACTTGCTGAAGCAAAGCAGGAGCAATTAACTCGCTCATTCCGGCGGGGCAGCGATGCACACAGCCCAGCATTACTTACACACAAGCATCGAGACAGGCGAGGGAAGAGGCAGCTGTTACAAATCCTATTACACTTTCAAGGAACAACAGTGATCCCTTTCAGCAACCCGAGGCTCCCGCAGGATCCCGCTCGGTCTTGGAGGCTGAAGTCTGTACCCAGATGCCTACGAAATAAGCTCGTGTTTAATGCTAATGTGCTCAACACAAAGGGAACGGGGCCAAAGGACAGAAAACAGCAGAGCCACAGAAGCAACAGCTCAGTACATTTATTCTTCCTATCCCTGAAAACATCGGGTGCCTATCCACGTGCACCAGTGCTCCCAGCTCGCGGCTGCTGGGACGAGGTACAGCACTGCGGTGCCGCACCCCTCGTTTCTGTTCGAGAGATCTGCAGCGAGGCCGGCAGCTCTCGACACCCGGCCTGCGGGAAGCCGGTAGCACAGCAGCCTGCAAGTGGCTCTGCTCTGGGGGAGCGCACCCCATCCTCCCCTACCGAGGGACCCATCCGGCCGCTTTCCCACGCCCCATGGAGTTCTTTGTCATTTCCCTGTAAGCGCCTGCTCCCCCTGCTTCCCTTCAAAATAAAGCTTTGGGAATGCCGTACCTGAAACCTCGGGTTTACCTCCGTGGTATCCGAGTGCACCCCGACATCTACGTCAGGGAACATTTACTTTTGGAAAGGAGTTGAGCACGCAGGTAAGAAACCAAACCGCTAAGGAAAAGCCCTGCTCCTCCGTGAGCCCAACACCGCTGGAGTATTTGTACATCAGCGTAACCCACAGGAACCTTCACACCACTTCTACAGGAGCCGAAACGGGAATCTCGCTGCCCGCACTGGATGTCAGACTGCACTGCATCCAGCTAGCCAGAAAGCTTTGACACATCTAAAGCACAAAACTACAGAGAGTATTACGTATTTGACTTGGAAGTGGGTTATTTCATGGATATTAGCTAGAATATATGGAAAGTTTAGGAACATGAAGTAAAAAAGTGTTGGAGTGTGACAAAGGCAGAGCATCAGTTAAGGCCCTACAACCTCATACCTCTGAACCTCATTCAAGCGCCGAAGGGCTGGAGCGTCAGCAGCTGGAACGGATCCGCGTTACAGCCGCCCCTCCCAGCTCAGCCTGCACAGAGACGCTAAGGGACAAACACTCTGCCAGCCCAGAGGTATGTGAAGAGTCAAAGTTATATAAAATGAGGCAGCTGAAATTACATTAGAAGGAAAAATCAGAAGCAAAATAGGCACAATAAAAAGATAGGAAAATCAGAAGCAAAGAATACAGAAGAAATTTATTGAAAGCACAAGTACAGACTGGCCAATAACTGCTTTCTACAATCTGAACAGTAAATAATGGAGCTACAGAAAGGTACAAAGGTTGTTATAAAATAGTTTTAATTTCATTTCTTTTTGCATTACAAACATTCTTTGAAAGAGGCAATGGAATTCTGATGTTGTGTATGCTTACCCTCCCCACCCCACCTTCCACAATACTGAACCTGTAATAGCTGTTATCAAAATATACAATACATCTGTTCACCATAAAAAACTGGGTTTTGCTGCCCCCTCATGTCTTACAACAGGTATAAAAAAATTATAAATATGTACACCCTTTTGTTACTCACATTCTTTACATGCAAACACAGGGATCCAAAGGAAAAACCCACAATTGCCTGGGTTCCGGGGTTACCTCAATTCATTTGCTTGCATTTTGCAAAATATATATAGCCTGTGGGTTGACCAAATCAATGTTAAAGGCCACCAGACAGGTTTCATTCCAATAAGCCTCTTCCCAGTGTCTCGGGTGAGGTTGATTGAACGCATTTAAAGGTTAAACCACAGCTGTTCCGCTTGGGTTGCGCACGGATCCTCACAAGGCGGAGTGCTGCCTGTGGCGTACTCGGGAGCACCAGAGCACCAGTGCTCCCTGGCTGCAGGAGGAACAGATTTTTCACTTCAGGAGGAAGGGAGATGAGCAAATTAACTGTGACAACAACTACCAAGACACCTGAATTTGCCCTCCTGAACGTTAAGACGCTGGCAAGGAAACGTGGAGCTTTCCAGAGAGGCAGATCACACGGCTTCATTAACAGGCTTACTCAGATTTAGAGGTAACTGAAACCAGCGCCTACTCGTCAGCTGAAAGTTTGCTCAGCTCAAGCGGGGCAACACTTGCATTGAAGACGGTTTCACATTCCTCAGCCACAAGCCGAAGACCAAGGCAGACAAGGATTTCCAATCCCATGCCAGCAACCCAAGCTGAACCCTCACTCAGACTTCACACACTTCTCCAGCATAATTCACATCCTCAAGAGTTCAGGGAGGAACTAAGAAAAGTTAAGACTTTTCCAAACACTCAGTGCTAGGCAAGTCAAGAGCTCCCACACTAAGCAAGGAAATCATAACTTGCAACACTAAGACAATTAAAAAACAAACTTTGGTCCACAATTTGCAGAAAAACCCTGAAAAAAAGTACAAGATTCTTGTTATTTTGCATCCGAACAGGTTGCAGGTTAGAGGAAAATGTAAGGCAACATCGGATTACACAAAATAGAAGGCAGAATGGCCCGGGAAAGAGTTGTAAGCCAGAAAAAAAAAATACATGGTTGTATCATTGGGAAAAAACGATCTGCTGCATTCTACTTTTAATAAATTCCCTTCCTATAACTTAAAAAGATCTGGGCTTACAGGTTAAAAAGGTAAAAACTTTAGCCTGGGTCCTTTTACTTAAATTCACAAGCTATTTGTGCTTGTTATCTCAAACACTTTGCTTTAAAAATCTGCTTTGCTTAACATGTTTTATCAATTTCATTACATTACTCATCCTCAGTCATGACCTCAGCCTGATAACTAAATTCCTGCCCTACAGTTTCAATTACAAAAAAAAAAATAAGTACAGTATACAAGGGTAATACCACAAAGGAGTAAATTTAGATTACGTTTATACCATCTTATCATTCTATAAAAAGGTACTTAAACTATTTCTTTTGCATATAAAGAGATTAGAATATTTGGTCAACTGGAAATATTGCTAGGCACAGATGACAGCAACGGCATCAAAAAGTATAATACAAGAATTAAAACAAAAAGCTCAAATGCTGAAGACATGCTATAAGAATGATGGCAGAGCTACGTTGGTCTTGTTAATCTCAAATTAGGGGCACGAAGGTGACTCACATGAACACCTTTCTAAATGTGGGATATCCAATAATTCTTCAAATCCTAGCCAAGTATTTAGATATATATATACACACACACAATTTTGACAAACTCTTAATGATTCGTCTTCACAAGTGTCCAACAGTGGTTAATTACGTATCTTGATCTCTTGTGAAGGGCAGAGCCTGTTGACTTGCTATGGACAATGGAATGTAATTTGGTCTTGGGAACGCTTCCCCACCCAGACCTTTCTGCTTAGTCTGAATGTTACGGACAAAGGATCTTAAATAACTCCCACTTGAAGGTTTGCAGGTGGCGGTAAACCACAAGCAGATTGGAAAGTGGCATGAAGACACATGATACTATGCAGATTGAGACATTTCACGGACAGTGGGATACAACTGCCTGAAGAGTCAAAGCCCAATATTTTCTTTATCCACTTTGCCAGCTTCACTTGTCCTTCACTACAAGCTGATCCAGTAAGCCAGAGCTCACTCATTCCCCTCAACTCTCCCAATCCACTCCCTACAGTTCAGATGTTTTCCCCAAAGAAGTAAAAGGTTTAAGGCACAGGATAGCAGATGCACAGTTAAGGTAGGATCAATGCAACTTATTTTTGTGCTGGGTGAGTTGGGAGCTCCTATACACCATGCATTTTACAAAATCCTGACTCAAAGGCGCTAAAGTGAATTTACACAGTGGTTTTAGGTCTTTCAAGGCATGGATGGGTAAAGAAAATAAAAAAGGCATCAATGTGAAACCTGATAAACTTGTTAGGATCTGCTTTTTGGGGGAGAAGGAGCAGGAGGGGAGGGGAATTTCCCAGAGCAGGTTCCAAAGTGTAAACTTTAACTTGTGATTTTTATTTGAACAGTCAAGATTGTTACCCATCACCGCAAGGTTAGCAATATGAATTAGATTTAATTTTTTTTTTTAAAAACCGGTAAACTGATTTCTCTTTAAAAAAATAAAATCTCTGGTCTTTTAAGGTCACTTCAGCTGCATTTTTAAAGTGGCTTTTTTTCTGGAATGATGGAAGTTGAAACCCTAGTGTTCAGCCTTTTAAGGTCAAGGCTGAACCCAAGAGGTTTTAAGTCAAGTCCATTTTGTCTCACGCCTTCCAAAGCTTTAAATGGTGGACTTCGAGAAGGACACACGCAAGTGATGATTCTCACCCAGGTCATGATTATGGAGGTCAATGAGTGATTGAATGGCTTCTTCCACAGAGCCCATCTGGATCAGAGCCATTTTACGGTCCTTCCTGACAAGACAGAAGTTTAAGTCACATTCAGTACGACCGTATGCAGAGTTTGCCTAACTCAATGCAAGTCGTCTTTACCTAGCGCTCAACAAGGTCAGCAGGAAATTAACTACCCGGGTAATTGCAATATACTTTCTTCTTATATGGAAGAGTATATCTATATGATAAACATGCATATCCAAACTTCCCACTCAGCTACCTTAGTTTTCTTCACTAACTCATACTCACCATGCACTCAATCCAGGGTTACTCTGGAATTCTTCAATCCAGAGAGTCAAGTATTACATTAGTGATGATTCTGCTCACCTTTCACTTAGCCCGAGTTGGAATTCGATCAGAACTAAGTGCTTCTAACCCTTCTCATATCGAAAAGCCCGGTGTAAGGACAGGACATAAGAGAAAACACTTACTGGAAGAATTTGAATCCTTTGACCATCCCACCATTGCCTGAAAATAACATCTTAAGGTCTTCTTCAGTTATTGAAGGTCTGAAACAAATAGTTTTCCAGTCAAATGTACGTTGACAGACTAAATTAATCTCCAAAAACCAATCCTCATCAGAGCCTTTTCTAAATTCTCTACCAGTAGCTTCTTCGACTGGAAAGGCTATGAGGAACAACAGGAAGACAGGCAAGCTTTCCTCCTGCTAGCAGCAAAAAGCTGACCGTATTTACTCGCACACTAAATTTGCAGACATTTTTATACTCAGCCATACAGGAACTCTCCATGCGGACACTTACGGAATATTGGACAGATGAAGAGTGGCAGAAGGGGGAAAGATGTTTTGGAAATTTTTGGAGCCTGGTTTCTTGAAACGATGTAGAGGAGAATTTCCATAGTCCTTAGTCAGACCTTGGTCTTCCTGTCCCTCGCGGGGAAGTTGTACTGTCTGATGCTTGGACAATGTTATACGGATTGGCTTCCCGTGAAGCTTCTGACCATTTAAATGGCTCATGGCTGCAACGGTTAAAGACAGCACTGACTACAATGGTATTTCACAGTTTTGTTCAGACATTTACATCAAAGCTAGAATTTCATTCCAGTTCTTCCCTACGCAGATACCACATCCTCCAGGAACTGCATGACAGGCCTTGTTACTCTGCCTTATCGTACTGTTTATTTATCTTGCACAAACAAACCACACCTTTTCCAGAGCTGCCCCAAATCCATACCACATATGCAGGCAAAGCAATTAAGTGCCTGGACATGTTCATGTTTGGGTCTTTTTTTGGAAGAGAAGAAAGTACTGATATTAAAGCTTTATTACCCATTAGGTCTCTTTAATGCTAACAGTCTGATACTTTTAAGCTTGCTTACCAAGCTGGGCCTGGTTTCCATCAGCCATCTGAACTAGGGCATTCTCTTTCTTATTAAATAAAATCTTCACCCTTTGCACATCACCATAGACTCCTTCAAAAAGTGAGGAAACAAGAATAGTCTTAGGCAGGGGAAAAAATGAAGTCTCATTCAACTTAAGCTAATCAATCCAACAGCAAAAACATTCATTCACAACCAGAACTGATCTCATTCCAACCATGGTTACTTATTCTGCTCTAATTAAGGAAAATTCTTATATAGCAGAATAATAATGGAACAATACATTAAAGAAAAGATACTGGGTTTCAGCAAAAAGCAAAAATCTTTACTGCCAGAAGACTGGACAATTTAGCATGCTATCACAATTTAAAACTCTTATAAAAGACATGCAAAGCAATAAACCATGCATAACTGAACGTAAAATAAAGGCAAACTAAATTAAATAGCAAACTAAGTAAACAATGTAAAAATGAAATTATGCATTCAAAAAAATGGCAAACTGCAAACTGTACATTTTTGAAGTATCAAAAAAGTAATCTCAAATAAATGAAAAACAAGGTAATAAAAAGTGTGAATAATAACATACCGAAAAGAATAAAGAGGCATTGGGGTGTAACTCTCTTTAGAGAACAGCAGAGCAAGGCAGCGGAGGGACAGGGAAGAGGTAAGGAATCGAAGGGGAGAGCGAGGTTGCACAAATCGTCCACAACGAGGAAGGGCAGAGTCCCCGCAGGAAATGGCGAAATTGGTTGATGGATGATGAAGTTTTCAAGATGGTTAATATTGAAGGGCAGGTTGGTTTCCGAAGAGCAGGGTTTTTTTTTTTTTGGAAGGGGAATGTTTTTATTTTTTGTTTCAAGCAACAACAGGAAGCAGAAGTACCGTGCAGTCAGTTGGCAAAGAAATTCCGGATCAGGGGAAGAAAAAAAATTCAGGGATGGGGAGAAAAGAAAAAAGTAGCAAAAAACACAGGTCAGTAAATACATAAGGAAATATGTAGTGTTCCATCAGTCAGATTTATAGAATTCTACATACAATAACTTGTTTACAGAAACAGTTAATAGGTTTTACCTAGTGGAACACAATGATAAAGAAAAGGCATTTTTACTTAAGATATACAAAGAAGTAAGAGACAGTATCACAACAGAGTGACTTCTACAGGCTTTAATATTGAATTAAATTGCAACGGTATTCCCTAAAATTTGACTAGAAGTATTTTCTCCGATTACAAGAATTTCTTAGAAGAAATGACTTCATGGATCAAGTCAAAAACACAGCTGTATTTGCTGCGTTAGGACTAGTGACTACGGGAAGCAATCCATATTGCAATACTTAGCTGTAACAAAACCAGGAAAGTCCAATTTAGATACCAATCACTGCCTTTAAAGCAAAAGATTATCAGGATGAGCAGCTGTACCACTACAAAAAACCTCAAAGGTCTGCTAGAAGCACTTGCTACAAAGGAACTGGGTACCTATTCCCTTCCATCTCCGTGACTTGACCTCACCAGGCGGAAACCCAAAAATGCTGTTACTGAGCCAGAAAGGCAGGAAAAGCACCTCTGCTCCCAGTGACAACACTAACTTTGCACGCAGACAAGAGTCTGCATTCAAAGTAAAAGTCAACGCAAGCTGAGACAGGCAGACTTCTTCCACTCATCATGGAAAGGAAAAATGGAGTAATTTCAGTTTCCATGATTCCGATTCGGAAAAAACCTTGTGCATTATCGCAGAGTAGTCACTCCAGAGAAATACTGTCTCTTAACTAACTGGTTGTGGCACAGGTAAGTTTCTACAACACTGATTACACAGGCAATGGAAAAAGTTTCAGGTCTGTTAGTTCACAGCTTCAGTACAAGTATCAAAGTCTCTCTAGCCCAAAGATAAGCTGGATGGATAGTGAAGAGCTCATCAAAAAACACAAGGCATGAAATAACTGCTTGCTCCTACTTCAACAAGAACTGTGCACACCCTTCAGACACTGCTCAGAGCTGTGAACATGTGCAAATTAAACAGAGGTACAGCACAGTCCTTTGTCCTGTCACTGCCATCCAGACAAGGCAAAATCATCCCAAGAAACACACACTTGACAGTATCACACTGGTCGAGAATAGTGATGCCAGCTCTTAATGTTTAAGACTGTTGTTTGAACAGCAAGTCATTGGGACCAAGCCAGAGATGACAGTTCCTGGAATGGCAGAGGAGTTCCTAGGTAGAAAGAGCAACTCATCCAAACCAAAGCTGTATCGCAGTCCCTGCCATTATTTCATGCCCTGGAGAAAATAGTAACGACAGATAAAAAGAGTAGTCTGAAATACTGATTCAATTGGTTCATCTCATCAAGAGTTAAATATTTTGATCATTCATCACATCCAGGCTTCCCCTTTGATGCAAAAGAGGTTTTGTGGTTACTCTGACATCACTGGTAAGTTTTATAGCTTTGCAAAGTAGTATTAACTTGTGTGCACAGTCCCACCAGTAAAGTGTTTTTCAGCAGAGTCTCATCATACTCTACCGCACACACTAGAAGATTCCACACTTTCAATCCAACAAAGAGCCAAAAGCTGACTGAAGAAAAATCCAAGATACCCATATCAAATTCTCTCATGATGCTGTCTTTCATTAAAGAAGATTTTTGTTCAAATATTACTTGCTTTGTTTTTAAAGAAACCCAAATAGTTCAACTCACTAAGTTAAGTGGAATTGAAAATGTAAACTGTGAGCTGTTAAGGGGATTAGCTAAGGAAAAACTTCCAGGAATCTTGGAAAGGGAAAATGTGCAAGCACATGGCAGAGGAAATACTGCACAGGTACAAAGTCAAGCTGGCAGGGGTCCAGACACTACACAGAAAGAGCAAAGGTCAGAATGAACTCTCTCTGTAGTTCTGAATTAATGTATTAAAAACTAGAACATGCTAAGGAAAAGAAAGAATGGACATGACTATTCTGTGACCCAAATGACACTATTCCATGGGAATGGCAGGGAGACTCCAAATAAGAGAGGGAGCAAGGGACAGGCATTGTAGTCTTTATGGGACAAGAGCAGGCAGGCAGCATCCTTGGCTTTGAACCAAAGAAGAGCAAGATTTTAATTTGAGAGATGGACTTTCTCATTTCCCTTCAGCAACTAGAGTACTGATCTGCTTTGAGTTTTAGAGCTGGCAGAGCACGTCATCTGCTTTTCTAGTTTTGCCGTCTCCTTTAGGATACAGTAGGATTTCACTTTCAATGAGTTTCAGCACAATCTGTGTTCAGAAAGTGAAAGCAGAGGTAACAGGAAGGAGAAAAAAGTAAAGTTAGGACTCCACTAACCTCAGGATTCAGATTGCTAACCAGCAGAACAGAGTTCCCTGCCCCAGTGAGGCCGGGAATGGCAATCCGTCCTGCTGCAGCCGCTGCAGCTGCTGCTGATGGGATAGCCAAAGGAGCTAGTGCTCCATGAACATTTGGAACTGACAGGCCTGGAAATTAAAGAATATTAACCAGTAAAGAAATTAACAGCACGTACTCTAGTGTATTTGCTGCACCAGAAGGGAGAACAGCACGCCTTCTGTAACATGCAAGTTACCATTCAAAACACAGTGACCATATATTCTAAGAGCAACAGGAGCCTCCGATTCTGGTGCTGCAGGAAATGTTTTCATTTCTAATAGTATTTGCTCTTGCAGTGCCTGGTGCTTAACAGGTGCCTCTCAGCACTATCTTGTGGACTACAATATTTTGCATGTTTCACAAGAAGCGGAATCAGCACAAAGCCTCAGCTCTGCTGGTGCAGGAAAGGTATCACAAACAGTGCATTTGTAAGGATCTTTCCAACCAGTGCATGCCAAAAATGCTTTGTTCTTTAACCATGCATATAACAATCAGATATTGTATGCTACCATCAGCTAATCTCTTCTTGAATGGAGAAACACTGACGTTTTATTTATAGGCATTTCTAGGTTGCTCACAGTAACATCTGGCATTTCACATTACCCCTCCAAAGGGAAGAGCTTCAGAGTTCAAGAAACAATTGCTAGTAATCGATTAAATTAAATTACTTCTCAAAGTGGCATCGTCTATTTCCCCAACAGGACAGGAGACTAACATTAATGGTTGAACAGTTTGATCTGTGCTCATTTGTCAGAAGCAAGGAAATTCCATCAAGTTACAAGAAAGTCACCATAGCTTGGTATGCTATGAAAAACAAAGCAAAAATTATTTAGTCTAGCACTCCAATGAGTGTATTTAGCACCTAAAACTTAAGTCTTTCATCTCAAGACACTTGGCTACTTCTGTAAGTAGCAATAATTTGCCACCTGCAATATGAGCTGTAGGCTTCACAGCACAACTGTAACAGTGTATGTAATTAGCTTCATGTTTAAACACTAGCTTTACTCAAAATATTTAGGAAAAAATGGACAAAGATTCCTTGCTTTTGACCACATTTACAGCTGTCAAAGTGAGTTCCCAACCTCTGCAACCACATAAGGAGATTTGAAATACAAAAAATTTAATCTCCTCCCCCACCTCCCCCAATTATTTTAAATACTGCCTTTACTGATTCGCCCATCCTGCTACTCCTATTTTCCTCTTGTCACTGGGCTACTGCCTAGCCAGGGTGCTACAGCTGCACCCTCACATTCCTAGCTGAGATTATGTCTGAAACACCATTCCCTTCTGTGCCTAAATGCCAGCATTTAGAATTTACGTGACTGACCCCAACAAAAATAATCACTACTTAGCTTTAAAACATCAAGATGCTTCAGCAACAGAAAACCTATATAAAATTTCAACTTACGAAATACAGTACCTGCAGCCTGAGGAATTGCAAAGGTAGGAGGAAAGCCAGCTCCCGCATATGGAGAAGCGGAAATGATTCCTGGGGCACCTGAGAAAGATATATGCATTATACAAAGACACCCAACAGCAAGAAAACTCTATACTTAGCTGGAATGTCTTGATCTGTCCTTCAACGTAAGCATTTAGTTGAAAGCTAAACCCTAAACCAAACAGTAATTCAAAAATGCCTCTAATGTAACACTGAACTTCAAGAAATTACAAAAAAACTATTCCTCCTCCCTCTCTGCTGTTCTGAAACAGCTATTAGCATAGAGCTGTTGACCAGAATACACGCCAGTAGCTCCTGTAACTGTTTAACCACAACAGTTTTCAAAGTATAGGTTACAACACCCCAAATTATCACCGAGTCCATACTGTAGGCAAAACAGCAGATGGCACTAAAAGCACGGACAGCTGGAAAACCTTACGCAGTCCTCACCCAAATGGAGAAGAGCTTTCAAAACAGTAGCATGCACCCACATCCATATGTTCCTACTAGTATTTTGCACTAGTCTGATTCAGTGGTTCCCAAATTTTCCTCATTAGTCACACTGTGTTCCAAAATTTTGTATGATCAAATACACTAGGATTATGTCCCCTCCCCTTCCCCAACTGACACACATTTCAGTTACATTTGTCCTGCTCCCACTTCAAGAATTCTCACCAAAAGCAGCTGCCATGGTCTGATCAAGAGAGGGCTGGTTATCCCCAGAAGGTAGATCTGGTCGTGTATAATCTCTGCTCTTATCGTTATTGTATTTTACATTGAGACTTGTGAGCTTTGAGAAATCTATGCGCAGCGTACAACAGGCATTGTAGATATTCTGTCCGTCTAAAGACTGCAAGGAAACAAACCATTCTTCATCCAAGATGCATTTATACTAAGATCATTGCAACAAATCTCTGAAGAGAGAAGGTGTTACATCATCCCAGGTACCAGTGCGTGTCTTCAGATGGAGCAGGTATCTTGCTTTGTGTGGAAAAGGCACTGCTTCATTTTACCCCCTTCAGTATTCACCCAGCTTAGCCGTACTGCTCTTGGGAGTCCCCTCCCACTCACACACGTGATCTGCCATTAGGGCAACGCTCAGGTAAACCTAACATGACCACCAAATACTCCAAAATGCTAGTTTCTAACATTGATCCTAGATTAATAAAAGCAAGCCTAAAACTTAAAATAATGCAGGTGTTTAGCACTGCAAGCATACTACTCACCAGTTTGGCATGCTGAGCACTCACTGGGTCAGCATATTGTAACAGGGCCTGAAATTGGTTGTTCTTCGTGAATGTAATTATTTTCAAGACTGTACCAAATTTGGAAAAAATCTGCAAGATAATATTTGCATATCTTGTTATCTCATTTCCAGTAAGTTCATTTCATATTGACCTCCATTATTAGAAGCAGAAACAACAAAAGTTAGCCTTTCACCTTGTTGGCTTTCCAGCTTAAAAATCTAAGATTTTAAACTACACCGTGGGCGTTGTTTAACTTGCATCATGGCATCAGACTACAAAAACATCAGGGTGACTGAACTGCCCCCTTCATAAAGTTTTTGTTTGTTATGAATTCTTACACAGGAAGATTCACATACACCTTCACAAACTGGAACTTTTCCAAGAATTTCAGGGATTCTTAAATGCAGTCAAGCTCGCATTTTAAACATGAAGATTAAGTTAAGCAACCACAGCAGACAGCAGGAACTTTCCAAATAGGCTACCGCTTAAATAACTCCTCGATATTGTATTTGTTCCCCCCTACCTTCAACAAAAGGACATGGAGCAGCTACTTCTGCTAAACCCTAAACAGAACTTGCAGAGCTATCTTGAAAACATAAATATTTGTCCCTTGCACTGCACCAGACTCTAATCCAATTAAAATGGATGAGCAATCAAATCTCTGGAAATTGAAGTCTGACCAGACTGGGACCAAAAACAGAAGAACCTTGTGTAGGCGTCAGGGTCTCCAGCAAGTAGAAATTTGACAGGTATGTCCAGAACTTGAATCATATAGATAAAAACTACTGTTAGAACACATATTGCAAATACAACAATTCACTATTTGTTGCTACCCCTTCCTCCAGGACAATCAAGTTGTGGCAACATTTTTTACCTGATGGAGAACATCTAGAGTGACAGGATAGAAGAGATTCTCAACAATGATCCTCAGGACAGGGCTCTGGCCAGCCATCGCCATTCCTGCATCTACTGCTGCAGCAGAGGCTGACAGCGCTAGGTTTCCAGACTGAACAGAATTCACTGCTTGCAGAGCTGCTTGGGCACGCTGCAGAACCAAACATTCTGTTAGACCAACACTTCTGCTTGCAAAAACACACATTCAGCTTTTCTTGAGCAAACTACCAGCAGAACTCAACAGTTCGCAGAACAACAGAAAGCAGTTTACTGTTCCTAATGCTGGGGATGCAATGACTTTAGCACATTTTAAACATGGACAATACAGACCACCCCAATCAGTAAGAGCAATGAAAAAATACAAACTAAGTAAAATATGAAGTACTTATGCTACTGCTAAAACTTTGCTCAGCATCTACCGATGCAGCAAAATTATTCCATTGTTTAGAAAAAAGGAAAAACTAGGCCCTTCTGGGGTGAAACACTATCTCCAGAATACTACAGAAGCCGACAAGACTGAAAGATTAATGCACATCTACTATAGGGATCCAGAAGTGAAAACTGACTTGGAGTTTTCCTGCAGAGTCCCCCCCCACGCATACAACATTATGATGTGCTCACTGTTGTGCATCAGATTCTGGCTTTGTTAGATGCACCAAATAGTAGCATTTCATCTGCACAGCATTAGATGCTCTGATCCTGATGAAAGTCAGCCTGAAAAGTGAGAGGAGGCCAACTGGATGTACTCGGCAGCCATCCCTGATAAGGAGGCACAAGTAACTTGAACTTCTTTCCAGTGTTCCTGTCCTGAAAGATTGCCAAGAGCAGTTGAGCCGAAAAAGGGAACTTTTTACCCTATGCAGAGCGTGTCTTGCACAGAAACTCAAGACAGCCCAAAGCCTTAAGAACTGTTGTGTTCAAGCACTGTCTGCCTCAAAGCTAGCACTTACCAGATTGTACTCTACTGAAGACAAGTTTTGCCGCATCAGAGCTTCGTTTTATATAAATCTTTCAAATACTAGAAACAAACGTCCTAAAGCACTACACATTAATCAAGTCTTTAGATAGGTATTCAGTTACTGTTTCTAACTAAAGAATGCTGAAACACCACTTCTCATGATCTCAGAGTCTCTATGCATTTTCTTCCCCTGACATTAAGGCCGTTTTAGCAGCTCATTTAACAGTCTGCCGAGACTTTGGATAAAAGCTATTATAGGAGTCCTTATTCCATAAGCTAGAAGCTAGTATGCTCCGTTTAGCACTTTGATAGTTAAACCAAATCTCAAAACCCTGCCAGGCCTACACCTGCAGCAGCACAAATCAAAACAGTAGCAGAGAAGTGTCTGTCCCTCCCACCAGTATGACAATGTAAAGAAAAACTAACTGCTTGGTTTGGAGAGTTGTCTGTCTTAAGCTCCTTGTGGTTGGAGAACTGAATATAGATGGGCTGGCTTCGAAGGACTGGAGTGACTGTGGTGTAGTAGTTTACCATGGTGTTGGCTGCCTCCTCCGTATTCATTTCTATGAAAGCCTGCGCAGAAGTCAAATCCAACATTGACATATTATCAAAGCGGCTCACGCTAGGAGACAGCATTAACACTTGACAACAGCATTACGCGATTGATAACCTTAGGAGGAACTCCCAGTTCCTGTAACTGTATTTGATTTTCACAACTGCATTTACATTCAAGTTTTTTGTACACAGAATTGTTTAAGAACCACCTGTACACAGAACAAATGAGGATCTTCACTGTCCAGACTGACTTAACATATGTAAAGTTTCAGTCTCATCCTAACATTTCCACGCTACATATATTTAGGAAACTAGCAGTGACAGAAGTGTTTGCAAGAACACAAGAATACAGCAGTGATCCAGACGCTTAACACTTATCATATTAAGTAGCTTTCCATACTCCTCTACAGAGCAGTAAGCCCACTCACTGTTCCATACCTTTATGGTCTTCTCTACTTCAAAACAAAAACGTAAGGGATTGTAGCAAGTCATTACATCAAGTACTTACATATACATATAGTCACACCACGCAATATATCAGAGGCACATTTTCATAATTAAGATTAAAGACATGGTATTTTAAACAATGATTAAAGTTGGCTTGCTTTTTTTACTCCTTAATTTGGAAGACAATTTTAGTTACCCAATTAGTGCACACCTTCTGCATTACCCAAGAGTGTTTTAGCTTTACCCAGCTAATTTATTGTATCTGTAAAGGTGTCCTTAATATGCAAAGTTACACTGGTGGTTACTCAACTGTCAAGCTGGCTTGAGTGAAAAAGGCCAACTGATGTCACTGCTGTCCAAATAATTTACCTGGTCTGTAATTTAAAAACCAGGCATAATGCTAATTATAAGTGACAACCTATAATTATGGACTTAGCTCCTTGTACAGTCTGAAAATAGTATTTTCTACAGCTCATGGGATAATCACAGAAAAGTAAAATAATAGTATGCAGAAGTTATTGACTCCTAATACATGACAGTTGTTTAAACAACTTGGACCTGGTTTACTGATGACAAACTCATCAAGTCTTTGACATAATCCCTGCTTTCAATTATACAGACAATACCTGATTTTTTCCTTTCAACATTAGAAGATTGGTGACCTTGCCAAACGGTAAGCCCAAAGAAATGACCTCTGCCTCCGTGACGTCACTGGGTAGTTTACGGACGTGGATTACTCGGGATGGGACCCCAGCACTTCTGCTATCACCTTTGAATTTTTTGCTGTCGTTTCCATTAGCTGTAAAAAGCAAGAGTTACTGCTTATTAGAGTGGGTTTGAAAGAATATGCACACCCTTACCACTTTTGACACACAGTTTGTGCTCCCCATCCAGTTAGTACTCTGTATTACAGAGAAATTCCATAGTCTCATTAACTAGAGTCTGAAGCCACATGGTTTTACTCTTTCTTTTTTTTTTTTTGAAGTTACACGATGCGAGTGACGTAGCTGAATGCCACTGCAATGGAATCAACTCTCCAGTGGCTGTTTTACAGCTTGTTTACAGTACACACCCACCCACCCACATTTCTCCTTTGTGTGGGTCTGAGCCACTAATTCTAGATTGCTGCTTTATTCCTTTTCATTTTGACTGGTATTCTTGGCAATGAAGCAGTTTGAAGGGGGCATCTTAAAGCAAGTTATATTAAAACAAATATGAACCAAAATGTAATGTCAGATCAGCTGGATTACACATACGGTAAAGGCTGTCAGCAGCACAACACCAAAGACATGAGCTGATACAGCCTGGCAGGGCGGCCACAGGCAGAACATGAAGGGGCTCAAAAGACAACGGTAGCTCAAAGTAAGACAATTCAAAGGCATCGAGAAGCACAGGGGGCAAAAATCTGGACCGAGCACCCAAGGATACTATTTTGGGTGGGATTACTAACCTCTAGATGGTATAAGACTCCCAAATAGCAGCAAACTACTACATACAGCCAAAATAATCCTACATGAAATTCAACTGTGCTTCAAGTATAACAGTTCACAGCAAAACCTGCATGTTCTAATTCCGTAAAATCATTTTAGCAGCTGTCCTGCAACAATTTTATTGCCTGCTAACCTTTTAAGGGTATAGGGCAGAAGTTTATTACTCTTCAGCACTGTCCTACAAAAAGCCTAATAAGTACTAAAAATGAAGACATTTTAAAATTAAGACCACGTGGGAAAAACCAGACCTCCTCATAGTATTTGCAATACTTATCAATTGCTATTCTTTTTTATAGGCAATATTACCTGCAGAAGAAGAGTTGCTGCTCATGATAAAGGGTCCGTTAGTAACACAAGTAGAGAAAAGCTCGTCAGATCCCCGCTGGAAAAGAAAAGACGAAAGGTAAACTGACAGCATTTTTACTAAATTCTATTCAGGTACTCCTAAAGCAGAACAATTAAGATTAAGGTGCAGAGAAGTTGAACAGAAGTGTAAGTGAAAATATACTGAGAGTGGGCAGTGAACCTCACCTCCATCATAAATTAAATATAAGTAAGATCCAATTTAGTAACTGAGTAGCACTACCCAGTATCTCTTTTCAGCGAGGCATTAGGAATCTTAGGAGCTGAAGTATTGCTGAGTTGCCTGAAGCCACTAAATGCAGCGTTGTGCATTGATATTCACATTCTCTTATTGCATCTAACAAAACGGATTTCTGACTACTCGTATCAGACAAGATCATGGGTTTTTTTAGGTTAGCTAGAACAACACTGCAGTTGATCAGGAATAGCAAGACAGATAGGCCTCCTGGCATTCATCAAGAGGACAAACATTATTTTACTGTGGGTTACCAGGGGTAAGCAAGTCTTCAGCAAAAGACAAGTTATCAGAAGCTGGCCAAAACTGTTAGTGTATGACTTGGCAATTATGAATCAAAGATGTCTATTTTCCAGTTACAAGCAGAAGATGCAACTTAGAGAAATTGAGACCTGGAAGAAATGGATCTCTTCCCCTCCCTACTCCAAAAAAGGGCAGATGAGGAAAGTAAAGCTACTAGCAAAAAGCTACTTTTCAAATTTTACAGCAGAAATAGGTCCGTATATAATAATTTGGATTCTAGTAGAAAACAGTCTGATCACTGGTTTGTTGTTTTCTAGCCACAATCCCCAGAATAGCAGCAACAACTTTAGGACAACAGTACCATAAAGTCTCCGTAAGTGCATTTAAGTCAAAAGACAGACTAGCATTCTGAAGAGAGAAACCCGAGTACCACAGGTACAAAATCTTTGTAATCCCATCCTCTTTTGCACTAGGAGCTGCTCTACATTAAAGTCAACATGGCTACCTGCAAAACAAAAAGCTGTGAGAAGCACAGCGTATCCCAACATCTTGATTCTTTGATTTTTCTTACTGCAGCACTGTGCATTTCAACTCTGTGGAAGAAGAAAACATTTGACAAAAAATTCTAAAACAAGCTGTTCCTACTAGAATTAGGCTACCTAAATAAAGTGGCATTGCAGAATTAGAAATGCATGTATTCCAGGCTTTTTAGTAGCTGTAGATATAATTCCATCTATCCGCACACAGCTGTTGAATTGCAGGAGCCTGACACTTCCATTCCCTGCAAATAAAGCTAAACAGATCTATGGAACAGATTCCTGTATGCAATGTATGTGTTTCAGTTCATTACAGCATTCCCTGTAAAATCACCCAAATCACCTCAACTGACCAAGACCAGCCTAACCCAAGTAGGAGGTATGAAAAACAGTACTAAGACAAAAGCAAACAAGACTACAAATTACTTCTAAGCACAATCTATACTTACATACATAATACAGCTTAAATCAGTATGGCTTAATTTCAAACAAGTTACATAGAAGACTTCAAATCCCATTGTAAACTGTGAGCAAACATGGTAATATAAATCTAACATATAAAAGCGTTTTCTCGTAATCTTCTACATTACTCTTCTTAGACAGAAATGCCACACTAACAGGCTTTCATCAACAGAAAAAAAGAACAGAGCTCATCCCTGCCTTGGCCAACTCCCACCCATCTCGATGGAAACGTACCCTGCTTCACACTGTGGCCACCAGAAACTCTATCTTCCACCATGCCCTATATCTGGTGGCACCTGCAGTAACAGTATCTGCGCGACAACAAAAGCTCTCTGCTCAACTTCCCCAGCAAACAGCTTGGAAAGTAGGTCACACCAGGAGCCCCAGAACACCGAATTACAGACACAGGTTTTGGTTTTTTTCTTTCCCCCTCAAATCTTGAATTTCTTGTCTGACTACTCACTGCTAGCTCTTCAAAGACAGGCTCAAGGACTTTGATGTCCTGAATACAAGAAATTAGGCCAGGTTCCAAACCCGCGGTTCATGTACTGCTGCTGGTCACCTGCAAGCGCTGACCAGGTTCCACAAAGGCTATGGGCACCCAGCAAGGTCTCCTTCCTCTAACAGGGTCTAGTAATTAGGAACAGGCCTTTTAACAGCTGTTCTAATTAGCACTTGGATTCCTGAGTACAGCAAGAGGCAAGCTAGTCTGGGAGGCTATTAGACTGTGATCCCATCCTTTTGATGACTCAAATTAATGCATAATTCCAAGGCTAAAAAAATCCACGAGTTTACAGTAAAAATGCTCTTGTGCCTGAACCGCTGCAAACACTCCAGGTACAGCTTTACTTTCTGTGGCCTGGAATACAACTGGCAGCTATTTACAAGAATCACCCAAAAAGCAAACAAAAAAGCCCTACCAATGCAGACAAGTTCACTGGCCTCATGAAACCCCTTGCATCTAGCCCTAATGGGCCTTGAACTTGTAAAAAATGTTCTTAAATAACAACTTGTAAGTTTCTGAACATACAGAACTCCAGCACTCCCAGTATGAATCAATGCATCTCTGCAAGCATACTTGGGCAGCCCTTGCAATCCATCATGGAAACGCCAGGAGAACAAGCCACATATTTAGCTCTCATGGAGGCAACACTAGGAAACTATAAACTGGAAAAACAAACATTTATACTATTATGGAAAGAATTTAAATTCCCTGAATTTAACTTTCCTAATGGCTTGTTTAAAATAAACATTTCCTCACATATTTGAAAATTTACTTGTAGGGCATTTTGACAAGGAATGCTCACTGCTGCTCGTTTCCACACACCGATGTCTCTTTAATCAAAGCGCAATTTCAAATCCACTCCCCTCTTATCTTGGAGACGGTCTACACTGCCCACTGTGACCAGAGCCAGGAGGCAGAGGGGGATGATTGTTCGACATCAAAAGAAGCAGCGGTCAATTTGTAAGCTTCCCAGCTGGAAGTACATGCAAACCAAGAGGGAAGACTGCAGTAGTTGGAAAACTACAATTATTCCAAGGTCTTTTCTCTACACAAGGAAGTTGACAGACAGTACATACCTAGTACCATACAGTTACATCAAAATTATTCCACGCAGACTCCCTTTAAAAGAATGGCTTTTAAAGTGCAAACTGAAGAGGAGCATACCCAATGCACCAAAGAAGTTACACTGGTGACGCGGTGCTGCCATCCTCACACAGGTACAGACCAGCGCTGGCAAGCTTCCCGCAACGGAAGGGAGTTGCATCGACTACGACTTTTCATCAGCGCTTGTTCTTCCTTGTTACTGTTGGAGCTGATCTCAGATAACTACAAGAAATCTCTATTGACGGTTGCTTTTTGGAATGACCTAACCTGAGGCAAACTGAAAACAAGCGCCCTATTAATCGGCACTCAGTATTGGGAACTTCAGCGGGTGCCTGTATTCATCACCTGTCTTCACACTCGCAGTGATTGCCATAATCTCTTTCCAGACTCTGATGTCTTTTCTTTCTGTACAGGTTAAAAGCTATGAGTAAGCTTTAAAACCATGTTATAAATTCAGCTGCTCCATACCAAGTATCCTAATTCAGTAGAGCCAGAGGAAGCAAAGTGAACCTAGTTGTTTTAAAGGGTTTATTAGGAGTTTCTCACCAAAAACGTATCCGTTGGGTATTTTCAATTATATTGGAAAAGCCAGTACAAAAGCTATTGATTCTGAAGTATTATATTGTTTTATTTAAGTTTAAAACTATGCAAACCCAGGGAAGGGGAGGAGGCAAGCAAACGGCTGTGTGGGTGCTCGGCTGCTCACCAGCATCAACCCACAACACTACATTTCTACCTTTTTTATTCTCCAACTACCACGGGGAGGCCCAGCTGTGCTGTCCTTCCTTCAAGATGCAGTTCTTCAGATTCTGAAGTCCACATTCCTGCTCACAAGAGCCATTAATTTATGTTGACATTTCTGTTTAGCTAATTCTTTTGCAGCTGGTATTTTTATGACAAGATTAACAGAAGCAACAGTGTGCTAGCAGTAACACTGCTCTACATAAAATTCTTCATTTGAACTAACAAATCTCCTCTTCCTGTTTATAGAAAACAAATACCACTTTTGAAGTTACACTGCCAGATCTTACGTAGACCAGGGTAAGGCTGTTTCTGCCACCAAAATCACCAGTTGGCACACATGCTACTACCAGGTAAAACACTGCCTGGGAGCGTTTCTATGACAGCAGCCTCCTTTTGTCTGCGACACTCGTGGCTACAAAAGGTCTATTGCTCAAGCTGCATTAATTTAATAAAACACCCATGCTCCGTGTAGTCTTGCTATCAATACTTCTTTAGTTCCCTTTTCTGAATTAGAGAAAGGAAGTCTGCTGCAAGGTAGAATTCTAATATTTCGTATTTCTTCCAAGTTACCTTTTTGACCACCCCCCAAACTCAAAGCCTTTTTTTTTTTGCTTTGAAGTTTTAACTAATAAGTTATAAGAATTTTGAATTAGTCTAGGCGTTCACAGCTTAAAAAGCAACTTCTAAGTCATATGAAAACTATAAATTGTCTCATTTTCACTAGGATTTTACCTGAACTTTACTGTAGTTCGGATAGAAGCCAGAGGTTGTCACCACTTCTACCACCACACCTAGAAGTACTACAGAAATTCTCAGCTGCCCTATATAATCCTTTATCTACTTAAGATCCAGTCACTTATTTTAAATGGATTACAATAAATCAACTGCATTCTGCCTGTGCAAAAGGCTAGAAACAAATACAAACTGCACACCCTTAAAAATATTACTTTCAAGATATTAATCTCCTTTCAGAAAGCAAGTTACAGGCAGAAAGCAAACAAAGCAATGGCAAGACGACAGGGCATACGGGAAGGAAGAGGCCAACGACTAGAAAGGACAGCAAGCTACAGGCTAGCCAAGCTTAAGATCTACAAAAAACTATTTCTTCCCCTGGCTCACGGAGGAAATCCTACACAGCAGCAGCATTCTCTGCCTTTGGACATGGAGCACCTTACACTGCTCTAAATTTTTAAACAGATGAAGGACAACAGTATCTCTCCTTCTTGTGAGGAAAAAGATAGATTTAAGAGGCATACAGGCCATCAGCTAACATGCATTTACAAAAAGCAAAGCAGGTAACACAGCTGCACCTGGAAAATCCCCCTCTGAAAATAAACCCAGAAAAATCTGTACTGTTACAAGTCCTTAGTCTGCTTTTCTTAAGTTCAGATAAAAACCCCACTATCAGCAGTCTTGTAACTCTACCTGGCCAGAGTATGCAAGCATCGCTCTTCTACTTCACTTTCCCTACATCTGTAAAAAGATTTTGGACCCGGTAAAAGACCACCATAATATTTTACACACAAAATGACACACAAATCATTGAGAAGCTCATGAAAACCCTTTGCTCCGATAAAACAAGCAAAAAAATTTCTTGGAGCACAGAAAGAATTGAGCGTTTCTGAAGTATGCTTCAAGGGCTCTGTATGAGTTCAATCCCAGAGGAATGGAAGAATGTACTTTGATACTTCAGTTCACAGCTCAAATCACTTTGTGAAGAACCTAATAAGAGAAATCCAGTCTGATGACATCATCATTCACACTCATGTTACATTCCAACATTTTTTGCCAAGAGATTCAAGAGCTAGGAATGGAACTAAATTTAAACTAGTAGGAAGAAGGATGCCAGTTTTCCTTGTCTTCCACAGAAAACTCACTTCCAGCAAGGCTCCCTTATGCTACTCCCACATGCCCCTCTTCCCCGCCCCCCCTCCCCCCCGCCTCCAACACTCTTTAGTCATTTAAAGAGTGAAAAACCTTCCAATTTGGGTCACAACCAGAAAGCGTGAGTCAACTTTTTTGTGAAAACATCTCTGAAGAACACACAATACAACTGCATCCTCCTTCAATCCTAGAAAGTTGGAAAGTTAAGATCAACACAAAATAACTTCAGGATCCTGAAGACTGCAGCCTGGTGGCTCCTAAGCGAGGTGCGATCCTGCTGTCCCACCGGTCTGCAAGCAGCAGCTACAAGCTCAGTGTGTCACTCACCCCTCCGCTGCGCCCTGATTAAGACACACAATTTACCATCCGATCAGAACCAACAGCAAGAGGTGGGGGGAAGAAATAATTTTAGTTCACCAAATTGCTCATTGCAGCCCTATATCATTTATCAAATTAAATCCAACCCAGTAATCAGCATATTACATTGATATAATGAATCTGTGGTGGAGGCATTAGCCTTTCTGGCAGGCTCAGAGTACATACTTTTTTTTTTAAACTATGCTCTGTTCAGCTAGGGTCAGCAAACATCTGCCACCTACCACTTAAGTTTTGTTAAATTGTTGTAACCTCACTCTTGTCTGGACAAGATTTAGTCTAACACCTTTACAAAAGAGCCAGCATGGTAAACTTCCCACTAAGATTCACAATAGCATACTGGGTACACACACACACACATTTTCAGCATCTTTGAAACTAGGTTAGTTGGTCAGAGCATTGCAAAGAATTTAGTGCACTGGAAAATTATTTTCCTACCATACATACTGCCACAATAGCTGGTACTATTTCTGTAGTATACAGACAGATTTTTGAGATCCTACAAGACACCAGAAACTTAAGCGTTACATTAAAGCAATTGCTCACACAACCCGACGTGAGATTTTGCAATAAGATGCGTTACGAGCTCAAGCACACACTGGCTTTAGAGCGAAGCCGGATCCCCAACCCACCCATCTGATCAGCCCCTCCCTGACTGACTTTCTCAGTCTTTGCTACTATGGAGACACCCTGTGAAACAAACCTGCCCTTTGAGCAAATAAAAGGTGTGGCCATTTTAAATAGCCCAAAATTCCTAAACTCCAAGTACTGCAGTAATGCAGTCATTCTGGCTTTGTAGGCTAGCACACACCCAAGCTTTATGATATACTGTTCCCAAGTTGAAACTTAACTAGTAGTCAACCTTGAGCTTTTTAAATCATTGCAGTGGAGCAGACAGGTCCTTGGTAAAGCTTAATACAAACGCTATCAGAAAGAAATACTGCTGGATGAGTCACTTTGGGAAAATGGAACCTATGAAAGAACACTTTGTGCCCAACCCGTAAAATGGCAGATTGAACATGCAGGTTTAGAAGGAACTCCACGCTAATTCAATCTCATCTAAATTGCAGTTGTGTAATAACTACAATCTGCTTTGGCAAACACCAAGCAATCATTACACCGGGATTACCAAAACACACTTGCTGAACTAAGCACAGTATTCAACAAGTTTTCATATGAAGCCTGGAAGACAGCTATACCAAAATAATGTAGAATTTGAACTTAAATAATGCTTACTCTTCTTGCTAGTTGAGATGACAACAAACATGGCACCAGCACATCTACATTTTCTACTTTGACAATACTTGAAACTGATGTCAGTGACTCAGAGATCAGAGTCTATCCCTACACTTGTGGGATTAAAAAGATAAAGTTGAACAAATCCATGCACGTTAAATATTTTTGCTATTTTTTTAAATCATCACAGACTGAGGGCAAAGTAGGCCTGAGGTTAAAATAGAATATTTTCTACAACCATTTTATTAACTGATCATTTTCTAGAAAGTCTCACACAATTTCATTTCCATCTACAACAGGAGTCACAGCTCATTTCCTTTCCAAGTGCAAGTAATTTGAGCTAGCTTCCACATAAAAAATTAGTTTAGATGTGATGGAGAAACTGCTTTAAACAGATCTAATAGCTGATAAGCCTGTGGTAGCAATCTTGCTTAGCATCTGTGCTTCAATCAATAGCTTAAATTCCTGTTAAACTTAATACAGATTTAAACAGTTCTCATAATCCAACCAGCGGGTTTACCAATTACCCTGCAGAGGACAGTTATCTATACATTGAAGACACAGGTGCATAAAACCTGTGTGCAACATTAACACAGATTAGATCAAGCTATTTACCAAATCCAGCTGACATGATGCTTGCCAAAAGACATCCATGTACCTTGCTACCGACATGTGGCTTACATGTGTGATCATGCCTGTTACAGAGGCCACAAGAGCCAGCTTGTTGCAGCCTCTAACTAAAGCCATAGGAGGGGACTGGAATTTCCTCACAACATTCTTGGCCTGCTGCCCTAAGCCATAATTACTGTTCCCATGGCAAAGATCCTGGCTTGATCACAAATCACTTCTATGCAGTCAGCCTGTATCACACTCTAGCAAACCCTGTTTTAAAAATTAACTTCTCAAATGCCACAGAAGTGTACTTTTTTCCCAGAAGCATCATCTTTCAAAAAAAGCCCAACTTAACCAAGAAACTACAAGATTATTCAGCACCTAAACTATTCCGAGACTTTTTCAACCACTGAAATGCAACTTTACTTAAAGAATAATGACGTATCATAGTTCATACTCTTTCTAGTAAGTCAGTCCTGCTCAGAGACCATTACAGCCTAAAGAGATAGTGCTATCTAGGCAAATTAAAGAAAGGGAAAGGAGATACAGAGAGTGATCGTGATCAAATTACTTAGAAAGGGGCAACTGCAGGGATCAGAGCAGTACCTTAGAGTTCAAATACAGTGCCTCCATCTTAAGGCCATACTTCCTTCCTTTTCAGACAGCAATGAAATTATGGGAAGAAATAAGTCCTAAATCATGTGTTTCTCATCTGCAGGACATTCCAGAAGGCTGTGCATCAAGAGCCCCATACCAGAATTGTAATGAGTTTCCTAAACAAATTCACACACTTTAAACCAAAGAGCCTGCGGACTAGGCTAAATATGAAGCCCAGGAATGGCTACTACAATTACCATCCTGATTAAAACCAAGACCATCAGGCAGTACAGTGCTCAAGTAGTAAGCCATGAGAACATCTGGGGACTTCTTAAGTTACAGAACCTAAATATAACAAAGACCTCAGAACGATTAATAGAAGCGGGTGTACCCTTAATATGTAAATTAAGGCTGTGAGAAAATCCTAAAAAAAGGCGCCAGCACCCTGCCTTTTAAAACAATAAAGTAGAACAAACTGATATATACTTTCACAAAGTCCTCAATTTCAAAGTTAGACTTAGCAAGCGGGAACACTTACAGCACAAAGACAACCAAGAGGCCACTGTAAGTTATCTTTGACAATTTGCTCAGCAGTGTTTTAAGTTGTAGGTGCTTTTGCTACTTGTCTGAGAATTCTCCAATCTTGGGACATTCCAGTCAATAACAGAACATTGAAAAGGTCTACTGGTGTCTCGGTAACATACTGCCCAAAGTATGACAAGAGCTGGCAGCTTTTCAGGACTGTAATCTTCAAATACCTTACAAACTGGATGGAGTACCGTTCCTACCTTCTTTGTACATATATGGCTAGAATGAGTAAGTTTACACCTCAGATTAACAAGTTTTCCAGCTCAAATTATCATGTCTAATTTAGAAGCTCAGCCAGCAAGCTCTCCTGTGAGCACAGCTTTCAGAACAGACACCAACAAAGTAGTTCTATCTCCACCTGAATGTCGTTTCTATGACTACATTTCATAAAGTCAGTAGATCACAAAACTGTAGTTCCACAGCATTATTTTAAGTTATCAAGCAATCACAAAGAACATCTGCTTCTGAAGGGGGGGAATCAGTTAATCCTTGAAGAGATTTCAGTGATGCCCCAGGGATCAAACAAATGCTGATGGACGAACAGAGCTCCATCACTGCAGTGATTTCAGCAAAGACAACACTGAAATGCTTCTGTGGCATTACAGAAACCTTCTGCAATCCCTTCAAACTACTTATTGGCAAACTGAAGGAGGGTAGATTGAAGTGGAAGCAACACACAAAAGCAACAGCAAAATTTCAGAAGAGCTGCAGCCAATGAGGTTTTACACTTACCACAGAGGTAAGTGTTTTTAAGAAGCAACTGATACATGATTTGATTACACAGGTTTTTGAAACAGAGATGCCTGTCCCTCTCTCCGTGCAAGAGTCCTTAAGTAATACAGAAGAAGCAGAGTATGGACATAGCTGACCTGCACACCACCACACAGAGGATGCAGGCATAAGAGAAGCCTTCACTTTGTTCCTTGCTGTGCACAAACAGGATTCTAACTTAACTAAGCAAATCCATGGCATGTATAACATGTTACACCATAACATTAAAGAATGTACCTCTATTACATGAACTACACTGGCATATTCAATGTCTTATTTAAACATAATCAGATAACATGGCTATGTCAAAAATAATTTTAAAACTTACCTTTATCAAGATGGTTCAACTTTCCTTTTTGCTTCTGCCACTCTTTAAATTTTGATTCAATTTTCTCAAAGCCTGCCTCATCTGACTTGACAAGAAACCTCATTTTTGATGCACGCTTTTGTCTCACCACTTCCCACCCCACTGTACAACTGGCATAACCCTGGTTACAGTTCTGTCCTGTGCTCGGAGTGAAAGCACTTGGATAGGATTTCTCCCAGTCCTCATTTTAGACATCTGACTGTACTGCACTAGGGACTGAAATCACCCCCACAGATGGGAGTGAGGAGGCACACAATACCACATCCTGAAGCTTTTCAAGATTCACCAAGGACTACAATTACAGTTTCAGAAGCTTCCTGGTCAAATTTAGTTATGCAAAACCACTTCTTAAAGCTGCATAAACCTAAAGCTGCAAATTACACATTGTTAAAAACAACCAAGGGGACTTTTACCTAGATTAATCAGTTTACTAGAAGATGTTGTATCAAACTGCTCTACAGTGGTCAAGGGATGACTTAGTCCACCTTTTATAATGGATTGCCCAGGCTCAAGCCTTTCCTCCTCCTCTGATGCAAACTGAATTCCCTGCAGCAGATAGCATTCTCAACCAGAACCAGACACTATCATGGCACTACGATTAATTCAAATTTCAGATTCTCATACAAGGAAAAGTAAAAATAATCTTTTCCCTACAGCCATTAAATAGAGCCCATCCAGGTGTTTAATGCTTCTCAGAAACTCTAAAGCACTAACAAACATGCCTATGCTTAACAGCAGCCACATCTAATGTTGTACTTCCAACACAAAAAACTATTTGCTGTCTAGGAGCAAATACTCTCTAATGCTCCCACTTCACTTACATAGACCTAACAGAGCTCACGCTACCTGCACTCAGCTCTACTTCAAGTTAGTCCTATCACACGCTTGCATCACTTCACCAGCCTATTCAAGTTGCCACATGCAACTCTGTTTCTTAGTTAATAATGAAGACGCTAACAACACACAATTCGGGCCATTAAAAAAGCTGTCAGATGACTACTTTGAGGGCCAACGTTCACACATACTGTCTTACAAAAAGAACTCGCAGGGCTGAACTTACTGTAATCCTGATGCCAGAGCATTAGCTACAATGTTCACAAAGTAAAATGAAAAACCTTTAATACATGAAGGAGCACCGGTCTATGCTGCACATTCCAGTTTAACATTTCACAGGAATGAGCTTTTATCCTGAGAACACAATTGCCTATTACCACGCACGGCAGATAAGGAGGCTCCTGTCAGCACTTTGAGTTTCAGGGCTAAGTCTGCACTTTCAAAACCTGAGACTAGAAGGGTAAAGGTCGTATTTACTGTACTTGCAAGAGAAAAAATCAACAGCTAAACACTCAATTTTTTGTGGCAGAAGGATTTTTGACATATAACTGAACAGGAATTCACATAAACAAAGGAAATAAAGTTCTCAAAAGAAAAAGGACCAATTTCTCCATTGAGAAGCATTGTCTAGCAAATAACAAGCACGGCTTGACATTTTAGTAGGGGAAAGGGCTGTCTCTAAATGCAATAAAGTTCTTTTCTGACAGTTGATAATCAATGTCCAAATGCCAAGAGCTAAATGCTGAGCCATAATAAAAGTTTTAATGCAAATGAAGCTAAATTACCTTCTGGTTAAAACCAATTTACATGGTACCAGAAATAACCCTTTAAAGCCGAAGATCTACATTTGGTGAGGCTAAAACTAGGTCAGATGCTGAGCAGTGTAAAAAGAGAGAAAAAGTGAGAAGTGCCTACCTTTGTACCAACTGTTATATCTTGGACAATGCTGTAGAAAAAAGAAAGAAAAGGATTAAAAAAGTTAGATAGGTTTGCCACAAATATCCAGCATAGTTTACAGTAGTAAGAAAAAAGCAAGTCAAAGTGCACAGTTGTCTTTGCAAGTGAGCCAAGGACAGTTTATACAAGGAAAAATTATTAGATGGTGATGGTGGAGACCCAAGACCCAGCAGTGCTAGAAAACTGCAGCTCTTCCACTTCCTATAGCGGAGCTTGCTCTTTTTGCGAGGGTACCACGGGGGACTAAGGCCAAAAACCCACAGTTAACACAGCCAAGCATTCTTCAGGGCAAAGAGATGCGATTAGAACACCACCTCGGACTAAACCAAGAGCAACAGTGTCAAGAGTCAACTCCATCACCAATATTCACTTCTGCAACTCTTAACAACCTTATAGTCAAAGGAGTAACCTCTGCTAGGCTGCGAAGAGGCTCTCTCTAGTGAAATTATCGAGTCAATAGCGGAGACTTCTAACGCCAGAGCTCCAGCGGTCCCACAGACAGCCAGCACACACCACGCCGAGTTTGGGCTGTTCTCTCAGCCAAGCCAAGAGTGTGTGCCCGGCTTAAAGCAGCCCTCCAGCCACGCTAACACCACTGGAGCCAGACCAGTGCCAGCTAACAGCACAATTACAGAGAGCGGCGAAGAGGTCCAGGCAGCTCCCAGATCGGGGTATGCCAGTACACAAGATTCCTCTATCAATTCTCTTCTACTTAGGAAAACAGACAGTATTCTTCCCTAACACAGATCTGAAAGAAAAAAGTTATTAAACTCTACCATATATGCTTAAACCTCCCAAAATGAGACTTCCTGATTAACTAGCATGAAAAATAGCAACTCATGCTAGCTCTTATCAGCAGTGAATATTGTATATCACAACATTCATCTACTTATAGCAACTTCTTTCATTGATGGAATCAGAATGACTTGTCTAGGGCTTGGCTTATTGTACCTGGGTAATCTTCCAGAGTACTACAGTACCTACATGTTACTCTTTTGTGGGAGTGCTCAAGTCTAAGGATCTCACTTATACCCTTGTACTGAAGATTGTATTTTTTATGAACTCCAAACCACTGTAAAGCAGCAATGTAAAACTGAGAGCAGAAATGATCATTTTAGATTGACATATGTGCAGCACTGCCTGTTTCAACCCCTATCTTTCAAATAGCTGACTATAACTTCAGAGTAAAGGGTCCAAAAGTGGCTGGCTAACAGACCTGCAGCAACTTTAAGGAAACATGGCAGAGAAGCAGAAGGCAGGGCAGTCATTCTGCAAACAGCAATGTGAAATCTGAAGTACTCAAGAACAATTCTACACAGTGATTTAATGCTAGAGAACTTGCATTTACTAATTCTTCCTTCCCTACCCTCCTGCAACAATTTGTAACTTTTCAGGGAATTACTAAGATCGAGCAGTATTTAAATCATTCATGTTCACCAGCTCCACAAATAAGCCGTAACACAAGTATAAGCCAGCTCAGCTCCTCATACTTCCTCCTCAAAACCAACCTGCCATGTCATCATAACCCAGCAATTTACAGCTGGAGTTACAGTCTGATCCAATGGCTGCTGCCAGGAAGCCACACGATAGTTTCTTTTTTTTCAAGTGAACTACTTAAAGAATGCCCTGTATGAAAACGCCGGCTTTGCAATCCCCTGGTGTCTGGTCACCAACGAAGACAGATGGGTTTTGCTGCACTTTGAGGGCCAGCAGTAATGAACTAATTAAACCCATCTGCACATATCAGTTTAAAGAATCATAATCATTCTATTAGAATTACTAAGTATGAGTACACATTTCTTCAGCTAAAATACATACATTAACCCAGTGATTTTCATAACCTTAAAAAAATTATCTCCAGCAAAGCATAAGAACAGGGAATCTCCCAAGTTTCCAAAACTCTCGAACTTACCCCAGAGCAATTTCTCTTACTTCCTGTTCCTCCTGTGGGCCTCACACACAGGAAATGTTTTACATAAAGTAGCCTTAACAGGGGATAGTATTTAAAATTATCCAACAGGAAAAGCAGTTTTATTCGATTTCTGGAATATTGTAGTAACTCACTTGATAACAAATACCACATGAAACAAGCACCAACAGTATTTAAGAATTTTTATTCAAGAAATGTGCAATATACTTCCAGTTCACACACCCCCCTCAATAAATTATCATATCTTAAGCTTCATTCTCTTGTCCTATGTCAGCCTGAAGTAGGGGATTAAAACTTTTCTCATTTCTGAAAGAATAGGCAATAAAGCCTTTCATAAAAATTACTTTTTACGTGGAATGGGATAATTCCTACGCAATAAGGGGAAAAATTAAGCAGCACCAGTAAAACCTCTAGGTCATTTTCCAAAGCAGCATTTCCAGTAGGAACTCCTCGTGTACTTTAACAAAGCAACTTATTCAAACGGGATCATTTGAAAAGCACAGCTACGTATCGTTTTAGGTAGGAGAAGCAGACACAAGAAGCCTGCAGCCAGAGAGACCACTCACTGCCAGCTAGGCAAAAATGTAAAACCATTTTCAGAAGCGGCTTTTGAAGTTTCAAGAGGAGACAGCTTTCACAGAGTAAACAGAACACGCACTAAGATCTTCAAAAGATAAGGGATCATTAAGACTCATATGTTATACTAAAATGTCTACAGTAAAAATAACTATTTATACACAGTAAATCAGCTTTCCTAGGAAATACGGTGAAGACAGCTGATAACAAACTGATTTTTGCCATTAGAATGTATGCTCTCACATGCTGAAGATTTTTTTTTTTAAGTATCATTCAACATGACGAGCAACTTGGTAAAAGAAGCACAGCAACCTGAACTGCACCCTGGACTGTAAAAATTAATAATACACACGATTTTGGGGGGGGGTTTTAGATGAAAACAACACTGAGACACCACCTTTTCAGTGTGTAAAAAAACCCAGACATGTGACTACGCCTAATTCTCACCAGACTAGTGTTCCGAGGCAAGAAGCGAGGAGGCACTAATTTGGGCTTCCCGTACTTAAGGCTCCAGGAAAACAAACTGTTTACTCGGAGGCCTTAGGAAGTATTTTAAACAAAAATCAGATCACTAAAGAAAATACTCCATATGAGACAAGAGAAATATGGAAACCTCATTTCTGACAGAGTTGCCTTGATAAAACAGTTCTAAAGCAAACACTTCTGAAGCGAGACACCGGATGAAGTGGTGATTAAAGAAAAATCAATGCTGCCCAAGATAAAAGAGTTGCTCTCTAGAAAGAACTACACGAGTCAAACAGTCAGGAGGAAAGTTTTATCTCGAAGGAGTTCAGACCTGGACAATAGAAAGAGGAGGGAGCACGAGAACAGCTCTGCTCTACCGCTGCAGCTTTACCTATGGCTCTCAGGTAACCCTGCAATGGAAACCTTACTTCTAGCGAGCCTCCCGGCGTGCCCGAAGGCGTTACAGCTCCTTGGAAACTGATGCAAAACTTGTGCTGATCGAAAAACTGCTCACAAAAGAAAATCCAGCCAGAACCCCCCCGCGGCCCCCCCCGCTTGCGAAAGCGCCAGACAATAGGAGCAAGGCCCCGGCGTGAATCAGCTGCCCGCCCCGGCTGCGCCCCCCCCGCCAGGTGCGCCCGCTCCCGGCACCCCGTGCCCCCCTCCCCCGCGGGGCTGGGCCGCCACGGAGGCGCGCCGTGCTCGGCCCCCCCGCCCGCAGCCGCACGCCCACGCGGCGCTCGCAGCCGGGCCGGGCCCCTCGCGAAGGTCCCCGGCAGCGACGGGGCGGCCTCCCCCGGCCGGGACCCCCCCTGGCACGGAGCGGCTTCCCCCGGCGGAGCGCGAGCACGAGGCGGGAGGGGGGGGGCGGCGGCGAGAGCGCGCGCGGGGGACGGCGCGCACGAGGCGCCGCGTCGGGGCGGTGGCCGCGGAGGAGGGGCCGCCCCCGCTTCCCCCGCCCGCGGCGAGGGGCTCCGGGAGGGCGGCCCGCGCAGGAAACCCCCTCCCGCACCGCCGGCGGCCGCCCCCTCCCCTTCCCGCCTCGCCGCCGCCGGGCGGCCCGGCCGCACCCTCGGCACCCCCCCTCAGGTAACGCCCCAGCCCCCGGCGCGGGTCCCGAACCTCAGCCGCCTTCTCCCCCTCCTCCGCACCCCGGGAAGGGTCCGGTAACGCCGCTCCCCGGCCTCCGGCACGGTGCCGCCCGTGCCGAGGCCCGGGCCGGCGGGGACTCACCCGTCCATTGCACACGGAGGAGACCCGTCGGGAACGGAGTGGAGGCGCCGGAATAGCAGGAACGAACCCAACCGCTCCGTGTTATAGACTCACAAAATGGCGGCGCCGCCCGGCCCGCCTCACCCGCGCCAACGCCCCATTGGCTATCGGAGATGTCATCTTGATAGCAGGGGCGGGGATCGCCCGCCTCCGAGGGTTGGCGCCCTGGTGCCCCTCGCGAAGCCTATTGGCTGCAGGCGGGATGAGGGGCGGAGCAAAGCGCCGGTGCGCGGCGCGATTCGGTAGGCGAAGGGAGACGGCTGGGAGGAGCCATCTTGAGAGCGGGAAGGATGCCGAAATGCCACACGGATCCACCATCTTGTTTGGGGGCAGGGCATGGGATAACCGCATTGGGCGCCATCTTGAATACGGGCAAGGGCCCCAACGTGCACATTGTGTTGTCACCCGCAGCGCGGGCCGGGGCCCGCGGGAGCGGCCCAACCGCCGCCGCCATGTTGGCTACGGGCAGGGAAGCCGCGCTCTTCTGTCCGTTGCCATCTCGAGTAAGGGAGAGCGGGCTCCTCGCCGAAATTAGGTTAATTATTTAGCACTGCCAGTCTGGGGACTTTAATGGCGCTAGACAGCACTTAGAAGTTTTATTTAAGATACAGGATAAAGTCTGTTTAATTACAGTTAATGTCTTAAGGATAAAGATTACCCAGTGGGTGAGAGAGAGAGAGAACTTGTGAGGTAAGACGTAACACCTATCTGCTCTGCTCAGGCATCAGGATAATATTTTTCCTAAGTTACAGTCCTGACACCGTTTGCTGACCAAAACAGCTCTTTTTCCAGTCAGGTGGACCTCAGTGGTTAATTAGATAAGCTTGTTTCACTCTTAATGTGTCATTGCCTGTAGGTTTTACTTCCGCAGAGATTCAGGTAAAATCCACAGGTTTCCTATCTTTGGGGATTTTCAAACCTCTAGAAGATTTCCTTTTCAGGTGCTGGGCCATGGGTAGTAAATTTAAGCCTACTACAACGGACTTACTGGTGTTAGATACTTTCTGTGGCTGCCTTAAAAATGATTGTCAAGCTTGTTCATGTGCCACAAGATGAAGGCCCCTAAAAAAAATAAGGGAGAAGCGAGTGTCCGCCTGGCTCCTGCTGTAGACGGTGCCGGTGCGTTTACTTTGTTCCTGTGCAGGCAATGAGGACCGGGATCCTGATGGAGGCTGAGCAGATCTTAGGATCTTCCTCCGATCCACTGGGACGTTGCTGGTTCCTCTCCACTAACAGCATTCTGTAAAGCAGTTTCCTTCCATAGATGAAATGGTGCGTGTCTCTGTTTAAATACAGACAATATTTGCTCACTGGGAATTCTACTAGCAATTACTCATTTTCTTTGCCTCACTTGTCATAACCCTATCTGTTGACTGCAGCACAAGAATTAATTGTCCCAGACCTCGCTACAAGTCCCTTGTGTAGCATTGAATCAAATATCAAATGTCCAGTCCACATTGATCTTGGCTTCGTTACCTGCAACCCTGTTTTGAGAGTTTCTAGGCAACATAATACTGGTCTTACTGTAGAAAGGATTCTTCGTACCTCACCAGCACACCCACTTTTGACATTTTTGTGAAAACATTTGTACAATTCTGCCAATCTGTCTCTATTGTCAGTGGTAAACAGTAAAAGCACCAACATAGATCAGTACCACTGATGGAAGCACCTGAGCTGTAACACAGCCGTGTCAATGGTACATATGTGAAGGTTCAGAAAAAGATTTTTAAAATACAGTGCAAATGAAATTCGGAGTCTTATCCTTGGGCAGTGTTTCTGCTTAATGTCAGGTAACTTTGACAGGTACAGACATGCATTTTATATTCTTTCTGAAGCGTACACTAGACACATGAATATGGAAAAAAAAAAGTTAAAAGTGAAACGGTCTATTATTTTCTCCCAAACACGTATTACTGTGTTGGTTCCTATGGCCAGATGACTTCTTTTCTCAGAGACTGGGGCAATGCTCAGATATTTTGGTGGCCAGGACCAGACATCAACTTACTGTCTCACTCTTGTCACCATCTGTGAAATGCAAGAGCTTCCACTGAGCTTGGATCTTACTAAGAGGTGGTAATTCTAATTTCTGCATCTTTGGTTTATTGGGCTCCCCGGCCATTTGGCCCTTGTTCCAGCAGTGAAGTTTAAAATGGCGAAAAGGTATGTTCTTACCTATTGCTACAGGCGAGTAAAGGCCTCATCTGAAACCAAAGTTATTTTACTAGGTACTGCATGTGAAAGGCTCAGCTTCTGCCACAGATAAGAGATTTACAACTTAGATGAGGCAAAGAATGGGAAAACGATGGGATTATGCGATCCACTTTAGAGTTGCTGAGCTGAGAGCCAGAGAGATAAAGTGATTTGATCAATTTAACTCCGATCTCACAAGCCACAATGCACTTTCTTGAACTATGCCTATTTTAAGCTATATTTCCCATGGAGGTGTTTCACTTCATCTTCCCTTCAGAATAATCTGTTTTATATGCTGTAAGTAAGAAATCCCTCCATAGTAGAGGATGGTGTAGAGACAGAATCACTCCTTTTTTTTTAATATGGGATACTTCAGTCCACTTGTAAAGAACTGTACCCTAAAGAAGGGTACCCTGAACATGACACAAAGACTTTGAAAAAAATCATTACTGCTAGATAGTGATCGCTAGAACTATATCTGATTTTCTCGTGGCTATTGACATTAGTTTATTGCATATGCAGATATCCCAGCTGCTTTTCAGGTATCTTTGGAAAAGCAAACACAGGTGGATGCCATCAAAGAATTACTACTTTTCAAAAACCTCTCCTGTGCCATTGTGGTCTAACTTAAAAGACTCTTTTAAGGTTCGTGCAAGCTCACTCAGATTTTCCATAGTTCTAGCAGAAATGCTGATTATGCAATATTTTATCAGACATTTTCCTGTAATATTAGCAGAATTTTTTAGACAGTGTCTTTTCAGATACTATGGCAGCAAACTGACTAATGATACTATTGGGTAATGCACAGCCTTTCTCTGGGCCAAACAGGAAAATGCATTTAAGAACAAAATAATACTTTATACAAAAAAAACAGCTGGGAGAAAGACCTGCCTCTGTATATCTTTTTGTTTGTTTTGAAAAAGAAACCCACATGAAAATCGCCATGTGAAAAAAAAGAGGAGGGAGACGGGGGAAAAATATGAATCAGCTTCTTTTGTACAATCCAGCAAAATGGTCCCACCCTCCCCCAGGCTCCGGTTACTCACTTGCCAGAAAGGCCTTGGCGGGACACACCCAGGTTTTTCTCTTTTTAAGCCCTTCCTGCCTATGTTATCTCTTTGAATTTAATTTACCACACAGGGAAGAAAAACCCTCTGAAACAAAAAAGACCCTTTTCCTGCCTTTTTTCCTTTGTATTTTTAAAATAGCTCCGAAGCCTGTACTACGTTCACAGGACACTTCTCTACGTAACTATGTTCCTTTGCAAACTAGCAAAGTTTTTTTCCCCTTCTCCTTCCTCTTCCACCCAACATTTCTATCAGTGACTTGAAAATAAGAACCTTCCTGAAATACGGGTCTCTGTTCAGGAACCCAAACTACTGTGCATAATGGTATATCCTAGATACTGTTTTTAATGACAGTTGTTTTCCTGTAAGTTCCCCTCCTCCCTCATTATTCACAGTACCCTGCAAGGTCCTAAACCAGGAAACTCTTTCATATATAACTTTGCTACTAATATAGTCCCAATGAAACTTGGAGGGCAGTTGGTGTTTCGAATACTTTTTCTTCTTTTTGTTGCTTTTATTTATTTTAAACCCCTTTCAATTAATATGGCTGTTTTGTTTAAAAGAGTATTTGCAGCTTTAGCAACATCTTAGGATGCCAGAACATTCTTTTGTGCATCATTCATGATGCCACATCACAACTCTGGAAATGGTTAGTGTAGAGCTAGCAGGGAAGGAGCAAACTCACTGCTGCATTTATCAGTCCAACAAAAAGACGCATATGGCCTCTGATCGGCCAGTCAGTCACACATGGCTCAAAACTGCTGAGAGCACAGGTACCTCCTCACTCAGCTCACACCTCAGGGAAGAGAAAGGAGAGGGACCAGAAGTATCACGGGCAGAAGGCATAAGCCACACAGGCAGAAAGCTGGGGTTGTTGGAGGAAGAGGTGTGGGTACACAGAGGGTCGCTGGAGAGCTGGCTATGTTAGTTCCAGTGCTTGGGAACAGTTCGTTTCCTAACTGCAGATTTGTGGTTTCACAAGCAGTATATATCGTTAGCGAGGGGAGTATTTTTTCCACTGATCCTAAGAGTTTGGCAGCATAAAGGATTACCAGAAAGTGTACCGATTGGTAATTGATAAATAAATTGGTTTGGAATTGAGCTTTATATACCTTCGGTGTTAAATAGAAGTAAGTGTTTCTAACCAGTTTACAAGTTCCCTAAGCTGCATTTTTGACAGCAGGGCCACCACAGCAATTTGAGGCCTCCCTTCCAGGGACAAAGTTGAAAAGCACTTTGCACTTGGAACTTTTATTAGTGTTGCTGTTGCACATTCTGATTTCACCTTTTAACAGGACTGCCACACTATATATCTACAGGTATTTTTTGTGCTGCAAGTGGTTATTTCAACTTAAAATTTGAAGTATAATCACAAGAGCTCGCATTTTACGTTTCTTTCCTTCTTCTAATCTGTGACAAAATGAGAGACTTATCTGTATGTGTTATTCTGTTGTTATCAGTCCATGTTATTTCAGAACTTCCCTGTCTTCGCTGCTCCTCGCGGATGCTTTTGGGTGACTCATTTCCTGTGAAGGATGAACCAGCCATTTCCTGGCGATTCAACACAGGACTTTTTTTTTCTTCCAGTCTGTGTTGGAGTGGTGTGGATTAATCTATGGTTTGATTGTATCCCCTGCAACTTACACCAGAACTGCAACTCTTCACGGCAGCCTTCTAAGATAATAAACTGTCAGCATGTGTTGCTTAGGGATCATGGCTTGCCCCTGCTTACCTGGGCCATAGGCTCTGTGATTTTGGGGTGTGGAATTAAAATAATTACAGCGATACAGATTTAACAGTGCCATCCTTCCAGTCATTGCAACCCAATTCTTCTCTTAATTCAACCCATTTCAGCTCATAATAAATGGAACATTAAAAAAGCACCATAGGGCAAAGATACTGATCTTACAACACATATCTAAGCCCAGAAATTTTGAATTCCCTAATAAGTGCTACCAAGATTGCATATTGGCATTTGAGAAATCCAGGTAATACTCAACTCGTATTGGGTTTTTGTGTTAGACACAGGTTACTAGAAGACTGGGTCAGTTTTTGTATTGATTCTGTGCCCATAATTCCAGCTCTTTCCTCCAACCTGTGTTTCCAATTTCCTGAGCCACTGTTTATTCATAATTCACATCATGATTCTAACTGTTGTGGACAGCTTGCTTCAGCAACGCCACCAAGTTAAAAGATTGGCCATTGTAATGCCAGCCTGAGGTATCACAACTCTTTCGAGCAGCTTTTTACTGCTATTTTTAAATTATTCTTTTAATCTTATTTCCCATAACTTCATTTGAATATTTAGATTCATTAGCCTGTCATACATCTGTAATGTTTGGGAAGACACACAATAGGGATACTGCCTCTTGAGTCTGTAGCACATGTTGTAGGGATGATCACTGAATAATTCATACCCGTAATGATTTATTCATGCCCAAAAGCTGGATACCTCCTCTGTGACTTTCCATTATCTCAAGGAGAATGCACGTTCCTATTCAACTGTACTCATCTTCAGAGTGCCAGTAGCAGCCCCTCTACAGTGCCAGTAGCGAGCCCTCCGTCGGCACACGGAGCAGGGTGTCTGAGGCAAACAGAGCAGGTGTGCATTAGAAACCACTCCCGTGTGATGTTTCTGAAACATTTCTGCTCAACAACAAATGGGAAACTCTTGCCATTCCAATGTCATAGATATCACCCTTGAACAGAAACTGAAATGTAGGTACATTTTTTTGCAAATTCTTCGGAAAGGAAGGTGGGTGAGCAAGCACGTTAAGCTCTTTTCCACCGGCACACACGTAAAGTGAGATGCTGCGGTCACGATGCAGGATGTTCTGAGCATGGAAAACAGACAAACAGGCCGTGACTCCGTGATTTGATACCGTAGAGCTGATCTTATTCTCCACGAGAAACTTCAGTTTTATTTTCCATTGTAAAGTTACAGATTCTGAGACAATTGATATAAACATAACAAGATTGTTTCCTACCCGCTCAGGAAACCTTGCAGGAAAGCCTGGACAAACAGCAGCAGTTCACACTAATCTCTTTCCTGTCTCATGTGGGCTATCAAAAAATATGCCTTTGGTAAAAGTTTGTAAGACCACGACCTGAGTCTCCTGACCTAGGTGAAGATTTTGCAAGACATTCAAATTCCATCTGTCTAGAAAGTATGAAAGATGATTCTGTGTTTCAGCAAAGTCTCCAGACCCACAGGCAACACTACCCCTAGCTGGCTGGTATGAGATTTCCTAATTGTTTATCCTGTAATCCTGACTTCTTTTGTCCTTGGAATAGATTCTACATCAGCATAATTAAAAATGTCAAACATGCTTGAGAAACTCTCCAAGTTGCTAAAAATGAATGTGAATTTCCTCCCCACAACCTCGCTTCATCTTTCCCTTACTCTGGCCTCAGCTTTACAAAGTGGTCTGTTTCCAGCCCTTCAGCATAGTTTGCATTCCACTGCCAAGAATGAACATTTATTTATACAAACAACCGTCCTTACAAGCACATCTCCCCGTGCTATCCCAGGGCAGGGAAATAAACATAATTTCTGTTCTCTTCTGTAGCTGCAGTTCTACATTTCTTTTTTCTTCATTCAAGGGCATTTTTTGCAATAAAAGATTAGTGCAGTTCAGTCGCTTTCCCGTGCTACAAATCTGCTCAGAAATGGACTGGAATGCTCTTTCATTTCCTTACAATGATTTTATTTTATTACCCTCTAATGATTGTGCCAGTTTCCTGATAAACCACTTAGGGGGTCTTGACGGCTCAGCAAGCAGGTTTTCAAAGAGGTCTCACTTGCACTGGAACCTTGAGGGCTCTGCGTAACTCACAGAAACGGAAAGCCCTAGTGCCTGTTTCTCTCAAAAGCACACCAGTAACCTGGTTTTCCCAAGTCCATTATCGGGCTGCTGTGTTATACTAATTCTTCCAGCAGCGCAGCTGACATGGTAAGAGAGATCAATGGTAAACGACACGGCAGCTACCAGGTGAGCAGCACAGTAACAGACTAATGTGGATGGGGTGCCCGAAGCTCATGCATTATTTCTAAAGCTGCTCCATCACTCACCTGTCAGGCTGAGGTATTGTTCACTGAAATGGTAGCTCATCACCTATGTCCTCTGTCGTCAGGTTGTCTCCCATTGCATCTGCCGTTTAAATGGATATTACACAGATGCTAGATGACTCCAGACGGGAATTTCATAGTCTGAGCAGAGTTCATTTAAATGAAAAAAGGGGCCCTAAAAGAGATAGAGATACACGTGCAGAGCATCTAGAAATTCTCCATGAGATGTCTATGTCTGCAAGCTGCTCGCTCTCTCACTGTAAGGATGTCAGATTTTGCTGTGTGCGAGCCAGCTTCCATTTCTCAGTTAATATAATTGTTTGTAGCTAAGAGTAATATTTAGATTTATAATGTTTACCTCCACCAGCAAATAAGGTAAAGTGGTTTTGTTGGGAACTCTCTTACTTGCATTTCTAAAGCAACCTTCTAAGAAACAAAGCATTTAAGTAGTTTCTGAAGGATCCAGGGGAATACTTTGTTAAAAAATAACAGCAAGATGATATTTTAGAATATAGTCCCAACGCTATCTTTTTAGGAAGAAAACACAGACAGCTTCTTTAACTATATTGCCAAACCAAAGTCAATGAACTATTGTAAGTGAATGAATTACGAGTTTTTAGTGACTACTTTCCATGAATCATTACTGAATATTTTATAGATCTTACTGCTTTCTTAGTAAGCTTCCTGTTGCAAAGTTTGCAAAGATATATTTACTTTTGCCTCAGTATAAGGTGTCAATCTTTTTCTTCTTTACTGTGATGCACAACGAAGGGCTGATGTCCTTTAAGAATATCCTCGTAACATGCCCGGGAATGTACTCGGGTCTAAATAGACATTGCTCTATTCAGGAAGAGGAGCATAATTATAATCAGGCCTTGCGGTGATTAGCTCATGGAGTAGCATCACAACTAATATCTAGCAGGAGAGAAAAACCTCACATTGAACATGGCAGCTGGCAACACACTGCTACCTCCTCCTCACTAGGCTTCCATTCAGAGCAGAATTTATTCTAATCTTTCAGGTTATAATATGCGTGTCTGGAGCACGGCAAAATGTATCCTTACTGGATTTTTCACATGGCTTTTTAGTATTTTTCATTAAATTATATCAGCGAATGTACTGGTAGAAATTTCAGTAACATTGGAAGAGGTGTCCTATTATCTAAAGGTATATGCACACCCAGAGGCATACCTAAGTACATACGTGTACGTAGCACAGTATTGGCCATGTGTATTCCTCTGTATTTGAGTATGCAACACCCTGATTAGTGCAGTAATTCCCCTGGAGATATGGGAGAAACAAGTGACCCCAAAAAGGGCATGACGTAGCACAAGGACAGAAATGCAGAGACATACCGGCTCTATTCTGGAACTGGCAAAATTGCGCTCCCTCTTCCCCTTCCCGAATACTTCTTTTTGATGTCACGCATGCAGTTTATAGGCACTTCAGCAGCGCAGCTGAATTAAAGTCCTTGTTTCCACATTGATTCGAGAACAAATATGTCCAAATACATCTGAGAAAGTAAGAGGGCTGACACACCAAACCGCTGTGTGCCTGCCATGAGGCCCGCATTGTCATACAGGCTAATAAAGACATCATTTTCCCAGGGCTTCAGCTCTATTAAACACAAAGCTCCAAATGATTTCCTACTTGGATCAAAGATGTGTTTGTTCCAGTGCCACTTAAGTTTAAAAGGCAATACTGGGAATGAATGAAATCTCCCCAGTGGCAGCTGCTGAGGTTCAATTGGTTTGTCAGTGCCATAATTATGCAGCGGACGTCTTCCGCTTGCTGGCCCATATGTTCCTGAAGGATGTTGTGCAATGGAAACAGTGCAGGGAAGCCTTGTTCCCAAAGCTAAGGGGTTTTTGTTTTTGTGGTGTGAAGACTTGCTTGTATTTCAGATGGTGAAAATGTTAAGAAATCTCACGTTCTGATTTCAGACTTAAAAACGAAGTTGCTCTTATTTGATTAAACTAGATGGAAGTGTATGAAAAGAAACAGCAGCCTACATCCAGTATCCTAGATCTGGTGTTTTGACATGGAGACTGACCACTTTTCTTTTAAATATTATTTATATAGTTACAGCTGGCCTCTGAAAGCAAGCGCTCCCCTTGGCTAACGTAAGGAGCTGTCACTGTGATCAGTGGCAATGTTTGGGGCTAAGAAATAAATGTGGCTTCTTGTCCAGCCAGCCACCGCTGCGCAGCCCGTCCACCTCTTCCCCACAGCACTTCTCATCTTCGTAGGCTAGGGTCTGGATGCTGATGAGAAATGTCTGCTCATTAAATAGCTATCTCCTAGTCTAGTATATTGTACACCAAATTTTCTGTGCGACAGACATGAGTGTGTAGCAAGAACTCCAGCGTATTAAATTAAGCATTAAAAGAACATTAAGACATGAACCTGCAAAATGTGAAGTCAGGGAGAATTGAGAGCACTTGAGATCTCAGTTGCCAAAGGAACAAAAGAAACACAATATCCTTTAGAACGTTTAATATTTAATTTGCTAAGGTGCTCAGATACTAGGGCAGCGAATGCAGAGGGTGATGACAGAGAGCACTGTGCGAAGAGTGCTTTATGTCAGCCACTGGGCCTTAATGGGTGGCCAAAACACAGAGGCACAAAAGGCTCCTTGTTTCCAGAACTGTCAGTTTTATGCACAGCTACCTGGCCTGCACACACCCCGTGCATTTTCTAAACACCATGTAATTCATATGCGTTCTTGTTAAAAGCACAGCATCAACATTGTACAAAAGAGACTCCTAGCAATTGCACTAGTTAGAAAAGACTTAAATCTTAAGTGGCACATCTTAAATGCTGGAGATCTGTTGCTAACTGACTCCCTGCTAGTCATGTACTGCAAGCACCTAAAGCCAACAGGATGATTTTCATGAAGCGAAACAGTCTTCTTACAGAGCTAAGTTTAATTCAGAGGGGCAACTTCAGCTAAATTTTCTTGCTTTAAGGTCAGGGCTTAAAAAAAAAAATGAAAGTGATACTTCACTTATTGAGAAAATACTTAATTTCATACTGCGAGTTGACCAGTTACTTCTGCAACAACTAGAAGTCAGCTAGCAAGATTCTTCCCTCTTAAGTTTTGTCGTGAGGACTTCAGTACACATGTGGTCACCAAAGGAACAAAAAGGGGTTTATGTAAACAGAGCAGCACGGCTGTGGCTGTGACCGAGTCCTCTAATAGCCAGGCCTGCGTTCCAAAGAGCTTGGCCATGCACAGATAGCTATTTTGAGGTACCCGTTTAGGCTTCAGGGAGCCAGCAGCCTAGGTGATTTTCTAAGCATTCACTGATGCCTTAGTCATCTGAGAGCGCCTGCTGGAAGATCCAGTAAGAGACAGCTGGGGTTGTGGTGCAGGCTTGGAGAAAGTTTCCAAAGTGTATTTTCAGAAGTGCCTTTTGAGCACTGAGGGCAATTTCGGCAGAGAGCTCCAGATCCAAACCCACCGTTGGCTCAAGTTTTGCTTGGATCTGTAGAGTGGGCTTAATTGTTTGCTCTTGCTCACACTTTGGAAAGTGTGTTATCACTGCTGAAGGACAAGGGTTGGCAACCTCTTACGGATACTATGCCAGAGTGTATTTTTCTTTTCCAAAGTAGCAGCTAGGTGTGCCAATGCTGTGTTTTGCTGCCTCTCCAAGAGGCAAGATGCCATCCATCTGTGGTATTTTTCATCTGTGAGGCTCTCAGCTCCTGCTGAATGCAGCACTCAAAGTGGAGGCAGAAACTGAGAGCCACTGCCTCTTACTGGTGCCTCTCCAGATACTGCCAATCCTAGCTCCTGCCTCAAGCGTGTCATTCAGAACCTATAAAAATTGAGTGCAGACTCAGTGCTCAGGGCAGAGCCTTTTGCTTATTGCTTCCATCCCACACAAGGGATCTTCAGGTTGCTTTAAGATCACTTTCCTAAATAACTAACACCTCCTCTCTCTCCCTTATTTCCTAGGCTTCCCTGTCCTCTAGGTGCCAGTGAGATTCTTGTCCTTCTGCAGACCGCTGTGTTCCGTGGGAGGCTTCCCGAAGCATCTTGTGTGACCTTGGAGGAGGTAAGGGAGAGAGTGGCACTTCAAAACAAGGACAACAGTAGAAAATTAAATAAGAGTTCCAAAGGTGGGAAGCCTGCAAGGCTCCCAAATATCCTATCAGCATGGCCAGATATCATGAACCGATGAATTTGCCTGCGGCCAAAAAGCTTGTGTGCTGCTTGGTAAGATGTGTTTTGTGAGGGACAAGCACCTTTCCTTTACATGGGCACCGCACCCTGGGTTTCCCTGTGCTCTCCCCGTGCCAGCTGCGGGCATCTGCAGCTGCCCAGGAGACCCCAGCAGAGACTGTAAAAAGTAATCCCACACAGAGGGAACTTTCCCTCCTCTTTGTTTACCAACAAAGTTATTTCTTTTCCCTCCAGGAGCCATTTCCCATCACATCCTCAGCAAACCTTCATAAACACTTGAGATGTAAAAATGAGAGCTAGCTCTTTGCCTGTTGCTAGCGAAACTGACTTCTACACACACCCCCAGACTGAGTCACCACGGATCTAAAGTGCTTCTAAAAAGGTGAAATCCTCAAGCCTAGGAATGAGTTGAGGTGTCAGTCGTTAAAATTGTTCTGCGTTGTAAAAAAGTAGGTTACTACGTCTCATTATGAACAATTACATCTAATTACAAGTCACAGATTCACCACAAATACTACTTAATAACAAATTTCTACCACACTTCATCCAGAGCGTGTTATGAAGTAACACATTACCCCGGTTTGTGGATAGGTAACGCATGATGCGGAACAGAAGGAAAGAGTGTTTTGGCTCAGATCAAAGAAAGAGGAATGGATGCTAGGCCCCGACTCACAGCGCGGTGTTTGAAACTTTGGATGATGTGTCCTCTAGCTTACGGCACTGGTTATTTCATTTTAGTTTAGCAGATGGTAGTAAAAATGGCGTGTGCCACACTATGGTTTTGGTTAAACTTTAAAAGGCTGCTCAGAAATATATAAAACTGCAATAAACACTTTCACAATACAATTAAACAAGTAAGATTTGCAACTTCCCCTTAGCAAATGCATGAACGGGATGTTAATTTTTGCTGTTGATATAAAAAAAATTCCATCAACAGAACAGAAATCGAAAGGACCAAAGACACAGTAACACCCTTATCCCCGCTCCAAGGACCACAAATGGAGAAGTTTCTGTCTTGGCTAAGGCAACGTTCGCGGTCAGCATTTTTATGCTGTATTTTTAGCAGTAAGATAGCAAGTTTCCTAAAAGTTGGCACGTTGAGAGGTCAGTAAATCTATGGCGAGAGCTTTGCACTAAATTTCTGCTCTTTTCTTTCTCCGGAGCTCCAGGTGCAAAGGTTCTTTGGCAGGAATAAGGAAGTGCATCGGGATGGTGCCTTCATCCTAAATATAAGTGTAAGAGGACCTTGACCCCCGCATTAATAGCAATATTTATTCAGCACCGGAGCCGGGGTCAGGGGCAGGGCTTTGGCGTGGGCCCGGCAAGGACCGCGGGGGCGGGAACGGCGAGCGAAGGCCGCCCCCGGCAAGGGCTGCGGCTGCGGGGCCCGGGCGGGGCGGCCGCGCCTGGCCGGCGGCCGAGCACCCTCTGCCGGGGACCGGCCGGGCTGCGGCGAGCTCCAGCCCCGGGGCCAGGTCGTGGAAGAAAAAAAAGTCCAAGTTTTACATCGTTCCCATCGCATTTTTGAGCCTGTTGCAGTCAAACTCCACGAAACTGCGAGGATTAAAAGTGATTTTTGTAGTAGGAGATGATGAGGTTATCCCATGACTGGCAAAGCTTGCGCTTTATGAAAAATACCACAAATAGCGAGAGAAGCAATTAAAAGAGTAGCAGACACTCCTACAAGTGCCTTCTTGCCAACAGACATCTTCTTCCATTAATTAAGTGAAAGAAGATCATTTTAATACAAATGGCTGCTGGGGAACAAAGTAAGTTCCCACACTCGGTTCTATGCTGATACAATTATGTACTCATCTATAGCGCAGGACCGAAGATGAAAAATCCCAGGAAAAGTAAAACAGCCTGCACATAGAATTGTTGGGGAAAATAATGGCCCGCTCTCCTCTGGCGGCGCTAACCCTAAGCGTGAAGCTGCTCACAAATGGCAGCGTTAACAGGGTAACTAACACTATTATTATTGACCTTGTAGCATTTTCTGCCCAAGGAACAAATTTGCCTTTCGCTAATTTCAGCTTTCCCACTTCTTCCTGGGGAAATAAAATATTAGGACCTATTTATAGAAGTTCATGGTTTTAAATTAATTTTTTCCTTTACTACAGCTGTTTTTAGTGGTTGATTAGTGTTTGTTGGACCAGGTGATCCTTTGCCAGCTGGCTGCGGCTTTTATTAGCTCTTTTAAGAAGACTTGATTTAGAGCTCACAGTCATGTTACAAGGACAGCAGCTCTGTAATGCAGACCCTCAAGAGAAGAGTAATTAGGACTCATCAAAAAATTGTGTCCAATTCTTTGAACAAAAACGCTCTTGTTTAAGGAATGTGGTGCTGTAGGCTAATGTTTAACGGCAGTCTCTCTTCTCTCACTCAGAGCTGGTGCATGCAGTTAGACCCTGCCCTCCATCAGATGCACTGGATGTTATTTTCTGGGAGCATCTCTCAAAATGGAGGAATGCTGCCCTGTAGCAAGTACAGGACGTATCTTGGGAATTGTATTTCTGCAAGTAGGGCAGGAGGTAGTGGTGGAAGGACGTGGTGAAGCAGGAAGAGAGCTGAAGAGGTGCTGAGAAGGCTCTTGTACAGGGGAGGGGGAGGAGAGAAACAAACATTGCAGAGAACAGGAAAAACGATGTGCTGGGAAATGATTAATCCACCCCAAAGGCCCTTGCTAAGAAGTGGTGGGACAAGCTCAATGATTTTTGGCAGCCACGAGCTACTTCTGCTCCGCTCTCAACTCCCGTCTTGCAACCAGATGTGTTTAAGTACAGCTTCATCCCATTCCTGCCCCAGACACGACATCCCCCCGTCACTGTCCTTCACTCCATTCCTGGCAGCTCTCTGGCAATACACCCCCTCCTATATGTGTATTTTACGGCTGTCCCATGTCCCTCCACCTCCACTAAGTGTTTCTCAAGTGAGCGGGAGCACACAATCCATGCCGGGGGAAGGAGGCGGGAGTCAAGTTTAAGAACTGCTGTTCTGTATCCTGTTGTTTTCCTACTGGGATTGTTCCCGTTTCCTGCACTGTCTTATCTGGAGCTGAAAAGCCAAAGCGCTCATATTTACTTGCTTTGTGCGTGCCTCAGGTTTCTAATCTGTGAAATAGATGTTATAAAACTTAAGAGAAACATATCTAGGACTATTACAGGGTGGAGGGACAGGAACAAAGTGGTTAAAGGGCTTTCAGTGTCTATACAATTAGTTTCTTTATTTAGTTATCCTGCTTGCATAAGCCTGTGTATGTCACAGAGGGTTTCAGAAAACCTTCAGCATACCATAATGCTGCACAGTCCACTGCAATGTAAAAAGACTAAGATTCAGATGTTTACATTCTCGGGTGATTCCAGGTACCTGTGTTTGACAGACCTTACAAGAGAATCACTTTCAGAAAGTGCTGAGTATGTTTTTTCCCCCCAAGGGCTGAAACTAGACACAGAAAAGTCTTAAAAGGGAATAAGCATTTCAATGCTTTTAGTCAGCCTTGAGTTTTAAGAGGTCCACTGAAATGCTGTAGACTTTTTGAAATTACTTGGCCACATTTTCTTGAATACAGAGGTAAAATAAGCATATACTGTGCTGACATCTTGAAAGCTTACTGTCTAGATCAGACTCATGAAAATGCAAAATCTTGCAGATTATTTTTAACTTTTTTCCTCTAATGAGCATGAAGTCACCTAACTATAGGTTATATTAGTGCACTAAACTCCCTATGGGTTAAAAAAAAACCCCAAACATTTACCGTACAGCTTTGGAATGTCCTGTTTTTCTGCACAAAGGTGTGGGTCCTGAATACACAGTGTCCATTATCAGATGGGAGCCTCTCCTGGAAAGATAATTAAAACGCTGCATCACTCACAGCCAGGCAGATACGGAACCAGACACAAGGTTTCAAAACAAAACTCAACCCCAAACTCCCCAGACCCCTCCCACATAGAGGTCCTGGTTTTGTTGGAAGCAGGTAAAAATAGTGGCAACGATCAAGATGGATTTTTATTAATTGAAGAGACTAGAAGTATGTCAGTTCAGCCTTTGTGGGTAAATACGTATTTCATTTTTTCCCCCCACTCAGTTGTAACTGTAAATTCAGGCTCATTCCACTTGACAGTTGCTTTGGAGGTACTCTCAACGGATGTAAATATGAGAGCAGGAGTGGACTGAAGAAGTATCCTTAGTTGATTACCAGAGCCTTTATTTGGAACTAAATATCAAGAGAAAAAAGGCTTTTTTTCAAAGAGATCAGGAAAAGGAAGACATGTGCTTGGAGATAAGGAAAGATAAAAGCATTCCATTTAAAGATGCCTGTGATAGAAATCAAGATGTTCATCTGCCAAGTCAGTAATTTCATGGCCTTATGACCATGCAGAGCTTCCGTTTCTGTTACCTTTTTCCCACAACTAACTGTAAGCACCAAATTATTGGCTTGAAAGTTCCTTTTAGTTTGTCCAAGCAGCTCAGCCCTTTAGGGAGGAATTACACAGGTTGAACTTGAAGATAAAACTCTCTTTGACTTCAGAAGGGGAAAAAGGGTTCTTCCGTAAGTTTATGTTCAGCTTTCTGAGGCACAGCGAGGCCCAGGAATAGGCTGCGAATTCCCTGTCCTTGGAAGGTTTGAAGACAGGTTAGATGAACACCTCTCGGGAAAAGTTTGGGCAGAGATCATTTTTCTGAGGAACGAGGACAGCTGAAATGGTCATTTGAGGTGACTTCCAGCCCTGTTTGTGATTCACTAGGAGTGAGATCATGGTGACAGTAGATCCTATACAACACCTAGATTAACAGAGGTCAAGAGCTCAAAACGCATTTGCTGCTTTAAAACAGGGTTTTTTGGTCTGTTGTTTGTTTAAAGCAAGCAGCGGATTTCAGTAAAAAATTCTTTGAAAATCCTAGCTCTGCATGTTTCACAAGCTAGTATATGCAAAAAGCAGAGCATTCTAGGCTAAAATTATCTGTACTATCATTAGAAAGCCATAAGAAGGAACATATGGATTGATACTAGCATAAGTGCAGAAGCGCCTTCTAGAGCTGTGCTGCCGTGCAGCAGTTTCACCCCCAAATGGGAGCGGTTCTGATGCCTACTGTTCATTCCCCATCGGGAAATACAACTGACGCACTGCGAGAGATTTGACCTGTGCTTTTCTCTTTGAAAGGGACAGTTAGTTCCCTGCCCTGTCTCCTGAGGTTAGAGAGGGCTCTTCTTGTATACTTTGCTTTTGTTTGTTTTTTGTTTCCTCTTTGGGTTGAGCTTTGCCTAACTACCAAACACTCGTTAATTGTTCTATGGGTATTTGTCATTGTAGACATTACCCTTGCCTCGCTGAGGCAGCAGACAGGCTTCCCTCGTGCTGGGCAGCGTGGAAGCTCACACCACTTTCGTGGCTTTTTGTTTTTTCCCCTTCCTGCTTGGAACAATTAAACTTTTGCCCAAAGATTTTGCATGCTTACTCGGTTAGGCTTCGCATCCGGCAAAGCACATTTAGCTTTGGCATCAGCGGATCGAAGCATTCACTTGAAATTCAGCAGGTGGGTAAGTGCCCAGCCAGCTGCAGCCTTGGGGCTCAGCAGCTTGTTACTCTGCTGCCCCTCACTTTCTGCAAGTTTGGAGCTGACAGAGCAGGGCACCTGTAAACACCCTTCCAGAAGGCTCCTCCTCAGTGCAGGAGCTCGGCCAAGAGGCAGTTTCACAATCACTAGGGTTTTGTTCGGTCTCAACCCTGCTCTGGAGGTCCCTGCTGCTGGATGGTGAGGATGGAGGTACGGGAAGGGGGAAGGCGGCTGCCCCCACCCACAGCCAGCCAGGCGCGTTCGGGTCCCCCTGGGCCCCCTCAGACCGGCCCTGCTGGCAGTGAGGGAGTTTGGGTTGGGTGGCCTTGGGGAACCCCGGGTGACCCCATCCTGGTGCCAGGCTGGGGAGGGAGAGGGTAAGGGCCTTGCACTGCATGGTTTCCACATCCCCACCTCACGTCACTGATGCTGGCCAAGCGCTGCAGCAGCCACCACGCTTCACCCTGCATATGGGGCTGGCGGCTGCGCCTGGGCAGCCCTGCCAGTCACACTCTCACATCCCTTCCTCCAGGCAGAGCTCCTCATCCTCAGCCGGGTCCCGCCTCACGTGGAGCGGGTAAGCACGGCCGGTGGAGGTAGGACACTAAGGGCACTGGGCGTAGCCTCTGCCTCGGATGCTGGCGCACGAAAGGGCTTCTGCAGTTCGGCAGTTTCCTGCCTGTGCACTGACAGGTTTTCCCCCACTTTAACTAGCATACTCATGAAATAAATCCCAGCAGACAAACACCGCATTCACAGATTACAGAGCAGCCCTACATCTGTCAGCTAGGATGGGCTTCTCCCGTCTTCCGCAGCTTGCTCGGAGAATAGGAGCATGCAGAGCAGGAGACGGGGAGGCTCGAGCTCACGCACCCGGTGAGGAGATGTACTGCGAGTGTGCTGGGCTGGCCGCACGTGCGTGCTCACCTTCAAAGCCAACAAGGGCCTGTTCTCACCGGGAAGCCGCGTACACTTAGACCAGAGCTGCTCAAAGAACCAGTTTAGACAAGATTCCTGCGTCCAGTGTTTTCAGTCTGGCATCTTTTACCACCACTAAATGCAAAGCTTTTAATTAATAATAGGGCAAGATGCCTGGAGCAAAGACTGCCATTATGAACTGTAAATGCATGCAGTATCAGTCACATAGCATCATAAGGCTTCTCGGCTCTCTTGCAATATGTATGTTGATGGTAAGTTATGTGACCAATTGTTCTTCTCTAACCTGTTACACAGAAATGACTTCCTAGACTACTACATAGAATGTTTCAAAATGGGAGAATTTCAGATTTAGTCTCTAGTAAATATAAGTTACATATGCAAGTAATTCTTTAGTTAGGAAACTTCCTTTTTTTTTTTTTTTTTTACAATTTGAAAAGTCAGATAATGTCAGAACCTGAACTAGCTTCACTATTTCTGGTACTTCTGTTTCTGCAGTTCACTCTATTTGGAGAAGTAAAGATTACTAACCACAGCCTGCGTTCAAAGTGCCAGGGCTGAAAGGAACATCTCACAGAGTCTGGTTTTTAAAATTCTATTTTCAATATTTATATTTTGTTTCAACTTTGATTGCTACGCTGTAGAGGCTAATCCTGCAAATATTTACACAAGTCAAGCTTTCTATATATAGTTCATTCAGACTCAATGGGAGCTCACCTTAATGAAGGCACGTGTTCTGCAGTAGCATTTATTTTGGACTGAGCATTGAAAAATTTAGTTGCATCTGCTAGCCAGATTTTTTTGAGGGGTGTGTGTGTGTGTGTGTGTGTGTGTGTGTGTGTGTGTGTAGACACACACGATTGTTATTTTAGGTTCTGAGAGAGAAAGAAAGAATATTCAAACAGTCACTTACTGATCTCCACCTGAGAGAAGGCTCAGTGAGATAGAAAACAGCAGCATGGTGAGTATTCTTTTATAGCATAAATGATACCATAGACAATTGTTTCTAACAGAATCAATTATAGCATTAAAAACTGTAGATTTTTTAAAACCAAGTTTTAGATACGTGGATGCAAGGTCCGTTTTTTAGTTTCTGAAAAAGCATCCCACAAACAACTTCTTCATAGATCCAATTTCCCTTTGATGCAAGCAGTGCTACCGTTTTGACAGACGAAAGAAATATGAGCCCTGTGGGCCACGGGGAGGTGGGAGACTGAGAAGCCGACTCCTGACACTTTCTCTTGTTGTTTTCCATGAGCGAGTACAGAGTTGGCCATGGGTACAAGCTTGCTCGGATCACAGGGCTCAGATTTGCGAACACAGCACTAGACTTCAGCAAGTTACCCTTCCATTAGCTGAGCTATGGTGGCTGCTGGGGTGGTTCAGCGAGGGTGTTAATCTCGGTTATGCTGTGGGTTTAGAACACGCATGTGAACAGCTGCTGTGGCTCAGCTGAGGTGTGATAAATTCTTAAGCTGAGCTACTTGATCAAGACTCAGAGCCCATAGGTACACATCAATTATATCTATAATAAATTCATCATTCCGGGACCATGCCCACAAACTACCCTCCAGGTCTTCAAAGTCGACAAATTTATTTATTTATTTTAAAGAATGAACAAATTGTTTTTAAAAAGGAATCATTAGAGGAATCAGTGATCTACAGTGATTGCTCTATTGAGATGGAGCTAGAAACAGTCCCCAGGACTGCTTTTGTGCACATCCTCTTTCACTTAAGTTATCTCCAACACGTTTTTACAGAATGAGAGTGTCGGTGACGGAAGGTGCAGCGATGTCAGTTCACTTCGCATGGATCTCTCCAATCTTGTGACCTGGGCACACACTCATGGGACCATATGCAATCAAATCCCAGCCTTGGAAATTGTGCAGAACATGGGTCACCCTAGCAAGGACAATTCTGTTCTGTGGATATGTGGAGTTGGACATGCGTATCACTGGCAGTGTGGAAAATTATACTTCAGAAGCAGAGAAGAGAATGAAACTGTAGAAAAGAGAAAGAGGTTAGTATCTTCTGAGGCTTCATCAAGGGAAGCTGATTTAGATGAAAAGAGGTTCAGGATGACCCCATCTTTTGAGAGGGCTAAAGCAGATGCTGTTAGCATAGGGTCATGTAGCAGATCTCCAGGGGTCACTCAGCAGAAAGATGACACAGTCTACATAACGCATAATGAACGATCACCCAGAGAAAATCGAAAAAATAGCAAATCCATGAAATCGTGCTTTACAGCAGAGCAGCATTTGTCAATATCTGGTGGTGAAGTCAAAACTGACAGACATAAGGTGAAGCTAGAGAGCAATGAAGATCTACAAATCATCTCTGATGAAGAACAGTATATTTCAGATGAAGACGACCAAGGAGACAAAATCAACCAGAATATTCTGTCAGAATCACCAATTAAAGGTGTAACTGCTGAGGTAGATTTGCAAATGCATCGCAATCAGAAGATGGCATTTAACAAGCCGACAGCCACACAAACATCTGGCTTTGCCCCTACAGGAAAGCCACCCCTAACTCTTGCCTGCATTCTAAAGTCCCCCGTCAGCAATCAAGAGAGCCTGGAGAGCAGCTTCTTGAGGTTAGGTCCTCTTAATCCTGCAGGGTCTGTAACTGAAACTTCTAAAGCAAGAAATTCCTCTGGGTCAGCAATACCAAAAGAATGTTTAAAATCTGTTCCCATCTCCAACATTGAAGCAAAGGCCCAACTTGAGTCACCCGCCTCTGTGACATTCTTTGAGTTTGAAGCCACTGTAGATGTCCAGCAGCAACTCCAGCTGAGCTCTCCTGAGCATGGCATACCAGGAATAGGTTTAAGTGGGAATGTTACTGAAAACCCTGTTGAAGAGAGTGAACCGTCAGGATCTGGGCACGCACCTCATCTTTCAGCCTCATTGAGTCCAGGGAGCAAGAACGCAGACCATCCACCTGCATCTTCAAACAAAAGTAAGTGAGTCTGCAGTTTTATTCCTGGAGGAGTTTGTGGGTGTGTGGATGCGTTCTATTAATCACTTTCCCGAAATATTAAAGGAGGGTGAGTTCATATAGCTGCCAAAATCTGCATCTAGAGTGAATGCCTCTGATTTGGGGCACCCTATTTCTACTAAAAGGGATGAAAAAGGTTCCTACCTTAAGCAATCAGCACTTCAATAGATAATGCCATTCACTGAGGTGTACTTGGCTGTGGCCCAGCCTTAACTACCCAGTTTGAATACTTTGGTCTTTCATTTTACTGAGTATCACCACATATATGTTGGCTGTACTTAAGAGAGAGTCCCTGTGAGAAACTGCAGCCAGAGATGGGAACTCAGGTCTCAAGAGAAGAAAACAAGAGGAAGTAATTTTTAAAGCAGTGAAACAGAGAAATTGTGGCTGAAACTCTGGTTGCAAAGTCAATGGCAAAATCCCAGAGATTGCAATGGGAGCAAAGCTTCAATCCTGCATATTAAATTACATCAGCAAACAAATTGCTTTAGTACTTTTAAGAATTTTAAGATTTTCATACACGCTGTCCTTGGAATCCCACTGGAGTGGAGAGAGTTATAATTGCTCAAACATTAACTTGCAAGATAACACTGCTTACTAGGGAACTTTCAATACCGAGGTTAAGCCATGCACAGAGCATATTTTAAATGATTCCGTTATCATAAGAATATGCTGTTTGACGAAGATTTTAGAAGCCTAGCTTGTGGCTATTTTAATTCTGCTATAAAACAGACACCATCCGCACAAGAAGGAACAGCTGACACATAGCGTGTGGACATCATCAAAGTTATGCTAGTCTTTTGCAATAGTGGGGAAGCCATCAATGAAGTGGATGTAATTCATTTACTAAACGATCATATTTTAGGATAGATGTGTATAATACACTGGAGCCTTAAGCCAGGTACATGTATATTTAAACACCTCAAATAAAATGCAAATGTCCAGGTTTTTAAATATGTTATAGTAAAGCCACAAAATTTGCATCTATAATGATTTGAGTGCCTGCAGGTGCTATTTCACATTAATACCAAGTAAACTGCTGTCTAGTCAGTTTTATGGTTTTGTCTGCTAGTATCTAGGTGTAAACATTGAGGCAGATTTTTAAAATATAATTCAAAAAGAGTAAGAGTATATGTTTTCCATCCAGTGCCTTAATGCCTTGGCTCCATCTAACTGAAAAGCAGCCCCCAACAGCATGTCTCACTTCCACGCGCTCAGAATGAGAATCCCATTTCATATTCCCCAAAACCTGTTCTCTTCCCACAGCCACAGTCCAGCCCCACAGCCTTGTCCGTGGCACGCCGGGCGCCCGGCCTGGCAGAGCTGCTGCGGCACTGCCCCGTGGCCACGCAGGACACTTCCCCACTGACCGCATCTCCAGAGCTCCTCCCTTGCTGCAGGGCAGGGCTGTGAGGGCGCTGCCCCCGTCCCACTGCACCAGACATCTATACCTATTTCTCTGCTGAAGTAATGACCTGTCTCAACTAGCCATAACATTAAAAAGCAACAGCCTACTGCAGGTTTCTGCAGTGCAGGGGACGGGACAGTGTCCTTCGAAAGAAAAGAGATTACTGAAATAGTATTTTGGGGGTTGTCTGTAACGCGATGGGTGTACGCTTAAAGCACCATTAGTATTCCTGAACAGACTTGGGGTTACAGACGTTCGTGTTCCTTATGGAGCCACGACCATACAAACTGGCACAGTTGGTTTTTGTGAACATTATTTGACTATTTTTGTAATTGACAACATACATCATCAGAAGGGACTGGGAATTCATCTGGGAATGTCTGTGTAGCTGCAGTTTCTGCCAAGATAAATGGCTTATGGCTCAAGCGAGGCCTCTACATGTATTGATTTACAAGCCATTCATCTCTTCACATAGAGCAGTTAGTAACAAAACAAGCAAAAAACCCAAAACAGCAGCACAAGGATCAGTAGAATCCACCTCAGTCCAGCCACAGCATTTTAAGATAACAACTAAGCATGTATAAAATAACTCGGTGCAAGAAGGGGAGTCTCTAGATGTTGGCTCTAGAATCCTTTTCAACCTAGCCCTCTTCAGCCCTGGAAAAGTCACAGGCGAGCAGATGGGGCTTTTCAGCAATCCAAAGAATTAATTTCTCATGCTACATCAAACTAGGTAGATATGGTATTGCCATAGCAACTTGAGAGAGAATCCAACTGGAATCCTGGCAATCCTTTTTAAAAAAAAAAAAAAAAAAGAAAAAAAAATTTATATATACACACACGCTTTTATTCATCTTTTTGTTCTCCCTCACTATCTACCCCTAACTTTTGGTTAATGTTTTTATTTCACAATGAGAGTTCTCCTGCCTGAAGAGACTTTTGTAAAGAAGAATGCTTTGAAATATATTTTACATAATGCAAACTATATTGTACAACATTTTGAACGTATGAAACGGATGCTGTTTAGTCCTGAGGCAGATCACAAGAGCCACATACAGGCCAACTCCCATCTTTTTTAACAGGGCAGAGTTTGGCCCCTGCAGTCACCACAAAATACACACCAGAGTAGCTGCAAATTGATGAACGTCTGTCAAGTCCATTTGGGGTTGCTCGGGCTTCATAGCCGGCGCTGCAGGCTCAGGACTGCAGCCACTGGTTACACGACCGGTCCCACGAGTGTGGTCCTACGAGCGCACTCAGGGTCAACTCCAAAACCATCCAGGGTGAAGTTCAATGTCAAGCCAAGCCACCAGTGACAGGTCCAGTCGCCAGTCCTATACTGCCGTCTGAGAAGGCCCACAGAGCCTGCACCAGTGCTTTCCACATGTGCACCCCACAATGACATTCAGTGATTATATCCTCATTTAATTAGGAACTCATTCTCTCCCATTTAAACATAATTCACAAAGAAACATATCTTAAATTTATCTACATGGTAGTACGCAGATTCACCCACCAAGCGAGAAAGAACAAGAAAGGAGGCAGTCCTTTCCCTGTCTAGGCTGGCGCTGTCAGGTGGTGCTGGCTGGCTTGTTGAGGACACAGATCTCAACCAAAGCTTTAAAGGAAGGGCTTTGTGAGAGTCCCATAATCTCTGAATTACTTTTAGAAGGAAGGTGGACATTATTCTGCATCTCCTTACGTTGCACTGATCTCCTTGTAAGTTCTTGCTGTCCACAAAGCTGTGTCTTATCTTTTAGATGTGTTGAAGAAGTGGGAGAAGAAGAGAAACCGTAACGCTGGCGATATAAAAATTTTCAAAGACTGGCTGGTTTTACATTGCCCTTCTGAAACGCGCGAGATCTATAAGCTGCCACCCGAAGACCTCGATCATTACCTGGCCTCGTTCTACAGTTCTGCAAAGAGACAGAACGGCACAGATTTTTCTGCCAGTTCTTTGCACTTCTTTCAGAGCAGCATAGAGAGATACCTCAAGGATCACAACTACGAGTACAGCGTGGTGAAAGGGTTGGAATTCAGAGTGTCTCAGGAAGCCTTGAAACTAAAGCATCAGCACCTATCTCAAAAAGAGAGGGAGGGAGAGTGGAGCATTTTGGAGAACCTGACAGATGAAGATGTGGAAAGTCTTCGTAAGAAGGGACTTTTAAGTAAGACGCACCCTCAGGGCTTTTTGCACCTCATGTTCACCAATATCATTAGGGGGTTCGGGGCAAGTACACACAGTCGGAGCCATAATCCGTACTGGGGACAGCTTGTGCTAAAAAAGAATGAGGGAGAGCTGGAGTACTTGGAGTGGAAGAATGATCTGAGTGCAGAGGTAAACGCAGGGCAATTGGGTCCGTGTCTCTTTGCCAAGCCTGACAACCCAGATAACTGTCCAGTCGCAGATTATAAGGAGTATGCTAAGAGGAGGCCACTGGATATGCTTCATGACTACGATCCACTTTATCTAGCTCCCAAGCCTCTGTGCTCCATATGGGACCAAATATGGTACTGCAGAAAGTCGCTGACAAAAGCCAAAATGGAAAGGATCTTGAAAGTTATTACCCAGCAAGTCAAAGGACCTGCAAAGAAGTCCAAGAAATAAAGGTATCCATTTAGTTTCTGCTGTGCCACTTTTTGGTAGGAGTGGGTTTCAAAGTAGGCTTTGAAAGGTTTAAGTGGTAATATTTAGTATAGGTTGAGGAGAACACCCTTCTCTTCTGTTTCACCTTAGAGCATCAACATCTACACCTTTGCATCACGTTAGCTTTCAGGTTAAGTGAAAAACTTCTATTGTTCTTCCTATTAATGGAATTGATAATTCAGTAAGTTAAACAAATATGAGAATGTTAGGTTTCACATTTGTAAAACAAGTTAATATTCTACTGTATCATTAATGACATGATAAAATAGCTCACGTTAACATGGAGAGGGCTCGTAGCTGAATGGCTTGGCCAGGAGTTTAAGCTGCACTCATATTTAGGGGAACTGGCGCTTGTAAACAGCGTTTAGTCTGTAGTATAAGCCTATGGTAAAGAGATAAGTAACATGAGTTGGTTCTGGGGTGGAAGGAGAACGATGAAATGCCATGTTTGCCGACTGCTAATCTGCATCTCATGGGAATGTTTTCACCAAGGTTTATGTCATTTTTCTTAGTGAAAGATTTGTAGATTTAAGAAGTTGTGACTGTGTTTTAAAAAGTTATTTAAAATGGCTGACAGCGTTGAAAGGTTTTATGGTAAGTGTTTTCCCCAGAGTGCTAAATATAGCTACGTGAATACACTTTGGTAGACGTAGTCAACTTTTTTTCAGCTGTTCCAGTACTATTCAGTCAATATATTGTCTTACAGTCCAGTCGAGCTGTTGGGTTGAATTGTTGACGTAACCTAATAAAAGAACGTTTTGCCTAGTCCTGTTTGGCTGGTCTGTTTGTCTGTTCTACAAAGATGAAGCCTGTAACCCCAAACTAGCGGGTAACAGGTTCCTGAGGCGCCAGCGCGTTCACTTCTCGTGCTCAGGTTTCTCCTGCTCGTTATTCAGCGTTACAGAGCTGACCCAGAGGAGGATTTGGGCTGTTTGAAATCCCACATTTGTGGTTTCTTAACGAGGTCTTTGTGGCCAGACCCTTTGCCAGAATTGGTCCTGTTCAAGCAACATTAAATATCACCAAGTAACTTATAGATGTTTAAAGAGCCATAAAAAAGACAAACTCACTTACTCAAATGCTTGGAGGGCGTCTTCCAGCTTTCCTCGTGCTGTCGAACACGGACGGCATTACGACTGCCGCAGCCATCGCTGCGGGACCCATCAGTGCCCAGGTCGAGCCCAGCCACACGTGCAGCTCCGTGCCCCACAGCTGAGAGCCGGAGCAAACCCTGTCCTGAAGGGTTTCTTTGAAGGTAACGACCAGATCAGGCTTTTCTTTCCTCTGTCCTGATCTATTTAGTCCACACCCCAAAGCTCGTTAATGAAAGGCTGCTGCCTTAAAAATCAGGTGGCACAATTAGCCAGCAGCGTTCACTTAGTCCTCTCAGAGGCCCGTGGGCACCTTCTGGTTCTCTGGGTGGCTACGAGAGAGAACAGAGCGAGCCAGGGGGCAAACGGCTGTCCCCAGCACGCTGGTACCGGCGGCAGAAAGCAAACCTCCCAGAAATAACAGATCATCCCGCGAAACCGGGGTCACCGACCCCCCCTCGCCCCAGGCTGCCCACGGCAGCGCCTGTGCCCTTCCCCAGTCCCAAACCTTGGGCCGGGATGACCGGGCTGAGCCACGAGCGGGGCTGTGGCGGCCGGGACGGGCTCAGAGGTTCTGCCAACTGGGCACGGAAAAGTGAGCAGAATTCGGTAGCGCTGTGCGTGCTCGGGATCCGCGTGCGACAGTCGTGCCCGGAGGAGGGAGAGCAGCCCCCCCGCCGCTCGTGAACCTGGCGTGTCCCAGGGCCACGCGCCGCTGTCGGGGCGGTCACTCGCCTCTTTATGCCCAGGGTGCCTGTGGGTCCCGTTCATTTGCGTCTTACGGTGGGTTTGAGCTAAATTTCCAGTTAATTGCACTTCATTCAAACGAGGAGCATCCTCTGTCATATGCCAAGGTAGACCTCATCAAGGGTTGAACTGCCGCTCACAAAAGATCACCCAGAGAACCCTTTCGTTTCATGAAAGCAAGGACGTACTATCAGAAATTGTGAGTGACCGTCCCAGGGCATGTCTCAGCAGCTCCAAGTGTAAACCTCATTTCCAAAAATTAGGAAATTACCCATAGCAGGCTGTTGCTAGGAGCAGCGTCTGTGGCAAAAAAGGCTTTTCAACGATGGCATCAGAGGACTCGGAGTTCACTTTTACGTTGAAAACGGGCAAGAGGAAAACAGTGTCCCAGTCTCCATTTCTACTGCGTGTTAACAATGCCCAATTAAAACACACAGTTTATCAGCTGGAAGGTGCCTTTTTAACCTCATACAAAACTATTCCATGAGTGAGCTAAGAATTGAATGTTTATGACTGAAGTCAGGATAAAAATACTTCTAAAAGTTTATTTTTTAATTAAATGTATTTGTGTATATATTTGGATCCAAATCCAAATATATATTTTCCACCAAATCCTTGGTGGAAAAGGATTTCTAGGAACACCTTTTTCTGCGAGAAGCGAGACCGAATGCCCTTGGCTGGTCAGTGGGACGCCCTCGGCCCTCGGGGCCAGCAGAGGTGCCGGCCGGGCCAGTGCTCCTGCGCCTGGGCGGCCAGGAACCTGCGCCCAGGGAGACGGGGGCTGTCGTGCTCCTGCCCCAGCCCTCGCTTTTCACCCATCCCGCACTTCATCGCAGGGCTGGAGGGGAAGGGAGAAACACTCGGGATCAGCTGAGGGTTACGCACGTGCTTTTCATCTTTGCATCACGAGAAAAAATTATTAATTAGGGGCAGACACCAAGGTACAACGCAAAGTAATTTGATCGAGGCCGTGGATGAGATGAGGGGCAGAGACTCCGGGGCCGTCTTCTGCCTTCGCAGCCCGCTCCCCGGGCAGGGAGCCGTGCCGCGGTGGCTGCGTGGCCCACTGCTTCCGTGGAGGAGAGATGCGGCTGTTGCCCAACTCCCACCCGACGGGGAAATAGGGCTCCTCGGGAACCGGTCAGCGATGGAGCCAGCCCTGTGCGGGGGGGCTCGCCACGGGAGCCTCCCCGGGCCACCATTAGCAGAGCGGGACCAGCTATTCTGTGCTTTGCAGGAGAAGGGAACGCCCAGAGGCTTCTGCAAAACCCATTTCTTTTCCTCTTTCTGCACGGAGCCAGTTCAGAGAGCGGAGGGAAGCAGCAGCAGGGAACGCGCCCTGCCCCGCCGTCCCTGCCAGCACCTCTGCTCCGGGCTGGGCTCGGCGGCCCCCCCCGGGCACGGCGTGGGGCGCCGGCTCGGCCGGGCGCCATCAGCCGCGGGGCTGCCCGGCCCCACGCTCGCCCGTGGGTGCTCGGGGCTGCGCTGCCTGCGCGCTCGCCGGGAGCCATCTAGCGACAGCGGGGGTGCGGGCAGCCGGGGGCGGGGGGGGGTCCTCTCCCCTTGCTGGCAGCGGGCAGGATCCCGGCCTTTCCCCCAGCACGGCAGCCGCAGGGAGCCCCCACGGGAGCCGCGTCTCCACGGGGCTGCGCCCGGGAGAAGGCTCCGGTCCCGGTCCCAGCCCCGGCCCCCAGCCACTGGCGATCCCTCAAAATGCCGCCTGCAAAACCAACGGAGCAGGCAGACAAAACAGGCTGGGAAGAATGAGGGAGAGCAATGACTTTTTAATAAATTAGCAAAATAAACAGCGTTTTTATATATATATGTGTATGTATGTATGTATATTCTATTGCTGCATCTCAGCAGATGACATGAGTTAAGCAGAAACGTTGATTTCCCAGTTGGATGCCGATACCGATCCGAAGGCGTGCCTCAGCCTAGGTACCCTCCTAGGTGATGTCTGATGCTGTGGTACTTAAAACCAACCTAAAACCACTTAGAAATAAAATAGCTTTTATGTAAGCCAGAGACACAGCTTCCAAGGAGAAAGAAGTTAAATTACCGTATGATTTCATCTAGCTGTCTCCTTGCAGAAGTGATTAAAAGAAAGTGATCCAATTTTTTCCCCTCTTAAGAAAAAAAAGTATTACCTCACCTCCAAGGGAAGGGGGAACGAATGAGCGCATCTAATGCATTGGAAGGATCATCTGTGGTATTAAAAACGGATGCGATTTGCAGTGTACAAGTCTCTGATTCTCGTGAATAACCAGGAGCTGAACTGATCGGGTATTTCGGTCGTGCATCAGTTGATCCCAAACAGGGCAAGTACACGGCGAAGTCCGGTGGCCCCGGGCCCTCCCCGGCCCCGAGGGCTCCCTCAGTCGTCGTCCCTGGCGTACTGCCCTGCCTCCCAGCGCTGGGCCATGACGCTCTTGTGACGAATCACTCTGGTGCTCTCCACAACCTAAAGGAACCAGAAGGCACAGCATCTTTGTATAAAGAAGATATTTTTATAAACAATCTTTTTTGCACGACCGGCCCTCCCACCCAGAAGCCCCCCCCCCCCCCCTTCGGGTTAAATACACCTGACAGCCGCCACGACACGTTCTGCCCAATGCGATGCCCACCCGAGCGGTGCCCGTGGCCCTGCGGGAGCCGAGACCCCCCTCCACCCCGTCAGCCTCCAGGAGCGGGGAGCGAGGGGAGCGAGGATTCAGGGCAGCGCAAGCAGAGCCCTCCATTACGTAAAGGACTTTACCTCCGTGTTGATCTTGTCAACGGGTTCAATGCCCGCGTACTGTCAAAAGGGGGGAAAAAAAGGGTTCAGATAACAGCAACCTCACAGGGAAACGTCCAGATACGGGGCACGGGGGGTCGGGCTGCGGGGCAGGGGAGAAGCGAGGTGAGACAGCGTGTGCCGTCGTGCCGTCGTGCCCTCCCCGGAGCGGGGGGACAGTTCAGGCCAGGACCACCCCCTCCCCAGGAGGAAGCTGCTGTCCCACCCAGCGCTGGCACCCCTGAGCTGTGGGGCACTGCCCTGGGGGCTCAGCACGGCCCCTTGCCGGTGCCACCACCGCCGGGTCTCCCACTGAGTTGAGCAGCTGGACCTCCAGCTCCAGGTGGGAGCCGGGCACGGCTACCTTCAGCCCTGGAGCCAGCAGCCTTCTCCTGGGCTCCAGCCCCCCAACCGCGTGCTGCAGGGCAGGCGCATTCACCTTTCCGTCCTCCTTCACCCTCCTCCTCCGCTCCTCGAAGGGGCTGGAACGAGCCGAGTCAGTGGCGAGGGTCTCTGTGCTGCCCTGGGAGGGACCGGCCACTCTCAGCGGGGTGAAGGACGACATCAGCCCCAGGACCCCCGCCTGGTGCGAGGCAGGAGTGGAGACGGGAGACCCGGGCACCGAGAAGCTGCCGCTGACACCTGAGGCAGCTTCAAGAGAAAGAGTTGTCAGGGGGTGAGGGACACCAGGACCGCTCCCGGGGACGGGGGTACCCGCAGGAGAGCACGGCTCCTGCCCCAGACCAGCCTCCTCGGCAGGTCCAGCGGGTTTGGTCACGGCTGGGACCCCGTGTCTGGGTGCCAGCCGGGGATTGTCGGGAGTAAGGGAGGGGAAACACATGAGTGGGCACTTCTGGGCCCTTCCAGCAGCATTTTCTGTGATAGTATGACACAAGGTCATCAATATCTGAGCAGCTCTAGAACCAAAAGCCGCGCCGCTCTTGCGGAGCCCATCCCTCATCATCACCAGCAGTTCCCTACATCTGCTCCCCCCGGCAGGCTGGGCTGGTCCAGCTGGCTCCAGCACTTCTGCTTGCTGACCACAAAATCCCTGCCCGAGGAGAATTATTTCTCCTGGGACAACTTGCTACCAACACATAGGGGTCCTTATGGGCACCTCAGCAAATCCTTGCGGGGAGGAACTTGGACCCCTCACCCGCAGCCAGACTCTCCCAGGCCGAGACTTGATGCTTTCCACCCATAACTGTCCCCCTTGGTCCCTGCCACGGCCACTCTTGCTCTCAGAGATCCCAAGTCACCTCTGGCTGCTGCCCGCAAGAGGCATCTCGTGCCGACTGCGGACACCATAAGGGTTTGCTGCCTTATGGCTTCCCGTGCCTGGGAGAGGCATCTGCCACCTGCACACGAAGGTCCCTGGGGACCTGGCACCTCATGGTGCCACTCCTGCCCCCTCTGATGGCTCCTGCTGAGACTCGGAGCCACAAGGAACGGGAGGGCAGGAGCGATGCCCACAGTAGCTCTGCCCCAGGGTTTGCCCCCTGCCCTGTCCCATCCCGCTGTTCCTCTCCTCCCCTTACCGGAGCTGTGCCGTGAGTGGGAGCCCTCCCGGGAAAAGCCGTCGCTGCCGACCGGGGAGTAGCCGTCTATCAGCTGCCGCCGCCGCTGCTCCTGCAGCTCCTCTTCCCTCTGCAAGTCGCTCTGGATCTCCTTCTCGATCAGCGCCGACGTCTGGGGCTTCCAGGTCCTCAGCTTGTACTGCTCCTCCCGGCCGTCCTCCCTCCTGAGTGGGTTCTGCGTCCCCATGTCATCCACGAAGGAGACCCTGGGCTTCCAGAAGGAGAAGGAGAAGTACTCTCTGGGCAGGACAGCCGTGCCGGCGGGGCTCGGGGTGGAGCCGGGAAGCCTTCCTCCCCAGGAATCCTCACTCCCCCATTTGCTGGCGCTGGCGGAAACGCGCTCGGACACCAGGGGCTGGTCCTGGCTCTTCTCACCGGCAGCGAAGCGCAGCTGGGACGCCTGGAAGGGCGTGATGCTCACTGTGTGGCTGGGAAGGCTTCTCCCACCCCTGGTGTCTTCTGCGGGGCAGGGGCCGTGGCTCGCGGGCTGCACCACCACAAACTCCTTAACCCAGCTCCTCCGCTCGTCCGCCTTCCTCGTGGGGGTGGGCTTCTGCGGGGGGGCTTCCTCCTGCTCGAACACCCTCCTGCGCTCGTCCAGCTCCTGCTGCGTCCCCCTGTCGTACATCCCCAGCAGCCTCCCTTGCTTCTTCAGATCTTCCTCGCGCTTGGTTTCCTGCTCGATTTCCCTCTGGACGTAAAGGGAAGCGCGGCCTTTGTCCTTCCCTTTCCTGCCTGGGGCTGGAGAGACGTGCATGGAGAGGAGAGGCTTGGTCTGGATCTCCACCAACTCGCTGCTGGAGGTCAGCCGCTGGATCCCCCTCTCCTTCCAGAGGTTCTCCTCCCTCTCCATCGCCATGCGGATCTCCCGCTCGATGGGCGTCTCGTTGCTGATCTTCGTCTCCTTGTCCAGGCCATTGCTGCTGGCCCTCAGATCCACAAGGCCATTGAAGGTCTCGTTGGATGCGCTTCCGTCGCTAGCGTAGCCTGCATTGGCTTCGTTATACATCTCACCCAGGCCGGAGTCCAGGTCCTCTCTGGAAGATGCTTTAGTCAAGCTGGACATTTTCCCCGTGGGATACGACCTTTCCGTATCAGCCCTTCTGGGGGCATAAACCTTCTCCTTCACAGGTGTCTTGTGGGACACGCTATGAACCTGATAAAGGGTCTTGTCCGTCCTGCTCTGGCTGGATGCACCAGCATTACCGTAACCTCTCGCAGCCTTCGTGGCCATCTCAGGACTATGCCACTCCTGCCTAGAGACTTTTCTCATCGACTCTGGCTTTGGAGACATGGCCTGTTGCCCTGGGCTGAAAAAAGAGCCTGGGTTGGTCTTCTCCAGCATCAGGAACTGCTGCCGAGCAGCGGAGAAGTTGATCTGCTCCGTGTCGATATTTTCAGGGTCAACAGGCGTCGCTGCCCTCCCTGAAGAAGGCTTCTCAAAGCACGTGGCGAAGCTGGTGGTGAAGCTGCCCGTGTGCCTGCCTTCACCCTGGCTGCCCGTGCCGGCGTTTATGGAGCTCAGCTCATCCATGGAGCTCCACCTTTCAGCCGTGGTAGAGCTCTTCCTCATCACCTGGCTCCGGATGACCTCCCTCCTCTCGTCCTCAAGCTCCCTGGCTTTCTCAGGTGAGATGTTCGGTGGAGGGACCCTGTACTGTTCCTGCTCGTCCTCATCGTAAAGCTTTGAGGGTTTCCTCTCGCCTCTGTAAGCCCTGAGGTCGTACAGGCTTCCCGACCTCACCACCTCCAGCTTGGACTCCCTGTCCGGGGACGGGGTCCAGACATCTCTACCACCATCCAGGAAATATGAGGATGACTTTGACCTCATTTTCCAGCCATAGCCGTTTTCCACCCTCTGGCTGCTGTGTTGAGCGGAGCCAAACACGTCGTCATCGCTGTCGGCCCTCTGCTCTGCCAACGAGCCGGCTTGGTGAGCATCGTTACAGTCCTGCTTGTGCGAGGTCTGCGGGAGCTGGAAGACCAGGTGCCTGGTGACTCTGTCCATCTCCTGGGAAGAGTCAGCACTCAACCTTGCCCTGGAGCGGGGACGCTGCTCAGCTTCGAGGTCGCCCTCGGGCTCCTGGCTGACCTGGGGACGAGGGGCAGGACCTGGCTGGCCCTGCAAGCAGGAGGGAGAGCGGCCGGTAAGAGCAGCAGCAGGAGCAGAGGTCGGGGGCGTGCAGCTCCCTCTCCCAGCCTGGTACTGCTGTCCTCACCCGGCGGTGACCGAGAGATGCCCAGGGGACAGACGCCGCTAACGCCAACCAACCGTGTCCCAGCACTCATTCGCTCTACCCAGAAACGCCGGGTCTTGGATGGAAGCAGCCAGAGCACGAAGCACCGTTCCAAGCCGACGTCCCCCTCCCGCCTCTGTCCCCCAGCCTGGCCGCGTCCCCAGCCGAGCCGCAGCCGCGAGCAAAGCCAAACCTGCCGCAGGCGTCGCCGCACCACCAAGAGGGCAGCGGTGCTGCGAGACCGCGGGGCTTTGGGTGACGCCACGACCGGCTCGGCCAGCGGCCACCACCGCCCGGGCAGCTCCAGCACGGCCGCCCTCCTGCCTTACCGCGCACACCGGGCGGGGAGGGACCGGCAGCCATGGGTGGCACCGGGAGCAGCAGCTCACGGCAGGGAGAGGCATCGGCGGTGCCGGGTCCACCTCTGCCTGGAATTTCTCCTTGCGCGTTTGCAGGAAGGAAGCTCCAGATAACCGAGCTATTGAAACAGCGGGGATCATAAAAATGGTTTCGTGGCTCATAAAAAGGAGGGGACTTTAACCCCCGTATCGCGTAAAGCGGGAGTAAACTGCCCCGACCTTGGTGTCGATCCTCCTGCGCTAACTGGGCCGGCGCTGGAGGAGACAGCGGGCGCCGGGGGAGGGAGGGGCGGCGCAGGTGGGTCCCCGCGAGACAGCAGCTCTCACCGTGTTGCAAACGCCATCCCCAGCCCGGCCCCTGTGCCAGCGAGACACCCGTACGCCCCGGGCGAGCCAGGCGTGCCGCGGGCGAGCGGCACCTCCTCTCCCTCTGTTTGCCGAGGCGTAGCCGCAGCCCTGCCATCCCTGCTCCCGGCTGGGCTCGTGGGAGCCTTGAGCGGGTCAGGGGTGCGTCAGCGCCGGGCACCGCTCCCCGGGTGCTCGCAGCCTCCCGTCAGCCCACGGGGAGCAAGGCTACGGTGATGACAGGGGCACCCAGAGCCTGGGTGCTGCGGTACCGGTGAGCACGGCTCGGGGTGAGGCTCCCCTGGATGGAAGCAGGCGGCTGCGGGTCCCTGTGTCCGGAGCAGCCCGGCTCGTCCCCAGGATGGATGCGCTGCGCCCTGGACGTGCCTCCTTCCCCGCAGCAGCGCTGGTGCCCGAGCTGCCCCTGCTCACCTCCCAGCCCGTCCTTCCTCCACGGGGCAACCAGGGCCAGCCCTGCAGCTGAGCGGCCATTTAAGCCTTTCCTGGGGTAGAAGCACCTGGGGCTCGTCAGGGGCAGCTGGGGCATCCCGGGCCGGCCCCAGGGCGATGCCCTGGCATCGTGGTGCTGCTGCCCAGCTCCGTGCCCAGCCCCGGCGGTTCCTGCAGCAGGAACGGGGCTGGGATCTGCGGGGAGCTGCCGTTCCCGTTGCCCTGTGCCCAGCTGAATTCCCGTAACCTCTTCACGTTCCTGCCTGTAATTCACTATCGCTCTTTTATAGCCCTGATGACCTGAAACAGTGAAAACTATCTGCCCACCTCTTGCCATGTTTGGAGGGTCAGAGGTCCCTGCTGGGACCAGACTCCTCACTGGGGAGCACTGGTGGTCGGTGCAGGAGGGGAGCGGGGCCAAGGAACCAGCAGGGCTGTTATCGGGGCTCCCGGCCGGCACCACGCCGAGCGGCACAGCCCCTCCCAAAGCAGCACCCAAAACCGTCCAACTGCCTCGGCTTGGCCCCAGCTGCCCGGCACTGCAGGAACGTGGGGGCATGGGGGTCCCGGGCTCATCCCCCCTGTGCCAGGCTGCCCCCAGCCCAGCCGAGCGCCACGGGGAGACGCTGGGCAGAGCAGGCGGCATTGCAGCACCCACCAGCCTGGCCTGGCCCCCCCCATAAAGAGACACCTAGGGAGTTCTCCAGGGTCCCCCCCACCCTGGGGGTCCTGCAGTGGGCTGCAGACTTGCAACGTGCCCACCCCCCCCGTGCAAATGGCCGCGTGTGCTCCCAGACCTGCCGACGTGAGAGGCATGCATGACCGTGCCGGCGTGCCGCCGGCAGCCCCTCCGCCTGCCCACCGCAGATAGAGCCGGCGTGCGCACGCACCCCCTCGCTGCAGCCGGCCCCCGTGCAGGGACCGGGCCCTCCAAGGCTGGGGGGCAACAGTAGCTCTGAGCACCCTGGCGCTGCCCTCGCCCCCACCCCAAATGTCCTGCACTTACTGTCCGGGGGAGCCGTCGGGGCGGGGGTCCCCATGCCCCAGGGAGGCCGTGTGGGGCACCCAGCTGAGCCGTGTCCGCCAGGGAGTGGCTGGGGCGGGCGGCGATGGGGCGCGGGGGCCGGCGGGGCCAGCGCGGCTGCGGGGCCCTGATAAGCTCAGCCGGAGCCCGGGGGGAATTCCAAGAACCGCGCTGGGCTCAGCGCTGGCCGCGGTTCAATGACCCGTTCCCGACCCCCCCCACGCCACCGTCACCCCTGCTGCAGCTGGCTCCCACGCCCGGAGGGCTGACCTTGGCCCCCAGCCTGCGGCACGCGCCGACACGCCGACGTGCTGCTGCACCAATGGGCCAATGTCCTAATACACCGATGTGCTGATGCACCAATACACCAAAGCACCAACATGCCAGTGCGTCCATGCACCAATGCACCAAAGCACCGATGCACCAACATGCCAGTGCATCGATGCACCAAAGCACCAAAGCACGAATGCACCAACATGCCAGTGCATCGATGCACCAATGCACCAAAGCACGAATGCACCAACATGCCAGTGCATCGATGCACCAATGCACCAAAGCACGAATGCACCAATGCACCAATATGCCAGTGCATCGATGCACCAATGCACCAAAGCACCAAAGCACCAATGCACCAATATGCCAATGCATCGATGCACCAATGCAGCGGCGCAGCACCTTTCTGCAGGCACACGCTGCCTCTCCATGGACACGACTACAGCACTGAGGAGGTCTGAAACTCCAAAGAGAGCCGGGGTGTCCGGCTCTTCCCCCACCCTGCTCCCCAGGGCAGCCGGTCCCCCACTCGCTTCTCCCCACGGAGGAGCCCGAACACGCACCCCCTCGCTGCAGCCCTGGGGAGAGCTTGAGCTGCTGCGGGGGGACAGGCAGCGCCGGGGCAGGGAGGCAGCCCGGGGGTGCACAGCCGCTCTGCCACCAGCACCCTTCAGCCCCGGGAGGCCACCCGGGCAGCCCAGGGCAGGGCAGGGCCCCCAGCCCCTCGGCGCGGGGGACGCGGTGGTGCCTGCTGGGGAGCGTGCGGAGGAGCCTGAGTGAAGAGGCCGGGAGCCTGCACTCTCCTGTTTACACCGCGGGGCCTCTCCCGGCCCGGCCGCCTGATAACCCCGTGTTTGCGCAGGCGGGGCTGGGGCGGGTGCCCTCGGTGCCGTGGCAGCCCTGGTTCTGCTGGCCCTGCCACCCCGGCGGCCATGGGCACCCGCCCGGCGCTGCCCTCCCCGGCCCCCGCTCCCCGCCAGCGCCTGGCAGCGGGGCAGCTCCCTCCTTCCCTGGGGACAAAAGCAGCCCCTTCCCAGCGCGGAGAAGACCCTGCGCCTGGTCGGGAAACCTCGGGCACCCTGTACCCACCGGGACCGCGGCACGGCGGCCGGGATGCCCTCGGTTCCTGCGGCTGCTGGACCCCAGCAGAGCGGGCGGCATCAGCACCCAGCACCCGGAGCCAGCCTCCCACCCTGCTGTGCCAGGATGCTCAGCCCTTCGCTGCGCCTGCATCTGGGGCAGGAGATCCCTGTCCTCGTCCTCTCTGCCCCGCCATGACAGCTCTGCTCCCCACCGGCGCCCGCTCCTGCCGGAAAGCCCCTCCCGGCTCCGCCGCTGCCTGCGACGGCCCGAGCAGGGCGATGGGGTCAGACCCCGCTCGCCCCGGCTGCAGGGTGCCCGGGAGGTCCCACTTACCCCCTGCCCGGCCCCTTGGTGCCCCCAGCCCCGCTCTCTGGGCTGTTGGCTCTGGCACTGGCTGGCCCGGGGACGGTGGCTTCGGTGCGGCTGCCAGGTGGCTCTGAGTTTCCGGGCGGGAGAGCGGAGCCTGTTTTACCGCGGGGTTGAGACAAAGTCCACAGGCGATGGCCGGGGAGCCGGGGAGCGCACCACGCCTGCGGCAGGGTGGGTGTGTGGCTCGCTGGGCTGGCACCGGGCAGAGTTGCGGATCCACCACCCCAGGAATGAGCCCTGGCATCCCAGCCGCAGGCGGAAGCGGGACCCACACCAGCCCGGGGGTGGGCAGAGAGCCACAGCCACGTGGTGACGGACCCTGGGGGGCCCTGATCCCAGCGCTGCCCCTTGGGACAAGCCCCTTCACGTGGGCACGCCTGCCAGCATCACGCATCCCTTTCCTCCCAGCATCCCGGTTCCTACCCGTCTCTTCCTACCCGCTTCTCTGGCGTGCGGGCACCGGCGGGTGAGCGTGGGCAGCGTGGGGAGGCGGTGGGGATCCCCCATGTGCTGCCTGCCATGCTGCGGGGCTGGCATCGGCTTTGCTGGGGCTTGCATGTGATGGGTGGGTGATGGCACCGAGGCCTGAGCACCCGGCACAACCCTGCTGGGATGAAGGGGCACTGCCAGGGCAGCACGGGAAAGCTGCTGAGCAGAGGAAGGGCTCTGTCACCTCTAGCGACAGCACAAATGCCCCTGCACGTGGCTTTTGCACCCGTGAAACAGCCGGAGGGGTGAGGCTGTGGGAAGCCTCTGGGCAGGGACGAGAGGAGACACAGCCCAGGCAGTGAAGGGGCAGCAGGGCCCATCCCCATCATCCCCATCCCCGGCATCCCCATCCCCAGCATCCCCATCCCCAGCATCCTCATCCCCGGCATCCCCATCCCCAACATCCCCATCCCCATCATTTCCATTCCCATCATCCCCATCCCCAGCATCTTCATCCCCAGCATCCCCATCCCCAGCATCCTCATCCCCGGCATCCCATCCCTGGCATCCTCATTCCCATCATCCCCATCCCCGGCATCCCCATCCCCATCATCCTCATCCCCATCATCCCCATCCCTGGCATCCCCATCCCCAGCATCCCCAACCCCATCATCCTCATCCCCAGCATCCCCATTACCGTCATCTTCATCCCCAGCATCTCCACCCCCGGCATCCCCATCCCCAGCATCCCCAGCCCCATCCCAGCCCCTTCCCACCCGTCCATGGCCAGTGCCCACGCCGGGGTGCCGAGCACGGGTGCCGAGCGCGGGTGCCAAGCGCTGGGGTGCCGTCCCCGGTGCCCACGCGGCGGGCGGAGGTGCCAGGCTGGTTGTTCACACAGTTTATTTGCTCGGTTTGGGTGTTTTACAAACAACGGGGAGGGCCGGGGAGGGGGAAAACTTCAAACGGCTTCGGCACAAGTGAAAAGCACGGGAGCGCGGGAAGTGCACTTCAGCGGAGCCAGGCGGGGGGCGGCGGGGGCTGGCCGGGACGGGGCTGGGGTGCGCGGCCGGGCTCCTCCGCCTGCTGCTGCTCAGCCCCCGCCAGCCCCGGCCCCGTGCGGGGGCCTGGTCCCGCTCCTTGCCACCGCGGGGGCCGGATGGGGGCCGGGGGCTGGCGCTGGGTCCGAAGCCAACCGAGGGGCAGGGGGTGCTGAGGGTGGGAGGGGGGGTCCCGGCTTGGGGTCAGGGGGGGGATTGCGGGACCCGGGGTGGGATGGGGGTGAGTGGTGCTGGCCCCCAGCGAGGGGGTGGCGGGAGGTGACGTGCATCCCCGCTGGGGACCTAGCCCTAACCCAGCCCCCCAAGATCGATGGGGCAGGTGCCCCGGGGCACCCAGCCCCAGCACCCCGCTCTGCGGCACCGCAGCGATGCCCGTCTGTGGGAGAGGCGGGAGAAGCTCCCCCTTCCCCCCCTGGGGGTGCCAGCCCCGACCCCCTTCCCCAGCTCTGCCTCTCCCAGAGGCTTTCGGTGCCCGGCCAGGGCAGGGGACCGGGCTCCCCATGGGCCCGGCAGCACCGTGAGCCCCCCGCAGCCCCCAACAGCCCCCGACCTAGGTCCCTGCCCCCCTCCCCTATCCCTGCAGACTCCATTGAGGGAAAACTGCTGCCAGGGTGGTAACTGGGGGGCAACTGGGATGTCATGGGGGGGGTGTCACTGCTCACACGAGGGGGCTCAGGGGGAGGAAAGGCCTTGGGGGGCTGAACCCCATCCCTGGCTGCTCTGCCACCCGCGTCCCGGTGGGCTGGGCAGCGTGAGGGCTGCTCCGCACGTTTCGCTGGGGGCTCGGGGAGTCCCTGGCGACTCGTTTGGTCACAGGGACCCACTCGCACTTGGACCAGGACCCCTGTGCTGGCAGCTGGGCTGCGCTCCCGGCCGGCTGCACCCTGCCCCAAAGCTCCTGTGCCTCCGGGGTGCGGGGACTGGGTGCTGCCAGCCTGGCCGCACGGCCGCAGCCGGCTCAGGGGCAGCTGACGTGGGGCACCAGGCGCCAAAAGCAACCCCAAGCCTGGAGTTTTTGGGACAGTGCTGGGAGGAGATGGGACCCCCCGACGGCAATCCCCGTGCCGGCGGCAGGGCAGGACCATGCCCCCGACTGCCGGACCTGCAAAGTGGTGAGGGAGGCTCAGCGGGAGCCGTGTGCCCAACGCCTGCGAGACGTGTCAGCTGCTGCGGCAGAAGCACACAGGGTTTGGGCAGGGCTCAGCACCCAAGGGTGCTGCCTGGGGCCCCCCACCCTCCCCGCCTGCCCCAGCGGTTCTCAGTGGGGAGGAAACGCTGGTGCTGGTGGTGAAATCCCCGCTGAAGGGCTGGGGCGCGGGGCAGGGGAGCAGGGAAGGCTGCTCGCAGTCCCGGCACGGACACAGCGTCCCAGGGATGCCCTCAGTGGGACACCAGATACCCGACAGCTCCCAGTCCCGGTGCCTGGGGTAAACTGGGCTGCCCCGCTCGCCTGGGGAGCTGATGCTGCAGCCTGGGGCTCCAGAAAGCGGCTCTGCAAAGCTGGCACCGCCGGGCAGCAGAGGCAGGAGGGGGATGCGGTGCTGGGCCACCCTCCCGCTGCTGGGAGGAGGCACAGGAGCTCCCGCCCCATCCCCATCCCCATCCCCATGGGGCTTGGCCCCCCCGGCTCCCCTTTCCTCGCTGCCATTGCCACCCACGTCGCCCCAGGAAGCCACGGGCACCCGGCCACGGGCACCTGGCCATGCCACCGCTCAGCCCCTCGACTGGTAGAGCTCAGCGACGCCGGTGTGGCAGCCGAGATGGAGGAATGGCCCCGTGGGAGCCTGCGGAAGCCTGTGGCATCGGTACCTGGATGGTGGCAGCCACCACCGCAAGTGCCAGGGCGAGGAGCTCCTGCCCGAGGACCCGAATCCAGGGGAGCGGAGCAGGTCTCCCGCCTGCAGCCCTGGGGACAGGCTGGGACCGACCCCACGAGTGACACACAGCGAGCTCCTGGCACGATGGGTGCTGCCCTCGACGCCCTTCCCTTGCCTGGACACGCTCCGTCCCGGAGGGGTGCACAGCTCAGGGAGCTTGGGGGCATGGGGACGAGGACGCCGGATGGAGTGAGGACATCCGCGGGCAGCCGGAGGGGACAGCCCAGGGCCTTTCCCCACGGGAGAAGCGGATGATGGAGGCGTGGAGAGAGGGGCTGGCGCGGGGCTGGCTCCGTGCCCTCCGCGGGCTGAGCCAAGCGTGGGTCCCGCTGGCTGCCGGCTCCCCGGGAGTCATCTACAGACGTGGCGGCATCCTCCGATCCCCCAGCCCGGCCGGCTCCGTCCTCCGAGGGCGGGTGGGAAGTTGTCGGTGAGAGGAGGCAAAGGCTCCGGCGTCGGTGTCGGGAAGGCACCGGCGTGGGGTGAGGCTGGGCCGTGGGTGGGGGTGGGCGCGCCGTGGGGCGAGGGGGTCTCTAATAAATATCACAGGCAGCACTGGTGGGGTGCGGCGCGGGGGCGGGCGTCGGGCGGCCGGGGCGAGCGGTGCCGTGGCCGCGGTTCGCTGCTGCCTGCTGCGGCTTCGCAGGTGCCGTGTTGGATCTCCCCGGCTCTGCAGAAAGAGGGTCCGTGTCCGGTGGGGGAGGGAGCCCGGCGTGCCGGGGCGGTGGGCCTGGCTAGCGGGGGCCGGGGCGGAGGGGGCTCGGTGGGGGCAGCCTGCTCCGGCGGTGGCGCGGGGCCGGCGGGGCTCACATCACCGTGCAGCACTTGCAGCGCTGCTTCTTCACGTCCGTCTCCTGCTCGGCCTCCTTGGCATCTGTGGCGTTGGCACCCGGTTTCTGCCCGCCCGGACCCTCCTCCCCCAGCGGTTGGGCGGCCACCGGCTCCAGCGCGGTGCCGTTGGGCGGCGCGTGGTCCTTACGCACCGGTTCCTGCTTGCTCTCGGCGTCCTCGATCACTACCAGCTCAGCCTTGATGGTGCCCTCCAGCCCCAGCACTTTCTTGGTCTCATCCTCGTCCTCCACGTTCTGGTAGCCCATAAAGATCATGGTGACGGGCTGCTCCCGGCTCGGCTCCGTCCCCTCGCCCGGCGGCAGCACCGCGGTGCTTTCCCGCGGCTTGGCCTGCAGCCCCGTGATCTCCCTCCTCGGCGTCGGCTTCTGGCTGGCCGGGGCGCTGCCGGCCTCCTCGCCGGCCTTGGCCGTGGCCTCCCGCCCGGCGGCTTTGCTCAGGGTGGCCTCGTCCGCCTTGTGCAGGAGCTCGTCGACCTCGGAGGAGCTGAGGGGGTGGGCCCCGTTCTGCAGGGCCCCGTCCTCGGCGCTCACCGCGTGCACCACTGCGGGGACAAGAGGAGGGAGGGTGAGGGGGGGCTCGGGCCGGGCTGGGGGCACAAGTCGACCTGGGAAAGCGACCCCCTCGGACCCAGCGCCCGTGCAGCCGGGGAGCAGCACCTTCCCCTCCCCAAAGGCCCTGGTGCTGAGGCTGGGACCCCCCCGCAGCACCCCGACCCCCCCCTTGGCCGGAGCTGCTGCCGGACCCCCCCCAGCATCGCCTGGCCCCTGCCCGACAGCAGACGGGGAAGCCGAAACAAAAGCATAACGTGAGGAGCCGTTCCCAGCCCTTGGCACCTCCGAAGCCTCAGACCCGGCAAGCCCCGCGGGAGCCGCGGCCGTCTGCCAGCTCGCCGACAGCCTGCCAAGCTGGCCGCGCTCGCCGCGGCGGGATGGAGTCCGGCTGGCGCCCGGCTCGGCCGGGGCCGACACGACGCTCTGCGGCAGATCGCCACGGCCACCTGTAAGACCCCCGTGAGCGCTCGGCAGGTGCTGCCCCACCACGTCCCACCACGTCCTGCCAAATCCCACCGTGTCGCGCTGCCTGCGGCACCCGCTTGCCCCACGCCCAGGAGGGGACGGGGCTCTTCCGCCGCCGGCGTGGTTTGCACGGCTGCTTGCAGCGCTGGAGGCAGCGGACGTGCGTCACGGCGAGAGCGGGGATCGCATTTTCCACTTGACCTGGGGCATCATGCGCTGATCAGTGCAGCAGCCCCAGCAGCCAGTCGATGGAGCGATGGACGACAAGAAGCCCAGGCAGGGCCAGCTCGGCCGGGACCAATGCACGGCTGCCCTGGGCCGATCGCTGCCAAGGCGGCTCCTCGGCCCGTCCTTGGAGCTGGGGGTCCCGGAGCAGCAGAGGCTGGTGGAGGTGAAGGCACGGCCATGGCCACAGGGAGGGTGTTGAACAGGACCGCGGTGCAGCGCGGTTTCCTTGGGGAGGCTGTCGGTCCCCTCGGCCGCTCCAGTCCCCGGTAATGCACCCCACCGCCACTGCCATCCATCGGGTGTCACCAGGCCCTTCGAAGCAGGTTCCCAGAGGTTCCCAAAAGCAGGAGCCGCAGGAAGGGACTGGTCCCTATTGCTCTGTGCCCGGTGGCCACGCTCTCCTCTGCCAGCCTGGGCACGTCGGGCTGACGCGGGGCCGGTGCCACGTTGCCCACCTGCAGGACGGGCACCCGAGTCTTAGGCACGGCAGATCCTCTTCTCCACTCTCTAGCGGCACAGAGTCACGATGTGCAAACAAGGGCTGGCTCGTCGGGACCGTCTACACCATGCCGCCGGGACGGATCCCACGCTGGGCTGGCCAGGGCGCAGGATTGGCGCTGGCGAGGGGTTGCCCTGAGCCATCTCCCCTACAGAGCTGGCGAGGGCCAGGAGCGGCTCCAGCCCTTCCTAGCCCCGGCACCCACTGGGATGCTCGGGCGGCCGCTCCCTCGTCCCCTGCCCTTTGCTCCTGACGCCTCCGAGCGGTGCGGGATGGGCCGTACCTTTCAGCTCATCCTCGTACACTTTGACCCCCTGCAGACAGTGGTTCTGGGGGAGCAGGGTGGTGCTGGACAGGACCTTGGTCTCCCCAGTCACTCTGTCCTTCTCCACCGTGATCTCCACCGAGTACATGGCTGGGACACAAAGAGGACAGCACGCGTTACGGCAGCCCTGGCCCTCCCTAGCCCCTGCTCAGCGGCTGGCAGCGGGCAGGCACATGGCGGCAGCGGTGCGGTGCGGTGCGGTGCGGTGCGGTGCTCAGCGGCGTTAGCAAGGCAGCAGGCGGCAGCGAGGAGGAGCGAACGGCAGAGGCGAGTGCGACATCCCGGGCACAGCCCTCCTACCGGGACTCGCGGGGCCGTCGCCGTCCTGGCGCTGCCGGCATCACCTTACCTCCACGGCATCCGTGGCCCCCGGGCTGGCGCCCAGCCAGGCCCTGGAGGCACCCTAGCAGGCGGCGCTGCGTCCGTCTGTCCGGCCGGTGAGCGGTGCTGGCGCGGGGGCTTGGGCTGGGAGCCAGGCTCATGCTTGCGGGAGGCGGCGTCCCCCGCTGAGGGTGCTGGCGCCGGGGCAGCCCCTCCGCCCCCGTGGGACGGGCGATCCTCGGCATCTCTCCTTCGGCTCCCGGTCAGTCCCTGCCGGCACCAGGGTCGCCTCGCCCCGGTGGTGCTTTGCTCCGAGGACCCCAAGATGGGCTCTGCCCAGCGCCGGTGCTGCAGCCATCCCTCCAAACTACAGCAAACCCCTCCAGCAGCGGAGCCGGTCGCAGCCCCCGCAGCACGGGCAGCTCGGTCCCACGCGCCCCTGCAAGCTCCCCGCCAGCCGCGGGGCCGTGAGCGCGGGCGCAGGGTCAGCCATGCCGGCAGCCGACGGCTCCGCTCCCTCTCCCGTGCTCCAAGAAGCCGCAAACAGAGCGGGAGGCGAAGGATGAAACCGGAGCAGAGACGTGGAATGGGGGGTGAGGCCCTGAACCACGAACCAGCCGCCGAGTGGAAGCAAAAAACCAAACCGTCTGATTGCAAATAATTGATGTTTTCTGCCTTGGGCTTGGAAAGCCATCGAGCGGTGGGGAGCGTCAGTGGCAGGGCTGCGGGGTGGGCAACGAGCCGAGGGGTGGCGCGGGAGGGGAGGGGAAGGGAGAAGCGACCGAGAAGGAGCGCTCCTCCCGGGGAAGCGGGCACCTACCTGCCTTCATCATGTCCGTGCCTTCCATCACCTTCATGGGGCTGCTGGAGACCTTCTTCTCGGCTGGAGGTAGAGAGGAGAGGTGACCGCCTGAGCCAAAACGATCGCCTGGTCGTCCATGCACCCGCGGGACGGGCCCCGGGGAGGGTGGTGTGTCCCCCTGCGTCTGGTGCCCGGGACGGGCTCCCCCGCCACAGGACACCGCTGCCCGGGAGGGGACAGGGACGGGGGACGTGGGGATGGGGCTGCCCCGGCTCCCCCCACCCATCTGGCCGGGGCAGCATGAGGGGGCGGCGGGTGCTGCCCCCCGAGAGCAGGAACCGCGGCCGCGGCGGGGATCACCTACCCTTGACTGTGCCCAGGGGACTCTGCAAAACAGAAGGGAGAGGTTAGGAGCTGCCGGCAGACGCCGTGCACCCGCTGCCCGCACACCCACCGCCCACGCACCCATCCCCACCGGGGCAAGGGACCCCCAGCCCAACCTCGCTGGCACAGGATCGGCAGGGCAGGGGTTCCGAGGGTGACAGGGACACGTGGGGTGGCCAAACCGCCCAGCTCGCCTGGGACCGGGGCCCACCGCGGCCATGCCAGCGCCCCGGTGCAACCCCGCAGCCGGTCGACAGCAGCTCCCTCCGCCAGTGCAACCTGCCCACCACCGTGCCGTCACCCCGGCAGCACCCTGCTCCGCACCGGCAGCAAGAACCAGCTCCGGTCTGGCAGGACCTGAGCAAGCACCGACCCCCCCAGGCACCCCCTCTCCCCCTTCACCCCTCCCACAGCAGCAGCCCTCCCCGCGCAGAGCGGCCGCGTCCACCTTCTGCATGTTGGGGACGGCCTCTGCCTTCTCCTCCTTGGCCGGCGCTGCCGCCTCCGCCAGGTTCTCCTTGGTGGAAGCCGCCGAGCTGCCGTTCTCCAGCGTCTCCAGCTCCTTCTCCAGCCTGCGGGGAGAGTCGGGGCTGAGAGGCCGTGGGGGCCAGCGACACGGCGCAGGGGGGAGGGGAGGCACAGATCAGCCCTCGGGCTCACGAGGCGCAGGGACAGACAGACGGACCTCCGGTGGGCGGCTGCTCAGCCAAGGGGCTCGGTCCAAGTGGATGGAAGAAACCCCCCGTGGGCACCAGACAGTGGGACTGACCCCACGGGGAGACCCCCCAGCTCTCGCTGTCCCCGGGCAGTGACTGAACCGAGCCCACCATGCACTTGGCATTGCCCTCGCTCGGCGGCACGGAGCAACGCCGCTCCGTCACCGTTCTGCTCCCACTCGTGTCGCCCGAAGCCTGTTCGAGCTTCCCACGAGGGCGACCGCCCGTTCCCAGCCACCGAGCCCGGCCAAGAGCTGTGCCGGCAGCAGGGCCCTCACCGGGATGCGGTGGAGGTCAGAGGAGTCCCCACGGATTCACGTCCGTGTAAATTAGGGCCTCTCTGTCAGCGCGGTGGCAGCACCCCCCGGCAGAGCCCCCCCCCCCAAACTCCCATCTCCCCGCAAGGCGCCGGCGGAGGAATGCACCGCGCCATTAGACGGACACAAAGGCCCCTTCGTGCCTGACCCCTCTCTGCACCGATGCGCGGTAATTAACGGCACAGCCGTGACTGATTGCATTCTTGCAGGGCAGCCGGGCTGCTGGGACACCTCCGTGCCGGGGCTCCCGGCCCCCCCTCCCTGCCTTTGGCCTCCCAGGCAGGAGGGAGCTGGGCAGGGGCTGAGGCTTCTCCCCCCCAACCTCCCACCCTGCCCCTTCCCCAGGGGCTGAGCCACCGCAATGGGGACGGACGCCCATGGGGAACCAGCCCCCTGTTTCCCTGCCTTGGCGATCACGCGTGCTGGGCACGAAGCAGCCCCCCCAGGGGACCCCAGCCCCACGGCTCCCACTGACACCCTACACAGCTCCAGCTGTGGAGGCCGGCGTGGGCTCAGCCCCAGGCAGGAGCACGGCTGGGGGTGTCCATGCTCAGAGGGGCCGCGGGGCCGGGCAGGCTCCGGGACCGGCCGCAGCCCCCGGACAAATGCCGGCAAGAACCCAGCCGGACGGTTCACGGCGAGAGCGGCTGAGCCCTGGCAGCGCCGCGGAGGCACCTCCGCTCCCAGCAGCACCAAGCTCCAAGAGCGGACGCTCTCCTCCAGGCACGGCCGCGGCTGAACCCGAGCAAGCGCGGCGGCACGGCCGCGTGCCGCATGCCCAGCACGCGGGACCGAGCTGCATCTCAGCCTCCCATCTGCCCGGGGGGAGAGAAGGTCGGGGGGTCTCTGGAGGGACTCGGGCGACCTCCGAGCACCCCCGGCCCCACGCCGTCCCCGTTACCTCTGGATGGTTTCCTCCAGCTCCTTGGTCTTCACCTCATCCTCCTGCATCTGCTTCTTCATGGCCTCATCCTCCTCGGAGGCTGAGGCCGGGGCTCCCTCCAGCAGCCATCTCTCCCGCAGAGCCTTGGACTGGGGAGCAGAAGGGGGTCACGGTCCTGCCGTCCCCATAGCCGGGGGGTCCCCGGCGCGTTCCCGGTGCAGAGGCAGCCGGGGGGGCCCGGGGGATCCTCACCTTGAGATGCTGCAGCTGCCGCCTGTCGTCCTCGAGCTGCCGCCTTTTGTTCTCGATCTCTGTCTGACGTTTCCGCTTCTCCTGGAGGGACGAGAGCGGCAGAACCGGGGTCGGCGTGGGGAGGGGGTGGGCACCGGGCACCGCCGGGGTGGGGAAACTCCCTCCCGGCCAGGGCAGCATCCCCGGAGCGGGGAGGAGCGGGGAGCAGGGGGGCGAGGGGCTCCCGGGGGGTCTGATATGGGGACATGAGCCATGCCTGGGGCTGCGAGATTGGCCTTGGGGACAGCTCACCCGGAGCTCCCCAGCCCTGCGTCACATCCCTGCCCTCACTGGGGGAAACTGAGGCACGGAAGGTGCAGAGAAATCAGGGCAGAACCTGGAGTCTGTTCACGTCTCAGAACGTCACCTTCCCCTCACCCGGCCCCGCTGAGCGAGCTGAACCAGCCCCAACGGCCTCTCCCCGGCCCCTCCTCGCCGCACGTCCTGGGACCGGTCCAGATCATTTCAGCAGAGTCAGTCCCAGCCCGGGAAGCGTCACCCACTTTCTTTCTCCTCTGGCCCAGAACAATTTGCCTTTTGTGCAGTGGAGATCAGTCGGTAGCGGGATGGGACGGGGAAGCTGGCAGCCCGTGGCGGGCAGGGGAGCTGCTACGGGACAGCGACGGGGTTTAAAACCAACCCAGTGCCCTGCTCTGTGCCAGGGAGGGGCTGCCCAGCGCGGCCCCCGACTGCTCGCTAACTAATGTAATTACTGGTGCTCATAGCAGGCAGGGCCCCATCCTGCACGATCCTCAGCCCTTCCCTGGGAAAGGACAAGGAGGGAATCATCACCCGTTTCGCGCTCACTCAGAGCTCGTCAAGGCATTGCTTCATTAATTAAAACTCCCAGTTTCTGTCCCTCTTTCAGCAACGCAGAGCCAAGCCCTGCCAGATCCCGCACCCCAGCCCGAGGCACATCCCTGGGAAGAGCCGCCGCAGGGCAGGACGCCCAAGGCTGCCGCGAGTCCTCGTTTGGCTGCTAGAGACCCCCCACCCAGGGCTGGGTGCCCACCCGGGCTCTCTGCCTGCAGCCTCGCAGCAGCTTCCCGGATCGGAGGCAGGCGCTGGGAAAGCGGCCGCAGAGCCCCTGCGCCCACACAACCCCTGCGCCCGCGCTTTCCTCCCCGCTGGCGTCTGCCCCCCCCGATGGCGCGGGGACACGGGGACACGGGGACGGCGGCGGCGTGCGCTCGCAGCAGGCAGGGGACTCACCGCGATGGCCTGCAGCCTCTCCTGCTGAAGGGTGGTGGCCTCCACAACCCTGCGAGAGAGCAGAGAGAAGCAGTGAAGAGCGCAGGGGGCGGGTGAATGGGGACATTGTGCCACCAGCGAACCGGACACAGCACACGGACAAAGGCTGAACTCTTCCCTTCCGCCGCCTGCTTTCTCCCCTTCCCCTTCCCCCCCCCACCAGGAGCCAAGCACCCCTCGCCCGCACAGCTCCTCCGGGCACCCCTTGGCCCCCTGCCCTGCCCGAGTCCCCAGGGAAGAGGCACCTCGGGGTGACCCGGCGTGGCCGGACCCGCTCCTCCCGCGGCTGCGGCACAGATGGAAACGGTGACCACGGAGGGGTTGGAGTGGGACGGTTTTGGCCACCCCTGCGGTTCAACCTGGCTCACACTTTCCATTCCAAGCCCATTTCTTGGCTGCTGACACCTTTCCCGGACAGTGACCTTTCCGGGCTGCGCGCAGGCACACGCGCACACACGTGCACAGACACACGGACACACGCAGACGCACACATTGCAACAAGGCTCCGCTCCAGCTGGGGTTCGTGCCCCAGCACCCGCCTCCACAACACGAACCACCGCGGCCGTGCCCGGGGACGCTGCCGGCGGCAGCCGCCTCGCTGGCCCCGACGCAGCTCTCCCGGGAGCAGCCAGGCCCCCGGGGTGCTGCGAGGTGGGGCTGCCTTGACTCCCTGCAGCCATGTACCCAACCGCCCGCCTTCCCGTGTCCCAGTGGCACCAGTGCCCTGGACCACCCCGACTGGCAGCGGAGCCCGGCGAGAGCCCCCACGCCGCAAAGCATCAGGTGCAGGTTCAGCAGCCGGGAGCCGCAGAGCGGGGCTGAGGGCGTCTGCCCCGGGCCCGGCTGTGACTGGGGATGCTCCGGCGCCACAGGGAGCCGGCTGGCTGCTTGCCAGATGATGCTAACGAAGTGCTTAGCTCTGCCGGTAATTAGGGTGGGAGGCGTGGAGGTATCGTCAGGCGATGAATTATTGCCATTTACTTCCCAGACCGAGGGACAGCAGAGCCTGCGAGGGGGGCGGCTGCGCAGGCAGCTGCTCTGGAGGAGACACTGGTGTGGAGACACTGATCCCGGCTCCGGTCCCCGCGGCCGAGCCCTTCCTCCGGCAGCTCCCTCGCACCCGGGGCTGGCTGCGCTGCTGCCCTGGGCGAGCAGGAGGGAGGAAACCCGGGTGGGGGGTCTGCCCTCCCCAGCCCACAGTGGGGTCCGGCTCCAGCCCCTGCCCGTGGCTGTTCCTGCAGCTGGTGGATGCCGGGGCCGAGGTGGCGGAGGGGAGAGCTCTTGGACTTAATTTATGCCGGTGGTTAAGTGCACATCCATTTTCGCAGCTCCCAGGAGCTCCTGCCCTGGCTGAGCGCGCGGAGCCGGGATGGCTGATGCACGGGGGGGAGGCAGGATACCCCTGCATCTGCCTCCCCCCGCGTCCGTCCCCACGCACCCGGCTGGGCCCGAGGGCTTTTGGAAGCGCAATTAAAGCAAGAGGCAGACAGTCCCTTCCCAGCGGGCAGGAGGGAGGGAGAGGGGCGGCCGCAGGGCCACCGGCAGTCCCAGCCCATGTGGGGCGGCTCGGGGCGAGGGCAGGACAGGGAGGGACAGGCAGCGCCATGTCCCCAGCACAGCAGGAAAAACCATTAGCAAGGAGCGAGTGCCAGAAGCCTGGTTCAACCCCGGCCGCCCCAACGATGGTTTTACGCACGGGGCAGGCATGGGCTGCCGGTGGCCTGGGCTGGGCTCTGGCCACATGTGCCAGCACGTGTGCCCTCGCACACGCGTGTGCCCTCACACAAGGGGACAGCACACGCACGTGCAAGAGCCGGGCTTTGCAACGAATCAAACGGGCTTTGCCAGGGCGAAAGGACCCCCCGCCTCCGCCGGGCACCTCCTTGTGATTAACCGAAAGCTTCTCAGAGCCGCCCGTCCTCCCCTCACCCCACACCCCGGGATCCCGGCGGTACGTGAAATGAGAAAAACAAACCGGGGAAAGGTGTCGCTTTTTGTAGCGGTTATTTTTGTGCTGTTTGTGGCGAGGCTGTGACTGTTTTGCACGCGCAGGCGCACACCCGCCGCTCGCAACCTCCTGTGTGTCACGCCTGGCAGCCGCAGCCCGACGCCGCGCCCCGGATGGGAATTAAATAATTACAAACCCAAAGAGAGTCGGAGTGTCTGTGAGTCCCTTTGCCGTCCCCGCTCACTCTGCTGCTGCTCCCTGCCCGGCTGCGCGGAATCTGAGAGCAGCAGCACCCGGCACGGGGATCACAGGGGGGGTAAGGAGCCGACTTGTCCCGAACACCACCCTGCGAACCCCCCCATTGCGGGAGCCATTCCCTCGCAGGGAGAGGAGCCGGGGACAGCGGGTTTCCTGAGGGAAACCTCCTCTGCTGACCCACCGGGGCCGTGAGCGGGGTCTGCCCCTTCCCAGCCCCGTGCCTGGGGTCTCGTCTCGCCCCCAGACACAGGGGAACTTTCTTTCTCAGGAAAGAGAGACCGAAAGCGGTTGCACAACTCAGAGACGGAGCTGTGACAAGGGCGGTGATGGGCCTGGCGGGTCCCCACGGGACAGCCCCAGCACGCGGGTGTGGGGGCTGTGGGGACGCAGGGCCCTAACTGGGGGAGCAGCACCCAAATCATGGCCCTACACCCTGCCCTGGGCTCCAGCCCAAGGGGTGAAACCTCCCCTTCCCCCCCCAAACCAGGGATTCGGGGCTGGGACGGCTCTCTGCAGAGACAGATTATGTGCAAAAGTTGAAGGGAGGAACCGGCCGCCCCCCCCGCGCCCTGGCCCGAGCCAGGGCTGCCCGAGCGGCCGCGGGGCCAGGCTGGCACCAGCCCCCCGGTGCCGGGGCTGCCCTTCGCCATGGGCACCTTCCTGCTCTGGGGCCAGGGATTCCCCCTGAGCCCAGCTCTCAGCACCCCAAGCTCAGAAAACTTTGGACCAGGGCCTGTTTCTCTCCTGGATCTTGCCTTGTTCGATGGATCCAAACTTTTACAGCATTCCTGAAACGTTCTGTTCTGCTTTTCCTCCCTCCTCCATCCTCTTTTTTTTTCCATTATTTGCAACAGTCTCCGCATTCCCGGGTTGAATGCCAGGAATCTTCCTGGCCCAGGGAGAGACGCAAAACAGGCTGCATGCCCCTCGCTGCACCCTCCCAGCCCCCCCCGCCCCAGCAACCTGCGCACCCCAGCCCCGCTCGGGCTGACCCGAGCCCTGGGGGGACTCATCCAGACCCTGGCGAGAGCGGGGCAGAGTGGGGACAGCCCTGGTACCCCCAGGTCCCTGCCCACTGCGACAGGGCCACGAGGTGGAAGGATGGGTGGGTGGAGGGGTCCCATGCCCCGGGCCAACCCCCGGGTCCCGCTGCGCCCTGTCCCGGGGGGTCCACACACTCGACGGGACCCTGCTGCTGAGGGCAGGAAAGCAGAGCCCCGGGGACGGATCCGGGGTGGGGGAGACCCCTGCCCCCCCAGGCCCTCCCCACGCCGCGGCACAAACCAGAGCGGCCGTTCCCCGCCCCCCCCCCGCCGTTCACCGCGGGGCCGGGAGCCCCGGGCCGGGCCGGGCCGGTGCCGATGGGGCCCCGCAGCCTCCGGCCCCGCTGACTGATGGCTCCGCCGCGCCGGGAGGCGGTTCCCTGGCAACGGCACCATGGCAACGGCGCCATGGCAACGGCGCGAACCGCCGGGAGGGGGGATGCGCAGCGCGGGCGGAGGGACCGAGGGGTCCCCCCCGGTCCGGGCAGCCCCGGGGTTGGGGGTGCCGCTCCCTGGGTCCTGCACCCTCGGCGGGCCAAGGCCCAGGCCAAGGCCACAGCATCACCAGAGCCTCCCCGGAGGTTTCGGCCACGCCAGCGCGAGCTCCTGGGTGCCGGGGAGGGGCGGAAAGGCGACGCCAGGGTCCCCAAGCCCAGCACCACCGACCCCCTCAGGAACCACGAGCCCAGGAAAGAAACCCAAAGTGAGCCCTTCCCCCTCCCCTCATTTCACCCGGTCTCACGAGCTCCGGTTTACAGGCTCATGCTTTTCCGCCCGGTGTCCACCTCGCGCGGGTCCCAGCACTGCCGGTCCCAGGGCAGCTCCTCGAGCCGTTTCCGCATGCACCGCGTGGCAGGGAGAGCCACGGGCCGTGGCACAGGAGACAAGGTTGACAGGACCAGGGACGCAGGCGGCACCGGGGGGATGACACCCCGGGAACTCCCACCTGCAACGGCAGCAGTCCCTGGACCCACGGATGGATCCACACACACGTGTGAGCACGCACCCGCCCCGTGCACGCACCCGCGCTCTCCCTTGGCTCTCCAGCTCTTTCCAGCCCTGCTGATGCTGCCGTTTCCTACCATCACAAGGGAAGCCCGTGACCTTTTGTCTCCTCCCCGCCTGACATGAAACAATAATGTTTATTTGCCTTCCTCTGTTTTTTTCCCATTAGCTCATCCAAATGTGCGAAGAGCCGTTTCAAGCGGCTCCTCCGCTCTCCTGACCTCCGCTCCCTTTCCACTCGCTCAGCTCCGAGCCAGGGGGATGGCAGGGAGAGAGCCCTGCACGGGGCCACCACCACCCAGACCCCCGTAGACATCGGCCAGCCACGACCCCGCGGAGACCGGTCCCGGTGCAGGGCCCAGAGCCCGTGTAAACGGCAGCACTGGTGGCAATTGAGGGACCGGCACTGATTTACACCACCGTTCCCGTGCCAAGAGCCGGGCCCCTTGGCCGGGTCCGGAGTGACGCTGCCGTGGGGAGCGCGCCTGCGGAGTCTGCGAAGCCTCCGTCACGAAGCCATTAGCAGCGTGGCCGCTATCGAACGCCCTCGTTGGCAGCGGGCGCGGAGGGGAGGGGGCCGCAGCAGCCCGGGGGCCGGCGCTTATTGACCGCAAAGGCAAATAAATCAGCGGCCAACGGTTCGGGCGAGGATGCCCAGAAAGCCGTGCTGGCGAGGAGCTGAGTGCCAGGACGGCTGGGCACAGGGTCCAACCCGCCTGCTCGGGTCCTGCTGACACCAGAGCTGCTCCTGCCCTGCCCCACGGTGCTGGCTGCCTCCACCCCGCAGCCGGCTATATCGCCCCGGTGCTCAGTCCCGCTCCTTCCCTCTCCGTGAGCCTTCCCCACGCTCCCGCTGCCTGCGCAGCCCCAGCCGACGCTGCTGCCCTGGGAGGAGACGGGGACGGGGGGCAGATGGGGGGAGGCGGGAGGAGGAGATGGCAGCCCCAGGCTCCTGAAAACGCAGGATGCATTAGAGCAAGCAGAGCTGCCTGATTGATTCTTCGGGCTGAGACGTGGGCTGGGAGTGCCAGGAGAAAATGGATCCCATGAATATTTGATGAACGGAGGCTTGGGGAGGGAGTTTGATTGGAAAATTACAGATCTTTCAAACAATGGTTCAAGTGCCCTCCAAACACTTGGGTTTCCAGCTCCCTTCCAGTTAGAGGAGCAAGGCTCCACCAGGAAACTCCCCCACAATTTATGAATGAGAGTGGAGCCAGCCTCTCCCCACGCCCGGGAGCACCGACCGGCTGGGACAGGCAGCCCCAGTGCCGGCCCGGGACACGGCGCCCGGCTCCCCGCCACCTCGGGGTGGCCCTGGCCGCGTCACTCGGTCCCTGGGTTCCCGTTCACACGAGGCAGCGTGGCTTCCCCACACCAACGCCATGAACACAAGTGCACGCGAGGCTCCAAGGAGCCGGCAGGAACGGGACTCCTGGCAGGAGCACCCCCATGAGCCCCGGGCACCCGTGGGGAGCTCGGTCCTCGGCGCTGAGCCAAGGGGCTGGGCTCAGCCCACGTCCAGCCGTGCTCCACCAGGAAACACCTGGCTGGGGCAGGATCCGCCCCGGCTCCTCTCTCTCCTCCCGGGCTGCTGCAGGGCTCATCCTCGCCCCCGAGGGCGGCTTCTGTCTGGGGCCCGGGGGCTCGCTTCCCTCCGGATGCGGGAGACTCGGGAAACCGGGCTCCTGCGCGCGCCTCTGCCTCCAGCCCCCAGCTCCGCGCCTCCGCCCGACCCTGCCCCAGCGCACGTCGCATCCCCAGCTTTCCTCCCGGCCCTTCCTCGCTGCCGCCACCTCCACCGCTGGCGACGGGCCCACGCCACAGCCCGGCCGAGCCCCGGCACGGCTCCCGGCACGGCGCAGACCGTGTGAACCACCGACCCACATAGGGAAAGGGGCTGTTTCTGGCCAGGAAGCGGGAATGCCAACACCAGCAGCTTCCCAGGAAACCTGCTCCGGTTCCTGCCCAGCCACGCGGGTCTGGCCGAGAGGCCCCGTCCCACGGCGGTGGCCAAACTCTGAATCCCGAGACCCTCCAGCCCCGAGCAGGGCTGGGGTGCCGTTGTGCGGCCATCTGTGGCGGAGCTTTGGGGCTTCCTCCGGGAGAGCTGGGAAGGGCGATGGTGCCATCCCGTCGGCTGTGCACAGGGACAGGGATGGACACGACCCGCCCTGGCTCCCTGCAGCCGGCCGGGAGGCAGCGACGGTCCAGCCTGGGGAGCATCAGCCGGGTTTTGCTTCTCCCTGGAGGCAGGCGGAGAGCAGGATCCCGAGTCCCTTCCCAAAGGGCTCCCAGGTTATTCCTCAAGCAGAAATCTCTCTCCTTCCCCCAGGGTGTGACTTCGGATCAGGGATGGGCAGGGTTGGGAGGGCAGGACCAGGAGAGCCCCCGCCCCGAGGAGACCCCAGACCCGGAGGGGAGAGCAGCGACCAGAGCAGCCAGTCGTGGAGATGCAAAATCTCCAGCTGCTCAGGAGCATCAATGGCAGCGGGAGCAGGGGACAGACGAGCAGCCCCGACAGGACCAGCACAGCCTTTACAAGAGCTGGAAGCTTTCAGCCAAATCTCCCTGGGCACCAGCGGCTTGTGGCAGCCAGGACCCTCCTCCAGCCGCTGCCAGTGCCAAGGCAAAGCAGGAGCCAAAGCAAGGCCGGCAGCACGCTCCCCAGCACCCGTTATCTGCTGCAGAGCCAGGCCGACGTCAGGGGAGCACCTCGCTGTGTCCCCACCCGGGACTCTCCTAAAGCTCCGGCCCCATGACCAGGCTCTGGATTTGGGGAGCAGGACTGACCCGGTGAGACTCGGGGCAGAGGCACCGGAGCTGCAGGTCCCACATTTGGGCATTTTAACCACCAATGATTTTTTGCATATTTATTCCAGCTGGAAAGTTCAGGAGCCTCCTCCCGAAGAGCCGCAGCCGGTTGAGCGGCCGGAGGGGCTGCACCGGCGCTGCCCACGCAGAAGCCAGGCGTGCCCCTGTTTTGCTTTTCGGCTGTGCCCCGCGCCCGCAGACAGGACTGCGGGGAAGACGCTGCTCCCACAGCTCGGTGGGGCGAGCCCCCGCCCCGGATCACTCGCGGGATTTCACTCAAAAGGAAGAGCCATCGGCAGGTCCAGCTGGTGGGAGGGAAGCCCCCCCTGCCCCTCCACGGGCTCCTTGGCCCTTGCCGGGATGGTCCGTCGGGAGCCTCGGCTGCCGGAGGAGCTCGGGGGAGAGCGGAGCAAAAGGCAGCGTGTGGAGCCCAGGGCCAGGAGCCGCCATCCTGCCCGGCGCCGTCCCCCGCTTCAACCCCAGCCCTCCAGGCCTCCGCCCCGGGTCACCCCGCACCCGCTCCCTGCAGCTCCTGCGCCCCTCCCCAGGGCACGTCGCGCCCCTCGGATCTGCCCTTTCCCTTGCTGCCTTTTGGCAAATCACGCACGCATTTTCCTCCCCGGAGAGGCTGAAGGGACCGACGCACCGAGGAGCTGCCCAAAGCCGCGGACCTGCCTTGGCGAGCTCTCGCACCCACAAAGCCTCCGGCCCCTCCAGCAACAAGGGGAGCCGCTCTGCTCCCCCAACCCCACAGACGTTGCGCCCCGGCCTCTGACACGTCCCCAGGCCCCCCTCCCCGGTGCCTCCCGCGCTGGTCTCAGCCCTGAGCCAGCCAGAGCCCACCCCGACCCGTCCCTCGCCAGCGCACCCCAGCTCCACGGGGCTCCCCAGGTGGGAGGCAGACGGCAGCGAGTGGGACCTGTTGAGCACCCGGCACCTCGTTAGCAGGCGGCCAGTTAATGGGTGCAAGGCGAGGTGCCCGTGAGGAGCGGAGGGTGGCTGACCCTGGGCTGACTGGATGCCCCCAGTGCCAAACCCAGGAGATACTGGGGGGACCCTTGTTTGCCATGGTGGGGACCGGAGCCACGGGAGGGAAGGAAAGGCCTGGGTGAGACAGGGCCAGCCCGGCCGGCTGCTGTCGCTGGTACCCGGTGCGTTGAGCAGCCGACCAGCCCCCTGCCCTCCCGGCACCAGCACGCCGCAGGCGAGAGCTGCTGGAGTCCCTGAGGGGCAAAACCAGTGTGCGGGCAGGAGGGTCCCCAGCTACCGGCCTCCCAACGGCCTCCACCTGCTCCCTCCTTCCCCCATCCGCCTGCAAAGCCCCATGCCCGGCTCCGAGCCCGCCTGCAGGCACCGACCGACCGGGCAGGGCCCCACCGCAGCACACAAAGGATAAGGCCGGGACTGGGGAGCATCCCTCCGGCGGGACCCGGCACGCGAGGATCCCCCCGTCGCAGCCGGGTCCCTCGGCAGAGGGCTGGGGGTGCGTGCGCAGGGAGGGGTCCATGGCTCACAGCCACCCACTCACCCCAGCCACACGCAGCAGCAACAACAGGTTCAAAACACAAAAATAAACGCCCTTCCCACCCCCCCCCCCGCTTCCCGCACCGCTGTCAGCAGAGACTCGCCCCCCGCAGCCCCTGCGCCTGCTCCGGGGCCTCCGCCGCTGCACCCCGAGCTGGCGCCTCGGCACCCCACAGCAGGGCAGGGACCCGGGGAGGGGCAGCACCTGCTGAGCAGCATCGGGGGGACGTGAGGCCTCGGTATTGGGGTCCCGAGCCCCAACATTGGGAGGATGCGAGCCCCCGGTATTGGGGTCCTGAGCCCCAGTATCTGGGGGGATATGAACCCCCAGATCTGGGGTCACGAGCCCTGGCATTGGGGGGATGTGAGCCCCCGGCTTCGGGGTCCCAAGCTTCGGCATCGGGGGGATGCGAGCCCCCAGTATTGGGGTCCTGAGTCCCCAGGATCGGGGGGATGTGAGCCCCCAGTTTTGGGGACCCAAGCCCCAGCATCGGGGGCGATATGAGCCCCCAGTATGGGCTCCGAGAGCCCGCAGTGTGGGGTACCCGCAGCCCCGGTGCGGGGGTCCCGAGCCCCGGCACCCGAGGGGCCGCCCCCCCGGTATTGCGGTGCTCAGCCCGGCGGCACGGGGGGGCCGCGGCCCGGTGCCGGGGTCCCGCGCCCCGCGGCGGCAGCGCGGCCGGATCCGGTACTCACTCCATTTTCCAGGCGGGCTGGGCGGCCGGCGGCGGCGGCTCCGGCGGGGTCGGGCCGGGCGAGGCGCGGCGGAGCGGGGCCGGCGGCCGCCGGCGTCCCGGCGCTCAGGGCCCGGCGGGCGGCGGCATCCCCGGCGGGGCTGCGGGATGCGCAGGGATGTCGGGGCCGCGCCGGTGCTCCCGCCTCCCGCGCCGCCCGCACAGCTCCGTCTGCCGGGCGCGGCCCGCCACTGCCGCCGCCCCTCACCCGGCCTCGGGGCGCGGCGCTCCCCGCCCGCCGCTGCCGGCGCTCCGGCTGCTTCTGGGGTGCGGAAGGGGGGGCCCAAAGCGGGTCCCGGCTGCGCGGTGCCCGCAGCGGGGCAGGCTGGAGGGGCTGCGGGCGTTGCCGGCTCCTTGCCCCGGGCAGGACGGGCCCCCCCTCCTGCTGCCCCAGGAGGGTCCCCACGCCGAGCACTGCCCCGGCCAAAGGCCACGCTCATCGCTTCCACCGTGCCAGGGCCTCCGCAGCCCCGGCACGCAGCCCTGCCGGTGCAAAGGGCGACCGGGGAGAGGATGGAGAAGAGGGGGGCCCGCGCTGCGTGTCCCCCCTCGCCGCTCCTCCATTTTGCAACGCAACGGTCGCGTTGGGCAAACGCTGGCAAACTGACACAGGAAGCCCCGAGCCAGCCTCCGACCACGGCGCCGTTAGGAAATCTGCCCACTGCCGGGGCGAGAGCTCCGCGCTCGGCCCTGGAGCAAGCCTGGCTCCTAGGCGAGGGTCGCCCCGGCAGCAGGGTCCCTGTCCCCCCACCCCGGTACACCCACACCCCCGGTACACCCTGCAGCCCTTTTTGCACCCCAGGGGGATGCAGACCAGGGGGACAAACTGCCCCCCCTGCCCACAGCACCGTCCCAGAGCCAGGCGGTCTCTGGAGGGGCTGAAAGACGCATCGGGTCCGACCCACAGCAGCCAGGCTGCCGGCCAGCCCCGGGGACACTGCCACGGTCGTTGGAGGTGTCCGGGGATGTGGTGGGGCCCTGCTGCTCCCACCTTTCTGCCAAGAGGAGAGGGGTTTCATCCTGGTTAGCTCAAGGCATGAGAGGAGCCAGGACTGGGTTGGGAAGCTGCTCTGCTTTCTCTCTTCCTTCCCCAGTCCGCTCTCCCCCCCGACGCAGCGTTGCACTGCCAGTGCCCCCCACCCCGCAGCAATTGCACAAGGCAGCAGAGGAGGAAGCAGGAGGGAGATACTCGCCAGCACCCAGGCAGCGGCTCAGCCCAAGGGATATTTAAGCACCCCCACCCCTGAGTGGCCCCAGAGGAGGTGGCAGTGGCCCGCTCTGCGCCAGCATGGTCACGGCTGGGCTGTTCATCCTCAGCCTGGGAGGCTCCATCCTGCTCCCAGCACTGACCTCAGCAGGTAATGGGAGAACTGGGGCTGAGAGGGCTGCAGGGCTGGTCCCCACGGCCAGGTGGGAGATGGAGACCCTGAGCTGGAGCACCGTGGTGCAGGGGAGGCTTTGCCCTGCCACGCTCAGCCCTCCTCGGCCAGAGCCGATGCTTGGCCGATCCCCAGCACCTGCGGGTAGTGCTGGGATGCTCGGGACACGCAGCCAGGAGCGGGACAGACACAGGCAAGAGCCATACCCGGACTCCCTGGCAGCCGGTGACTGCCTGCACCCACCACCCACCAGGCACCCAAGGGAGCCGGATCATTGGGGGAAAGGTGGTGGCACCCCACTCCCGGCCCTTCATCGCCTCCATCCAGATGGACGGGCAGCACGTTTGCGGGGGCTTCCTGGTGTGGCCCAAGTGGGTGATGACAGCAGCCCACTGCCTCATTCCCAGGTGAGCCATGCTCCCACGCGGGGTACACACCTCCCATCCCCCCCCCCGGGCCACGGCACAGCCCCCTTCAAACAGATATCCCCAGCCCAGGGGGTTACGCAGTCCTGGAGCAACCCCCCCTCCCACCCACCCCGAGCCCACCTCGCCAGCCCCCTTCTCTCCCTCCCCGATCGCTCCCAGCCACGGCAGCACCCGCTCAGGGCCCCTCTGCCACAGGCGCAACCCCTCGGTGCGCGTGGTGCTGGGCGCCCACAGGCTGGCGGAGCCCGAGGGGTCCCAGCAGGTCTTCAGCGTCACGGAGTCCATCGCCCACCCGCACTACAACCCCCGCTTGGTGGACAACGACATCCGCCTGCTCAGGGTGAGTCCCGGCCATCACGGACCTGCTCGCTGGGAGGTCGTGGGTATCCGTGGGTGCCCCACGCCCCGTGGAGCGCAGGAGGGAAATTGGGTGCCCCACGCGGGGCGCAGGAGGGAGATGCCCACGCGGGCCCGAGCCGACACTAGATGTCAGTGCTTCTCCGGAGAAGCGGGACCGCGCCGTGGGGTGCGATGGAGGCGGCCGAGGACACGCCGACCCCGGCCGGGTCGGCGGCTCCCTCCGGTCCCGGGGCAGCCAGTCTCTAGAGCAGATTGGGACCAGTGCAGAGGGGGGGGACCCAGCCTCTGAAGAGGGAAGGGCAGAGCTGGGGGGGTCGGCGGGAGCAGGGGTGAGTGTGTGATGGGGTGTTGGGGGGTCGGGCCCCCCAGGCAGGAGTGGCTGGGGGACTTTGCCCCACCAACGAAGCCACCCACACCCCCGGCTCCCCACCCAGCTGAACAGGTCGGCCACGCTGAACGAGTACGTGAAGCGGATCCGCCTGCCCGCGCCGCACATCGACCTAAAGCCCGGCACCGTCTGCTACGTGGTGGGCTGGGGGGACATCTCCAACTACGGCGACCAACCCACTGCGCTGATGGAGACTGACACCACCATCGTCAAGCGGAGCCTCTGCCGAACGCTGTGGAGGGGCAAGGTCTCGCCCAACATGCTGTGCGGGGCCAGCCGCAACGCCACGCTGCAGGGCGTCTGCACGGTGAGTGCGCTCCCAGCCCCGTGCCCCCCCCCAACCATCCCCCTCCAAGAGACCCGCTAGTCTCCCTCCCACCCCTTTGCTTTGCAGGGCGACTCCGGGGGACCCTTGATCTTCAAGGGAAAGGTTTATGGCATCGTCTCGTTCTCTGGGGAGAGATGTGGGGACCGCCGGTACCCTGATATCTACACCAAGATCTCCAACTACATCGACTGGGTGCATCGCACCGTGAAAGGGCACCGCTGTCAGAAGGGGCGGCCGAAGCCCTAGCCAGGGCTGGGAGGGGGTCCCGGGGGCAGACGGGTGGTGGGGAGGGGGGCTGAGGTGTCTTGGCTGTCCCAGGAGGGGAGAAGAGGGCCAGGACTCCCAGGTCCTCCCAGCTCCGGGGGATTTGGGAGCTGATGGTCAGGGCTCCTCGACCAGGGCGAGGGGAGACGCATCCCCGCAGGCTGTACAAGAAACTCCAGCACCTCACTCAGCCTCCTGCAGCGACAGCGTTTGCCTTCCTCAATAAAACCTCGTTGCCAGACCTCTGTCCATTCACCTTCCCTCTACCCACCCTGCTCCCCCTTCCAGGGGGGCCACAGCCCCTGGCTCTGGGACAGGAGCTCCAGGGACACTCACCCCCCCACCAGCCCCTGCCCACCCTCATCCTACCCCAGGGATATGATGGGGAGACCAAGCCCAAGCCCCAGACCCACCTGCCCAGGGAGCCGGCAGAGCCTGGAACGGGGTTTTAGCCCCCTTTAATCTCCTGGTGGGCAGCTGAGCTGATCGGGGCCGATCCTTAACCCCAGGCGGCTGTTGCCCATCTCAACGGGGACTGGTTTTTCCCAGCTTTCGCCTCTCCTGTCCTTCCCCTGCCACACTGCAACCCCCTCTCTGCCCGTCCCGCTGCCCCGTTTCTGCTCCGGTCCCCAGCCAGACCCCCGGCTTGTCCTGGGCTGAGGTGGATGGAGCAGGGGGTGCAGGAGGGAAGCACCAGCCCCCACTCGGGACCAGGCCCTGCCCCGGAGGAGCCAGGATCCACATCCAGGTGCTGCCACCCCACAGAGCATCCCCAGCAGTGCTGGAGCTGCCTTCCCGCCGGGGTGGGGCTCCCCATCCCATCCCATCCCACCCCGTCTCATCCCATCCCGTCTCGTCTTGTCCCGTCCCACACCGCACCCTCCCCACCGCGCTGCGGGACCCCCCCAAACAGGGGAACCACAAACACCTCCCGGGGGCAGACGGGTTCCCAGCCGCCCGGCTGCGCTGGCAGAGCCCGCGGGGATCCCGTCGAGAGCCTCACCTGCCTCCCCGGCGCGCTCGGGCGCGCAGATGGGTGCTCGCCCCGGAGGGAACCGGGTGGCCGTGGGCGTGGGGGCCAGGAGCTGCCCACGCCGGCCGCAGGGACATGCGCCGAGCTGCTGCTCGGGTCCCAGCTGAAGCACAACACACGGCGCGCGACTTTGCCCGGCGTCGCGGCCATCTCTGGGGACAAACCCAGACATTCCCTGCTCCCGGTTGTTTGTTTTATCTGCAAATTGTTGGCACGCCGTGGCCGCAGGGAGCAGTCACCCTCCCTGCCCCGGGGGGGTCCCACAGGAGGCTGCAGCCGACCGCAGCATCCGGCACGGGTCATCCCACCACCCCCGGGGGCCCTGCCGGGGAGGATGAAGGCCAGGGCTAGGCCAGCGTGCCAAGAGGTCCCCAGAAGGCACCCTCACCTCTGCGGTCCCCGTGGTCCCCGGTGCTGGGTGACTCCAGGGGCTTTGGCTGCCCCATTCCCTCCGGTCGCAATCCCGGCTCCCCGCTGCGGAGCTTTGCACGAGGTCAGGGGGACACAGCCGCGGGCATCGGTGGCCTTGGGGACAGCAGGGGACACCCAGCAGAGGACAGACCCCTGCCAGGCTGTCAGCCTCCAAGGAAGCCCCAAATCCCCGTGGGCTCCTGGCACCGGCGACGTGGGGCAGACCCCCTCCAGGATGCCAGGGCAGGGCTGCCAGCCCCGGGGTTTCTGCGCGCTGCCGGGAAGCCTGGAGAACCGGCGCCTGTCCCGGCTTGTCCCAGACCACCCAAAAACCGGCAAGAAGGAGGCGCCTGACTCACGGCCGTGTTTTGGAAGCCGAAATCTCCCGCTCATCGGCGGGAGCTGACGTCGCCGCCGCAGCCCGTGCCCGCCGGCTTGGCGCAGGGCAGCGTGCCAGGCGCTTCGGGGGCCAAACCCTCCGGCCGGGGCAGGCAGAGGGAGGTGAGCTGCCTCGGGGAGGAAGGCGCTGCGGGCGGGCTGTAGAGAAACCCGGGCCACACACCGCCACGTGCGGCAAACGCTGGCGCCAGGGAAAGTCCTGGGCAGCGTTTTGGCAGCTCCTTTCCGCCCATCCCCAAAAGATGGGGAGGGGGGGGGTGTATTGCTGAGCTGGGTGGGTAGAGAGGGGCTGCAGGAGAGCCCCCCACCCCGGGTTGAGGTGCTGCTCCCGGCAGCAGCGCCCAGCCGGGCTCAGCGCAGCTCTGGGGCGCACAAGACGCCCGGGTTCAAGCCAGGCTGCAGCCTGGGCCAGATCCTGCGCGATGCTCAGCATCCTCCCGGACCACAGGGTTGGGCTGAGGGTGCTGGGTGCCAGCCAGGAGCGAAGGTCTCATTCCCCATCGCTGCTTTATGGTGCCTCAGTTTCCCCTGTGTAACCCCCCTGCCCAGGCCCGGGGGGGGGGGCTATCGGAGCCAGCCCGGCGCCGGGAGCTCCCCGCTGCCAGCAGGGCCATGCCGGAGCCCGGCCCCGCGGCAGGACCTGGGCTGGGCACAAGCCGGGGAGAGCTCGACCTCCGCAAGGCTCGGCGGGGTCCGGGGGCTGCACCGTGCCTGCCCCCGGCGCGGGGGACGCAACCGAGGGGGGGGACCGGCAGCGGCTCCCGTTGAGCTTGGAGCGCCAAGCCGCAGGCTGCCGGCCGGGCTCCCGCCGCCGGGGAAGCATCGCACATCAGGTCCCAATTAACGGCAGGAATTGTTTTGTGAAATACCAAACCCTCATGGCACGGCCCGATATTGGGAACAGATTTATCTGCGCTGCTGGTTGGTGTTTGCTCTTCCCCCCTCTCCCTTTTCCTCCCGCTGCAGAGAGCAACCTCGGGTTGGAAAACCCCCCCCCCAACGCCAAGCTGAAGGAGATGCAGCCTGGGAACGGGGCCGAGCTCCTCACCTTCTGGGGGGCTCTCCCGTCCCAGGTGTCCCCGTGTCCCTCTGCCCACGCCTGCCTCGAGCCCCGGACCCCGGGCGAGGGAACAAGCAGCGATGCTGCAGGCAGGGCAGCCCTGCGGGAAAGAGCCCCCCCGGGGACGCAGCCGCCTCCTGCGGCCCCAGAACCTGCTGAACAAAACGGGACCCGCAGCACCGTTTATTCTTTTTTTTTTTTTTTTTTTTTTAATTATAATCCAAATTGTAACACAGCCGTAAAAATGCCCCTAACAATACGGAATAGGAAATGTGTCTGTTCCCATAGCGTCTGCCTCAGGAATCAGAACGCAATCATACAAAAATAGAAAATAGGGTATTTTTTTATATATATATATATTATATATACGGTATTTATATAAAGGCAATAGCTTCTCGGTGTCAGAGATGAGATGGTATTTACACAGGTGACAACACACAAAATGAGAGAAGTAAAAATAAATACAGACGGTGTGGACAGAGCAGGGGGTGCGGGAGGGGGGGGGCGGCGGGCGCCGGTGCTGCGCAGCCGAGGGGGAGCCGGGCTGGGGGTCCTGGGGAGGGGGGGCAGGCAGGGCCATCGCCCCTCTCCTGTCCCCTCCGCCGAGCCATGATCCCTGCAGCCACCCCGGCCCTGCGCCCCCACGGCGGCTCCGCGTTGGGGTTGGGAGCTGAGCACCATCCTGGGGCACCGCACGGCTGCTTCGCCCAGCACCGGCCCTGGAAATGCCTCGGGGGGCCGTGGACCCCCCCTCTCCCCCAGCAGCCCGGTGAGGGGGGGGATGAAGAGGGCTCTGGGCAGGCCGGCCCCCGGGGTGATGGGCTCTGGCGGGGGCACCTGCAGCAGCAATGGGCTTGGCGGGCCTGGGGGACGGTCGTGCCCCCCGGTCAGGGCTGCCATGGCCCACAGTGGGCAGCGCTGCCCGGCTGCCATCACCCCAACACCCTCCGGGCGCTGGCGTCACCTCCGAGGATGGGTGGGAGCCTGGTGTGAACGGGCCCGGGAAAACCTAAACTAAAAATCCGTTTTAACATACACGTGCTAAAACTTTAGGAGAAAATAACATAGATATATATTTTTATAGATATAAAAATATATATCTCTCTCTCTCCAATCTGGTGCAGCGCCGCGCTGCCTTTCCTGCCGCCGGCAGCTGGGGCTGAGCCCCTCCGGGGAAGGCGAAAGCGCAGATTCCCTCTAGACCTCGAGCTCCCGGCCAGAAACGTCAGCAGAGTACCGAGAATTCAATCCAAAAATAAATAGGCCCAGGGCCGCCGGCCAAGGACACGTGGGGGGGCCCCAACGCGCGGCAGCATGGACGCCCCCTCAGCGCCGCGCCGGCCGCGAGGAAGGGCCGTACGAGCGCCGGGAGCGGGCGCCGGTCGGCGGAGAGCTCTGCCAGGCACCGGAGCATCCCCGGGGTGGCTCGGTATCGTTCCGGCCACGCGGATTGGGAGCCCCCTCCCCTGCTCCCCGGCCGGCAGGACCGAAAATCGGGCCCCCTGCGACTGCATAACATACACAGGTATAAATAAGGATCTTTTTATCTTAATAAATATCAGGTATATGGTTTGTACAATATACACATAATGCCCCTGTCTCCTGGGTCCGGCCTCGCGGCGAGGGAGGATTCACACGTAGTTCTCTTCGGCGTTGTCCGTCTCCGGGGAGAATTTGGCCGCAGCTGGAAACGGAGCAGGAGAGAGGGAAGAAGCGGTGAGGGGGGGGGGTGCGAGGTGTGGCCGGGTGTTGGGGGTCCCAACCCCCTACCCCCAGGCCACCCCGCTCACCCGAGCAGCTCCCGTAGTGGCGCACGCCGATGGAGCGGCCGCGGTGGCAGGTGGCCCGCCGGAGGTGGCACGCCGAGGGGTAGGTGACGTTGTTGTTGCCGCAAAGAGCGTGGTCCAGGCTGGTGGGCTCGGGGCAGGGAGCCGTCCGACACATCACGCAGTGGGCGCTGCCCGTCTGGTCCACCACGCAGGTGTGGGTGCCGGGGCACACCACGCTGGAGCAGGACTCTGCGGGGAAAGCACACACGGCCGCGTCTGAGCCTCCCCGACCGGGGTGAACCGGGGACGGCCGTCCTCCTCCTGCGGCTCCTCCGACCCAGCAACGGGCATCGCCCCAGGGCCCCTCCTGCCTTTAGCTACCGGGGACGGAGCGGGGCTGGAGGGTGCCAGGCTCCCCCATCACCACCGCTCCCGAGGACAGGAGCTGGTCCCGGGTGCGAGGGACCGCGTGGCCCCGCAGCCCTCGGGCACGGCTCTGGCCGGAGCCTCGCCGCACGGAGGGAGCTGCCGTCCGGCTGCAGAGCCTGAGCGCGTGGGGCTGAGCCCGGTTTGGCGCAGCGGGACCTGGCTGGGGCAAGCGGCCCCACGCAGGTGCCTTGGCGGGGGGGGGCTCCGGCCACGCTGCCAGCCGGCGAGAGGGGAAGGGCAGGGTCACCCTAGACCCAGCCCAGCCCTGCGAGCGAGGGCGCGCGGGGGCGGAAGGCTGCGCGGACAGGATCAGGCCCTGCACATTGCTCTGCTGGGCTGGCGCAGAGCAGGGGGGGCTCATGCACACCCCCCCTCCATCAAAACCCCCGGGGTCTGCGCAGCCTGCCAGCCCCGCGGCCCCCCTGCCCCGGCACAACCCCGCGGCAGCCGCGGGGGCATGGCAGGACCCGCAGCACTCCCCGGCCACCATAAACACTTCGGAACGCCGTCCCTCCGCCTTCCTCTCTTTTTCCTGCCGGATTGGAAGGAGATTTGGCATCTGCAACTCCCAGCTCGCAACTCACATTTCTTGCCCCACATTTCCCTGTGCAGTCCAGAGCTCGACAGGCAAAGCATTTCAGAGAGGAGGGCTGGCAAAAATAATCATAATAATTCTGACAGTTCTTGGCAGGGCAAGGAGGATTGCTGCTCCCTTTAACAAAACAACAAAAAAAAAAAAAAAAAAGGGGGGCTTGATGTTTGTAAATGACATTTTACGGACTGTTATCCCTCAGCCCGCGGCGAGGCTAAACCCCCGTTGCACTGACAGCCTGCGTCGACATTACAGGCGGCTCCGCTGCCGCGTCCCCGCCGGGGTGACCGGGCTGGGGCCTCGGGGGGCTGGCGGGTGCCAACCGGGTGGGTGCCAGCTCAGAGCTGCTCCAGCCGGCTGCAGGCAGCGCAGCGAGGGCGATGCCGAAGGACACGACACCCCCGCGGGCCAGGGGCCGCTGCTGCCCATCCGCGCCGGGCTGGCTGCGGAGCGATGCCCAGAGCCCCGTGTGCCGCAGCAGACCTTCCCTCCCGGGCACCAGTAAGGGCCGGGCACCAGTTACAAGCCCTCCATGCCGTGCTGGTGGAGCCGCCGGCCTCGGGGGTGACGGGAGCAGCCGGTGCTCGGGGCAGGACGGCTCCTCCCCAGGACACGCTGCCCGCGGCAGGGGGTTGAACGGGGGAGACCCGGCTTCCCGGGTGGGAGAGGGGAGGACGTGCTAGCACGACACGGCAGGGCGACCCTTCCTCTCCGCACCAGAGCGGCTCGTGGGGCGCCAGGAGAGCCAGCGGGCCCGGGGACCTCCGCTGCCGTTCCTCCCTTTCCCCGCGGACCGGTCCCCCACGGAGCTGGGAGCACGAGAGCCACAGGGGGACGGGATGAAACGGGGTGGGGGTACAACCGGACCTACTTTTGCATTTGCCCTGGTACATGACTTCGAGGTCGGGGTGGTCTCTGCACTTGGCCGTCAGCAGGTCGCACTCGTCTCGGTAGGTGTAGCCGTCGGAGCCGCAGACCTGCAGCTTGCGGGGCAGGCTGGAGCAGTCGGGGGCGCAGGCGCACTGGGGACGGCCGTGCTTCATCTTGCAGACCTTGTCGGGGCCGCACACCACCCCCTCACAGCTCTCTGGGGACAGAGGGGAGCAGCACGTGAGGAAGCGGCAACGGCTGCCACCCACGAGGGAAGGATTCGTTGTGCCCGGGCTGGCCAGCACCCCGGCTCCACGCCGGGTGGCACCGACCGGGGCCAATATCAGCCCTCGGGGTCCCGAATCCCTCCCGGGGTCACAACACGCATGCTGACGCCGAGCTGCCCCGAGCAGCATCTGGATCTGCTCAGCTCCGCCAAGGAGCAGGTCGTTGGCTGGAGCTCCGCACGATCATCCAGCACTCGCCCCAGCTCCACTCAGCACCAGCTAACTCATTTCCATGTATTTATTTTTTGGAAGGAGACATTTCTTTTTCTTGTGCAATGGAAAGGAAAAAAAAAAAAAAAAAAAACACCTCTCTATCTCCACAAGGCCCCAGCTCCTCCAGAAGGAACTGGGCTTCGCAAGTTGTCTGGGCAATCAAGAACGCCGCTTCCACCAGACAATACCCAGCCCTGTTTCGCTCCGGGCCTCCGTGACTTGAACACAAGAGCGGGACGCGGCAGCGAGCGCAGATCCCCAGATAGGCGGCCGCTTTGTCCCCCGGGTCGCCTCCCGGCCACCACGGGGGCCGGGTTCAGAGGGTCCCGCCAGCGCCCAGTGCTGCGCTGGGGCCATGCCCACGCTGGCGGGGATGGAGAGGGGCCACCGGCTCCGACGGGGGGCCCGTCCCGGATGCCGGTGCCTCCGCAAAGGGGTTCAGCACCCAGCCCATGGCGGGGATGGGGGCTTCTGGCTGGAAGCCCCTTGCGCCCCGAAAGCACGCACACAGCCCTCACCCCAAAGGGACCCTTCGCCCCCCTGGGACACGGGCAACGCCAGGAGTTGGGGGGTGCAGGGCTGCCTCGGGATGCAGGGACGCGGCTCCATCAGCACCCGCGGGGAAAAAAGCCGGGCAGCACCCAGAAACTTCCCGAGACGGGGATTCACCCCCAAGCAGGAGGGATCCCTGCAGACAGGGTGTGTGCTGGGAGCTGTTGGGAGCTACAGAGGGGGATTTCCCTCTGGGAGACAGGTCACTTTGGGAGACAGCGGGCGGGAGGAGGAGGAGGAGGAGGAAGGGGAAATTCCCCGTCTGCTTGGCCCGGCTCTCCCTAGGGGAAATTCCCTGGTGGGAGACTGTTTCCTGGTTTGCTCCCTGATTTCCATAGCCGGGGCCTGTACAAGGGAAGGGGAGAGCCGCAAGCTGAGCCCCGGCAGCAGAAAAGCTGCGGAAAGCCGCAGATATGAGACCCTGGGACAGAGGGGCACGACCTGCGCCCCAGGGCTGCCGGAGCAAACGGGACCCTTGCCACCCTCCGCTCTGGGATGCTGCCGCCAGCACGGCAGGGTCCGGCCATCGGGATCGTCTCGGCAAGGGAGGGAGGCGACGGGACCTCGACCCCACAGCCCGGCTCTCCCCTCCTGCGCCAGGTCCCCAGTGGCGGGGGGGGGGGGGGACATCATGTCCGCAGCAGCTGGAGCCAGGAATTCCGCCTCCCCACCGGAGGCTCGCTGTGGAGCCCCCGGGGTCTGGCCAGCACCTTCCCGCGGGGCTCGGCCGCCCCGGCTGCTGGCGCAGGGCTGGCGGCTGCAGCCCACTTTATCCTGGAGTAACCTCTCCCGGCCCCGCGAGCCTCGAGAGCGGGAGCGCAGCTCGTCGCATCCGCCCTTTTCCAAGGCCTCCGGCTCGCTGGAGCCCGGTGGGGAGCAGCACCAGCTCCATCTGGATGGGACAAGGCAGGGGCTTTCTGAAGGGTGGGGAGTTGCGGTGTATGTGCCGGCCAGGCTCTCCGGCGGTTTCGGCAAAGGTCCTGCTCCCAGCCCCGATGATCCCCAGGAGCCGCAGCCCCCGCTGTGGTGATCAGCAGCCGCCCGTGTCCCCCAGCCTCCCCGCAGAGGTGAGGGCAGGCCCCTGGGACAAGGGGTGCCCGTCCCCACCGTGCTCTGCCCCGGGCACGGGGGGAGCCGTGCTCCCCAGCCAGCCCCTGGAGAGGGTCCCGGTGCTGCCAGCACCCGCCGAGCGGGGCCAGCCTGGTGGGAGATGGGACAGAAAGCCAGGGCCAGGATCTCACTCAGCCTTCAGCTGGCACAGGGTGCGACCCCGAGCCTCACCAGGACAGGACCGAGGAGCAGCCGGGGGGTGCAGAGGGGCTGGAAGAAGCGGTTTTGTTAAGAGCCTTTTTTTCCCCCCCCTTTAAGCAAATAACAACGTGACCTTCCAAAGACCTGCTCCTGCCTACTGCGGTCAGCAGGTCCTCGAGCATGTTCTCACACGGCCACGCAAGTGCGACTGGGGGATCCGCGCCTCCGGTGCGTGCCAAAACATCTGGCGGGGCTGGAACTCACAGCTGGAGAGTTTCCACTTCTGGAACTGCCCGTTACATAAAGCCATTTCACACACACGCTGGGAGGAGGCAGGGGGAGCAGAGGGGAAGAAATAGATCTTTTTTTCCTTAAAAAAAAAAAAAACCACCACCCAAACCCTTAAGAAGTTTCCCTCTGAGCAGAGCTGGCGAGGGCAGGGGCGGGAGGCCCCAGCCCCGGCCGAGTTAACCTGGGAACAGGGAGCCCCCCAGCTCGGCTCCTTGCACTCGGGCTGCCCAGGTCACGCATCCCACTCCACAGAGTGGGATACAAAAATACACACAAAATGAGAGCTGCCAGGGAACGGAGGCTGTCCCATGAGCCCTGGCCCCACGGCAGCACCCATCGCAGAGCTGCAGCAGCAGGAGCACGGGGTCGGCGGTCCCCGCGGTCCCCTGTGCCATCCCAGACAGCCCAGGAGGGCACTGGAGAGCTGGGTGAGGGGCAGCCCAGCCCCATCGCTGCCGCTTCACCCGGAGCTGCGGGCTCCGAGCATCCTCCCCAGGGCTCCGAGCATCCTCCCCGAGCAGAGCTCAGCCCTGCCGCAGCCCGCTCGCCCCGCGGCCGCGCTCACCTTTGCAGGGGTGGCAGGTCACCAGCCCCAGGAAGCCCAGCAGGCTGATCTTGTTGCCTGGATAGGTGTAATTAGACCAAGCCACGTCCACGTTGCCGTTGGCACAGCATTCCTCCCACGTCACGCCCGTCTTCAGGATCATGGTGCACTTGGCCTCCTTCCCCTGCTGCAACCAGCAGATCCCACCTGCGGAGAGGGCAGAGGGTGAGGGGTCCCCGTTGTGCCGTGCCACCGCTCAAAGGGCAGCGAGACCCCGGCCGTGGCTGGGCCACCCGCGGGGCAGAGGCGTGGGGACCGCACCGGAGCCCGGGAAGGGTCAGCATGGGATGAGTTGGGGAACCTAAAGAGGCTCCGTGCTGGCTCCCACCTCTCCTGGGGGACAAGGGCTGTCCCGGAGCAGGCGTCCCCGTGGGCCCTCGGCACAGCGTGGCAGCTCTGGGCCCCCACGGCCGTCCCAACGCCCAGAGTTCCGGCAGCCCGGCTCCTCTGGCAACAGGCTCCAAACCCAGCACTGGGACCGCAGGGATACACCAGTTATCCCAGCGCTCGCAACCGATGCTCTGGGAAATGCCCAGCCAGCGAGTCAGGATGTGGGCTTACAGCTTCCCCCTTGCCCTGCCTGCATCGCTGCCTAACTCCTGCCTGACCCCACAGAGGGGAGGCTCCAGCCCCCACCACCTCCCCGCAGGGACACCCAAAGCGGGGCTGATGGGTGCCTGCGCTGCGAGCGCCGGATCCCCAGCATGCGCCAGCGGCCCCACGGAGGGATGGGGACCGGCCCCGCAGCACGGGGGCCCGACGCCCACGGCCTTTGCGAGGAGCGGCCGAGCCACCGGCTGGAGAACAGGGCACTTGACCCAGCCCTTGGGACGGGGCCAGCCCAGCGGCATCGGATCCCTCTGAGTCAAAAGCCTGTTTGTTCCTTAACCCCACGAGCGAATCAGTTATTTCTTTTTTTTTTTTTTGTGAGTGATTCCTTTGCAATTTCCGCCTCTGCAAACCAGCCTCTTCTGACGCTTATTTGGGTTTATGCTCTCATTAGCTGCGTTTGAGGTTTGTTAAACGGCTAAAGATGTGAGGGAGGGATGGGGGAAGGGACGGATCCTGCCGGTGCCAGGCTGGAGTCGCTCCCCTCCAAAGCAGCGATTCACCCTGCTCCAAAGCAGCGCCAGCACCTGCCTCGGACCCCAGGCGTGTGTCATGTGTCCCCCCCCCCCTTCCCTCCCATGCACCCGATTTTGGGTCAGCCAAAAACACGGGGGGCTCCTGGCCTGGCTGCGGCCAGCGGCAGCTCCGTGGGGTGGCCATGAATGGAGCAAACCCTCGCGGGAACCAGCAGCCTGGACACCTCTGGAAACATCAGCCAGACCAACACACCTCTGCCGTGGGTGGGTTTATCCCCCACGGATTTGTCTAATTGCTCTTTCAACCCCGTTTTCCCCTTTACAACACCCCGTGGCCCCAGTACCAAGCTCCCCGGGGAGCCGCGGGCTGGCTTTGGACCGTGCTCACCCCACAGCCACGCGCAAAGCGATCCCACCCGCAACGGGACGGATCCACGCACCCCCAGCCTCTGGGGCGTAGCCCAGCGGCAGCGGGGCACCCACCGCCTCCCGAGCCGCGCTGGGGTGCGGGGATGTGCCTCAAGCAGGGGGGACAGAGCCCACCCACCCTGCGAGCGGAGCCAGGCGGCTGCGGGCTGGAGGGGGCCAGCGCGGGGTTCTCGGGGCACCCCATCCTCAGTGCCTCAACCACGAGGGTGCAGCGCTCCTGCGCTCAGCGTGGCTGGATGACCCGGGCTCTGGCAAAGGGGGACGCAGCGTGTCCCACCCAGGGCCTTCCAGCACTCGTACTCGACCCTGCGAAGCAGCAAGCGGAAATCCCGCCGGCTGGGGCGATGCCAAACGCGATCCCGGGGGCTGCAGCAGCACGAGGGGCCTTGCGGGAGCCTCCCCCGTCCTTCGGGGTATCCTGCCCTGCCGCTATCCGGGGAGCGCAGCGCCTGCCCACGCTGGCAGGGAGTGATGGAGACGAACGGGACCGCGTGAGGGGGAAGATGGAAACTCCAGCGCCGCTGCGGGAGAGCCGATGCTGGCAGTAGCAGCCACAGCTCCGCAGCGCTGGGAAGGGCTGCTGGAGCCCCGGACTGGGGTCCCGGCCGGCCTGGATGTCGGGATGGCTTCCCTGCGAGGAACCAGCTACCAAAGAGCCCGGCCACCTCCCAAGCGCCCACGAGAGCTGCCAGCACGGTCAGCAGAACCGGGAGGGGTTCGAGCTGCAAACTCCACACCCAGACCATGAACCGGCCGCAGTTCCCAGTTCTTTCTCCCCGGGTCCCCAAGCTCCGAGCGCAGCTCTCCTGCCCCCCAGCCCGGGGAGAGGGCCCCCCTCCCAGGCAGCCGTCCTGGGAGGAATGCAGGGGGGGCTGGCGGGACCGGCCAGGCCGTTGCCCCGGTCGCCCCCGCCCAGGGCACACAGGGGTGCAGGATGCCAGGGTCGGGCACCAGCGCTGCCACGATACGGGACGCGGCAGCGGGGCCACGCAGGACCCCGGGCCCTCGCTCCCGCTGCGGCAGCCCCTGCTGCTGCCCCCCCCCCCCTCCCCGGGACCGAGCCTGGGAGGGGGGACAGGGGCCGCCGAGCGGCACTGCCGGGCACCGGGCACGGCTCCGCCACCGCCTGGCACCCGAGCGCCTCCCGGTAAACGGGTTCCTGCCGCCGAGAGCCCAACCCCGCAGCCCGCACCCACCCGGCCGGGGCGGCGGCTGCCGGGAGGGACGGGGAGGGGTGTGGGGGGGCCGCAGCCCGGTAACGGCGCCGGGACCCCGGACCGGGCCGCCCCTACCCCAAGCACCTGCCGGCGGGGCCGGGCCGGGGCGCGGCGGCACCGACGGCCCGGGGCGGCGGACGGAGCGGGCGGGCGGCCCCGGCGGGAGCGGCTGCCCCGGTGCCCCCGGCGCGGCCCCCGCCCCCCCCCCACGCCGGGACCCCCCCGCCGCCCCGGGCGGCACTTACCGTGCGCGGCGGCGGCGGGGCTGCAGAGGGCGAGCAGGCAGAGCGCCAGCCGCAGCGGCATGGCCGGGCCGGGCGGGGCGGCGGGACGGGGCCGGGACGCTCCGGCGACCTGTTGCCTGTGAGGCGGCGGCGGGGCCGGCGGCGCTATAAAGCGGCGGGGCGGCGTGAATCACCGGGCGGGGCGGCGGCGGCGGGGGGGCCACGGCCGGGGGCGGGGGCAGCGGGGTGTGGGGGTGGAAGTTGGGGGGCAAAGGGGGGGGGGGCACGTGCGGGGGGCGAGGAGATGGGTGCTGAGAGTTGGGGTGCAAGGGAGGAGAGCGGGGAGGTGAGGGTGGAAATTGGGGTGCGGGGGTGTCGGTGAGAGCGCGGGGGGGGGGCGGGTGTGGGGTGGCGGCGAGGGTCTGCTCCTCACCGCCTGCGGGTGCCGGGTGGGCGAGGGTGGGGGTGTCGGGGGTGGGGGGACGTGTCCATGTGTCCTCCAGACCGAGCGGGGGGCCGGCACCCCGCAGCTGGACCGCACTGGGATGGAGATGGGGAGGGGAGGGTTTGGGAGTGCCCCCCGTGCTCGGGGTGCGGAGGTGGCGGAGCGCAGCAGCGGAGCGGGGGCCGGAGTGGAGAGAGCAGAGACGTGTCCCGGCAGACCCCGAGGCGTGGGGAACCGCTGGGGCCTGGGTGCTGCCCAGAGCAGCCCCCCTGCCCGGTCCTGTCCCTCCCTTCCCCACGCCGCTCCTTCCCCACCCACCCATCCTCGCATGAACCCGCTGTCTGCCTCCTCCCACCCTCCTCCTCCTCCTCCCCACAGCAGCCCCGTCTGGCAGCAGAGTTACGGTAAGGTCTGTGTCATGTGGCTCCTTTCATCTCTGCTCCCCAAACACCAGCGCAGCTCCGCCGGCAGCCCAGCATCACCCACATTGTGCCGGTAGGGAAACTGAGGCATCGCTGGGTCCCGCTGCCTCGAGCTGCGTGAGCCCTCGTCTGGGCAAGCCATGCAAGGTGAGGAGAGGAAGGAGAAGAGCTGGGGGGGGGACGTACCCCCCAGGGCACACACTGGCACTGTCCTCTCCATACATTCCCATCACTGCGAGGGCCGCTCCATCCCAGCTCCCGAACGTGTGCCGGATCCTGCACGGCCCAGCCTGGGCTGGGGAACCGCGGCTCTGCCAGTGCTGCCAGGCTTCGGGGGGTTCCCCTCAGGATGGGGGCGGGTGGGGGGGCCGCGGGAAGCCCAGGGCAAGGGGGGTCTAGCTCCCCGACATCGCCTGGCCTCGCTCCCTGCTCGGTGCCACCGCACAGACATCGCCCAAGGGGGGGTCGGGGCGCAGTCAGGGCCCCCCATCCATCACCCCGGTCCCTGGGCAGAGCGCTGGGGACACGGGGGTCTCTGCCTGTCCCCGCTCCTCCTGCTGCAGCCCAGGGCCCTTCTCCAGCCCCGTGAACTTCTGTCCCCGTCTCCCGGCTGTGCAGCTGAGGAACGTTTTACCCTTTGCACTGGCCTCAGCTGAGGTCATGTTTTCGGCAGAACTGAGCCGGGCTCTTTCAGGAGAGGGGCCCCGGCCGCAGGGCCCGGGGGACCTTGCACCACCCCTCCGGCCCGGCAGCAGCCTCCTCGCTCCGAGCCGGTGCCAGCACAGCATGAGCAGCTCGGTTTGGCGCGGGATGGGGCTGGATGCAGCTTTGGTCCAGTGAGACACGGAGCAGCCCGGGTCCCATGACCCGGGGGGGGGAGCAGGGTGCGATGCCAGCAGCCAGCACAGGCAGAGCAGTCATGTCCGCTGGCACCACCGTGTCCCCGTCCCTCCCTCCATCCTAAGGACAAGTCCCAGGGAAGGGCAGCGGGCTGGCCCTCCACCAAGGCGGCTCTTCCCCCTCTTCTCCCCATACAGCCCCTTGTACCCCCAGGGAGGGGATGGGAATGGGGAGGGCTGGGGTTTTACCCCAAGTGGCATTGGTGTAAACCGCCGGGCTTTGGTGGAGGAGCCCTCGGACCCTGCAGTGCCACCGTACCTCCGGACAGCGCGTGTATGGGGCAGGGAGCCCCGCTGCGAGGGACGGCGAAGGGTCTGCTGCCCTGGGGAGGAAGGACGGAGCCGGCAGCCCCCGGCTGTGCAGGCTCCTGGCGTGCTGCTGGCCCCGGGCTGGGCAGCGCTGCTCCCTTCCCCATCCCTGTCCCTGTTCCCGGCCGGCGTGACCCCTGGCTCGCTCTGCCGTCCTCGGAGCAATTGTCCATGTAAGGGCAGAGGGTTGGGGAGCCAAATCCCAGAGCTGGATTTCAATGAGCGAGCGGGTGGTGATGCACTCGCTCACATGCTCCAGGATGCATGAGGAGCTTGCGGAGGCCAGGAAGGGATTTTCCCTGGCTGCGAGCAGCGTTGCACAACCGGTCGGCTCTGGCAGGGAAGGGGTCGGACCTCGCTCCGGAGCAGCAGGCGCTGTCGCATCTGGAAGGGAGCAGCCGGGCTCCCGCTCCGCCTGACGTGGGGCAGGAGGAGCCTGGAGGCCGGGAGGGAAGCGGCTCCTTCCCCCGAGCCGGCGTAACTCAGCATTGCCTCGGGAAGGCCTGCCGGTGCCCAGGGGCTCGGAGCCCCACCGAGGCTGCCCCGCTCCCAGCAAAGCCGTCCTGGGGGCTCTGCTCGCCCCCTGCCCCGGCTCCAGCAGCCCTGGGAAGCACCGTCCTGCCGTGGGCAGGGAAGCGACTTGCCCACGGTCACGCCTCAGGCGGGGGCAAAGGCTGGTTCTCAAGCAAAGCTGGGAGCAAAACTCCACCAACCAGTCTGCCGCACGCGGGGCGACGCTGCCTCCCACTCCCCTCCGCTCCCACGAACGGCCCGGGTGGTAACTGAGCCCCATCAGCACCCGCAGAGCGAGGGGGGAACCGCTGAGAAACCAGCCCTGCCGTGGCAGCAGCACCCGAGGAGAATCAAAGGAGCCCATGGGCCGGGCAGGGGGCTGGGGACGGCGGAGGGAGCTGGAGCAGGGACAAAGGAGCTCTTTGCAGCCGCAGTGAATGGCAGCCTCACATCTGACCTTTCCGTCTGGGTGCTGGTATTGTGCGGGGCCGGGCGGCTTCCCCCTACGGTTCAGGCTGCAGCAAGATTTCAGGCTGAGGTTCAAGAGCCAACCATCCTCCCCCCAAAACCCCGGCCGCTTCATTCTCCTCCTGAACTGCTGGGCTCCTTTAAAGAGGGAATCTCTCCTCTCTCATCAGTTCAGGCTAATTAAACTCTGCTAAACCAATTAGAGCTGCAATTTGCAACAAGACATTCAATTGAGAAGTGTTTCTGACAGAGCCCAGGGTCAGGGCACAGGCAAAAGAGCAGAGGTTTCATATTGACGGAGCGGATCCGCTGGCAGGCGGTGGGCAGGTCCCTGGATGTCTTTTGGTCACCGTTTCCCCCTGGGAGCAAAGCCATCCCGGCCCCGTTACGCTCCCCGTCACAGCGGGACTCCCAAGTTTCTCCCATGCAAGCAGAGACGCTGCCAAACACCCCAGAAGGGCTCGCGGGGAGCGGGGCTGCCGGCCGGGGGTCCTGAGGCTCTGCCTGAGCCCGGGCGTAGCCATGGGGCCGCGGGAACCCAGAAACCCCGGGGATGGGACCCGCGCTTGGTGCAGTGGGGCCAGCTCGTTATGTGCCGAGGGTCAGCACCAAAACGCAGCGAGAACCCAGCGAGCGGGAACGGGGCGAAGCTCGACCCAAGGCTCCCCCTCCACGAGCATCCCACGGGGCGAGTCGCCGGTGCAAGGCGTGAGCTGAAGGCACGGCCCCGGTGCTGCAGGCTGCACCGGCTCCGCAGCCCCGCGGCGCGTGGTCCCTCCGCCCCGGTGGGGAGCTGCCCCTCGAGGTGCGGAGCTGCTGCCGGCGGTTCTGACCCTGGGGCTGGATTTTTTCTGCCGTGTCCGCGCGGCTCCAGCCGGGTAAATCGGAGAGGTGCTTATGGCTCACGGCTGCATCACCGGCGTTGGGGAGAGAGTGGCAGAGCGGCGCGATTTGCACCTCGATGGCCTGGCCGGCCACACTCCACCCCCAGCACTGACACGTAGCTTCGCCCCGCGCCCTGGGGCAGCAGCGTCACCGCTCCATGCCTCAGTTTCCCCATCTGCTGCGGCGAGATAATGCTCCTCTGCTTGATCCTGCACTATCTCACAGGAAGGTTGCAGGGATTAGTTAGCTAATGTTTGCAAGGAGCTTTGAAGATGAAAAGCCGTGAACAAATGCCAAGAAGTGCTGAGCTGGATTCTCCTCGCCGAGTAATCGTTTCATGTTCCTGGGACACTTCCACTTCTGCAGATGAAGGAGGGCAGGGCGGGAAAGCTTGCGTGTGGGGAGGGCAGCGGGGTGGGAGGCTTGCATATCTTCCCAAGACCTGCCCCTCCAAAATCTGATCACCCGGCCTGTTTGACTCCTGATGGAGCTCAGATCCTTCCCGCTAATGCCTTTCCGCCACCCCGACTGCACCCTGCGAACGCCCGGACCGAGGAGCGGGACTTGCGAGACGGCTTCTCGTGGCGTGCCTTTCCCCTCCCCGCCGGGCTCAGGGCTCTGGCCCCTAACGCAGCAGCACCGGGGCAGTTAATTAACGCACCCTTTACCTCGGCTTCCAGGCTGCCGGCAGGAAAGAGGTTAAGCGACGTGGCACCCGCTGCCCCCCTGCAGCCCCCCCAGCCTGACTCCCTGCCATGCGCTGATGATCTCCATGCCAGTTTTCAGTGTGTTGTAAAAGCGCTCATATCTCAGGCAATTGGATTTAATTATTCGGGTAAGATTTTCACGAGGCACTGTGTCAAAAGCTTAATTAAAGCCCAGATCTGTTCTTGCTGCCCGCACCCCCTCCGCACGCCCAGCCAGTGAGTCCATCAGGACGGCTCTCGGCTCTCAGCTCTCCGGTTTTGGCTGGGCCTGAGCTGCTCCCCGACCTCGCTGCTGCTCCTCGGGGTCCTCTCCCCCTCCGCACCTCTCCCTTGGGGTGACGGGTCCTGGCCGGGCCTCGGGGGGTGCCTGGGGGGGGGGTGACCCAGACCCCCTTCCTGCTGCTGGCACCCAGCGTCGCCCTGAGCTGCAGGAAGCATCATCCCAGGGTGGGTTTGCTCCCTCTCCCCTCCTCAGCACCGTCCTCCTGCTCACCAGGGCTTTGGCTGCCCCCAGCAAGGGCCGCGCTCGCCCGACGCCTCTTCTCTTCCAAGCATCTTCGGTTCTGGTGTCCCCAGCTCTGCCCCGTGTTGGATGGAAGGTGCTCGGGGCTCCGTCTTTGCCAGGGAAATGCCGGTCCATGGAGCCAGGAGGTGCAAGGAGCGTGGAATGGAGACCGGGAAAGGCTGGGATGAGGGAAAACAGCGGCCGGAGCCGGGAGGCAGCAGGGACATCCCATCCCATCCCATCCCATCCCATCCCATCCCATCCCATCCCGTCCCATCCCGCAGGACCCTGCTGCCCGGCCCCAGAGAAGAAGCCAGGTCTGACAAAGCGCGTTTCCCCTCCCGGTGAAAGAACAGATGTCTCTTGTCCATGGCCTGTAGTTGGCTCTGGTTTTCATCTCTCCTGTCTGTGCGCACACAGATTTATAGCTGCCTTAACGAGTTCCTTACAAAACGATCTCGTTGCCCACATGGCTGGCTGAGCCTCGCGGGCGGTGGGCACGGGGGGAGCCGGGGCGAGGGGTCGGCAGGGCTCCACCGCAGCCGCTGAGGCTCGTGTTAGAAGCCACGGGTCACCTGCTGGGGTCCAGCCCCGGCCGGGCACACCGCGAGCCGAGCGGGAAGGTGCTGGCTGCACCGGGCTCTGGCCGGGGAGGAAGGAGAGCGGGGGTCCCCGCTGCTGCTCAGCCCCACAGAGCCCCACACAGCCCCACACAGCCCCACACAGCCCCACACAGCCCCACACAGCCCCGCGCTGCTGCCAGGGTCGCTCCCCCCCCACACCAAGTGCTTCTAAACGGGGAACACCTTCACGAGGAAGATGATGGAGGAAAACCACCCCTGTACCTGCACGCAGAAGGAACAGCGGCGGTGCATCTCCATCCTCCGGCAAGCCGCCGGGGCAGGCGCAAGGACAACGCCGTGAACAAATCGGGTCCTTCATCCCACGGGGCAGAGGAGGATGCTGCTTCAAGCATCCGTGGGGAAGCTGCAGCAGGAATCACCTCTGTGCCCGGCACCTCCTTGGGAGCACCCCCCCACCCTGGCTCGGCCGTGCTTTCCGTAACCGTCCCCGCAGGAGCTGCAGCGGCTGCCGGGTCTCCGGGCTCGCGTGGCCGGGCTCCGCCACGCGTGACACACTTCTCTGAGTAACTTTCACGGGCATGCCGTGTAAACAAGCCGTGAGTCAGCGGCCGGGCCGGCCGTGCGGTTTCCCCAGTGTAAATGCTTCCTCTGCCGCGGTGGAAGGAAGGACCAAACCGAGCCTCGAGGGAAGAGCTGGCAGCGCCGTAAAATATAATGAAATCGTGTGGGGCTGAACTGGGTCCAGAGGAGCTGAGAGTCGGTAAAACCTCCTGGGTCATTACAGCCTCTCTGGCTCCTCGGAGAGGCTGCGGAGAGGAGCTGCTGGAGGAGGCAGAGCAGCACCGGGAAGGGCAGCGTCAGCCCCGCTGATTGTGGTCCAGGAGCAACGTGCCGGTTATCCGGCTGGGATGGCCGGGCTGCTGGCCACCCTCCTCCGATACCGGCCAGACGGAGGGTGCAGACTCAGCCGGCACCTAAGCACGTTTCTTCCACCTTCCTGCCCCAGGGGGTCTTCTCCAGAGTGCTCCTGGAGCCCCACGCCAGCGTAACCCAGCACCCATCACGGACAGAGCTCGGCTCTGGAAGGGGTGGGAGACGCCGGCCTCATTCTGCCCATTGACCCCAGCACCAGCCGCAGCCCCTGCAGCCGCATCCCGCGACGGACGAGGGCGCGGGGGCTGACGGACACCGGAGCGCAGGCCCAGGGCTCCCGTCGGAGGCTGGGGCAGCGCTGCCGAGGGTGAGGGCAGCGTGTTTGGGAAAGCAACGGCCAGTGGCTTATCCTGCACAGCGGGGGTAAGCGAGGGCTGACCATAACCCGCCCGCCGAGAGCCCAGCCTGGCCCCTCTGTGTCGGCAGAGAAGCCACCCGACACCGGAGGGGCTGATCCTGCATGGTCCTGCGGATGCCAGCGGGCCAGCACCGTTCCCGCAGACGGAATTTCCAGCACCGGCCCTCGCCGGGAGAAGGAGGTTTCCGCTACGAGCTGTGACGATGACAGCGCTGGGGCCGAGGAGGAGTTGAGCCGGGCTGGGGCATCCCGGCCCCGCCAGCCTGGCGGCCCCGCAGGACTCCGGCTCTCGGCAGCCGGAGGTTTGGCCAGCGAAGGGCAGAGCCGCCGCAGGGCACGTCCCCCCGCAGAGCCCCCGTCCGCCCCACAGCCCTCGTCAGAGGAGAAGCTTGATTGCTTACATAGCCCAGGCTTGCAGTTAGTAGAAAAACGAAACATGTTTTTCACATTAAAATTTCCCTTGAAAAACAATGGTTTAAATCAAGCGTAAGAAAAGCAAAGAATCCAAAAAAAAAAAAAAAAGAAAAAGGGAAATTTTTGGTGGAGCCCGAAAGCAGTCCCCCGAGCCCCTGAACTTCCCCTGAGCCCCCCCGCGCCGTCGCTGCTCCCGGAGGCAGGTGGGCTCCCGGCCGGGCCGGCGCAGCGGGACAGCTCGTGCTGCGAGACGCGGGCGCTACGCCGCTGCCCTGCCTCAGCGGCTGCCAGCCCCTGCCTGCTGGTGAAATCCCGGATCCAGGAGATCAGAGCCGTGCAGGGAGCCGGCCAGGGACCGCACGCCGCCAGCATCCCTGAGACCTCACAGCCGGTCGGCGCGGCGGCGGCGAGGACGGGGCTCAGCCCGCGCCCGCTGCTCGCAGGTTATCAGGAGCTGCCGGGGCGGGATCCGGACCTGCAGCCCGGAGGTGCAAGGCTTGGGAAGATGAGGTGGGGGATGTAAATCTCCTGATCTGTCTGTGAGTGAATTCAAAGGGAGACCGATTCAAATCCGCCGTGACATGACTGGCTCGGGGCTGGCAGACAATCCCTGCAGTGTTTGTAACAAATCTTGCCGCTTTCCTTTGAGTGGCCTCCAATTTATTAATTAAAATAGGCAATTATATATAATGTGGGGTGGAGGGGAGCGGGGAGACCAGCTGCACCAGTTATTCTCACTTGGCAAGAATCGTGCTGGAAAGCTGCTCCGGCTCCAGGAGGTGCTTGTGCTTTCAAGGGCTCGAGGCAGAGCCTGGGACGGAGCCCGTGCTCAGAGCAGCCCCCAGATCCCCCGCCTGGCCCGGGCAGCCGGGCACTGAGTGGGCTTCAGCTACAGCGACCGCTTTATTTAAGAGCACAGGGCCCAGAGGCCAAAACCTTTTAGAAAACGACTTGCCCGAGTCACCGGGGAGTTGGCAGCAGAGATGGAAGCTGCACCCGACGTTGCCGGGATCTGCCGAAAGGGCTGGCTGCCCCCGGCCCCGCGAGGCAGGAGCGTGTGGGGCTGGAAAGGGGAAGCCAGGGCCTTTTTTAAGCGTCGCCATCCATCCCGCCGTACCCGAGATGAGCCAGAGACCCCAGGCTGCCGCGACCCCAGAGGAGCGTGGTGCCAACGGAGGGGGAGCGCCATCGGCAACCCGCCCGCGCAACGCCACGGCTGCGTGCGGCAACACCTGCGTGTCTGGGTTTATCTGAACGCTGCAGATCCCGTGGCAGCAAACGGGCAGAATTTACCCGGAGCTCTCAGTGTTCCCTGCAGGACACGGCAGCGTGGGATGGGCTCCTCTGCCTGCTGACCACCGGGGCACGATGGCAACCGGCCCCTGCGCAGCTGGCGCAGCGCCCGCGCACCCGGCTGGTGCCACGGGGCGAGTCTGGCACGTTGGCTCCCGCTGAGACCGCGCGCTCGGGGCGCGTGCACGCACACGTACGCACACACGCCCGTGCCAGAGCCCGCCGGCGGCTGCACCGCCGCAGCCCGCGGCCGCCCCCCGCCAGCGCCTGGCACGGTGGCACTGTCTGAATTAAGTAACGTCTCGGGACGTGAGCTCATCGCCAACACCCACGGCCCGGGCGATGCGAGTGGCAGCGCCGGGTGCTGCGGGAGCGGGCCCTGACTAACCTCCGCCGCATCTGCACGGGCTGCCGGGAACGCTCCCTGCCCCGGGGCCGGCGGGCACCACGGCGCAGGGCACCGCAGCCTCGGGCAGCTCCCGCCGCTCCCCTCCTCCTGACACCAGCACGGTCCAGAGCAGCACCGGGTTTTTTTTGCCTTTCCTGCAAAGCCCCGGCTGGCAGGGGGGACCAGCAGCCCCATGCCACCTCTGCTCCCAAACACCCGCAGATTTTGCGGCAGAGGCCAATGCACCCATGGGTTCCTGTGAGCCCCGGTCAGGGATCGCAGAGGGGCATGTGTCCCCCTCCACAGCGTAGCCCAGGTGGGATCGCGACTCAGAGCTGCCGGAGGAGCCTCCCAGCCCGTCCCCTTGGATATTTTCCACTGCCCTTGGCCAAAAACCCCCCTCTTTCCCTTCCGCTTTCCCCGAGTGGGGACGGCCGCTTTGCCCGCCTGGCTGCTTGGGGAGCAGGCTCTGTCTAACGATGAATCGATACTAATTCGGGAGGTGTCACCTCTTCGTCAGTCCTCTCAGAAGAGGGTGCAGTTTGCTTCTTTCTGCAGCACCGTGGGAAAATCCTCCCGGCCGCTGGCTTCCCTGGGTGACTCAAATTTGCTCCCGACCAGACCCAGCTCCCTCGGAGGCAGCGGGCAGGCAGGGGACAGCCAAGCCCAGAAACCCGATTCCCGGGGTGCGCAGCCCCTGCCAGAACAACGGCAGAGACGGGGTGCGTCTGTCCAGGCACCCTCGTGTCCCCTGCGGGGAGGGACTGCGGCCGGGGCCGAAGGCAGGGCAACGGGGCTGCGCGGGGGCAGCGGGAACCTCATGCGCCGGAGAAGGGCCCTCGCGTGGGATCCCCTCTCCACGCTCAGCATCAGGGATGCGGAGGGTCGAGGGCTGGGCAGGGGGCTCTGTGCGAGCCCAGAGGCTGCAGGTCGTGGGGCACGGGCCGAGTGCTGGAGGAGCCGCAGCCCTAACAAGGAGCTTTCTACCTGCTCGGGCTCCCGGAGCCCAGGGACAAGGTGGTCCTACAACGGAGGGTCCTCGCCCCGAGCCGCCTCTCCCTGCACAAACACATCTCAATTAGCCGAGGGGCTCAGGGGGTTGCTCTTGACTGCTGCGTGCCGGAGGTGTTGGGGCGGCAGGCCGCAGGCCACCCTGCCCGCCCTTATCTCCACGTGCATTAATATCCGTTGCCATTTGCATCCCGACGAGTGTTGCCACGTTCAGCTTCCGCAGTTCCTGCGTCAGGGAATTCCAGAGGGACAAAGTCAGTAGAGCCGGATCCTTCCCTCCCCATCCCACAGGCACCCAGCACCCATTTGATCAAGTGGCAACTTGTCCTCCGACCGTGAAACAGGGCAAGGAGAAATGCATCCACGTCCTCAGCGTGGAAGGGAACTTCCCTCCAGGGTGTGAAATGCCCCGTCCGTGGCCGCGGGCTTTGCTCTGCGGGCAGCCAGGCTCCGTCTGGCTCCAGGGCTGGGCCACGCCGGGCTGTCTAGACCCACCTCCCGAATAAAGGAGTTGCAGGACTCGGTAGCAGTTTCCTCATCGGTTGTAAGGAATTGCTAACATGGCTTATCAACAGCTGGGATCATCAATCAGCGACTAAACGACTGCAAATTTGTCCCACAGTTGCAATTTCTGCACAACGACCAAAGTCTTCCAGAAGTCGCCGACCGGTTACGGAGCCGTCACGCGGCCGTTTCCCACCAGCACCCAATTTACAGCGTCTCACCCCTGTCCCCTAGGCCCCGTCCACCAGCACGCACGGGGAGGGGAGACCCTGACAGGGAGCCTCCCTGAGCTTGGCTTCCCAGGACTCCAGAGCTGCTTCACAAGTGGCCTCCCCAGCCGGCTCCATCGCCCGAAAAGAGCCGGAGCGGCAAAACCTGGGCCGAAGATGCCACCTGCTGGAAGCGGGTCTGGTGCCACGGGCCGGCGGGCACCCCGCAGCCCTGCCGCCCAGGAGCCTTCAAACCCCACCGCCCCGAAATCCCAAAACCCCACAGCCCCACCACCCAGAAACCCCACAACCTCACCATGCAGAGACCCCAAAACCCCACTGCCCCACCACCCAGAGACCCCAAAACCCCACCATCCAGAAACCCCACAACCTCATCATGCAGAGACCCCCAAACCCCACCATCCCGAAACCCCACCGCCCCACCACCCAGAGACCCCAAAACCTCACCATCCAGAAACTCCAAAACCCCACCGCCTTGAAACCCCACCACCCAGAAACCCCAAAACCTCACCACGCAGAGACCCCACAACCTCATCATGCAGAGACCCCCAAACCCCACCATCCCGAAACCCCACCGCCCCACCACCCAGACACCCCAAAACCTCACCATCCAGAAACTCCAAAACCCCACCGCCTTGAAACCCCACCACCCAGAAACCCCAAAACCTCACCACGCAGAGACCCCCAAACCCCACAGCCTCACCATGCAGAGACCCCAAAACCCCACCACCCAGAAACCCCAAAACCTCACCACGCAGAGACCCCCAAACCCCACAGCCCCAAAACCCCACAACCTCACCATGCAGAGACCCCAAAATCCCACAGCCTCACCATGCAGAGACCCCAAAACCCCACAGCCCCAAAACACCACAACCTCACCATGCAGAGACCCCCAAACCCCACAGCCCCAAAACCCCACAACCTCACCATGCAGAGACCCCAAAACCCCACAGCCTCACCATGCAGAGACCCCCAAACCCCGCAGCCCCGAAACCCCACAACCTCACCATGCAGAGACCCCCAACCCCCAGCTCCGCGGTGCCGCAGCGCCAGCCCCTGGTGCCAGGGACCCCAGTGGGGGCCACGCAGACCCCGCACTCCCCCGAAAGCCGTGGCCTCGGGAACGGGCCAGCCTTGAACCGAGCCCTGCGTGGGGTTTTCAGGACGCTCCCAGGCAGGGCCGTGCCGGGACCCCGGCTCGTTGCCGAGTCGCCCCAAGAAACTCGGGCAGGGAAGGACCCTGAAGAACAGACTGCATCTGCCACCCCCCAAAACCGCTTCAGCAGCCGCCAGCACCCGTGGGGGGAAACACCCCACTTCAGAGATTTTTGCTGAAACTCAACATTCACATTCCTTAGTGGCTATTGCTACTTTTTTAAGCAAACCTTGGATTTTCACTGGAAAACCATTTTGTCTTCATTTTTGCAGGGCTCAACCTCTCCCCATCTCTTTTTTTTTCCTCCTTTCAAAAAAAAAAAAAAAAAAAGAAATAATTCAACTCCTGAGCTGACATTTTAAAGCCGCCTTCCCATAATTTTATTAAAGGAAAAAAAAGCACAGGAATGGGAACAAATCAAGGGCACAGACCGGGCAGGTCTCAGCTGTAGCCCTCTCCCGCTCTTCCTCACCAGGAACTCCCTCCTCCTCCCTCAGCCTTAGGCCTGCTCTAACCAGGCCGTGAGGCGCCTGGAAGACTCAGGCAGCTCTCCGGGCCTCAAAGCCCGGGAAACGGCGGGCCCACAACCCTGAGGGAATAGAAGGGGGCCGGGGGTGGGGGGTGGGGGCCGGGAGCCCGGGGCCCCGGAATCGGGGCCCCGGGCTCCCAGCCCTCACCCCCGGCCCCCCAGGCTAATGGCCGCCCCGCCCGCCCTCCTCATAACCCCCAAACCCCGCCCCTCCCTTAAGCCCCGCCCCTCGTCTCCACCTCCCCGGAGCGTTCCCCCCCCCCCCCGCCCCTTCTTTTTCGCGTTTCTACCTCTTCCTTCTTTCTCGTCCCCGCTCGGCCGCCGTCGTTCGCCGCCGCGCGTCGCTGGGCGGGGCGGGGTGAGGCGGGTGGTTGGGGGGGGGGGGGGGTAGGAAGATGGCGGAGGCTTCACCGCAGCCGGGACGGTTCTTCTGCCACTGCTGCTCGGCCGAGATCGCCCCGCGCCTGCCCGTGAGCGGGGGTGGGGGCCCGGCCGCGGTCCGGCGGAGGGGTGGGGGAGCCAGGGGCGCGGGCCAGGGCGGGTGGGGGCCCCGGCGGGTCGGGCACGTGGGGGTGAGGCCTGAGGGGGCCCGGAGGGGCCTGAGGGGGGGGCCCGGAGGCGCTGGGCGGGGGGGACCGGGCCCTCAGGGCGGGGAGGACCGAGGGGGGCCCGGGGTGGGGAGCGGGGTGCGGGGGAGGCGTTTGGAGGGGCGGGGGTAGGGCCGGGGGGGGGGGGGCGGTTCTGCGTGTGGCAGTTGGGGTGCGGGGGGGCGTTGGGAGGGGCTGGGGGGCTCCGGAGCGGGGAGGTGGGGGCTGCGCGGGGGCCCCGGGGCGCCCCGGCCGAGGGGAAGCAGCCGGTGGAGCCGGCGCCGGGTGTGGCGGGGGCGGCGCGGCGGGAGGGAACCCTCGGCCCGGGGTGGGGGGGGAGGCCCAGCGCGGCTGCCTGCGGGGCCGCGGTGCGCTCCAGCCGCGGAGCGAGGAGCGGCGCAGCCCGGCCAGCAGCCCTGCCTCGGAGCGGGTTTGAGGGCGGTGGTCCCGACCTGCGGCAGCCCAGCCCCCGTCTCTCCAGCCGGCTGAAGTGGTGTGACACCCCGGGGCTCAGGCACCATCGCCCCGCTTCTCTGTCCGGGGCGAACTGAGTCTTCGTGGGGTAACGAGGGGGTTTCTTTTTTGTCTCAGTAGGATTTAAATGAGCATGAGAAAAGCTTGACGGGTGATAAAATCTAAGACGTAGGCAAGTGGACAGATGATACGTACGCACCGTTTCCACTCGCGGATGCAGAAGTGCTCTGTAGGCTAGGTGCAGCGCGTGAGCAGACGTGCTTTAATCGCTGGGTACAGCTCCTGCTTGAAAGGAGTCGTGTCTTTCTGGGGTGGGTAGAAAAGGAACGTTGGCTGTTGGAAAGGAACTGGCTAAAACATCGCGGTGGGCCGTGGCTAGATTTTTTGTCCATCGCCTGCGAACGTCGCGAGCTGTTAAATGCCATTCGGAGGATCCTGCCAGTCTCTATTTGTCCTGAAACTTTTCATAGCGTCTTGTCAGAATAAGGCATTGCTTTTTTGTTAATGTTTATTGAATTTTAAAAGTCACCCGATTGTGAGCGTAGGTGTCTCTCTGCCAGGGTTGATTAGACTTCGCCGTCAGCTTGGTTTTGTGACGCGCTGTTTGTCCCTTTGCCCTCTCCGTCGGTCTTACTGGTTAGGCGAGGGTAGGCCTTACTGGTAAATCTCACAGCTTGTATTTAAGTGTGAGGACAAAACTCTTGATAATGCTCCTGCTAAATACGTAGGCGGGCTGGAGAAAGTGGCTCGGGAGCTGAAGGTTGTAACCTAGAAATGTCGGTCGTTTATTTTTGTTTAAACACCTCGTGTTGGGCTTGTGCCAGCAGAGCACATCTGGCAGTGAACGCACTGAACTGTGGTAGGGAGCTTTTGTTGATTCAGGTCTAGTTAATCGCTAGTTAATGAACTTGGTTTGGGGGTCCGAGTTCATTCGGTTTCACTTACTGTTTGCAGACCGAGCTACTGGAGGTACCGTAGCGTACGCTGCAAAAGGAGGGATTCAAACAGCCTGAGAAACAACAAACGTTGACATTTGTGCTGTTCCAGCTGCAGAGGAATTTGCTGATCCCTGTGTTCAGAGCTGTCTGTAAGCGCACAGTAAAAAAGCCTCCCTTAAATAGGAGAGTTGAGAGGAGTAAGTTGCTCACTGCTCGAGTAATAATTTACCCCAGTGGCGTACTGGTGGAAGGTAAAACAGTAAGGGGAATTTTCAAAGGCAGAGGCAATTGATCTGATTTTCTGTGTTCGACGCAGGAGTTCCCATGTGCCGGTAACCAACTTTGAGAAGAATTTGGATGATGTAGAAATGTTCTTGAAATCAAACGTTGTGTAAATTGCGTAGACCCAGTTATTTCACAATCGCAAATCTAAAGAGTCCTGTGCCGAAGAGGCAGCAGCAACTTCTCCGAGTCTGTTTCTAGGTCTTGGTGTTTGCTGCTTCCTTATCTTGCTGGGCAGGCAGGGGCAGCGTTGAGTGGATCGCTGGCGTTGCCGCCTTGTGCTTGGGCCTTATCAAGTTTTTCTGTGGTGGCTGGAGGAGCGATCCCAGATGTCTTATCAGAGCAAACCCACGTGGCTGGCATCCTCGCCTCTTTTGGGGAATCCATTGACTTTGCTTAAAGGCCTGTGCCAATTCGAACGTAGCAGTAGTAAAGGAAAGTAGCATTCTTTTTAAGAAGGTCTTAAATTTCTTCCACGCCGAGCCTGGCTTTGCCAGCGCGGGGTTTTGAGCGGTTGTGTTTGTCCGTGGTGGCTGTTCCGCCTCGGCTGTGGTTGGGGTTAGGTACGGGGTGTCTGTCGCTTCCTCTTCTGACTCGACGGTGCTGCGTGGTGCTACTTCTTCTCAGGCACAGAAAAGTGAAGTAATTTCCTTTCGGGATCGTAAGTGTTCTGGGCTGCTGCTCGCTAGCTCAGTATGGTTGTGGAGTATAAATTCTTCACTAACACCGGGAATCGTGAGGAAAAGTGACTGTCGCAAACTCCTGAGGAATCCTGCTTCTGCACACATGGGCTGTTTATTCCAGCCTATTCAGTCTTCAGTGTTAAAGGCTACGAGGGTGGCAGTAGCTTTCTGTAATGAGCGTTGAGCGTGGGACTGTAAAGTTCTGGTATTGTGTGTTGCAGAATGACCCTCTTGTGTCTCCTTGACCTCTCTGTGGTGTGAACCCCAGACTCTGTTAGTAGCAGCTTTCCATTCAGCCCTTCCTAAGCCACAGTGACACTGCGATTAGCCCGTGCTGCAATTCCCTCCTTGTTTCTTTCATTAGGACAGTTTGGCCCCTCGAGGGGGGCGGGGAAAGGCCACCAAAACACGCAACTGTTTAAAAACTAGTGTTTGAGTGCTGCTCTTCTGGGAAGGCCGGTGGTTTTGCTTTCACTTCACCCAGAACTACATTAGATATTATCTAGTGCTCTGTCTATTCTGAGGATTAATAAGTGTTATCCAAATCTTTTCTAAAGCCAAGTTCCAAACAGGCTCAGGCTTAACAATTTGCCTCACTAGTCTGGTGAAGGCAAATATCAGTGGTTTGGGGTCTTTTTGGCTCTGAAGTCGTGGCATGCGTTTGGGACGATGGGCTGCAGGACTCTTCTCTTCCAGCCCGTCACTCTGAAGGCGCTCTTCGCAGCTTTTATGTACCGCTTTCTTTTCTCATTCAATATTTCTTCTCCCGTAGGACTATATTTGCCCACGGTGTGAATCTGGTTTTATTGAAGAACTTCCTGAAGAGCCAAGGTAATGTGCTGCCCCAAAGGCTATTCCTGGAATGAACTCCGTCTGCTTTGCTCTTTTCCTTTTTCTAGTTAAAAGGCAATGTTGGATACTAAATACACCATTTTTATGCTTCTGCCCTATATTTGGCTCATCTTCCCTCATTATGGGTAGAGAGTGCTTAATTTGCATAGTTTGCATCTACAGGTAAATCAGCCATGGGAATACGGAGTGTCATACCTCGCTGGAAAAGGGTGGGGGAGGAACGGGTTGATTTAAAACAAACAAAAAAAAGTGGTAGAGAGGCTTTCCCCATGGCATGTGGTGACTCTGAACTGGTTTGAGTCATCAGGGTAGAGATCACCCTGCGAGAGAGGAATCTGCGGAATGGAGAGCGTATGTATGCTTCAGCGTATAATTTAATAACTTCGTTTAGAGCACTAACGGCGGAACATTTTGACTAAGACTTTGGACTCTGCACTGGAGCAGCTGAGGTCTGCGTTCACGTGCTTGACTGCTGACTCAGTAGTGGGACTGCTCTCTGGCAGTGTCGGAACGGGCAAGAGTAGGAGAAATGTCTTAAAATGTTTCAGACACGTTTGTCGGACCTTGGCTGTGACTGGCTTCGGGACGGGCAGCGTGCTGGCAGGCGTGCAGCGCAAGGGCACGCCGAGCGGCGTGGGGGCTGTGCCAGACGCGTGTTGCTGCCTGCTGAGAGAGGTGGTCTTTACAGACAAGGTGACGTTTGGTCTGACTACACCAATCTTAGAGGCTGAAAATCAATCCTGGCTAGTCCTAAGTGATTTGCTGTGACCTTGGGAGAGCCGTGTGATCGCTGAACGTTAGTTTTTTGTTACCACGAATGTCAAAGCGTAGGCCTGGATACTGAGCAGTAAATGTTCCTGCAGCTCTCTAAAAGCAGAAGCCTAACAGCATTAAGAGTTTTCCTAATAATCTGTCCCATTTGGTCACATGCCTCTGCAATAGAGAAGTTCCTTTGATTCAAGATTAGACTTAAGCGTGTTTGGGTCATAGTGATCAGGGTTTGTACCTTAAGTCTTCTCTTCCTGGTGCTCCAGAGGATTAGCTGATTTGTTTGAGGTGGATTGTGCAGGGAATCCTTGCCTGACATCGTCGTTCAGTCAGTTCTCTGTAGCTTCATGAAATCAGAATCTAAAAGGGTGGGTGGGGAGAGATGGGTGAAGATGTGGGGAAATGAAGGTTGCGGGGAGGGAGAAATGAAAATTGATATGAACAATTAGAAAAACAGCAGCTGAAGGCAGACAAGTTTCTGTACGGAGCTGACCCTGCCCCGGGGCGGAAGGGAAGGTGAGCAGACCTCTGAGGTCCCTTCGACCTCTGGCTCAGCACAAAAATGAACCGGTCGCTTCCTGTGTGCTGTTACCGTGCAGTTGTGGTGTCTGCTTTTCCTGTCAAACTCATGTCCCTCGCTCCCCTCTGCTGGGAAAATCTTTTCGTAGCACCCTTCTGAGGCTTACCGGTGCTCTTCATTCTTCACAGGAACGCTGACAATGAGACCAGCTCCTCTACGTCAACCAGTGATCAGAGCAGGCATCCTTTTGAGGTAAGTCCTCTCTAGCTCTTCCAACACTTTCTGCTTTGCCATTGAATTGAAGCATTTTTCCATTAGTACGTTGTTCAAATGTTCCCCGGATTATGACAGAATTTAGGAAAGGAGGTATTAATATCATCTACATGCTGCTCCTGAAATCTCTGCCTGTCGTATTTTTACTGCGTATTTTTAATAGGGCCATCACTTGTAGTTTATTCTTGTTGTGAGGGGGCTAAGCTGGGATTTAGTGAGCTGTCTGGGTGTGTTGCTATGCAGTAGCCTCAGCTTAAAAAGCAGCAGTTACATGCAGCAGCTAAAGAAAAACCAGGGGAGTTGTAGTTATTTCTTACCTTCGTACGTAGTTTCAGTCCGTGTCTGTTCCTCAGTAAGCTGCCTCTGAGAGTGCACTGGTCCACCGGTGTCAGCCAAGGCTTGTGAGTTGCTGGGGATCTGAAGAGACTAATCTTTGCTGGAAGACTGGTGAAATTCCAGGCGTGAAAGCTAAGAGCTGTTTCTCTCCTTCTTACAATCTGTTCCCCGAATTCTCTCCCTCCCAGAATGTGGATCAGCACTTATTCACCTTGCCACAGGGCTATGGCCAATTTGCCTTCGGGATCTTTGATGACAGCTTTGAGTTTCCGTTTGGGTCCAATGTGCAGTCGGAAGACAACAGGGACTCTGAGAACCGGAGGGAGCGAGAGCATCAGTCTCGGCATCGATACGGTGCAAGGCAACCCCGAGCCCGTCTCGCCACACGCCGTGCCGCTGGCAGGCACGAGGGAGTTCCCACGCTAGAAGGGTGAGAACAACTGCCAGGTTTTTGTGGAGGAAGATGAGAGTTAGCTGAAAATCAGCCTTATTCTCATCGGTTTAAGGAGCAGTCTCCTGGAGATTGCTCCTGGGCACAGCTGCCCGGTGCGACTCTTCCATAGGTGCCCGGCTTTGCCCCTGTGAACTCACGCTGCTGGATGGTCGGGCTTCCGCTGGGCCCGCAGCTCTTGCCTTGAGTTTATAGGGGCCATTTCACCCGGGCACAGTGGCAGGGACTACAGCGTGGCTGGGAGTTTTGACCGTTAAACCTGCGATGAGAAAGCATTCCCTGGTCATTACCAAGTGTTGTGTTCAGCGTGAGGGGAAACGGGAGAAAACACTGGACAACAAGACTAACGTTTCTTTAACTGCGTCCTGGAGAGCCGCTTGCCATCTTTGTCAGAAATTATCCCCTTATGAATAAAATATTGAAACTTCTCTTTATCGACAAATAATCGGTTCATAAGATGCAATTGCTACAGGATATTTTTCCTGCGACAGTATTTAGCCACTCCTTCCGTGTCATGCTTCGGGCAGGGAGTTAGCAGACACTAATTCTTACATAATCCTGGTTTTCTTGTCTTTCAGAATTATCCAGCAGCTGGTCAATGGAATTATTGCACCTACAACAATACCAAACCTAGGACTAGGTCCTTGGTGAGTTGGAAGATGTACTGCTCTTTCTGACAGTGTTCTTGTTCGTACTCCCAGCCGAATTTAATTGTTGTCCTTTATTCTTAAAGGGGAGTCTTGCATTCAAATCCAATGGACTACGCATGGGGTGCCAACGGCTTGGATGCAATTATTACACAGGTAAAACCGGCATTATAAAGGAGTCTCCCGTCCTCTTGTGCGGTGCTGCAAAATTGCCAGCAGCTGTTGTGATGCAGGGGGGCAAACCACTGAAGGTGCAGAAATGGGAGACAAGGTCCGCAGTGCAGGCGATGCAGGGTTCAAGTGCCCTGGGTCAATAAACGAACAGATTTTGTGTGCTGCTGAGCTCACATCTTCTTTCTGCTTTCTGTGGCCTATTGTTTTTTCAGTTACTAAATCAGTTTGAAAACACTGGACCGCCGCCAGCAGACAAAGAAAAAATCCAGGCCCTCCCCACCGTACAGATCACACAGGAACACGTAGGTATGTATATCTCCTCCAGGGAATCGGTCACAAAGAGCTCTGTGAAAGTTCTGTTTAACGTTTTTTGGGCATTTTAATTTTGTCTGCTAGTACCTTCAAGGCCTAAAACGTTTCAAAGAGGGGAGAAAGCTGAAGTATTGCTCTGTTATACTCGCAAAAAAAAAAAACAGAGCAGTGTAGACTGGATGGATTTGCCCTGGGGAGGCAAACTGTTCTGCAAAGTTCAGTGTGGATTGAGATGAAAAAGCAGAAGGGAAGGGAACAAGGAAGCAAACCCAGGGCAGCGAGAGGTGGAGCGATGGTGGTAGGAACTGCAAAGCAACAAGCTTTCCTCTCTGCAGGGATGAAGCAGCAGTGAGGGGAAAGGGAAAAGGTGATGGGATCCTGAGTCGGGTGCTTTGAGTGTTGTTCTCTCCTTTATTGCTTAGCTGTGTTTTCCTTTCCCTTTATGATACAGATTCTGGGTTAGAGTGTCCTGTGTGTAAAGAAGATTATACAGTTGGAGAAAACGTCCGACAGTTACCTTGCAATCACCTATTCCACAACAGCTGTATAGTCCCTTGGCTGGAACAGGTTAGTGCCGTCTGCGTGGGTGACTTGGGTTTTGTGGCACTCGGGTGTTTTTTCTGGTGGTACTACTCTTCTCCGTAAACATTTTCCTACCTCCGTGATGAGGCCTAAGCGTGAGCAACCTTTGATCAGAGGAAGGAGCGTCATCCTAGCCTTTTCCTCGAGTGCTGCGCCTGTATCGTGTTTCTAATCCCGTTTCCCATATTTCTTGTTTTGTTTTTGTCTGCTCTCCAAAGCATGACACGTGTCCTGTGTGCCGGAAAAGCTTAAGTGGACAAAACACAGCCACAAACCCCCCAGGACTCACAGGGATGAACTTCTCCTCCTCCTCCTCCTCCTCTTCCTCCAGCTCACCAAGTAACGAAAACTCATCGAACAACTCATGAATCTTAATTCAACCCTCTGTCCCTGGGGCCCTGTCCATTGTCCTTCCTCCCTCCCCAGCCAACGTAAGCAACGAAAGGGGCTTCCAGAGCAGAGCGAGGGGAGGGTAGCAAGGGGGAAGCAGCGCCCCCAGAATTCCCTTTTGAGTTCTGAAGACACGGAGACTCTGGGTCCTTCAGAGATGAGAAGCCTCAAGTTCTGTGATGGGGGGAAAGAGCTCTGTCTATTAATAAAAACATCCATTTGCCGCGTGGACTTTTAACCATTGCAGTGAAAGGCTGCTGCGCTCCACAGATGGGAAACCCGTGGTGCTGAGCTAGCGGTTGCAATTCTGAACGGAAAGGTTGTTTGTATGGTTTTGAATTTGAGATTCCTTTCTTTATTTCTTTTGCTCCTCCTCCTCCCCTTGGATACTATCTCTTCTGCTTTGGAGATTGAAGTCTTTAAAATGAAAGCGTAATGATACTGCCTCCCTCCCAGGATCTCCAGCTGGGGAGGGCCAATAGTTGTCACTGAAAAAATGAACTCTTGAAATAGACCCCGTTATCCTTCCCTTCCCCATCTCAAGTCCCATTTATTTTTCTTTATAACCTCGCCCTTCTGATACTCAACACTGAAAGGGTTTTTATAATTTTAAATTATTACTGCTGTTAAATAAATGGACGTTTCAGCTCAACGAGACGTTATGCATGATTTGAGGAAAACTACAGGGTAAGCTCTCCGGAGACTGCTGTGCTGAGCCGTCCCCGTTCACCCCAGGGCAGGCTGGGCTCGTCGAGCCCTCCTGCGTGCCGAGCGCCGGCATGCTGCGAGCTCCGGGCACCAGACTCCGACGTGACCAGCACCCGTACGTGCGTTGCCAGCCTGCGGATCGTTGAGCGGTTGGCTGCGGGATTGCAACTGAAAGCATCCTTGCCTGGTCTTTTGTATTTTTTACACCTTCTCCCTGTTGCAGTCCTGCCCTTCTCTCAGCCTGAGCGGACTTTTCCACTGTGTCGACATCAGGACTGGGCGTGCATCAGAGGAAGGACCAGCCAAATATCATTGTGATCGAATAATATACAGGAAAAACAACATTTTGGAGAAAAATGTATTTCAAAGCTACTTAAAATACAGCTGATTAAAAAAGAAGAGAGGGACAAATATCCAGGTGTGTTTGTGACTCACTTTCTGTGACAGAGCTGGAGGTTGGAGAATGAAAAGAATGTGACCGGAGCGGGCAGTGACCTACCTGCTGCCTGTGTCCGTGCTCACCGGGGCCGGGAAGCGCAAGAGGGACAAAAACCTGGGATCACTTGGTGCTCTCCCCGAGGGCCTTCGGTTTTGGTCTGGTCGTGCTGAATCTCCAGCGCAGCCCTGCCGGCTCCTTGGGCCAGGAGCTGCGCGCTGGGGTAGGCGATGTCCTCGCAGGAGGGTGCGTGGGGCGAGGGGTGAGGTTTCTGCTCTGCTTGGGCTTTTGCGGCACAGCCCAGCGCGGAGCCGGCAGGAGGAGCGAGGCGGTGGCACGTGGCTCCAAAGCGGTGGCCCGGGTGGCGTGGGACGGATGTCAACTGATGCCCCTTTCTGTTGCAGGGACTTGGGGCGCTCCCTGACCCGTGTTTGTGACGGCGCTGTGCGCCCCGGGCCGCGTGTCGGGACCTTGCTGTGGCAGACGCCAGAGCAGCAGATGGGGAACCTGCTCCTGTGGGGGCTGCTGGGCGGGAGGGACGGAGGGTTCAACGGTTTGGGAGGCTCCCTGCGTCTTCTCCGGCTTTTGGGGCCCTAGGAGCGGGCCGGGGGTGGCTGGGGAAGGTGCTGGCCTCCCTGGGCGCTCGAGGTCCTGGCACCAGCAGAGCTTTGGTGCCCCTTTCAAAGCAGCCTTACCCGAGGACCGGGCCCTTTCTCCCGAGAGCTTTCTGGGAAGGGACGTGCCTGCCGTAGGAGGGGGAAGGCAGATCGCTTGCTTGGCGTTTCTTGAGCCATTTTGGAATAAAAGAAGAGAAGGTTCGTTGGAGAAAACCTCCCAAATACGGATGGCAAGCAGCCTTTGCCAAGCCTGCCGGGGCCGTGCGGCCGGCGCTGAGCAATTCTCCTGGAATGTTTTTCCTCCTTGGCTTTGCCAGTGCAGCCAGGGCAGCCCAGCGGCGCCTTTCATCTCGGCGGGCGGATGCCTGCGGGACGAGGGTTTATCTCAGGACTGGTATATCAGGGTTAATAGCTCATCCTCCGCCGGAGGTTGAGCCAGAAGCTTCTGCCACCAGGATCCTGGGCTTGGGAGGTGGGTGGCAGCGGGAAGGTCCCCGGCTGAGCCTGCGTGTGCCCGTCGGCTGGGCTGGCACAGAGGTGCTGTTTAGTCACCAAAATGCAGCCCGGGAGACCTGCAAAAACCTTCTCCTGCCGCGTTTCAGCTGCTGGCTGCGGCGTGGGGTTCCCAGCACCCCTGGAGCTCGGGGGGGGGGGCGATTTCTCACGTGTGAGCAGTGCTTGGGGTGGGTTTCGTAGTGGGTGAAGCAAAGCCCGTGGTGAGTGCGTGGCTGCCGCCGACCCGCCTGGCAGGGGCTCCGGGCCGGGGCCGGTGCCCGCCGTGGTCACCACACAGTTAACGCGGTGCCTGTTCCCTCTCACAGACTCGTTTGGAGCTGGTTGGGTAAGAAATGGAACAAGTTTGGTGGTTTTCGCTGGGGCCATCGCTCACGTCTGACGTGACAAAGTGACCAGGCTGCGATGCCTCGCCGCGGCGGGTGCGGAGGGCGGCGCAGGAACGTGCCCTGGCCGGGAGGCCGAGGCGCAGGTGCTATTTCTGGCCGTGCTCCCCTCCAGGCGAAAGGCCGGTCCTCGCCACCAGCCGCCTTCCCGGCTCCATCTCTGCTGGGGACGGTGGAGCGGAGCTGGGCTGAGGTTGGAGCTGGCCGGGGGCTCAGTGCCCCACCGCACCTCGGGTCTCGGTTCGGGGCATGGATTGGGCACCATCTGCGTAAGTGGGAGTCTGTGACCCAGGTGCTCCCGCTGGGGACGCGTCCCCGGAGGAGGTCTGGTCCCTTCTGCTCATGATGTCCTGGCTCAGGGTCTGCACATGGGTGGGGAGCAGCATCCCAGCTCCCCCCAGCCAGGGGCAGCCCCGGGGCTGTGTCTGCCCGAGGGTCCGGGCTGGCTCCAGTGGTGCTGCCCAGCGCCTGGTGCCGCAGAGCCCACTGCAACGCCGCAGCGGGATGCTCAGCTGCAACCGGGCACCAGGAACCCTCTGGACCCCTCACCCCCTGTTTCTTGTCCCTTTGGGTCTCCAGGGCCGCATCCCTTGCACGGAGCCTGGCACTTCCCGGGGGATGCTCCTCCCTGGAGCTGCGACACTCTTGCTGCAGGTCATGCGTGTGCTTTGCTCCGGCGCTAGCGCAGGGTCCGGGCTCTCCCCCGCCGGCAGCTGCTTTTTCCTGCTCCCTCCTTTGTGCCGCTAAACAACCATCGCTGTGTTTTCCTGCGGGTTAGGTTTTGGGTTGGGTGCCTCTCCGCCCACACGCACAGGTGAGGGCGTGGGTCGATGAGGAGCTGGACGCGGTGGGGGACCAGCCGGGCTCCCCACTGGCAGCAGCAGGGACATCGCTGGTGGCTGCAACCGCAACCCCAGGGTAGCCAAGCCCACCATTGAAGCTCCAAGACTCACTCCCCCTTCCGTACCACTTTAATTGCCACGGGTGCTCGGACACAAGACAAATACGACCTGCCGTTACGTCCCAGCCCCGCAGCCTCCGTCCCAGCCCCAGCCCCTGCAGAGACGCCGTTAGCAGAACGACGGCCGCCTGATCCGGGCTGCGCGGGTGGGAGCGCGAGGACCGGGCTGCGCGGGTGCGAGCGCGACGTCAGCAGCCCCGGCACGCGGTGGCCGCGCTCCCCGGGCTGCACCGCGCCGGCTCTGCCTCGGAGGGACGGTGGGAAGAGCCGTGTCCCTGCGCGGTTGCAGGCTGTGTCTGGAGCATCTGCCTTCCGCATCCATCCTTCGCCGTCCATTTAAAAATAAAACAATAAATAGCAAAAAAAAATAGATATGTACATAAATAAAATAACCCTTTTTTCCATTTTTTCCTACAGGACAGAGTCCGGAGCCGCCCGCGGGGCTCAGCTGACGAGGATGGGGAGGAAGTGGGTGGAGAGGTGCTGCCGGCGCGTCTTGCCCCCTCGCTGCGGCCTGCCCTTGCTATTGAGCGAGAGGAACATGGGGCGGCCCCGGTGCCGCCAGCGCAGCGACGCGTAGGTGTTGTAGCCGTTCTCCTCAATGCGTTCCGTGAACTTGCAGTTGGGGCTGAACTCCTTCTGGCAGGAGAGGGAAGGGGGTGAGGGGCGGCTGCGCGTAACCGGGGCCCGTCGTCGCCCTGCTCCGGCGGGGTCGGACCCCGAGAGCGGGGCAGGGCAGGACCCCGGCTCCTCCCCGGTCCCCCGGAGGGCAGAGGGGCTCTGTGGGTGCAGTCCCCCGCCGGGAAGCAGGTCAGGGCGTGGGGAACCAGGAGCCTGCTCCTGGGCAACAGTCCCGGTGGATTTGGGACCCCCCGTTCCAGCTTTGCCCTGCGCCTCTGACCCCGGTCCGGTCCCTCCCGGGAGGCAGCGTCCGACCTACCGACCCGTAGAGCCTCCCCTGCTTGTTCATGGCCAGGTAGAAGCCGGTGTGCACCGCCCGGATGGCCACGACGCCGACACGCACCGACCGGATCTCGACGATGCCTACGGGACAGGGAAGGGCAGGGGTGAGCCGGGGAAGGACAGGCGACCTCCCCGAGGGGCCCTGACGCAACGCTGGGTCTGTGGCCGCAAAGTGACCCCCCCCCAAGGGATGGGGCCGCTGCCCCTCGCCCCACGCCGGAGCAGCCAGAGGGATAGCGGGAACAGGGCTGCAGCCTGAACCGGGAGCAGGAGGGGGAACCTCTGATCTGGGGGGGGGGGATTTGATCTTTACTCCTCTCCTCCCCAGGGCCCAGGAGCCGGGCTGCACGGGAGCGATGCCAAGCGCAGCCTCCGCTTGCCTGGAACAATCCGTCAGCCTCTGCCCGGTGCCGACCTCGTGTTTATCCCACCCTCACTGGCAGCTCTGTCCGTGCATCCATCCCGAACGCGCCTGCGGTGCCCTGGGGACCCGACCCCCCCTCTCGCGGCACCCAGCCCCCCGTGCACTCAGGGCACCGAGGCCGGCATGGCCTCCGAGGGGCAAAGTGTGCGCGGGGGTGGCAGTGACGGTGCAGAGCCGCGTTACGGTGGATGGAGGCAGCCGGGCAGAGGGCTGCGGGGGCAGGAATGCAGCCGGGATGGTGCTGCCCGCGGACGCCGGTGCCAATCACCCAGCTGGCACCAAGATGGACATGCAGCCCTGCGCCGGAGACCGCCGGCGGGAGGGATGCGGCGGCGCTGCAGGACGTGGGGACAAGCTTGGGAGGTGGCTGCAGCCGGGCTGTGAAGCCGCAGCGGGGCCTGGCCGCCGCTGGAGTGCGTGTGCCCGGCCGAGCTCCCGGCGCAGCCGCTAATGGGAAAGGCATGCGGTCGGACAGGGGAAACACCCAGAGCATTGACACGGGATTCCTGCACCGCCTCGCGCCCGCCAGCGCCCAACCAGCCCGGGGTGCTGCTGCCAACCCCGCCACCGGCCGGGCCCACGGTGCTGCGGGACGGGGAGAAGGAATCTCCAGTGGGCAGAGGTGCAGGCAGGGCAGCGGGCAGGGCGTGAGCCGCAGCAGGAGCTGCCCTGGCCGGACGGGGCGGGAGGATGCGCGGAGGCTTTGGCTGGCGGCAGCACGCGGAGTGCAGGGGGCTGCAGCCCCTGGGCAGGGGCTTTCATCACTCATCGACCCCCCGGCCGAGCTGCCATTGCCTGGGCATCACCTGCCCGGGGGCACTCGTGCCCTCGCCAGGAGCAGAGGGGGTGGATACGGCACTGGGGCAGCGTGAGGGCTCCCAAGCGTTCGGCTCCTTGGGGGCAATGTGTAAGAGGGGATTTTCAGCCCAGCTGCCTCGGTGCTGCCACCAACACCCGGCCCCAGCACCCACCGGGACCCGCAGGGCCCAGCAAAGCCATTGACGAGCAGCAGCCGTGGGGAAGGGCTGAGCGAATGCCTGTGAATCCATCCCACTTGATCACCGTCTGGAGCTGCTGCTATTTATAACAAAGGACTTCTGCTTTTCTAAAAATAACCCCCCATTGCTGTTCCCGGTGCCCCCGCTGGCTCTGCCACGCTTTGCTCGCAGGTGCCTGGCCAGTGCCTGGCTCTGCGCAGGGGGGAACAGGTCCCTGCAGCCGTAGGGCAGCAGCCCAGGGCTGTGCAGCAGCCTGGAGGCAGCTCCCAGTGCTCCCAGTCTCGCACCCTCAGCCCCAGCGGGGTCCCAAGAAGGCTGGGGCAGATGCAGGGCTCGAGGTGGGAGAAGCCCTGGGACAGCCCCTGCCACCCTGCAGCCGCTGGCAGGGCTGGTCCGGCAGCTGCCGCGAGGGCTGAGGAGCAGAGCCCGAGCCCAGCCCAAGCGCAGGTTATCTGCCGCGCCGATAACCGGAGCGAGCCCCATGCGACAGCCTGGAGCCGCTCCACCTGCCAGGCCCCATTGCCACACGGCCGAGGGAACGTGTTGGGGCACTTCGTGCTGGCAAGGCGCCCGGTCGGGACTCCCGACAGCCTGACATTGCGAGAGGGTTCCCTGGGCTGGGCTGGGCTCCCTCGTCCTGCGGCTGGCTGGGTGACGTCCTCCTGCGCTGCCCAGGAGACAGGGCAGCCCCTGCTGCCACCGGGGCATGGGCTGGGGGATGCCGCTCCCGTCCGCAGCATCCTTCCTGCCCCAAGCCCCGACACCCTGCCAGGGCCCCCGGGGATGCTCGGGCATCCCCCCTTCCCAAGGGCCCCAGCATCCCCACCCTGTCCACCACTGCCCTGCCAGCCCGGTGCCCCCCTCCCTGTCACGGGGCGCCAGCACCCAAAATGGGTGGATACCATGGGTGCTGAAGCTGGGCTTGCAGCCCTCGCCCTTGCTGCAGCTGTACCGTGGGTGCCACGTCCCCTCGGGACCCACGGTGCTGTCACCTGGAGGGGGCCTGGGTGGGAGCCGGTGGCCGTGGAGCCGAGGCAGGATCCCAGTGCCAGGAGCAGCCTCCGCTGGCGCAGGGACCCCAGTGCCGGCCTCCGCAGCCGCCTCTTCCCACCGCCGCACGCGGCCGCTCCCGAGGGCTGCAGGGTGGAGCAGACGCAGCCCCAGCCCCAGGGGAAGGCCTAATCCTGCCTGCTTGTTCCCAAGCTCCAGATCGCAGCACAGCCTGGGCAGCACCAACATCCCGCAGTGTTTGCCCTCTTCTGCCCCCCCCAGGATGCGCTGCCCGGCCCCGTGAGCCCCGCGGGCCCCTCTACAGGAGCAGCCCATGGGGGTGCCCCCTTCTGCGTGCTGCGGCGGGGGCTGCCGGCTGTGCCCACCCGGGTCCCCACGCGACAGGTTTCCCTGCGGTCCACGGGTGCCCTCCGACTGTGCCAAGCCCCGACCGGCTCTGCAGGCAGCGGATGCTCTGCAGTCCCCTCCGACGGGGCTGCTCTGCTCCCCTGGGCCAGCCTCACAGATGCTCGTTCTGAGACCAGCATCGCCCCGAAGCTTCCTCCGTCCCTCCTCTTCCTCAGCCTTCATCCTCCCCGGTGTGTTTACAGGGAACGATCAGATCCCCCCCCAGTTTAGCACCGGATGAAGATAACCCGAAACACAGGGCAGGGGAGGTAGCACCCCCGCGACTGTGCTGGCAGGACGAGATGGGACAAGGGACCCCCCCAAGTCACCCCAGGCGCTGGGCAGAGCTGGCAAAGTGACACCGGTCCCCGGTCAGAGCACACCACTGTCCCCGCTCCTCTCATCGCTCCCGCAGTGCAGCGGGCAGCAAACCCCGGGACAGGGGCTCCCGGGGGCGAGGGCAGGAGGAGCCCTTCGTGCTCGAGCGAGCTGCGTGCCCCGGCCAGCCGCCTGCGGGGCAGCGGGGACAGCGGGGACAGCGGGGACCGCAGGGACCTGCGGCTCCCCCCGGGCGGAGGAGACGCTTTGGCAGCGGTTTTCGCTGGACGGGGGGAGCTGCGGGCGCTCCCCGGGGCCGGGCACAGCGGGGTCCCGCCGCCGTCCCGGGGCGCCTCCGTCCAGCCTTCGCCCCCCCCCCGGCCGTGCCCTCTGCCCCGTGCCCGGCCCCGGCAGCGGCCGCCGCTGCCGCAGCCCCGGCGCCCCGGCGGGCTTGGGCTCTCGCCCCCCGTGGGTGGGAGGGCGACGGGACCCAAGCCCCGGCTCTCCCCGGCCCCGGCCCGGCCCCGGCCCCACTCACTGCCCGGCCGCTCCCTCCAGCGCGTCCCCTCCACGCCGCCGCCGCCGTCGATGCGGAGGAAGAAGCGGGTGGCGGAGAAGAGCCGCCGCCAGCGCACGTCGCCTTCCAGGTGGCCGTAGCTGCGAGGGGGCCGCCGGCCGCCCCAGGCGGCGTTGCCCGGCCCCGACCCCGGCCCCGGCCCCGGCCCCGGCCCCGGCCCCGCCAGCACGGCGAGCGCCCCGGCGAGGCAGGCGGCGAGCGCGGCGGGGCCCCCGCGCCTCATGGCGGCGGGCGGCGGGCGGGCGGCGGGGCGCGGCGGGGCGGCGGGCGACGGGCCATGGCCGCGGCGGCGGCGACCGGCCCCGACGGCGCGGGCGTCCCGAACGCGGGGCGAGCCGGCAGGCGGGGCGGGGCGGGGGTCGCGGCGGCCAATGGGAGGGGCGGGGCGGGGCCGCGGGGTGGGGCCTCCCATTCATAAATCGGCGCCCCGACGGCTGCCCCAGCCGCTCCCGGTCCCCGTCTCTCGCGGCTGACCCGAACTCGCAGCGCGCCTGGTTGGGACTTGGGGCACCGCACGCCCCGGCTCCCGCGGCGGGTGGGCAGGGGACGGGACGGGCCGCTCGGGCAGCGTGCGGGGAGAGGCGGGGGGGTGCGGGGCTGCCGTGGCCCCGAGGGTGGTGCCCGTCTGCGGCGCCGGTCTGCGGCCCAGCCCGAGGCACGCCGGGCTCGGGGCCGGGAGGGGCGCGGATCCCCCCCGTGTCCCCTCCGGGTCCCCCTCGGCTTCGCTCCCGTCCCGTCGGGGCCGCCGCGGCCGCCAGGGGGCGCGGCGTTTGGCCGCGCTGCATGATGGGAGTTGTAGTTCGGCGCCGCGGAACTCCCGCTCCCGGCGTGCATCGCGGCGGCGCCTGCGCAGTGGGGGAGCGCGGCGCGGCATGGCGGCGTAGCGCGGGGGCATGTCGCTGCTGCGGCTGCGGGCGGCGCTGCTGGGCCCGGCCCGACTGCGGGGCGCCGGTGAGGGGCCGGGAGCGGGGGGCCTGGGCCGGGCTGGGGCCTGAGGCCGCGGGGTCCCGAGGGAGTGGAGCGGGGGGGGTCCCTGGGGTCCTGCCCCTCATCCTCCGGGCGGAACTGGGGCTGTGGGGTCCCGGAGGCCCGACCGTGGGGACGGAGCTGGGGCTGTGGGGTCCCTGTGGTCCCCAGGGAGAGCTGGGGGCTGTGAGGGTCCCTGGCGTCCCGAACACTCCACTGGGCCAGAGCCGGGGGCTATGGGGGTCTTTTTGCGTCATGAGCCCCCCCCCCCTTGGGGATAGAGGTGGGGGCTGTGCTTGTCCTGGGGCGTTGTCATTCTGTAAGGATAGAAATGGGGGTCTCTGGGGCCCTGTCCCTGCTGTGGGATAGGGTGCCTGCTCTGGGGGTTGCTGGGGTCTTGCCACCCTCTGCAACAGAGCTGGGCTTTGTGGTGTCCCTGGGGTCGTGTTCCCTCCGAGAGAGAGAGCCAGGGGGCGAGGGGGGTGTCCCTCTCACTTGCTGGCACAGAGCTGCTTCCCCTGCCCTTCTCTGGCACCGCTGCTGGGGTTGCTGGGACCTCCGAGCTGAGCTGAGAAACGCCGCTCGCCCTCTCCTCTCTGCGCCCTCCCCACTGCCCAGCCGTGGCGTGGGGCAGTGCGCGGCGTAAGGGCTGAAGCCCGCTCTGACCTCCTGGTCTTTGTGTCTTTCTGCTGCAGGGATCCCATGGAGTGTTCTCAGGAACTACTCCTCCGCCAGCGCCACGGAGAAGGCGAGGAGAAATGCCATCTGCGAGAGGACGGAGCTGCTGGAAGGTGAGTCGGGGAGGGCTGGGAGAGCTGCAGGGGTTTCCCTTGTTCAGTGTCTGGGAGGTTTTCGAGGAGTCTTCCCATTCTGTGTAGCTGTAAAGAAGATATTTGGGACTGGACATACTTGTAGCCTGGACAAGGATATGGGGCTTCCCATGGAATTGCTGGCCTCCCTGAGCAAGTTCTGTCCTGTCCCAAGGACCTGGAGGCCCACCCTACCCACAGGGAGCGTTGAGTTGCTGTAAAACACAGGGTGGTCGTAAGGGACAGTAGAAGAGTCCCTTCGGGGTGTGCGAGGGCCCTGCAGACTGACCTGGAACATGCTCTGGCTCTGGGCTCTCAGCCCGGGTGAGCTGAGGACATGGGGTCCTAGGAGAGAAGCCCAGTGAAGCGACCAGGCGGCAGGTCAGACAAGCCTGAGCTGGTGCTTTTTCCCTTGCAGTGACATTGTTGGGTTCCCCGGCATGCTGGGGCGGGCCACAGATTATGGGTGGATCCCAGAAAGACAGTGATCAAACCTGCTGATTGCTGGGAGGAGGGCTGGCCAAGGCGGGAAGAAGTCCTTGTGCGGACTCTCTTTTCCTGAGCGTGTTCCTGGGCGCTCCCAAAGGCGAAGCCCTGGGATAGGACACAACCTTCTGCCGTGCCTTGCATCCCTTCACCTCTCCCTGTGTGTTTCCCGGCAGTGCTGAAAGCTCGAGTGAAGCAGCTCCAGGCCAGTAACGTCCCGGAGGTGACGGTCAACAAAGTGGAGCTGGCCCCGCTGGGAAATGACAAATACCAGGACCCGCTGCGGAAATCGGCGGCTCCCGGCCCCGCGGAGGAAGAGCCCGCTCCCAGGGGAAGGGATGAGAGCCCGGCCCGGCCCAGCAGCTGGGTCGAGAAGTTGAAGAAGGAGATGTACATCCGGCAGCTGAAGGTGGAGCGGAAGTTATCCATCGCTGCCTCCCAGCTGGCTCTGGAGGGCCAGACCAAGGCCAAACCAAAGGGCAAGGCGAAGACCAAGGCCAAAGCTAAAGCCAAGAAAAGCCTGAAGAGCCCAAAGGCTAAAGTGGCTGCTGCCTGGAGCCAGAGCCACGCTGGCCCCCAGGGTGTCTACGCCCGCGGCAAGCCCAGGGTGGCAGCAGTGAAGGAGGGTGCAAAGGCGCAGAGGCCTCGGAGGGTGCTGGAGGACAAGGACAGCAGCCAGTACAAGATCCTGCAGCAGACCATCCAGTCCAACCTCGAATGCTTCCTCTTCTTGCAGCAGCCAGAGGAGGCTGAGAGGTTCCTTCTCTTGTACCACAGGTCCCCTGTGAAGAGAAGGCTTTTGAATGTCAATGCGTACAACATCGTGATGCGGAGCTGGGCAAGAAAGGTACTGAGCCGCGGGCTGCTGCCCTGGTCTGGCTGTCAGGTTTTCTGGGTGGCCGACTGGCTCAGGAGGAAGAGCCTCACGCTTGTAGAAGCAGTGGTCACGGTTTTGTCTGTGTTTGTCACATCTGCCTTCCGCAAGCCTTGGCTTCTGCTGAGAGGGATGGAGCTGGTAGGAGGCCACTGAATCAGACCACTGATCCCTGTGAGGTGGCTTTGAGGGGAAGAAGGGGATGGGGCAGGATAGAGGTGGCTAAATTTGAACACGAGCAGAGGGGTGTGAAGCTGTGATTTGGGGCTGTTGGTTTCTGTGTCCACAGCCCCCTTCCCTTCCATCCGCAGGGCCATTTGCAGCGCATCAGCCGGCTGTTTTCCATGCTGGAGTCCGTCGGCCTCCGGCCCAGCCTGGATTCCTACGCGGCAGCGCTGGAGTGCATGGGCCGGGACCAGTCGTCCACCAAAGCCATCTGGAGGTAACGCAGGGTGCCGCCGAGCCCTGGGGCAGCATCTCCACCGCTTGCCGCTTCGCTGTGCTGGGAGAACTGGGAGCTCGCTCTGGGGAGGAGATGCACTGGCCGGGGGTTGGGAAGACCTGCCCCTGCTGTGTGCACGTCTAGATGCTCTGACCCACTTCTCGTGGCCAGATTTAGGGGTGGGCAGAGCTCCCACAGCGGGCCCCCACCTTGCCACCCCCAGCTGCTAGGGACTTTGTCTGAGATCTTGCAGGTAAAGGAGATGTAGGAGGTGAGAACAACCTTGCTTCTGGCCAGAGCTGTGTCTGCTCCCCCCCCGAGCTCACAGAGCGGCTCCCTCCAGTCAGGTACTCCTTGGTTCTGCACCCATCCTGGACATCTCTCTCCCACTGGCCGCTCTGTCACTGCCCAGTAGGAATGGTTCCTCCGTTCATTTTTGCAGCACCTCCGTGGAGTTTGCTCTTCCTGGTCGGCTCAGCCAAACAGCTGGGTTTTGCAGGGTGCCAGCTCTCTGGAGGAGTGTGATCAGGAGATTCAGATGGATTTCATGGAGCAAAATGGGCAGAATAAATGTCAGAGCCAAAGCGAGGAGCTGAAGGAGCGCTGTGAGATCCCGGCGGGCTGGGTCTAGGGGCAGTGCTTGGATCTGGTACCACAACCAGCTCCAGGATGGAGAAAGCTTTCTGGTGATCTGCTAATGCTGCACAAACGCCCTTGGGTGATTCAGGGCTTTATCACTGGCCTTGTGTGTCCCTTGGCTGGCAAACAAGTTCTAGATGCCTCTGAGTGAATGTCTTCCAGTCAGCTGATTTAGAAGTGACTGGCATTGACTTTGTGCCTGGGTGTGTGGGTGTTGCGTCAATACAGCAGTACACCTGTAGGGCTGTCTATAGGCAGATGTTTATAGCACACCTGCACGGATTTGTCAACCCCAAGCCTCGCCAGGGCGTGCGTGTGTGTGTGCGTTTCCCCACGACTGTTCCTGTTTGCTGGCGCTGTGTGTGTGGGTACGAGCTCTTGTTTCCCTTCCTCTCCGAAACACGCTCTCCCAGTTGGACGCGACAGCGGCTTGGTCTGGAGCGCTGAGCCTGTGCCGGGAGCGTGCGAGATGGGGGTTGTTTCTCACTCTGCTCCCAGACTGCAGGGTCCCTTTGAGGGTGTAAGGTGGGAGCTGCTTGTTTTAACTGGGCTGCTGTGGGGTAGTTTTTTGGGAGAGTGGGTCTGCAGAGATGTAGAGCTGTTCCTCACCGAAGCTCCTGCCTGCTCCCAAATGTACCGAACTGCTGGGACGCACGCAGCAGCAGGATTCACAGCGTGTTGCAGTTCTGGCTCAGGTTTGTCACCTCTTGGGCTCTTAATGCTTTCCCAAAGCTGCCAGGGGCTCCCTCCTGCCCATTCTGCTTTCTGTGGCTGATGGGGGCCTGGGCTGGGGCCTGGCTGGCACCGTTGTCACCTGGGTCTGCCTGTCCTCCCTCCAGTGTCACCGGCGCTGGCCAGGCCAGTCGGCAGGTGGGGCTCTGGGCTCTTCTGCGCCTTGGATCCCGGCCTCAGCCCGGCAGAGCCAGGAGGATGCAGTCCCGCAGCATCCTTTGTGGGGCTGCGGAGTGGGAGATCTTGGTGTGTGCAGGGGATTCTGGTCCCCGGCAGCGATGGGGGCTGCAGGGAAGAGAGCTTCCTCTCAGCAGGCGCTGTGGCCGCTCAGGCTGTTCCTGCTGCAGCCCTGCGAGCCGTGCTCCTATGCCCTGGCAGTCCCCTGCCCCTTTGCCCAAGCTGTGACCAGCCCCGTGGGTTCCCTTCTGCTGCCTCGGGCTGGAGGGGAGAGCAGGGTTATTTGAGGATGAAGGAACCTGCATCTTTTTGCTCAGTCTCACAACGGCAGCGGAGCTCAGTCTCCCCACCCGAGTGTGAAGGTGAAAGCCGCCTGCTCCGCAGAGGTGCAGGCTGGAGGGGTGGATAATTGATCGCTGTAACCTGAGGAGGGTGACCTTGTTGGGACGGGCTGTGCTCTGGAAGCAGCTCCCACCCCAGCAGCTCCTGCAACCCTGAGAGCTGTCTCCTGGCTGTGTGCGGAGGGCAGGGAGAGCTCCCGTCTTCCCACAGGACAGATCCTGCTGCCAGGCTGCCCGACAGTCATGCTCTTGGTGGACTGAGGCATCTCCTTTCTGTGGGTTTCCTGGTTATGCCTATTTCTGCACTGTTCTTTCCCCGTCTGGGGCTGGGCAGACATCGGAACGCTCAGGCACAAGTGGCTGCAAGGCTTCCAGCGGTTGCTGCGTGGAGCGTGCTTTGAAGAGCACGCAGGAGAAGGGAAGAGGCATCCCAGGGCAAGGGCACGGGGCACATCCCGCTCCCCAGGGCTGTCAGAGCCTTTCCAACGGGTGTGAGAGGTTGCACCCTCCTGCAGCTGCCCTGGCGTGAAGGGTGGCACAGGGGAAAGCCGCTGGGAACCAGCCGGCATGGGAGGCCCCACCAGCCCGCCTGGAGCCGTGTGTCGGTCTCCTGCCCTGTGCTCACAGCTGATTCTTGGTGGGTGCCAGCCCCCAAGCCTTGCTTTGCGAGAGGGTTTTGCTTTTGTGGCTGCCAGGGATTTGGGAGGGGTGGCTCTTTGTCCTGTGGTTTGTCTCACGTGGGTCTGGGTGATGCTGTTGAGGGCATCACCCAGTGAGGAAGGAGAAGCCTGATACAGTCAAGGCTCTTGGATCGTCAAAAGCGGTCACTCCCATCGGTCTCCTCCATGCTTAGTCTTCTGTTTAAAAACTTTGTTCCCTGCCTCATTATGTGCTGATTTCTGTCCAATGTGCAGAGTCCCCTGTGAAAGATTAAGCCTATCTTATCTGCCCCTCTTCAGATGTGTGCAGCAGCTGAAGAACGATGGCTTCCATGTGGATGACCTCTTCCAAAAGTGCCTGTTTGAGGAAGATGAGAAGGAGAAGGTGCTGAGGGCCATCAGGATTGTCCAGCCCAACTACCAGCTGCCCCCTCCACCCAACCCCCAGACCTGCAAGACTTCTCTGCTCCAGGACTTCTACTCCAAAGTAAGCCACAGAGCTCAGGGATGTCTCTGTAGCTCGGAGATGTGTTGGAGCTGGCCAAATGGTGGTCACAGGTGTCCTCAGGTCCAGCCCAGGACTGTAATACGGGAAGAACTTTTTAGCCCGATCTCTGCTCAATAGCCCACGCAAATCATCAGGCAGCTCCGTGTTCTGAGGAAGTGAATAACCTTACCAACAGCCTTAGAGGAACAGAGAAGCCGAGGGCTGGCATGGGGGGCTGGAAATGACCTTCATATGCTGGAGGGGGTGCCTGGGGAGATGCTTGACCATGACACAGGAACAGAGCAGCCTCTGGAGAGGCCTCTTACTCCAGACCCCCTGGGGTTTGCCAGCCAGAGACCTCAGACCTCTGGACTCGGAGGTCCCAGAAAGGTGCCTTCAGCAGGGACTCACACCACGTGCCTCTTACAGGGAAGCTGGGAGAATGAACATGTCTTCTCTTCCTCTGGCTTTTGGCACTTCATGTCTCGCTCTTCTTGCAGGAGAAGATGGTGTCATATCCCAAGCTGGATTTCTCTGTGCAGGAGCTGCAGGAGCGCTTTCAGCAGCAGCTGGAGATGGAGCTGGACAACACTGTAACCATCGAGTCCGTGGAGTCAACCAAACCTCTGACCCCGCAAGCCATTAAAGCGGTAAAGCTCAGGGAGTCTGGGGGCTGCGTGTGTGGAGGGAAGGGGGGGCGGTTCAGCCCTCGGGACCTGTGGGAGAGATGCAGGGGTCGGTGGCCTATAGAGGGGGGCAGCTCCCTCGTGACACACTCTCACTGCAGCATTACTGTCTTCCATGTCTGTGTAGCGCAAACTGCTGGCCACCCTTCGTTCCCAGTGGCGTGACTCCATCCTCCAGGCCCTGCAGAGGTCGAAGAACAGCATGTCCAAGCTCAAGACAGCGTCAGGGTACAACATTCTCTACCCCTACCTGTGCCTGCTGCCGGATGAGGAGTACGTGGACATCATGCTGCAGGTAGGACCCTGTCCTCGCAGAGCCACAGGAACGGGGCCGCCCGGACGGCCACAGGGCTGCCGCAAAACACTGATGTCCCGCTCGGGCCAGCAGGATCAGAGCATAAGCCTCAAAGTTTGCCCAGGTTTTAGGTGCAGGCTCTGTCTGCTCCCTGTGCTGAGCAGCCAGAGAAGCCCCTGCTCTGTCCTGGCCATGTTTCCTTCCTCCTCATCTGCTCAGCATCAGTATCTTTCTATGCTCCCCACACAGGGGCTTTAACTCCCGCTTTGTCTCTCTGCTCCGTCTTTCTGTTCCTCCCTCCTTAAGACCCTCTTTACCTTCCCCTTTCTCAGATCCTCAACACCCTCTCTCCACAAGGAGAATCCCTGGCTGTCTTGGCCAGGGAGCTGGGCTCCAAAGTCTACAACAGATACATCACCCAGAGGAAGCTGCGCAGCCGCCAGCTGGAGAAGGTGCGGGAGGTCTATGGGGACTACATCCACCTGCTGGCGAAGGACAGCCAGGTGGGTACGCCTGGGAGAGGGGGGGGCCTGCGGGTTACCGAGCAGCAGAGCGGAGACGAGGCAAGGCCGTTTGTCCGTCCACCTTCTCGCAAGCGCCAGGTTTTGGGAATCTGCCGCTGCAGGGGCCACCAGGACCGGGAAGGCCCCATCTAGCGCGTGGCAGGCCCCCTGCCCCCCTGGCAACAGGCAGGTCGGTTCAGGTGTAGCGGTGGGTATTTCTGAAGGTTTTAAATCGGCAGAGTTGATCCCTTGGAGCCAGGCATCCCGTGCAGGAGAGCTCTGGGGCTTGAGGAGGGTGCGCTTTGCTGGGCAGGATGGGAGGGGAGAAGGGGGCCAAGGCCACCGACCTGGGCAGCTCGAGGGCCGGGTGAGCAGGTCGCGCGCAGAGCTGCGTGTGTGGCGCGGAGGGGAGGCAGATCTGCAGTCTGGGAAGGAGGGTCAGGGTGGTGCGGGGACAGGGTGTCAGCACAGGGATGTGGCGAGAGGAAAGGGCTTTGCGGCGCTGCTCTCCTGGCCTGCAGCAGAAGCAGGTTCTTGCTGTTGGGCTGGCCTCAACCGCGTCAGCAGTCCTTCCCCAAATACCCCTGTCAGGGAGGACCTCCCAGGGACACAGAGACAGGAGGGTCCTTCTCTGAGCCGTGTTCCAGGTACATAGATCCCATCCAGCAGACCCCCTGGGAGCAGCGTGGCTGTGGCCCCTCCAGCTGACCCGATTTTCTTCTTCTACCTCCCAGCCTAACGAGTACTTGCCACGGGAATATTGGGAGAAGCTGGTGGGAGAAGCAGGCTTTGGGCCTTCCCTGAACTTGAAGGACTGCAGCTGGCCCTACATGCTCGTCATGCGCCTGGGCATGCACATGCTGGAGCTCTTGGTGCATGCTGTCAAGGTGCCCAGGAACGTCCTCAATCCTCGCCTGGAGCCCAAGCTTATCCCCGTCCTCTACCACATCTACTCCTTCCGCAGCAGCTGGCAGGTGAGCCTTGTCCTGGGGGTTCTGGGACTGCGCAGGTCACCTCTTCATCGGAACCAAGCCTTTCCCTCCCTGCTGCCTTTCCTGCTCAGGGACACTTAGAGGATCCTCTGGTTCTGTGCGGACGGTGTCGGTTCTTGGCATGATCCTTATGCGGTGGCTGACCACATGTTCTTCCAGGCCCCAGCCCTAATCCCCTACTGCTGACCTTCACCTCTCTGATTCTCCTCTCCAGGTTGGGCTGATAAAGCCCCATCCCATCTTCTCCCAGATTGTGTCAGATGCCGCAGAGACCTTGCTGACCTTTAACTCCTCCGCCCTACCTATGCTGTGTCCCCCGGTACCCTGGACCTCCCCCCATTTTGGTGCCTTTGTCCTGAATGACACCAAGTTGATGCGCCTTGTGGATGGGGCCGTCCAGCACCAGCTGCTCCTGGAGCAGTGTCCTCTGGTGAACCTCCACCCCGTGCTGGATGCCCTGAACCAGCTGGGCAACTGTGCCTGGAAGATTAACCAGCCGGTGCTGGATATCATCATCTCCATCTTCAATGACAAAGGCAATGAGAAGCTGGACATCCCACCGCCCATCTCTGAGGCCCCCAGGCCTTCTGCTGCTCCCAGCAATTCCTCTACCTGGAACAAGTCCCAAAAGCATGAGTTGTTGCTGTGCAAGAAGAAGACAGCTGAAATGCACAGCTTGCGCATGGATGCGCTCTATAAGCTCTCCATTGCCAACTACGTCAGGGACAAGGTGTTCTGGTTTCCTCACAACATGGACTTCCGAGGCAGGACTTACCCTTGCCCACCTTATTTCAACCACCTCGGTAACGATGTCACCCGGGCCATCCTGCTTTTCGCAGAGGGAAGGCCACTGGGGCCCAAGGGCCTTGACTGGCTGAAGATCCACCTCATTAACCTCACGGGGCTGAAGAAGAAGGACGCCTTGCAGGAGCGGTTGGAGTATGCCAATGAAATCATGGAGGAGATTCTGGACTCAGCCGACCGCCCGCTCACGGTAGGTGGGGAACGGCTGGCAGGGCTCTGCTCGCTCTTGGGGTGGAGTGGTGGGACCCCGAACCGGGGCAGGGGGGAATGGTGTGGGCTAGCCCCAGGCAGGTTCTCCTTCAGTGACCAAACTGAAAAGCAGGGAAGTTCCTCTGTGTTTGAGTCCAAATAGCAATTGTCCAAATTTGCTAAGCAAAAAAAAGAGCTCGGTGTTGTCTTTAATTTCAGAGGAAACTTAACCGTTCCTCTTATTTAGCATAGCTTCTAGAAAGTGAAATAAAATGGAAATCAAATCCATTTTGAAACAAAAACATTTTGAAAGAGAACGCTTTGAGAGGAAAAAGGGAAACAAAGCGTTGCAGCGTTTCCTAAATAATACATTTCTATCTGAAAATGTGACGAAAGATTAGGGAAATGGAGCACGGTGGGAGGAGGTGCCTTGCCCAGTATCTCCCGAGAGCGCAGGGGCTCCCGCCTTTGCTTTGGGGTGCCACAAGAGCACTGCCCGCTCCTACCAGAGTGTGCTTTTGTTTTCCCAGGGCAGGAAGTGGTGGATGAACACCGATGAACCCTGGCAAGCCTTGGCGTGCTGTATGGAAATCGCCAAAGCCTCCCGGTCCCCGGATCCAGCAGCCTACATCTCTCACTTCCCAGTTCACCAGGTGGGAGCCCAATGGATCTGCGTGGCTGAGCAGGGGGAGGAAAACGGGCAGGGCAGAAAGCTCAGGGCAGGACGGAAGCATCCAGGTCTCCAGTGCTGCATTTACTACGCCATGTGGCTTTCTTAAGAATGGGAGTGCAGTCTACGGGCGTCTTGGCTTGAGAACTCCAGCAGTTTGCTGCTGCGTGCAGCCATTAACGAGCCGGTACAGTTAAGTGCTCCTTTGGCTGGAGCAGAGCCTGTCTGGGAGATCGCCGTCAGCTTCCCGCAGGGTGAGAGCTGGGCCCGTCTTTCCTTCTCTAGCTGCAGGATCAGGACTGGAAATCAGCCCGACCCGGGCTGGGTGGGATGTGGCGTGGGTGCGTGGCAGCACCTGCCCATGTGAAGTGCTTGGGGCTGTGCTGAGGCCTTGGGGGCCTTTGCTCCGCTCCTGTTCTGAGGCTGGAGCCAAGCAGCTCTGCAGGAGCAAAAGACGGGAGGTCTGCACCTCTGGAGAAGGGCAGGGGGACAGAGCTGACCTGTCCCCTGCATTGGGTGACGTGGCTGTCATTCCCCATGTCCCTGCTCGGTGCCAGACGTGCCCACACTCTGAGCGGGACAAGTGCCATCGCTCAGGTGCTGCTCGGCTCTCTGAAGGCATCTGTCCTTCCCGGCCGGAGAGGAGCCAGGCAGCCGCTCCCGTTAGCCCAGCACTCAGCCCTTTCTCCCTGCTGCCTCCCAGCAGATCTGCAGCGCTCTCTGCAGCCGCTGCCCAGCCAGCTATCTGTCCGTACTGATAAATCCCCTTGCTGCATGGGAGACAAAGATTAATTGTTTTCCTGGTGAGAGGGGCTTGCTCATTTATCTCATTAGAAGATCAGATGGCCCTAATGAAGGTGGGGGGGAGAACAGGGTGTATTCTGCCAGTAGCGGTGGTCTGGAATATGTATGAGACCATCTAAACTGATACTGTTATGACAACAAAAAAGATCAAGAGCAGTCGGGGGTGTGTGGAGGGTGCCGTTAATGAAATTCAAGCAAGGACTTCTTCTGGAGGGCACCCGAGTTTCTTTCCACCTGAGTCATCAGCACTTGGTTAATAGAGGCAGCTCTTCTGCCGCGGCGAGGGCTGCCGGAGCCCTGTCAGTTCTCAGCTCTGCGACTTGCTGCACTGCAGGGTGTGGGGAGGAGGGGAGGGTTGATCCTGCCAGCAGCTACAGGCTCCCTTTGACCTGGCAGAGCCCAAGCCCAGGAGGAGCAGAGATGGTCCAAAGCAGCAGCACATCTTCGGTGAGAAGCGTTTCTGTTTGGGGAACAGCAGGACCTTCCCACACCGTCGTTCAGGTCCTGCCTGTCTCAGCCAGGCTGATCGTGGTCCCAGGAGGGGCTGTCAGGGCAGCTGTGCGACGGATCGGTCGGCGTGCCTCTTGGGAAAGGCTGGGTTGGAGCTGGTTTCTGTCAGAAGGATGTTTTCATCAGCCACGGAGCAGAGCAGCGCAGCTCGCTGGAGCCTCGGGGTCAGCTGGGGCTTGCTGAGTGATCTTTGGCTTGGCCTGCCTCTTCCTGCCTCTGATCCCGCTCCTGGGTTTTCCGAGGTTGTTTTGACTGCTGGCTCTTGGGGCTTCTTTTAGCACCCCAGACAGACTTGTTGTTTTCCAAATTTTCTGTTTTTCAGTGTTTCCACAGAGCTCTGATGTCTTTGAAAATTCACGGAGGGGGCAGCGTGATGTGAGGTTTTCTTTTTTTTTTTTTTTTTTAAACCTCATAGACAGCAGTAGTTAGCGATGAGACCCAGAGAGGAAAACTGGCCAGAAGGAAAATGGAAACTGGTGTGGCCCCGGCCACTGCTGGGAAATCAGCTGCAAACCCGTCCGAGCAGAGGAGGGGAAGAAAGGCAATAACCTTCTGAGCCAAGTGTATCTGTGCCCTTGAGCGGGGGCGAATGAGCAGGGCTCCATCTGCACGCTAACACCTCGTTTCCACCCTGCTCTCTTTCCACACCCAGGACGGCTCTTGCAATGGTCTGCAGCACTATGCAGCTCTTGGCCGGGACCTTATTGGTGCCATCTCCGTCAACCTGATGCCCTGCAATGTCCCCCAGGATGTCTACAGTGCAGTGGCCCAGCAGGTGAGGCACAGCGGGGGCACGGAGAGGTGTCCTCCTGGACCTGCTTCCCCCCCTTGCAGCGTGTTGCACAGGGTCACTCCAGCTCCCAAGGAGAAAGGTCGAGGTAAGAGCAGGGTACAGAGGGCTGGGAAAGCATGAGCTGGTCACAGGCAGAGAGTCTCTCCCTCCTCGAATGGGATCCACAGTGGGGATCTGGCTGGAGATCTGTCCTGACAGAGGTAGCTATGAGAAATCCACTGGGATTTCCGCTGTCCTCACTTCTCCTGAATGAAGTCTGGGAGAAGTAGGGTAGAGAGGTGGAAGAGAGCAGAGAGTGTTCCTCGTCTCTTGGTCGCAGCTGGCTGGCCCGCAGGTTATGGGATTTTCTTTGTTTGAGCTGGGTAGGAGGGAAGGGGGAGAGATTCAGCCTTTAGCACTGCTGCTAAGTCTTCAGTTTTCTTGGCAAGACATGATGTGAAATGAGCCTGTTGGGCAGTGGGCTGAGGTCTACCAGACTCAATCAACTGGTCTTGAACCCCTGGCTCTCCCTTCTAGGTCTCAGCCTGTTTTATCCAGGCAGCACCGCACCAGAGGATGGGGGGAGCACATGGAGGGTGCACGGTTTGCTCAGGGTTATTATTAGGGTGGCAGAGTCAGGAGAACCCGAGTCCTGAGCCACAGTCCTAGTGCCATGTCCTTGTAATGCCCGGCACCACCCAGCTGCCAAGTGACACTGCTCTGCTGAGGCAGCAGTGGAAGGCTCTGGTCCCCGCGGGCATGGTTATCTGTGAGATGCAGATACCTCTTGATTCTGTCAGCAGATGATCTCTGTTAACCAGGGCAGATGAAGATGGGCTGCAGGGTTTCTGATGGGACTTCAGGCCAGGCAGCTCACAGCTGGGAGACTCTCATGTGGCCCCCCTGACTCTCCCCCAGCCGTGGAGGGGGCTTGGGCCAGCACGGCTTGCCGTAGGGCTGACCTCCCAGGGTGCTCTCCTCCTCAGGTGGAAGAGTTTCGGAAGAAGGATGCTGAACAGGGGGTGAAGATCGCCCGGGTGCTGCAAGGCTTCATCAGCCGCAAGGTGGTGAAGCAAACGGTGATGACGGTGGTGTACGGCGTCACGCGCTACGGCGGGCGGCTGCAGATGGAGAAGCGTCTCAAGGAGATTGACGAGTTCCCTGAGGTAGCATGCCTGCTTGGCCTCCCCCAGCAGTGTTTTGCTCAGCTCCCAGTCCCTGCTGGGAGAGGTACCTGCACTGCCTTTCCTGTGGGTTTCCTTCCTGCCTTGCTCTCTCCTTACCCCCCCAAATCTCAGCCAGCAGAGGGGTGTGCAGGACTGAGCCCCCCCATACCTGTGCCAGGCTTCTCCAGGAGAGCTGTCTGCCAGCACTTGTGGGTGGGGAGGGATTCTTCAGGTGGGGCTGCTCCTCATCCTTCCTGGGCCCAGCTTGGTGGCCTGACAGCCTCAGCTGGTGTTTTTCAGATGCAAACCAAGGTTTGTGGCAGTGCTGTTCCCTCTGGAAGTGGCCTTTGTCTCTGTGGCCCTTGTGGCTTGCTCCTCCTGGCACCCGCTTTGTGTTCTGTGACCCCACTGTGAGAGCGGGTGATTGCCCTGGCAGGTTGGTGCTGGGAGTTTCTGCTGTGTGTTACGTTCCTGGGGCAGATGAGGCAGCGAGAGCCTCCTGTTTGTCCAGGAGAGATCAGCCTGTCCTCGGACAAGGAGCCGTCTGAAATGCTGATATCAGCCTCACTCCATCGCAACCCACAGCCATCTGCAACAGCTCGAGACTTAGCACAGGCTGCGATGGAAGCAATTTTTTGCTGCCCCTTTGCCTGACCCCTCGCTCTGCCTTTGGTCTGTGCAGGAATACCTGTGGGAAGCGTCTCACTACCTCGTAAAGCAGGTCTTCAACGGCATCAAGGAGATGTTCTCAGCAACTCGAGATATCCAGGTAAGGTGCCTGTTTCCTCTTATCTCTCTCTGCCTTTTCTTCTTCCGTGGTCCACCCGTACGTAGACCAGGGTCCACCCGTACGTAGACCAGGGGATGCTCCATGGGGAGAGATGGTTCTTCTGGGTCCTGGCCCAGAGAGGATCCTCCTATCCCAGCCCAGAGGTGTGGGGTTGTGCCTGCTGCAGGGCCGAACTCCCCCGTAAGCGCTGGACTGTCACAGTTGGTGGCAGGAGTCGGGCTCGCCTGTGCTGGGAGAGGATAGGGTCTCCCAGCTGCCCGTACTAACTCCAGCCACTTTCTTCCCCACTTCGCTCTGCTAAAGAACTGGCTGACGGAGAGTGCCAAGCTCATTGCCCAGTCGGGACGGACGGTGGAGTGGGTCACGCCGCTGGGTCTCCCCATTGTGCAGCCCTACTATCGGTCCAGGTCCACTGTGGTGAGTATCTGGTGTGTGGGACTCACCTACCCCTCCCTCTGCCGTGGTGGGGAGCAGGGAGAGGGCAGCCGGGCTTCGAGACAGCAAGCTAAAGCCCGGCAGGTTGGCATTGCCTGCGGGTGAGCCTGCAGAGCAGGTAGAATTTGTGTGTGCAGGCACGTCCTCCAGCCTCGTCACTCCCTGCGGAGACTGGAGTGTGTGGGTGGGCTGGTGAGGAAGCTCTGCTGCTCCCGTCCCACTCAGGCAGCTGGAGCACGGGCCCGTTCCCCGCACCGAGGAACCTTCCTCAGGGCTCGCGTGATTCAGTCTTGCTGCTCTCGCCCCCCACGCGCTGCTGCGCTGACTCACGTCTCCCCAGCCTGTCTCGTCCTCACAGCCGCTCACCTCCAGGAGCCCTTCTCCTAGCCCTCGCAGGGGTGAATCCGTTGGGAAGGGGGGAAGGATGCCTGCCAGCATCCTCAGGAGGGGAAGCAGGCAAGGTGTCACTGGGGAGTGACAGCTGCCATGGGGACTGGGATGTCCTGGAAGGGTCCCTGCCCAGGCCCCTCGTTGCGGTTTCCTGCAGAGCAGAGTAGATCGTGGGCGGCGCGATCCCCTCCCCAGAAGTTCGGGGCAGTGCTGGCTGGGCAGCGCAGTGTGAGAGCTGATCCCCTTTCTCTCCCTGCAGCTGAATTGCAGCATGCAGAACTTGAGCGTGAAAAATTCCAACAGCAGCCAGTAAGTATATGAAACCACGGTCTTTACTGAGCCCCTGCTGTCCCCAGCCTGTGCTTTGGGGACAAAACCTTCCCATCAGTGGAACTTGCCAGTGAGTGCCGAAGCTCCTGGTATCCCCCTGAGCCGCAGAAAGCCAGCCGGAGGAGCGGGGCCCTGCGCTTCAGCAGAGCCTTGGGGCCCTCCAGGGCTGCCCCCATCAATCCCAGGTCTTGGCTGGCACTGACTGTGCTGGCACTCTCACCTTCGGCCCTGGAAGTGCCTCAGCTCCTCCCGTCTCCCACTCTGTGCTGCAGGAAGCCCGATACAGTGAAGCAGAAGAACGCCTTCCCACCCAACTTCATCCACTCCCTGGACTCCACGCACATGATGCTTACGGCTCTGCACTGCCTCAGGTAGGGAACAGGCAGCTGGGACTCTTCCCTGGCTCCGGGATTCGGGTCTCTGCTGGGAGAGCGTCACCAGGGCGAGGCGTGCGGTGTGGGAAAGAGGTTCCCCTGGAGGGTGGGTGATTGGGGTTCCTGGCAGAGAAGGGTTGAGCGGAGGCAGCAGGGCAGGGACAGGGAGATCGCGGGGTTAGCAGATTCCCTCTGAAGATCTGCAGGTGCTGCGCGGGGCGTCCCCCTCCTTGCGCGGTCCCTGCTTATGTCCCAGCAAGAGGGTCTGCCCGGGGTAGGGGATGTCGCAGAGAGGGGGCTCTCGGCTCGACTTCATGGCACCTTCTGCTGCCTCCCAGGCAGGGTCTGACCTTCGTCTCAGTCCACGATTGCTACTGGACTCACGCGCTCACCGTGGATATCATGAACCAGGTAAAAGGGTCGCTTGTGAGCAGGGATCTTACTGATCTGTCCTCTGAGCACTTGCCAGCCCTTGCCTCCCCTGGGTTTTGCTCCGTAGGCTGATTTATTTACCCAGGCAAGGTGAACCTGGGGTGCTTGCTGGCGGTTGCAGCTGATTTTCTGGTGCCGTAGCCCCATCTCCTCCACCCTTCAAGGAGGGCGTCAGGGAGAATCTGTGCCTGTAAATCAGCACTAAACGCAGCGCCTAGCGGAGTCAGTGCCTCTCTCCTGCCCTGGGCTCTTTCTCCTGGAGTGCTGCAAGGGCTGTTGTCCAGTAGATTGATAAATGGGGGTCAGCCTTTGCTTCCCACCTCTCCAGGCTGATTCCCTTCACCCTTGTCTGGCAGCCCCCCCTTCCCACTGCCTTCCCTGCCCCTCGCTTCTGACCTGTCTTGGCTGAGAAGCACTGAGGGGAAGGAGGGGAAAACGGCTGTTAACCTGCGACTCACCATTGCTCCCTGGATCAGATCTGTCGGCAGCAATTTGTGGCTCTGCACAGCGAGAAGATCCTGCAGGATCTGTCCGAGTTCATGCTGGAGAAGTACTGCAGGTATTCCTTGCCTGTTGGCGAACAGCCACCACTCTCCTTCCTGCCCACACCGATTCCTTCTCCCGGGGGTTCTTGTGCCCAGATGCTCACGGGTTGTGTCATCTGCCTGGGGGCTGCTCTGGAGGGAAGTTGTGTTTCCTTCTTGACTGATGCCCAAATTGCCTTAAACCTCGCTGTGAAAAACAAGGTGTCCTCATCCTTTTGCTGCAGAACTGAAGCAGGGTTTGGTGCTTGAATCCCTCGGTGGGCCTGGGGTGGGCCGTAATGTCGGTGCCTTGGGTTCCCCACTGTGAATGAGGAGTGAGGAGCAGTGAAGACACATGTTGGGGCGGCCCGGTGTGTGGTCCTCAGTTACCACCACAGAGCCAGCCAGACGGCACAGACCGACCCGATCCTGGGCAGGCTCTGTAGATGCCTCAGCACCTGCCTAGGGCTGCTGTGGCAGGGGCTGAGCTGCTGCTGCAGGGTGTGTAATGTGTTTTGGAAGAGCTGAATCCTGTTGTCAGGGGCCTGCACTGGGGAGCAGAGGAGGGTGCACCTTCTCCCAGAGCTCCCATGTTGATTTGCTTTCCTTCTGGTTCATCCAGCCCCGGCAGAGAGACTCGAGCCCTCTGGCAGAAGAAGCTGATGGAGCAGCTATCGAATGTCCCCAAGACAGGTAGGAGCACAGGACAGGAACTGCAAAGCTCAGGAGCAGTTTGGAGACAAGGGGAGTGAGATGGGGAGTGGCCCCCAAAATCACTGAGCTCATGAGGTGTCTGAAGTTGGACATAGTGAGGGTCTGGCCAGCTGTGCTAAAGCTGTCCCCTAAGATCAGACTTTCCTGCCTGTGCTGGACTGCAGAGCCATGGGGCAGTGCCTCAAGATGTTCCCCTGTAGCATCCCTGTGAGCGGTCCCTGCCTTTCCTGGAGCTGAGCCCCTGGGATTTTTCCCAGGTTGACCCAGCTCGTCCCGTCCCCTGTCTTGTTGTTCCTCTCCCGTCTGTCTCCAACCAAGGCATTTGCCTGGAGATGGGAGTGAGGCGCTCAGCGTGGTAATTGCCGGGATCTAGATGATACACATGCGATGGGATCAAGGCAATTAGTTTAACTCCTCCTGATCTCTCAGCCCTGCCTCTGCCAGACCATCTGGCCAACCTTTGCGGAACGGAACAGGCCAGTGCTCCGTTGCTGTTGAGCAGCTGCCGTGGTCAGCCCCAGAGGCAGCACGATCCCGGGGCGGGGATGGCGTGGACCGTGAGGCTGTGCACTCCTCTCTTCCTTCCCTGCCGTGCTGCTCTTGCGCTCCTCTGTCTTGCTCTTCCTACCACTGTCCTAGATAAATTTGGAGGGACATCAGTTCCTGGAAGACCTCTAAGATCCCTGTTGTCTTGACCTACCCTGCAAAAGGGGCTGAGCTGAAGTAGTTTTCTGCAGGAAGCTGAAGCAGGGCTTGGGGCAGCTTCTCTCCCAGTTGCCCTATCTCCACCCTGCCCTGACCCCGCTCTCCTCTGACCTCTCCTCTCCCTTCCCCCAGGAGAATTCAGCCTGAAGAAGGTGATGGATTCCACCTATTTCTTCAGCTGAGCCCTGGCATCCAGCGGGGCCCTGGACTACCTCTGGACTGCCGGCTGCCTCGGAGGCTGCGGTAGGCACTGGCCCGCGAGGCTCCTCTGTCCTGCGTCTCCTGGGGAAAGTGGGTACGGCTGCCAGCCCAGCAAAAGATAACCTGCCCAACACTGAGATGCTGGGGCGAACTGGGAGTCCTCAAGGAGCGCAGGAGCAGCCACGAGGGGCCGGTGGGGGACAGGGTGTCTGCACCGTTTGCTGTTGCTGTTGGGGAGAGGGTCTCAAGGCCCGGGGAGGGCTGCTTCTCGCTGGTGTGGTAGGTGAGGCTGGCTCCTCTCAGTCCTCACCCTGGCACCATGTGCCTGCCGCTGCTGTGAGCTCCAGAGCTTGCCTGGCCAGCGCCTGTCCTGGGGTGCCATCCCTCTCCACCAGCAGTGCTAAGACCTCCTGGAGCGTTAGGCCCCTGCCCCGAGGGGCAGGCAGCCGGCCGTGGCCCCAGCAGGAGCCTCCTGCCCTTTCCTGCCCGCTCTCGGCCGCGGGGCGGGTGCTGCTCCCCATGCCCTGCTGGGCACTAGCACCGCTCTCGCTGTAGCGCAGCCTCTGCGGCTCCTGACTCTCCTTTGCAGGGATCGGTTTCAGTTGTGCTTACTGGGTCTCAGGCAGGGTCAATCACTAAGGTGGGAGTGGAGGTGTACGATACTGTAAATAAAACTGTTTTTTGAAATACTAGATGGGAACCGTGTCCTTCTTGGCATCTTTGCCTGAAGTCTGTGGGGTGCCTGGGCTCTCCCCTCATCTTCCTGGGGAGGTGGGACTGATGTCTCCACCACTGTTTTGCTGACTGGTTGGACTTCAGTTATTCACAGGGGTGTTAGCATTTCCAGAATGTTTTGTAACAGAAACAAAACTGCCCGGCGCAGCTGCAGTGGGAGCAGGGCTCTCGCAGGGTCTGGCTGCATCCACTCAGCCCTTGTATTTCAAGCCAGGAGCCTCCTGTCTCAGAAACTGTGGCCTTCTGCAGTCTGTGAGGCTGCGTGTTTGCGTCCCAGCTCCTGCAACGTTGATGTTTGGAGATCTTGCAGCTGGAGCTCTGTGCTTGGCCCAGCTCTTGGCTGAGCCCTGCACCTACCAGCTCCAGTTCACAGCCTGCTCCCAGCTCCTTCCCCACTGCAGCCCCGTGGTATCCAACTCACAGGGGATAGGGCGGCACGGCCCTGCCAGCCCCGGGAAAGGTGCTGGGAGGCGGCTTTTCGCCTTGTCATTTTTCTGGCAGGGAAGCAGCTCTTCAAAGGACAAAGCTGCCTCCTGCAGCCCAGCCTGGGGCTGTGCCCGCTGGCAGAGCTCCCAGGGCCGGGCGAGGGGAGCAGGAGCAGCCGGAGCCACGGCAGGGAGAGCGGGTGGCGAAGGAGAAGCAGAGACGGAGTCGTGCGTAGCTCTGTCAGTTGCTGACGTTTATTGCACAGGATGGGTTGGATGGAAAGGTGGACGCTTGGAGCGGGGCCCTGTCCCGCCGGCTGCGTAGCTACAGGGCTGGCACGTGGCCCCTCACTCGTGGTCACTGCATACATTCAACGTGGAAGGCTCCCGGGTGCTAGGCAGAGGCATACGTGCGCACACACACACACACCTGCACACACACGCGTCCGTAGGTGCGCGCACACGCACACACACGCAGAGGCACGCCGGTACACGCAGTCCGTGCCTTCCCCAGCCTTAAAGCCGAGACCACCCGTGGGGCAGCCCCAGGGCTCGGCTCCCCAGGCTACAGCGGCTGCCTCCATCCTAACGCTGACTATGGGGACGTGGGGCTGCGTTTACTGCCCCCAGCCCCCGGGGGTCGGGTTGGGGGACAGCGTGTGCGTGGGGTGCTCACGAACCTCGGGGCAACCGGCCCTCAGACCCCCCCCCCAACTTACCTCCAGTCCTGGACCATCGCCCCTCGCCTTGGGTCTGCGGGAGGGGAGGCAGGGACATGCGCAGGCACTGGGGCCGGCCAGCAAGCCTAAAGCCCCAGGGAGGTGTCCTGCGGATGCACACATACAGGTATGTATTCAGGTCATATATATCATATACAGAGTTGATCACGGGGGATGATGCAGCTGTGGCTTCTATGGGGCAGCCGGGGAGACTGGGGGCAGCGGGGCTTCGCCGCGGGGAGCGGGAGATGGGGCCGGACTTTGGTCGGAGGCGACGCAGCCGGGGGCTCTGCCTGGCCCCCTGCCATGCCCCCGTGGTGGGTGGGGGGGCACAGAGGCCCCGTGCCCACCCCCGGCAGCTGCCCCGCTCTGCAGCGTGCGGCGGGACGAAGCCGGGGAGCGGGGCTGGTGCCGCAGGAGGCAGCCGGTGGGGCGGTCGTGGCTCTCGCCCGGCGCTCCTCGGCGGGGCGGCGCAGGATGGGCACGGGGCGAGACGGGACTCCCTGCCACAGCCCCCCTCCGGCGTGCTCGTCCCCGCGCCCCGGCGCGACGCGGAGGTCACAAGTTGGAAGACAGCCTGGACTTGGCTGGGTCCGTGTCGGGCGTACTGGCCGCCGAATCCTTGCGGGCCGCCGCCGAGTCCTGCGGCAGGGTGGGCGGCCCCGCGTGCACCGAGCCCGTGGACGCCGGGTGGGCCGGGGCCCCCCGCGAGGGCGCCTGGCCCCGCAGCCCGGCTGGGGGACCAGGGCCTGGCGAGGCGGCAGCCGGGCCCCCGCCGATGGAGGTGCAGGACTCGCGGGCCGAGGCCGGGGGGCTCTGGGTGCTGCCGGTAGCCAGCCCGTGGGGCAAGGAGGGCTGCGAGGCCGACAGGGGCCGCGAATCCTGGCTGAGGCTGCTGGTGTGCAGCGCCTGTGTGCTTTTGTGGGCGGCCAGGCGCTGGGGCGAGCCGGGCGCCTGCTGCTGGCTGAGGGAGAGCTGGGAGCCCAGCTGCCCCGGGACGCCTCCGTAGGCGAACGTCCGGCTGGCCAAGGGGCTTTGGGACGGCGGGCTGGCCACGGCCGTGGCGAAGGCGCTGGTGGAGGCGGGCAGGGCCGTGGGCTGCGCCTGGTCCTGCGAGGGCGAGGGGTTGGCGTGAGGTATGGGGGGCTGCGGCTGCTGCGGGGGGCTCTGCTGCAGCAAGACGGGAGAGACGGCGAAGGGGCTGGGGACAGCCTGGGCGTACTGCAAGCGACGCATCATGCGGGGCGAGCCCAGGGCCATGGAGCCCACCAGCGGGCTGGCCATCTGCGGGCAGAAGCTCATGGCGACGGCTTGCTGGAGGGTGGCGATGGCGGAGGTGACCTGGGGCTGGACGGGGCTGTACATGGCCGTGTGCTGCTGCAGCTCCGCCTGCTGCACCATCTCCCGGTCGTACTTGACGATCTCCTGGATGATCTCGTTCTCCTGGTTGTTGAAGACGCCCGAGTTGAGGTCGTGCTGCACTTTGTGGAGTAGGATCGAGTTCTTCTTCCCTGTGGGAAGGGGGCCGGGATGGGGAGCACCGTGAGGCCTTGAGTGAGCCACTGTGGCCGTGGCTGTCCCATGCTGCCAGGACAGCCCCCCCCCAAACCCCGGCTTCCCCCCAGAGCTCCCTGTACCCTACCGATGCGGTCGAGGCGGTCGATGGCCACGGTCTCGAAGGCCCGTCTCATCATGGGGTACTCCTCCAGCACCTCGTTGAAGTTGTCCACCGAGAGCGAGTAGAGGCGGCAGTAGGTGTCTGCCCGGACGCTGGCCGTGCGCCGGCCGCGGGTCAGCAGGCAGATTTCTACGGGGAATACAACGGTGCCAAAGTCAAAACACCGGCAGCGAGGACTGGAAATGGGGACAAACCAGGAACCATTGAGTGCCCCGGGCCAGCGCGGGCGGGAAGGGGCGCAGGCTCAGCCCCCACAGCGCTCACCTCCGAAGTAGGAGCCGTCAGAGAGTTTCATCTCCTTGTTGCCCTTGGTGAGGATGCTGACCACCCCGTGCTGGATGAAGTACATCTTCTTGCCAATGGTGCCCTCGCGGATGATGTAGTCGCCCGGCTGAAACACCTCAAACTTCAGCTTGGTGAGCATCGCCGTGACGAAGTTGGGGTCCGCGTTGGCGAACAGCGGCATCGAGGCCACCAGCTTGCGGCAGTTGAAGTTCACGATTTCCTGCAGGGGAAGGAGGTGAGGGACCAGGAGGCAGGGACGTGGCTCCCCCCAGGACGGGCTGACGAACACAGAGGTATCAGCGCACACCCCCCCCAGCTGCACGCAGAGACGATTGCGCATGGACGCGCTCACACTTGGAGCTGCAAAGCTGGAGCGAAAGGCGCTCGACCTCATGCGCATGCACTGCAGGAGCCGGTGGGACTCGCAGCCTCCCCCGCAGCAGGGGGACCCTCACCGTGGGAGGGGGTCCCCATCCTCACCGCAGCATCCCACGGCCGGCTCTCCAGCCCCCTTACCTCGCGCAGGGGCTCGTTGAGCTCCCCCAGGATGCTGTCCTCGTCGAACATCTTGCCCTGGTAGCGGTGCTCGTAGTAGTCGTGGATCTTCTGGCGGAAGTCGGCGGGCAGCTTGTGGAAGGACATGTACTGCTCCACCTGCTTGTACTGGGGGGAGAGGCGGCATCAGCACCCAGCCAGGACCCCCCACCCACCTCTCTGCTCCACCGCCCCGTCCCCGCCCCGTGGATGGTATCGATACGGAGCCCTCGCCCTGCCTGGCTGCACCCGCAGGTGCCGCTGCGGCTCCAGGAGGGGACGCGACAGCCGGGTTGCAGGACAGGAACCGAGCTCCCCATCCAGTCCAGTCTTACCTTCTCCTGGTACTGGCGCCGGGAGGAGTCCAGCGACTGGATGAGGGCGGTGGCGTGGCCGATGAACATGGCGTAGCATGTGGCCCCCACGATCATGCTCAGCATCGTCAGCCAGATGTCCGTCATGCTCTCGGGCGCCTGCTTCCCGTAGCCGATGCAGAGCATGTGGCTCATCGACTTGAAGAGGGCAAAGGAGTACAACTCGCTCCAGGAGTCGTTCTGCAGCGACAGGGACGGCGGCGGCACTCAGCCCTGGCTGGTGCACGGCTGCTCGCACGCGCGTGTGCATGCAGGCACGCGTGGGTACAATGCCCTGACTCGGGCCTGGCAGACGATCCAGGTTCTCTGCCTGCGTCTCCCGACAAGCCTCAGCGATAGGATTTGTGTTTGCTTTTGCCAGTCTCACCATGCAGGTGAGATCCAAACAAACCCAAAACCCAGGACTGCAGCGATGCCGCCCCACTCCGCTCCTTCCCGGCAGCTTTCTGCACCTCACCGCCCGCCTGGCTTGCGCTTTAGGTAGTCAGTCATTTATTTTTTTGGAAAGTTGCTATACAAAAGCCCAGCAAGACCCTGGGAAACGGTGTGATGGGAACAAGCTCCGGCTTGGTGGAAGGCACCGAGTTACTGCACCGCTCGCGCTCGGGAGCCTGCGGCCGTGGCTGGGAGAGCAGGCAGCTGCAGGCAGGGACGGGCTGGTGGCTCCCGGGGCAGGAATCCCCCAGCCCAGGCTCAAGCGAAGCCTCCGTTTCCCCCCAGGAGTGAAGCAGCCGGGGAAGGAGAAGCACGAGACAAGGAGGAGAAGAAGGGGGAAGCAGGGGGAATGGAGCCGAGATGGAAACCTCGGTAGAACGGGACGAGATGGAGGGAGGGAGAAGAGCCATTTGTAGCAGGCTGCAGGGCTGAGAGGGAGCAATTAGAAACGTGGTCCATTATTTATTAATAGCAGCTTTGTCGCTAATGAGCAGGAGAAGGCGGCAGGGGACGGGGCAGAGCGCCGTGTCAGCATCTCCCTCCCGCCCAGGTCAATCATGGCCTGGGTCCTGCGAGACCTCGCCAGGGAGACCGTCCGCAGCAGGCACGGGGTGCCCTGCGCACCCCTGGGGCACCGCAGCACCGGCCGGCGCGGGGGTGGCATCTCCTGGGGTCAGTGGCGAGAGGCCAGACGACACGAGGGGGGGCCAGGGCAGGGAACGCGGGGGACGGGGGTCAGAGCCGGCACTCACCACCATCCCGTTGATGGAGACCCAGCAGTTCTGGGGGAAATCCTGCAGCATGGGCACGAGGAACTGGAGGCAGCCGTCCCAGTGGCAGAGCAGCAACATCATGCCGATGAGGTTGATGATCCTCATCACCGCGCTGGCCAGATCGTAGGTCATGTGGAAGATCTGCGGGTGGAGGGGCCGGGGTGGGATGGCAGAGGATGAGCGCCGGGACTGACCCCCCCCCACACTGCCCGGCCCCGCTCGGGGCACCGTCCCGCACGCCCTCAGCTGAAACAGGCACCCACGGCTGGCCCGGCCCCAGCCCTCCCCGAGGCGGCTGCGCTCCTATTTATAGCCAGCGGGATGCCGCCACGCTGTCGCCCCGGAAAGCGCTAATGGCTGTGAGCTTTGATGAGGATAAGGCAGCGCTGGCGGAGGCTCGGGGAGAGCCAAATACTCTGGGCACTGGGGAGGGAGCGGGGCAGCCCCCGGGGGCAGCGGGTGCGGGGGGCTGGGCTCAGCCACGGGGGTGGCTTTTGGTAAAGAGGGTCCGAGGTGCCCACGTCAGGGTGGGAGACCCTGACCCGGGGAGAGCGGCCAGGGCAGCTCCACACAGTCTGCTCTGCCAGAGATCCCACCCTGGGGGCTGCGTCCCCCCCAGGGCCGGTGGCTACAAAAGCATCAAATGCTGAGACCCATCAGTGACCCCCCGGAGAGCCCCCGGCCCAGGGGGGGGCCGTGACCACGGGGACCCACCATGGTGCTCCCAGGACCACCGGCCGTGGAGGGACGTGCGAAGGGCATGTCTCCAGGAGCGGGTGCTCGGTGCTCCGAGCACAGCCCTCGCTCCCAGCACCAGCCCGCAGCTCCCGTGAGAGCGGGGGGGTCCCCCCCCGGCCACATCCTCGGTCCCAGCCTGGCCGTAGCACCCCAGGGCACCCACACAGGCAAACCCAGGGGATGGAGACGTGTGCTCCTGGTTGGAAACTGAGCCACGGGCTGAGGACTTGTTCCTTTTCCTTTAATATTTTTAGGGTCCAGAAAAGGTGAATTCAAGGGGGAAGAAAAAGAAAGAAAATAAGAAATTAAGCCCTTTTTGGCAGTGAAATCCCCCCCGCTGCAGATCCAAGGCTGGAGCCCTACAGCATCGCAGGGAGCGGCCGCATGGCAAGGGCAAGAAGGGCAAAAGAAGGGCAAAAGAAGGGCAAAAGAAGGGCAAAAGAAGGGCAAAAGAAGGGCAAAAGAAGGGCAAAAGAAGGGCAAAAGAAGGGCAAAAGAAGGGCAAAAGAAGGGCAAAAGAAGGGCAAAAGAAGGGCAAAAGAAGGGCAAAAGAAGGGCAAGGGCATGGCGTCCCCTTCTTCCTCTGTGTCCACCAGCCCTGGGGTCTGAGGCTGCTTGCCCGGGCAGGGCAGAGCCGGTGGGATGTGATGGGGAGGGACCCAGGTAGAGCGCGAGGGGCTGGGGAAGGGACAAGGACTCCGCTGGCCTCGGGCACGTCCCTTCCCCACACTGGCCAGGCTGCTGGGGGCAAAATCAGGCACACGCAGCCTCCCCGGAGATGCTCCCGCAGCATCCGCCAGCCCCGACTGCGGCACCTCCGAGAGCCGGCGAGATCCCGGTGGGGATCGGGGCCGCGCTCCCCTCCCGTCCCCTGTAAGCGGATACGATTATCGGGATAATCTGCAGAGCCACGCACGGGTTTAACTCAGCGCCGGGGCTCTCCCTGCTAAATCCAATCTGAAAGTGAAAAGGGCGCAGAGCCGGAGCCCTGGCAGGGGAGGGAGGGGGGGGGACAGAGACACTTTGGGCTGGGGGGCTTTGCAGGGGGTGCGGGATGCTCCCTGCAGCAGAGCCCACCCCAGAGGCAGGTGTGGGAGAAGGGCACAGGGCAGGGAGATGCGGGCAGGGAGATGCGGGCAGGGAGATGCGGGCAGGGAGATGCAGGCAGACTGACCGGAGCTGCAGGCGTCCCCCCCCCCGCCACCCCTCTGCCCCAGGGACCGGGGGCAGCCCCCGGCAGCGCTGCTCGGGGGAGCGGGGGCTGCGGGAAGAGCTGTGTGCGGGTCGTTGGGAGATTTCCCATTGCAGGATGAGGCCAGGACAGAGTCAGAGCCCTGACAGAATGGTGGGGGCTGCCAGGCGCAAACCCCCAGCTCGCAGAGCGGCCGCGTGTCTTTGCATGGCGGAGGCGCAGGAAGGAGGGTCTGGTGCCATCCCTGCAGCCACCAGCACCGATGACACCGTGCCCAGGCTGCGCCGCTGGTCCCTGCAGTGCTGCCGGGTGGCTCTCGCCCACCAGAGCTTGCATGGGGGGGCCGCACATGCCCCCGCCGGGCCTGGGGATGGCGGCAGCAGAGCAGGAGGAGGAGGAGGAGGAAGCAAAGGCGCTCGCCGCCCCTCCAGCCCGCGGGTGCGCAGCCGGCCCCGTGCTGCAGCGAGCACCTGCGCAGCCCCAGCCAGCGGAGCTGCCAGGAGGCACCAGCCCACGTGCCGGAGCCATGCGGTGAAGCCGAGCACGCCACATCCCGACACAAAGGCACGTCGCCTCGCAGCCCCCGCAGCCCCGGGTGCACCAAGCTCAAGCAGCACCCTGCCTCCTGCCCTGGGGACCCAGGGGTCCTGCCGCCCCCGAGGGGCTGGGGCTCTTGCAGCCCCCCCCCAAGCGCTCCCCAAGGTCCCGGAGGCAAGGAGTGTCGCCTGCCCCGGGGGGACGTGGTCAAGCTGCCGGCGGAGCACGGGGGGGGTCACGCCTGCTTGCGCTTGGCCATGCTGTCACCCGTGGGCGGTGCCGTCCCCCAGCACCGGGACCGGCTGCGCAAACCCCAGCACCCGGGCGCACGGCGGGGCTCGGGAGCCGGAGGGACTGCCTTTGCGCTGAAGCAGACCGGGAGCGCTCTCATGTCCCAGCTGTGCCCCTGGGGACAGAGCAGAGGGGAAGGCGGGGGATGCCCAGGGACACCCAAAGACTCCCCCTTCCAGGGAGGGTCACAGTCACCCACCGGCCCCACACACAGCCCCGCAGACCCCGTCCAGCCCGCCAGCTCCTCGGGCAGCCCCGAGCCCCGCCACCCTCGCAGGGGCCCCTCCCGGCTCCCGCTGTCTCTGGCCGGTCCCCGCTGCCGGAGGAGGAGGGAGCCACCGCCGGGCTGGATCCTTACCTCCTCCCACTGGTGGATGTAACGGATGAGCCGGGAGAGGCGGAGGAGCCGCAGGAGGCTGAGGATCTTGGTGAAGCGGACGATGCGGAGGGCACGGGCCGTCTTGTACACCTCCGAGTCTATGCCCTTCTCCACGATGAGGAAGACGTAGTCCACAGGGATGGAGGAGACAAAGTCCACCACAAACCAGGTCTTGAGGTACTTCTTCTTGATCCTCTCGGGGTCCAGGATGATTTCCGTGTTGTCCTCAATGACAATCCCCGTTCGGAAGTTCAGCACCAGGTCCATCAGGAAGAAGGTGTCGGAGACCACGTTGAACACGATCCAGGGCGCCGTGGTCTCCTCCTTGAAGAAGGTGATGCCCACGGGAATGATGATCAGGTTGCCCACCATGAAGAGCAGCATCGTGAAGTCCCAGTAAAACCTGGGGAGCGAGAGGATGGAGGAGGGTGTCACCAGTGCCCTGCAGCCGCCCCCGCGTCGGGGGGACCCGGCCATCACGCCCTGCCCTAAGGGACCCGCGGTACCGGGGTGCTGTCACTCTGAAGCCACCTCGGCCACAAGCACCCCTCTCTTCTCCCCAGGGACCACATCCTGCTCCCCCCACTCCAAACCGCCCCCAGGCCTGATCCTGCAGGCCAGCACAGTCCCCCCTGCTTGGGCTGTGCAAGTGCAGAGGGGGGTGCAGGATGAGGCTGGGGGCTCGGGGGGCTCTTCCTGCTGTGCTGCTTTGGCTGGAGGTCTGCCCTGAGCACCCAAACCCCAGCAGGTCCCGGGGCGAGGGGAGAACGATGAGGCAGGCACCGGTGGGGGAGACCCTCCCGCCGAGCCGCCCTGGGCTGGGGACCACCCTCAGCCCCAAACTGGGGCCATCGCGCTCTCCGCAGGCAGCTCAAGGTCGCGCGTGGAGGCAGGACGGGAGAGCCCGACCTCCCCCACCGCTGCCCTGGGAGCAGCCCCCCCCACTCCCAGAGCAGGGACCCGAGGACGGGGACAGCCGGGGCCACCCCACCTCCTCCCCGGACCAGGCTGCGGTCCTGGTTTTGGGGGTGCACAGGGCGGGGGCTGCATGTCGGACCCCGGCAGCGTGGCTGCGGTGGAAGGAGCCGCCGCAGCTCCCGGCGCAGCAGATCACGTACAGCTGCAGCTGGAGCCGGCATCGCCCGCAGCCCCGGGCGGCCAGCGGAGGGGTCGGGCGGCCACTTTTGCCTCTGCCTGGGCTGCGCGGCTCCTCCACCGCCTCTACCCTCTCCTGCCTCACCCCTGTCCTTCTCTCCTTTCTCCTTGTCCCCATCTTCTGGGCCACCGATGACCTTTCCAAGCGCCTGCAAGGTCACAGCAGCCCCGGCAGGACAATGTGGAGGGGACCCCGGCCCCGTGCTCCCCGGCTGCCCCACGCCCCGGCGCTCGCCTGGGGGCAGGAGGGGAGGGTGCTCCTCGGCGCCACGCGCACAGACACGCAGGACCCTCGCCCACGCCTCTGCGCCCAACCCACCCTGCCGCGCTGCCCGCCCCGGGCAGGAGCCCCCGGGAGCCGGAGGCCGATGTGCGAGGGGTGTCCTGGCCACGCTGCGCCCTGGCCAGGGATGGGGGGGGGACGAGGGGGGACCTCCCGCACCTGGGAATGGGAGATGGGCTGGATCCATCCCCCCCCCCCCCCGCAGATTAGCGCAGGACCAGAAGGAGCCGAGCATCCCAGCTCCTGACCTTTCTCCAATGACACCTTCCCCATGTGAGACATTGCCATGGCAACCGGGAGTGATGTCACTGCTGCACAATGATGACTTCACACCCAGGGCCGTCTCCAGGGTACCCTTGCCAGCTGCCAGCCAGAAGGAGTGGGCTGTGCTCCCCCCGTGCCCCCACGGACGAGCTCTGGCCGCCAGCACGAGCGGCTCCAGTGCCCCGTGACCCCCCGCGGGCAGCGGGGCCACGGCCGTGGTGGGCCCTGCCGGACCCCCCGGGCTCCAGCCGCTGGGCACGACCCCCCAGAGATGCTGGCATCGGCTGGGGCCGGGGCAGCCCACGGCGGCAGCACCGGGCTGGATCTGTCCTGCAACCCCCCCCCCGAGCAGCTCCCGCTGCAAACTGACCCTGCCGCACAAAGCGAGTCCCACGGGGGCATTAGCCACGCAAACCTGTGAAGAACAAAGATTAAATAACCACGCCAGCTGGGCAAAACTCTCCTCTGGCTCAAATCCCTTTGCAATCTGGCTGAGCCAGGGCAGAATTTGGCCCGCCGAGAAAGATAAACTGCTCCTGAGCCGCCCCGACGTGCACGACTGACGCTGTGCGATCTCTTTGGGGACCTGGGTGCGATGCCAATGCTTTTCTTCCTTGGAGGGCAGTGTGCGCGTAGAAAAAAAGATCCAATCCAGGTTACTAAAAATATCTAAAACCAAATTAATTAGGATCCTCGGCACCCCCTCCCTTGCTCCTGACCCAATTGAACAACAGCGATGGTGACAGAAGATGCCGAAAGCCTCTGCGAGGGGGGGTGCTGCGTTCCTGCTCCATCACCCACCCAAAGCCTGGCGCAGCGGTGCTGCCCCACGGGTCCTGGCCAGGAGCCGAGGTGGAGTGGGGTCCCCGCACCACCCTGCAGCAAGTCCCAGGGGTCCCACCACGCTCCTGCCCCCGAGACCCCCGAGAATGTCCCTCCGCAGAGCTGCCACCTCCCTGGCACCTCCGAAATCCCGACGGAGACCCCGAGGCCGGAGAGGCGCGGGGCAATCCCAACGGCCGCACCAGCAAAGCCTCCCCGTCCGTCCACTGTTCCCAGCCTGGAGGGGGGGCCAGGAGGAGCCCCCCGAGCCATCCAAAGGGGGCACGGCCGCAGGACACCAGGGATGTCCCTGCTCAGCTCCATCGCCAACACATCGCGCCCCTCTACGGTGATCCCATCGACAGGGCGCTGAGCTGCCCGCTCGCCAGCCTGCCCAGGCGGACAAAGCTCCCCGAGACCCCGCTCTGCTCAGCACCCCCAAGGGCTGAGCCCCTCGGCCCGGACCAGGGCCCTGGCTGCCAATAGCCGGGCTGCCCGGCGGGCGGGAGCAGAGCAGGATCGGTGCAGGATTGGCGCTTCACAAACTTGCACTAGATACTCATATTCGAAAAACGAGGTCGCTCTTAGAATTGGGTTAAGAAGCCAACGGCAGAAGTTTGCCCGAGCCGAGCGAGGGGTGAGGTACAGCACCCAACTCGCCATCCATGTCCCTGTGTCCCAGTACAGCCAGTTGTGATGAATGACTGGTGCTGCTCTCCCCTGGAAAAACCTTTTACCCCAGGGGGCCCTGGGGAGGGGAGGGGGGATAAAGGCTTTGCAAACTGCTCGAGGACCCCACAAACCTTCACAATCCCCCCAGGGAGCCGGTCGCAGCCTTTCTTCCCTGGTGACCGAGCAGCACCCACTCCAACTGCCCCACACTGATGCTGCAGAGGGAGGGGAACAGCTCCCCGACACCCTCAGCTCCCCGACACCCTCAGCTCCCTGACACCCTCACCAGAGGGAACGGTAACAGCGGGACCAGCAGCAGCGCTGGCATGTGCATCGGGAGCCACAGCAGCCGGCAAGCCCAGTCCCTCTGCCCAGTAGCCCCAGCGGTGGCACCAACAGGTCGCTGGCACCATGTAGGCACCAGCAAAACCCCAGAAACCATTTTAAGGCAGGAAGAGGAACGCTCCGGCCAAGCAGCACCGGGGACACGTGCTCTGGATGCAGCTTCGCCCCCGATTCAGGCACAGAACCTTGCAACAGAAATTCGCCGGCAGCGAAACCCCCCAGCTCAGCGCCAGCCCCAGCCCCGCACCTCGTGGAAGGCTGCGAGTGCCGGGCTGGCGGGAGGGGATGCCGGCGTAGCCGTATCAGGCGGCCCCGCGGTGGTCACGGGGGAAACAGGCACCGCCACCACCACCACTGAATCACCGGCTGCGCGCAGCTCGCCGCATTACTGCTGCATCCTGCAAGGCGCCTGGGCTGAATCCTCCTCCCGGGGTTATGCAAGTCTCTCACTATGCGAGAAGGGGAAGGGATCGACAGTGGAGCTGGAGCACCCGCTCCCCGGTGCCTGGGCTCCTCCGCCCCCGGGAAGCACCCGCTCCCCCGGGAATGCCACCGGCCTCCTCCTCGGCCCTGGCCCCACGTGCGACTCCGCCCCCGAGGCCTCGCAGCACCCCCGGCTCCGTGCACATCCCTGCCTGGCTCCTGGGTGCATAAAGATGGGAGCCGGAGCAGCAATGTGCCCCAGGTCACTGCGAAACAAGGGCTGGATGCGGCCCCCCGGCTCCCAATCCCGCTCCAAGAGCGATACCCCAGTTGCAGAAACACCAAAAGAAATAATGAAAAAGTCGATGCTAGCTGAGTTTTTTCCTCCCATCAATAAAGACGAGAAGCGGCGAAGCCAGAGGAGACAACTGAGCACCCCACCCGAAAGGAGGTGGCTCTGCTCGACACCGTCCACTTCAGCGCACAATTTACAAGGTCCCTTTTATCAGATTTGCAGCTCGTGATCTCAACCAGCCACCCAGGCGGCTTCCTAATAATTAAATATTTATGTCAATAGTAACTTTCCTTCCTGGAGCAAGTCTGCCCCTGAATTTTGCAGGAATAATCACAGCAACGTGTCCATGAGGAGACAGGATCTCTAAACGACTCCGATTACGAAATGATGTCACATATGCAGATGGGTAATGATTTGATCTTAAGATGGGAAAATGGGTTTCGATGCTCCATTATCATTATTAGATAAACATAATCTTGTTTTTTAAGGCAGGACCGATGTGGAATAGATGGACACATGTCCTCAACACGCACAAGCAGAGCGGGCTCCTCACGACCCTGCGTTGAGCCCATCCTGTTTATGTGCACGGTTGTAGACCCAGACGATGCCGTGGCTCTGCCTGCAGCTCCTCCCCGCTGGGCAGGGAACTCTCCTACGCCACTTGCAGCATCAAAACACAGGCAGCGGCTCTTCCCCAATGGGTTTCAAGTCTTGATAGTGACTCCGGGAGGGATGGAGCCAGCGCGGGGCAGGCTGGCCAGGGTGACTCCCCAAGGTCACCCCGGCACGGGCTGGCGCCCGCCTGCCCGCCGCTAGCACCAGCCCGGGGAGCGACGCTGCCCGGGAAGCCTTTGAGGCCTCACTCCTGCCACGGGCTCACCGGAGGGAGACCCTGCTCTCGGCAGCACCGTGGCTCTGCCGCCAGGGCCGCGGCTCTGCCAGCTCGGAGTCGGCTGCAGGAGTGGGGCAGGCTCTGGCCCCGGTGGCAGGGGACAGCGGGATGCTGGGGGAGGCCGTCACCCCACTCCCAGCCTCCCCCAGCCGCCCGCAGCTGCTAAGGGTGAAGCGGAGCACGGCAGCACGGAGGGGCAGTCCCCCCCGATACCGGGGATCCGCCTGGCACCGCCACACCTGCCCAGCCACGGCAGGGATGGCACAGCTCCCTCCGCCACGGGACCTGCGATGGCCATGCGGCACAGCCGCCCCTAACCCTGGCTCTGCAGCAGAGCTGGTGCCCAGCTGGCGAGCCAAGGAGGGGGCTCCGATGGATACCCGCGGCGGGTTCCCAATGGGCGCAAGACCCCTGTGCGGGAGGTCAGCCCCGAGAGGAGGCTGAGGGCCTCCGGCTGCTCCTCTGGAAGACGCCAGATCAGCCAGGAGCAGCGCACGAGGGCGGAAGCAGGAGGTGCAGGCGCTGGTCCCTGCTCCGAGCCCACCCGGCCAAGGCAGACCCACCACCCACAGCCACCTCCACCTGCCCCAGGGACCCTTGCGCCGTCACCGCCAGCAGTGAACAGACCCCAGGCTCTAGTTTAGTGGCGTCCTTCACACCGGCCACACACCAGAACAGCAGCAGAACGACTCGGAGCCGAGCCCTTCGCTCCCCCCAGCCCCTTCGAGGACCAGGGGCCCCTGATGGCTGGCTCGCCAGCAATGCCAGCAGGGCCTTGGCCACCCATCCCCACAAGGTGCCATGCCGCCTGCCCTAGCTGGTCGAGCCGTACATCCCTCCCGGTAGCCTGCACGCGACCCATGAGGCATTCACTGCTTCTGAGCTCCCCCGGGGCTCAGCGGGTGGAAAGGAGACGGAGCTGCAGAGCCTCTCTCCCCGGGTTTGCCATTCCTCGTCTGGAAGCCGCACTGGCTGGATCTTGGGGACTCTGGTCCTCTTGGGAGCGAGATGAATCCCTCCTCAAACTCCCCGAATCTTAGGGACAGGATCAGGCCTCCTTGGGGGAGCCTTCACAAAGCTCTGCTTGGCAGCGGAGAGAGCAGCACGTCCTCCAGCCCAGACCCCCGGCCCCGCAAGAGAGGGTGACACCTTCCCCAAAGGCCGTTTGGGGGCAGAGCCCGGTGGGCTCCAGAGGGTCGGTGCTGGGCCCAGCCGCCCTGAGGCCCCGGGAAGGACGAGGGGATGCCCTTGCCCGGGCACCCCCCTGGCAAAGCAGAGGGCTCTTGGCATCCCCGGATCGACCGCTGCTCCACCGGGGAGGGGGATGCTCAGCCGCCAGCCCCTCCCCGCAGCCAGGCGAGCAGCATCCGCGCTGCCACCTCCAGCACAGCTCAAGGTGCCCTCTCCCAGGGCACGGCACGGCCCGGCTCGGCACGGCCTCCCCCTCCCCGGCCGGTGGGGCCGGCCCCGGGCTCCGCTCGCCCTCCGTCCCCGCCTGCGGTCGCCAGGGCCGGATGCACCGGCCCGGCCCGATGCTCCATCCCCGCGGGATGCTCCATCCCCGCAGGATGCAGCCGGGCGCGGGGCCGCGGAGCCCCGCGGGATCCCGGGCGCAGCGCTCGCCCCCCGCCCGGCCGGGCGCGCACCTGAAGTCGCTGTAGGGGTGAATGATCCAGGCCCCCGCCGACTTGACGCGCTCCTGCTCCCGCTCCACCGCCTTCTGGGAGCCGAACATCCGCAGCGAGAACTTGTTGACGCCGGGCTGGAGCATCGCCCCGAACTGCCGCTGCATGAAGCTGGCCTGGCTCCCGCGGGTCTCCTCGCCCGCATCCTCGCCCGCGCCCTCCTCGGCCGCCTTGGCCCCGCCGGGGGACGCGCCGCCGCCGCCGCAGGAGAAGGAGACCTTGGGTTCGCGGGGCGGCTCCGGGCCGGGGCTCCGCGGCGGCTCCCCTCGCCGGCACTCGCCATTCGGGGACCCCTTCCCGCCGCGGCCCCGCGCCCGCCCCGCCGCCGCCGCCGCCGCCCCGCCGCGCTTGGCCGCCTCAGCCGCCTCCTCCTCGGCCGCCGCCTCCCCGCCCGCCGCGCCGCGGCCCGCCCGCATCCTGCCGCTGCCGCCGCCGAGGCCACCGGCGGCCGAGTGGCGCCCGCCGCCGCGGCGGGGGCGGGCCGGGGCGGGCCGGGGGCGGGCGGCGGGGCCGGGCCGGGGGCGGGCGGCGGGGGCGGGCCGGGCCGGGCCGAGGGCGGGCGGCGGGGCCGGGCCGGGGATCGGGCGGCTCGGGAGCTCCCCCCGCCGGCACAGCCCTCGCCGCCCAGACCAGCAACCGGAGCCGCCCCGCTCCGTTCCGCCCGACGGCCCCGGCCCTCGGCAGCGCAGCCCCCGGTGCGGGGCCGGGCCGGGCGCTCCCCCCGCGGGGCTCCGGGACTCGGCGGTCGCCGGCCCGCCCGCCCCGCCGGGGAAGGAGCGCTTTGGGCGCTGCCCCGTGAAACGCCCGTTCGCGTCTCTGCCCCGGCCCCCGCTGCCGGGCGGCCCGAGCCCGTCCCGGGCCGGGGACGGACCCCGCAGCCCCGCCGGGCACGGGGACCTTGCCTTCCCACAGCCCTGGCGACCCGCTGCCTGCCCGAGCCCAGACCCAGCCCGGCTCCTCGCCCCCAGGGCTGAGCCCCCCCTGCACCGAGTCGGTGGCGGCAGGAACTGGGACCGACACCCCGGGACAGGGGTGTCCTAGAAATAACTCGGGCCAGCAAACCGCAGCCGGGCACCATCGAGGCGGACACCTGCACCTACCCCAGCCGCAGCAGGGTCTGATGCCCTGGGTGCCAGGAACAGGTCATGGGGCCCAGCACCTCCTGCCCCGCCGCCCCAGGAGCGCGATCTTCCCCGGGCTGCAAGGCGTCGGGGCACACGGAGCGAGGAGACCCGGTGAGCCCTGACCACCCTCAAACGGCCGGACACGGGCCCAGAGCCACCCCGGCCGCACGGCTCTCGCAGCCCTAGCTCTGCAGGCCCAGGGCAGGGCAAGACCCGGCCGGGGTCACAGTGCCACACGGGCGACGTGGTGACAGCGGGTGGCACCATCTGCTGCCCACGGTGCAGAAACACAGCGGACAGTGCGCGCGTCCGGCTCCCACGCCAGCCACGGCTGCAGCCAGCCCTGCTCCATGCCTGGGGTGGGGAGCGGGCAGCTTGCTGAGCCCCACGGGAGAAGACACCCCGAAAGCCGCGCTCCAGGCCGTAGCAGGCTCGCTCTGCAACAAATCACCCCCTTGGCTTCGCGTCGCTGTCTGCAAGCAGCGGCCCATTTCTCCAAACCGCCCCTGAGCACAGCACCGGCCCCCCGCCAGCCGCCCCCAAGCCCACGGAGGAGCCCCCCACGAGCCGACGCTGCAGCTTAACCTGAGCGGGAGGCTGGAGGTGCCGGAGCGAACAAGCGAGGCGGCAGCTGAGCGCTCACCCCAAGGTGTCGGAAGGCAGAGGCTGACTGGGATCCCCCAGAGCACCCACCCTCTCCCCGGGACGGAGCGGGACGCCGCGGCAGGGACCTGTTCACACCGTCCCCGCGCAGGGCTCGACGCGGCAGCGTCTCGGCCAGCGCGGCAGGGCTCTGCCTGGGCTCGCTGTGGCAGCTGCTGCAGGCGAGCGGGCCCGGCAGAGAGCAGCACGAGCCCCAGCTCCCCAGGCTGGATTTTCCCCCCTGCACCAGCCCTGCCAAACAAAAGGCACAAGCGGTGCTTTGTGCTGCGGCCCCAGAGCCGGGTCAGCCAGGACCCGTAATCCTCATCAAGGAAATTAAGCCATGCATCGGTTTTTCACCAGGCCGGCTGTGAAAGGCTTGCATAACCCACTTACGTGCTGCAGAGCCACGCTGCCCACAGCCCCGGGGCCGGCCCGGCTGATGACACACCAAGGCAGCAGAAATGCTGTCAAGAGGCACCAGGCCACCGCAGCTCCAGGCACCGCTGCCAGACCTGCCTGCCACTACACCACAGCTCTGCAATCAGAGCCACGCTCCCTAATTACCCCTTCCTGGACAGGGAGAAGCGTTTGGTTACAAAGTGAGGCTGCAAGGCCACAGCTCACACACTCGCAGAGGCACCTCTGGGGCTCCTCTCCAGCCCACGGCCGCCGCTGCCTCGCTCCAAGGGCAGGAGCGCTGGCAGAAACACACTGAGCTCAGGGCTGGCAGCAGGAAAAGGACCCCCTGCCTCGTCCTCCCCGCAGGCACCACTCTGCGCACAAAGGCAGCAAAGGCCTTGCACCTTCGCTCTCCCCCACAGGAAAGAGCAGGGCGAAAGAAAAACAACTGCTTAGGGAAGCAGGAGCCACACAAGCAGCGTGTCCTGCAAGGCTGGGGCTGATCCTTGACCCCACAGCCACAAGACACTGAGGAACTGCGCAGCAGGGGGAGGCGACGCCTGTCCCCAAACAGGCAAGCGTGCCCCGGTGACCAGCGCTCCTCCAGGCTCTGCAGAGCAGGGAGCACCGCTCATTCTCCCTTCGCAAAGGCTTGAACACCTCTCGAGCTGCAAATACTTGGCGATTAAAGAGCAGTCAGAGCTGGCACCGAACTGCGAGACACGGCGTCGTGTTCTACAGCCACAGGAACCAGAAATGAGTCAGCAGGTCAGGCAAGCCTGGGGGGTTGCCTGCCAGCAGGGAAGAGAGACCAGAGTCCAAAGAAAGATGGAAAAACAAAAAAAAAAAAAAAAAGAGAGAGGAATCATCTTTATTTGTGAAGTGTGTTAACAGATCAATGCTACCCAGCAATAAAGGTATTAGACTCCACTGAGCATTTGTCTGCTCTCAGGCTCCTATGTCACGCAAACATCACGATGGCTCAAGCACAAGAACACACGCTGTTAAACTGTCCCCCCCGCCCCCCCAGCACCGCGGCCCCTGTTCTGCCCCTATCCCCCACTGTAGCAACGTGAGAAGAGATACCAACAACCCACGAAATAAGTTAACAGCAATCATGTTTGTCCAGTGTCCAGCTCTAACGCTGTCTCCTGGTTGTCTGTTCAAGAGCGTAGCTAAAGCAGCTCCGGAGGAGCTGACTGGGAACCTGCCCGACGCGGTATGGCACTGCGTGCCGGGCCGGCTGGTGTGGCACATGCCGAGGAACGAGCCCTTCGCTCGCTCCTCCCCAGGAGTCGCACCACCAGATGTGGTGGCCCTGGCCGAGCGGCTTGCAAGGGCACATGCCGCTTCCACGCTAGGGAAGGGTGCAGCCTTGCTCCAGGTGATGCACTGGGAAAGACACAGAACTACCTTCCTAAACCCTTCGGTCAGATGGGGTTCATCGCCAGCCGGTCACCAAAGCGGTTTCTCCCTGACCCAGGCAAACAGGGCAGGACCACAGACCTGCTGGGCACGGGGGCTGTGCCAGCCACGTCCAGTGGAGCAGCACACAAGAACCGCGCGCGTTTCACTGCGTGTTCAGGTCTGTTATCCACAGCTCCTCGAGCGGCCTCAAACGCTGAGGTGGGGCAAGGAGGGCATTTCAGAATGGCCCTACCCAACACACCCTGTTCTTCCCAGAGGTAAGGAAGAAATAAGTTGTACTCCCAACCCACCCCCTCTGTACCAGCATGAAGAAACCTAGGACAGAGACAGCCAGTGACCTAGACTACCAGAAACAAGGAATTTACATTTACAGGTAGAAAAACCCTCCCACAACTCTTTTTTTTTTTTTAAAAAAAAAGTGTATTTTAGATTCTACAACTTAAGTTTCTTTAGAAAGTGAAGTAACTGAATCGCAAGGATGCACTAGAATATTTCATGATGCTATTTTACCAAAAAATTAGAAGAAAACAAAATTGTCCAGACGAGTTCTTCATCTACACGTCACCTGGCAGGAGAGAAAGAAAAGCCAGTTAGATAACCCAGTTGTACCAGTAAGGCTGCACTGTGCTAGAGGGGGTTGATGGACAAAGTACAGGACAAAGGCGCTGCCCTTCAGTAAAGCTGTGGGCTAGGACTCATCCCCTGCTGGATTCCAGGGCGGGAGTTATCAGGCATTCCTGACTTTCCCATGCTTTAGAGCCCCACTTTCTTCTCCCTCTCCCTGTGTCTGTCCGGACAGACAGGCTGCTGTTCCCCACACGAGTCCCAGCAGCTTTGCCAGGTTCCTACCAGGCTCCTAATGGTCTGTGCCTAAACTTCACAGCAACACGTCTCCCCCCCCCCACCTCCCCAGATCCTGCAGTACGACGTCGAGCCAGAAGAGCCTCTGCCTGCATGGGTGCTTCTGCTTCTTCCAGGGACCCTCTGCAGATGCAGATACTGCAGCTGGGCCAGACCTCTGAGCAGCGGATGAGGAGCTCCAGCTAGAGACAGGCACCTCGGGCTGCTGTAGGAGCCCTTCGCGGCGAGGAGGTGAAGAGCCTGGCACAGCAGGCTGTTCTCAGCTGCAACTCTGCCCTCGGGAAGAGCACTCACCTGGCCCCTGCTCTTAGTTAGCATTCCTCTGGCGGACATTCTTGTCCTTGTGGTTTGTGGCATTGCTTTTCCTGGAGAGGAGAAAAGGGGCAGTGAGGAAAGAAAAAGCACAAAGCCCCGTCCTACCCACTAATGTAATTCAGGTCCAAATAGATGGTCAAGATAAGGCAAGATGAGATTAGTTACCAGAGCAGTGTCAGTTTTTGAGACACTGGTGCCATCCCCGGTTACACGTGGTTTATACACAGGTCACGTTAATGAACCATGGGGGGAAGTCTCCTGCCCAGCAAGCTCGTGTGTTATTCCCACACCAGCTAGCTTTTATATTCAGAGCAGATTCCCTAGAGGGATGTGATCTGCCGGTACAAATTCGGCTAAATAGGAAAAACCAAGGTACTTACAGTGGTGCAGAACCTCCATCATCATCTTCGCATTCAGGACAGCATAGAAAAAGAAAGAACAGCGTCAGGGAAGAGCATGTGAGAAGTAATCTCTGGCACCTCTTAAAACTCTGGGGATTGCATTCCAGACGGGTTACTGGATACACTGGATCCTACTGACTGAATCCAAAAGGTCATCTCGCCCACAGGGCTCCTGTTCCGCCAGGGCCTGGCAGGGCAGGGGGCTACTTCTTACCAGAACATTACCACCCCCTGCGTGAGTTTTAAGCTGCTTCTTGTCTAAGCTTAGGCAAGGCACAAACTTAGACATAAGCTCCTGTTACACAGTTGCTTCTGTTGGCACGGGGTAGGCTTGGCTCACAGGATAACCACGTCCCCACCACCCCCTCGCCAATCAGCAGAGGTCAGGTCTGGCACCTCAATAACCCTGAGGCACACCTGAGACTACCCCAGGAGGCCACAGAAGTAGAATTACAGAGGGAAGCATCCGGGCAGTCTCTGAAGCAGCATCGCTGACTGGTAACATGTTTAACATTTGCCCCCTGTCTATGCTCAGCACACCGGCCAGTTGTCCCACCACCAGCATTTAAAACTGGGAAAAAAGAGCCACAGATTCACCCAGCGAGACAGCAGAGCTGCCACTGATCTACCTGCTGCGCTCGCCCCTGCAGCACCACTCCTTCAGATGGCTCCCAGATCCGAGCACAGACTTCAACAGCAAGTGAAGGGGAACCCCAACGGGATGTTTTGGGAACGAGCAGCAGTACGCCCTTCTTCCTCCCCATACATTGTGTGAAATCAGAAGAAACACGCCGCGCGCCAAGTTCTTGCTATACTGAGAAGTGCAGCTAAGAAAACATCTCTGCCAACAGACATCAAGCCCTGGGGCCTTTCACCAGCTCCTTGCAATCTGCCACCTTCCAACAGAAGGCTCCCCATCCTCTCCTCCACGGTCCAGGCTCCCCTCAAATGGCACCAAGCCCACGCTCTAAGCATTGGGACTGCCTTGGGCACCAAGACTGCACACAGCTGGTGATAGGACGGACGCAGAAACACGGCTGGAACTGTCTTCTACTTACCACCCAGCAGCAGAGAAGGCAAGAGTGGAAAGATAACGCCAGCAAGGCCACCACACCATACACAAACCAGACTCTCCCCATCCCAGGCAACAGGGAGCAGCCAGTTCACAACCACGAACCGTGAGGAACAGCATTTGTCTGGCTCAGCAATGCCTTCCTGTTACCTCCTCTCAGGAGAGGCAAAGCTCCAAAGACTTTTGGGAAGAGATAACCACTTTACGCCAGGAAAGTGTAAAGCTGCGGATGTTTGTCAAACAGGTATGATGTTGTATCCTCATCCACAAGCACTTGGGAACATGAGCGGAAGAGCTCTGGCCAGGGAGCGTCAGGACGCTTCAGTATACACGTCCTGTCTTTGTCAAAGCATCTGCTACAGCTCTGACAGGGCAGCACTCGACATGATCTGGTCCAGCCTGATGTCATCCGAAGCCAGATCACTCAACACACACAGGCTATAGTGCTTTTTTTTTGCTGGAAGATGCAGCTACACCATCCTTAAGACGACATCTGCCTTCCAGCCAAGAGTGTCAGAGGGCAAAACACCTGCTTGTAAAACTGCCCTGAGTGGAACGCCCCAAGCCCTGTAGTCAGGGCAGGGATATTCGGTTTTGGTCCCTCTGCTGCGCCTCACAGCACTCAGCCCACCCGACACACGCTGTTCCCTAGCAGAGGGCTGGGGGCCTGACCCAGCAGGCAGGAAGGATACCAAGCATTTACACTTCATTGTTAACTGGATCAGATAAGGGAGGGGCGGCTGGGCTAACACAATGCAGATCCTTACCGATAAGGAAAGGGAGGAGCCGATATTTCCAGAACAGATTAAAGATAGCACTAGGCTTTGAGGAAGTCTCCCAGAGTCAGGATGTGAGGATCTGAGGACCCAAAACAGATCCATGAACTGAACCTGAATTAAGCTAAGCCTGATCTTAGGGAGCCACTGACACGGTCCCCCGATTTTGCAGCACCAGAAAAGCTCTGCTACTTATGCAGGAATCACCTTCTTCAGAACGTTAGCTGCCAAGGCAAACCAAGTCCTGCAGACACTCACGTGAAGCGCTTGAGCAAAGTGCAGAGGAACTGGTGAGACAAAGGGTCAGGCTGACCTGCACTGAATCTTCTCTCGCTCCAGATCTAAAGCGCAGCTTGCTGAAGGACCGTCAGAAACGGTGCAATTACTTACAACTTCATGGCTAAAGTAGCCTGGTAAAGACCACCATGGTTTTACAAGAAGTGCCCTGAGAAGCAGCCCTCTAATGCACATCTGACGAAGGGAACTCCACGTTCTCTATGAGAACATTTTGCCTGCACCCCACAAGTTACTTGGTCTCCCCAGAAAGATTTAACCCCAGGCACCTCTTACCATCAAGAACCTCATCTGGCTTCCTCCTCTTCTCATAGATGAAGATGATGGTGACAAGAACGAGGACTTCTGCCACAATACCCAGGAAGGGCCAGAGTGCTGCCAGGCGGCTGCGGACCCGCAGGTTTACCGTAGCGCCACCGACGCCGTAAGAGTTGGTGGCATTGCAGTGGTAGTCACCTGTATCCTCCTCAATATTCAGTTTAAGAATGCGTAACTCCGTCTTGTTGCCACTGGACTTGATAATGTATCGACCAGAACCGTTGATGATGGGCTGGAGGGAGGGAGAAAGAGAGACAGCTCTCAGGGCAGTGCTGACATGAGGGGAGCTGCTCACTTACCGTGCACGGTCCTACCACTACAGAAATCCTCCAGCCTGAGGAGGCTACTCAGAAATAGCTAATTCTGATGGGACGAGGTCCTCCACCTCTTTGCTGGCAAGGAAGGTAGGCAGAAGGGGAGAAAGAGCATCAAACCACAGCACTTACCTCTTGACCATTTTTGTACCAGACCCAAGAGCTGACAGGGGGGAAAGCGGGATTCTTGCAGGTCAGCACGCCTGTGTCCCCCTCATTCCCATGCTCAGACTTCTTGTATGCCACCACTTGGGGTGGAACTACGGCAAGAGAAAAAGAAAATCAGACACCTCATTATAGAAAACACGTAGAAGATCTGTACTCCCCTGCAGTCCACCTAGCCAGAATCAAAGTTACCCAAAAAGCTTGACTTCACTTTAAGAAATGCGTTAGTGGGTCTCTTCCCCTCGCTTGCCCATTGTTTGGCATTTTCAGAGGGGAAAGCATGTCAAGCTGCTTCGAGAAAGGCTCAAACAGATTTGTCCACCAGGTATTAACCCTCTCCCGCTATTCTTGTGGGAACATGCCCACAGCAGAAGACTGATTTAACACGAGGTCTAAGAGCTGACCCTCCAGACACTTTAGCTGCCTGATAAAACGGAGCCGCCTCTCAAAGCAAGTCGGGCAGCACGCAGGTAGAGTCCTGCAGCCTTATTAGTAAGGGCTAGAAACAAATTTTCAAGAAGCTGAGGAGATACCAAATTAAGTGTTCAGAGGATCACAGCTTCCCCACTCCCCTCCTCAGACCCAGAAGCCAACATATGAAGTTACCTGAAATATTCACTTGTCCTTTTATCACCGGGCTTGTTTTGTAGACACATTCGTAGACGCCAGAGTGCTCTTCCATCTTCCCCTCGATTCTATCAAAAACCAGGATGTCAGATAAGCATTCAGCACCACTGACTTATCCACAGATACCGAACTCCAGACCCACGGAAACAGAGATCTATAAGCATCAGCAACCTCCTCCATAGGCAATTTCGCCCATTCCAGTGCCAGTATTCACGCTGCACCACGTACCTACAGCAACCCAACTCTCCGCCCTTCTCTCCCCCCACACTGAGGATGGCAGAAGGGGATTTCACGTACATCAAGTCTGACACGGGTCTGTCAAGTCCGTGATCACCGAGACCTCCTGATCCTGAAACCAGCAGCTCTCACTCCCTAACCCAAAGCACTCTTGCCATCACGGCCTCTACAAAGGGAAAAAAAATTAAGACCTAGACTGTTAGCTAGTACAGATGAAGAAAACCAGGAGCACCAGGACAACGTTACACCATCACCAGGTGCAGTGCCATACGTACACTTCAGAAGTGGCCAACTCCGTGCTCTTCCCTCTTCCAGACAGACCCCAGGCTCGTTAAAAAAAAAAAAAAACCACCACACCCTACCGAGCAAAGCCAACAGAATCTGAAGTGCAACAGGAGAGTCCTCTAGTTAGCACAACCCAGGACACAGCCGCACACCTCATGTAAGACATCAGCCCTGCCGTTCACCTCTAACGGAGACAGGCAAGGAGCTTAGCACCACAGATTGAGGAAGGCTGTTCTTCCCATGCAGGAAAGCCCACTGAAACACAGGGCAAAGCAGTGGCAAAGAAACACCCAGGCTGGGTTACTCTGGATTGATCCAAGCGTAGGGAGAACTCTCCCATTTTCCTTTTTGCAAAGCCGCTGCCATGAGATTTAGTGGATCACGCTGCACTGCAACAAACATCTCATTCTGCAGCTTAGTAATACCCACTCGAGGGAAGGGGTAGGCAAAGTTTCAGTCCTGTGGCTGCACTGGGGACAACAGGCTGTTTGTTAGTTGTGCTGTGCACGGCGCTTCCCACTTCCAAAAACCACTCAGCTAAGGAATTGAGGTCACGCGAGGGAGGCTGGGTTATAAATACTTTAATCCTTGTTCAGCTCCCTGTTGCTATGGGGAGACAGGCACGTCGGCACTGCCATACAAAAGGACATGATGCCTCTACAGCTGCTGGGTCAATGCCAGCCCGGCCTGACTGTAATCAAAAAGGAAAGCTCACTGCGCTGTTACAATAAGGCTCGTATTCCCGCTTTTGCTCAGCTACACCCCGCAAACGGTTTCTGAGCATTGACCGTAACTTGCAGGCAGTTTCCCAGCTTGTTCTGTAAGAACGGTTGGACTTTGGAAAGGTATATAAAACCCAAAGGCCGAGAAAACGTAACACTGGAGTCTCCCGTTCCGCACATGGTCTCTGGGGAGCGGGGAGCTGATGTCCTGCCCAGAACAGGGGGTCCCTCAAAGCCCTGCGAAACCAGCGCTAGCACACCGACGTCCGCGCAGACGGACAGCGCAGACAGGCCAGGCGGCAGCCCCAGCCGTGCCGCACGCCGCACCTGACAAACCAACAGAGCCCAGCTCAGCGCCTGCACGAAAAGATGAAGCAGCAGAACTTCTCTTACTAAGAGGATCTTTGCGACATATAACTTTCCCTTCCTCCTCCTTTTTGCCCCCTCCTCCCCCTAAAAGAGAAAACGTTGGGCCTTACCAAAACTTTCTTTAGCTCGTCTTATGTTCTGAAGTTTAGAAGCCTACATTTCCAGCAAGACTGCAAGCGCTTAGCTTTGGGTTCAGCTGATCGGAAACATTCACTGCCTCTGGTAAAAAAATCTGTCCCCTGTGCTCAGATCCTTATCTGACCTCGCCCCTGACACTCACGTGTAACTGGTGAAAGCACTTGACTCCGTGTCCGTTTGAAGTATCTTGTCCCCATGCATCCACTCGTGACCCTCGATGGCAGGGTAAGGCGCAGTCATGTTACAGGTGAGGATCAGCTTGCCAGAAACGCCAGTTACATGAGCTTTGATGTCCGGACCTGCATTCGCAAATAATTCGATGGAAGTTAACATGTGATATTCCAGAGGTCACATACCTGCCCAAGAACCTTTAATGCAAAACCCGCAGCTCCTTGTCTCTATCATAGCTTTCACTTACCTGGGCAAACAGTTTCCTACCAGAACTGACGATACCAGCATAGGAGAGACTCGAAAACCAGGCGACTAGGACCTGCCAGCACCCAGCGATAACCGATGCTGCTCCCACCACGAGCAGGATCGCTGCCGTGAGCTCTGGGTAGTTTTGAGTCCCTGCTGGCCCTACAACGGGTGCAGCTCCAGCAGAGCTAAGTGCTCAATAAGCGATGGAAAAGGTCATACCGTGAAGGGCAGAGCACGGCGTTCTGCTTTTATGAGCCACTATAGCACCCGCTGGGGTCAACACCTTCCAGAATCTGAGCAGATTTAGATACCTCCAGGTAAGATAATTGATGGCGCTCAAGACCCTCTGTTGTGAGGGGTAGCAAACAAGACCGTATGCAAGCAATACGTGCATCATCTGATGCAGCCCAAAAAGGATTATCGTTAGATTTACTCCAGGGAGAACACACAGAACCATGACTCCAAAAGGTCCTGGGCCTCCCTGTGCCAAGCAGCAGTAAATTATGCAACATAAGATGACTCAGGCATTTCTGCTTGTAGGAGGCAGCCCAAGAAAAGAGCTGCCGTTAGCAGCACCATTACACAGCCCTGGTGGTACTGCGGTTCCTACCCTTTCTCCCAATCTCAATCTCTTGGAAGGAACAATTTTTGCACAGGGCTGACAGGCATTTTGCTTTTTCTCCTACCCAAATTCCACTGGAAGAAGGTTCTGCTGGAGTTCTGTACTCCCTAGCACATTTAGGCTGAAAAGACTGCTAGGCTGCTTTGCTAACTTCAGATTCCTGGTAAGATCTTAGCAGGATGTTAAATTCCCTCACGCTGGCCCAGGTTTTACTCAAAGCAGCCGCTCGTTAGCTCCAGAGTTCGACTGCCAGCTCTGTAAGTAGAGGGAATCTGCTCCCTTCCACAGGACAAGCAACTACATCACATTCAGTGTCGCACACAGACACGGCCACTTCAAAAACGGTTGCATCTCAGGAAACTTAAAGCAGGTTTTGTTCCCCACAGCTTGCATCACTAGCAAGAAAGCAAGCGTAAAGCAGGACTGTTGAGAGGAGCAGTACGAGCTGTAGGGAAGGGCCGGTTTGTCAGCGGTGGTTAGGGCAGAGTCTACCGCAGAATCAAGACTCTCAATTCTGCAAGGCAGCACCGGGACTCGGAGGCACTCGGGAATAAGCGGTAGGTTCCAGGTCTTTGGCTCCGGAAAAGGCGCGGGATTGCCGAAGGGCATTTTGGTTGGGAAGTCACAACCCTTTTTGAGCAGGGCCATTTCGGGTCAAGTCACAGGTGGTGAGGGAGATGACAGAGGGTGGGAGTCTCTCGGTTCTACAGCCGGGGTGGGAGGGTGAGGGGAGCTTTCGGGAGCCACAGGACACGGGTGCAGGGGTGAGCATGGCAGCAGACTCAAGACATCGGTGTCCGAGCAAGTGCCAAGGCCTCAGTGTGGCCACTCACGTTCGATGACAAAAACGTTCGCCTGGGAACGGATCCACTTGACTTTGGGAATCTTCGACAAGTGGTTGCGGTCAGGGTCGTTGCTAGCCCGGCACTCATACATGCCCGAGTCGTCGCTCGTGAGGTTTGCGATGTAGATGGTACTGGTAGAGTGCAGGTTGTAGGTGGCGTTGATTTTGACACGGTCCTGCCGTGCGCCATCCCAGAGCTGAGCATAGGTCTCATTTGGCTCGTTTCCCTCAAACCACCACTGGATCTCAGGGATAGGATTGCCAATCGCCTCGCAGTACAACTCGACGCTGTCCTGAGTCAGTCTCTTTTGAGACAGCGGTGACTTTATAAAACCAGCTATGAGTTGAAGAGGTATTAGTGCAAAGTGTTAGTGCAAAGCAAGAATTCACCCTCTACAAGCAAAAAAAAAAAAAAAATTCAGCCATCGAGAAGAGGCCACATACAATCTTCAGATCAGTGTACTCTTCCCTCTCCCCCCTCCACGCTCTCTGAACTCTGCCCGGCTCGGACAGGGCTGTTATTTCAAATTGTTCCATCTCCAGCTCACAATACTTCCTGCGACTCCGCTGCAAATCCAGAACACATAAACCAGCACACGGTATTTGCCACTATCCGAACAAGAAACCCACAGCAGCCATGGCATCGTCCGCCTTCTCCGAGGGACAGCTTTACAGCATGACTGGGGCAGACCAAGAGCCTGCAACACTTCCCAGCGCTCGCCCGCTCTCCCAGCACCTTCACTTGAGGATGAAGACGGCAACAGAGTTTTGTTGTAAGGGCTTATCCAGCCTCCACGGTCCCCCCCCACCCCGCAATTTTAGCATCCCCTGTGCTCTGGCAAGGTGCTCCACGCGTCTGCCGAAGCCCCCACCGCAGGTTGCGATGGACGGCCGGCAGCAGGACCCCGTTGGCGTGTCCCGCTGCGGAGGAGGGGCAGCACCTTTGCTAGGTGGCTGCGGACCGCTGCTACACGTCCCGCACCCTTCGCTGGCCTCGTCGGCCAGCCCTCGCCGCAGAGCAAGGGCTGCTCCCTGCCCCGCTCTCGCAGGCTCCTCTCATCACTCTGCTCCCTAAGATGCCCGGCAGATACTTTTAAACGCAACGTTAAGACAACAGCTTTTTTTTTTTTGGGGGGGAAATGTCTTGCAGTCTGCAAGATGTCACAAGCCAGGTGAGGAAACGTGTAACGTTTGTTGTCGTCAAACAGCGAAATCGGACTTTTCAAAGATAACTTTGCAGAGCTAAATTAGTAATAAACAGATTAAAAGCACGAGAAGCAGCTGCAGGCCAGAACTACGGTATTCTTCTGCTCTTGCAGTGAGAGGCCAGGGGGTTCAGCTTTCCAAAACAGACAGTCCAAAGGTAGGTCCGTGAGCCGCTGGACTGCGGAAAGCCGGGCTGCCAAACACCTTTAGGCTACTAGCCAGGCACAGCACGGCCACTGCCCGGGTGACTACAGGGCAGCCGGGAGAAGGGCAGGGCCCCAGGGCGGCTGCTCCTGGAGGGGGCAGGAAGGGAGGCAACACCGCTTCAGGAAAAGACATCATCCGCGGGTCAAGGTTACTTACGTGACTCGACCTCGGTCAGATTTAAGGACTAGTTAAGCTTGCGACACCTCCTTCCTGCGCCCTGACTGCATTTCAGAGATGCCAACAGCGGCTTACGGGGCACCCCGCACATCAAGACTTCCAGGAAATTAATTTACTCAGTTATCGAGCACTTCAAGTTCATGATTATATACAACCCTCCATATATGTACCATGACCTACAGACACAAAGGAGGGGGGTTTGGGAGCAATTTTTTTGTTTGTTTTTTGAATGTCTGAAGACATTTTGATAAGAAATCCTACGACCATTTTTTGTAAGCATAGAAACAAATCAGAATTACAAAACCAAGTTTGCTCAAACTCAAGAAAAATACAAGTCTGTAAGATACGTTTCAGAGTCCTAAACAAATCAACTCCACATTTCTCAAAGGAAAAATTAATTTTACATACTAAAGCTTTAAAAGTCTGGAAGAATAAACGTGCCTGGACGAGGAAGGAGGGATCTGATCCTCATCTGAGACCAAGACACTTTTAGGAGAAGGCTGATACTGAAAACTGAGGTCCCCTAAAACAGAGGTCGGAGAGTAACTCGAGGGCTAAAAGACTCCGTTGCTATTTCACACACCGACCACAGCACTGCTGGTTACGTTCAGAAATGCACTGTTCAACAACACTTTTGCAGAGGTTTCAAGGTTTCCAAATGACTCTGGATGACAGAATTGTACCAGAGACACCAGAATGATCTTCTTGAACTGGTTTTAAAAAAGTGGTAGGTGATGAGGGTCCCAAAAGACGTATGGAGGTATCAGCTGTAAGTAACTTTCTCATACACTGAGTTTCACTTCTAGAACTGACCTGTGTGCCAATTTATTTTTTTTTTTTTACACCACAGGCCTGTGATTAAACACTCCCAAACACCTAATTTTGAAAAGTCACAGAACTGACTACAGCACTTGTAAAAGCCTGTCCCATTTTAACTACAGCCCGATTTAAAATGGGAGCTAGTAAAGATCAAGGTTTTTTTTACAGATACAAGGTGATTATTGTATGCTGACAAAATAAGCTGTTGCAAGGTTATTTGCTCTGAGTTAGAGGGCACTTCACGTGGTTCAGACAGGCTAAAAAGCTTCAGCAAGCAGTAACAACAGCAAGTACCGTTTGCATTCACATGGGATTAATATCCCCTCTCCTCCCAACCCAAAGCAGAAACCAGGGCAAGCAAAATCCTGGGCACTCAAGGCTGGGGAAGGCACCTGCCGATTCCAGGGGCACACGAGCACAGCCAGCAATCCCGCTGGAATTGATCAGAGCTACTCAAACGTTTTCCAAATGGTGATGGGCTGCAAGTCAAAACCAGCTCACAAAACCAAGACGTTCTTCACAGAACTGAGCTGGACACCTCTCCTGGGTGCAGCGTGGTATCTGATCAAGCTGGACAGTGGTGAAGGCAGACAAGACCAGATAACGTTCTCCTGAGTCATCTTCAAACTAAAAACAACCTCTCCCCCCCAAGCAGAGGGAGGAGTCCTCGTGCTGTGAACAGTGCCTGCGAGCCCGGGGACGGCGCTCGGGGCAGCTGAGCCTGGCAGGAGCCCGCACCGTCCCACAGGGCACACTCTCCTCCCGAGCATGACCTTTGTTTCTTGGCAGTGGAAGGCGATAGATGAGGCTCCGACACTTTTTGCCATTTCCACTAATAGCTATAAAATCTACTCTGCCCTTAAGTTTCGCATAATGAGGCAGTCACTAACACAACCAGGTCAAAGGCAAGTGTTTTCCGTCAGGATACCTCCTCCCGAGGGCACAGAGTCCAAGCACCCACCTACCTCCGCTTCAGCCCCTCGTTCTGCGTGGTGAGCTACCGAAAGTCGAGACACTGCAGATTAAAAGGACCGTCTCTCATGGAGTCTGCTCCACAAAGCCAAATGTAATCACTGTCGGGAGGTACAACCCCTCACTTTCCAGCCCCCCACTCTACTTGAAGAATCAGCATCGTTGCAGACCAAGCCCAAGAGCCCCACAGCCGGGGCAGGACACGCACGTTACACAACCCACGGGCCTGCGGAGCGGCTCTTCCCTCCGAGGCTTTGCAGACCAAGGATAGAAACAGCCTTCTCCACATCTCATTCGTGTCAATCCCTTGGAGAAGGGATTGCTCAGTGCGGTGGAGGGAGCGGGAAGCAGCCGACGTGGGCAGTTTCAGGTTAGTTACTCACATTACAGTAACTAACATTAACTCAGGTTAGAAACTCACGTTTGTAAAGTCTAGGAGAAGGCGCTCCCCTACCCTCCTGTTCTGCAGTATTCAAATGCAACTCCGCTGCAAAGAAATATCGGAGCCACCCCTGGATTTTTCAGAATTCTCCCACTCTTTTGCATCGGTCTTCGGGGTTGGCTCTACTACACTGAAGTCAGTCTGATATCACAAATCTTTTTTGTACCTGATATGCTAAAGAGCCAGGAAGAGCAGCCTACCACTCCTAATAAAACAAAGCCTCCATCATCAGCACCTCCTGCACCAGGTCTGAATCAGAGACTGCAGAGTCCTCCGGGCAAAAAACCGCGGTGTCTGCCCAGGCAGCCTGCTCCCCTCTGGCTCTGAACACACCGATCAGCCAGGCTCCTTTGATGCTAGCTCAAGAAGTGAGAAAATGGAATGTCAGAGCAACAACACACGGCAAATCCCGGCTCGTTTGGGGTTGTGCTTCCAAGAACCCAACAACAGGCCATTCCCAGCACCGCATCCAGCTTCCAAGCACCCATCGGGGATGGCCAGAGCCCAGGCGCTCTTTCCTCATTAGGGGATTACCCACTTAAAGCATCATGTGAATATCTTTAAGGTTTTAAAGCCTAGCGATCTCTTACTCCTCAGAAGCCCCAGAAACCGGAGAAGAGGCTGCGAGGAATAAAATTTCTCTTTTTTTTTTTTTTTTTACGGGGAAAACAAGTCAGCGCCGAGGGGCCGGCGGACCACTCGCCGCAGCCCGGGGACCGCCCCGATCGGGGCGGTCCCCGGGCTGCGGCGAGTGGTCCGCCGGCCCCTCGGCGCCGCCGGGCAGCGCGGACACCGAGCCCGGCCCCGTTCCCCCTGCCCCAGCGCACGTTTAGGGCCCCCCCCCCGCCCCGGGAACTCCCGCCCCCGCCCGGCCCCGCCCGCCGTGCGACGTGCCTCGCCGCAGGGCGCCCGCCTCGCCGCCTGCTCGGCCCCAGCTCCCCGACCGAGAGCCGCCCCGCGGAGCCGGGCTCGCCTCCGGGCACCCCCCCGACCTGAGCCGCCCCCCCCCCCCCCCCACCGGCCGCCTCTCCTCAGGGCCCCCCGGCCGCCTCTCCTCAGGGCCCCCCGGCTTGCAGCCGCCCGGCCCGCCCCGAGCCCCCCGGCCCAGGCCGAGCCCGTCCCCGCCGACCCGTACTTGTCCCCGCGACGCCGGCGGCCAGCCCGCCGAGGAGGAGCAGCGCCAGGAGGCCGCGTGGCCCCGCCGTGCCCGCCGCCATCTCCGCCCGCGCTCCGCGCCGCGCCGCGCCGCCCGCTATAAGCGCCGCGGCGGGTCACGGAGGCCGCGCCCCCTCGGGCCTCCCGACGGCCAATCGCGCGGCGCTCCGACAAGCTTGCCCGCCCACCCAATCCGGCGCGACCAATCAGAGAGAAGGGCTAACAGAGCGCCCTTCTCCTCCCTCCTGTCCCCTGCGGGGAGAGCCGGTTCGGGCCGGTCCCGCCGCGGCCACGCCCACCAGACGGGAGGGCAGCCAATGGGAAGGCGCGGCGGGGAGGGGCGGACGGCGGGTGGCGGGGGACAAGCGGCCGCAGCGCCCGGTGGCGGCGCGCGGGGCCGGGCCGGGCCCGCGGCCGCACACACGGGGGGGGCGGGGGGGGCACGGCCGGATTTGGCACCAAAGCGGCAGCGGGAGGGAGGCCACGGTCCCAGCACAGCTCCGTGCTGCACGGGGACGCCGCCGGCGGGGGGACGTGGCTGCGTGTGCCGGGGGCACGGGCTGGAGGTCGGGGCAGCCGCGGGGGGCGGGCGGAGGTGCCGGCCCGGGAGCGTGGGGGCTCGCTGCGGTGCGGAGGGGAGAGTACGTTCGCAGGAGTTCCCGTCCCTTCCCGGCCGGGGGGCGCGCCTGCCGTGGCGGGAGCGAGCGCGGCGGGAGACACGGCCAGGCACGGGGGGCTGCACCCCCCGGCCGTGCGGCCCTTCGGGGCGCATCGTGGGCCGGGGTACGGGGGAGCCAGCGGGTTTCCGCTGGAGCGGGGGGGTCCCCAGGCCGCCGGGGTGAGCCGGGGCCGCCTGCGCGGGGGCTGCGTGGGAAGGGAACCGAGCGACGCTTCCTCGGCACCGGGGAGCCAGGCAGGGACAATAGCTCCCGCGAACAACAGCGGGGCCCGTGCCAAGACAAACCGGCAGCCCTGCACGCCGGGGACCTGGCCGGCTGCACGGGGCCGTGCCCCACAGCCGCCGCCGGCCCCAGAGCCCCCGGTCGGGGGTACCCCGGGGAGCGGGGAAAGCGCCTGGCCCCGGGATCTCGGCCCGGGCGGTACTTTCCGTGAGGCCGGGGGGATGCTGCGCCTCAAGTCCCCGGCACCAGCCCAGCTGGAGCCGCCTGATAACCCCCGAGGGGCTGGGGCGGGCGATAACCAGGCACGGCCGGGCGCTTCAGCCCCGAGGCAGCCGGGGCAAAGGGGCCTCTGCGGGGCAGCGGCTCCGTCCCCAGCTCCCCCCCGTCCCGGCAGCCGACTCTGGACTAACCCAGCCCTGGCAGCGAGGTGCAGCGCTCGCAGCCGGGGGGCCGGGGGCGCTGGGCAGGAAGAAGCCGAAACAATGGGGCCGGCGGCGCCAGTCCCCGCCGCGTTCTCCGTGGGGATCTGCCGGCTCTTGTAAGCTCCTGAAGCCTCCCGGAGCTTTTCTTCCCCCAAGGACTGCGTCTGCCCCCGGCACGTCCCGCCCGGCCACCCCCTCCCATCCGCCGGCCGCCGCACTCCCCCCTCCTCGCTCCCCCCTGCGCTGGAGGGATTCGGCCGAAGCTGCTCCCGCGGTGCAGAAATGGGGCAGAATGTGGCAGCCTGCGGCATCCTCCGCCCAAGGAGCCAGTCCCGCTCCGGGCAGCCTCCAGCATGTCCTGTCTCACAGCCGGCTCCACCAAGAGCTCTCAGCCATCCAGGCTGGGGGAGAGGGGCTGTGCAGGGCCCCAGCACCTTCCTGCTAGTGGGACAGCAAGCAGCAGGGAAGCTGCCCCTCTCCGAGCTGCCCGGTTTTGCAGGGCCAAGGCTGGGGTGCTCCCAGACACCCCAGCACCCGCAGGCCAGTGCCGCTGGGAACACCACCCCATCACCTACAGCAGCATCCCCAGTGCAGTGGCGAGGTGACTGGCTGCAAAGAGCCGGCAAAGGCAGGGGGTACATGGGCACAGCGATTTGGTGGACATATCCATGGGTGGGGACCAGCCAGGGAGCAGGAAGATGCAGGGGGTGCACGGAGCAGCCCCCCAGGAAAAGGAGGTGGAGGCCTGGCTTTGAACCAGCAGCCAGGGCTGCCGCTGCTCCGTGCCGGCTGGGTGACCTTGGAAGCCATTTGCCAGGCCTGAATAAAGTGACAATAATCCTATTCACCTTTTAGCCTCATTTCCTAAGGCAACAAAGCACATGCGTTTGCCGCGTGCAGTCGCAGGTGCCACTCAAACCCGTTTGCACAACTCCCGGGTGGGGAAGGGGGGGGAAATTTTGCTCATCACCCCTCTGAGAAGCTTTGCCCAGGGGGATGGGAGCAGGGGCAGGAGCCCCACCGGGGTCACGGAGAGCCCTAGGCAGGCGGTTTGCCAGGGGCACGTCCCCGAGGAGCTGGTGGCGGAGCTGACCTCCCCAGCCCAGCCGGACAAGGCGCCGGCGATGCCCCTCGGCTGCGCGGCTGGAGCTGGGCAGCTGGGAGCTCACCGCAGCCTCAGGAGCTCGCACGTCCCAGACAGTCCTGGCCCGTGGGCTCGGGGCGCACCCAGCTGTGCCCGGATCAGAGCAGCTGCGAGGGCCCCGGGTGCCCGTCAGCCACCGCTCTGCGCAGCCGGGTGCTGCCCGGGCAGGTCTGCTGCCTGCGGAGGTGCCTGTGCCGCACGGCTGCTCTCAGAGGAGCTCAGCGCCTTGGGAGGAGCAAAAGGGAAAAAAAACCTTCCCAGAGCAGTGCTGGAGGGTTTTGAGGGCTCGGCGGAGCCCACCCTTCTGCCCAGGCAGAGACCGAGCATCAGCCACGGCTCCAGGGCAGAGGCGGTGAACGCTGCACCCTCCCCACCCCAGGAAGGGCAGAGATGCTCTCCAGGCCAAAGACAACCCTGCCCAGACACTCCTGCCCGCTCTGCGAGGTTGGGGAGGGAGCGAAGACAAGTCCCAAAGGCCACCCTGCAGCCCCCACCCGCAGCCCTGGGAGAGCAGCTAGCCCACCCACCCCTCCCTGCCGGGGCTGCAGGGCAGGAGCCGGGAGCTGACACAGAAACCCCCACAGCCCGGGCACAGACCGGGGCAGAGCCTCACCCGCGCACCACAAAGCCATTCCCTTGAAGTACTTTATTAAATAGTTTCCAAAAAAAAAAAACAGAAGCAGAAAGACTCAGAACTACCCCGTCCCTCCCAGCTAGTTAAAAACTACAGACAGCCCATCCCCGTGCCCTGCAGTGCCAGGCGGCGGCCGGGCACATCCTGCTCCATGTCCTGGCCCTTCCCGACCCGCTCACTGCAAACACGGCTGCGGCATCACGGGAAGGGGCAGCAGGAGGGTCCCACCGGGGACAGCCCCTGCAGCCCTTCCTGCTCGGACACCTCAAAGGCTGTAGAAAGCTACGCAACGCTCACACGCTTTCCACCCAAAGCGAACACTCACCGGCTCCACAGCCTCCCCAAACTGATCCTCCCACGCGGGGCTGGAGAGTTGAACATGCCCAAACGATGGGCTGCCAACCCCAGGTTTTGTCGTCAGTCCTCATCCAGCCAGAGCCACCAGTTCCCCGGTTTCTGTGGATTCGTGAACTTCCAACGCGACTTCCCCCTCCCCACCCGTCCCCCACCCAGGAAGCTTATAAAATAGGGTTTGTTTTTTGCTTTTCCTACAAAGGCAGTGGTGGGATTTCCTTTGCGACAGCAGAACAGTCTCCCTGCGAGGTAGAGAGTTAATTTCAGGGCTGACAGATCCTAAATTCAAACCAGTTTGTCCTAGTTGAGGTAAAATTCAGTAGTTTATAGTAAGTTTTGCAATGCCAGAGGGCCATCAAGATTCCTCATTGCCGGAGTCATCCTCATCACCGTAACAGCTGTCTGCTTCCTCCTCCATCTCATCATCCTCATAATAGTCATCATAGAAGAGGTCTGAGCCCTCATCCGGGGCTGGAGTCTTGGTCTTCACACAGTACTCTGCCAGCGTGGTGGGGACCTTCACGCCATCCCGCTCAGCGTCCACCTTCGTGCCCAAGACTTGCTTCCTGGAGGGCGAGAAGTGGGGGGTGAGGACGGAGCTTTGCACAGCGCACCCACGTCACCGCGGGCGGCTCACCCCACAGGCACGCCCGCCGACACAGCCCTTCCCCTCCCAGCTCGCGGGTCGCTCACCCACACAAGACTGGGGAAAGGGCAGGGGAGGGGGAGCGCTGCGGACCCCTGCTCCGAGGTGCCCCCCTGCCACGCCAGGGCTGCCAGTCTGCAGCTCAAGCCCACGCGCCGGTCTCATAAGACAGCCCTGACAGCAAGGCCGTGCTGGCACCGTGTCTGCTACGAACCCAGATCCTCAGCTCTGGAGCCGAAAAGGGCCTGGGCTTAGGCTGAGAGCAAAGCTGGGCAGGTAGCCAAGCTTCTCCCAAAAGCCACACTCGGAGCCAGAATCCTTCCCTCCCACCAGCCTGCAGATGGCACTCAACAGGGCAGGATATGCCCTCAAGATCCTCTGTGTCCTACAAGATCACAGCTTGGCAAGTGTTCTCAACAGTGCCAGAGCGCTGCTGGGCCTGGGCTCAGCTCAGCACGCACCTGATGATGTCCGTGTACTCCCGGTCCTTCCCTTTGCTCTCCTTCCACTTGCGGTACATCACGGAGGCGTCCACGTTGGCTGGAGAAAACGTGTTGGGTTCATTCAGCAGCGAGATCACGCTCAGGAGAATGGTCCTGGCAATCGATAAACACGAGCGGGTAAGAACTGAGGACGGATCAGCAACTGCCCGCGTCCCAGCAATGCCAGCAGCCTCAGCGTCACAGCGCCCTGCGTCCCGTGGGTCAGGAGGAGAGCCTGGTGCTGGCCCACCAGCGAGGGCGTATCTCCGCGAAGACAAGCAGGCCAGGCAGAAAACAGCAGCGCACGGGCTGTCGGGCTCACGCACGTTCCCATGCAAGCTCTAGCTGTTCTTCAGCAAAGCACACAGCTCAAGTGCCTTTCAACAACCTCTAGGCATCTCCCGCAGGCTTTGGGAGCGGGATGGGAGTCCCCGTCTCTCCACTTTCCCATCCCTGCCCTCGGACGAGCCTCCTGCCTGCAGCTCCCTCCCTGCGAGCCCTTACCTCACGTTCTGGGTGGGGTTCCACCGCTCCGACGGCAGCTCCCCGCTCTGCGGGTCGTCCACCGGCGGGTGGAGGATGGAGATGCAGACATCGCCGGTCTGAAAGCACAAGTGAAACAGAATCCTTAGGAGCTGCTGCCCCAAGCACCCTCCAGCAGCAGCCCGGTCCTCCGTTCCCGTAGCCTGCTTGCTCTTCACTTTGGCTTAAGCCGGGTGAGGCAATCCCAGCCCTTTTTTGGTCCCTAGGAAGGGCCAGCAGACATGGTAGTCCCCGCTATGCTGCCCGCAGCCTCAGGCCTTGGATAAGCACCCCACGATTGCCAGCACAGTACAGACGAGGCCGCCTAACCATCAACTGTCCGATGCCCGAACACATTGCATCCCCAGCAGAGCCCTCCCGGTGCCCACCGGACACAGCCCAACCCCACACGGCCCCCCCGGGCAGCAATCCGCCGCAGGCACGCAGCCCCGGGGCCACACGCATCACTCGCTCTGCATCCACTCTCGGCGTAAACGCGACGTCTCCGCTAGCCAAGCGTGGGAGCTTTCAAGCCTGGCTGACCTGGAATCAGCTCCAGGAGAGGAGAACCGGCTGTCGTAAGCTCGTTAGCTGCATTTTCAGCGCCAGGCACTAAACGCCAAAGGCACCGAGTTTCCAATGCCGTGCTCCAATGCCAGAAAAAGGCTGGCGTTTTCATCCAGCACCGTCGCAATAGAGGGACATGTGCCCCCGCGCCTGTCCAAGAGGCCCCACGCTGTCCCAGGCGACCTACCTCGTAGATGTTGGGGTGCCACATTTTGGTTAAGAACCTAAAGGCAGGAGGAGAATAGGGATAGTCGATGGGAAACCGGAGACGAGCCTGCAAGGAAACAATAAGGAGAAGTGAGCATCAGCTTGTGAGAAGGAAGGGAAGGAAACCACAGATCTCCCAACACCACCAGGAAAAAGGAACCTCTGCCAAGTCCAGCTGTGTTCCCGCAGAGACAGAGCCTCTGCGCCTGCCAGCTCTGCAGGCAGGACACCGGCAACGTGGCTGCCCTGCCACCGCGCAGAAGGCGGCGAGCGGATGGCCCTGCGAGCTGCGACAGCTCCTTCACCGCCATCCTGCTCCGTAACCTCTTCTCCACCGTGCTAACCCCGTGTTCTCTGTCGCGGAGGGAGGCAGCGGGCCCCAGGCAGAGCGCAGCGGGAGCGCGCGGTGCTGATCCGGCACACGCTCATTGCCCCCTCCCACACCAGCACCCACGGCACGGGGTGACGACACCGAGGGCAGGCTGCTTCTGGATGGCAAACAGCGGCGGGCGAGGGCCTCGTAAGGCGGCAGACGGGGCTGGGGGCCCCAGCTCGAGCCGCGCGCCTGAACAACGAGCGGCACTCGGAGCCAGACTGCGAGTCTGGGGTCCTGCTGTCAGGGACACCCAATGGCCGCGCCACCGGAGGAAAGGCTGTTTACTCTTCAGAGCTCGCAGGGAAGGAAGCATCAGGTGCTCGGTGCTCCGATTAACACACTGAATCTCTAAAAATAGCCCGTCACCACTGAAAAAAAGAGACCAAGTCAAAACTGGCCGCAGCGCGTAGCTCAGGTGCTAAAAATAAAAGCACATGAAGATCACGCCGCAGTCCACGACTCCGGCGCCAGCAGAGACAACCGGCCCGCCACCGGCTACTCCTGCGGGCGATGGCCACAAAACCCAAGGTATTAAGGCAGGCCAAAAAGACAGGCCCGCTGTCAGCCTCCGAGTGAGAAGGGGAACCCTGGGGTGGCACGGAGACGTCCAGCAACGTCCCCATCCTCCCCAGAGAGCTGCTGCCCCAGCGCCAGGCGTCCCACGAGGACGGGGGCAGCTCCTCCCCGCGTCGCTGCATAACCTGCGGTGACTATTTCAGCTTTTGGGTGTTTCCAGGCTCTGGAAGCAAACTTCCCAAATGAGATTCAGCCGCTGCTCCCAAAAAAAGCCAACAGCCAGAAACAAACAAAAAAATGGTGAAGATTTAAAACACACAACAACTCCCTGAACATTTCTTGCTCCCTCAGTTGGCGTACACGAGAATTTGGATGTTGGATCCGTGAAGCGACAGTGTGAACTACCCCGGCTCTGCCCAGCAGCGGGGGACAGTGACCCGGGATCGCTCTTCGCCCGTGGAACGAGCCCCACGAGCCCGGCGCGGGCCCCATTCAGGAGGGTAACTGCAAACGAGGCTTCGGATGCTTCTGGAATTACAGCCTCGACAATAGGCGATGCTGCCAAAGCCAGTCGCCAGCTCACAGCCGTTGAAAGATTAGCGTAGAAGGCAGAGAGACATCTGCCCTCCTCCCCGCTGCCCTGAGCAACCCCGACTCCATCCTGGGTCCCAACCCCTCGCTTTCCACCCCCCTCCCACTCTGCCAGGATCTGGCCCCGGCACAGATCGTGAGTCCGAGGAGCCCCCGACCACAGCGGGTCCGTCCCTACGCAGGTTACGGCCTTGCCGCCCAGCCCGGCCCTTTGTCTGACCGCTCTGTGGCACAGGACAAGGGGTGGAATGAAGGAAAAGCGAGGCGGCGGCTGGGGCTGGACGCGTGTTGTGTGAGCGCGGAGCTCCAAGCAGCCCAGGGCACGCACACAACAACACGCGGCCCTGCGCTGGGCTCTGGCCAAACAGCTGAACTTCACAGAATAATCCCCTTTGTTGTGGCAGAGGGGATCAGAACAAAACCAGCCAGAGGAAAAGCGATCCCAAAGGGGGCTCGGAAAGCAACCCCGCTTTGCCGTACACAAACAGGCCGACGTTACCGTAAGCTGGAAGAAGACTCGGCCCCTTCACTCTCCTCTTACGCAGAAAATCTCAACTACTGCACCCAACAGTGCTGAGTCTGGAACTCTCAGGCACAAAACAGGACCATGAGCTGCTGAAAGGGCAAGAGTTCAAAGGGCCCAGTGCCAAAAGAGGCTACAGAAAAAGACTCCATTTCAGTGAAGAGAGAAAACCTGACTCTGAAGCATCAGACTTGCCTGCCACCGCTCCACGGGAAAAACAAACCACCCAGCTTCTGGGGCACAGCTGACCCTCGGGCTGACTCACCCCGGGTGCATCCCCACCCTGCCAGCAACAGGATGAAGACAGAGGAGCTTGTAGTGGAGGAGGGAGGATGAGAAAGAGGAAGAAAACAGCTACACAGGTTGCACAACACCTGGGAAGAGCATATACACATCCTCCTGATAGGGACTGCGCAGTCAGGCTGCGCACGCCTCCTCCCCCCCAAACCAAACCACGACACCCGCTCTCCCCCCCCAGCTCGAGCTGCTGCTCGCTCGGTCTGTGCCTGCACAGGAGAGACCTTTGTCTCTTCCCTCTGGTTTGGTGGCGAATCCCTGCTTTCCCCCCCCAGGAGAGGGAACACCAGAGACCCTCGCTCCCCTGCGCCCACAGACCGGGGGCGTGGAGGGGGCAGGAAGGAGGAAAAGCCCTTGGAGGCAGAGCCCCTGGGGGGGCCAAATCCCCCTTCCAACAAAGGGAATCCTTGCCTAGTTTGGCAGCAGCCACTCACACACAAGCTCCCTTCTCCACCCCGGCTCCTCCTTGCAGGCACGCCAGGAACACTCCAGCTCCCAAACTGCCAATGTCCCCGAGGTGTCCAGCTACAGACCCAGGTCTCCCTGGCCCTCATCGCCCCCTCAAGCCCAGGAGCACCCCTGTCATGCCCCCCCAGTACCCACCTCAACTCGACCCCCAAGACCCCCTCCCTCTCGCCCCACAGCCCCCTCCCAGAGTCTCCCCGCTCTCCTGCGATCTCTCTGCTTTCCAAAATCCCTTCCCAAGGCATTCTCCCCCCAGTGCGTCCCCCAACACCACCTACTCTGCCTTCGCCCCTCCTAAGCCCCATCTCCCACCACACACCTCCGCCCCCCAGGTCCCCCCCCACACACACCAACCCCCCCCCACGCCACCAGAGCTTCGCCTCCTGGAGACCTCGGTCTTCCCGACACCGCACGCCACGCTGCTGCCCCCAGCCCCTCACCTTGAAGTACCCGCCCTCATAGTAGGTGTTCGGGGGGCCGAAGATGGCCACCTCCCAGTTGTAGAGGTCCCCCTCGTCCACCAGGTTGACCCGGAACCCTTCCACGGGCTCCTCCTGCAGCCCTTTGAGCTCCAGCAACAGCGCCTTCTGCGAGCTGGGCACGAGGGGCCGCGCCATGCCGAGGAGCCGGGGTAGGCCGCGAGAGAAGCCGGGGGCTGGCGTAGGCGCGACGACCGCTGCAGGGAGGGGGGCGGTGGGGACGGGTCCTGCTGCTCCGCGGCCGCTCCGAGCGCAGCCGCGCGGGGCACGGCGGGAGCTGTAGTCCGCCCGCGCGGGGCGGGGCCGGCGCAGTCTCCTCCTATAAGGGCGCCGCTAGCCTATCAGAGCGCGCTGCCGGCGCGGGGGGGCGGGGCAGGGAGCGGGCTCCTCCCTCCGGGCGATGTCCGCCTATCACAGCTCACCGCCCGTCGCGGGGGGCGGGGCGGAGCTCCTTCCCGGCAGCCTCTGCGGCGTGGCGGGGGGCTCGGTTCCTCGGGCCGCGCCGCCGCCCCGGAGCTGCGTGTGAGGGGCCGGGGTGGCGGCCGTGCCGTCCGGGCCCGCTTTAACAGCGTCGGTGGCCTCCCGCACCAGCGCAGCCAGCCTTCCTGCCAAGCATACCCACCGCCGAGACCGGCCGCTTCCCCTTCGGGCCCGAGCGGCCCCGGGCCCCCCAGCCAGGACACGCTCAGGCGCTAAATCCCACCCCGGATGAGGCCCTGGTGCTCGCGACGCAGCCGTGTTACTTCAGGTCGGCGTTAAGCATGAGTCAAGTGGTTGACGCGTCGCCACGTGCCGACGGGCGTCGGGCAGGAGGAGGCGCGTGGCGCAGTTACTGCGTCTGTGACGCTTCACGGCGTCCTGCAGGCAGCATCTGGAATGCAAGCAGAGGCTGCTCCTGGCACGGCCCCAGCAGAGAAGGACCCGGGGGTGCTGGTTGACAGCCGGCTGGACATGAGCCGGCAGTGTGCCCAGGTGGCCAAGAAGGCCAACGGCATCCTGGCCTGTATCAGAACTGGTGTGGCCAGCAGGAGCAGGGAGGTGATCGTGCCCCTGTACTCGGCACTGGTGAGGCCGCACCTCAAATCCTGTGTTCAGTTTTGGGCCCCTCACCACAAGGAGGACATGGAGGTGCTGGAGCGTGTCCAGAGGAGGGCAACGAAGCTGGTGAAGGGCCTGGAGCACAAGTCTGATGGGGAGCGGCTGAGGGAACTGGGGGTGTTCAGCCTGGAGAAGAGGAGGTGAGGGGAGACCTCATCGCTCTACAACTCCCTGAAGGGAGGTTGTAGTGAGGTGGGGGTCGGTCTCTTCTCCCAAGTAACAGCCATAGGACGAGAGGAAATGGCCTCAAGTTGCGCCAAGGGAGGTTTAGATTGGACATGAGGAGAAATTTCTTTCCTGAAAGAGTGGTCAGGCCTTGGAACAGGCTGCCCAGGGACGTGGTGGAGTCCCCATCCCTGGGGGGATTTAAAAGCCGTGTAGATGAGGCGCTTAGGGACATGGTGCAGTGGGCATGGGGGGGTTGGGTTGAGGGTTGGACTCAACGATCTTAGAGGTCTTTTCCAACCTTAATGATTCCATGATTCTATGAAGACCTCTCCAGTGTCACTGGTCCCCACCTCCCCTCATGTCACATCCCGTCACCTGCGCCTCAATCAGGAGCCACCGCCTACAGCCTCACCCAGACCGGCTCTGGGCAGTGCCCCTCCTGCCTGCAGGGATCAAAACATCCGCTCAGCAAAACAAAACAAACATCCCAGAGCACGAAGGGCATCCTCCCAGCTTCTCTTTTTTTTTATTGGTAGGAACTACAAGTGCTTTGCACTCCTGTACCTCCAGCCGGGCAGGCTGCTACAGGCTGCCGACATCAAGCCCTGAAGACGGAGACTGCCCCAAGGATCTCAGCGCTGCTGCGGTTCATCCTGGCACTAAGTGCCGCCAGGCAGTAAAGAAATTGGCCACTAAAAAAATAATAAAAAGCTTTAATGTCTTACAGTAAACCAATAATTGCACAGTATAAATAATTAACAGACAAGTTCAAATAAATAACACATGGCTCGACACGCATCTCTGTTCAAAAGCAAACTATGACCTCAGGGAGCGGGGTTTGTCTCGTCTTGACCCGGTGCTCCACGTCCCAAATCATTATCGAATCCGTAGCACTCTGCAGCTTCGCTTGAGAAGTCATCGCTCAGGTATGAGCTTTGATCTTCAGAGTCTGGACCACAGCAGCCAGAGGCAGTTGGGTAAACACCGAGCGAGGAGGCAGCAGGGACAGCTCATCACCTCACAGCTCGGCTGCCGGCAGAGGCAGAACCCGCTCTGGCTCGCAGCCCTTCCTGATGAGGTTTGCTTCCCAGCCAGCCGTTTCTCATCTGCTGTGCGTTTAAAACATTTTGCTTAATAACGCTTTATCTCACACTCCAGATCAGCCCCGTATTTACCTGCGAATCCTCACAGCAGTAGGTAGATAAGCATCGCCCCCCACTTCACAGGCGTGAAACAAACCCGAAAGCAGAAAAAAGTTCCCCGCTGAAGCTGCAAGACATGACATGGCCAGGGCTAGGACGATACTGCAGGATATCTGGAGGTCCAGCCCCACATTTGCTTCATTCCGGCTCATTTTTAATGACTAACGCTGCCCCACAGTTCACAGCCCTCCTTGCAAGTCCACGGTTAACGCTTAAAAAAAGATTTACTAATGCCAGCTGGGTCAGAGGAGCCGCGGCTGGGAGAGGCACAGGGACACATCCAGCGCTGTGGTGGCTCGGCACCTATCGCGCTCGAACAAGAAAGGGAGCACGGAAATCGGGAATCTCTCGTCAGGCGGACCCGGGCTCTCCAGACAGCGCCTGACCAGCCCCCGGTGCTCGCCGTCCAGCTTAGCGCCGGGGTCCGGAGCCCCCTTCGCGTAAACAGCTCTGCGCGGAGCGCGTGAGGGGTTCGAAGGGGACGCAGTCAGCGTTGCTCCCACCCGGGCGTTACTCAACGGGCTTCACTTTTGCAATGAACAAGGCGGTGGCTTTCTTCAGGAACTCCTCCCGGCTCATGGAGGTGCCGAGCTTCCTCTCCTGCAGCGCCCGGTCCATGGCCAGGGCCAGGCCGTCCGGCCCCAGCTTGGAGCCCGCCTCCAGGTAGCGACTGGGGAGAGAGAAGTTGCCGGCGCCCAGCGCGTCCTCCAGCGCCCGCAGCACGGCCTGGCAGACCCTCCCGTCGGCGGCGCCGGAGCCGCCGTCCAGGACGCCGAAGAGCGCGTCCGCCTTGGCCGCGAACTCCAGCAGCACGAAGCAGGTGAGGACGCCGTAGCGGAAGACGTCGAACGGCACGGCCTCGTGGTCGCGGCAGCGGACCCGCCCCAGCAGCGCCGCCGCCGCCTCCGCGGGCGCTCCCCCGTGCTGGCAGATGCGCCGCAGCAGCTCGCTGTACAGCCGCCCGTCCACGCCCGCCTTCCGCCGCCGGCCGCCGGCGCCCAGCACCTCGTAGGCCGCGCCGGCGTTGCTGTCGAAGGCCGTCCTGTCGCGACACGGCACAGACACAGACACGCAGCCTCACCCCCACCCGCCCCGAACTACAGCTCCCAGTGTGCCCCGGGCGCCCGGCCGCTGGCGCGGGGTGGTCGCGGCCGCGGGGCACGCCGGGAGCCGTAGTCCGCCGCCCGCCCCCCGCCGCCGCCCGCCCGCACCTGTGGGAGTGGTGAGCCAGGCGCACGTACCACAGCGCCCGGGCCAGGCGCTGCGGCGGCCCCGGGAGCTCCGCGGCGGCTTCGCCCGCCGCGCCGGGGCTGCTCAGCACCAGCCTCTCGAAGTAGTCGGCCAAGAAGGAGACGGGCTCCTCGGGCCGCGCCTCCAGCACCTTCAGCAGCGCCTCCCGCACCATGGCGGTGACGCCGGCCCGCAGCAGGAACTCCGCCTCGCTCCCCAGCCCGCCGGCCGCCGCGCGAGCCGGCTCCGCCAGCCCGCTGCCCGCCGCCGGGAGCGGGGCCGGGGCGGCGGCCGCCCGCCGCTTCTCGTACGCCGCCATCTTGGCTGCGGGCGGCGAAGGCCGGTTCCGGCCATCTTGGACGGCCGTTCCGCCGGGGCGGGAAGTTCCCGCGCCGCCATCTTGCACACTGGCAGCCAATCGGGGGGCGCGAAGGCAGGCGAGCGCGCCGCTATTGGGCGAAGCCGCGGGCCGCCATCTTGAGTGTGGGCAAAGGAGCCGCCCTCGCTGCTGTAACGCGGCGGAACGCCCCGGCCGCCATGGCTACTCCGGGCAGGTGCCCCGCCCTTAGCAACCGGGCGCGCGGCCGTCGCTGCGGACGCTGCCCGGTGACCCGCGCCCGGGGCCTCCCGCAGGCCCGGAGCCGGTGAGGGGCCGCAGGGCCCGGAGCTGGTGAGGGGCCGCAGGGCCGCCCCGGCCTCGGGCAAAACGACACTTGCTCAGGGTTCAAACAGAAACAACCCTTTATTGGAGCGCCCCGCGGGCCGAGGCCCCGCTCTCCTCCGCCCGCTCCCAGGGGATGCACCCCCCCCAGGGCTGCTTCTGACCCCTCTGTCGTGACAGACGATCGGCCGTCGCTCTCCCGCCCATTCGCGTGGGTGCCAGGAGCCCCCGAGGGCAGGACCCCCCTCCGGCGCTCAGCGCCGGACCGACATGATCCAGCCCCGGGAGCGTCGTGCTCCGCCGGTCACCACAGACATCTCTGCTCGCCTCCCTTCCAGCCTTCCCCTCTCCCGGGGTCCCGCAGCCCCCAGGCTCTCATCCCGCAGGATTCGCGGGCGAGCTCCTCCGAGCAGCAGGCTGCGTGCCCGGGAGCCGAGCAGTTCCCAGTGCTCCCAGGCCTTTCCCCTCACAAGCCCCTCAGCCTCCCGGGCAGCAGCAGCCTCAGGCACGGGTGAACCTTTCAAAAGCAGCAGCAGCTCAGAGGTCTCTGGGTCCCGGAGCGCTTGTCCCGGAGCGGGGGCTTCTCTCTTCTCAGCAGCATCCCACTCCCCACCAGCTCCGCCAGGCTCCATCAGTCATCCCAGGGACTGGGCGAGGCCAGCAGCAGAAAGGGCGACAGCAAGGACGCATCCGGAGGGCTGTGGGCATCTGTAGGCAGCTCCCACTCCTAGGGCAGCTCGTACTGAGATCTGAATCGTTTCCACAGGCGACGAGACATGATGCCGGTCACGATCAGTCCCAAGAGCGAGACCGTTGTCCCCATAGCGATGGCAGGGCCCGTGCTGAACGAATCTGCAAAGACACGAAAAGGACGTATAATTGCAGGCAGACTCCCCCCGCGCCAGCAAATACTCAGGGGTGAGCATAACACCCCCCAGCACCGAACGTGGCACTAACACAACTCGCTGCAGCCCAAGCCCAGCGAGAAGAGAGTGGGCTGCAGACCACCACTCACCATCCAAGACCATCAGCTGCAGACTGACCACCTGGGAGCGGTGGCCGAGCAGGACGCACTGGTAGTGGCCCTGGTGCCGGGGCTCGGCGTGGTCCAGGCGCAGCGTGGAGCTGCTGCCCACCGCCTCCTCCCGGTACTGCGAGAGGGCTACGGGGGTCCGCAGCCAGCGGACGGTGGCGTTCCCGGCACACCGTGCGCGACACTCGATGCGCAGGGCCCTGCCCCGCGTGCCGTTGGGAGGCAGCGACCAGATCCGCAGGCTGCAGGCGGGCACTGTCCCCACGGATGGCCCTGTCCCGTTCTTTGCCAGCGGAGAGCCCCAGTTGATGGTGCCTGCAGCTGTCCCTTGCGCCTCAGCTGGGGGGCTCGCCGTGCCGGAGCCAGGGAGCGTGGTGGTGGCCAGACGTGCCGTGGGACTGCCTGCGACGAGGTCGTGGGGAGCAGGGCGCTCTGTGGAGGGGGGTTTGGAGGAGGCAGCTGGCTCCAGGATGGTCTCAGCATCTGGCTCCCGCGGTGTGGTGGTCAGGGCTGTGGTGGGATCATGTGTGGGGACACTCGGCTCTGGGGGCAGCACTGTGGTGGTCATGGGCTCGGCTGTGCTGGGACTCCCCGTCGTAGCCGCCGTTGTCCTGGGTCTCCCTGTGGAGGTGGCCATGGCCACCGGCTGCTCTGTTACAGCTGTGAACACAGCAGGTCACGGGCGGCCTCGCCGCAGCTCGGAGCTGGGCCGGGGCCTCTCTGGCACACAGTATCCCCATGGGGTGACAGCCCCCCTCCAACCGCACCACCCGCCGGCCCCATCCTCCTCCACCCCATGAACGCAGCCAGCCCTGAGCAGGGAGAGGCAGCGAGCAGGAGCAAACGGGCACCGCCGGCACGGCAGCGGGGACAGGGACAGGGATGGGGACAGGAGATTTGCAGATCGGGGCAGAAATGGGGGCTGCTCGCGTTCCAGCAAAGCGATTTCAAGCAGCGCAGGGCAATGGGGCTCAGCTCCAGTGGACGGGGCAGCGTGCGAACCCGAGTCCCCGGCTCCCACCCCGGCACTCACCCCCAGCGCTCACGGTCACAGATGCCACCCGGGTGAAGGTCTCCTGCCCGATGCTCAGCGTCACTTTGCACCTGAACTCCACTCCTTCTCCCACCTCCTTCCCAGCCACTGGCAGCGTGGCCACGATGTCAAACAGCTCCTCGTCGGTCTCTGTGACATCGAAGTCTGCCTCCTCCAGCGCTTGGTCCCCCCGATGCCAGGTGAGCACCAGCCCCGTGAGCGGGTACACCCGCCGGGCCGAGCAGCGCAGGTTGGCGGGCTGCCCCGGCTGCAGGGCGCGGGGGCCTACCTCCAGCTGCAGCGTGTCCGGGAGGGCTGAGAGAGGAATTGCAGTGTCAAGCGGTGATTTTTGGCACCGCTGCCCAGGAGGGAGTGGGCTGCCTCGGGGGATGCAGGACTTTGCCGGGGAGGTGGTGAGGGATGGGCTGGGGGATGCTTACCGTAGACTTTCAGGGTGACGGCGTGCTGGTAGCGCTGCCCGTGGCAGGTCCCCTGGCAGATCTTGGTGCCCCCCATGGCGACCACGGCGCTGTTGATGTGCAGGATGCTGTGCGTGGGGAAGGAGGTGATGCTCCCCAGGTTGGTGTCCAGCCCCTTCCACTGCACCGTGCCCCCCGCGCAGGCCAGGGAGCAGTTCAGCTGCGCCGAGCCCCCGTACTGCACCACCGGCTCCCGCGGCACCACCGCCAGCTTGTCAGCGGATCGCCCTGGGTGGAGGAAGGAGGAAACCGCGGGGTTTAGGGAAGGGGACAATCACCAGAACCCAGTCGTTTACAAGGTAAAGAGGGTGCCGGTTCCCCCGTTTGCTGAGAAGCGGATCATCATGCTCAGGTGCTGCATAAGCTCCTTCCCCATCACCGTGGGGGGGGGCACTGCTCGTTAGCGACAGCTCATTAGGGGCGGCAAAGGCTTCCCTGCAGCCGCTCACTGCCACCAGGCATCGGGAGTGCCGTGGAGCCGACACGCCTGTGGTGATTGCCAGCCCGGCTCTGCCCCGTCGCAGGCATTGCCGCTTGGTCCGCTGTTTACCACTGAGATTTTCCAGCCATTTCTTGGGGAAATGAACCCAAACGCCCCTTCTCCCCAGTTCTCATCCGTCACCAGCACCGCTGCTCTTCTGGCAACGGGACAGCAAACCCAGGCCAGGCGCTCGCATGGCGGCGTGCTCTGCGGCTCTGAGCGCCGGGCTGCAGCGCCGGGACGAGGAGTGCTGGAGCAGCGACGCACGTGGGACACGGCGGCTGTCAGGGGACACCCCGGGGCCGCGTTGGCCCACGGTGCCATGTGGCAAAGCGAAGAGAGCAGCGGCAGGCGGCACGGCGGGTTAAGGGATCGGGATGGCTCTTGGCCCCCGCGGCACTCACCGCTGCAGCCCCACAGCAAGCCGAGGAGGAGGAGGAGAGGAGCCGACTCCATCGCCCGCAGAGCCAGCGACGGGGCAGGACAGCAGCAAGGGCTGGTTTTCCTTCCTTCCCTCCTTCCAGAGAGTGAACGCCGCCGGCCGGGGCTGTCTCCTTCTGATTGCCAGCCCCATCCTCAGCCCTTCTTAAGCTCTGCAGGAACCGCCCCCGTGAGCACCGACCCCGGGGCCTCCACGACTTCCCAGCCCGAGGGGTATTTCCAGGGGGAGGTTTCTGATTTTCTTCCAAGTTCAGCTCTCGCACAACACCCAGCTCTGCGGCCGAAGGCCACGCCGGCAGCCCCAAACCCGGGAAAGCCCTTGGTCCGAAGGGTCCCCGCGTGGCTGCAGGGACCCCCATCACCCCCACCGGGCATCCTGCGCAGGCACCTGCACCCCAAGATGCAGCCGAGATCCTGTCCCTTCCCCAGTTCTCACCGGGCTCCACCGTTCCCCCCCGGAGCCCTGGCAAAGCAGCCATTTTCATGCCCCAAGCACCAACACAGCAGAAACGAACCATGGTGGGGCTGGCTGGGGACGCCTGGCTGTCACGGGGGCTGTCTCAGACCCCCTGCCCCAAAAGCGGGGCCAGGGCCCGTATTTAACATCGCCGGCGAGCACGGCTGCCTGCAGCCGGCCCGCGGGGCGGAGGGAGGGGTAGCCTGGGGCTGCAGCGTCTGCCCAGGGCACGTCCCACTGGGACCCCTGTGGCAACGCGGCCTCGGGAGCGGGCAGCCCCCATCGCAGCCCGGGCACTGACACAAGGATACGCGGCAGGAACCCGGCCCCGAGCCCCGACTGCCCCAAAACGTGGGGTTTGGAAAGGCACATCCCCAGGGCAGAGGGCGGGGGTGTCCAGCCCCAGGCTTGGGTGCTGCTCAGCGGGGCTGCAAACACCATTTATTCCCAGAACAGGATGTTTTCAAGGATGAAGGTAGCTGTTCCTGGGAGGGTCGGTTTTATGGTATAGAAGGAGAAAGTGCTACCACGTGGAAGACGTTGATCACCCCGCATTATCTAGCGCCAAGGCCCTGGCACAGCCCCAGCGCCTGTCCTCTGTCTCCTGGCAGGTCTGGCATCGCTTCCTCGCTCCTGCCCACCTCCCTGGGAAGAGACGGGTCCAGTTCTGCCCCATCCCATCCCGCCGGGCTGGGGCCAGGGAAGGTGCCGAAGGGCCGAGGGAGGGGACATGCCCAGCCCTGCACCTCCTGTCGCAGAAGATGGAAAATCGGCGCAGGACCCGGCCGTTTCCCATCCGGGAAGACTCCGGAGAGGCAGCTCCGGGCACTGGGCGCGTCGCACATCCTTTCGGGAGGCCGGGCAATTAATCCTTTGACGATCCGAGAGGCCTCCGAGCAAGGGAAGTGCTCTGTAAACAGCCACCATCAAATGTGCACGTTCAGCCGAAGCCGGGTGATTAATGGCTCTGGGGTTTTTGTTCCTTCCATCCTGTGTTAACAGAGCCACTTCCCGGAGTTTCCAGTGGCCGCCGGAGCCCCCAGCCCAACCCTGGAATGGGACAAGCCGCAGCCAGGGCTGCTCCCTGGCTCTTACACCTCGAATCCTGTGTTCAGTTTTGGGCCCCTCACTACAAGAAGGACATGGAGGTGCTGGAGCGTGTCCAGAGAAGGGCAACGAAGCTGGAGAAGGGCCTGGAGCACAAGTCTGATGGGGAGCGGCTGAGGGAACTGGGGGTGTTCAGCCTGGAGAAGAGGAGGTGAGGGGAGACCTCATCGCGCTCTACAACTACCTGAAAGGAGGTTGTAGCGAGGTGGGGGTCGGTCTCTTCTCCCAAGTAACAGCCATAGGACGAGAGGAAATGGCCTCAAGTTGCACCAAGGGAGGTTTAGATTGGACATGAGGAGAAATTTCTTTCCTGAAAGAGTGGTCAGGCCTTGGAACAGGCTGCCCAGGGACGAGGTGGAGTCCCCATCCCTGGGGGGATTTAAAAGCCGTGTAGATGAGGGGCTTGGGGACATGGTGTAGTGGACATGGTGTGTTGGGCTGACGGTTGGACTCGGTGATCTTAGAGGTCTTTTCCAACCTGAATGATTCTATGATTCCCAGCAGCGAGCCCGGGATGCCCAAGGATGCACACACGATGCCAGGGTTTCGCCTCCCGCTCCCACAGCCCAGATCCGCGGCACCCACTGGGATGCATGAGGCCACCCCGCCGGCCCCACCCTGGGTGATGGGCGAGCCCGGGAGGGATCGGTCAGGGCTGCACGGGCTGCAGGCCCACAGTGGTTTGCAGCGAGGGTAAGCACCAAGCGATGAGTTACTTCACTGGGGGAGGATTGCTTCGCAATGTCACCAAGCAAGAGTTTAAAGGGAAATACCGTCCCCACAGACCACGCTCACTGCTACAGGATTTTGGAGCAGAAGGGGCAAAACACAGACAGTTGAAAAAATAAATTATCTAAGCCCTGGAAGCTGCCCTCGGCTGGGGTCTGGTGCAGCTTTCAGCTAGGGTCCTGCAACGGTGGACCAACACCGACAGGTCTCGGGGGGATCGGTCCCGGCCTTTTGGTGCCCGCCGGCTGCACCAGCTGCCAGGTCCGTGCCTAGTGCCGGGCTCCTGTAGCACAGGGAGCAAAGCGGCTGTGGCCCTCGGGGACCGGACTGACGTTCCCGTGAGAGGCGGCTCTCCGCGAGCCCTCGGCATCGCAGCCCAAGCCCCCAGCTGCCCTTCAAAATGATGCTGCAGGTGAGAAAAGAAAAACCCCATAAATCAGCATCCGAACCAGAGTTGAGCACTTACGGAGCAAGCCTTTCTTTTAAAAAGCCGCTTTCCCGGACTGGTCATCAGGAGATTAATAGCTACCAGAAAGTCCAGCGCCTCGTGATGCACTTCCTCCGGTTCGGGGCTTGCAGAACACTTGAAGCCACGAGCTGCCCCGGCCTCTGCCGTGCAGGCGGATGGGCAACACAGATCACAGAGGAAATCAGAGTTACGGAAAGCTGATAAACCTCCAACTCCACGAGGGCCAGCTCTAACGGCACGGTTATCGAGCCAGGGAGAGGTCAGGGGACTCGGCCAAGCTCAGAGTAATGTGGCAGCAGCCCCCCAAGGCAGCTCTGGCAGGTTTGGCCCCGAGCCGCCCCCCGCCCCCGTGCAGGACCCACCGCAGCTCCCGCTCCACCACCTGCTCGGGGTCTTTCCTTTAACAGGATCTTCCCTCCACCCCGGAGGCTCCCCCTGCCCCGAACACGACAAAGAGAGATCAACGGGTTGCAGACACAGGGCGAAAAGAGCAAGCTTAGGCACCGGGACAGTTTTCCACGCAACAGGAAACCTTTCGGGTCAGAGCAAAGGGAACGATGGTTTTCAAGAAACAGAAGCCTGAACATTTTTCCTGGAAGCTGATTGTGCTTCCTCCTGAGGGGCAGGAGCAGGGGTCTCTCGCTGGGCAATGCTCGGTCCAGAGGCATTTCTCAGGAAACAAAACAGTTCAGCGGGGAGAGACGAACCGCAGAGGGACGAGCGCTGGCCCCCGGCACAGGATACCCCCGCGCCGCCACCGCAGCCCCTTGGGCTGGGGTGTAGCCCCAGGCTGTCATCACCGGCACTGGCTAACGCCCGGTATCAGAAATGACAGGGCTGGGGCAGGTGCTAATGAGGACGACTGGAACAAGATTAAGGTTTTTTGCATGGTACAAAACATGGGAATTCCACCCCGGCTCTGCCCCTCGCCCGGCGGCACGGCCGTGGCGTCCCAATCGCAGCAATTCTGGGCAATGCCGCCTGAATGACCAGCACATCGAGGAGAGGACGGCCAACAACATACTGTATTGAAATACCCTCCCTTTTTTTTCCAGTGACGCAAAGCTGAGGGTTCTTTCTCAAATAAAGATGAAGAAAATAAAACTAAGCTCAAGTCATGGGAAATAAATACAAAAGGCAGCATATTGTATAATAGATGGCTTGTGCTTTCCAGCTCATTACAGGATATCGGCCATCAAACACCAGATCCCATCCAAGAGCTGACTTGGATGCGTTTATACTTCTTGTGATTATATTATTCACTTAGTACCATCCTCAAACACCAAAAGAAGTGTTTAAATGAGTAAGGTAAGATAAGATCTGAATTAAGCCTAGCTGGAAACGAAAACAACAGTGTCTGGGATGCTAAAACCAGCCCCGGGAGGAGGCTCCCGTGGGGCAGGCGCTGGCGTGGGGAGGCAGGAGCCAGGGACCTGGGGACCTGCTCCGCCGCCTCGGCTGGGGGCAGGCAGCCCCGTCCTCACACGAACCTGCCAGCAAGTCTTCACCTGCTGAAGGCGACAGCTCCGGCACCGCGGCACCGGCCCGCTGCACACAGGTAGAAATAACTCGACAGCTTGTGCCCGTTCGAGACAGGAGGTCGATTTACAAGGCCTGATGCGTAGTCTCTTGTAAAAAACCTCTTCAGCACAATTTACAGGGGTCGAGATGTGCTGGGCAGAAGCACGGGGCAAAGCTGTCCTGTAACACAGGCAGGGGAGAAGGATGAGGACAGAGAACTTCAACACGACAGGAAAGCAGCAGTTTAATAAATAATCCATTGGAGGGAGAGATTAGCCAGTTCTAAACACAATCGGAACTGAAATAAATACATTTCATCGTTAGCTTAAAAAAAGAGATACAGAAATGCACGCAATAGTAAACTTTGAGAGAGCAGAGGTACTGCCATTCTGCAGTGAACGTGGGCTTGCCACACGCCCACACTTTTTAAAGATAATCAAAGATGTTAGCAGCCATTCAAGTGCAGAGAAAAAAATAAAAACCAGTGAAGTAAAAAGCTACTATTTTGCAAAAGTAATGGCAAAAGAGAAAGCAATGGTTTAACGCAGGTTTTTTGATGCGACAAGATCAGTTTAAACTCACTTGAACTGCTGCCATTAACACTGGAACTGCAGAAGAAGGGGAATTCAGCCAATTTTTGCCTTATGTTTGGGGCATTGCTGTAACCGACCTGAATTATAAGTCACTGCAGACAAATTCTGAGAATAGCGATGTTAAACAGCCAGGCTCAGGCACTACACAGCAGATCAAGGGGATTTTAAGAAAAGGCTCTTTTTAAAAAAGTTGCATTTTCATATAAAGTAACAAAAATTGGCAAAACTAGCTGAATGCTCCGTACAGATTTTCCAGTCTCCACGTGGGACGCTGCAGAATTACCAGCCCTTCAGAATGAGACATTCTTCATTCAGGTCCGGTAATTTCAGCTCCGTCGTGGCTTGGCCCAAGTCCTCCTCTGTCACTTAAAGGCAGAACGGTGGGTGGGTCACATCCCTACGCTGATGGGGAGGGGAGTTACCTGGGGCTGAGCCCCCACCGAACCAGGTGAAAGGAATTCCAGAACCGTGGAAAGGAATCCCTGCCTGCTCCCAGCGCCAGGACCAAGCGATAGCTCTGGGGCGGGCGAGCAGCCCTGCCCCACGTCGAGCCCTCGTGCAAGTCCACGCGCCGCGGGCGCCCGGGCTCGGGGCTACGCCGCGTCCCAGGGTCAGCCCCCGCGCCAGCGAGAGGCCCCCGCGCCGGCACAGCGAGGGACCGACGTACAAGTCACCTTCACGCTGGTAACGGCGCTCGCTGCGGACCCTCTGCCGGCGCAGCCGCCCGACGCCGTAACCCCCCCGGCAGCCGAGGAAACCTCCGCCGCGGTGGAGCCTTTCACGCAGACGCGGCAGTAACCTGCGGCATCGCCTGGCTCCGAGCTCAGGGGCTGAAAAAGTGACCAAAACGCTCCAGGTCCACTACTCACGAATCGAGGGATGTCGGCATCACTGGAAAGTCGGGTATCGCGTCGTGACGGACGGGAACAAGGAGGGAAGCTCGCCCGGTTCGTTCTGCTGTCTGAAGGGAAGGAGAGGCTGAGACGCTGCAGGCAGCAGCGGTGGTGAGAGGGAATGGGACTAGAAACACATCGGTTTCAAGAAACTATTCAATAAAGGAAAAGACTTTTAAAAATATATCTCTATATACTTTATATCATATAAATTACGCTCGTCTTTTTGTAACGTTCCACTATATTCTACCCGTGAAGCTCCGAATGCCTCAGTGTGAACGAGGTAACGATTCGGTGTTTCATTTCACTTCATTTGTGTGTGAGGGACAAACCTACTTCAGTTCATTTTAATACAGCGTAAATAAATTCATCGTCAGACGTACTTGGTAAATCTCCAGTCTAAAAAAAGGCATTTTTTTGAGCGATACAGAGTTGGGATTGCTGCCTGGATGTTTAAGTGACTGGATTTCCTTCAGGAAAGAAGTTTGCTGTGCACGTACGGTACAGACCATCCCAGTAACGTTTGGGAATTTGGAGCGTCACCGCAACGAGCTTGGGAAAACTGGAGTCACCGCAGGTCACTGAGACCTTCCGCGAGCTCTGTTCTCCAGTCCTGCAATTAGATCCCCATCAGCAAACCCTCGGTGTCCGAGGTGGCTGCCCTCCGCACGGACAATAATCTACTCTTACCGTTCTGATTACAGGATCTGGGTACCAGGCTGGATTAATGCAAAAACCTACGACTTATTTCGCTTAACTGTCCACCTCCAATAACTAACTGGTCCAGAAAATTGGTAAACAGACTAAATTATCAGTTCAGCCCAGTCTAGGCAGGCGGCGGTTCCAAGCTGTTAATATCTGACAGGCGCTTACGAGACCTACATGAAATTGCAGCTCTCGATCTGTCCAAAGCCAACGTTAACCAGCCCTCACGCCGACAAGCGCACAGAAGAGGTCAGACGCCGAATACGCCCCGGAGCGGACGTCCCCTCGCTCCCGGAGCGGGGCGAGCTGTACGGCCAGGGCAGGGCAGGGGACGGACGGGGCTCTCCCCTGCTTGTGCCGGTTGTGGGTCAGGGACCGAGCTCTCCAGCTGGTGTTTTCCCAGAGGCAAATGGCATTTGCAGTCACTGCTGCGCAGGCACAGCGTCAGCCACAATTACCCGTTTGCAAAGACCCGAGACATTAAGTGACTGCTCCCTCCCTTTTGGCCTTTCTCCCCTAAGCTACCTGTCCCAAACCTACGGAGAAGGGATGCCAGCCAGGGAACGACAGCGGTTGCACATACCCCACTCTGAGACAGGACTATTTTTGGCCATTGTATCCTCAATTCCTCTAACAACTAATTTCTTAAGTGTTCCCAGTTTGGTCTTTACTTCCTCAGTGATGGCTCAATGCCATTACTTCTGATCTTACTCAAATGAGAACAATTGTTTCCTGCCCTCTGCCATATCTCTACGTATCTATAAACAACCAAGCGTTCCCTATACATTTATCTCAGCTTCTTTTGCAAGTTCAAGTATCTGCTGCTCTTTCTAAACAGAGCCGAACCCTGCAGCAGAGGTTGCGATTTCATTTTTCAATAAAATGAAAGCCTTCATAGCAGGCTCAGAAATGCTACACGGAATCCAAACCTCTAAGTTCAAATCAACTGCAATCGTCACCATCTGGATCTTTTGGACTGAGAAAAAACAAGCTACAGTCATTATCTGCTTTTAATATCAGATGGCAAGGGCCTGGGGAAAAAAATCAACATGCTTTATAAAAGTGCTCAAGATAAACAGCTATTTCTTTGACCTTTCTCGCAGGAAACCACGCTTTATCAAAGTGCTTAGCAGAGTTTAGTTGTTTCTCCAACCTCTCGGAGAACTGATTTTCTAAACAACACTTAGAGTTCCAGAAAAAGATTTCTGAAAAAGCCTTCTACCTACTACCTGTGGAGGCAGCGACAGGCAAATGTTACATCAGTGTAACAAAGAAAGAAAAACCGAACAAATACAAACGTTGTTGACCATCTAAGCGTTTGTAATTCACGTAGTTGCCCTTCTCTCATCTGCCCGTTCTCCCCTGTGTCAGTTGTAACTTCTTAATTTTTCTTATCTTCATCAGGACATTAAGTCAGTAGATTTTTTTTTTTTTTTTTTTTTTTTGGTTTAAGTTTCACTTGGGCCAGAACGGGCAAATTCATCAGATCCTCAAAGCAGCAAGGATCTGCTCAGAGTTGACTACGCTGTCTGTTCTTCACACACTTTTTACAGGGCCACACACCGCCCAGGGCAGCGGTCAAGCCTCTCCCCAGGCCGAGGTTAGCCAGCCGAGCTGGGACGGGATCAGTAGCAAGGACCAATTCTGCAAGGGGCTGGGGGCATGTAACAGATGCCTTGTTTTTATTCTGGCTGGCAACTCAGTTAGTTCACATTAGGCAATGCTAGCTCCTTAATTTTTCACTGGCAAGTTGAATATTTGGCAGGTCGCGCCATGAAGTTCCGTATTCACGTATAAGGGCGGGTTTGCTTTAAAGAACCATCCCTTCATGTGGAGCAGTTCAGTGTCTCCCCTTTCCATCAGCACCAGATGATACAATTCCATTTTTGCACCAGCTGGGTATATTTGGCTTGAAGGGAAACCCTGTCCCTTCTCATTAGCTGTTAGTGGCACAGTCTGTTACCTCGTTTCTTCTCTCCCCCCACCCTCTCTCCCCGAACTCCAACCGGCTTAGTCCACCCTTGATCTGGAGTTGAGACGCGAGCCAGGTCCTTCTCGCCCAACCTCATACGCTGCTGTCCTCGAGCAGGGGCTCTTTGCCATCCGATCCTCCGGCCTGCGGGCTGTGGGTGTGGGTCTGGGCTCCGTTACTGTGCTTCTTGTGGCTGCCTGATCTCAGTGCAAGGTTGTGTTCTGGAATGAACAAGGCCACCAGGAGCGACAGCAGGACAGAACAAGCTCCGAACAGGAATGGAGGGCCTGGGATAATGCTGCTCTGTAGGGCGAAACAGAGGAACGATTCATGCGCAAGTCCAAGGGCGTAAGAAGCCCAGCAAAGGGAATGATAAAGCTGAACAGCTTACCTCGTCTGTAGGGTTGGCCATGTTGGGTTTGGAGGCCTTACCCAAAGTTTCCACCTCAGCCATTTCATTCAACTCCACGTGGAAGAGATAGAAGACAAAGCCATAGAGCGCCGGCCCCAGGCCGTTACACAGACCCCGAATTCCAGTGATCATCCCCTGCACCACACCTGGGGACAAAGCGAGGAAAGGAAGATAGGCTTAGAGCTTTCTGAAGAAACTTGTTTTATTCAAGGATGCTTACATATTTAAAGACAGGATCAAAGATTCAGATCTGGATTGACACGAGCTCTACAACGAAATGGCTAGCTGGCGATTAGCTTCGCTCAGTATCAGGTTTAACAAAAATCAGTAATGCTGGGCTTGCTACTTTCAAGAATAAAAAGAGCATGGGCTCATCAAGGACAATTTCCAACTGAACCGGAATTTAAGGCAGCCAAGTCTGAGGACTCAGGGTCAAACCATGAAGCGGGCAAACGATGAAGCAGCAGTCTCCTCTCTACCTCAGACAGGGAACACGGAACATCTACGGGCATAATTTAAGAATTCCCTCCCAAAGCATCAGCTATGGTCAAAGGCAAGAGTGTCAATACGACTAAGAATAAAGCGACACTCCACAGTTGGCACAGACGGTCCTGCCCACCCCTCCACCGCCAATGCTGGGAATTCGAATGTGCGTCAGCTCAAGCGCCCGCTGGGATGAAACTCGCTCGTTAGAGAAATCCCCAAGCGCCTCACCCTGTTGGTCGGGGTCCGCGTTCCTAGACACCATGGCACTGATGGCTGGGAAGGTGATGCTAGACATGGCAGCCACAGCTCCCGCTGCCCACATCATCCTCGGAAAGAAAGAGGCAGCAATTAGGGGAGGAAGGCTCCCGAGGGCCAGGGGCAGACTAGCGCCGCGGCAGGGCAGCATCTCCCTCTGCCAGGGGACAGGGAGCTGCCGCAGAGCCACGGAGCCACCGCGGAGGGAGAAACCTGCCGACGCCAGGAGACAAACATGGGCAAACTCTTACCAAGGCTGCGATCCGAAGCCGTACCAGGCAAGCTGCAGGATCTGGAAGCCTAGTCCCAGCAGGATGGTGTTTTTATTTCCTATCGAACGCATGAGAATTCCCAACACTACTGTCTGGAAAGAAAAACAGATGCTTTCAAAGTAAGTGCAAAGAAAGATGACAACACTGGAAGACAAGAGGACAGGAATCCGAGGGAACTCGTGCTGCTGTGAGGCTGGCTATCATGCACATGCACACCTCCACTCTCCTAACGTTGTGTTAGAAACCAGCACATCCCTGCCCGTGGCAATCGGAGCACAATCTATAGTTTTTCACAGAACACCATGGGGCCACCCCACCGTTTACCACAGTTTGTTATTCAACAAACAACAGCTACATTCAAAAGCTAAGAAGAGGGACCGCGGGTAGCCGTGCACGGGTCCGATGACGTCTGTGTGACCACAGGGATTCTGACAACTCACCAGCCCTGATTATCAGAAATTTTGGACATTCTTATAACCACGCTGCTAGAGCCAGGACAGAAATTGCTTCTCACCTGAGCCAGTATAGAGAGAATTCCAACTACACCAATAAAGGCTGCCACAGTCTCCGAGGAAAAACCAATGACCTGTGAAAACACCAAAGAGGGACTTTTCAGGCAAGAGATTTGTGCCATACGAGAAAAGCCACTCCATCAGTGTCACTAATGTTTACTGACATTGCTTATCAGGTACTTAAACATTAATCAACCGTACCTTCCACTACCTCCCTGCTGCCATAGGAATAAAATGGAAGATTTTCCTCTGGCTGAAGAAACAGTTTTAAATCACTGGGTTCACCTTAAATGCTTGAAAGTGGCATGGAGATGGATGGACAGGCAGACCACCAGCAAGATGCCAAGCAAGGGTCCTGGCAATGCCTACAGAGGGGTTGCCAGGTCCCACATTTTTTAGGAGAACTGGAACAAGTCACTATTTCTTATAGCTTCAAATTTATTAAGCTATTGGCCAAGATTAGCTTCCTCAGGACATGCAACTAAGATAATATTTGTAGGCTGGGATTTCCTGCATTCAGAGCCTTCCCTCATCACCAGAGACTGACCTGTCGCAGGTACAGGAAAAAGCTGGAGTACTGGCCGGCTTCAGGAAGGTAGGAGAGAAAGACAGTGATACAGATGAGCAGCACTGTGGAATCCTGACCCACTTTCCGCAAGGACTGTAGGGAAGGGGGGTGGGGAACGAAAAAATTAAAGAGTTAATATCATTAAATATTCTCCAGGTACAGAGACAGCAAAACCAAGTGCTTAAGTCACCATCTTATATCCAAGAAGTGAATGCTTGAATGAAACCAGACCAGCATTTCAGAGGAAGATGCGAACACTGCCACAACACACCAGACCAGGTGTACAACTGCATCAACTCACACCCCAGAATGAAGAATTTTTACCTTTCAGTTTCTCAGATTTATAGTCAAGTGCTTTTGATCAGAGTTGTTTTTTCCTCAGTCAGCCAAAATAATCTTCATAGCAAGCAAAGGTGAGGTGAAACTGCGCAAAGCTCCTCATCGCTAGCAAAGGTCCTGAGAAGCCAGGAACGCAAAAGACTTCTCCTGACACTATACTATTGCTAAGTAATAGAATTTATTAACTGGCACATTTCCACCAAGAGGTGCTCTTGCTTCAGGACATCTGGAGCTGCTTTTAGGTGGTTTGCAGCTATACGAAATCGGTGAGAAGCTGCTACACATCTCTAGATATGTGCAGTCTGCTGTCAGTTGAATTCTGTACCTTCGATGGGGTTAATCTAAGCCTCGCATCCTTCACCTTTCGTGAGAAAATCAGCAGAACTAAAGCAAACATAAGCAGCATGTGCAAAAACCAGCAGCAACATTACTTACAGCGAACGGGTCTGCTTGTTCCCAAGAGATCGGAGCTCCCCAAGAGACCGGGCGCATCTCTTCTGGCAGAGACTCCGGCACAGCCAGCAGGATGAAACCAATATCCAGCAAAGCAACACCTGAAGCTAGCACGACCACCAACGTATCGCCGTAGGCTTGGGAAAGGTACGCACCAATCGCTGGGCTTGTGACCAGACTCGCAGCAAACGTGGCTGACACCTGGAAGCATAAAACATTAATACAGCCTTTTCTTCCTGGAGCCTATTTTCTCCTCCAGAGTAACCCAAGGGTACTGGTTTTGCCATCTTTGATGGAGATAATCCAGGTGAACAGGGATTCCTGTAGACAGAAAGATGACATGTTCTCTTGGTGCAATCTAGGCTAAGTTCTAGCAAAGGGAAATTAAAGCTATCCTAACAATTCACGTACGAAACTTTCAGTAACCCTATAGGAAGGGCCCAATGACAGGCTACTTGTATGCGTGCCAGCATCACAGCCTGCCCCCTTTCCTGGTGCAAAGAAGTTCACAGACCAGGCTGGTTTAAAGGCTAAGCGACAATACAGCCGGTATTCAGACTGCACAGAAATTAGCCCTCTCCCTCGTCCTAAATCACAAACAGAAGAACAGGGAGACTGTATTATTAGCGAAGCGCATATCATCTTTTCACTGATAACTGTCCTCAGGCTTGTCAATAAATCTCCCACCCTAATTTTATACCTCTCCTACCTGCAAAGCCCCAAATATTTCTTTCAAGAGCCAAGCCAGTTATTCAGCTCCTTACCAAGCCATACGCCGTGCTGCGTTCATGCTCCTGTGTGATATCAGCAACGTAGGCAAAAATCACAGAAAAGGTGACAGCAAAGACTCCAGACATGGAAATGACAGCAAAATACCACCTGAAACAGGCATTGCCAAAGGCAGAGTTAGAGAGCAACCACACGGTAGTGCACAGCTGCTGAATTAGAACCTCTCCGTTATTCTTCCTGCAGTCCATCCTACTTCATGGCACCAGAAAGCGCTCGGGAACACCCAGCTTCAGTCTGGTGGCCCATAGAGTTTTATCACTTATTTTCCCCGCACAGGAAGGAAACATCAACATGCCCTAATAGTGATAACGCACCTATCAGACTCTTTCTTCCTGACGCTGAACCCTCCGGTAGAACCAGACAGGTAATTAGTCTCTAGGCTGAGCATCCTTCTCCACTGGACGGACTCTTCCATCTCATCCTCAAACGCAACACCCACAAATCCCGCATCGTTCAGCCTCACACTCATTTCCTCTCCCCAGAACCCCTCGTTAAAACAAGAGTAAACTCACCACGGACTGATCTTCATAAGGGGAATTGGCGCACAGGTGAAGAAGACGGTGAGGAGGAGGAAGGATTTCCTGCCCCAGACATCAGAGAGAGCACCAATCAGTGGGGCACTTAGAAAAGAAAGCAGGCCCTAAGACAGACAAAGAGAAATCCCTCAGTCAAATTCTGATTGTCGATAGCAAGAGCTTTTGACAATATCATCTAAAGATAAAAATACGACCAGACAATCCACTCCTATTTTCCACAAGCAGGCAGTATCACCAAAACATAACGGTTTGTTAAACTGCTCACATCCTTTTAGGGAGAAAAAAAAAACCCTCGACCAGCGAGGCGCTGCTAAACCCTCCAATTACTTCCCGTTCCCTGCAACTGCTCCGCCTGCAGCTGTGGTCTTCCCAGGCACGCCTGTGCAGCAGGGATTTGCCCTGCCAGTCCCTAAAAAGACGTTGGCACAGCTCCATCACATTAACATCTGCTGCAGTTCCAGGGAAAGCTTTCTCTTTTAGATGAAGACAAGACAGACCCGATGAGATGCCAAGGCCATTAAGCACAAATAAAATTGTTCAATGCCTTTCAATGTCTTTCAAACCCGAGACGGGCAGGGAAGAGCCCTTACGTGTATATGGGAGTGCCCAACCTCTCTGGGGCCATTTTCTGAGATCCTCTTGCCAGAGCCAGGGCCTAACAATCCGTTTTGCCACATTCCCGAGTCAGAACGCATGGCTACTGCTTGTTCGCTATAGTTGCCTCCAATTGCCTCCCCCAAGGCTCTGGGAACGCTGGTCTAGTCCAAATGCACCGCAGCCACTTACCACGTCACAACACGCTCCCCACCTTCTGTCTGGGGAGAGCCCACTCAGGCCCGCTTAGTTTCCGCTTCTATTACCGGTAAGTTCAGATGTCATTGGTTTTTTATTTTGTTACGCTCCAGAATATGGATACAGGGCTGATCTCATGCTGATTAGAATATTTTCAGCTGAAACACAGCTGTTACAGCCCCAAACCCATGTTGTCAAGCAGCACGTTGTTAATACTGCTCAGTAAAATCAACTACACAAGCTGCCCGATGTCTATGCTCTGTCAACTCTTCATTTTGTTTGCCAGTAGCACCCCAAACTGAAATAGGAACATTTATCTGTCAAATACCGGTTGACATCAGCAAATGACACATTATAATGGCTTGCCACTTCTTGCACTGATTGCAGATTCAAATGAAAGCCTGGAAGGAATACTCCTTACCTTGACTCCGTGAATCAGGCCATTCATCAAGAAGGTATGCTGAGGAAAAGTCTGGTGTAACACCTAGGGGGGAAAAAAAACCCAACAAAAACAAAAAACCAGAGCTAGCAACTTTTGCAGAATTTCCATAAGCACCTGACAGCGAGATGCCTGGAGGAGCACAGAACAGGGAAAATGGGAAATACACTACCCTGCTGTACCTGCGTGAGGAGCTCTACCCCCCCCTCCAACAGGGGCAGCCACTTTCTTTAATACTTCCCAGGTCTATAAATTATTCCAGCACGCTTGGGCAGGGCTAAGATAATCGGACATATGCCTTTCTCCAGCCCTGCACCATCCGATTTCCCTCTGGTTTTACTTCATGTGACCACATAACTTTTCTGTTCTTCTCCCCCCTTTTTGTACTGTCTGTATGTTCAATTTGCATTTTATACTACTGAGCTAATACTAATTTCTAAATGCCTTTGCATATACAAAGACTCCTTTTGCATAGTTAACTAGATCAGAGATCAGGTCAAAAATACGCATAGCATATTAGACTTCAATATGAGCTGGCATACCACCACCAGAAAATGAATTTAAAAAGCCGAGAATTCTTCCGGCAAGTGCCAAATCAGAAGTTTGCAGCTCCTTAAGTAAAGGCAAGTATCTGAGATGAGATTTCAAGTTTATTTAATAAAGCTATCGCTCTGCACTTAACTTGATTGTGAAGTTGCCTTTGCGGCCTGTGTTAATCATAACTCAGTCGAGTCCTGAATGAGTTACTGGCGGGCTCTCCCAGAACGAGCATGACTTGGTGGAGCAAGTACCTGCCAGGAAATCATCTCTCTGCTTTTACACCCCAGACAATGATGGTGGTAGTTCAACAAAAATCTCTTTTATCCCTAAATAAGTCAGTGTAGGCTAAAAGGTGGAGTCTTCAGATAAAAAGTCAAAGCTTTGCTCAACTTTCTTTCATTAAGTTCCCAAGTGTACTTTTTTTTTTAATACCTACCAAAAAAAAAGCAATAAACGACAGTAAACGTCCAGTAAATTCTAGTAATTTCAGGTTAGGTCTTTCACTCCTGCTTTCTCAAAATCCTCCAAAAGCTTTCAAAAATCTAACTCGTGCTTTGCTTCAAGTTAAGCTACAATAATTAAGAAAATAATTGCCCAACTCCATAAAAAATTACTATAGCTCCAGCTACAAACCATTACCTCTTGGTTTCTACTTGCTATCCTCCAAAGGCCCACGTTAAGATCTTTACCCTCGCCAACCCACGTCTACAAGAGCCAGTATTATTCCCGGGGAGACTCACTCACCGTTAGCATCGGCGTGGTCAGCAGCCCCCAGGCGAAGAACTCCAGGAAAATAACCACCACGGCATGGTACACGCTGGGCTCTCCGATCCCCTGTCGCTGCAAAACAGAGCTCCGTAAGTAAAAAAAATACTCGTAACCTGAGATTTGAGACGTGTGGTTGGACGCTGAAACGTCAACTCTGACCTAAGCCATCCCCAAGGTGATTCAGTGCTGCCTAGTGCAGGCGAGCTCACGCCGCAGCGTCTCTCCGTCCAGGGTTTACCAACGCGTGCCTCTCCGACAAAGCTGATTGTTTTCTATTTTTTTTCTCCAAGAACTAATATCTTTGATACCATTATGCTTTCTCGAGACATGACCAAACGTATCACCCTTTCAATCCTCGCCTTAAGGACTTGGAAATGAAACACCTCAATTCTCTGCAGTACGTGCAACACCCCAGAAAAGACTCTGGGAGTTTGGGAAGGCAATTTTACTCCTCGGCGCCAACTCCATCCACCCAGCACGGTGGGAAAGGCACAGTCCTTAGATCAGCTGTTAGAAAACCCCCACACCTCAAGGCCTTGCTTATCTTTCTTTCCTTCAAGATTTCTCACGGCGCTTTCAGGGCAGCATTTGTTCTGTCACTTTTCCAAGTGCCAAATCTCAGCTGCTAGCCCAGGAGGTTTTCTCCTGCCGTGCAGGACACACCTGCAAAGTCACGAGCTCACAAGGAAAACAAACCGCAAGGAGCGGGAAGAAAGCACACCAGTTTCAGTTGAATTACAGCAGGGAACCGCACGGGCCAAACATTTAGTAGCACAATGTGCTTTTCCACAGGAACCCATTTCTTACATTAGCAAACCACATGATCTGAACTCACCAAGAATGACACGTTATTAATAAAACCACCTGAAATGCCTGCAATCCCAGCAATTTAGACAGCTTCCAGCGGCTTGAAGAGTATCCAGAAGTTAAAAAAACTTCCATCAGCTGCACAAATCTCACATCCAACGGGATATTGGACTTGGTATGGGAAACCTCAAATCCACGGGCATTTCTTCCAGGCTAAGAGAATGGACTTTTGTATTAATTTCCTCAGAGCTGACTAACATTTCTACACCGTGCTCTTGAGATGCATTTCATTTAATGGACCAGACCAAAGACGGATCTGTATCGGTATCCTGCCTCCAGCATTCACTACTGACAGATTCTCAGGGAGAGGAATTCAAGAAACTTGGCACGCGAGGAGCAATCTTTTAGCCAGTCACATCCTCCCAGGTTTTGACAGAATAATACTGCACTTCAGATCACTAATACAGCTGTAAGTTATTTGAAATACGAAAGAAGGCAGCAAGAGACATTATTTTACTGAAACGCTGTTTATGTTCGCAGACTCTATTAAAACTGTCTCCCTGCTTAAAAAACAAATAAACAGCATCAACACGAGAGGCACCCTACCCAAGGGGGATACGGTCATTAAAAGAAGTCAGTTTTATTGCACACAGATGAGATAATGTTTTGCAGCAGAGGGAGAAGCTCCAAGGCAGCAAGAAGCCAGTAATTAAGAGTACAGGTATCATTACCCACCTTGCTCCACCGGCCTAGGAGTCTCTCTCAGAAGAGAGCAGTCCTCCCCTCTTCCTCTCACCATCCCCCTTTATACCCTCCCAAGTAGTTAAACATTTCTATCACATGACTACAACAAAATTAACAGTCGATCTCTCTTCACGGAGTAGGTCCAGATCTAACCTGTCCACAGCTTAACGTCACTCCTTCCACTTATCGACCATTTTATTGCGTTAGACTGCTCAAACGATTTAGGATAGCTAATCTCCTTCGGAGTACACGGTCACCGCACCGAACCGCTCCTTTAGAGGATGCACAGCTGCTACCGCAAAATATAAAGATGCTACAGAAAAAAAAAAGTAAAAATATGCAAAAAGATCCTAGGAGCCCGTAGGACGGGCCAGCGCCTCATGACCAGAGCTACTTTCTCTCGAGAGAGCAAGCCCGCAGGGAAAGAGCTTGCAACCATCTTAAGCTCAGGTGCGGCCGCTTCAAAGCTGCCTTTGTACAGGCATGACGCTATCGCCCGCGCTACCTGGTAAAGAATAGCTCAAGAGAGGTATTTTACACAGATTTGAAGGATTTGAAGGTAGACTGTCATCCTCAAAGCGAATATTAAACGCCAGCGTCGACATCCCGTGACTAGCGAATCCCCGGGGAAACAGGTCAAGGGGACGACAGCCGCGCACCCCTGAAGCGGGGCAAAGCCGCGCTCCTCCGGGGAGCCCCAGGGCAGGGGGGCTGCCCGCAGGCACCGGAGCGCCGGGCACAGCCGAGGCAGCCGCGGCACCGCTCCACAGCCCGGCCCAGCGGCCGTGCCCCTGCCCGGGGCTCGGACCCCGCGGAGGGGACGGGAGGGGGGCGGCAGGCCAGCCGGCAGAGCGGTACCGCTGTTGGGGCGAGCCCTCGCCCGCCGTACCCCAGCCCCCGCCTGCCCTGCCGCCGGCCCCGCGCCCCACACCGCCCGCCCCAGCACCCCGCACCGGCTGCCGCGCTCCCGCCCAGCCCCGGCCCCTCGCAACAGCCACGCACCCGCCCCCGTGCTGCAGCCCCCAGCCCCAACCCAGGCTCCCGCCCGCCGGGGGCCTTCGGCCCCCGCGCTCCTGCTCATCCCCCGGCGCCGCTCAGCCCCCGTTAGCCCCCGGCCGCTCGCGCCGCGCCTCACGCTCCAGCGGGCCCCGCGGCCCCCCCTGCCCCCCCCAGGCCCCCCGGCCCCCCGCGGCCCCCCGGCCCCCGCGCTCACGCCGGCCCCGTCCCGGATGACGATCTTCTTGGCCAGCAGGACGCTGCGGTTGAGCCGCTTCTTCTTCTTCTTCTCGCCGGTCATGGCGCCGCCGGGCCGCTGCCGTTCGCCGGCCTCCAAGGCTGCCCCATCCTCCCTGCGGCGGGCCGCGCCGCGCCGAGCCCGGGCCCGGACCCGGACCCGCACCGGGCGGGGGAGCGCCGGGCCCGGGGCTGCCGGGCGCGGGGGCGGCGCCGCGGGGCGAGGGCGGCGGCCCGGCTGGCGGTGGCGGAGGGCGGCCCGCCCGCAGGCCCCGCCCCGCGGCGCGCCCCGCCCCCGTCGCCCGGACGACGGCGCTGACGGGCAATTCCGGCGCTCCGCTCCTCGCCGCCACGCGCCGCTCCCTCGCGCCCCATTGGCTGCTCCTCGTCTTCCCGGTCTGCCGAGCTGGTCTCTGATTGGCTAGTAGGGGCGGGGCCGTGACGTCACGGCACCTGCCGAGAGCGGCGCAAGGCACGACGGGACGCGCCGGTCCTCCGGAGAGGGGGGCGCGGGGCATGCCGGGACGCGCCGGTCCTCCCCCGGGCGGCCTCCCCCTCGCCTCGGCCCGGGGGCGCCGTGGGGAGCGGCTGCTGCCCCGTCCTCGCATTAACGACCCTGACCTGGCCCAAAGCAGCGCCGGCCGGAGGGGCTGACGCCGCAGGCTGCCGGGGGAGCGGGGCGGCCCTGCCCCACCGGGGGACACCGGTCGCAGCCTGAGAGGGTGCCGGGCCCGGCTGGCTGCGGGCCGGCAGAGCTGGGGCGGCCGCGCAGGTTTGGGCTCCCCGCGGGCCCTGCCGCCTTCCTGCCCGTCCGGCTTCAGCGCTGCCTTTGCCCAGGGCCCCCCGCCGGGTCTGCCGGGCACCGGAGGGGCTCCCGCTCGCAGAGACGCAGCGGCAGAGCTCCGGCTTGCCGTGGGGTGGGGGGCAGGCGGGTGCGGGGGCCGTTCTGTGCCCGTGCCGGGGTCCCGCTCCCTGCCTGTAACGACTAAATCGGCAATAACGGCGTCACCTCGGTGCGTCCGGGTTTTTCCTGCCCGCCGTCAGCGCGGTCCCCGGGTCCTGCCGTGACTCGCACAGCGGCTGGGGCTGGTCGGGGGGCCGCGGGTGCTCCTGCTGCCCGGCTAAACCATGCCACCACCGCCCGCCCCCGCTTTCCTGCCCAAAGTTTCCCTCTTGCTACAGCCTGAGCCCTCCTGCGGTCTGGCTTTCAAAAGCTTCAAATTTCTTCTGGTTTCCACAATGAATCTGAAATCAAACTGGGCTTGTGCCAAGCCCCTGCTTCCCCCCTGCTCTCCCACCCGACCGCCTCTGTCTCAGGACAGAGCTGCCGTCTCTCCCCGCTCCCTGTAGGGCTTTTTTTTTGCCAGGCTTGCAGGCGCTCCGGCGGGTGGGCGGTGAAGGGCAGGTCCGCTCTGCCGCCGGTGCCGCTGGAGCAGGAGCCAGGCTGGGGGCAGGAAGGTTGAACAGGGACCCACGCCGGGGCGGTGACAGAGGAGGCTGCTGAAGGGTTGTCCCTGCACCACCGCAGCCCCGCTCAGTGCCAGGCTGGTGGCTCTGCCCTCTCAGTGCCAACGTCTCGGCTGGTTTCAGTTGTAGTTACAGCCGACCGCCTTCCTGGGAGGATCCTGGCCCTTTCCCTGAGCCTGGTGCCAAGAGGAGATGGGGAGGGGGCAGCTGGGCCCGGGGCTGGAGGGGCTCGGCACTGCTGGGGGGCTGCGGTGCGGCTGCCGGTGCTGCGGCGGGAGAGCAGCGCCCGCCTTGGCACCGCCGGCGAGTCACTCGCGTGCTTGGCTGTGCACGCACGTGTTCTCCTCCCCTAATTAATCCTTCACGGCTTGGAGAGCACTTGATGTTGATTCCCCTAATGCAGTGCCAGAGGTGTAAGGAGATTAATTAGACACAGCTTAGAAAAGTTATACAAATTGGGTGCTGCTGGGGAGTGGCACGGTGGGGGCCAGCCCTGCTCGCCCCCTGGCTCGAGTTGGCCACCCCAGCAGCATTGCTTGGTCCAGGGGGTGTGGGGCTGCTGACCCCCGTGGCAGTGACCAGGGGTGACTGGAGGGATCTCGCGGTGGGACGGGACGCTGCCCCGCAGAACGGGGTGGTGACGAGATGCTGTGGGGCTCCCCCCTGCCCACAGAGCGCCCGAGGCTGCGATCCAGCCTTTATTCATGGAGGCTTTCCTTTAAGTAATGATTAAAAGCAGCCAAGGGAAAGCCCTTGACGTGAAGCTAACTCTCCAGAGCCTGAGACCGGCTGCAAATGAGATGAAAATAATCCCCCGGCCACCAGGGACTTGTGCAGGAGAGGAGAGCAGCTCCATCTCCCCAGGGCTGCAGGCGAACGTGCTGCTGCGGCGGGCGTGGGTCTGGTGGGGGCTGATGCTCTGTGCCCGGCTTTGCTCCCATCCCCACGCCGCGGGGTGCCCGGGCCTGTCCCCACGCCCGTGGTCCCCAGGGCACTCTGCACGTGGCATGGGGTAAAATTCCCGTGACCTCCACGGGGACCCGGCGCCTTCCCTCGAGCCGACCCCCAGCCCCGCGGGAACATGCACCCAGAGCCACCCACACCGGGGAGGGACCCGAGTCCCCACTGGAGCCGCCTGGAGAGCACGGAGGAGCCTGACTGGTTCCAGTGCTCTGCAGTGGTTTAAAAACAAAACCAAGGAGGGCGGAGAGAGGAGAGAGCAGAGAAGCGGTTCCTAATATGGCAACAGCAAATGTAATTCTATTACCTTGATTTATTGATCGCACTTAGAGCAATTACTGGCTTTCACCCCATCACCTGCCAGGGAGCAGGAGACAGCGAGGAGAAGGCAAGACAAAGGCGGCCGCGCGTTGCCCAGGGCACGGCCGGCCTCTGGGGAGGCTCCGGTTTTGTTTGTGCCGGTTGGCGTGGGGGGAGAGCTCCCGCCCGGCTGCGCGGCCGCAGCAGCATCGCCTCCGCAGGCAGGGGAGCGGGGCGGTTTCCACCCGGTCAAGGAGGCTCCTCGGGAAGCTGGAGCCAAGCGCGTCTGCTTTGCAAGGAGCCCGTGATGTCGGCACTGTGGGGACAGAGGCCGGGCGTTACGATGACTTTGGCGATGGAGGGGATGGTGGGCTGGGGAAAGGCGAGGGTCCCCAGGGCACCAACGCGGCAGAGCAGCTGCGGGCCCCGTTCTGGGCCAGGGGGTGGGTTTCGCCTGTGGGCCCCTTCACCCCGCAGCCCCTCGCCCCTCTGCGCCCAGCCAGCCTGGAGCCAGGCTGTGGCGGAGGGGTCGGCATCCACAGCAAAGCCCTGGAAACGCCAGGGCAGAGGGTGAACTCAAAAGGAAGCGGTGGCTCCAGGCTTGGTCCCCGGCTCTGCCAGGGCCGCGCTGGGCAGCTGGTGTGAGTCGTGCTGGAGCATCGCCTCATCGCCTCGCAGGGACGGGGCTTGCACCCTCTGCCTGAGCTCGGCTCCCGCCGCCCCGGGCACCGGCAGGAAACCCCAATGGGAGTCCCCGGTTCTGTCCGCACCAGCCCAGCGCCCATCTCACACCGGGGAGGACACGCACAGCCCGGCCCCTCTCTGAGCCCTGCGGTGAGCGGGATGCCATGGGTTGGTGCCGGGCTCGACGGGAGGTCTGAGTGCTTTGAACTGCTGGAAAAAAGCAGCAGCCCCAGCGCTGGAGGAAGGGCGAGTTACTTGATTGAGGTCAGAAAGTCCCTTTCTTTTTTTTTTTTTTTTCCCTGCTTGCTGCAGATACTGGCAGAGAAGCAAGAAAATGATTGTGCTTTTTACTGCCTGAGCCCTCCAGACAGATATAAACAAGCGGGAGCCAGACCTGGCTTTGGAGGCAGGTGAAATCAGAGTGAACGAGACCCCTGGGCTGGGAGGCACAGAAATGGGGCAGCCCCGTTGTGCAGCGAAGCCTGGCAAAGCCTCCCACACCCCGGCCTCCCAGCCAGCCTCGGGCTCCATGCAAGAGCTTTTTGGTGATGAACATGTGGAAAGAGCAGAAAATGTCCCCTTTGCGGGTGACGGCAGCGGCCAGAGCCTGCTGGCCCCTTCCAGAAGCTGCCTGCTCGCCACTCCAGCTAATTGCGAAACGTGAGGGGTGAACAGCCCATGCATCAGCCTTATGGCTCCCAGGGGAAGGGGCCTGCTCCGCTGCCCCCCCAGCCCATTAACCCTGCAACACCTGCGGCAAAGCCGGGAACCCGCAGGGCCAGTGCGAGCCCAGGGGGCTCCGGCTCAGCCGTGGGCCGCAGCGAGTAGCTTCGGACCAGGGCGCAGGGCAGCGTGCGAGCGGCTCCGTCCCCGTGGGCTGTGTTTGCGGGGGCACAGAGATGTGGTGGGCGCAGCCCAGGCGCGGGGGCTGCAGAGCCCTGCCCGGAGGTCTCAGCCGGCTCAGGCGCCCCAGGCTGTGCTGAGAAGAGTCCGGCCGGCCTCGTCCCCCGCTGTCCCCAAATGCCAGGACCGCGCCTGCCCTTTCTGCGGTTCACACTGCCGCGTCCCCACTGGTGACTCGGGGGGGGCAGCACAGCCTGGGGGGCACAGGGCGGCTGGGGCAGCCGGAGGATGCCGGGGGGATGCTCGGGCAGCCGGGGGATGCTGGGGGGTCGGGGGAGCGGGGGATGCTCGGGCAGCCGGGGGATGCTGGGGCGGCCGGGGGGGTCGGGGGGGGCCGGGGGGCGGGGGATGCGCTGGCGGCCGGCGGGGCCGGGGCGGGCGGCGGAGCGCTCGCACCATGACATCAGCGCGGCGCGGCCCCGGGGGAGCGGGCGGGGGGCGGGAGCCGGCGCGGCGGCGGCGGCGGCGGAGCGGAGCGACGGCGGCGCGGAGCGGAGCGCGGTCCCGGGCATGCTCCCGGAGCCCAAGTATGACCGCTTCCGCGACGAGCCGCTGACCGCCTCCATGCCGTCGCCGGCCCCCGGGCCCTGCCCCGCGGCGGGCGAGGAGCCCGAGCCCGGCACCACCTTCTGCGCGCTGCTGCCGCGGATGCCGCAGTGGAAGTTCCCCGGCCCCGCCGGCTTCCTCGGCCGCGGCCCCGCCGGCGCCGGCCGGGAGCTCTCCGCGCCGGCCCGGCCGGGCGGGACCGCGGCCGCGGGGGCCCCCTCGGCGCTGGCCGCCGTGCTGGGCGCCTGCGAGCCGCTCTGCGCCGCGCCCTGCTCGCTGCCGGCCGGCGGGCGGCCGCGGGGGACGGCGGGGGCGGCGGGGCGGGCGGCGCGGACGGAGGCGGCCCGGCCGGGCGGGGAGGAGTGGAGCCGCAAGGGCAGCTTCATCCGCAAGCCGGCGCAGGGCTGGCTGCACCCCGACGAGCGGGTGCTGGGGCCCGGCGTCTCCTACATCGTCCGGGTAAGTCCCGCCAGGGCCGGGGCTGGAGCCGGAGTCCGCCCCGCCGCGGCAGGGCGCGAAGCCCCCGGCCCCACGCGTGTCCGGGGCAGCGGGTGGCCGGGGAGCCCCTTCGCCGCCGGGCTGGGGCTCGGCGGGTCTGCTCCTCCCGACGGCTGCGGGCAGAGCCTCCGGTCCGGGTCCCCGCCGGTTGCCCCAGAGCAGGCTGCTCCCAGGGACCTGCCCTGGGACGGGCGTCGGTGCCGAGCGGTGCCGTGACCGCGGCCAAGGGGACGTGGTGGGGATCCGGCCCGGAGGGTGTCCTGGGCAGTCACCCCCACCACGCACAGCCTGCGGCCCCCTCGCTCCATCACGGGCAGCCCGGCCCCGTTACGCTGCTCGCATTGTCTGGCATGTCCCGAGTGGGACGGCACGGCCTCCCAGTCCAGCCTGGGACAGGACCAGGGGCCGGGGGGGCTGCCTGTGCCGGGGAACCAGCCCCAGGACCCAGCGGCAGCCAGCCCCTACGAGGGCGGCACAAGCTATAGCACACAGATGAGTTTGTCGGGTCTCAGCGCAGGGTCTGGGTGTGCGATGGGGCATTTTGGGGTGGACGGTGAAAAAGTGCCGTGCATTGGGGTGAGAGCCCTGGAGCTGGCATCGAAGGGGCCCTTCTCACTGACACCCGGCTCTTCCCCTCCTCTCATCTCCATCGCCTGCCCTGGGCTGGTGGCGGTGGCCGGAGGAGGCTGCTCTGACCCTGTCCCCCCTGCAGTACATGGGGTGCATCGAGGTGCTGCGCTCCATGAGGTCCCTCGACTTCAACACCCGGACACAGGTCACCAGGTACAGCCCCGCGGTTCCGCTCTCCTGCACCCCGCTGCCTCCCGGACCCCCCGGCGGCCCTGGGTGCTCCCCCTCCCCGGGACCCTCCCCCTCTGGGGGAGCCCTGCCCGTGGGATCCACCCCGCACGCAGGGACGTGGACGAAGGGCACTGCCGCAGATCAATGGGCGGAAAGAGGAGAAGGGAGGTGGCCCCGGCTGGGATTACATACTGCGGGCTTGTGACATGGGGCAGCGCTGCGGGGATGCTGCGGCGCCTGGGGCTGCGGGGGCTGATGCCCCCAGACCCCGTGGAGCTGCGGGCAGGGAGGTGGCTGGGAAGGGGCCGGGGGGCTGCAGCAGTAACCCGGCCGGGGGCCGTGGATTGCAGGGAAGCCATCAACAGACTGTACGAGGCGGTGCCGGGTGTGAAGGGCATCTGGAAGAAGAAGGTGAGTTTCCACCCAGCCCGTCCCTCCCTGGGCTCCTTCCTGGGGCGAGCCGGGGCTGGGGACGGGGTGCTGGGGGTGCCTGCCTAGTTTGTGGAGTGGAGCCTGGGGTCTCTCGGGGCACCTGGTCCTGGGGGGCTGCATTGTCCCCATGCTCCTCTCCTCCCACCAGGCTCCCAACAAAGCCCTCTTCTCCATCCTGGGCAAGAGCAACCTCCGCTTTGCTGGCATGAGCATCGCTGTCAACATCTCCGTTGACGGGCTGAACCTCATGATCCCCACCACGCGCCAGGTGAGAGCCGTCCCTGGGGACGCGGCCCCGCCACCCACCACGTCCCAGCCCTCTGCCTCCCGCCGCGAACCGGCGGGGGCTGGCGGCCCCCGCGCTAACCCCCCCCCGGACTGTCTTCCCCCTGCAGATCATCGCCAACCACCACATGCAATCCATCTCCTTCGCCTCCGGCGGGGACACGGTGAGGCACGCGCGCCCCAGCCCTCCCCCGGCTGCGGTCCCTCGGGGGGGGCGGCGGGGACGGGGGCTGCCCATCCTATGGCTGAGCTGAACTGCGGGGCAGCCTGGTCCCGGGGCAGGACGTGGGGCTGGGGCCGAGCCCATTCCCCTCACCCCGGCAGCCCCAGCCCTGCTCCCCGCACGGCAGCGGGACGCGGGCCCTGAGCTCCCCCTCTGCCTCCAGGACACCACGGACTACGTCGCCTACGTCGCCAAGGATCCCATCAACCAGAGAGGTGACGCTGACCCCCGTGCCCGGGAGCTCTGCGGAAGAGGAGGGATGTGCTGGGGGATGAAGGCTGGAGGAGGGGATCCCTCGTGGCGGGGACGAGGAGGTGGTCCCAGAGGGGTGATGGGAGCGCGGGGGAAACACTCGAGCCGTCCGTCTGTCTGTCCGCAGCCTGCCACATCCTGGAGTGCTGCGAGGGGCTGGCGCAGAGCGTCATCAGCACGGTGGGACAGGCCTTCGAGCTGCGCTTCAAGCAGTACCTCCACAGCCCCCCCAAGGTGGTGGCACCCCCGGACAGGTAGGGGGATGGGGGGCCCCGCTGTAGCCCCGCACCCCCTGTCCCGGGCTTGTCCCCTGGCTGGGGGTCACTCTGGGAGCCCCTGTCCCTGCTGGGTGTGGGGAGGGGTCTGAGCCGGGCAGGGTGTCCCCAGCTCACCCGTCCCTGCTGCAGGGTGCTGGGAGCGGAGGAGTCGGCCTGGGGAGAGGATGAGGAGGCGGCCGAGCACGATTACTACAACAGCATCCCAGGGAAGGAGCCGCCCCCGGGGGGGCTGATCGACTCCCGGCTCCGGCACGGCACGATCCTGGGCCACGTCCGCACTCAGCCCTCCAGTTCCAGCCCCCCCAGCCAGGTTAGCCCCTGGGGCCACTGCCGGCCCTGCCGTGGGGGTCCCAGGCAGGTCCCCCCCGACACCCTCACCATCTTCTCTCCTCAGGGTGGGTTTGCAGCCAGGCGAGACCAGAGCAGCCAGCCGGGGCCACCCTGGGACCTGGAGAGCCAGGGTGGGTACCGCCGTGGGGGGGGGACCCTGGGGACCGTGAACCGGGGTACCTGCAGCTCTGCCCTGCCCGGGCTGGCGGTGATGCCTGGTCCTCGCAGGCCAGCCCTGCGATGGGTACCTGCAGGCGGACGGCCACCCCCTGGGGCCGCGGGACTACGAGGAGCACATGTACGTGAACACGCAGAGCCTGGACGCCTGGGAGCCGGAGGCGACGGCTCGCGGGGTGCCGGAGGAGAGCCCCAAAAAAGACCTCTTTGATATGAGTAAGCCACCGGGCTGGGGGTCTGGTGCAGGACTTGCTGCAGAGGGGCTGAGCTGTGCCAGCGGGCTGCCCAGCCGCGTGCCGCAGCCCCGGCGGTGCTGAGCCCACAGCAGCGCCGTGCTGGGGGCCAGGCAGCCGTGAGCCGGGGCCCCATCCTTGCCGGGGTGGCAGGGCTGTGCTGGCGGCAGGGCTGCTGGAGGGGGCAGCCGTGCCAGTGCAGGGGGGGCACCCTCCCCTCTGGGTGCAGAGTCATGCTTGGGGTGGCCGTGGCGCAGCAGCGTCTGGCCCAGAGGTGGGTCTGGCCGTAACCCCAGGTCCTGCTGCCACCGCTCGGCCCGTCGCTGTCCCCGCCATGCCCCAGCCGTGCTTTACGCCCCGGAGGGGGTGACGCCCCACACTCCCTGGCTCCCACAGGGCCGTTTGAGGATGCCCTGAAGCTCCACGAGTGCACTGCTGGGGGTGGCAGCAGCCCCCCCATTGAGGACCAGTGGCCGAGCCCTCCCACGCGAAAAGCCCCCATCGCCCCCACGGAGGAGCAGCTGAGGCGGGAGCCGTGGTACCACGGGAAGATGAGCCGACGGGATGCCGAGAGGCTCCTGCAGACGGATGGGGACTTCCTGGTGCGGGACAGCCTCACCAACCCGGGGCAGTACGTGCTGACCGGCATGCACAGCGGGCAGCCCAAGCACCTCCTGCTCGTGGATCCCGAGGGCGTGGTAAGGACAGGGCGCAGGGTGGGCGACGGGGGTGAGGGTGGGAAGGGATTGGGGGGGGGGGAGATATCCACGGGGGTGGGGAGGCACCAGGGGGGGTTGCATAGGAACCACGTGGGGGGGGGCAGCTCTCCTGGGCTCAGGACCGCTGTGCCCCCCCCCCGCCCCGGCCCCCAGGTGAGGACCAAGGACGTGCTGTTTGAGAGCATCAGCCACCTCATCAGCCACCACCGGCAGAACGAGCAGCCCATCGTGGCTGCGGAGAGCGAGCTGCACCTCCGCCAGGTTGTCCGGAGGAAGCAGTGATGCCGGGGGGGGGGGTACGTGAGCCCCCGACCCGCTCCCCTAGCACCGGACTCGCCCCAACCCCAGGGCAAAGCCAGAGGCCCTTTGCTCTCCCCTCCTCCAGTTGTGCCTGGCCTCTGGGGGAGGCAAAGCCCCCTCCACACCCCAGGGTCAGGCTCCCCATCCCCCTCCCCAGCAGGGCCTCGCAGTCCCTGGCCCCGAAGACTCCCACCCCCCCCGCTGCCTCCCCTTTATCGTCCGCATGCGCAGCCGGACACAGAGGTGTTTATTCCACGCGTGGAGGTGAAACGCTGCCGGGGGGGGAGCCGATGGGTGGCCTCGCCGAGAGGGATGGGGCTTGAAGCCGGCTCGGGCAGTGCTGCCCGGGGCTCCCCCCGGCTCGCCCCAGCGATGGGAGGGGGCCTGGGTGGGCATCGCCGTGGGGCTGCGCTGTCCCCCTCCTGCTCGGGAGCCCTGCTTGAGTGGGGCTGGTTAATCTGGTACCGCTGGCCTCGGCTGCCCAGCGCTGCGGCCCCCAGCACCAGTTCCATCCTGGGACATGGAATTGGTCTCCGGGCGATGATGGAGCAAACGGGGTCGGGGCTGGTGCCAGGAGCCTCGTCCCAGGGCTCCCCGGGTGGGATGGGGCGAGCAGGCTTGGCGTGCGCATCCGTGTGGGTGCGTGCGCATCCGTGTGGGTGCGTGCGCATCCGTGTGGGTGCGTGCGCATCCGTGTGGGTGCATGCACATCCCTGTGGGTGCGTGCATAGCTATGTGAGGGGCAGCTGGGGGACCAGCCCCTTGCCCGCAGAGCCCTGCCTCTCGCCCAGCGCTTCTGCTCAGGACCCAACTCCCCACCTCGGTCCCGCCTCTCTGCCAGGACATTTTGGGGGGTGCCCCCATCCATGGGGTCCCCCATCAGTGGGGGCTGTAGCCTCCGGCTTGGCTCTGCCTGTGGGGCTGGACGTGAACATCTCTTAGAGGCCGGTGCTGCTGGATGTCCTTGTCCCTCCCACATTTCCAGCTGGATTCTCCCCAGGAGCGGCTGCCATGCGAGAATCCCGGCGGCTCCGAGCCCCCGCAGCCCTCCCCAGGCTGGGGCCAGGACGAAGCTGCGGTGGGGAAGACGCAGGGCAGGGGCGAGCTACTGGCACTGGCTTGTGAGGCTGGGGCTGCCCGGAGGAGAGGTGTCCCACAGCCCCCGGGGATCCCCCCCCGGCCGGCTCGGGGCTTCGGCAGGTTTTTACGGCATACACGGCCCCTTCTCCAGCGTGGCTGGCGCTCGGGTGGGTTCGTGGTTTGGAATACGTTTCTAATTAAACGTGGAAATGAGCAAGGCGCCCTGATTGTTCGTGCCACCCCCGGGCAGGGTGCTGGCTCCTGCGCCTGGGGGCTCAACCGGGCTGGGGATGCAGAAGGTGCTGGGACGGCGTCTCCAGCATCACCAGCTCCTGGCCGCTCCCACAGTGGTGGTGGCAGCCAGCCCCATCCTGGCCGGTCACACTTGGCTCTGAGCCCCCCTGGGTCACCCTGTCCCCCTTCTGCACATGGGTCACCCCTCCTGCCCCCCCACCCCCAGCTCCGGAGGGGGCTGCGGCACCCAGGGTTTGGCTCCAGGGCTCTGGTCCCGCACGGCATCTCCTCCCTGCACCCAGCATCTCCCCACCCTGCCTGCTCCCGCTGCCTGCAGGCTCGCATCCCACCTCCGCCCAGGGGCAGGATGCGGCCGCTCGCCTCGGAGCGAGACCTCGTCTGGCTCCTGCCGCAGCCGGGCTGGCACTGAGCAGCCCGAAGCCGAGCTGCCGTTCGTCTCCCGTTAATGAACACGGCGGCTGACGAAGCGAGAGCCCCGCGGTGGGCCTGGCCGCGGCTCCCGGCTGTGCAGCGCGGCCGGCAAGTAAAAAAGGCGCTTGGCTGGAATGGGTGGAGGTGGGAGAAGGCTGCCCCAGCGCTGCTGGAGCCTGGCAGTGGGAGATTTTCCGAGCTGGCAGCGTGGCCAGGCTGTGAACCGCAGGGCACGCGCACCGGGTGGGCAGCAGCTTCCCGGCGGGTCCGGCACCAGCCCCGGCACTGGTCGGCTCCATGGTCCTGCCGGGTCCCCTCTGCTCGCCCTGCCCCAGGTGGGTGCCAGCGACCCGTCTGGCTCTGCCCGGTGCTGCCACCGCGCTGCCGGCACCCACCTTGGGGAGCAGGGGCACCCTGGCACCCTCTGCCCCTTGCTGGGGAGGGCCCCTCCCGGGAGAGGGCTGCCGGGTGCTGGCTGAGTCAATGAATAAAATAAGCCCCTAAATAAAGCCCGGTAATGAATGTGTAATTTTCCATTGATAGTTGAATACCTACAGGGATGCGGCGCTTCCAGCTCAGCTGCTATTTTTTGTCATGTAGTAATGCGTCTGCAAAGATAATTGCACCCTTCCTTCAATAGCAGAGGCAGGAAAAGGCAGCCAGAGCCCGGACTTACTTCTTTTGCCGCCGGAGAACGAGCCCACGCCTTTCCCCGGTTGCTGCTGGCTCTAGCCCTGGCCCCTCGGCCCCCCCGATGCTGCCGTGAGGTGCCTGAAGGGCTGGCGGGGTTTTTATTTTCGGGGTTTAACTGCTTTGGTTGAGGCTGGTGTGCGGTGCCGACAGCCGTGGGGCGCAGGGGGCTCTGCTCCCCCCTGCCCCGGGCTGCAGGGCAGCTGCACAGGGGCTCGGGGACCCTCCACGAGAGGGACCTGCTGTGGGGCAGTGCCCCACGGCCGCCCGGCACGAGGGCAGGACCCCGCGGGGGGAGGCGGGCTGGGAGCCACGCAGCGGTGTTCTTGAAGCAAAAAACAATGAAACCAAATACGAGGCCTTTATTGAGCGAAGAATATAGAACGACATGAATAATGCAGTCAGAACATCAGGGAGTGCTCCCACCTGAAATTGGATTTCTTTCTGTGTGCTCTGCACCTCCAGCGCAGCTCCGCTCTGGACTGGTCCTTACTGGGCCAGGGGCGAGGGGAGGGCGAGGAGGAGGGGCTGTGGGAGGCTGGGGCTGGGCGATGGTGGAATGAAGCGGGTAACGGCACACGTGCTGAAACCGCTGGTGGCTGCTGGTGTGTTTGGAGTAGCAGTCTGTAGGTTCCAGAGTTAACGCCGGGCTGAAAGGGAGAGCGACTCGCCTCTCGGCGCTGGCTCCTTCAGCCCATGTGACGGTGGGGGGGCTGAGGTGTTTTGGGAAGGTTTGGAAGCCGCAGAAGAGCGACTGCAGAGGGACGTGGCTTCCTCGCTCTCCCGGGGCCTTGGGGATCTCGCTCTCCAACCGTCCCTCTGTGTCTCCAAACGTGCTGACAACGAACACTGCCCAGTTCAGTTTTCCTGGCCAGAGGCGTAAGAGTCTCTGACATGGACTCTCAGCAAATTTCATGGAAATAACCAAGCAGCTGGAGAAGAGGAGGTGTGTGAGCACTCCTGCCCCGGAGGGGCTGTGGCGGGGGCTCAGCCCGTGCCCCGGGATCCCGGGATCCTGGCGCCAGCCCCTTCCCCTTCTGGGGCTCTCTCCTTCCCAGCCTCCAGCAGGTGGTAGCACACTGCCAGCTCCGCCAGCCGCGTCCCCAACCCTGGCATTGTCCCCAGCCTTGCCAGCATCGCTAGCCCTGCCAGTGTCCCCAGCCCTGCCAGTGTCCCCAGCCCCGCCAGCATCCCCAACCAGGCGTCGCTTGCCCGCGGTGCCATGCCCGGACCGTGCCAGGCACCGCACGCCTCCGGCAGCCTCCAGCCCGGCACAAGGGACCCCCGTCCGTCTCGCCCAGCCCTTGCCCAGCTCACGCTGCCTGGGGAGGCGGCTCTGGAGCCCCAAGAGCTGTCCCCTCCTGGCATCCCGTGCTGCCCGGATCCCTGGAAAGCCCTGGATGAGGGGGAGGCAGGCGAGAAAAGGCACCCCTCCCAGCTCCATGCTGCTGGGTGCCAAGTGAGAGTCCAGAGCCCGTTTTAAAGGCCCTGGAAACCTTGTTTTCTGCTGGCCCTGTGAGTATTTGTTCTCTGCCTGTTCTGTTCCGGGTCCGGCAGCTCCTGCCGCACGCAGTGGCTGTGGCAGCGCAGTGCCGCAGGCGAGCGCTGGTCTCTGGCAGCCCCGTGCCAGCAACGGGGCTGGCTGCAGCCCCTGCCTGCTCTGCCGGGAAGGGATGCCCCTGGCACAGCCCATGTCCCCAAGGTGCCAGAGATGTGAGCGCCCGTGCCAACTCCTGCTGCGAGCGCTGGATCTCTCCTGCCATCGCTTCACTGGGAACTGGGGCATTTGGGGCTTCGGCGGCTCTGCCCGACCATTGCAGCTTCTCTTCTGCCTCAAACCTGGAAGCCCTGCTCTGAGCTGAGCCCAGGCAAGCTCAGTGCAGGCAGCAGGCAGCTCCGAGCACCCTGCTCCCCTCTGTGCCCCCAAGCTGAGCGGGCAGGGCTGGCCCAGCTCCAGCGCTCTTTGTTATCTCAAGGGAACTCAACCATTTCTGCACCTTGTTTACCCACCGTTGTGCTGGGTGGAGGAAAAGCAAACACCAGCCCTTTTGTTCACCAACCTCCCCTTCCCGTGAGCCTCACCCTCCTCTCCCGGGCTCCATCTGCCCTCTTCCCCACCGTGGGACCCAGGACTTAGCATCCTGCAATGCAGAGCCCAGGGTCCAGCCAGGACACTACCGCTGTCCCCACCGCTGTCCCCAAGACATCCCTGCCCAGACCCCTCCATGTCCTGGCTGGTTCCTGCTCTCCACACGCCCGATATGGAGCTTCCAGCAGCTTTTCCCAGGTCCGCTCCCGTGGCTGGTGAGGGTCAGCTGTGCCCGAGGGCCCCACTCCTGGTGAGGGTCTGCAGTTGGTCAGAGCCGCTGCTCCCAGGCAGGCAGAGCAATGTGCCAAGAAACTCCATAAATCAGAGCGCTCGCCCTGCCAGGGAGCACCCACTCGCTGCTGGGAGAGGCCTGGGCACGGCAGGCGGAGGGGACGTGGCGAAACCAGGGGGTGCAGGGAGAGGGGAGGGCAATTTGCTTCCAGAGAGGGAGGAGGGTTGTTCCCCCAGGCTCCTTCTCTCCTGCCACCTTTCCCAGGCGCTGGCAGAGCTGGCTGCTGGCGCTCGGTCTGGCTCAGCACAGCTGTCCTTCTCTTTTTATCAGCTCGGAGTCAGGATGCGGAGGGAGCCGAGTCCTCCCACCTCTCGCAGTCGCTTCCTGGCTGCAGCAGCCCCTGCTGAAGGAGCTCACCAAGCCAGGCTCTCCCTGCACTGCTGTGGGATGACGGGGCTGTCCCTGCAGCCTGATGGCACCCACGGGGCAGCAGCCAAGTAGGATAGCCACTGGCCCCCGTCCGTTCTACCATCCTGCTCGGTGCATCCCTGTCCCCAAGGCTATAAATCCATGCGGTTCGTGGGCTGGGGCCGATCACCCTGCTTTGTGCCTCCTGCCCCCCTCCTGCCCCCCACAGCACCGGGGCCTGCAGTGATGCTCCGTGCATCCTGCTGATGTTTTGCCCCCAGTGCCACCTGGGCCATATCCTGCCCCAGTGCTGGTGAAACGTGTGACATGTGGCACTGCCCCCCCCCCCAACTCCTCCAGCCACGATATTAAACCGCTTAATGCACTCAGCGAGTCCTTGAGCTCCGAGCCGCCTTGGAGTGCTGCTGGCTTTGTTCAGCGCTTTGATGAGCTCAAGAGCTCGGAGGGGAGAGGGGGCTGCGCCCGGAGGGGGAACGGCTCCGTCCCGCCGGCCTCGGTCCCCGATCGCGCTGAGGGCGGGAGGGCGCTGGGGGGGAACGGGGCTGCTGCCGTCCCGCTCCCGGCTCAGGGCTCCCCCGCTCCCGGTTCCATCCCAGCGCCGGCGCTCCCGTGGGCAGGCGGCCGGGGGTCTCGGGGCAGGGCCTCCGAACCCCCCGAGCATCAGCACCCCGGGGCCGCTCGGCCCGGCTCGGTCCCGGTCCGGCCGGGCTCGGCGCGGGGAAATGCGGGGGCGCCGCGCTCGGAGGATTACGGCGGCGGCGCGGGGAAGGAGCGGGGCCGCCGCCGCCGCCGTATAAAAGCGCGTCCGCGCGCGCCCCGCCCGGGCTGCGGCGGCGGCGGCGGCTCCGCTCCAGGTGCGGCGGCTCCCGGCGGTCGGTCCGGCGGTTCCCGGCGGTCGGTCCGGGCATCGCGTCGCGTCCTGTCGCGTCCTGTCCTGTCCTGTCGTGTCGTGTCGCGTCGCGGCTGGCAGCGGCTCCCCGTGCCCCGCGGCCGCCCCGTCCCGTCCCATCCCATCGCATCGCTCGGGACCGGCGGCGCCGCCACCGCCGTGTCGCTCGGGTCCGTGTCGCTCGGGTCCGTGTCCCTCGGCGCAGCCGGTTCTTTCCCGTCCCTCACCCCCGGGCTGGCGGGTCCCCGTGTCCCTCGGCGCGGCCGGTTCCTTCCCATCCCTGTCCCCGTCGCCCCCCCGGGCTCGCCGGTCCCCGTGTCCCTCGGCGCGGCCGGTTCCCTCCCATCCTTGTCCCCGACCCCCCGGGCTGGCGGGTCCCCGTTTCTGGGTGCCTCCGGTTGCCCCCCAGGCTGACGGCTCCGGTCTGCCCCTGCCGGTGCCCGGCCCCCGGTGAGAGCGTTGCCCCTCGGGTCTTTTCCAGCCCCGCACCCAGCGGCAACATGTGGCTCCTGGAGCGGCTGCGCGGCGTGGCGGAGAACGGTGGGTCCCGGGGCGCGGGGCCGGAGGAGTCTCCGCGAGGATCCCGCTACAGCAACGTCCTCACCCCTGACAAGATTCCCGACTTCTTCATCCCGCCCAAGCTGAGCGCGGCGCCTGCCGAGGCCGAGGGCCCCGAGCCCCCCGCAGCGCCCACCCTGGGCCCCTCAGCCTCGGAGCAGGACCTGGCCGGGCGCAAGACCCCGCGCAGCCCTCGGCCGTCCAGCCGTTCCCGGCCGCGGGCTGCCGGCCGGCACATCATCCAGATCGAGAGCGCCGAGGACTGGTCGGCCGAGGGGGGCTTCGGCACCAATGCAGACCCGCAGGCACAGACGGCCATGTCACTGCCCTACGTGCCCAAGGCACAGACCTCCTACGGCTTCGCCACGCTGGTGGAGAGCCCCCACACGCGGCGCAAAGAATCGCTCTTCCACAGCGAGCACAGCAGCCTCTGCCCCTCGCCGGCCACCTCACCCAGCGCCCAGCGCAGAGCCAAGCTCAACGGCGAGAGCGGGTCTCGGGCACCCGCCGACCTGGGTGCGGCCCTCATGCACCCCGGCCGCTATTTCAGCGGCGGTGAGAGCGACACGTGCTCCTCTGCCGAGTCCTCGCCCTTCGGCTCCCCGCTGCTCTCCCGCTCCGTCTCCCTGCTGAAGATCTTCAGCCAGGAGAGCCAGTCCAAGGTCATCAAGCTGAAGCACTCGGTAGCCCGTAACAGCTCACTGTCCACCGACGACAGCTCGGCTGACACCAGCCCCAGTGCTCAGCGCCGTGCCAGGAGCGCCCCGGCCGGGGGGCAACCACCCGCCGCCCTGCTGCCCCTGGACCTGCCGCCGGGCCGTGACCGGGAACACAGCCTGCGGCTCAGCCGGGGTGGGAGCCTGCGCCTGGCTGCCGAGTACGACCCCTCCAATGCCCGGCTGCGCGTGCGGCTCGTCTCCGCCGAGGACCTCTACGACACCCTCGTCGACCTGCGCAGCATCAACTGCTGCGTCTCGCTGTGCCTCAACCCCGGGAAGCTGCAGAAGCAGCGCAGCACTATCGTCAAGAACAGCCGCAATCCCATCTTCAACGAGGACTTCTTCTTCGATGGGCTGGGCCCCGGTCATGCCAGGAAGATGTCCCTGAAGCTCAAGGTGGTCAACAAGGGCAGCAGCCTTAAGCGGGACACGCTGCTGGGGGAGAAGGAGCTGCCGCTCACCGCCCTCCTGTCCTGCCTGTAGGTGCTTGCTGCCAGCCCCGGAGGGAGCCTGTGGGGCCGGGGCGAGGCGGGGAGGCCGACCCTGTCCCCCGGCCTTGCTGGAGGAGGGTTTGGAAGGGCCCCTTGGAGGAGGGACGGGGCCGTGGCGGAGAGTAGGGGGTCCCCGGGGGCGGCGCTGCCGTGGGGCTCTGCCAGCACCAGCCCTCCTGCGGCAGGGCCGCGGCCGCAGCCTCTTCCCTCTGCTCCCTCCCTGCTCCCTCCTGGGGCTGCATCTCCTGGAGCCCAGTGGGAAGCGGGGAGGCACCGGCCCCGTCTCCACTGGGAAGGATGGATGTCACCTGCTGGGCTCTCCCCTCCCTGGTGCCCGTGGTCTCCAGCTGGCCAGCACGAAGGTTGGAGGTGGGTAGATCTCTGTAGCATACTTACTGCCACCTCTCTCAAAGCCCCAGCTCCTGGAGTCAGGGGATAACATCGATCTCAGCTTTAATTTAAAAGACAAGTTTCTGGTCTTGGAAACTGCAGAGTGGGCCAAGGGAGGTGACCCTGGGGGATGAGTCAGGTTTGTGGGTTTTGAGCCTTTCCTGGATTCTTCCCAGCCCTGCGGGACTGCACAGATGTGCAAGGTGGCTTGGTTCGACATCCGCAGCCTCCCGGGATGCCCTCCCTGCCCACCCCCAGCAGTGTCCCCCACTGCTGACCCCCTGCGGGAAACTGCTCACGGAGCTTCAGGGGCTTTGGGTTTACCCAAATCCAGGAGGCTGCCTGTGCCCGTCCCCTGCCCAGAGGAGGGAGATGCCGGGGGCTGGCACTGCCATGGGGGGGCCTGGCACCCCTTGCCCTGGGCACATGGGTGGTCCCGGGCAGCGTCCCAGCAGACAAAAGCTGAGGTGACAGGAGTAGCCCTCCCTGAGTGCTGGTGGTCCGGCTGGCACTGGGGACATCCCCAGGTGTTGCTGGGCAGGGCGTCAGGCTGTGGCTGGGGCTCCCCTACCCTCTGCCCTCCCTCGCCTGCGGGGCTCGGGGGCTTGGAAGTGGCTGCACCCACCGGGCAGGAGGGACGTCTCCTATGGGACCACGAAGCCCCTGTGCCCAGCGGGACCCGGCTCCCCAAAGGGACTGGCCCGGCTCTGCAGTTTCCCTTTGGGATGGAGTAGGATGCTCCCACCCCTTCCCATCCCTCCCTGCCATCCCGGTTGACCGGCTGGAGGCACCGGGAGTGGGGGAAATGCTGGCTGGGGCATTTCTGCGGGTGGCTAAAACAGACGCCTTGTTGTTGTTTGGTGTGGTGTTACCCCCTTGCATCGGGCTCTGCATGTTTCTGTGGAAGGGAGCAGAATTTGCAGTGCTCCTGTCCCTGCCTTGTTGCAGCATGCGTGGACACACACGCACACACGTGTCCCTCTGTGTTAACCTCTGTCGGTGGCGGTTGATGTTCCTTCCTTGTCCTTTGCAGCAGATGGCAGATTTCAGTGTTGGCTATTTATATCCGAGGCTGATCTTTCCCAGCGTGTTTTACTTCTGTCTGTAAATATGTTTCAGGTACGCGAGGCTTGGTTCTGATAGCGTGGTGTTTGCATGTCGGGGGGATTCGGGGTGATCGTGGCTGTTTGTCGAGCTTGTGGCTGAAAACAAACCGTGCAGGACGTAAGGAGCAGACGCGTCCCTCCTTTGCGGGGGATTTCCCACCTGAGGCTTCCCACTGCTCCCCCAGGAGCCAACACGGGGGACGCTCCCGGCCCCCGAGTGCCCAAGCTCGCCCTGGGGGCAGACGGGGGCTCTGGGGACAGTGGGATGGGGAGAGGGGCCACGTCCCTGGGCTGGGGGTGAAGATCCTGTCCCTAGGGCAGGAAGGGGACCCTGCCCAGCCGGCTGCTGCCCGACAGCCCCGTGCACCCCTCGCCAGCGCCCCACGGTCCCCGGGGTGCTGCAGTCCCCGGGGTGCTGCGGTCCCCGGGGTGCTGCGGTCCCCGGGGTGCTGCGGTCCCCGGGGTGCTGTACCTGCAAGGGGCTGGTGGGACCCAGGTATTGCTGGGGGTAGGGGAGAGACCCAGCAGGCTGCGAGGGGAGGGGGAAAAGGAGCTGGGCAAAGATTTGGGTGCTCTATGAGAGGGTTGGGGGGTGACACATCCCCCCCGGCAAGGCTGTGTGCCTTTGTTTTGGGGGAAGGGGGATGCTGTGAGCAGGGCCCTGGGCTGCTCCTTGGGTTGGGGCTGGTCCTGGGCGGGGGGAGACCCAAGGGCCTGGGGGCTTGTGCTGTCCCTGTCTGTCCCCCGCCCCATCCCAGGGCTGCCTTGCTGGAGTCGAGTGGCGCGTGGCTGTCCGCCGAGCCCTGGGACGTGCTGCTGCGAGCCCTGCTCCCGTGATGGGTGGGAGGGCGGCGTGGGAGCCGGGACAGTGGCCTGGCTGGGTCTTTCCTCCCCTGTAGCTCTTTTCTAATGTTCCTGCTTTGATATTTCTGTGGCTGGATTTAATGATGCATTTTTGGAGTGAAAAAATATATTAATACCTGAGTGGAATGTTTGTTTACAGATGACTTCCCCTTTTTAGTGCAATAAAGTCATTTCTAAAACAGATGCAGGTGGTACCCCGGCTCCTGGTTTCCCTGAGGTGTTCCCTTTGCTCTTCATCGCCGTGGCTGCAGCTTCCCCGCCGGCCCCGTTATCTTCCCCGCCGGCCCCGTTATCTTCTCCACCGGTTCCCTGTGCCATGGAGGGGTGGGGGAACAGAGCTGGGACCCTGGGACTGCCCAGCCACGGGAGCAGCCGCTGCTCTTCTGGGTGTTCCACAGCCCTGGAGGGGCTCAAAGCGCTTCAGAAGCTCTTCCGCGACCAGCCGTGGGATGAGGTGGGAGCAAATCTCCCGGGGAGAACAGGGGATGTGGAGAAAGGGGCTGTTCCTGCTCGAGGGGGGACCTGGGGCTGAGCCAGGGCATCGCCTGCGCGGGGATGGGGCTGCGGCGAGGGAGAGCCCCTTCCCACGCTCCCCCGGGAGTCCTTCCTCCTCCTCGCCGGCTCCCCCAGCCTGGCCCCTGCGCTCCTCCTCGGCAGTGCTGGTGATTAAGGATATGACGATGGTTTTGTGCTCCCCGTCAGCAAGCGGGCTGCGTGGGCTGGAGCCCTGCCCTTGCGGGGGACCGGGCGCTCAGCACCCCAAGCCCTGGGGCTGCCTCTCCTGGGGGGGGCTCTGAGCTCCAGGAGACCCTCGGTGGGCTCTTTGGGGCACAGCTGGGCTCTGACCCCAGCTCCCCATCGCTCTCCGAGCTTCCCTTTTCCCCTCCAAACCTCCGGCCGGCTCCTGCGGAGCAGCCGTGATCCGCTCTGGCAGCGTTTTGGCGTGGAAAGAAACCTGATGGTTTCTGCCCAGCCGTGCCCCCGCCGCAGTGCTGCCGGGATGTCTCTCCCAAGCGCTCCACGGCGCGAGTGCTGTGGGTGTCGGCTGAGCTGCTTTCGGGGTGTCCCCTGGAGCGTTTCCCTCCAGGGAGCCCCCCCCGCCCCAGCCCGGCTGTCAGCGTTCAGCAGCTCATCCTGTTTTTTTCCCCACCTTTCATTTCCAAATCTGCTTTTAACCAGACACCGCTGAAGAAAAGAAGGAGGTTTGTCTGGTACCTAAATGCCATTTTTCTAATTTTCACCGTTCTAATAATTTGTCATTTTTGGTAGAAATAAAGGCTGGGAGCATCAAACAGATCCGCCCTCTCTCCTCCTGCCCCCACAGGGGCAGAGAAAGCAGCATGGTGAGAGCTTGGCAGGTGCCAATAATTTAAATAGTGTTTTTTCTAGAGGTGTAAAGCTACAGCAGTTAGCAATAAAATGAGGCTGATTAAGTTAGTCTGAACTAGAGTGGATGGGGTCAGCCTGAACACACGAAAAAATCCCTGGAAAACGTTCAACATTCGAAGTACTGGAAGCAGTCGGAGGGGTGGAGAGGGGGGTCTTGTGGGCGAAGATTTAACTCGGAATTTATAATCGAGTCATTGTGGGAAAGAAATGTATCTGCTTCTCTGCACCCTGGGCTGTACCCGGTCGGGCTGGGATGAGCCTCTGAATTGGGAGATGCTGGGGCGGGGGGGACGCAGGGGGATACGTCCCCTTTCCACAACGCAGGACGGAGGATGCCCAGACGAAGGGGCGAGAGACCGAGCGCGGCTCTGCCCATCGCTGGCGATGCCCATGCCGAGGGATGCTTGAGCCCCGGGAGCTTTCCCCGGGACGGGGGGGGTTTCTCTGGCCAGGGGTGACGCAGCCACAGGCGGGTTGCGCCGGGGGATGGCACGGCGCACGTTTGGGCAGCACGACCTGTGGAAGAAACTGGGGCAGAGCGGGGAGACGGCTGGATGCGGAGAAGCCGGTGGCAGCTGCCGCGTCCTTTGCCCTTATCTCCAGAGCAAGATTCACCTGGGCGAGCCGCGCGCGCAGACCTCGGCTATTTTTAGTCCCGTGTTCCCACAACGCGAGGACTCAACTTCTGAGAAAATTGCCTGGAGCTCATTTAGCTGCGTGCGTGACGGCTGGCGAGGGAGGGAGAGGGCAAATTAGGGGCTCAATCTCATACAGGGGGTGCGGCGGGGCCGGGACTCCCCGGGGAGGGATTCCCAGGGAGGAGGCCGGCAGGGCTGTCCCTGTCCCTGCCCCATCCGCCAGCCGGGCGGGGGGGTCCCAGGGTCGAGCGCTGTCCCCAGCCGATGCTCGGGGGTCCTCAGCAGGGGCCGGGGCAGCTTTTGGCCGAGTAGGGCAGCAACGGCTGGTTGTCCTCTCCAGATTTTTGGGTGCTGTCAAGTCTGGGGGACCCCCCAGTGCCCCCCCCCGGGCAGCTTCAGCCTTGCTGCACCCCATCCCTCACGTCGACCCGGCTGCTGCTTTACCGTTTTGGTCAGAAAAAGCATCTTCCCGTTGCCTGGCAACCCTCGGTCCAGCGGTGGATGCGGGGTGGGGAGGGGTGCTCCGCGGGGTGGGGGGGGCTCTCTCCCACCCACAGCCCCCACCGTGCTGGTGCCGGGGGCGAGGGGCTGCGGGGGCTGCTCGGTGCCGGTGGTGGGCACGGCACGGGCGAAGCCGCCGCAGTGTTTCCCGAGGTCTGCGCCGCGGCGCTTGGGGGGACGCGAGCGCAACCGGTGAGCTCCTGGCTCTGGGCCCGAGGTGCGAAACCGCCGCTCGCCACGGGCTCGCCGCTGGCAAGCGCAACCGCCACCTCCGAGCGCGATGGTTCTGCCGGGACGTGATTCACCAGGCCAGCAAACATCAGCCCTCAGACGGCACAGGAAAACCTCCGGGAGGGGGTGGGGGGGGGGGGAAAACCTGGCTCCCACCCCGCAGCCATCGCTGCCCTGCAGAGGGGCGACAGCTCCGCAAAGCGCAGGCGCGCCCCAAGTTTAGCAGCAGCCCCCCCACCTCCTGGGGCAGACATGGAGGCAGCCCCCCCCCCACGGCCGCGGTCTGGCTCCCAGTCGGCACTGTGGGAGCAGATGGGGAAATGGCCTCGTGCCCACCGCTGGGCTGGGGGGGTGGGGGGGCTGCATGGGGGGGGGGGTCCTGCTCCGAGGCCAGCCGGCTGCCCGCAGCAACTCTGCCATGCAGCAACTCTGCCGTGCAGCTCTGGGCACCTGGGACTGGCCGGCGGGACGCGCCGCATGCGGGACCAGGCGTGCAGAGGCGTGGGGCGGGTGCGAGCGCGCGGCAGGGAAGCGGCGAGCGCGCCCCAGGCAGCACCGGCTGCACACGAGCATCGGCCTCCCCCGGCACACGCGCTCCTTTGCTTTATTGCAAGCATTTGTCTTCCATGGCAGTATGTCTGTTTTAAAGCGGAGAGACTCCCACTGTTACTGGGAGGAAAACAGAACTTAATTGAATCCCACAATCCCTTGTAGTCACATCAGGCGAGAGAGAAAACCAGAGGAGAGCGATCCCCCCACCCCCCACCCCGTGCTCCTCTCAGGCTCCTGCACCCCAGCACCCTGGGCTGGGCACCGGTTGTGCCATGCCAGCCGGCAGTCCGTGCTCCTCCAGTGGACACAGAACCCCCCGGTCTGGGGGACCCAGGGGTCCGTTGGGAGCAGGGACGACCTGGGGCTCCTTGTCAGCCCCGCGGCGCTTGGCGGTTCGCTAAAAGCCAGCGCGGTGGAAGCAGCAGCCGCCGGCGTGTCCCCGGGGCAGGTAGCGCTGCCGGCCCCGGGGTGCACGCTCCGTGCATTTTGCTTTTCCATTTGAGCTTTGCTCTCCTCCTTTGAGGCTGGCAATCTGACAAGGACCTGGGGCCAGATCCTGCCTCCGTAGCCAGGGAAAAGCAGCGAGCAGACGGGAAGCACTGCCTCGGATTCTCCCTCCCCATCTCCTCCGGCAGAGGAGAAATTAATGCCCCGGAGCCGGTGCAGGCTTGGCTCAGGCCGGGGGCTGGGGTGGGCGTACGGAGCACGCAGGACCGCGCCGGGGAGCGCGCGGCTACGAGGATGGGTGAGGGATCTCTCCCTGCCTCTCCTCTCTGTCTCCACCAACCTGCTCTTTGCTAGCTGCCTGCTGGAGTTTTAAATGCTGCCTTGAAAATGTTTGCAAAATGCCCAAAGCATCAAATAGACCCAGGTGGGAGGGAAAAAAATGGCATAAACAAAGCAGACAGGAGGATTTGTTAAACGCCAGCAGCTGCTGGCAAACACTTTAATATCAGTGCAGACGGGCGCCAATCGATACGGCATTTGGGGCCGCGGGCTGATCTCCGCTCTGCGCCCGCAGGCTGGCACCCGCGCTCGCTGGCTCCCACGCAGGGGGGCTCTGGCTGAGCCGGGGGCGGTTGTGCTGCAGGGGGTCCCGCTGCGGCGGGGGGCACCCGGAGCGGGAAGGGCTGGGAGATGCTCTGGGTGCCGGCCAGGGCAGAGCTCCAGTTCTCCCCCTGCTTCCCCACCCGGACCCCAAGCCCCCGGGCAAAGGGGTCCCCATCTCCCTCCCTTGGCTCTCCCGGGGTGGTGGCAGCCCCTGGCCGCTCTGGGGCCATTTGGGGCGTGAGGTGTGGGACTGCGTCTGCCATCGCGGCCGAGTCTGCCCGGCGGAGGCAGCGCCCAGAGATGGCACTGGCCACGCCGCAGGGAGCTCGTCTGGCATTGCCATGGTAATGGAGATAACGGCCTGCTGCCAGGCAGAGAAGAGGGAGGGCAGGGAGCTCCGGCAGGCTCAGCTCGCCGGGGAGACGCCGCCGGCCACACTCAGCTGCACCGAAGCAGCGCCGGGAGTCCCAGCCCAGGGTCTGTCACGCCGATGTCCCCTGCCCCGAGCCCCGTGACAGCCCGGACGGCGGCGAACGTGTCCTCGCTGCGAGTGAAGCCCTCAGCACCCCTCGCACCCGCAACAAAGCCAGAGGTTGCACCGGGCAATACATAAAAATATATATTCAAAACCTCAAATCTCACCGCTGCCGGGTTATAATTAATTCCGATTTGCAGCTCAGTCCAATTTCCCTCACGCAGCTCCCAATTCAATCCAATTGCCGTATGAGATTTCTGTAATCACTAATCTTATCAAGCACATCAGCGTGAAGTGAGAACACCGCAATTAGCGGGGACGGGAGCAGCAGGTGAGCTACCGCTCGGCGAGTATTTATTTCACCTGTGCCCGGGGAGGACGTGCGCTCGGTCGAGCACTTGTTGGGGTTGATCTGTTGCCCACCCTGGGCAGGGTGGGGGGCTGAGACCGCGGTGGTGCCAGAGCTGCCGAGCACCGGCAGCCGTTGGAAGCTCCGCAGTTACGCTGGCAGCCGGGCAGCCTCTGCCAGGGAGGGGGCTCGCCTCTCCCGGCCCCCCCCGCCCCATCCCCAGGGTGCTGCCAGGGGAGCCAAGAAACCTGAAGAGGATGCTGGCGAAGTGTCCTTAAAGAGCACTGTCTGCGCCTCGGCTGTGTCACAGCGGCAGGAGCTGGAGGTAAAGCGTCACCCTGAATTCTGGATTTCCTGGCTCCTCTCGCCATCGCTCCGGGCGCCGCAGCCCGGCTCCATCCCAACCTTCTTTGGGTGCCCCTCGCTGAGCAGGGGGAGACTCAGGCTTTAGGGGCAGGGGGAAGCTGCTGGTAGCTCGACTGCCAGCAAAGCACCACCCTTCTTTTTGTGGCTTTTGCTCCCCATGGCCGTGGGGGAGGCAGGTCCTGCTCCCTGTCCTGGTCCGGGCAGCGCAGGAGGGACCCGCCGGCAGGAGATGAGCCGTGCATCCCACCCTGTGCGATCACCCATGTTACCAGACCCCGCAGGAGCCCCTGTCCCCCAGACCCCGGAGGAGCCCCCCGTCCCCCAAACCCTCCCAGCGGGCTCAGGCAAACAAGGTATAAACCCGCAGGAGATCCTGCTCCGAGCTGCCGGAGGGACTGACGTGCTTTTTTGCGGACAATCTGTTCCCCTCCCACCGCCGCTGGCCGCCTGCCCGCAGCGGCTCCTGGCAGAGGCGTCGGGCGGTGGGAGCGGGTCTGGCCGCTGGACCGATTCACCCAAAGCCCTCGGATGCTGCGGAGCCGGGCTGGGCTGAGCGGGCAGCTCCCCGGTGGCAGCGGGGTCACCGCCAGCGCTGGCAAACCCCGGGGCCAGCCAAGCCTGCAGAGCGGCAGCGGGGAGCAGCCGGATCCTCCTCCGGATCAGGCGGGTGATCTTCAGCTGGGATGGATGGGAATCACGGGGCTCCGCTCGTTTGGGAGTGGCCAAATTATTTGTGGTTCTTGCACAGCGTGGTGAGGCTGGGGGTGCCTCAGCCCTGGGCCCCACGTCCCTGGGGTGCAGGGAGGTGGCTCAGACAGCCCCAAGCTGCGCCTCGCCGGCGCCAGGAGAGCATCGCCGGTCCCTGCGCATGCGGGTGCCCCCCCGCTGGCCCACGGCTGGGGGCGTCGGGGTCCCCACCCTCGCCGCAGCTGTAGCGTCCGTAGGGCGGTGTTGCACGGGCGCCTACCAAAATCTCTCGCTTCGCCACCCCCAGCCGTCTGTCGCTGCTGACACTCACCGACAGGAATAAACTCCAACACCTACCATATGCTTTGCTACTTCTGCTGCCTGCGCTCACTTGTTGCTACGTGTTTCCAAAGCCGGGGCGGCTGGCAAGCCGCGCTCCAGCAGCGGGGAGACGGGCTGCGGGGCAGCACCCCGGGGACGCCGGAGTTTCTGGCATCCCTGTGTCGTAGGTCTCTGCCCTTCGGTGGGCTCAGGGTGAACCCCCACTTTCCCCACGGCACCGGTGCTTGGTTGTTGTGCCGGCAGCTTGGGTGCTGGTGGGGCCGGTTGGTCCCGTCCTGCGAAGGAGCTCGGGACGCCGGCGATGCGGCCCCAACGTGGCAGGATCTGGCCCCTCGGTGCTGTGCCCCGGGCACTGCGCGGCTGGCTCGCCGCCTGCCGTCGCGCTTCACGGGGTGCTGACAATGCACCCGTCCCGGCGGTGCCGCCGAGCCTTTGTCCCGCGGCCCCGGCCGGCGTCAACCCGCGCCGGAGCTGGATGCAGCACCCAGAGCCACGCTCGCCTGGCCGGGAGCGGGGTGCTGGTGGTATGGGTGTCCCCCAAATCCTTTGCTGGGACAGGGATGTGAGCCAGCATGGCGGCTCTGCCGGTGGGAGCCGCGTCCCCAGGACTGTCCCAAAGGAAAACCATGGGGAAGGGTGCAGCGAGCGGCCGTCAGCGCGTCCCGCCTGGCCGTGGGGGCTGGAGGGTCCCGTGGAGGGACGGTCACTGCCCTGCCCTGGCAAGAGGGACATGAAATCGCGGTGTAAAGGCGCTGAGCAGAGCCCGTCTCTTCCCTCCCCTCCGGATGTTTAATGATCCTTGCAGCTGGGAAAATTCATCTTGCTTTAAGAGTGGATGCATCTCGGCGCATCCTCCGGCTGCCGGATCTGGTGAGCAACAGAAAGACCTTGGTGGTGGAGCTCGGCTGGGCTCAGCCTGCGCCTGTCCTGCCGCCTCGCACCCTCATCGCACCCCACGCGCCGGAGAAGCACCCTGGGGCCGGGCGGGGGGACGAGGACCTCTGGGTGCGTGAGCAGAGCCAAGCTTCCCCGTGGCATCCTGCATCCCGCTCGTAATTTTAATTGCACCATGCGGCTTTGATTCCTGGTTTTAATTGCAGCCTAACGAGGCCGGGGCAGCAGGAGAGGAAAACATCAAGCTTAAGGGAAACAAATTGGGAGAGAAAAGAACATTTACTGGTGACTAATAGGTCTGTGGCTCGGTGCGTGTTTGCCTGCCACAGCGCGGGACGCTGCCAGCGCAAGGAGGAGAGGGGATTTCTTCCCCGTACTTGGCAAGCCGAGCTGCACGCTGCAGCGCGAGGAGAGCAGATCTTTCCCGGGCCCGGGCCGTTTCCGCGTTATTTTTAACCCCTGTTGCATAAAAGCTGCCCCCCCCCAGTAAAGAGAGTGGGTTTTGCCTGCTTGCACAGGCGGGGTTAGGGCTAAGTGATCTAACGGTGAGATGGGCCCATTTACGCACCGCACTGGTCTGACCGGAGGAAATGGAGACTAATTCGGTGCGGAGGAAAGGAGGAGAGTTTCTGGCGCTGGCACCCGGAGCCCCGGCTGGGATCCCTGACCGAGTGGATGGGGCAGGTCAGAGCGAGCGCGGCTCTGGGGGTCCCTGAGCATGAGCCCGATTCCTCGGGGAGGCTGCGGGACCTCCCCCCCTGCTCTCTCCAGCCCCAGTCCCGTGGGGGACCGAGCCCAGTGTCCCCAACAACCTCTGCTGGGGGGCAGCTGGGGCCAGGGGAGCTTTGCTGTCCCAGAGAGGGATGCCAGGGACAACCCCGCGGGCAGGCTGGATGGGGCAGGGGCGTGAGGATGGGGACGGGGACGAGGACAGGCATGTAGACATGCTGGCACAGCTCAGCTCTTGCTCCAACTCCCATCCCACTCCTCTCCCTCCACTGCAGGGGCCACCTCTGCCGCCGGGATGGCCCCGCGGGCATTCGTGCGGCTCCGGCGCGGCTGCCCAGGCTGTTTTTCCCACACCAGCGAGGGCTGGGATCTCGTTACCGAGCTCTTTGACTTTGAGCATCTTGGAAACGGGCGCTTGCTAATAAGACAAAAAGAATGACAGCAAATAAGCCCAGTCGCGGGAACGTGGCCTTCTCATCCAGCATTTTTTATTCCCCCACGTTCTCCCCCTTCCCTCCTTTGCCAACGGATTGAAGCCACCGTAATAAAATTATTAAATAAAAAAAAAAAAGCTGTAGCCCCCACCTCGATGCGGCAACCATGGAAACTGGATCAAGGGGACACCTGTACGTTTCCATTCTGGGCTCCTGCTATCTGAATATACAGAGGAGCGCTAATTAAAAACCCAGCGCGAGTGGCAGGCGGAGGGAAGGAGCTGGCCCCGGGAGAAGGGGTGCGTGGCTTGGAGGTACGCCAGCACCAGCGGGTGCAGGGATGGGTCTCCACCCGACGCTTCCGCCTCCCTCCAGCTCCCAGATGCCGAGCGGGTGCTCGCCCGCCGTCAGCTGCAGCGCTAACGAGGCGGCCCCGACCCCACCGCCGGCCCTGCTGCAGCCCTTGGTGCCAAGGGACCCTGGGGACCGGGTCCCAGCCCCGGGGACGGTGCCCAGCAGGGCAGGACAGGGCTGTGGGGTCAGCGGGCCAGGGTCTTTGCCCCACGCCAGGAGGAATCACGCTCCTGCACCGTGGTGCGGGATCCCGTGGGAGCAGCAAGAGGAAGGGAGCATCTCCCGTCCTCATCCCGTAGGACAGCCCTGGGCGGGCGCCGGGAGCCGCGTCACCCCTCGCCAGCGCCAGGCGCTTTCCCGGCTGGTCCCCCCGCGGCCGGGGGCGGGAGGGCAGCGGGCGGCGGTGTGGGGGCGAAGCAAAGTGCGAGATCTCGCACCTTCCCCGGGGAGGGCGAAGGCTGTGCCACCAGCTGCCTCCCTGCGCCAGCACCGGTGCCAGTGCCGCTCGTGGCACTGCCTGCACGGCCCCAGTAGATGCCTGGGTCTCTGCCAACCCTGGTGCCGGTGCCGCTCATGGCTGTGCCTGCACGGCCCCAGTAGATGCCCAGGTCTCTGCCAACCCTGGCACCGGTGCCAGTGCCGTCGTGGCACTGCCTGCACAGCCCCAGTAGATGCCTGGGTCTCTGCCAACCCTGGCACCGGTGCCAGTGCCGCTCGTGGCAGTGCCTGCACGGCCCCAGTAGATGCCCGGGTCTCTGCCGACCCCGGCACTGGCTGGGCACCTCCTGCATCCCCCTTCCTCCACCCTGGCCCTGGCTGGAGGGTGGCTGGGGCAGGCGCAGGCGTCCCCGCGCCCAGCTCCAGGGTGGGTGCAGTGGGGATGGTGCTCTGGGGCCATGCGGGGCAGTGCTCCAGGACCGTGTGGGATGCCCAAAAGCAGGGCTGCTCTCCGTCCCATGCCACACACCTTGGGGCTTGTGCTTGATTTTAGGTTTTTAACCATTTCACCAGGAGGAAGCTCTCCGATCTGGCACGTGAGCACCCAGGGGGAAAAGGCTGTGTTTAACCTGCAGGTTTATTTTTACCGACAGCGAATGGCAGCGCCTGGAACATTCTCCTGCTTGGAATTAATTTTTGCTGAAGCTTAGTTTTAGTCATTGTTGTCTAAACCTGTCTCCTCCACATTTATCCCATGGAAAAGCTCCCGGAGCTCAGCCCACAGGATTTCAGTGGCTCGAGGGCCGGTGCCCAGTGCCCAGTGCCCGGTGCCCAGCCACCCGCTCCCGCCAGCCCGCAGGAAGGTCAGGGCAGCCCCCAGCTTCTGCTGGCAGAGACCCCCGGCTGTGGGGAGAGCAGCCCCGGCCCCGCGTGGGGGACACAGCCCCGACGGCCGCTGCTGCGGCGCTTCCTGGGGCTGGCGGACGGCGAAAGCTTTTCCTCTCATCAGAGCAGGCGGCAGGCCATCATCTTCCTGCGGGAGGCGAGCAGAACGCTAAAACCCTCTGATTGCTGATGGATGGGTCTCCAATCTCTCCCCAAGTGTCCTTCCCAGCCTGAGCCAAAAGCCTGGCTCCCCCTGCGTGACCATCACCCGCAGGGGCTCACGCGACGGGGATGGCTGGGGCAGGAGCGAGGGCTCTCTGGTCGCTCTGCGGGGTAATTTTCCCAGTTCGTTTTCTCCGGCCGAGCTGCGGAGGACGACAGGGTATGCTCAGCAGGAGACCTTCCTCCTCCTCGGCCCCTCTCCCCCCGTCAGGCCATCCCGATCTGCCAAGGGGAGAAAGCCACGGCAACATGCAGGGCTCCTGCAGTGCAAGGGGGTCTGCGCCCACCCCCAGCTCTGCAGCTGGGCTCTTGCTCCGCAGACACGCATCCCCTGCGCTGGCAGCGCCGGGTGCACAAATGCACCGTGCCAGCCGAACCGGCAGCTCCCACCAAACGGGTCGTCCTGCGGGGCTCCGGCACCAGGGGCTCGACTCGGGCAGGTGAGCGCAGGCATCGCCTGCTGCCCGTCCCTGCCCGCCGCCGGCCCCGCCGCCGGCTCAACTTTGGGGAGAAGAAAATTCCTCGTTTCCATGGGAACCGGCGGAGGAAAGTTTCTGGGGCTGCGGCTGGGATTGTGCCAGCCGGGCGAGGCAGCGGGACCCCAGAGCTGGCCGTCTCCCCCTCTCTGCTCCGGGTGACCGGCTGCCAGCTCCGCTTGCCTGCACCCCGAGAGGTGCCCATGCCAGCAAGGGGTGCACCAGGGCTCCTCATCTCCCCCCGCCGTGCTGTGTCAGACGCGATCTGACATTTAGCTCTGCAGCTCGGCGCGTGGAGATGCAGCGATAGCTCTAATCTGCTTTTCTCCTCCTTGCGCTCTCCCCCCCCGGAGGCAAAAGCTGCTGCTGGGAGAGCAGGGGGGGCTCTGGCAGCCTGGCGAGGAGAGCACCGGCAGCGCCATGCTGGGGGTCTGGGGGGTCCCGAGGGTCCGGAGGTGTCCTGGCAGCACCATGCCCTCCTCGCCGTGCCCTCCCATCGGGCAGCAGCTGGCTGGCAGGGCCTGGATGCCAGCAGCGGCAGAAATTCAGGGCCATTTCGGAGCACCCGGGGCTCTCCTTCCTCCTCCTCCCTCTGCTCTCCCGGCTCTGGCTGTGCCCGGGATGTGTGGGCTGGTGGCAGCGAGGGCAGCAGCTTCCCAGCAAAGGGGCTGCTGGCACCACGACACCTCCGAGCCGTGCCACCGACAGCACACGCACCGCGGGGGCATCGAGGCCCCGGTGCTGCCCAGGGGGGCTGCAGCTCCTCGGGGACGTCCCGAAGGCTGCAAGGACAGAGGCACGGCAGAGCCCCAGACACAGCCAACAGCCCCCAAGTCCAGACGGCCGTGGCTACCTGCCACCCTACCCACTAGCCCCGCTACCCCACGCCACCCCACCCCACCGCACCCCCTTTCCTGGCTGCAGCCGCTGGGTGTTGGAGCCACCCTGCCCTCCGAATGGGGACACCCCAAGCAGCCCCGTCTCCTTTTCCTGGTGGCTCAGCTCCAATTAGCGAAGCCCCTATTAATTTTTTCTGCTCGGCAGTTCACGTCAGTGTCAAACCGGCAGCGTGCGGTGCGGGAGGGAGCCCGAGCTGCCGGGAGCAGCGGAGGGGAGACGAGGTGCTGGGATCAGCGCGCTAATGAGCCCCAAGTGCACACGGGGCCGAGCCCTGGTCCCACAGCCGCCCCGGGGTGGGAACGAACCCCGGAGAGCGAAAGCTCCCAACTGGCTCCGCTGTCCCGGCATCCCTCCCTTTGCCGTCGGGTCATAGAATCATAGAATCATTAAGGTTGGAAAAGACCTCTAAGATCATCGAGTCCAACCCTCAACCCAACCCCCCCATGCCCACTACACCATGTCCCTAAGGGCCTCATCTACACGTCTTTTAAATACTTCCAGGGATGGGGACTCCACCACGTCCCTGGGCAGCCTGTTCCAAGGCCTGACCACTCTTCCAGTAAAGAAATTTCTCCTAATGTCCAATCTAAACCTCCCCTGGCGCAACTTGAGGCCATTTCCTCTCGTCCTATCGCTGTTACTTGGGAGAAGAGACCGACCCCCACCTTGCTACAACCTCCTTTCAGGGAGTTGTAGAGCGATGAGGTCTCCCCTCACCTCCTCTTCTCCAGGCTGAACACCCCCAGTTCCCTCAGCCGCTCCCCATCAGACTTGTGCTCCAGGCCCTTCACCAGCTTCGTTGCCCTTCTCTGGACACGCTCCAGCACCTCCAGGGCTCCAGGACGCAGGCGGGTCCCTCCTCTCCTCTCCCGCAGCGTTTGCCCCCAGGCGTTTGGAGCAGATTTGGGAGCCGTGCGAGGGCACGGGCAGAGCAGGCACGCCGGGCTGGCGTGGGCGCGATGAGAGCCTGGCACGCCGCTCGCCGCCAGCACAGCCGCAGACCAGGCTCGGTGGGGACTCGAGCCACCTTTGGGGGCTCCGGCAGCCGCAGGCGGAGGTCCCCAGAGCCTGCAGCAAGGGCCGGCCCTCGTCGCTGGGCTCCTGCCCGGGCAGCATCACCCTCCACCCGCTGCAGGCCCTGCAGGGTGAGGCCAGGACACCCAAGACCCCCAAGACCCCCTCCTCCCTGGCCCTTGGAGATTGCCTGGAGCTGGCGGTTAATGATGCATCCAGACAGAGCCGACCTTTCCACCTTTCCACCTTTCAGCTTCACCTGCGGCTCCCTTTTCCCTGCCATTATCTGCATGGATGCCTGTGGATTTCATTTCCATATTCATGGTGTTTTAATGACCCTGTAATATCTTTATGTTCTGCAATTAAATGTGGAATCTTTTTTTTTACCTTCTGCAGATTAGCATCTGCATAGGATCGTTTGTGGCATTTGAGCAGAGGAAGGGAAGGCTGTGCAGGAGGGAGACAGGGTTAATTAAACTTCAGAGATCAGCAGGCTCCACCACCAAATGTCCTTCTTGCCAGCGGATCGGTGGAAGGTGGGGAGGGAACAGCTCTGGGCTGCCTTACAGCTGGGGTGGCCGGGCCACCCTTTGGGGCAGCTCCTGCAGGTGTTGGAGTGGCTTTAAGTCATGCAAGCACACGCAAGCATGCATGCACACGTTTGCACATGCATGGCTCAAAATCTGCGTCAAGATCCCTGCCAGGGAGTGCAAACCACGACTTAACTGCTGCTGGCGTCACCCCAGGGCAGGAGGGTCCCGTCCCCATCCCACCCCCCCATGGGACCCTTCTCTAGCTCGTACTGCGAGGCTCTCCACCACGCAGCGTGCTGTCTGTCCATCATCCAGCACTCAAAGGCAGACAGACAGGCGGCATCGGGGAGAAGAGGTGCCACCGAGCTGGGCAGGGGGCTGGGGGCAGCCAAGGGCATGTGGGGGGGCTGGAGGTGCCCCCCCCATGCTCACAGCAGCCTCCCAGACCCTGCAGACCCCATGCAGCCGGGGCAGCCAGCCTGACATCAGGGCTCCGTGGAGAAGCCATCAGAGCTCCTATCGCTCCATCTCCATTCCCTGGAGCTAATGGGCATCTTTGCCGGCTGCACCATCCCCCTCCCTGGGATGGTAATTGGGTTTCAGCCCTGCAAGATGGATGGGGCTGGGCTGAGAGCGAAGCAGGGAGGAAGAGGAGGGGGCAGAGGCAGCTCCCAGTAGGACAGCCCCCCCTTGCCCTCCATCCACCTCCTGCGCCTCTGCTCGGCTGTGGGATGCCGCCAGCCCCAGACCTTGTCAGAAGAGTCTTGCATCGCCTTGCAGGGTGGCTGGGGACAGGCAGGTCCCAGCAGCACGGTGGCCACGGGCATCTCGAGGGAGAGAGCTGGGGTTGTGTCCAGCGGGTCTCAGCTCCTCCCTGATGGAGGTGGGTGGTGGCAGGCAGCCCCAGCGCGCTCCGTGGCTTTGCGTTGCACCTCGCAGCCTCCCCCTCCTTCTCCTTTGGTCCTTTTGAAGCTGCAGCTGTGAACAAGATGTTTGCAAGGGTGAGGCGCAGGAGCAGCGTGTTTGGCGCATTGAATAAAGACGGGGCTGAAAAACACCTTCTCATGTGGCTGTTTGATGTGAAGGGCAGCGCTGAATTCATTAGGAGCGCTGCCAGGCGTGCTCCGCCGCAGGAACCTCAGCCGGTGCCCGGCTGGTTGGAGCAACACGTGCTGACGCCCCACGGATGTGCCACCCCGTGCACCAGCACACACTCGCAGGCGGGCACGCCGGTGCACGGCGGCCGCACCGGGGCACCCGTGGGTGCGTGGGGCCCGAGAGGTGGGCAGTCATACGCGCTCTGAGTGCCGGCCCCACGCACCCCACCAAACTGCAGCAGAGCCGCCTTCGCCTCTGCGGGCACGCGGCCGCGGTGAACGCAGTGTTTGCAAAAACCCAGCAGATAACCCACGCGTGCAGGGGACCTTGTCCAGCCCACAACCCCCTCGTCCCTCCTGGGGGGCCCTCTCACTCCCCTGAGGGGTAGACGGGGGGCTGGGTGCAAGATGTATGTCAAGATGGAGGGGCGCAGGGTGGAGGGCCGGCCGGAGGGGTGCGGGTCGACCAGCCCTGCTCCCTTCTAGTCGCTGCATCTCGCTGCTCCAGAAGGATGCAGCGTTTTATCATCCTGTAAGGCTGACAGGCACCAGAATTAATGAGTTCCTCATCAGCGCTGCTTCATTTAGTTCCCTCTCGGAGTCGCCAGCTCAGGGTGGCACGCACGCAGCCCCCCAAGCAGCGTCTGAGGCTGCTCCCTTGGCAGCGGGGGGTACCCAGGAACACGTGTGTGTGCAGGCACAGGTACACACGTGTGTGCAGGCACAGGTACACACGTGTGTACGCGGGCCGAGGGTTGGCGGAGACAAGCCCAAGGCTGGGTCGAGCCCCCCGGCTGGGTGGATGGGGGGGTCCCGGGTGGATAGGGACCCAAGTCCAGGCAAGGTTGGCCTCCGTGCATACCTCGTCAAGGCCGGAACGAAGCACCTGCTTTTAATTACTTGACAGCAGCAAGAAACACTTGTGGGCAGCGCTAACGAGGGAACAGGGAGGGGAGGGCAGCCTCTGCTGAGTACAGCTTTTTAATGCTGGGATTAGCTCCCAGCACAAAGGGGCTGCTCCGGAGAGTGGATGGTGCTGGGCAGCCTGGCACGGGGGCACCTGCAGAGCTTTTTTAAGGCCCTTATGCAAGGGGCTGACTTCTTCTTCTGCTGCGGCCACGTACCAGCTGGAGCTGGGCAATGGGATCGGAGGGGCGCAGGCAGCCCTGTCCCTGTGTCCCCCCTGAGCCCAGGGCTTCATCTGCTCCGTAGGATGAAGGTAGGGTGAAACACTGCAGGGCATGGGGGATAAACCAGGAGGACTTTATACTGTCTTGCTCTTGGTGGCGTGGTCTGTGTTTCTTATCAGGTTTGTCCCATACCTCCTTTCTTCAGAAACAGGTTTGGGGTCAGATTCTGCTCACCAGAGGCCACCCAGGGCCATGCCTTTGGCTGTAGGGAAGTGATGCTGGTATGAGTGAAATCAAAGTGGGGATTTAGATGGCTCTGGATGCCTCTGCGTCCATCTGTGTATACACTAGCATATTTCTTCTCTGCTTTTCTTTGCAAGCAGCAGTTATAGGTGTTACTTACACAGCACTTCCATGAAGGCAATTAGGTAGGGAAATCACAGGATGGGAACTTGCCCTCGGTATATATTTCAAATACAGGAACTTCACCGGGTGCAGGATCAATCCCAGCAGCACCAAAGCAAAGGGTCTGTCGGGGAGGTTGCAGCCTGGGAAGGTCTGGTGTGTTGCGTGAGAGGCCAGCGAGCTGACAGCCTGTCCTCTTGTTGCAGGAGAGGCTTTGTGCGGCTTTGCTGTTCTCCTCGGCTCTAATTCTGGCCGTTATCACACCAGTGGAGTGTGCTAGGAAAAAGAAAACGCGCCTTGTCTGTTCTCTTGGTGCTGGCCTTTTCAGAAAGTCGACATCTTGAAAGGATTTACTGTCCCATGGCTGGTTTATTTGGTGGACCGTGCAGATGTGAAGGCTGCATAACTCCAAACCCTTGACTTGCTTATTCGAACCGCTGTCAAGTTACATCTTCCTGCCTGTACCTCCGACGCCATACCATATTCCAGCATATGGGATGGCAGCCTGACTTGCAGGACTAATCTGTCGTGTGCGAACCCGGCGGCTGCACCGAATTTCCCACTCCCATGGCAACGTCATAAAATCATTCCCACTCCCATGGCATGAAATCAATAGTTTGTCAAGAAGGTATTGAAAGTGAATTTAGAAAGTTAGGGATTGTTGCAGGAGGGAGGGAAGAGAAAATACTATGCATTTGGGATGCGAACGCCGGCACGATAATTCCAGAAGCTGTGAGCGGCTCCAGGCTCGCATGGGAGGTCTCTGCTCTGGACATCGTCTTTCCAAAACCTTGTAACTGTTGGAAAGGTGAATTTTTGAATTGGACCAGGCTGCTGTGCCAGGGCTGTGGTATCGTCAGCTCCGAGAAGGATAAGATCAGTAATAATTGGATTGAACATTACAGGGGCATTCCCCACAGGCAGCTCATCGCTGCTTTGCAATTAAGAGTGAATGTCTACCTCACAAGAGAATTGTTAGCATGGGGTCAGCAGGAACCCCAAATTAAGACCAGTTGGCATTGTCAAGCTGAGTGTGAGACTTGCTCGTTTATTATCGGGTACTGCCCTGAGGTGCGAGATGCCAGGCTCAAAAGACATCAGCGGTGTGATCCACAGGCTGAGGAAGCTCGAAAGGAAGAATGGTCTGTGTTTCACGAGCCACCCCCACGGGACCGGCAACACGAGCTCCGTAAGCCTGGCCTAATATTTGTAAAGGGTACTCAGGCACTGGTGTGCCATTACGTATATGTATATTTATATGTATATGATATAACCATCAGGTACAAAACTATCTACTTATGTCTGTAGATATTGTACGTATTTTTGTGAGCCCGGTGCAGACTATTATATAATAAGTATTTTGACTGTAAATAAATTATATTTGTGGGTTGTGATGACTTGAAGTGGAGGTTTGTCGGAAGGGACGGAGGGAGGAAGGAAGGATAATAGGTACAAGAAGGGAACTCTACAGCCATGACGCGTCACCTTAACCCACCCATGCGACCAACTGGCCTTACTTGGGTGGATGGGCTGCCTTAACTCACCTGGAAAAGAACGGTGTAAATTGTAGGTGTTCAATAACTAGCTGACAGCCCTGGTGGGTCCTGAGAAGCTAGCACGCTTTAGAAGTATAAACGCTTGTCTGAAACCCTAAACTAGCATGTTATTTGTGAGTAGCACAGCTCCATCTAGCATTCATGAAAACTGATGCTTCTCCAAAGCTTAATTCATAACTACTTTGGCAAGTGTTAAAAGCTGTTCTTCTGTCTGTTAACAGCCACAGTCATCAGGAAACCAAGTGTTTCTTTATAGTCAAAGCTTATACATACAGCTTTATCACCCCCTCTGCCTTTAGACCATCGTTCACCCTGCAGATCCCCGCCTTGTGGCAGGACACATCCAGACACAAACCTCTACTTTCCCTAGGCAGGGGTCAGTCCTTTCCAAATACTGATATAATTTTTTTCTTATTTGCCCTGGTGTCGGCTCGGGTAGAGTTAATTTTCTTCCTAGTAGTTGGTATAGTGCTGCGTTTTGGATTTAGTGTGAGAAGAATGTTGATAACACACTGATGTTTTAGTTGTTGCTAAGTAGTGTTTACTCGAATCAAGGACTTTTCAGCTTCCCATGCTCTGCCAGGTGCACAAGAAGCCAGGAGGGGCACAGCCAGGACAGCTGACCCCAACTGGCCAAAGGGGTATTCCATACCATAGGACGTCACGCTCAGTATATACACTGGGGGGTTGGCTGGGGAGGGGCGATCGCTGCTCGGGGACTGGCTGGGCATCAGTCGGCGGGTGGTGAGCAATTGCATCGCGCATCATTTGCTCTGTATATTCTTTTATTATTATTATTACTACTATTTTACTTTATTTCAATTATTAAACTGTTCTTATTTCAACCCATGAGTTTTCTTACTTTTACTCTCCCGATTCTCTCCCCCATCCCACTGGAGGTGCGGGGAGTGAGCGAGCGGCTGTGTGGTGTTTAGTTGCTGGCGGGGGTTAAACCACAACACTATTGTGGCTAAACACCCCATTGCTGAACTGTATCAGGTGAAAAAGCATTTTCTGTTTGTCTCAGGGCTGTAAAGCTTTTCCAAGAAGCATTGGTTATCGGGTAGAGCACAGGCAGAGGAGAGAAAGGAGGGCAAGACCTAGGGCAAGACCTAAGTCTACCCCAGTTTTGCAGCCAAATCGATCCTGGATTCGGCCAAAGCCACTTCACCCTTCTATGTTTTGTCGTCTCTGTCCACAGAGCAGCGATTGCCAAACAGCGTGCTGTTGGGGTGTCATAGCTAATCACTTGCAAACACCTGGAGACCCTGAGCCACCCTGTATTCCAATGTCCTTCAGGTTTTTTAAAGACCTTTGAAAATTTCAAAATACAGGTGCTAAAATCTCTGACTTACTGTGCTGATGTGGGGCTGCCTTTGCTCACACACCAACTGCTCTGCAGCCCGGCACCACGAACGGGCTGTGTGCTGTCTTCAGAGTCTGGTGGTGGCTGCAGGATGGAGAATCGCTGCACCTGGTAATTCTGAGGACGAAAATTAACATACCGGGCAACGGAAGTGTCTACTGAGAAGTGTTTCACTCAGGGAAGCGCAGCCGCTTGGAGAGACTCAGCCTGGCAGTTGTCACTGCAATCATTAAAGAGAGCAGCAGAAGTTGGCACGGACGTTGCTCCGGGTCAGTAGAGCTGAGCTCCTGGCACAGCACTCAAATAATGAGTGGAGCCGGGCAATTGTCATGAAGAATTAAAAGAAATTTGCTGCAATGAGTCCTTCCCTCCAAACGTTCGGGAGTTCTTCCCTCCAAATGTTCGGGAGAGCGAAGTTTGCTTTGCGAGACGAAGGGAAAGCTAGTAGCAAAGTGTGAACGTGAATTCAGCCTGCCCTGCTGCGGGTTTGGGTACCGAGCGCTCGTGGGATGGGCACAGCGGTTTGCGGATAACCAGTCCCGTGGGCTGCCTGAACCACTTCCCAGATCAGATAGGCAGCAGACCAGCAGGATGGCTCCTGGAGCAAGTTGCAGACAGGCAGAGGGCCTGAAAATTCATGCCACAGAGTAGTTCACTCTCCCCGAGTCTTGACCCCAAATCCAGGCCTTTCTGCTTTTTACAGTGACAAAACACCTGGACGCACTGTTGGGAGCGAGGCAGAAAGCAGCAGTTTTTGTAGAAATCTCTCTTAAAGCTAGAGACAAGGTTACTTTTTTAATTGAATAAACAGCATCTGCAATCTGTTAGTCCTTTGAGAAGAGCTAGACAGATCCGTGCGAGGGAATAAAGGCCTGTTGAAGTGCTCTCGTTCTCAGCTCAAGGGCCACCACCACTTCAGAAGCACTCGATAACACTTTGCTTCCTGAGCTCGAAAGCATGAACCAAACCCAACGCAGAGCAAATTGCCAGGGTGCCGGGTGCGGAGGCTGCTCCTAACGACCGAACACCAAGAAAGCCTCCACGGGCAGAGCTCTGCGGCTGGATCGCTGCTGTCGGAGGCAGATCTGCTCACAGCCCGAGAGGCATCGGTTTGAGCTGAACGATGATCTCCTGGACTTGATCAAATGGTGAGATCTGGTGGCAAGGTAGCTGCGCGTCCTGCCAATCGCATTGGCAGCTCTTTAATGCGCACCTTGAGGAAAGCGCTGACCCGCTGGCTGCGGCTGTGGGTCCCCGAGGGATGGGAGGGCCCCCCGGCAGGGCCGTTTGCTACAGGAAGCCCTGGAGATGTTAAAGCGACACTAAGGGAGAACGAAGTGCACTGGAGGATTATGCTCTGGAAACGTGTGGCTCGTTATCAGTTAAGCAGAACTGAAAAGACCCCTCAAGCAGCTTCCGTAAGCGCATCTCTGGTGTCCTCTGAGTACAGCCACGGCAAGGAACCATGAAATGGCGTTTATATTTTGGTCCTTGCCAGGCAGGGACTGCTCCTGGGCTCCTACCCTGATTTCCCTCTTCTGCGACTGCTAAATGAGATACGGTGACTTTTTATCAACAAGCTGCTCAGCAAGAGTCACGGAAGGTTTGCTTCCTACAGATTCAAGTTTCGTGACCCACGAACTTTGGTGTTTAAGGAAGCGCAGGTTGCGGCTGTGAGCAATACTTTAGCCCCTGACGTGCGGTCCCTGGTGCGTTTCTGTGCCGTGACCTGGCTTTGAGGTGTTCCCCAGCGGAGCTCAGCACGGGGGCTCTGCCGGGCTGCGACGCTCCCTGGGGCTTGTACAGCCCCCGCCCGCCACGGCCGGGCAAGGGGCCCAGCACCGGTGGCTCACAGGGGCACCGGCACGCGCGCAGGCATCGCCAATTGTAGAAACCTTCCTATAACGATCCGCGCCCCAGCGCAGGTGCCAGGGTACGTGGGCCGCTGGCCGCCGTGGGCCGCTGGCCGCCGTGGGCCGGGGCGCCCGCGTCCCACTCTCTGCGTATTGCCTCGCTCGGGCTCTGCGGGCGTCCGGAGCCGCCCCAGCCCCTCACAGCAACGGCCCCGACGCGGGTCTGACCGCGGGCTCGGGGCCTGGCCCGGCGCTCAGGGAGCGCTGCTGCGGGCCCGCGCGAGCAGGCGGCGGCGGCCTCCGCTCCCTCTCCGCGCCGCTTCGCGGGGGCGACCCTGGGAGGTGACGGCAGCGGCGCTCGGCCCGAATGACGCCCGGGTTCCCGGGAGCGGCCGTGAGCGGGGGGCGGCCCGAGGGAAGGGTCCCGGCCCGGCCTCCGCCCCGGCTCCGCCGCCGCCGGCGCCGCCTGACCACGCCCCCTGACCCGGCCCCGCCCCGCCGCGCCCCCGGCGCTCCCCCGCCCTCGCGGCGCCGCAGCCAATGAGCGGCCGCCGCCGCATCCGGGGCCCGCGCCCCCCCGCCGCTCGCGCTCGGCCATGGCGGAGGTGAGTGAGCCGCCGCCGGGGTCGCGCGGCGCCGGGCCGGGCTTCGGGCCTCCCGCCTCCGCCGGCCGGGCGCGGACTCCGGGGGCTCTCCGAGCCCCGGCAGCCCGGGGCCGCGCAGGGCCGGGGTCCTTCGGCCGCGGGGTGGATGGGGCGGCGCGGGCCGCCGGAGCGGGGCCCGCCGGGGCGGGGGCACTCGGGCCGGGGGGCGGCCTGGGACCGGGGGGCGCCGGCGGCGGCGGGCGGGGGAAGAGGCGCCTGGGCGGGACCCGGTGGCAGAGCCGGGGCGGGCGGCGGGGCAGCGCCCGAGCCCGGGGAGCGGCGCCGGCTCTGCCCTCCCGCCGGCGCCGGAGGAGGCAGCGGCGGGGCTGCCCGCGGCGGAGGCCCCGTGGCCGGACCTCCGGGCGAGGGGCCCGGGAGAAGCGCTTACAGGGGCTTTGGGCCGGGGGACCCGCCTGGGCGGGCGGCGCTGGGCAGGGGGGCGGCGGGCGGGACTGCTGGGGCTGGAGGGCGGCCGCGGTGCCCGGGCCCGTAGCCCGGCGAGGGGTGCTTCCACCGCGGGGCAGCGAGGGCCCGGAAGGCTGCGGAAAGGCGCGGTGGGCAGAGGGCGAAGCGGGAGCCCCCGGGGCTTTAGCACAGCAGGGTCCGACGGAGTTGGGGTCGCTGGGGAGCCGGGGTCAGAGGGGTGCGGAGCTGCTGGAAGGGGGCTCGGAAAGGCTGGAGGTAAGCGACAGGGCCTGAGCAGCGGGAGAACGCGGAGGTTGGGAACGTGGGAATGGCAGAGGGCTGGGGAAGGCGGCGGGAACGGTTCGGCTGGGTGGCTGGGACTGGGAGAACTGCCCCGCCAAGGGAGCGGGCGGGCGAGGGGGGTTTATGCTCTGGTGCCGGGTCGGGACGCCCCTGCTGCCTCTCCCATTGCGACGCCGTGTTTGTCTTGGTGCGTCGTGCCAAAATGTTACTGCCATCGCTCCACCACGCTTACGGTTGGTGATGCCATTCCCTGTCGGGTCTTGAAATATCCCCATCCTGTCGTAATGGTTGTCGTGGCACATCTGCACTTCATTTCCATCATGAGATCCTTGTGGTGACCGCAACGTGGGAAAAGGACGCTGGGAAGAAATCGAGGTAGCTGGCTGTTCTGTCGCAGGATCTCAGGACACTGCTAGCTGAGACAACTTCTCTTCGACGGCAGGGCTTCGCTTTCAGGGTATTGCAACTTTTTGCATGAGGAAGGTGCCATCTGGCCTGCCTGCCATCCCATCCAGAATGGTTTGGTCTTCACTGCTGCCTTTGGTGGAGCACGAAAGGCACATTCGTCTGTGCCGAAGCGCATTCGGCACGTTGCTGGGCTGATGTGACGTGCTGAAGTGCCGCCCTGGCACACAGCACCGCGTTGCTGTTGTGCACACAGGTCTCTGTCTTGGGGAGATCCAGGAGCTGTCACTGTCTCACAGAAGAGACTTGAACTGCGGGGTATCTCTGCTGTGACATTGCAACGGAATGTGATTTGGACACCGATTTTCCTGAGCAGTGCAGGAGATTACCTCTGTGTGTTGCCCTCTGTTCATTTTTTGTTCTTTCAGGTCGATAGGTTACAGGATGAATCCGTTTCCATCCATACCGCTTCCCTCTGGCTACAGCTGGAGTTCGTAGAAAATGGACCCATGTCAAGTAGTATGGACAAGGCAAAGGAAAAAGGAATGTTTCTCTCACTGAGTCTGAAATACGTGTTAAACTAGCTCAGGAAACCATGTTAGTTATTAAAGCAGTAACACTAGAAGGGGAAACCTTCCCTCTTTTTCCTCACTTTCTTGCAAGGGTGGTTTCAGCCTGAAGGGTTTTCTCTGGATAAACAGTCTGCCTTGCACTGGAAAACAGCTTTGTCAGTGCAAAAAGCTCAGACTCTTCCTCTGCCTGCGTTTTCTAAAGCATGGCTGTTGCTTTGTTCCATGTGCTCAAAAACTTGAGTCCGGAATTAAAGAGGGAGTGCTGGAGTCATCCAGAAATACAAACATGGTAGTGAGTAATTGGTCAACCTCTGTGTAACTTTTGAGAGGAAAGTTATTCTCATGCCTGAGAAACAGAGACTAGTGGAAGGAAAGCAGCTGCTGGGAAACTTGAAGTGAGATTAAAGGAATTTAATCTCCCTTTCCCGCCCATGGGTGGGCGTGATTAAATGGCCCATGGATGTAGGAGCCATTTTCCAGCATCATGCTGCACTGTCAAAATAAATGGAGTTCACCACTGTGACCTTTCATGGTGACAAAAACCGTCACCAGCAGTAGGAGCATCTACACCTCGGCCAAGAACCATTCTTGACCTGGAGATACCTGGTAGTGCCTCGGTGTTGCCGCTCTCTTTCTGACGCGTGTAACGCTGTTGCATTTTCTGCCTCCTGTGTGACATTTGGATTTGAAGTGTCAGACTACAGCTACCTCACCTTCAGACAAAATAACTCCACATCACGTGGCATTGGTAATCAGTGTAATCAGGAATATTCCCTCTGTCGTCATTTACATATTTAAGCCAGACCTGCCTTTCTCCCTTACTCCTTTGACTTTGACTCTTGTTTCCATGGTCTTCTGGATTTGTAAATGATCTGAGGGATCATTTGGTTTCACGCGTGTTTAAATTTGGGGGTGGAATGGGCCATTTGTTTTGCCTGTCACTTGTTTCTTCTTTTCCCAGCCCAAACACAGCAGTGCTAGTTATTTTATGATGACTCCAGCTCACAGCAGTTCCCACTTGCTCTAATGCTATGTTACTGCTTCAGGGAAATAAACTCGTGATTAGTTACTGAATTGTCATCCTGTCGTAGTGACTATTACTCTTCATTTCAGCACCTGATCATTAATATAAGATCTCATCATTCCTGAAGTAATCTTGACATCTTTTCAAGCCAGCCCATCCACTGCTAACAGTTTCAGTCTTTGTTTTCAAAATCCTTTGCATGCAGCTCCTTATTGATCCCCGTGCGAAGGAGGCGCAATCGATACAGAGATCATTGTCTCGGGAAGGAGAGTTCTGCAGCTCGCTCAAGACTAGAGGGAGTAAGTGTAGACCTCACCCTTATCCTTTTCATGAAACCGGGGTTGTTTGCTTGGAAGAATTTACCCAAGAGGGTTTTGTACTTGGTCACGTTCCAGCAAGGCCCAACAAAGGGGCATTGACGCTTTCCCGAGTTAGGAAGCCTTTTCCCGGTATGACCATCCTCAAAATGGAGGCTGTCCGAATTCTTTCTGACCCCTTCTCCTTTCATTATCCCATAAACTCCTCTCTTGTCTTTTAGTGCGCACGGTCACTGGGCTCTGCCTGCAGCCAGCCAAAGTGGTCTCCGGCGGGGTTATTTCGCTGCTAATAATCAGATGCTTGGGGATGGTGAATTGCAGCGCACAGTGTGCGCTCCAGTTGGACTAGCGGCATCCTCTTTTCACTGGTCCTGGTAGAGGAAGGAGCAAGAATTCCACAGCTGCTTCACAGATCCTTTCCCTTCCTCCCTCTCGGTCCTTCTCTCGTATGGCAATATCTTCTGCTGCCTTCCAGGCAAACCGTTATCGTAGTGGTAATCCTACCTAGAAAATAGCTGCCTCTCCAGTCGTTATGGAATTTGCAATATATGTGTAAATACCTGAAGGCACAACTCGGAACCCAAAGTCTGGGATGGCTTTTTTGGTGTATACTTTGCTCCATTGTTAGAGGATGAATTTTGATGTGAAGCTGTACTATGTTTTCTTAAAGAAGTCATAAGAGCCTCGTAGCGAAGCATTGTAGATGTCCTGGTTCCCACTGAGTAAGTGAGGAGTGATGGCGCACGGCTGAGGTTATTAATGGCTGAGGATCATAAAAAGATGTCATTGGTGACTGGGGGACTCACACTATGCTTTTCTTCTGCAGTCGGATGCTCTCAGTCACCCAAAGGCATTGGTTAATTACCTGCTTGCTCCCTACCTAGGCTGAACTTGATGAACAGCATTTCCATGTACAGCAGCCCAAGGAGCAGCAGATGTTCTGGCTTGTTTTCCAGGCCTCAGCCCATACTGCTGCCTGACCTTCTGACCGAGCACCGAATGCCAGAAAGCAGGTGCCTCTCCTCGGTGTCTACCTGTCTCACCCTTTCCCACCTCGCCTACCAGACTCCTTCGCTGCCTGCTCCGCTCTAAATTTCTTTGCTCACCCCTCTGAGCCTTCCGGATGCTGTGAGGCATTAGGGAGAAGCCAGCGTGTTGTGGCCGGCTGCTTCCGATTGCCTCTCCAAAGAGTGGGTCAGTTCCTAAAAATGCTGTGTTCAAACAAGCATGATGTGTGTATTTAGAATAATGGCTTAGGGCCAAAGTCCTTCTTTTACATGCAAATGTAAGCCATAAGGAGCTGAGGTCTTAAACTGGTGAGAGGATAAATAATTTCTGTGAAATAAGAAATAAGCGAAGTGCTGAAGATAAAAAAGATAAAACGGAAACGCCACCGTATGCAGTTAGAGACTGAGGGGAAGGTGATGAATCCGGAGGAGAGGAGGCCTGGAAGAGCTGTTAAATACACTTGACTAGAGCTCTTTTTGCACAGCGCAGCTTCTAATGCTACCCTGTGTGGTTTTTGTTAACTTTTGCTTGGAAATTAAATTAATTGCGTTTGCTGGTGGGGTTAAGCGGCTGGAGGCATGTTACGTTTTTAAGGAGAGATGTCTCAGCCGTATTTTTCTCTTTTCTTGAAGGCCTCGGTTGGCAGGCAGAGTCCGAGGGTGGTGCCGTACCCAGCCCACAGTCTATGTCCTGGAGAGCCTGGCCTTCAGAGTGCAGCAGGTAGCCACGGTTTAAGTATGCTTCTGTTTGTTGGTCTGGTTTCCAGGGGAAGCAAGGCTCCTGTGTTCAGCCTGTCCGTTCCCTTCTCCTTCCGACATCGTCCGAACCTGTTGGTTGATTCCCATGCCATTTGACAGAGGAGCAAAGTCAAATGATGAAAAAAAAGATGCCAAATGATGAAAAAAGATGCCAAAGCTCCTACAAGTGTCCATTTGCCCGTTCTTTCAATAAGGGGTAATTATCCTAAAAATGCCTGAAGGAAAGGCTGCAGTGTGCATTCACATGTTACGACGTTATCGAATCCAGTCAGGAGAGAGACAGAAATACTCAGAAAACCTTCAGATTCAGCTTTCAGTCAGTTGTGGGACTTGAATGTGCGGAGAACCGGGCTTTGCAATTTAGCGTTCACGGAGTGACTTCTTTCAGTGGTGTTCCCCAGCCCCTCTCACTCCTTTCTACCTAATCTCTTCCTCTGGCTTATCATGGCCTGCACACACAAGAGGGGGTCGTCCCAAGCTTTGTTGCATCTGGAGATTTGGTCCAGGGTGGTGCTGGTATTCCAACTTCTTCTAATCCCTGCAGTTGTGTCAATGGGCTCAGCTGATCATCGACTGAACCTAGCAGAGATCCTTTCACAGAACTATGGTGTACGGGAAGAAAGGGAAGAAGATGATGATACTCAGGAGAAGCAGAAATCTTTAGAAGAGCTGGAGAAGAGTTTCAGTGCCTCTCAGGTAAAGGCAGCCAGGGAGGGGAAGGGAGATTACCTGCTGGATTTTCATGTTTGCTTTTACAGTACCGGTACCAAAGATCTTTGTGTGAAACTCCAACTTGCTTGCTCAGCTGGCAGTGCGCTGTGTTTAGGTCCACCCATCAATGAGTCTTAGGTTTGCATTTGGATAGGGAGGAATGGTTTTGACAACAGTTGACGGCAGTAAATTTTGGAGTCTTCCTCCACCAAGTAGCCACTCGGACGAGGTGGTCTTTGCTCACCTTGATGAAGAGCCATGAGCTGTTGGGCTTTCTCCGTTTCACAGTGGAGGAACCACAAAGATGAGATGATGTGGTCCTCCCGTGGGTGGTTCCACAGAGGCCTCGGTGGAACACAAAGCGTGGTCTTGGTGACAGAGACTGTCTCTTCAGTCAGGCACAAGATAATCTAGGGATTTGCTCCTTCCCTTCCTCGGTATAAATACAGTTCTGCTGTCTGGCATGTCTTCACCAGCATGAAATCTAGTATAAAAAAATCAGTATATTTTAAAAATGCCCTTGACTGTATTGCTTTGGGGTGAAAGTTCCTGGCTTCTCTATACCTTTGAGAAGAACAGGTTATGGTGGGGCCTGGTGGACCGTGCCTCCTTCATTACCCGGCGTTACCCGAGGCAGTTCAGAGCCCCCAGAGGAGCAGAGCTGCCTTGACTGCCTCTGCATATCTCTGTGTTCACTACAGCTGGTGTTGTACTCCATGATTGTTCCATTCCTGATGAAGCTTTGTCCTCCTCTCGCTCAGAGCAGTGAAATGCCATTTGAGGAGCTGCTTGCACTTTATGGCTATGAGGCGTCTGATCCCATCTCGGAGCAGGACAGTGAGAGCAATGATATTACTCCAAACCTCCCAGATATGACTCTGGATAAGGTAAGAGCGGCTGTCTGCTTGGGTGTATGCTGTTAGCCTGTGCTGTAGGTTACTGTACTGTCCTGGAGCTTGAGATGTCCAGTAGCTCTTTTCAGGTGGGGTTTGACTAAGCTGGGGGAAGGGGCCTGCCTAGTTCTGGTGTCCCAGTGAGGGACGCCAGGTGTAGAAATTGAATTTAAAGAGTTTAGAGGAGACTGGAGAAAGGAAAACTGTTTTAAAAAGAACGCTGTCAAAACTCTCTATGGAACTTGGGTTACAAGTCTTCACACACAGATGTGGATCTGTGGAGAGTCGGGGGAGGTTTGTATCTTCCCAGCTGAAGCTATGGCTCCTCCTGTTCTAGCTAAAGTCTGTAGAAAGCTTTTTTTTCCTTCCAGGATCTTTGAGGTAGTTGCTCTGGGTGGAGCTCTACAGAAAGGGCCACTTGCTCGTCCTGTCTCTGGCTTCCATAGGAAGCCACTCTTGGCACTTGTCGAAGTGCTTCCAGGGAAGATAATCTAGGGGTGGTGGGGGGTGTGAGAGGGAATCTGTCTTTGGGGAAGCTATGGGAGGATGAGGAGATCTGTGGATGTGGCCACCTTTGGCCAGAAATGCTTTACTCTAGGCCTCACCCCCCACGCATACTTTTTTTTTTTTAATTTAAAAATATTTTTCACTTTCTTGTTGTTGTTAAAAGGAACAAATAGCGAAGGATTTGCTTTCAGGGGAAGAAGAGGAGGAGACACAGTCTTCAGCTGATGATCTGACTCCATCCGTCACGTCCCACGATGCGTCGGACCTATTCCCAAACCAGCCTGGCTGTATGTGATGCTAATTTCTAAGTAATTGGTTTTTACTTAGATGTGATGTGCAGAATAGGGCAAGAATGCTTTTCTTTATTTTGTCACTAAGTTTCCTGACATCAGACTTTTCCACTTTCCTTCTGGGGGCTGCAAATAAACCTGAGTGCCCATGGTGTTACCGAGCATTGGTTAGGACATGATAGAGCGTGGATGAGCAGTGGGATGAAGAGAGAATTGTCTTTAGCTGTAATTCATATCATTGAGAAAGTGAGGATTGTTTTGCTACCTGCTGTAATTGCAGTCTGAAAGATCAGTACCTGATCTGACATCTCTAGGAGTGAATAAATTCAGTAGTACTAGTGGTGTGATATATTGTGGCAGTTCCTAAATATCGGAATACGCAGGAAGCCAAAGTGCGTGAGAGAGACTCAGCGTAAAGTGATCTTATTCCTTCTGCTAGCCTGCGGAACAAAGGAGTCTGAGCTCCCTGGGTTGGTCCACACCACCCATGTGGCAAGCGTGCAAATTCTTTTATTTAAAAGGAGAAAATTAAAATATGGGTAAGTTGTCACTGAGGAGCATTGCTGAAAGTAACTTTAGGACAGAAAATGAAGGGAAGGAGGGGGAACATAGAGCAATAGAAAAAAAAACCCCAAACATTTCATAACTACAGATCTTTTCCTTTCCCACAAAGCAAACAACTTCCTTGCTGATGAAGACAAAGAGCCCTGTTCATCTCCGTGTGCTTCCTCCATGGCTGAGGATTCAGAGGAGGATTCCATCCCATCCAATGAGTGTAAGAAGGTAAATGATCTGAGTGCATTGGGAAGGGGAGCTAATACAACGCGCCCGAGTCTGAGGAAAGCACGACACCGGAGCGCTGTGGTATTTCCTCAAGAAATTTTCTTTCTTTTGTTTTCTTTTACTCAGCGCCTTGTGTTTTGTGGAAGGCGGTGGCAGATATGGGTTACAAGAGGTTTTTTTAATACAATCTTGAAATCTGTATCTGAAATTATCTTCTGCTTCAGATATGGAAAATGCTGTTGTGCCTTGGTGAATTAAAACTGCAGCCTGTAGCCCTATAAAGATGAAATGCTGTGCAATATTCCCAGCAGGATTTACTGAGGGGGAACCATCACACGAACGAGAGGAGCAGACTTCCAAATTCACCCTGGTTGTGAAGGTTGCAGGAAAGCTTCTGCATTTCTTTATCTCCAGCCTTAGCTGCTTGCCATATATCTTTAACATTAAAACTATGTAAATGCCTTAGGTCCCCAAAGTATCATCTGGTTGGTAGTAAATCTTTTTATTGCCCTATAAAATAGTCAGGGTTCCCTAGAAGTAATAGTGACAGTGGGGACTACCGATATATAAATCGGCCTCGTGGTGTCGTAGTCCCGAAATCATGAAGTACACCTCAGTGCCTACGTGGAGCATTTTCCATTTCAATTTACCCACTTCTCTGTGGTGATATTTCAGGAGATCATGGTTGGACCTCAGTACCAAGCCACTGTTCCCATCCTCCACTTAAACAGGCACGGTGAAAAAGGTAAGGCGTCCTGCTTTGTGTGTCTTTTTTGGATGTAGGGCTGCTGGCCTGGGCATCTGGTGGGGCCCTGGTTCACCAGTTCTGCTTTGTGTCTCTGGGCTTGGCACCTCTCAGTGTTGACACCAAAATTCACAGCTACACCTGAGCTAGCTTTAATACCGCTACAGAAGCTAAGAAGCTCAGTGAAAACTGGGTTGTGTGACAGGTTTGGAGGAGGAGAAGAGAAGGAATACTCTTCTGGAGATACTGTAATTTATTTTTCTCTGATGTCTTCCTTAAGTAGCCAGAGTTATTTTCATTCAGTACTCCCTGAAGCTGATCGGTTTCTGATTTGATAGAATGTCTGCAGAGTAGATGGAGGTGCCTTGATTTGCAGATTGTGTCTAATAAATAGTGCAATACTAGCACCAGCTTGTTGAGTTTCCAAACAAGATAGCTAACAGAAAGCCGTGTCTTTAGAAGTTACTTGCTTCCTCCCTAGTTCTTTTATCCTAACAGACTCTGAGCAAATTGAAGGAGATAAAAGTTATCAGTTTTCCAGGTACTATTTCAGATTTGTTTCTATTTCTATTATACTATTTCAGATGTATTTCAGAACAATACAGTTCTCGGAACTTTTCACGGTTACTTTAGCAGTGTTCTCAGCCTTCTGTATTGAAGACCACAGATTTAGTGCGCGTTTTACATAACCTGTTATGGTTTGCATCAGTGTGAAATGAAAGGAAACTGATAGTAGATCCTGATGGGGGTCTTTTATGCCCCGTCTGTAGTGCCTCTGACCTGATTTTAGTGATTGTACAGGGCAGAAGACTTGGTTCCTTTGCCTCTAGAAACAAGTTAAGTACAGAGGGTGCTAATGTTTTTATCTGAATAGAAAAATCTCAATGTTTCTGATTATTTTTTTATTGCAGAGTCTTTCTTCTTGCTTTCCTCTGTGCTGTTATTTTACTTAAACATCTCTCTGCATTGTTCTGTGCCGTGTTCTCATGGACTGAGAGCCTTGAAAGCTGAAAGGGGCAAGAATCGCTCAGTGATGCAGTGTCCTCCTGCTATTCTGTGTGGGAGGAGCAGCTCATGGAGGAGCATTACAAGCTATCACAGGGCAGGGACAGCCTTGCAGCTGCTTAGTTTTGTATCTAGGACAGGGAGAGAGTCTTGAGCCTAGGCCGAGCTTATAGCTCAAAGCTGCCTTCGCCTCCTACTCCTTTTGTTTATTGTGTGGTGGAAAAGACACCTTAGAACCTAGGGGTCTTTTGGTGCCAGATTAATGAATCAAAGCAACAGTCTTTGAGAAAGTGGTAAAAAAAAACTTGTCAACCAACCCTTCTGGAGAAGTGGAAGCAAGCCGAGCTTGTGCTTAGGGCTCTAAAAGGGGTATAAAGAGTATTAAATTTATCTGCCTCCAAAATGCAGTACCTTCGCAGCGGTGGTTGTCATCTCTAGTGCCAGCTTGGAGTACCAAGCAAAGATTTCCTCCCTCCTTCTGTCTCTCCCATGTACATACATGCAGACTATTTCTCAAAAGCAGCAGAAGTCTCTGTTTGATTAGCTTATTTCAGTGCTTTTTCTGTTAGCTTATGAGAATGAAGATCAACTGCTTTGGGACCCAAACATACTCCCCGAGAGAGAGGTTGAAGAGTTCCTGTACCGTGCAGTGAAGCGGCGATGGGACGAGCTGTCTAGCAGCAGCCTGCCAGAAGGAGAGATGGTGAAGGACAATGAACAGGTAAGCTCGGGGGCTTCCTGCAGGTACTCTAACGCTGCTGGCGTAATAGCGCAACGTTTCCTGCATGGATCCTGACGGAGAGACCTACTTAAAAGAGAATGAGACCTGACTCCGGTGACCCTCTGCTCCTGCTTCATGGATAAGTGAGGGTGTGCTGCTCAGCTGCAGTCTCGGAAGGCTGTTCACCCTCCTCTTGGGAATACAGGAGAAGGCTCTAGTGGATCGGACCACGGGCCTGTCTAGCTTAGGACTTTTCTTCCAACACAGTAATGGATATTTGTGGAAAGCGTGTAACAGACTGGGCAAGTAGAGAATGGGTACTGTTTTGACTGTATTCTCCCAGTATCCCAAATTGTCTGAGCCAGAGCTTGCAGCAGAAACATCCTTTTGGATCTGTCCTCTATAGCATTGTCTAATTCTTCTTCGAAGCCAGCAGAAGATCAAACATTTGGCTAAGAAACTTCAGAGCAGTTGTTTCCTCTAAGCTAGCCAGGTTAGATTCTCCCAGTAAGTCTCACAGAGGCACACCTGTAATCTGCAGACCTGCTGGTAGAACCGCGTCTTTTCAGTCCCAGGGTTTGTAGTCCAGTGCCTTGAAAAGTAGAATGATCTATGCTGACGGTCAAGCTGAGGTTGGTGGCAAAGTGGGTCCTGGGAAAAATGAGTTTTACGAAACAAACGTGAGTCACGAGCAGGTCGGTTTGCGGTGTCTTGCTCAGGAACGTGCTGTCAGTAATTTTCTTCTGTTTCCCAGGCTTTGTATGAACTGGTTAAATGCAACTTCAATGCAGAAGAGGCACTGCGGAGGTTACGGTTCAATGTGAAGGTTATCAGAGGTGAGAACCTCCCGTATTTGGGTTCTACCCCAAACACCAAGGCACACGTAACTCTCTCTAGATTCTATACATCTCCTCCAATTCCTCTTTCTTTCTGCTGTAGATGAGCTTTGTGCCTGGAGTGAGGAAGAATGTAGAAATTTTGAACATGGCTTCAGGGTCCACGGGAAAAACTTTCATCTTATCCAAGCAAACAAGGTAAGGATGCTCACCCCTGCATCCCACTAAGACAAAGGGAAGGAGGCACGTGCGTTTGCACCAGAGGTATGTTTTGAGCCTTGGCTAATGCAGGAAGTTCAGGACTGCTGAGTTCCAATCCCAGGCTTTGTGTTGACTCATGCTAGCAGGTGATGGGCTGTTCACTGCCCTGCTCTGCCTTATTTTCCAGGTGGGAGAAGTCACAAACACCACTGACCTGCATGAGTGATGTCAGTTAATTACTGATTAGCCCTTTCTGGAGTCTCAAAAGTTCTTTCCAAACTCTCAGCCCTTGCAGTACTTCTGTGAATGAGTGAGTTGAGCATGTGGATGTTTTGTAAAGTCCCCTGGGGTCCTCTAGAACGAAAGATGCTGTTGTAGGGAGAGCTGGGCCCCAGGACATATGCTGCTGTGCTGGGAGTTGGCAGAACCAGAGAGTCCAGTTCTACTGCTGATTAATTGTGGGCATGTTGACGCTGGCCAGTGAAAATGGATGCAGGTTTGCTCTCTTGATGTTAAGCGTGCTACTGGAAGCGCAGGAAAGTCCTGCACGAATGTACCGTGTGTGAACACACACTGGGGTCTGCAAGAACAATTGTGCACTGTGGGGAGTTCTTTCTCTGGCCGATTACCACCTTGGAAATCTCAGTATGTGCTTCCGTTCTGCAGCGTAGATGTGTCCATAGCAATGTAAATTACTATAATGCACTTAATTTTCTGTGCTGATTAAACGGGAGAATAGTCCTTGCTCCATGAGATGCGTGGCTTTCTGACTGTGATGTTTCTCCTCAGGTCCGCACCAGGTCAGTGGGCGAGTGTGTGGAGTATTACTACATGTGGAAAAAATCAGAGCGCTATGACTACTTCACTCAGCAGACTCGTTTAGGAAGGAAGAAGTACGTCCTCCACCCTGGAGCCACGTGCGTGGAATATTCTCACACTAAAATTAGTAATATTAACCTCCCAGTGAAGATTCCTGCTTCAAAGCAGCTCCACTTAAAGGATTGCGCTTTCTGCTCTAGAAGGTTTCTTGGGTGGGAGCATGGAGGGGCACTGGATATACTCAGAACATAAACGCTGTAGTGTGGGAAGGGAAGATAAAGCAATTATTTGCTTGGATGTGGACTTTCTTGTGTCAGAAAATACTGTTTTGTTTCAGACAAATGCATTCACAAAAATTAAGGCTAGGGTCAGGGATTCAGGGCTGATCTCAGGAAATAGCTCAGTTCAATAAGGTTTTGGGAAGGGAGCTTTTTAAGTTAAAAAATACACTCTTTCTGGTGGTTTGGAGCCTGAATTAATTTCTTTCCCTGCTGCCACCCTTTGAGGCAAATTCTTCACTTTGAAATATATGCTAATTACAGAAAATACTTTTCAGAAAGGTTGAAAGTGAAATGTTTTAAAAGGTCAAAATGAAATATTTAAGTTGAATCAATTAAAAGCATTAGATGAAGTCTTAGATTTTTTTTTTTTTTTTTTTTTTAATTGTGATGCAAGACAGGAAAATACCTGAAATCTCAAATCCCCGCAGGGTGAGAAAATACTTTCTCATCCCTTGCTCTTTGCTGGCACAGTAACATTGTCACAACCCGCTGCAGCCATTCTATGGAGCTGGCTGTTCCCTGGGGAGAGCATTTGACCATTTAGTTCGCTTTGGAAGGGGCTGAGGCTCAGAGAGAGCTGGGGGGCAGAGCTCTTTATTTTGGAAAGCTACAGAGCCCGTTCTGGTTTATCGTGGGCTGGTCTTAGCCATGCAGAGTTAACTGCGATCGCTTCGGGGTCTGCAGACCAAGAAGGGATGGACATTCATTCTAGTGAGCTCTCTACAGTCCTGATGTTTTATTTGTTGATGGGTTTTAATCCCAGTCACCGTTTTCCCTGCCTGCATCTCTCTGCTTAACAGGTGGTGGCAGTGCTATCTGTCTTTCCCCACAGGGATTACACCGACAATGACTTGGATGTGGGTGAAGTAGAAAACGCCAGTCGTTCTCGGAGCTCGCCACCAATTCCCTCTGCAACCAGCTGCCTGGATTCTCATTTCGGTCAAGATCAGATAGCAATAGAGAGCACAGGTAACTTCCTTTTCTTCTGTCTGCCACGGGGATAGCCCGTCTCCCTCACTCAGCGGCACAGACCCTCCTTTGCCTTTCTCCTGTTGCCATTATCCAGCCGTTGTTCTCCTCCCCACACCTTGCCAGCGGGCCGCCTTCGCCCTGTGTCAAATACCAGCCCTGGGCAGATTTTGGTGTGAGCAAGGGAGATTTTGTCTCTCTCTACATTGACCAGTAGTGACTTAAAAAGAGTTGTTCCTGCTTCGGGCTTGGAGGGGTGGCCTAAGTCATTCCCAAAGCAAAAGGATTTGCACTAAATTTGAGCACCTTAGGTGCTTCCAGTGCACTAACACAGAGAGGCGCTGGACACAGGCAACCCCTCCGAAGGCTGATTTGAGGCACCAGAAGTCAGGCTGTACCTGTGAACTGCTTTCAGAGAGAGCTGGCTCTGAGAAGACTCACAGGGAGCCCGAAATGGATTCATTCCCTCACTGTCCTACTGCAGATGAGGGCTTTGTGTAGGTACCTCCCGGGGGCTGTTGGCATGAGGGGATAGAACTTCGGGTTTGGCTTATCTTGGAGCGTCTCTGAGATTTCCTCTAATTTCCGTAGAAACACTGATGGCCTCCCCTCTGCCGTCTGCATCTTGCCTTTCTTCGGTACATGCTGGCAGGGATCTTGGTTGCTATAATAAAGAAACGTTCGTGCCATCAAACAAATACTGGTGTGATTAGGTGGGATTGAACTGGATTCTGGTTTTTTGTACGTCCGGGACTCACTCTAGCTTTTTTTCACTTGCTTCCTCCCTGTCTGTCTGTCCGTCTCCCACATCTCCCTCCTTTGCGGTGCGCAGAGCCCCTGAGCGTGGAGAGCACAGCCTGCAGCCTGGGCAGCATGAGTGAATCGGGGCAGGGCTATGAGTGCAGTACTCCTTCGGAGACAAATTGTTCCTTCGACCCCACGGAGGAGACATCCTCAGGCGCCATCTCAGCTTCCTGCACGCGACACACTGTCAACCCCTCGGAATCGGGGCTCTATGCTTTGCCGCCGGCAGGACCAGGACTAGCGGAGAAGCAGGAGACATTGCAGAGCTCTGGTGAGACGATAACCATGGACTTCACTCTCCCTGCAGACATTAACGAGGGTTTGCCTTTAATTGCTGGCCCTGTGGATTTGGACAGAGACCCAGAGGGAGTGGTGGCCCCTGCGCAAGTGTCCTTATCGGTCACAGATTTTGGCCTCATTGGCATCGGAGATGTAAATAGCTTTCTGACTGCCCATCAGGCTTGCCCAGCGCCTGTGGCTCGGTCGGAGCCTTTGTCACAGTGAGAATCTCCAGTCACAAACTTGTCACAGACCCAGCAAGGACTTTGACCTGACTGAGTGAAATCCTGGAACTTCCACTGTTCTGTAGGGACAGTTTGGAGCCGTTGGTCAGAATCCGTCTTTCCATCCTCCTTGATCCAAGGCTACAGTGAAACCAAACACCTTTCTGCTCCAGTGTGTTCTGACACAAATCACGCAAAGCTGGTGGCTGGCTTTAGTGAGGGGGGAGGTCCGTCACCCCCTCTTTTGTTGACCGTGTGTCACCCCAGGTAATGCCAGGCTGTTCAGAGGGTCCCTGCCTCGGGACAGGGGAAATGTCCCTTGGCCCCAGTGGGACAGTCTGAGCGCAGAGATGCTTCGAGGACAGGGATGTATCGCCGGCACTTCGGGGGCTGGGATGGAGAATGCAGTCTGGAGGTCGGAGAGCTTAGGAAATCCGCAGGGAGCACAGTCCGGCCGGGCTGCAGGGCAGTTTGCCTGCAGAGACGGGCATGGCGATGCCAAAGGAAAAGGAGGAGTCTTGGCCCTTCACCCACAGAGAGTGTGTTGCAATAGAAGTTCCTCTCCCGACAGCTATCCTGCGCTCCTGCGCTGCGGGTCGTGACGGGCACGCGCACGCTGCTGTTTTCACACCTCTCGCAGTGTCCTCCTGCCTGCTTTTCCACCAGATGCAGGTGGGATGTGGCCTGGTCCAGCCTTTTGGCAGAAGCATCAGGTCTTGGAAAGGGATGCTGCGTGGTGCAGTAGCTCTGTGTGCACTTAAGTCCTTCTCGCCTTCCCCTGCAGTGCTGGGCCGTGGAGAACTTGTACTGGGGAACTTGTACTGGGGGTAAAGGGAGTTTCTAGACCCACAAAGCGACGCTGGCCCCAGAGCGGTGCAGTGCTGCCGCTGCTGTTACTGGCGGTGAACGACTTGATCCTTGCTGACCGCTGCAGTACGAGAGGGTAAAATGCAGATGAAAACATCTGTAACTTCCCCAGCTTGTTCAAACAATTTGTCAGCTGCGGGAGGAGGAGGTTGCTTAGCTCCCGGGACACTGGTGCTAGCACAGAGTCCCAGGCGGGAGAGCACAACCAGTCCCTGGGCATCCCTGCCCCTTTCTGCGTCACAAAAAAAGCTCTCTGTTTTCTGAGAGGAAAGTGTGTCTTCACTGCCGTTAGCAATGTTTCGAGGAGGTGACGAGGGTGGCCCCGCATGGCAGCGAGGTGGCCGTGCGTGCAGAGGTGCAGAGAGCCACGGCGGCGTATTTGTGGGTGTGCTGGAGTATTTGTGGGTGAGCTGCTTCGCTTCCCCGAGTGTGTTCCAGGTCTGGGGTTTGCTACTGGCTTAAATCCACATGTTCTCATTCCCCTTTTTTCCGTGCAGGGAATGCTGTCTGCTGACTTGCTGGGCAAGGCTCTGGTGCAGATGTTCCCTTCCTCCAACCATTTTCTGCATTTGGGAGGGGGTTTGCGTTGCGGTTTTTTTTTGCTTGTTTTGGTAGAGGCCTTCGGGCTGCGATCCTGCAGTTGGTTCTGCTGCCAGTGGACTTGGAAGATGACTAAAACCATTAGCCCGGATCCTCCTTTTACCCAGCCCTGTGAGGTTGCGCTCAGCCCTGCAGCGGGAGCACGAAGACAGCTTCAGGCAGCTTCGCAGGATGACAGGATCAGACCTCGTCTCTCATCTTCCAAGCCCCAGACCCGTTTTGCGTGCGTTAGCAGGGGGTTTGCTTCAGTCCCCGGCCAGCTCTGCTGCGAGGTGCTGAGCCCCAGACACACACAGCTGCCTTGGGCTTTGTCAACCAGGTGGTGTCACCGGAGGTCTCCCCTCCGGCTGCTCCCACTTGCTGGAAACAGAAAGCGCGCTCCATAGTGGAACTGCCCAGGCTGTGATTCCCCTTTTCTGGGGGAAGAGAGGAAGCTCCTTGGCTGAAAGGAGAAGAGGAGGCAGGGTGAGAGCACGGGCAGCCCTCCCAGGGAGGGCCAGGCCTTGGCATCTCCTCTCCATCAGCCAAGAACATTCTTAGTTTTCCTAAAACCATTTTTTCTTTGGTTTGTTTCAAGCCCTAATGAAAGGAGAGGGGAGGCTGGGGGAGGCAAAAATGTCTCTTATTTATGTTCTTCAGTGTTGTTTACAGATTCGCATGGGGTCTTTCAACATGAGTGCGGCGCTTTTTCCACAGAACTTCAAGGGAGAGGGGTGGAAAGGGCTGGGACAGGGAGGGGGAGTCACTTGGGGAGGAGGTTTGATTTTGGTTTTTTGTTGGGGTTTTCTTTTTCCTTCTTACAAAGCACATTCACTTTGAGCCGCTCCCAATGCTGGACTCTTTCCCCCTTCCCCCCCCCAAAGCCCTACACTGTGAAGTGATACTGCCTTGAAGACCCCTCGACGTTATTTATTTAATTAAAAACCTAATTTGAAAGTGAGCCGGAAGCCTGTCGTGTTTTTGGAGGCTGAGATGCCGCAGTCCTGCGCGTCGTGATGGCGAAAGCGAGAAAAGGGGTCCCTGCCTTTTCTGTCTGATCCTCTCCCACCCCGGGTGAGTGCTCCATGGGCAGGGGCGGGATGCCCAGCCCAGATGCTCGTGGTCCCCAAGAGAGAGAACGTCCAGAGCAGGGTGTGCGGCTGAACGCCGACCCCGCGTCTGTCCTCGGGGATGTGGTGGTCCAAGTAATGACCCTGGAGCCCTGTGGGATCATGTCCTCCCATCGTGGGTGCTATGATTGTCAGAACAGCCCCGAGGTCCTGGTGCAGAAGCTGAACTCGACCTGCTCTCGAGTGCAGCTGCTTCTGCTTGGTGAGGAGCATCTTCATCCCCGGTCCAGCCCGCGCTGCCGGAGCCGGGTCTGTGGTGCAGGTGCTCCCCACGCCGGAGCGTGCGTGAGCTGCCCGGGTTGCCTGTGGCTCCTTTCTCTGTTCCTGGCCCTGCCTGCCTTCCCCTGCCTTGTACCGGGGATGCCATCACAAGCTGGAGGACAGAATTTTCCCTCCCGGCGCTGTGCGCGGAGGTGAGGGAGGTGTTCGTTTCTCTTAGAGGTGCCCCGAGTCCTCTGAAATCCTGGCAGCCTTCGGAGAGCCCGTGGCAGTGGGAGGCGGGGGTCCCTTCACGTCCGTACTGGCTTCAGCCAGAAATAACATCCTGGAGGCGAGAGAAACGTTCCTGCTGCAACTGCGTTGTATGTTTCCGCGAGAAAGCTCGTTCCTCGTCACAAAGCCCCTCTGTTTTGTCAGAAACCCCTTAAATTCTGTTCCCTGGCTCTCGCCTTCTGTCCCAAGGCCTTGGGCTCTGCATTTCTCCTGGCAGCTCAGCCGCGTAGGGCAAACGCCCGCTCGGCAGAACACCGAGCGGCCGGGAGCGGGCAGAGCGTCCCAGCTGCCGTCCATGCGGCACGGATGGGAGCGTCTCGGCCGTGAGGCAGCACATCCCGGCTGCTGGGGCCTGGAGCGGGGCCGGGGCTCAGCTCTGCCTGTGCCGCAGAAGAGGAAGGTCGTGAGCTGCTGCTGTGAGGGGCTTCGGCCGTGCAGCCCCCCGGCAGCGGCTGGGGTACGATGGCAGGCACAGCCTAAGGCACGAGGGATGGGAGCGGGTTCCCCGCTTCCTTCGAGACCCTGAGGAGCGACGGGAAGGGCGGGTGTGCTCGGGTGGGATGGCTGTCCCTCGGTCGCATCCTTTGAAATGGCTTTTTGGCCCTGCGTGACCCGAGTGAGGATTCCGCGGATGTAAGATCGGCAGGACCAACACCCCACCGAAGGCTCCTGCATCCCCGCAGGCTTCGGCGGAGTTTCCTCTCCGTTTCCAGGGCGCGGGAAGGCTCCGCCCGCCCCACGGTCCCCACGCCCGGCGCCGGGCGGGTGCGCGGCCGCTGCAGCCGCGGCGGTTGGACGGCAGAGGGGGCCGCAGCCCCGCGCCGGGGTCCCGCTCCGCACCCGGGGGGTCCCAGCGCTCGGGGGTGCCGGACCTTCGCCCACCCCCCGCTCCCTCCGCGGGTGCAGCGACCCGGGGAGGGGGCTCCGCGGCCCCCAGCAGCCCCCCCCGTCCGCCTCCGTGCGAGGGGGCGGCAGCAGAGACGTGGGCAAACCTCCGGCAGCGGGGGGAGAAGGGTCCCGGTCCTCCCCCCGGAGCGGAGCATCAGCAGAGCCCCCGGCCTGGCTGGGAAGGGCCGGGACCGGGTCCCGCGGGACCCCGCGGAAAGCCCAAGTGAAGTTGGAGGAAATCTAACAACCAGGGCCCAAATGCCACCAGGCCTCCCCACGACCCCCCTTCCCCCCCCCCCCCCCCGGCAGCCAGGGGCTGCGTGGCTGGCCCCCGCACGGCTCTGCAAGGCCCTTCGCTGGCCAGGGCCTCGCAGGCTGAGCAAAGAGCGCGGGGTCGAGCTGAGGACAGGGGCTGCTTTCCATCCCTGTGCCATCCCCGAGCGCTGGGCCGAGCTGACAGCAGCCAGTCCGGCCGGGCTGGGCCATTCCTGGGTGGCTCCCGCCACCCTGGCACCATCCGACAGGCACGGCACCGCGTGGGGCAAAGTCCTGCCCGCGGCACCCGTTCCGCGAGGCCGTGCTGCGCAGGCAGGGGAGCAGCTGCCTTATCTCGCTCCCCTCTGCCCTGCTCCAGCACAGAGCCGCACACCCACGGCACGGCTCAGCGTGACCCCACCAGGCCGTATCCTGTCCTCGCTGAGCCCCGCACTGCCACATCTGTGCCCCCACGGTGGCCCAGCCCTAAGCACTTCCATGCCAGCCGCGAGGGTGGCTCAGCACGGCCGAGGACTGCCGGGGGCTGTGATAAGAAGGGGAGATTTATCAGCGGTGGGAGAGAGTGTATTAAACCCTGCATCCCCTCCACAACACAGCTTGGGCATCCCACAGGCACCGGCCAACCTCCCCTCCTCCAGCATCCCCTCACCTCTCCCGCCTCGGGGTTTTACCCACTCGCCACCAAGATTCAGGGCCTGCAGGCAGCATGCGCGGGGTAAATCCTGCCCTGGCAGCTGTGCCAGGGCCGCATGGCGCCGATGGGCAGGAGGGAGGTTGCACCGGCTCGGATCGGAGCAGAGGAAAGCTGGCAAGTGATTCTGCCCCTCTCCTTAAATCCCAGGGTAGCCCGAGAGCGTTTCCAGCTCTGCTGGCTTCCCACAACAGCCTTGACATTCTCCACAGGCCACTCACGCTGCATTTAAATAAACCAGCTCAGTAGCTATCATTTGGGTGGTTTCTGTATTATTTATGTTTCCTTCCGTTCCTGACCAAGAGTCAGGCCTGGAGCAAACAGCCAGGCTGCGGCTGTCCCCACTCCTGCCAGGGACTCGCTGCGGGGACCCGTGCTCGAACCTTTGCTCCCGACCCAGCTCCCAGTGCCACCAGCCCGGCATGTCCCCGGTCCCAATGGGCAGCGCCAGGAGCCTGTCCTGCTCGACAATGTCTGAGGCTCAGGAAAATACCACCCCGCATTTCAGCAGTTAAATCACAGCTTAAAACAAACACGCGCCTCGTCCTGTGTTTAAATCCGGTTGCTCTGCTCCCCGCTGGCTTCTCCGCGTCCGAAGGCTCCTGGGGAACCCTCTTTCCCCCCAACAACCAGCATCACGACCGAGTCAGCCCCGTATCTGCTCCGCAACAAACCGCCGCTGTCCCGCACCGATGCAGCCAGCGCATTTCTGTGGCCACGTTCTTCCACTTTCGGGTTTTTCTTTTTTTTTCCCCCTTTTTTTTTTTTTTTCCTCAGGAAAGAAGCCCGAGCCTGGCGGGACACACGCGGCTCCCACACGCGGCCTCGCTGCCTTCCTTCTCCCCCCTTCCCCTTGCCGCAGCGGCGGGAGGCAGCCGAGCCGGGGCGGGGAGACCGGCCAGGCGGAGCGGGGGGACGGGGAGACCGAGCCGAGGACGCTGGAGCGCGGCCCGGTGAGGCGGCTGGAGGCGAGGGGGTCCGGGCCCCGGCCGCCCCCGCCGTGGCCGAGGGGGGACCCGCTGTCCCCGGCCCCCGCCGCGCCCCGCACCTGCCCCCGCCCCACGCCCGCTCCCGCCCCAGCCGCGGGCGGGGGCACCGGCTGCCGGAGCCGCCCCGCCCCGTCCCGCCCCGCCCGGACTTTACCTCCCGGCCGGGCCCGCGCCGTTCCGGGCCATGTGAGCCGCGGGGCCGGGCCGCGGGGCCGCCTCCGGCAGCGGGATGGAGCGCAGGAAGGTCTTCGTGGTGCTCGACGTGCTCTGCCTGGCGGTCGGTGAGGGCTCGGGACCGGCGCCGCCGCGGCTCCCCCCGCCCCGGGCGGCTCCGGTCGCCCCCGGTGGGGCTGTGCCGCGGGTGCGTCCGGGGTCCCCCCGCGCCTCTGCCCGTTGCGGGGCCGTGGGCAGCGCGGGAGGCACCTGCCCGGCCCCGTCCCGGGCTCTGGGCCTCCGCGGGGAGCCCACCGGCCTCGCCGGCGCCGCTTCGCCCTCGGGGCGGCTCGGTGAGGGGCGGCGGGGCCGGGCGGGCACCGACTCCTGCCCCGGCGCTGCCGGGCGCGGCGCGGGGCTCCGCGGCGCGGCCGAGAGGGAGCTGGGGGACGCCGGGGCGGGTCCGGCGGCCTCCCCCGGGGCTCGGAGCCGGTCCCGGGCCGGGCGGCTGCCGGCAGGGCCCCGCCGGGCTGCTGGGGCGGGAAGGACGCTTCCTTCTGCCGCCGCCCTGGCCGCCTGCCCGCCGGCCGGGCCCTGCGCTCCGCGGGCGGCCGGAGCGGGGCCGGGGGGCTCCGCAGCCCCGGGCAGTGGGGTTCGGGGGGCCCCTTCCCGGTACCCCGGCAGCCTCCCCGCCCCCCGGAGCGGGCAAACGCCCGTTTCTAAAACTGACGCTGAGAAGCACCTAATTAAGACGGACTAAAAATAAAGGCCCAGGTCGTAATTTCAGCCTGAACCTCCCGGGCCGGGAGCTGCTTTCTTGGGCTCTGGGCACCGGCGGGGAGAGGCAGGTTCCTGTTTTTGTTTGGGTCGCTTTTCTCTCCCGTGTGCCGGAGTCTTTTATTTTTAGGGGAAGCTTTTTTAGAGGATGAAATTATCCAGAAAGAAAATTGGTGTCTAATTTGAGTTGCAAACTAGCGTTTGAGGTGTGCAGAGAAGCCTCTGCGGACCCCTCCCCTGCGCGGGCCGCCGGCTCCCCGCAACCGGCGCGGGGTGGGAGAAGCCGGGGCTTGTTCCCAACTCCCTGGTAGCGCTCGGGGGGCCGGGGGCGGCGGGGTGAGGCTGGGGGCTGCAGGCTGGTGTTTTATCATCGTTTTCCCCCTCGCTTGCTGAGGGTCCGGGCGCGGAGGGACCCCCCCCACCCCCCGGCTGCGCCCCGGGGAGGGGGCGCGGGGAGGAGGGGGCGGGCGGGGACAAAGGTGCGTGTTCCCGGGAGACGGTGGAGCGAGGGGAGGCGGAAACCGCCGGGAAAGGCGGAACCGGGAGAGGAGCCCGGGCTTAAGGTGGAGTGCAGGCCGAGGGAGGATCGCGTTTTCTGGGATCTTTCCCCGGGGGAGAGCATCCCGGGGCCGGCTGCGCCCCGTGTCACCCGTGGCGGATGCCTCCAGCCCTCGGCCCTGCCCTGGCTTCTCCCGGGGCCGCCCGGCTCTGCCCGGTCGGGCGCTGCCAGAGAAAGCATCCCCTGGGCAGGGTCGGAGCGGCTGCAGGGGCAGGATTTGGCACGCCTGCTGCACGGGGCAGGGACCCCCCAAAACCCCTTTTGATCTCAGGGACGATGCCGTCCAGGGACGAGCTCTAAGATGCCTGTGGCCAGGGCTGGGGCACGCTGGAAAAGCCCCCTCGCCTGGACCGATCCAGCTGGTCGCAGCATCTCTCCAGAGCCCTGCCAGGAGCCGGGGGAGAGGAGCAAGGGAGCTCCTTGCTGGCAGGAGCAAGGGCTGCGGGAGGGCGAGGGTGGGAAGCCAAGTGCACTGGCGTCCAACCGTGCCTGGGCTGGATCACCCACCAGCATCACCCTCCAGCTCTCCTGGAGCCGGTGTGAGGGTCCTGCTGGGACCATCTGGGACCTGGGGGCCCTTCCCCGCTGTAAAACAGGTTTGCAAGATGCCTGTGCTCATTAATTCTAATGAGCTCCATCCTCCTAGGCCGGAAGATCCTGGGGAGTGTGAGGAGAGGGCGCAAGGTCAGCCCCAGCCTCCTGCACCAGGCCCTGCAACTGCTGCGCCTGGGGAGGAGTAGGGCAGCTCTGGGGGCTCTGCAGGTGCCCGGTTGCGGCCGTCTCGTGTGGTATCTGGGCGCCGCAGGCAGCTGCGAGCTCCGATAGGGCCCTATCAGCGGCGGGGCCAGTGCGCTGGCGGGTACAAGTCCTCCTGCCCTGGGTGCGGGTGGCTTGGGACTGTGTCTCCAGAGGGGATCCGTCCGCAGCAGTGGGGAGCAGGGACCTGGCAGTGAGGGATGGGGAGACCGCGCGGTGCTGGGTGCCCATGCGGAGCCTGCAGGCAGGGTCCCCCGTCCTCACCTTCTCTCTGCTTTGCAGCGTCTCTGCCCTTCGTCATCCTGACGCTGGTGAACTCCCCGTACAAGCGGGGCTTCTACTGCAATGACGACTCCATCCGCTACCCCTACAAGGCGGACACCATCACCCATGGCCTCATGGCTGGGGTCACCATCACCTGCACTGTTGTCATTGTAAGGAAGCGCCATCCCCTTCCCTCTGGGGCAGGGACATCCTGGCACGTTGTATCCAGGAGCTGGGTCCCAGCACAGCCTTCCTCCAGACCCCCGGCAGGGCAACAGGACCCTTGGGTCAAGCCCTGCCCTGCTGGGGGTCTGGAGCTCCCTCTGGGGTGGCGAGACCCACGTCCCGTGGGGCTGGTTCCCTGCGGAGAGGCCCCGTGAGCTCCTGCGGTTCCTCTGCCGCAGACCCAGGAGCCGGAGCATCCCGTGCCCCTGGTGCTGGGGAGCTGCTCGGTAGCCACGAGACCCTCACCCCTCGCCCCTTGGTCTGTGCAGATCTCGTCAGGGGAGGCGTACCTGGTCTACACGGAGCGCCTCTACTCCAAGTCAGAGTTCAACAACTACCTGGCCGCCCTCTACAAGGTGGTGGGGACCTTCCTTTTTGGGGGGGCCATCAGCCAGTCCCTGACCGACCTGGCCAAATACATGATCGGCCGTCTCCGGCCGAACTTCCTGGCCGTCTGCAATCCCGACTGGTCCAAGGTGAACTGCTCCATCTATGTGCAGCTGGAGAACGTCTGCCAGGGGGACAGCAGGAACGTCACTGAGTCCAGGTGAGCCGTGGGGCCACAGGACATGTCCCCTCCACCCGTCCGGCGGTGCTGGGCTCCTGCGGTCTGGTGGCAGCCCCAGATGCTCTCCTGCTGCAGGGCAGAGCCCGCAGAGCGGGTGGGGGGCTTGCGGGGGCCCAGCTGGCCACTGGGGGCTCGCTCTCATGGCCTGACCCATGCCTTTTGCCCCACAGACTCTCCTTTTATTCTGGGCACTCCTCCTTTGGGATGTACTGCATGATGTTCCTGGCGGTAAGTGCCGTGCTCCGGGCGCGCCGTGCCGCAGGAAGGCGGCAAGCCCCCGCAGGTCCCGTCCCCACCGGCGGACCGGTGCCCCAAGCACCCCGTCTTCAGGCTGGTTGGTGCCCCCTGCACTGAGTGACTGCTCCCCCCCCCTTCCCTGCCCAGCTCTACGTGCAAGCCCGGCTGGTGGGGAAATGGGCCCGGCTGCTGCGCCCCACCATCCAGTTCTTCCTCATTGCCTTCGCCATCTACGTGGGCTACACCAGGGTGTCTGACTACAAGCACCACTGGAGCGATGTGCTGGCGGGGCTGCTCCAAGGGGCTCTCATTGCCGTCCTCATCGTGAGTGTCCTCTGCGTGACCCAACGTTCTACCGGCTTGCCGCTGGCTGCAGCTCAGCCTGTCGGAGGGATCCCCAAACCCTCTTTCTTGTCGGTCTTTTCCAGGTCCGCTACGTCTCTGACTTCTTCAAGCACCGTCCCCCGCGGCAGTGCGACGAGAAGGACCTGGAACGCAAGCCCAGCCTGCCACTCACCATGAGCGACCCCGACCGCAATCACTACAGCTACCGGGGCGCCCCGTGAGCTGCCTGCGGGCCGGACTGCGGACCTGCCCCTCGCCGCGCTCCGCACTGCTCCTGGCACGGGGGACGGGGACGCTGGCTCTGTATTAACCGTTGGCTCCGGTGCCTCCCGCTGCCGCAGGTACCTGCGGGACGGCCCTGCCCAGCCCCGCTCCCGCAGCGCGGCGGCTCCCGGCTCCCCATGCCCGCCGTGCCTCCGTGCTTGCCGGTGCCGGTGATCCCAGCACCCTGCCTATGGGAAGGGGGAGGTCCTTGGTCCCTTGTGCATCTGAGTCACGTTCCACGGCTGCTGCCGTCCCGGCCCTCCACGTGAAGGGAGGGAGGGGAGGGTGGCGCGTGGGGGTGGATTTGTCGGGCTGGCAAACCGCACCGAGCGAAGAGCAAACTCGTCGGGAAGTCTGAGGTGGCCTGTGCCGAGTGTTTGTTATCCCTGTCAAATTATCCAGCCTTATGAGTACAAATCCTCACGAGCACAGGGGGAGGAGGACAGCTGCTGGGCTAGCAATACTTTTTTGGAAAGGATTAAAGCAATCCAGAGCTTTTCTCTGTTCCCTGATTACCATTAAAAGCAGTCCTCGCTGCCAGCAGCTGGTGTGAGCAAAGGGTGCACGGGCAGGCTTCTCTCTGGTGGTGACGGATGCCGCAGCGCTGGAAGCGAGGGCTTCTTGCACCCTGCCTGCTTCGCAACTGGCTTGGGGTGAGGGGGGTGCTTGAGCCTTTGTCTCTCCTGCAGCTTCAGCTGATGCTTTAGGGGGTGCGGGGGGGGGATAGGGGGAAAGGGGAGAAGCTTTCTGTGGTAAAGGAAAATAAATGGGGATGCGGAGCTGGACACAAGACTCCGAACGGCCTGGGAAGGTGGGGAATGGGCCACAGAGCAGTCCCATTGCTGACGCGCAGCTGCCTCCGGCACCGGAGCGCTGTGGGCCTCTTTTTAAACGACATGCATTTTCATTATGATGTGTTTTTATAAAAATGTGTTTTTTAAATTAGATCATCCATAAAGAATGTCTGTCAGGCCTGTTCTCTTACTCCATGGATGCTCCTGGCCTTGAAGTGGATGGGCTTAAATGTTTAAGGTTTCCTTTTCCAAGGGAAAGGGGTCTGAAGCCCCTCGCTAGCAGGGAGGTTTGTTGGGGGCAGGGGGGGCTGTCAGGGCTGCTGAGCCCCTCTCCCAGTTGTGCTGGGAAAGCTGGGCTCGACCAGGACCGATGGGACAGCGAGGGGCCGATGGGAGCAGCGTCCTCCCCTGGGAGGGAGCCCCGGCAGAGACGGGGCTGCCCCAGGCGCCCCTTGCCCACGCTGCCCGTGAAATATTGCCTTCGAGAGGCGAGAAGGGCCGTGGCCAGCAGCAGGGTCCCGTCCCGACGTTGCCTTCGTCCTGACCCCGGGAGCCTCCCGCGCTCCCCGGCACCGCGGCCGGCCTCTGCGAGGGGGAAGGGAAGGCGGGGAGAAGCTCTTGGAAAAAGTGACGTTTTTTTGCCTGCAGCTCCCTTGGCTGCTCCGGCAGCCGGAGCCGAGGGAAGGCAGGGTGGTGAGGGAGCCTTGGCATGGCCGGCCCGTGTCCCTCCTGCCACGGGAAGGGCTGGCAGTGGCCCCGGTCTGGGGGGCACGGGGCCCTCCACCCTGCTGGGGAGCGATGGGGGGGCACTGGGAGGCAGCACCCTGGCAGGGCCAGGCTCAAGGGTCAGCCAGGGCTGTGTCTGCTCCACCGTGTCACCCACAGTGTCAGCAACAGCCCTGCCCAGTTCTGGGGTCTGCGTCAAGATGGGGGCACCCCAGCTCTGCCCACGGTGCTCGGGGCCACTTGGGTGCTGCCCACAGCTTGCCAGAGGTGGGCAGAGCTGCCGACGTGGCACAGGGAACCCCTCCTGGACCCCCAGAATCCTGTGAGCTCCCTCTGCCTGCAGGGTACCAAGGCCTGGGGGACAGGACCCAGGGTCACCCCAGTCCCTCGGGTGGGGGTGAGATGCCAATCCTGGGGTGGGCTCTGCCCCCAGAGCCTCTTGCCCGCCCTCGGTCAGCGCAGCCCGGTCTGTCCTGGCCGGGACCAGCAGGCGCCCTGCACGCCCCGGGCTTGCTGCGCGGTGTTGATGTGCTTACGTGGTGTGGGTTCCTCCAGTCTAGACAAGCCCTGACCAAAAATACCTTCCCTGTGCGGAGGGAACTCCCTTGCCACACGCTGCTTTTCTGTTTTCCTTTGAGAACTTTCCTCCTTTAAGCCCTTCCCTGGGCCCCCAGCAGGGTCCTTCCCCCTGTCCCAATCCTCCAGGCTGGTTGTTTAATATCTGATGGTGTAAAACAAAGCTGGTGGGAAGTGCCAGGGCAGGGCGTCTCTGCCAGAGGGTTTGCAAACAAAGGTCTGTCAAGGAGCAGCAGCTCCTGGAGTCGGGGACAGCGAGGCACAGCCCAGGTTCAGGAGTTTCCTCTGGCCGGGCTGCGATGCCCAGCAGCTGCCCCAGTTCCTGGCATTGCCTCGACAGCTCCTCTGCAGCCAGGAACGTGCCTGCTCCTTTCCCTTGAGATCTGATTTCGCCCCTTGGATGCATCTCTGGAAAAACCAGCTGGGCCACAATGCTGCAGTGTGCGGCTCCGAAGGGCAGGGCCCGGTGCGCGGCGGGGAGCTCGGCTGCTCCTTCCCCAGGGGGACGGGAGCCGAGCCTCTGCGCAGGAAAGGGGCTGAGACCTGACCAAATTCATGGCATGCCAAGCCGTGAATAACCTGCAGTTGGCAGGAGCTCCCGAGCCGCATCTGGACACAGCAAGAGGCTGTGAGCTGCAGCCGACCCCTGCCCCGTGTGTGTTTTTTCGGCCCCTCTCGGGAAAGATGGGGGTGCTGGCAGGGAGCTGCCTGTGTGCCAGCTCCTCGGCCCCATGGACACCAACAAGGCACTGGGGAAGGCGAAGCAGGTCCAGTTTCTGCTGCAAAGTCTGCAATCCCTCCTGCCTTCGCTAGCTCTGGTCAGGGTTGAATGCCGTGGTGTGCTGCCAGCACCGCTCCAGCTCCGGGCCAGACCCCACTGCCTGCGAGGGGGGTGCCTCGAGCCCCCCGGTCCGAGCACCGGGAGGGTCTGGGCCAGGCTCGTGGCGCTGCTGGCATAGCAGGGCTGGTACTGCTCTTGGGAGCTGACGGGGGGGGAACAGGGTCCAGTGGTGGGGTAAAGTGCCCCCCAACAGCTTGTCTGCCTCGCTTTCCCCATTCGAGGCTTGAGGTTGTACCAAGCCCCGTGGGTGAGAGCTGGCAAGAGCTCTGGGCATCCTGCTTGGTGGATCCCAGGCAGCTCCTCTCACACGCAGAGTGAGTTGTGGCCCTGGGCTTGTGACTGGGGTGTCCAAACCCCTTTGCAGTGGGTGATTCAGGAGTTAGGGATCCAGTCCTGGTTGTGCTGGGGCAGATTCAGCCGCAGGCTGAAGCCAAGCAGCGTTGGCCCGCGAGGCATGGCTGGGACCTGCTCTCTGAGAGCCATCCTGTTCCCCAGCGTCAGCAGCTCCACGCACCAAGCGCTCAGCCAAGACGCCTCCTTTCCAAAATAAGCTGCTTCTGGCAGCGTTCAGCCAGGCTCTGGCTTCCAGCCCCGCTCCGGAGGGGGCCCTGGGCTGCCTCCCCCAACCTGTGCCTCCTGGCTGCCTCCTGCTTTGCCACGCAGCATCCTCCCTCCCCTCTCCCTGGCACCTGGGACGACTCCTGCCGATTCAACGGGCTTCGTCTGGGGTCGTTTGCCCTGGCCCCATCCCCAGGTTTCTTCCTGCTCTTGGCTTCTTTCCCCAGCTGATTGGGGCAAGAGGCAGGCGAAGGGGCTGAGCCTCCCGGTGCCCGCAGCGCGCTTCCAGGAGCGGGCAGAGGCCTTGCCAGGAAGGATGTTACTCATCCCCCAAACATTCCCTTCCCTGGCCGGCAGCCACCGGAGGAGGCTGCCATCAGATGGTTGGGGGGCGTGAGGTGGCCCCTGCTCAGGGATGCCCCGGGAGGGGACCGATGCCCACGGGTGGAGTGGGTTGCACCTTCGGGAGGGGATGTTTGCAGTAGCCTGCGAGGAAGCGGCGCAGGGGGAGGCTGCCACGTCGCGTGGGCCTCTTCTCCTCAGCGTGGAGAGGGCAAAGCTGGGGTGTCCGGGCCAGGACCCCCAGACCGTGGCCCCTGGAGGTGGCAGTGCTGCCTGGCGTGCCCGCGGGGGCTGTGGGGGCCCAGCGAGGTTGCGAGTGAGGGGCAGGTGCCTGGACCGGGCTCCCTGAGCAGCCCATGCCCCTGGCATCAGCCCAGGGGAGCACCAGCCAGCTGGGAGCAGGAACCGTCCCACCGGGCAGCAAGGGCCCGATCCTGCCCCGTGCTCGTGTGCTGGGTCCGAGCTGCCAAACGGGGCTCTGCAGAGAGCAGGCGGCTGGAAACACCGGGGCGCAGCGGCCGCGGCCGTGCCCAGCGCCGGGCCGCGGCGGCCGGCGGCAGAGGGCAGCAAGAGCCCGGCGGAGCCGCGGCGCCGGGGGAGCGGGGCCGCCCCGGCAGCCCCAGCCCTTCCGCAGCCCCGGCCGCCGCCCCCGGAGCCGGCCCCTCTGCCCGGGGCTCCGCTGGCGCGGCCCCGGCGCGGGGCTGGGGAGCCCCGGGGCTGTCGGGTCCCTGTGGAGGGCACGGCCGGACGAGCCCCCCGCCCCCGGCAGCACCGTAGGGCCGGGACCGGACCTTGCGCGGAGCCCGGGTGCTCCCTCCAGCCTCTCCTGCTCCTGCTCCTTCTCCGGCTCCTGCTCCTCTGATCCCATCAGTGCCGCCTCCCTCCACACCCTTTAATCGGCGTTTCCTATGAAACGTGCCCGGTGCCACAGACTCTTTTGATCTCACCGAGTAAGGGAAAGAGGGGGCTAGAGGAGAAACTGAATAACAAAAGCAGGAGGAACCGAGGAGGGGAAAGCCCTTCCGTGGCAGGATGGTAAATGATGCCTCTTTCTCATTAGAGCAGCCAGGCAAAAGCCTGTCCCAAGCCGGTGCCCTGTCCCGCTGGAGCGTGCAGGGTCATCCGGCTTTTGGCTCTGGCACAAGGGTTGGAGCTTGCTGGGGATGCCCCTCGGCAGAGCAAGCAGCTGGGGCAGCAGGCATCGCCGGGCCCCCTCCCCGCCACGTAACCCCGGCCCCGCTAGAGCCGCTCTGGCATGGAGGAGCTGGCAGCCAAGCCTGGAGAAGCAGCCAGCGGGTACGAGCAGCAGTTTGTTTTCTGCCGCTTGCCAGGAGCCGCACGGAGATGCGGCGCTGCCAGGGACGTGCTCTCTGGAAGCGCGGGGCTGCCGAGTGCCAGCCCTGCCGCGGGATGGCTGGCCTTTCCCCACCGGCCCTGGCTTTTGCTCAGGGGAAGGCCTGACCCGCGCAATGGCAGATGAGGTGGGTATTCCTGGGGTCCTTTCCTTTCCCATTCCTCCCATGACGTTCCCACCAAACCAAAGCTGCACTGCGAGGCTACCGGGGGCTGCAGGTCCCTCTCCATTATGGCAGGGATCACCCTGCTGCCAGCACGTCTCTGCCTCTGGGAGCTGCTGTGCGAGAGCTGGCTGCTGGACAAGAAATGACCCACACGGTGCAGGCAGGTCTGGCCCTGCCAAGCCTGAACCTTTCCCCTGCCTGCTCTGCCTCCGCCCGGGACGGACGGTGTGGGCAGCCGGTGCTGTTGGAGCCCCAGCACCCAGGCCTGGGCTGGGATAGCGGGGCTGCCGCTGCCTGGCTGGGAGCGAGCGAGGACAAGAGAGACGGCAGCGGCAGGGCAGGGGGATCTGCCAGCGGCTTCCTTGCCTTCCTCATCAGTGCTGCAATGGCTTTTGTCCAGCTCTGCTGCCATCGTGCCCTCGCATTGGGGAACGGTGCAGCCAGGGGGGGAGCCCAGTTCCCCCTGTGACAGCTCAGCGCCACCTCGAGCACATCGTCCCCCCCGCCAGCAAGGGCACGAGCCTGTCCCCGGTCCCACGCCCCGGTGCGCTTGAGGGGTCTGCCGCAGCCAGGGGAGAGGGACTCGAGGGGGCTGCAAGAGGCGGCTGCCTGAGAGCGAGGACACCAGGGTCCTGCTGTTCGGGGTCTCTGTTCTCTTCTGCTCCTTTGGCCTCTCTCACCCAGCCAGCCCCTCGCGCCCGTCGCAGCCCCCTCAGCCCCATGGGGTGATGCTGGGAAGCAGAAGGGCAGAGGGGACGGGGTTCCCAGGCTGGGGAGGGGGCTTAGGGGCGGAGATGGCGCATCAGTCCAGCTCTCAGCTGCTTTTTTTTTGTTGTTGTTATTTTAATATTTTTCCCTTTTACACTCTTGCTGCCTTAACATGACCTTGGCCAAATTATTTCCCCTCCCTTTGAGATTTATGGCCCTCTTCCAGAAATGATCTGCTCCGTCTACGAAAATAGACATCGTGCTGTTATTACATTTTAAAATACAATACGGGCTAGGAGACTGCTCTTCTGCCCTCTCCCTCCCCACCCCCAGCCACCCTCCCTCCACAGAGCACAAACCCCACAGGTCGCCAGTGCGGGGGCCGAGAGCGGGTGCAGGTCCAGAGGGGGGGGGCTCCATCCCTGGCTCCTCTTGGCGGAGCTGGGGTAACGGGAGATCTCCCATCTGAGACCGCAGCTGCTCTCAGAAAATGCTGGGATTGCCGGGCACAGACGGGGCGAAACGGGCTGGGTTTCCCACGGGGGGAGCTGAGGGTGGTCCCCGGCTCTGTAAAGCCATCAGGACCCAGGCTCATGGCTGGAAAACCCAGCTCACAGCCCGAGGGGACAGCGTAGCCCATCGCTCCAGGGAGTCCCGAGCCCTCCGGACATGTGCAGGGTGGCCTTTGCGCAGTCATGCTCTATTTCAGTGGTTTTGTTGAGGTTATTATTATTGTTCTTTTCTCCCAGGGCCTGGAGGCGAGTTGTTGTCCCCGAGGACGGGCTCTCCTTCCCCCGCTGTGCACCCCGACACGTCAGGAACCGGCGTGAGCGGCCGCGCGCTCTGGGGCGATGGTGATGGGGAGCAGAGGCAAAGGCAAGTGCAAACCCACCTTCCCAGCCCCATCTCAGCCGGAGGGGATCTGGGATCACGGGGATGTCCTGGAAATGGCTGCAAAATAAACCAAACCTGAAAATCCGATCAAAGTTGGACATTTCGGTCGTTGCTTTTCCTCCCCATCACCCTGTTTGTTTCCTGATTTGTGCCTGCCTGTCTTTATGCGGGCGGCTGTGTCTCTGTGTATACGTTTTGGGATAATTCGCTTTCTGTTGGATTTTTCCCCTCCTGTTGTCAATGCAGAGCCTTGTGCCGTCCCCGCTCCTGCCTGCAGATGTGAGCCCTTAAACGCGGTCACCCTTGGGCGCAGGAAGGCTGCGCAGACGCCGCACTCAGGTAATTTAAGGGGTGAATTTAACAGCAAATTTGAACTCTGCGGGAGGGAGTTTCCCTTCTGGATGTCCAGAGCTGATGTCTCTCTGGACAAACACCATCTGGGTAAAGGAAAAGGGGCTGGGGAAGTGTCTGGATTTGCTTTGCTTTCTGCTCAGAAGAGTCACTTTGATCATCCTGGAAAGCCTGGGTCTGTGCGTTCGGGTGCGAGGATGGGTCTGTCCCATGGGCCCGATGGCGTCGCTGCCTTCCCGAACGGTGACGGGACCAAGAGGATGGAGCTGTGGTGGGAAGGAAAGGGGCTGGGCCTGTTCGTGGATTAAGGTTAAACAGGAGGAGAGGCTGACCCCTCACAGCTGCTGCTCTTCAAATGTTTTATTTCCTGCTCTGTGTAAGCCCGGATTGACCTGCAGGCAGCAGAAAATGTCGAACAACAAACCATCTCCCTGAAAGGAGAAAAACACCAGAAAACCCACCAGAAAACCCCAGTGGGTTGTACGGACTCCCAGCCTGCGGACTGAAAACACGGGGGGGGGGGAGGCTCTGGGGAGGAGGGTGGGCAGCACTGGGTGGGGGCACTGGGGCTGGTGTAGGGTGAGTGGGCTGGCGATGTGGGGGTCCCTTTCCCCAGCTGGAGTGTCCACCCATGCTTGGGTTTTCCCAGGGGTAACGGGCCTCCTGGAGCAGCATCCCGCGGGGCTGCCGGAGCTGGGAAAAGCTGCCTGGTGGGGCGGGTGACGGCAGGGAGCTGGGGGCCGGGGTGCTGGCAGACCCACATCTGGGCCAGGCGGATACCAGACCCCTTTGCTGGCGGGGGGGGGGGATGCGTGGGGATCCCTAAGGGGAAGGGGGCTGGGCCCAGGACCCCTTCCCAGGCCAGCGCCCTGAGCTGTGGGGGGAGAGGGATGCTGCCGCTTCCCGCCATCACATGGCGCGGGGAATTCTCGGTGACCCGCAGCCCCGGAGCAGGATTTCGGGTTTCGTTTCTTTTCTTGATTAAAAAAAAAAAAGGGGGGGGGGGCAACGACTTCTCGTGTTCAGCGTTTATTAGAAAAAAGCCCCAAACCCAGCGCGCTGCCGGGCCGGGAAAGGGGCGGTGGCAGGGCGGGTGGCGCAGGGTCTTCGGTGCAAACCCCACGGCTCCGTTTTGCGGGCGAAGCCGCGGTGCCGGGGGCGGGGGGGTCCCCGCCGCGGAGCTGGGAAGGGGCCGTGGCCCCCCCGGCCGGGCGTCCCGCGTACCGGTAGCGGGGCCGGGCCCGCGGGGGGCGGCTTGGGGGCAGCCCCCGCCGCGGCCGCGCCCCCGGTGCCCCCCCCGGTGCCCCCCCCGGTGCCCCCCGGTGCCCGCCCGGCACCGCACGGGTTAATCGCCGCTCCCCGCCCGCGCCGCCTCTTCTTTGGCTGCTCGGCCTCCCCAGATTGACACCTTCCGCGGCGGCCCGGCCCGGCTGACCAATGGGAAGGCAGTTCTTCGCGTCCCACGTGGGGGCGGGCCGCTCCCGCGGCGCTCCCATTGGCTGGCGGCCGGGGCGATTGCCCGCACGGGCCAGGCCCCACGTGGAGCTGGCGCTGGCGCTCGTTCATTGATCGCGCTCCGCAGAGCGGCGGCCGCGGCGGCGGGGCGGGGGCGCCGGGCCCGGCCGGGCGGGGCGGGGGCGCCGGCCCGGCCCGGTGCGGTGCGGTGCGGTGCGGTGCGGTGCGCCTCGGCTCGGCCCGGCCCGCCCCGCCGCAGGGGCGCGCGCCCGGGTCCGGGACCAGCAGCGCGGTGAGTCCCGTCCCGCACCGGTCCGGTTCGGTCTACCGCCGCGCCGGGACTCCCTCCGGGCGGGGTCCGGCCCTGCTCGGGGTTGGGGAGGAGGCGAGGCCGGTCCCTCCCCGCGGCCGTACCTGCTGCGGGCGGCGGCGGGGCCATTGTCTGCGCGGCGCGGGGGGCGCGGGCCTGGGCCGTGCCCGCGGCGGGGCCGGGGGCGGTGGAGCCCGCGCTGGGGGCGGGCAGCCGGCGGGGGGTCCTGCGGCGGGCGGGTCCCTCAGTACCCGGAAGGAGCCCTGGGGCCCCCCGGTCCCCGCGGGGATGCGGGGTGGCTGGGCCCAGGCGCGCGGTGCGGGGGTCCCGGGTCTCGGCGGCCGCGGGGGAGCTGCGGGCGGGGCCGGTGCCCCGGGGCTCTGCCCTGCTCGGCTGTGGCTCCCGCCGGGCCCCGCTCCCCGGCCGGCAGTGGGTAGCACCGGGCGGTGACTCCCCGTCTCTCTCCCAGGGCCTGATCCGGAGCTGCGGAGCATCCCCAGGCCCCGGTCCTGAGCCTGCATCGGGGCCGGAGCAGCGAGAGGGATCCTGGGCCTGTCCGGTGCCAAAGATGTTCCCGCAGAACCGGCCCCCGGTGAGCCCAGGGCTCGGCCTCGTCCGCTTCGGGCCACGGGCGAGCACGTGGTGCTGCGGCAGCCGTGCTGGCCTGGCCCTTGGCAGGGCCTGCGCCCCCAAACCGAACTCTCCGGGGGGGCAAGAGGTTTCGGCCTTAGCCTGGAAAGTTGTGCCGACGGCGTCTAACGCGCTCAGGAGTGGTGGTGTGGCTCTTCCCAAACTGATGCTGAGCCCCAGAGCTGCGGGGATTTGGGTTTCAGGACACGCTGGAAGCTGGATCGCAGTCAGGGCGTGACCGTGGGACCGGGGACGAGTGGGCAGGAAGCTTTGCCACGTGCCACACGGGCGAGGAGGGACCCCCGCTGCCGGGGCTGGGCGGGAGGGCCGGGGGGGTTGCACGTTCTGCCCGCGCAGGCCGCACGCTCTGTGCCACCCGTGGTTGTTAATCCTCCTTTTCTGGCCCGGTGACTGAACCGATGCTGGCGAACGATTGCCCTCGGTGCCTGGCTGTAACCAGTTTCCTCTGCAGTAACTCCTTCTGCCGCCTCCTCCATGTGCCGCTCTCCCAGACGTCCCCGTAGCCTCTTCCCTGGGTGTGGGAAACCCCCGGGGGAACTCGCGACCCTCGCTGGGCCAGCGGCAGTGACGCCAGGGGTCCCCTCCTCTGCCTAGGCCCATCTCCAGGCACCCTCCGCTGCCTCGGGAGCCGCTGTCGCCGCCAGTGCCATCCCCAGCACCCCCCAGTCCCTCAAGCTGACTTACCCGGAGACCTTGGACCGCATCAAGGAGGAATTCCAGTTCCTGCAGAACCAATACCACAGGTGAGAAGCTGCCAGAGCTCGCGTGCCAGTAAGGCGCTGGGCACTTAACTGGCGCTGGCGAGAGGCGGGCTCCCCCTCGGCACTGGGCATCAGTGCGGGCTGGCGGGAAGCGCCGTCCCATGCTGCTGCGGGCACTGGTCCATCTGGAGGAACGGCTGTGCCAAGCACCACCTTGGTAGCTTGAAATGACACCGTTGGAGGGGGAAAACTCGCCCTCCTCCTGCCAAAAAGCACTGGGATGAGGGTAGTGGGCTTCCAGAGCCCGGCTTCTGGGCTGAGCTGGAGCTGTCACTTAGCAGCCCTGGAGTCCCTGGGATCCCCCCCCTGCCGCTGGCCAGGATCACCTCCCCTTCCCCACGCGGTGCTGGGCAGAGCAAGGTTTGAAACGCAGCTCGGCTTTGCAGCTCGCTCCATTTGGGAAGCAGATGCTGGGGAGGGGGGGGGGGGTTAAAACTCCGTGCAGATTGCTCCCTGACGCCTGGATCCCTTTGCTGTCCATCTCCTCTTGATCAGCCCCTTCCCACCCTCTTTCAGGTGGTTTTCTTGGCTTGTGCTGGGAGATGGGATTGAATCTGAGAGCAGGAGGCTGAAGCACGTGGTGCGCTGGGAGGGCTCGTGCTCTGTCCAGCCTGGGAGATCTTGTCTGGGGGGGGGGGAGCAGGGGGTCTCTCCCTCTCTCTTCCTCCCTCTCTCTTTCTTCTCTTTATTTTTACAGCTTGAAGTTAGAATGTGAAAAGCTGGCAACAGAAAAAACAGAAATCCAGCGTCATTATGTCATGGTTAGTGAGCTCCACCTGAAAGGAGGAGGGCGGTGGGGGGTGTCTCCTCCGAACCATCAAAGGACACGCAGCCCTGGGATGCTTTGGCTTCCCTTTGCGTTTGGGTTGTGTGGCCAGGCCCTGAGATCTGGTTCCTGTGGCTGTTATTGTCTGGTTTTCCCCCGAAACAAACTGTGGTGTTTGAGCAGGACTTGCTGCCGCAGCTCGGGGTGGCAAAGCCACCGTGCGGGTCGTCTCCTCTCCCGCCGACAGCGGGAGCCCGGGGGGGGGACCGTGTCCGTTCCGTGGGCTGTGGCCGTGTGCCGGAGAGACCTCTGCTCCCAGGCGAGGAGTTGGGGACCGTGTTCTCCTCCTGGCCTGGCCACAGTGCGGATGTTTGTGGCCGGGCTGACCCCGCGTGCCAGCACCGAAGAGGATTTTCTGGTTGTGAGTCCCCCCCCGGGCTCCCCAGCCGTGCTGATGCTGCCTTCTCTCCCTCGCAGTACTATGAGATGTCCTACGGCCTGAACATTGAGATGCACAAACAGGTGAGTCGGGGTGGGACGGGAGCGTTGTCCCGGCTCCCCTGTCCCTCGTCCCCTGTCCCCACCTCACCAACCGGGCCCTTCGGGGTCCTCCCTTCCCACAAAAAGCGTGGGAGGTCGCTCCCTGCCGTAGTCCAGGGAAGGTTGTGCTTGTGGGGGATGTGGTCCCAGGTGTGAGCGGCCGCTTGGGGACCGTCGTGGAGGAGAGCGGCTCCCGTGGGGTGCTGCAGCGTCACAGCGGGGTGACGAGCTCTGGCTCGCTGCCTTTGCAAGCGCCCGGTGCCAGCTGGGGACCGAGGAGCATCCTGAGGTGGGGAGGAGGGGGCTGGGCCGTGGGTGCGGGGTGGGCTCCCCGAGGGCTCGGGGTTGCACATCCCCCCCCCCCGCCCCTTGCTGCCTTCCCATCCCTCCCTTCCTCCCGCTGTGCCGTGCTCCGGGTCACCAGCTGCTCTGAGACAGAAGGTTTCTTCTCATCTATTTTTAAAGAGGCTGTGGAGGAGCCTGGCGAGGCGTGCAGCCGCCGCGGCCTCCTTCCTTCCCGCCCCGCGCCCCGCCACCGCCTTCGCCAACTGTTGCGCGGGAGCCGGCTCGGGCGGGTGGCGCGGGGGTGCCGGCACAGGGTGGGCTGACGGCCGCTCTTGCCGGCTTTGCGCCCGCCGGGTGGGTGTTTTCTGCCGCTCTCGTCGTTTCCCGCGGCATCCCCTGCCCCGTGCCGCCGTTGCGACCGAGAAGGAGGCGTGAAGCCGCCCTCGTGAGGGGCGATGCCGAGGGTCCGCCGGGCTTGGTGCCCCCTCCCCGGAGGACTGCGTGCTTCTCTCATCTGGCTGCCGGTTCTCCCCCGCCCCGGCCCTCGCAGGCTCGTGTTTTCTGCCGGTCCCAGGTGCCGCTGGCCACCCGCCAGCGAGCTGTCTGCACTTTTAACAAGGGCCCGTAAGTCTGCTCTGACAGCCAGCGGCCATTGTGTGAAAAATGGGAACCGCCTGCGCGGGAGCCGCGGGTTATCGCTGCCGCGGGGAGATCGGGTCGCCGGCTCTCCTCCCCTTTCCTCCAGATCTGGCGCTGCTCGTGGGCACGGGTGGGGGTCCCGAGCGCTCTCGGCTGCCCTGGGACCCCCCGAGGAAGCGCTTGGGCGAAGGCAGGGTAGCGCCTTGGCGCGGGGTTGCCTCCGTCCCCGCTGCGCCCAGCCTGGCATCCCCCAGAGGCTCCCCGGGCACCCGGCTCCTGCGGCGCTGGCGTCAGCGGCGCTGGCACCGGCACGGGCCGAGGCGCGGGGTGGTTTTGCTCTGGGTTTGTTTGGAGGAAAACGGGGCTGGGGGGCTGGCTGTGGTGGTGCAGCTCTCCAGGCTCGGCAGGGGAGGCTCAAGATAGGAACGAGCAGGAGATGTTAATTTTTTTTATTGTTTGTTTTTTTTTTTTTTTCCCTTTCTTTTTGGCATGGAAGGGGCCTGTAGCTTTTTATAAAACCACCTCCCCGAATGCGCCGGGCCTTGGACTTGCTCACCGCGAGCCAGAGGGGAGGTAACGGTGCTGGTGGCTGGGGGCGGGGGGGGGGGGCTGCAAACAGCATGATCATTTTTCATGCTGAGAGCGTTAAAGTGCCAGTAAATTGCACATTAACGAGTGCGAGTGAATTGGAGGCAGCTCTCCCCAAGGAGCTGCTGCCCATCAGTGCATTAGGGAAGAGAATCCATCACTGCCGGCCCCGGGAGACAGCTAAATCCTTCCCAGAACTGCCGGCTGCCAAATCTCCTTGCTCCCCCCCTTTTCTTTCTTTTCTTTCTCTTTTTTCCTCCCTCGGAAGGGGAAGCGAGGGCGGGTGCCGGATTGTTTCTGCTCTCTGTGGGTCTGGCAAAAACGGGTCGGTGGCTGCTTTGGGTGGCACGGGTTGTCCCTGGGTCTGTGTCCCCACACCGGCCGGGCAGCGTTGCGGCCCCTTCGCCCTGGCACTGCGGTGCCTGCGCCGGCCGGGCACGGGAGATGTGCCCGAGGTCCCGGCGGGGGTCAGCTCCGTCCCTGGCTGTTGGGGCCCTTCAGCCTCTGGTCTCCACCTAGGGCTGACAAGAGGGTCTGGGTTCGACCCCCTCCTCTCAGCCCCGTGCTGGCTCCATAACGCTTTCATCCTCCCCACCGGGATGGGCAGGGAGATCCTCGGAGCCTGGGACAGCACCTTACCGGGAGCCTGAGGCATCCCCTGCCTGTCCAGAAGCGGAGGGTGCCTGGGTTTAGGGAGAGCTGCTGATCTCTGCCCCCTCTCCGCTGCTGAGGTGGGGTGGGGTCCCCGGCTCTGCACGATGAGGAGCAGCGTGGACGGCTCCGCTCTTGCCTCGAGCCGTGGCGGCTCTCCCGGCTGTCACCCACTGGTGCTTAGGGCACCCTGCAGCCCCAGGGATGTGTCTGTGGGCTTGGGGATGGTTTCATGTCTGTGCTCGCCCCCCCCTCCAGCCTGGGACGTACAGCGTGGGGCTGGCGGGGGCCCCTACCCTGGTTGTGGGGCGCGATGGGAGCGCGGCACGGCGCAGCGTGCCGCCGCTCTCCCTCCCCGCACTGCTCCCGCGCTCGGCGTTCCTGATTGCCCGTGGCACTCGAGTGTTGCAGAAAAACAGCAGCTGGAAGGAGAGCACCTCTCCAGGGCTTCCTGCGGGCCGGGAGAGCGGCAATTAGCGGTTGTGGTGCCGGCAGGAGGCTGCGCCGAGGGCGGAGGGGAGCCTGTCGGGGCCGGGACCCTGACCCGCGGGGGCTGGAGGCTTGCTGGGGGGTGGCCCTCGGTGGCATGGGGCTCCATGTTCCTGGCTGGGAGGAGGTGGGAGCCATCCTGGGGCTCTCGGGGTGGGGGTGGAGGATGCTGGGCTCATGGAGGGGGTGCGTTAGGAAGGAGACCTTCCCTGGTCGCCTCCCCTCCTGGGGTGTTTCTGCTCCTTGGTGCTGAGCAGCAGGTTTTGGGGCCAAGCGCTAGCACCCTGTGGCTGCTTGGGTGGCGACGGGGAGGGGGCATCTGCCTGCCTGGGGAGGGGTCTGCTGCGGTGTGGGGGCCACTCGGCGTGGGGGCAGCTCTGCCCCTTGCCCTGATGGGTGCTGCCTTTCTGCTGCTGCCAGACGGAGATTGCGAAGCGGCTCAACGTGATCTGCGCCCAGCTCATCCCGTTCCTGTCTCAGGAGGTGGGTGAGCCCTCCGACCCTGCCCGGGCGTGCAGAGCTCCTTGGGGGCACAGGGAGCATCCCTGCTCGGGGACCCAGGCCCTGCACTTTGGGGGGGGGGGGCTGGCTTTGCCCCATCCCCTGAAGAAATGAGACCGCCGCAGCCCCTGCTCGCCGCAGGAGTTGGCGGGGGCATCGCCGGGTGCTGACGCCCTCTTCTCTCCCCGCAGCACCAGCAGCAGGTGGTCCAGGCCGTGGAGCGTGCGAAGCAGGTGACTATGACCGACCTGAACGCGGCGATCGGGGTACGTCAACCCTCTGCCCATCCCTTCCCGCCACCCCCCGCCCCCGGCCGGGGGGTGCTGGGCTCCCGCAGGCGATGGTGCCTCCCTGGGCTGGAGACCCATCCTGCCCCGAGTACGCGGGGGTGGGCTGCAGCCCCCTGCCCTCATTGCCTTCTCCCACCCGTGGCTGAGTCGGGGGGGAGGAGGGGTTGGTTTGGGGGGCTGCCAGCAGTACTCGGGGTGGAGGTGACGCTGCAGTGTCAAAGTGGGGTGCGGGGGTGATGGCTGGTGCGTGTTGCTGTGTCCTGACGCCCTGTGGCCCGGGTAGAGGTGGGGAGGGGGGTCGCCACCATCCCCACACCTCGGTTATTCCCTCAAGACCGCAGTGGTACGGTGGTATGGATACGGGTAGGGTCCCCCATCCGTATGGATACCAGTAGGGTTCCCCATCTGTCCCAGTAGCTCCTGTCGCAGGGTGGGAGGAGGCGGCGGGAGGGACGTGGTGGCCCCCGCAGCTTGGCTGGGGGCACCCTGGGAGCGTCCCCTGCCCCTCCTCACCCACCTCCCCGTGCCCTGGCTGCCCAGGGCTGCCGGTGGGGAGGAGCAGCCTCTTCCCCCCCCACCCTGGCCGGTGGCTGTTCTGACGCGGCCCTTCGGCTCTGCTTTCTCCTCCTCCTCCTCTCCAGCACCAGCTCCAGACCCAGCACCTCTCCCACCACGCTCCCCCAATCCCGCTGACCCCCCACCCCTCCGGGATGCAGCCCACCGGCCTCGCGGGCATCGGCAGCGCCTCGGGGCTGCTGGCACTCTCAGGGGCGCTGGGGGCCCAGGCCCAGCTCCTCGCCAAAGACGACCGAGGGGTCCATGACACCGAGCCCAGGGGTGAGTGGGGGGGGGGTCCCTCCTGGCACCTGGGAATGGGTGGTGCTGGGCTCTTCCCGCTTGGACGCTTCCCTGGGGTGGGGGCCAGGGCTGGGTGGGGGACAGCTTGTCCGTGCCTCCGGGCTCCCAACTGGGCTAGTGGAGCTGGGGACTTGTTGGCCAGGAGGGGTTTGGGTGGGGAATGTCCCCCACCGAGCAGCACCTCCTGGGAGGGCAGCGGGGTGGGCTGCGGGGGGGTCATCTCTAGCGGGGGTCCAGGACCACCCTGGGCCTGACCCTGCCATGAGCACCCCGGGAGGAGTGGGTGGCTTTCCTGGGGGGCTCTCGGCGGTGGCACAGCATGTCCCTCCTTCCCTCCTGCTGCTGCTGCTCCGCGTTGCCACGGCGACAGAGCGAGACCCCGGCCCCGTAAGTGCCTTTTCCTTCTCTTGCACCGTTTCCCTCCGGCTGCGCAGGCTCCGGCCGGGACCCCGGCAGCGGGCGGCCATGTAGGGGACAGGTCCTCAGGTCCTGCTCCCTGGCCCCGCTGCCGGCACAGCCGTGCGGGTGGGAGCTCTCCCCGTGGGGACCCCTTCCCGTGTCACGTGGGCAAACCGTGCCACCCCCCTGAGCAGCGTCCCCCTCCTCGCTCCTTCGGCAGGAGCTGAAACCCAAGCCTGGCGGCACGGGGGGGCTGCACTGGGGCCCTCCGTGCCCCGGGAGCTGGTCGCAGCCCTGCATTGGTGCTGCCTGTCCTAGGAGCCGGGCACTGCGGCTCACGGCCCCTAATGCTGCGTCCCCCTGCCCCAGAGCTCCCTGGCGCTGCCCAACGGGGAGCGGGCACGAGCCATCTCCGAGTACCTGAGCAGCAGCAAGAAGAGGAAGGTGGAGGAGAAGGACTTCGTTACGGACTACGTGAGCCTGGGGAAGGGGGACCGGAGGGCTTGGGGCATCCCCGTCCCCTCTTGTGGGGTGATGAGCGGAGCTGCCCGCACCTCCGGCATTCCCGGGTGGGAGCGAGGGCAGCCTCGGCCCCTCCGCCTCCAACCATCCTCTGCGTTTCAGGGCAGCGATGCGGACAAAAGCGAAGACAACTTGGTGGTGGATGAGGTGAGTGTGCCAGGGGCTGGGGGTGGCATGTGCTGCCCGTCCCTCTGCTCGAGTAGGGGGCTAACAGGCTGTTACAGGCGGAGGTGGGCACCGCGGGGAGGTGGCGGTGGGACCCCCGAGTCGTGCTCACCGGCCCTCGCTGATGGCAGCGATGAGCCCCTGGATCCCGGCTCCCAGCCTGGCCCTCACTTGAGCCACCATGGCCTGGGACGTCCCCACGCTCCTGCCTGCTCTGCTGCCTCTTGATTTCCCTTCCCCCCCCTGCTCCCAGGACCCCTCTTCCCCGCACAGCGTCCACTCCTACTCTTCCCGGGAGAACGGGGTGGAGAAGGTCCCACTGGGGAGGAAGGAGGCCATACCACTCAGCCCGACCTCCATGGCCTCCTCGAGCAGCACGTCCCCGTCTCGGAGCAAGGATGTGCCCACGGTACGTGCGCTGCGTGGGGGGATGCTTCGCTCGGGGGTTGTGCTCGCGTCCCCGCTGCCCGGGCTCGGCTGGCAGAGCCGCTGGCCACGGGTCCACCCGCCCCCCAACGAAGGCAATGCTGGGGGGACAGGGGGGGCTCCTGCTCCGTTAGATCCCCTCTCGTGTCCCATCCCGCAGACCCTGCAGCACTGGCTGGGCTGGGCTGCCATCAGGGGTGAGAAACGGGGACCAGCTCGCTGCGGGGGGACCTGAGGAGACCCCCCCCCCTGCCCAGCAGGGCGGGAGCGCGGCTGTCAGGTCTCCCCGCTCTGTTCCTGGCAGGTGGAGAAGGCAGGGACACCCAGCCTGAAGTCCAGCACCCCCACCTCCCAGGGCGACGTCGTGGCCCCGGGCTCCAGTGGTGCCCAGCAGTTTCGCCCCACCGCCGCCAAGGCTCCTGTAGACCCGCTGGGTGAGCTCGGCCCCGCCAGGGCCCGGGGTGGGGAGGGGGCAGCTCTGGTCCCGCCGGCCCCCATAGGGACGGACCCTTCATGCCACCTCTCTCCTGGCAGCCCTGGGCCTGAGGAACCCGCTGGGAGTGCAGAGCCCCTACTCGGCCACCTTTGGCATGGCCCACCCCGCGGTTAATGGGGACATGGCTGGCACCGGCGCCTATGCCAGCCTCCACCTCATGTCCCCGCAGCTCAACGGGGCTGCGGCTGCCGTGGGAGCCGGCAGCTACGGGCGCTCCCCCCTGGTACGTGAACCTCGTCCCCGCGGGACCCTGGGGGCTGTTGGGCGCGAGCTGCTCTCACCCGCTGTCCCCCCCCAGGTGGGCTACGACCCGCACCCCCACATGCGCATCCCAGGGCTGGCGGCTGGCATGCAAGTGGGGACTTCGGGGAAACCGTAAGTGGGGCTGCGCTGGGGGCTTGCTGGGGACAGGGGACGGGGTGTCCTGGGAGACGCAGGCGGGCCAGGGCCAGCAGGGATGAGGAGCACGGCCTTGGGGAGGGGGCACCCGTTGTGAGCAGTGGCCAGGCTTCACCGGGTGCCGCTCTGCTCACGGCTCCGACTCCAAACCACGCTGCCCGTGTCGGGCACGCTGGGTCCGATGCGGCGCCGGCCACTCTCCGCGGGGGATCTTCAGGTGGTTTTCACTGATCTGTCCTCTTCCAGCGCCTACTCCTTCCACGTCAGCGCCGACGGGCAAATGCAACCGGTGCCTTTTCCACCCGACGCCCTCATCGGTTCTGGCATCCCCCGCCACGCGCGGCAGCTCCACACCCTGACCCACGGCGAGGTGGTCTGCGCCGTCACCATCAGCAACTCCACGCGACACGTCTACACCGGGGGCAAGGGCTGCGTGAAGGTGTGGGACGTGGGGCAGCCGGGCACCAAGACGGCTGTGGCTCAGCTGGACTGCTTGGTAAGGAGGGGCGCGCCGCCGCTCTGGCACGGCTTGTCTCCCTGTTTCCCTGCTGTGGTGAAGACGGGGTCTGGGGTCCCCATCGGAGACCGCAGGGGGCATCTGAAAGCGATGATGTGCACCCAGGAGAGTCTCCGTCTGCGTTTCGAAGTGGGGGGCAATGCGGGGCTGCTGGGGAGGGATGGTGGCTCCGCGCTGCCCGTGTGCCCCCCTGCGCCGCCTCGTCTGTTCTGAGCGTCCCAAACCATTGGGGAGCTTTTATTCCTTGGCGCTGCTTTGTCTGACAGCACCTGCCCCAAGACAAGCCTTTGCCAGTGTCAACCCCCTGGCCAGATACTTCGTACGGGCCAGAATCGCATGGGCTGAAGCATCACTCGGATTCAGCTCTGTCCTTGTTTCTGCTTTCCCTTGTGTGGGTCTGGCTGGAGGGAGAACTCCTATTTCCTTTAAAAATAAATGAAATGGACTGTCAGACCACAGCAACTCACCAGAGCCAAGCTGGAGGCACAGCCATCACCTGAGAGTATTTTTAACCGATGTTCTTTTGAGTTTTTTTTTGTTTTTTTTTTTTAAACGGGCTGCTGGAGTCCCTGGGCCTGCTTTGAACAGCCAAACCCAGGTCCTCTCCTCAACTTGCTGGCCTTGGGGCCTGGGCAGCCTGACAAATATTATTCCTGGATGGTGCTGACCTTGAAGATACCAGGAAATGACTGAGTCATGATAATTTCAAGCTGCATCAGAAATTCAGGAGCGGGGGAAAATGGTGTTTTAGTGCTCGGAGCTGTGGGCTGTTGTAGTCTTGTTGGAGCTGCCTCCGCAGCTGCCCCTCGTCTGCTCCAGGACCGGCCGGGCAGCTGCTGGCAGGGACACTGCGGGGCGAGGGTGTCCCCAAGGCTGTTCATAGGCCAGTAATAAATTGAGGGGCTCCTGTGGGGGCTGGCCAGGGTGACTGCTCTGGGAATGGGATGGGGTGGGCTGCACCCCTGCCCCAGCCCTGCTGTCCCGGGAGGGCGGCTGTGGGTCTGCCCCACTGCTGCTGCTCCTGCCCTTGGGATGAGCTGCTGGCCCCGGGGTGACCACGCAGTCTGGGATGGGTGCAGAAGGGCTGGAGGGGAAGGGGTTAACGGGGTCTTCTCTCCTGCATCCCAGAACCGTGACAACTACATCCGTTCCTGCAAGCTGCTCCCCGACGGCCGCAGCCTGATCGTGGGGGGGGAGGCCAGCACCCTCTCCATCTGGGACCTGGCAGCCCCCACGCCCCGCATCAAGGCCGAACTCACCTCCTCTGCCCCCGCCTGCTACGCCCTGGCCATCAGCCCCGATGCCAAAGTCTGCTTCTCCTGCTGCAGCGACGGCAACATCGTGGTATGGGACCTGCAGAACCAGACCCTGGTCAGGTGAGCCTGGGGCAGGGGGAGCTCGGGGCTCCTCGGGCCAGGAACGGCTTAGTCCCCTCCAGGGGTGTCCCTACCCCTCCCCGCGGTCTAACCCTGGCCATGGGCCAGTCCCTGTCCTTGCGGCAGGGATCTCCCCCTCCTCACTACTGGGTACGGCCCTGGCTCACGCTCTGCGCTGCAGGCAACTGGCAGCCCTGACGGCCGTGCCCTCGCCCTCTCCGTCCCCCTCTTTCCCAGGCAGTTTCAAGGTCACACGGATGGTGCCAGCTGCATTGACATCTCTAACGATGGCACCAAGCTGTGGACAGGGGGACTGGACAACACGGTGCGGTGCTGGGACCTGCGGGAGGGGCGTCAGCTGCAGCAGCACGACTTCAGCTCTCAGGTAGGGGCTGGGGCCGGCTGGGAGCAGCGTGGGGCCGGCCGGGACCTGCCGTGCTGGTGCCTTGAGCCTCTTCCCCCCCCCAGATCTTCTCCCTGGGGTACTGCCCGACGGGAGAGTGGCTGGCGGTGGGCATGGAGAGCAGCAACGTGGAGATCCTGCACGTGACCAAACCGGACAAATACCAGCTGCACCTCCATGAAAGCTGCGTCCTCTCCCTCAAATTCGCCTCCTGCGGTAGGCAACACCCGTCCCAGCCCCCCCCCCGGGCTTTGGAGGCTCATGGGTGCCATCTCCTCTCCTGGCCGCGTGTCCCAGGGCTCGTTGTGCTGGGGGCAGGCACGGGCTTTGCTAGCCAGCCCGGTCCTGTGTGGATGCCAGTGGCACCTCTCGGAGAAGGGGCATCCATCCCTCCTGGAGCTGCACTTTCAGCTCTGTTGTCCCAGGACTTCCCTTTGTGTTCCTTAAAACAGCCCCTTGGTTAACGAGCGGCAGAGATGGGGCCTTCCAGCCCCCGCCTTGTATTACGCGCCGTGGGCAGGATTTGCTGCAGGAATCCAGCAGGGTGGGCCTGGTTCGGTGACATGATGCTCTTTGTCCCTCCTGTCCCTCCCCTAGGGAAGTGGTTCGTGAGCACGGGGAAGGACAACCTGCTGAATGCCTGGCGGACGCCCTACGGAGCCAGCATCTTCCAGGTGTGGGACGCGCGCAGCCATCGGGGTCGGGGTGGGGGGAAGATGTTCCTCTGGGTGAGGTTGCCCGGAGCTGGGACTGCCCAGCTGCAATAATAACCCCCCCCCTAAACAAACTCATCCCTGAACCCTCCCTGGGCACAGCTCGGGGCCCCAAGTCCCAAGGGGTAGGACCAGGACCTTGCTCTGGGGTTGCTTCTTGTGTTTTACCCCCCGCCCCTTGCCCTCCTCTCTCCAGTCAAAGGAAACCTCCTCCGTCCTCAGCTGCGATGTCTCCACGGATGACCAGTTCATCGTGACTGGTTCGGGGGACAAGAAAGCTACGGTTTACGAGGTCATTTACTGAGAGCGAGAGAGGTGCCAACTGCGGGGAGGGCCCACGCCACGTGGACAGGCGGACGTCCGCGTGGACAGACGGGTGGACTCTACCTGCCCTGCTGCTGACTTCCCAAAGAACGTGCAGCCCGTGGCCGGGGCATCCGAGCCAGAGGAGAGCGGCGAGGGGTGGAGGTGGCCCTGGGACCACGGCCAGGCGTCACGCTGGGCTGGGAGGTGGCGGCTGCTGCTCGCAGTGAATTTCCTGGGGACTTTCTCCTTGTTTTGTTCTTTATTTGTTGGTTTGTTTCTAAATTGGGATTGGGGGAGTTGGCGGGGAGGGGGTGGGGGTGGTGTGGCTGGCGTTGTTATGGTTTTTTGTTTGTGGGGGTTTTTTTTTAGGGTTTTTTTTTTTGTTTTTAACTTTTTGTTCTGGGTTGTGTTGTTTTTTTTTTTTTTTGTTAAGGCTCTGGGCCAGGCTGGGGGGGGATGGGCTCTGTCCTCATCTCTCTCTCTGCCTCCTAGGGTGTATTTAATAATAAAAATAAACAAAAAAAACCCACACCTGTGCCTTGTCCTGGGCAGCAGCCTCGGTGCTCCATGGTGGTGGGATGGAGCCAGGTGAGGATGGGTGAGACCGGGGTGGGGAGCCGGGGCAGTAGCACCCATCCCCTTTGGCCGCCGCAGCTCCTTTCCCTTTCCTGCACTGGGGCAGTTTTGCTGCACCCTCCGCTGCAGGGCCTGCCCTGCATCGGCCTCGTGCCCCGTGGAGAGCAACCCGGGGCCGGAGCGCTGCCGACTGCGAGGGGAAGGATCGGCGGCGGCTGCCGTGCGGTGCCGTCCCTGGAGCAGCCTCTGTCTCTGCAGGGTGTGGGGTAGAGGCCAGCGCTGGAGGAAGCGGTTTTTCGAAGGGAAATGAGATGTGAGCAGTCGGCGTTGCCTTATCGGTCTGGCTTCCCGCCAGAGCTGCCGTGGGGGAAGCAGGGTTGTTGCCGAGAGCCTTGGAGTGCGGCCCGCCAGCAGCGGCCACGGCGAGGGTTGGCAGGAAAGCGGGGTGCCGCCGGCTGCAGCACGGCGGCTGCGATGTGCTCCTGCCCCAAGCCCGGCCCGCAGCTGGGGCTGCGGCTGCAGCAGTGCCGGAGCTGGGGCTGCTGCGGCGGGCAGGCAGCCAGGGCAAGAAAGGCCTCGCCGGCGCTGCCGGCCAAGGGAGGGGCTGCTCCTGGACCACCCCCCCCAGCTCCGCTTGCCCAGGAGCCAGCCCAGCCTGGCAGCGCCGAGGCGACCCTCGCTCCGTAACCTGCGGAATGGGAGCAGCTCCGGCTTCTCGCTCCGCTGCAGAGCCCTGCGCCCCAACTGCCACCGTGCGAGGGGGCTGAGCCCCCGGCTCCATGGGCTACAGACGCCATTTCAGGGGATCTGGGTCCTGCAGCGAGACCAGCCACTCTTTTGTTCCTTTTTATTAGTAAGGGATTGAAAACACAGTTAAATACATTTCTTTACTGATAATTTACAGCTGTTTCTGCAGCAGAAAATGGGTGCTATTAAATCAGTAGCAGTATTTCAGGTGCAACACTATCTCAGTCACTCTTGGCCTCGCTTCGCTGCCCCGCCAGCCCCCCCAGTGCCTCCAGCCTGAGGGACAGACAGGCCCGAGGATGCCCAGACCGGCCCCTGCCCAGCTCGGGGGGACGCCTGGCCCCAACTCGCGCTCACCCCCAGCTCTCCCCTTCCCCTCTGGAAGCGGGGTGGGGGAGCGGCGCCGGTGCCCCGGCCTTGTTTTGGCAGCTGAAAGGAGAGGAGGAGGAGGAGGAGGGAGAGCAGGGCTGCGGGAGGGCTCCACCAGCCCCGGTGGCTTCGGACAAGGCCTGGCCCCTTCCCTGATGGACGAGGGACGGGAATGGACGGGGCCTCAGTACACCACCTCGTACACTGTGGCCTTCTTGTCGCCGGAGCCCGTCACGATGAATTTGTCGTTGACGGAGATGTCGCAGCTCAGCACCGACGAGGACTCTTTAGACTGAACGTGAGAGGCGAGAGGGGTGAGGGCAACACTCGGGGGCTGAAGCCGCCCTCATCTCCCGCCCCGTACCTGGAAGATGCTGGCTCCGTAGGGCGTCCGCCAGGCGTTCAGCAGGTTGTCCTTCCCCGTGCTCACGAACCATTTCCCTGGGGCAGGAGACAAAGTGGGTCAGCGTTTGGGACTCCATTTGGGGGGGCTGAGCATGGGGGGGGGTAACCAAAAGGACCCATCTGGGGCTGTACGGAGCCAGCCCCTGTTCTAAAGAACAAGCCCAAGCAGAAAACACAGCGCTCGCCTACCGCAGGAGGCGAATTTGAGGGAGAGGACGCAGCTTTCATGGAGGTGCAGCTGGTACTTTTCGGGTTTGGTCACGTGCAGGATCTCCACGTTGCTGCTCTCCATGCCCACCGCCAGCCACTCTCCCGTCGGGCAGTACCCCAGGGAGAAGATCTGGGGGGGGGAGAAGAGGCTCAAGGCACCAGCACGGCAGGTCCCGGCCGGCCCCACGCTGCTCCCAGCCGGCCCCAGCCCCTACCTGAGAGCTGAAGTCGTGCTGCTGCAGCTGACGCCCCTCCCGCAGGTCCCAGCACCGCACCGTGTTGTCCAGTCCCCCTGTCCACAGCTTGGTGCCGTAGTTAGAGATGTCAATGCAGCTGGCACCATCCGTGTGACCTTGAAACTGCCTGGGAAAGAGGGGGACGGAGAGGGCGAGGGCACGGCCGTCAGGGCCAGCACCCCCCCCCACCACCACCATGTTCCTACCCTGGGCCACCAGCCCCCTGCCCCGCGCTCACCTCACCATGGTCTGGTTCTGCAGGTCCCATACCACGATGTTGCCGTCGCTGCAGCAGGAGAAGCAGACTTTGGCGTCGGGGCTGATGGCCAGGGCGTAGCAGGCGGGGGCAGAGGAGGTGAGTTCGGCCTTGATGCGGGGCGTGGGGGCTGCCAGGTCCCAGATGGAGAGGGTGCTGGCCTCCCCCCCCACGATCAGGCTGCGGCCGTCGGGGAGCAGCTTGCAGGAACGGATGTAGTTGTCACGGTTCTGAATTGGGATTACGGCAAATGCGGCAAGCGAAGGAGCTGATCAGTGCGGGGTGGGGCGGGAGAGGGATCTCCTTTTCTCATCGCAGACATGAAAGGACCCTCTGTCCCCCTCCATTGTAACAGGGACACATTCCTCTTCCCAGCCCCCCCCAAATACCTTTCTGTTCCTCCTCCTTACCAAGCAGTCCAGCTGAGCCACAGCCGTCTTGGTGCCCGGCTGCCCCACGTCCCACACCTTCACGCAGCCCTTGCCCCCGGTGTAGACGTGCTGGGTGGAGCTGCTGATGGTGACGGCGCAGACCACCTCGCCGTGGGTCAGGGTGTGGAGCTGCCGCGCGTGGCGGGGGATGCCGGAACCGATGAGGGCGTCGGGTGGGAATGGCACCGGTTGCATTTGCCCGTCGGCGCTGACGTGGAAGGAGTAGGCGCTGGAAGGGAGCAGAAGAGAGGTCTGAACAATCCCTGCATGATGCCCGAGTGCAGGAGCCGACCTCCCCCATTAGCCACGCTCGAGCCAGGTGGAAGGTGTCTGGTGCACTCTGGCTAATGAGGGATATAATTAACCAGCTCCTTGTTACCACCAGCTGCCTGGAACAAAATGACAGCATTGGACTCAGAAGTGGAGACAAACTCCAGCCAGGCCCTGCCCGGTGTAGAAATGAGCCATGAGGAAGGACAACCCCTGCCCCCCGTGCCCACCCCGTGCTGCCCGCCCCGGCCCCTTGTTGCCCACCCTCCCTGCAGCCCCTGTGTGCGGCCACACTTACGGTTTCCCTCCAGAGATGGTGGAGAGTGAAGATGAGATGGTGGAAGCCCTCAGGTGAGGGTGCGACTCAAAAGCCACCTGCACATAGCAAAGGGCACATGATGAGCAAAGTGCCAAACCCCCAGGAGGGGACACGAAGGCTGGGCCTTTCCCTGCGTGCCCTGGTTCTGCGCAAGGTCCCCGCTTGCTGCTTCCTTTGTGCGAGCGACAAAGACCAAAATGGGCTCCCAAAGACAGAGCTACACACCCCGGCTTGAGCGCATTGCAGCAGCGCAGATACTGCACGCATGGGACACGCATGCCCAGGACAGCAGGGGACAGGCGGCAGAGCCAACACGGTGACTTACCATCGGGGACCGGCCGTACATCACGGCACTGCTGACCTGCGGCGAAAGGTGGATGCCCATGTACATGCTGGGAGCTGGGAGCTCCCCGTTGAGGGTGGCATGAGGCACCATTCCAAAGGAGGATGTGTAGGGGCTGGACATGCTCAGTGGGCTGCGGAGAGCTGCAACAAGGAGAAACCCGCTCGTTGGCCCTGGCCGGTGGGTGTGAGCGAGCATCACCCGAGGGAGAAGGGCATCTGGCAGGAGCCGGGCAGCAAGGGGCAGCGTCACCTCTGCTCCGGGCTCAGCCAAGCCTGGCATGAACCAGCGGATCCAGAAAGGGCAGGCAGGTCATGGACTGGGAGCCAAAGACCAAAGGAGAGGGGCAGCCCCTGAGTCCCGTCAGTCAGGGACCTGGGATGCAGATCCAGCACGGGAGATCAAATGGCTCCGTCCCTCCGAAGGAAGCACCACAGACCGGCTGCTAACCACAGCCACCCTCACCTCTGCTGCCAACGCCTCTTCAGTCTTGGCCAGGCCAAATTACTTGCAGTTGATGGCTAAGTGGCTCTACCTCCAGGGTTTCGATGGTTTATTGAAATCGATTCCAATTCAATTTTTGCTAAACCGTTGTAATTTTCTAGCCAGACAAGGGTTTAACGTCTCCAGTCCTGGCTCTATTTCTCCCTTGGGCTAGCTGTCCTCTTCCCATCACCTTCTGGCCAAGCTGTTCCAGAGACCTCTTCCCAAGGGTTCCCTAAATGTCTTCAAGGAAACTGAGGCAGGAAAAGGGGCATGATCCCTTCACCATCAGCCACCACTGAGCGCTCACCCCTCTCCCTTGTGCTTTCAGAAGAAGGTGGCAACCATTGACAGGGGCTTCTGGGTCAGCTGGATCTCGCCCAGGGTCTCTGCAGCATGCAGACCCTCACCCCTACGGAGATCCTCAGCTGCACAGGGAGACCGGCCACATCCCGGCCTCCTGCATCCCCGTGTGCCGGCGGTGGCGTTTGGCCACCCCTCCTCCCCCTGCAGCCAAGCCCTCGTGCACGTGGCTTCACGTAGCGACAGCAAAATGACAACTTGTCAACAAAACCCGACGATCTCCAGACAAACCCCCTGCCCCCCCCCACCCCGAACACCCATAGCGAAGAGCTCCGCGTCTCGCCACACCACCTCCAGCGGGTCTGAGCCCGCCAGGAAAGCGTCGGCACTCGGGTGCGTGGTGATTGCACATAGGTGCCCACGTTGGCCGTGGTTGACACGTTTGATTACGGGGAGCAAAACGGCCACCCCGGCTCTGCTGATGGGAGAGAACGTCCTGCCTCCCCCCCACCCCCAGCCCCACGGCACCGTCCGCAGCAGAGCACGACACCCCCCCCCCGTCCCTGTCCCCAAACGCTCACTGATGGTGTCGGTGGCAGGTGCCTTGGTGGGGGGCTGCCGGAGCAGGGCGGCCGAGCTGGGTCCGGGGCCGGGCGTGAGGGAATCGCGAGGCGGCGAAGATGAGGAGGGTTTGGAGGTGGGAGCGCTGGCTGCAGGGTCAGTCTGCACGGCGGAGGGAAAAGCAGCCTCAGCGGTGGGATCGCTGCCCAGTGCTGCAGGCCTGCCACCAGCCTCGGACCCCCCGCGAGGGGAGGGGGGCACCCAGAGGCACCGCTCCCAGACAGAGCTGGACGAGGATTCGGCTCCTGAACCGCGCTCCTTTCCTCCTTTGCCCCTCGTGCCCTTCCCACGGCGTGGAAGGCGCTCCCGTCCCCGGGTGCAAACACCCAATGCAAGCCCCGCGTCACCCCGAACAGCCACAATCCTGCACCCCTGCAGCACCCTGGCACGAGGCCGATTTTTCTGCTCCCTCGTGTGAAATCCCTGTAGTTCAGGGGGACTATCCCTAGCCTGCGCGGAGCAGGACCAAGAGGACGCCTGGGACGAACCGGCCTCTTCGATCCCCACAGCTGCTTCATTTCTTTCTTTTCTCTTGCCTTTCCTATTTCTTCCTCTTTTTCTGCCTGGGGATTTTGTCGACACCAGCAAAGGAAAAAAAAAATTAATAACAGAAAAGCTACGTGCTGTGCTGGCAGATTGCTCAGGGCGCTTTGTCTGCTCTAATCCGATTGCGCTGGGGAGCCACCGCTCGCTGCTCCCCGCGGCACCCAGCCGGCTCCTGACCCCGGGACGGTGGGGATGCATCGCTTCGGTCCCTGCGGTGGCTGGGAGGGCCGAGGAGCGGCAGAAACATCCCTCCCCCTTCCCGCACGCTGATGTTTCAATCTGAGCATTGGGCTGGTGCTTGGCAAGGAGGAAGGGAGAAAAAAAAAAAAAAGAAAAAAAAAAAAAAAGAAAAATCGATTGCTATGAGCAGCTCTGGGTAATCCTGCAGGCAGCCGGATGGAAAATACCTGCAGAGCTCTGCCTAGCAGATGATCAGCCTCCCTCCGAGGGCACAGACCTCTGCTCCCAGTGCTGGGCAGTCCAGCAGCGGGTACCAAACACTCAGCACTGGCATCTCCTCGCCCGCCTTTGGGCTGCGGCAGAGAAATTTGGCACCCCGGCCCCGCTGCCCACGCGCCTCCCTACCAGACTCTGGTCCTTCGGCTTGAGAGGCGGCGTGCTCCGGCTGGAGGCGATGGAGGCAGGGCTCTCGGGCATCTCCTGCCGGGCTGGTGGGAGCCGGCTGCTGGGTGTGCGGCTGGGGCTGCCGGGCTCCGACGGGGGGTCCTGGGGGAAGAAGAGGTCTCCGGGGAGCAAGAACCCCAGTGTTCCAGGAGGGGAGGAATGACAGGGGCCCCGGAGAGCCACCCCCGGGGCCGGAGCCCAGCAGGGACTGGCAAGCCCCCGTCTGTTCCCCCCTGCCCACCAGTCCCACGTCTGCCTGAGCGGCTTTAACGAGGAGCATCCGTTTAGAGGCCTCTGCTCTGCTCCCCGGTCCCCCGGATGAGAAACCTCCTTCATTTTTCTCTTTTAACAACATTAGAGGTGACAGCAGATTCAGAGGACACTGGTGGCCACGAATGCCTTCACAAGGAGGGACGGTGACCAGCACACCCAAGGAACTAAAAAAGGGCCTCTTGGCAGCCCCTGGACAGTATTTCAGAGCCAAGGCCACCCATCAGCTCTTGCACTCCTATAACCGTTCAATTAGGGCTGTGATTTTTATCACCATAATTATAACGATGAGCAGTTTTTCTAAAAGTGTCATTTTCTGCAGAAATCCCTGCTGATGTTCCTTTCAGGGCTTGTATTTTCTTGGGAAGTGGCAGGGGGGTGGGGGGGTGGGGAGGGAGAAAAAAAAAAATCACGTGTGTTGTCCATCCCCCCAAGTCTTCCAGGGGAGGAAAAAGGATGTCCCTGAAAACATCATCTCTGCCAAGAATAGCTGGGCTGGGATAGAGGACGGTTGTATCTGCCTTGGTGGTCAGGGAAGGTTGTACCAGAAGCGCCTGGCAGTTTGGTTGCAAGAGACTGAAATTCAGTGTACGCCCTGCTCTGAAACACGGACACGGGCTCAGTGAGTTCAAGTCAAGGCTGCTCTAAGGCCAGGCACCATACGTGACCGCCCGCCCCGGGGCCGGGCTGGCTCGGGGGTGCGCTGGAGCTCTCCTGCCACCTCCACGTGCCTGAGCTGCCAGCAGCAAGCCCAGCTCCCTGGGACTCCCGTCCCAGCTTATCGGCCTCCCCGTATGGGATGCTACCGGGAAAGGGGCTGAAACAGGATTGTGAAGCGGAGCCAAGTCTACGGCTGGCAAAGCTGAGCCCTGGCTGGCCCAACCTTCAACCTGGAGCACTGCGAATCGGAATCGGCCTTGGCTGGCACAAACACGTCGGGGCAGGGCTGGCACGCGTCCTGGCTGGCTGCTCCCACCCAGCAGCAATGACCCGGAGCCTAACAAACCCCAAAGCTCAGGAACCAGTGTCCTAAACCTGGTGACTACAGCTGGATACCCTGCAAAGGCTTCAGCACGTCCTTAAGGCTGTGGGCTTACCTCATCCACCACAAGGTTATAGTCGCTCTTGTCCCCATCGCTATCCTGCAAGGGGGGAGAAACCCAGAAAGGCTCGGTCAGGAGTGGGAGAGGCTGGACCAAGCTCTGGGCTCTGCTCCACAGGACCCCAACCAGCAGAGAGACCCCATTTTTTCCTGCACATCACTTCTCGGGGACCAACACCAACACCAGGCAGCAACTCAACCCTCTGGCTGAGGGACCTCCCCGAGGGTTCTTCATTTGGTTCGGTTCTTTTCAGAGGATTACAGCCCTCTGCACCCGGGGCAGGCCCAGAGCCCCCCGGACACCTCCAGGGTCCGTGCCCGTCTTCCGCAGCCATGCTCGTGCACTCACATAATGCCCAGGCAGGTCCTTCTCCTCCCGCTTCCGCTTCAGCCCCGTGCCTCCTGTCTGCTCCTCGTCCTGCAGGCTTTCGGGAGGGGAAGCAGAAACGCTCTGAGCCAGAGAGGGGGAGAGGAAGGCGTCTGAGCCGGCGGGAGAGCAGACAGCCCGTAAAGCCCTGCCAACCGCTGGAAAAGACCTCCCAGTGCTGCTGGCTGCCCCCCCGCCACCTCTGCAACCTGTGCCACAGCCGCTTTGGCGGGCAGGGGTCCCCTTCCCCCAGCAGGCAGGCGCCAGGGCTAGGGGGGGAGGCCCTGCTCTCCCCCTCCGCATCCCCTTGCTGGCGTCCCCTGCACCCTTGGCCAAGAGTCCTCTAAGATCCAAATGCACCTGGGGGCAGAGATGGGGTTTAGGCTGGTGCTTTAAACAAGGCTGGGGAAGATGCTTCCAGACGCCTGGGTTTTAGCCCAAATTTATCCATTCAGCTCTGACGGGGCGGAGAGGGGGAGCAGGATGGGGACCGTCCCTGCGGGTTGGCTGCCCACAATCTCCTGGCGCGGGCAGAAGGCAGATGCATTTTTAGGGTGCTCAGAGACTCACCCACAAACAGCCCCAACACGCCATCACCTCCCTTTCCCAGCTCGGCCCCAGAACGACTCCAAAGGGAGATGCCCTCAGCCCTTCCCCTCTCAGACCCACGCCCCAGCCCCTCCCCAGGGTCCGGTCCATCAGCCCATCACCGCCTCCCCCCAGCAAAGCATCTCCCTGGCTGGGCAGGAGAAAGAGGGAGAGAACAAAGCCCTGCCCAAAACCCCAAAGCCACGGGCTCCCCTTCCTTGCCAGAGCAGAGGGGTGGGCAAACGGGGCAGGGGGGCAACAGCCCCAGCCGGCAGATGAGCCCTGCTGGGACGGGGACGGGGGAGGACGAGGCCCAGCCGCTGGCACGCAGGGCTGCGTGAAGCCAGGAGCTGAGCGAGGCAGCATCCCCAGCGCGGCTGGAGAGCAGATCCGCCCCTTCGGGAGATAACAAGGCATGGCGGAGTGGAAAATCCCCATCGGAGACCTGTTTACTTCACCTACATCCTGCTGCTGCAGGAGCCAGCGGGCTGGGAAGCAAGGATGGGGCCGAGCAGGACGAACGCCTCTTCCCCGAGATGCTGCCAGCAGCCGCAGGGGTGTCTCAAATCCCCTCCCGCCCCCCACGCTCGCTGCTCGGAGGATGATAACGCAATCAAGTGGTGCTCGTGCAAACCAGAGGGACACCAGGCTGACACCGTTTACCGGAGAGGCTGCCCCCTCCCTCCCAGAGCAGCCGGGGTGCTTGGACCGGGGCGGTTTCTGGGGCACAGCTCCCCGACCTTCCCAGCACTGCTCTGCAGAGCCGTTCGTGCCAGGGGTCGGAGAGAAAATGCCCCATCCCAGGGCTCCCACACGGTCGATTGTTTCCAGCACAATAGAATTAAGAGCCTCAACACATACAACCCGGAGCAGAAAGGATGCTCCCTGTCCCCTGGGTGATCTCTGGAGGAGGTATCCGGGTATGTATGGGATCGCAGGGGGGATCCATCCTGCACAACACAGCGACCATCTCTCCCTCCTCCTCTCCCACCTGACTGCAAGCCTCTGAAGATCAACGCCAACGGCTCCCCAATAGAGGGGCTCGTTAACCCTTCTTTCCCCTGCCTGTACCAGGAGCTGGAGCTCTGGAGCTGCAGCCACGGACCCTGGGAAGAGAGTCACAGACCTGGGACTCAGGCTGGGGGGTATCTTAAAAGGGAGGACGAAGCAAAGGGTTGCAGAGGGACTGGCAGCACTGGGCTTCGGTAGGGAGACCTGTTCAGCTTGTTTCCTAAACTGGAAATTCCGTGAAAAGGAGAGAGCTGGTTATTTCGGGAGCAGCCCTCGACCTTTCGATCCTTGCATCAGCAAAGACTCTGAATTGAGGTGGCTCAGAACCTTCAGCTACAAAACCCCGATGCAAATACAGCCCATCCAAACCAGCAAAGCAAAGGGAACGGGGGCTACAATAAGCGGAGCCCCTTTGTCTTATATTCGCCCCTCAGATCTCCTGGACTCCCCTACATCCCTGCGCACACACATTCGCCACTTGGCTGCTCCCACCCTCCACACTGCAGGATTTACTGGATTTACTCTCCAACCTGCAGCACCGTGGAGTTCAAACACGGCTCTGTTCCACCTTAGACACGGCTGCATTTCAGCGCTGCCACCGCCACGCGTGTGTCAGCGGAGCAGATGCCAGCTTGGGTGCGGGAGCGGGTCTGGAGCCTCTGCACTCACACCCCAGGGCTCAAACTGGGTTTGCACGTGCAGTGCTGGTCACCAGAGGGACTGGTGCTGGGCCCTGCTCAGGGGTGACAGCAGAAGGGCTGGACACTTTGCCCTGGATAACCAAGGGTGGGAAGGCACAGCTGGAGGTGGGGCAGGGCCCCCTTCATTAGGCTGGCCTAGTCCTTGGGGAAACCAGCTCCACTGAGAAATAGGGATAACCCCAAAATTCTTCAAATCCAGAGATTTGGCCCAGTGAGGACCCCTGCGCTGCCTGCAGGAGAGGGCAGAGCTGTCCCAAGCCCCTCTCCCCACCTACCCCCAGCTTTGTGGCTTGCCCTTACCTCCTTGCCGTGCTGAGCCCTTGCAAACTCAGTACACAAGGAGCCTGTCACACCAATCACCTTGGGGGCAAACACAGCCAGCCTTGAAAGGTGACTCACGGTGGCAGGGGGAGACGTCCCCTGCCCTTATCCACCAAGCCGGGGAGGGAAGGTGAGGAAAGGAGCCCACACATCGGGAGAAATGAATGGGAGACCTGGAGCCCACAGCAGGAGAGGAGGAGAGCACCCTCTTGTACACCTTGTAGGGCTGTGGCGTACAAGGGAACAACAACTCTGCCCGCAGAGCTGCCTCCCCTCCCCACGGAGCCCCGAAACCCCAATCTGACCCAGGCGTGAATGAAACCCCAGTCCCTGCCGCTGCCTCCCCTTGTGCTGGAGCGCGGCCTCGCAGGCTGCCACCGGCCAGAGGACAGCTCGGCTACCTCTGGGCTGTTTGCTTTGAAAAGGTCAGGAAACGAAACATTCCTGGAAATCCTACCCCGAGCGCTTGCCAAGGGAGTCGGCTGCCGCGCCTGCAGAAGACACAGCCCCAGCTCCCAGCACCGCGCTCCCCCAAAGCCAACCCTGGGTGCCCTTCCCGCAGCCGGGCTCCCCCAGCACCCGCAGCTCTTCCCAGGAGCCGGCAGCCAGCTCTGCCTCCCGTCTGGATCACGCTGGAGATGCTCCAAGCGACTCTGGGGGCTGGCAGGGAAAGCCTCTCCACTCGCCCACGCATCGAGGCCAGCCGAGGCCACCGGCCCGGCCAGAGCCAGGCGTGCCGGCACCACTTACCCGGCTCGGGGTGCGCTCTGGAGCCCAGGCGGCAGCAGCAGGGAGAGCGTCCGGGCAGATCCGTGTCGGCGAGGAAGAGGGGAGGAGAGGAAGAGGCTGTTAATGCGGAGGCTGTGCCCCAAATACCCGGGTAGGGTAACACGGGCTGAAAAAAAAAAATCCCACCCGATTTCCCACTTTGCCCATCTGCAGCGGGGATTCTCTGCTGTCTAATAGGAGGTGAGCGCATCGGACTTCCTCAGGGAAACAGGGGGAATCGCTCTATCCACCCACCTACTTTCAAGAAATTCACTCCAGCTTTGGAATCTCTTCCCTGGACACGGCAACGGGTCCAAGGCTGCCAGGAGGGGACAAGCCGGCCAGCTGAGACCTCCTGAATCACCCCCATCCTATTTCCTTAGGAAGCCATGCTAAAAAGCCCTGCTTGGAAACCCTCCGAGGCTTTTTTACATGCACAACAAACCAGATCTGCCTCCCTGGGCTCAGGGAAGAAGTGCCAGGCATTTGCTACAAACCTAAGCATGGGGTTATGGGCTGGGGTCTGGCAACCCTCCCTGGGTTGATTTTTCACTCCTAACGATCGCATCAGCGTTCGGAGAGAACAAGCTCGTCCCAGTCTCCGCGGGCGGGTATCAGGAGATGATGGACTCTCCATGCGGGTCAGCACGAAGCCGGGGAAAGGGGAGGGAGAGGGACTGGGTGCCTGCCATCAGCACTTCAACCCTGGCTCAGCTTGATCCACACCAGCTCCGGCTAACTACGGCAGAGCACCAGGGATTAACCCAAGCCATATGTAGCATTTCCACTATTTTTTTTTTTTTTTTAAAGGAATTATTCTGGGTGCCTTCGCGCCCTCTGCCACGGCTGGATGCCCCTGCCAAAGAGCAGCTCCGGGCTGTGCACGGCAGGAGCTGCTGCTGGAAACCCGGGTCTCTAAGGGTTAAGGCAGGCACAGCATAGCTTGCTTTTATTCTCTTTCTGGAGTTTGTTTTTTCTCCTTCGGGGGAAGGCCATCCTTAAAGAAACACTGACAGAATGAAAACCGCAGACACCTGCGTACAGGGGCGCAGAGCAGACACCGACAGTTTCCTCCTGCTATTTTCACCCCCCCCCGCCTTGAAATCTTACAAGCAAAACCATTAGGAAAATGCAAAAAACCCCTCCACCGCCCAGTTTTGCTGTTACCCTTGGGTCCTGTCCCAGCAGCGTTTCCAGGCCCCGAATCAGGGACATGGGGAGCACCCGGCACCTTTCCCAGAGGAGTCTGCAGAAGGGCATCACTAACGGCTGCTGAATTTTACGGCCTGTTTCTGGTCCCTAGAGTTGCCCCCGCTGCCCGGAGCCCTCTCTCCGTGCCTCAACCTTCCTGTCAGCAAAAATACCCGACGCCCCGCGCTCTGCAGAAGGTGACGAGCTCGGAGCGCCTTCTCCTTCGTGCAGCCACCAGCAAAGCTGGGTGACGTTATTAATTTGACCCAGGCCTGCCAGTAGCATTCAGAGCACTGATTTAATGATGATTAAATATTGATGATGTTTGTAAAGCACTTCGTGATCCTGCTAGGAGGAGGCACCCATAAGGATGAGGAATTACGGCTATTTACGAGGCACCTCACACGCAATAAGGCTCCGTTTTCTAAATTTCTTGCCAGAGACCCGCGCTTCCCACAACTTCTACCAGGGGCTTGCAACAGTATTTTCACTTAAAGTCTCGGCTTCAGGCATCAGATTTTTGTGTAAACCTTGGTGTAAATAGAGGGTTTCTCTGTGGCGGGGATCTCACGCCCTCCCAGCTGCCTCGTGGAGGGGGGACCCTCACACACTGGAAATACCCAGGGGAGCAGGAAGACCCACGTGCCCGGCGCCCTGCTGCCCAGCCTCTGGGCTGCACACGCAGCCGCGCCGCTCCGCGCCGTCACTGCACGACAGCTCTTCCCCTGGTCAGAAATAGAGCCGGCCTCCCTGGGGCTGCAGATATTTAATTAGCTGGACCTGTCATTTGCAGTGCTTGCCTCTCCCCCCTTGGCCCCAGGGAGAAGCTGCCAGGCATTGAGGAGCCCTGGGAAACAGGCAGAGCAGGCGGCAGGATCCCTCCCAGCGCTGCCCAGCACTGCCTCAGCCCCTTCGAGGGCTCGATCCAGCTGCGCTTCTTCCCCTTACCTCTGTTCTCCCCATCCTGGGCCACTCTGTCCTCCTTGGCAGCCAGCTGAGACTGTGCCATCAATGCCCCCGAGAGGGCCAGGAGCCCCGAGGTGCCGCTGACCCCGCTCAGGCTAGAAGGCTGCATGCTGGAGGGGTGGGGTGTCAGCGGGATGGGGGATGCGTGGTGGGAGAGGTGCTGAAGCTGCTGCTGCTGAAAGAGAAAGAGCAAATGGTCCTCGATCCGGGAGGAGAGAGCCGCAGCCAGCCATGCCCGGTACCCCGCAGCTTCCCCGCATGAATTGCGAATGCAAAGCGCAATGGGATGAGACAGAACGCGAGGACAAGGAGGGGAAGCAGAGCTGCACAGTCCAGGTCACGTCGCCCGCCCCTTCCACCCAGGGCACCTCCAGTACCTCCCCGCTGCAGACGTGATCCCGACACGCGGCAGATGAGCCCAAGCCGTGGGCTCTGCCCTGCTCTGCCACGGCGGCGGGGGCCAGGGAGGATCCCAGAAGCCATCCACCGCCTTCGGGACGCAGTGGCAAACCCTCTCACCGCTTATCAAAGACCCTGGCTTCCCCCATCACCGCATTGCGTGGTCTGAACCCCCAACCGGGAAAGAGCCTTCGCCCGCAGCGGGACTCACCCCGACGATGCTGTTCAGCTCCCCCATGGTCACCTGCTTGGCTCGCTCCACAGCCTGCAGGACCTGCTGCTGGTGCTGGGAAGGAAGAGCACGGGGAGGTCACACCGTGCTCCCGGCCAGAGGGACCACAGCACCCAGCATTGCCCCAGCCGCAGACCCCGCTCCCACCCAGCCAGCCCAGGTACAGAGGTTTTTCCCCCCGCCCCGAACCTCCCGTTGTTCAGGCTGGACTCAGGTTCGCCCCTTCCCAAGGGCCTCGAGAGAAGCCCGAGCAGCCCGGTGCGCATCCCCTGCCTCCCCCCTTACCTCCTGCGTCAGAAAGGGAATAATCTGGGCGCAGATGGCACTCAGTCTCTTGACAATCTCTGCCTGAAAGAGGGAGCAGGTATCACCACGGCCGGGAGGGCTCTGAGCCCCGTCCCGTCCCCTCCAGCGGAGAGGAGGGCAGCCAAGCACCCTGCGGACCCGCTCCGTCTCTGCGGAGGAGACAAACGCTCCCCACTCAACGTAAATCCTCCTGCTGCCTCTGCCTCCCCGCTGGGATTTCCCAAGCTGCTGCCAAGGGCCCCCGGGGGCTGTGGGACCCTCCCAGGCTGTCAGGTTCCCCCAGGCACATGGGAGGGAACCCGACTCCTAAATCCCTCCGTGGATCCAGGCCAAGCCGAGCTCCGAATTGTCAGTCCCTTTTGCAGCCCAGCTGGCTTTGCTCAACCCAAACCCATCTTGGCTTTGTGGGCTGCCGCTCTCGCAGCCAGCGGGCAGGCTGGCAGGGAAGGAGGAGAGCCGAGCCGCCAGCGCTGGCAGCGGGCCATCGGCACGCTGCTTGCTCTCTCCCTGAACACGGGACTGGAAGCCAGGGGGAGAACAAGGGGAGGGGGACGCAAAATTCACACAGACGAATTCAGCTCTCTCTGCATCGCGCCGGCAAAGCCCTGCAAGGTACCCATGGTGGTACCTGCTCTGCCCTCCCCGCGCCGGCCACCCCTGCTGAAGTGCCAGGCCAAGCGGCAGCTCTCCCTGCTCCTTCCAGAGGGGGAGCGGAGGCACAGAGCACCCCCGAACCTGTCCCCTGCCGCAACGAAGCAATGCGGAGGACCTGGCGCGTCCTCTCCTCAGCCTGCGGTTATAGACAGACCCGCAGCCTGGCCACATCCCCACCAGGGTAAGCGGCATTTCCCAAGGGAAGGGGCTGTGGCTTCCAGCCCAGCCTCTCCAAAAGAAAACCAACACCTCCCGGGAAAAACTTCACCCCCCCCCCGCCGCAAATCCACCCTGGCACTGGCGGAGGGACTGGCTGCTCTGAAGTGTTTTCTCATCTCAGGTTTCCGACAATCCCTGACAGCACCGCAGAGAGGTCAAACCGCGCACAAAGCCGGCAAAGAACAAAGGGAACATTTACCTGCCGCGCTCAAAGGCTGCCTGCGCCCTGGGGAGCACGCCCGCGCCCACCAGCACCCCGGTCACCCGCAGGTCCCGGCTGCTGCGTCAGCCACCGCCCCGACGCCCATGCGGGACCCTGGGGGCCAGAGAGACCCCCCCACCCTCCTCCAGACCTCTCCTGCCCATGCAGAGCCAGGAGCCGGACTCGGGTGGGCCAGGGCTCCCTCTCCCCAACCACTTGGTCATCGCCTCTGTCACCCCGTGTGGCTCGGGCCACCCCTGGGTCCCAGTCCCACCCCTGGGTCCCAGTCCCACCCCTGGGTCCCAGTCCCACCGGAGCTCGGAGCACATGGGGATGGCAGGAACGTGCTTGCAGGCTCTACGACTCTCCCTGCTAACAAAAGGAGCAAACTCGGAGGGGCTGAGCCAGCTGGAGGAATATGGCAGTTGACTTGCCACTTTGTCAGGCATTGGTCCAAACTAATTTCCCTGGCAGAGAGCCCGCGATGACTAGATTGATAAATCTGAAGAGGGAAAGCAAATTAACGCTGGAACAAAAGGGGAACCAGGGAAGGGTGAAAACACTCCTCTGGCTTCAGGAAAGGAAAAGGGGATTAAAAAAAGAGAAAAGAAAAGAAAGACAATCCATTTGCCTCTGGGCTCCAGCTCCTGCTGTTTCCTCCACGCTCCCTCCTGCGTCTGGGGCCCCAGGGAACTGCTGTGGGCAGGGCTCAGGGCCAGGCTGGGAGAGGTGCTTTGGGACGGCAGGGAGGAGGCCCTGCCCCAAGGCACCCACCAGAACTCAACAACACGCACCCCGACAACTCTTGAACCCCCTTGCAGAGCAGCCCCTCGCACAGAGCCGTGCTACGTCTCCCGTGCCATTACAGCCACACGGGGACGAGGGAGATCATTTTCCAACAAAGTCTCCATCCTCGACCTCTTCCCCGCCATCCCCTGCTGCTGGCCCGGACCCCACCTCACTTACCTGCTTGTGCATTTCAATGTTCAGCCCGTAGGACATCTCGTAGTACTGAGAACAAAATCACGACACAGCCCGGGTTAGGAGCTGCCCAGAGCAACCGGCCCGTTACCAGCCAGGGGCTCGGCAGCCAGCCCGCCCCTGCTCCCCCCAGCCGAACTCCACCGCCGCTGCTGGGGGTCCCTGCTCCCCCCAGCCGAACTCCACCACCGCTGCTGGGGGTCCCTGCTCCCCCCCAGCCGAACTCCACCGCCGCTGCTGGGGGTCCCTGCTCCCCCCCAGCCGAACTCCATCGCTGCTGCTGGGGGTCCCTGCTCCCCCCAGCCGAACTCCACCGCTGCTGCTGGGGGTCCCTGCTCCCCCCAGCCGAACTCCACCGCTGCTGCTGGGGGTCCCTGCTCCCCCCAGCCGAACTCCACCGCCGCTGCTGGGGGTCCCTGCTCCCCCCAGCCGAACTCCACCGCCGCTGCTGGGGGTCCCTGCTCCCCCCAGCCCTTGAGAAACGGCCCAGACCCGTGACGCCAGCCTGGGACAAGATCGGGAGCGGCCCCGGTGTAGGATGTTTAATACCTGCGATGATTACACTGCAGCTTCTGCATTAGTTTAAGCTGGCGTAAATCAGCCCCGTTGCCCCCCACATCCCCTCCTGTCCTGGCCTGTCCCTTCCCACTCCCAACCCGGATCCGCTCCTGACGCAGCTGCCCATCCGCAAAAGCAAAGGTGACGTCGGGTTACACCTTCCACCAGTCGCTAGTGACTCTGGCAGTGGTGACAGCAGCAGATCCCCGGCCCCTCGCCCCCGAGGACGGGGAGAAGGGGACCAGAGGACCTGCCTTCCTCCAGCAAAGCCCATTTCAAAGGCTGCAGCCCACCTCTGGGAATCCCTGAGCCCCCCAGGGAAGGGATCCCAGCTGGTGGGTGACAGGAACATGCCCTGCGGTGCCGATAAAGCCTAGTACGCCCTTGGCCTCACGGACGGGGCTGTCATCACCCAGGGGATGGGGCTTGCCCAAGTTTAGGTCTGTTTGCCTTTTGGCTGGCATAATTTGGGTTCCCCCTTTCCCTAGCGGGGCCGATAATGTCAGGTGCTGAAGGAGAGGGAATGCTGCTCCGGCTCTGCAGTTCCCATCCTCTCCCCTTCCTTCCAGCAGCTACCCCGCCTCCTGCCAGGGCCGCCCGCAGAAGGCCTGGCTCGGGCTGGTGCCCGCGGTGGTCGGTGTCAGGGGCTATTAGCCCCGTGCTGGCAACCGCGGAGGGGTCCTGCCCTGCTCCTTCTAAAGGCAGCTTCCCCTTCCCCCCAAAACACTGGCCTTCGGGTATCGCTTCCGAGACACCCCTCCATTGGGAGAGAGAGAGGAAGGAGAGGGAGAGAGCTCTTAAAAGGCCAAACAGAAAAAGGAAAAATAGAAAATAAAAGAGACAAAACCTATGGCACAATTCCTGGGCTCAAGCAGCACCGAGCGGCAGCAGACATCAGCAGAAGAGCCAGCCGTTGCTAGGAATAACGATTAACTCCTTCCTAACTCACGCAACCCCCCAGCCCCACCACCCAGGCCAGACCCAGGCCAGGCACCCCCCTGGCAGGGGTGGCTCGGGGAGGCCGCTGGCCCATTTGGCCGAGTGGAGCCCCAGAGCCCGGGCCCTCACCGGAGGGTGGCAGTCAGGGATGCTCTGCGGGAGGCGTTGGGGACAGGGCAGGGGTAGCTCACCATGACATAATGTCTCTGCATCTCCGTCTTCTCGCTCACCAGCTTCTCACATTCCAGCTTCAGGCTGCAAAGAGGATCCACGGTTTTCATTCTCGGACCCACATCTCCTGGGGGTCCCCCCCCAGCGCCCACTTTCCATCCCGTGACCTCAGCAAGCTCGGCACATCTCCCACCTCCCCCCCCACAGTCTCATGGGGCCGCAGGGGTGTCCACACCCATCCCTAACTGGTGTTGCCATCCCTGGGGGACCCGAACCCCTGCGGCTGTGCTCACACCGCCCCCGCTCCCCCCCCGGGGCGGTCTATCGCACCCACCCGGTGCTCCGTTCCCGCAGCGCTGCTGCCGTCCCCTCCACGTTGCCCTATACCCAGCTCAGCCGGAGGAAACAAACCCTGGGTGGTCTCCCCCTTGGGGCCCCCCCACTCAAGACCTGGCGCCCCAATTCACGGCTTCATGCCGCCCCTCAGCCTAGACCCCTCTCCCATTCTTCCCCAAGCACTTTCACCAGGACCCCTGGCTCCATCTTCTCCTGCCCCAATTCACCCCCTGGTCTGCACCCCATCCTCCCCCGGGCCCGGACCCCCCTTCCTGACCTCCCAGTCCCCGTTACGCCCTTTCTCCGGATGCTCGCCTCCACCCCCAGCCCTACCTGACCCCCCGGCCACCTCCTGCCCCCTAAGCCACCTCGTCTCCCCACCTCCCCCCCTACACCCCCACCCAGAACAGGGGTCCCCCGCCCGCCCCCCCCCGTTCCCGAGGCTGCAGCCCCGCTCCGCCCGCCCCTCACCTGTGGTACTGAGCCTGCAGGAACTGAAATTCCTCCTTGATGCGATCGCAGATTTCCAGGACCGAGAACTTGAAGGGCTGCCCGGGCTGGAGGGGGGTCTGGGGAGAAACGGCCCGGCTGGCGGCTGTGGCTCCGCCGCCCCGCCCTCGCCCTGCCCCCGCCGCCCCGGTACTTACCGGGTGCCGTCCCTGCGGGAACATCCTGAGGACCCGGGCCCCCGCCCCGGCCCCCCCGCTCCCCTGCCCCTGCTCCCCGCCCGTCTCCCCGCCCCTGGCGGGGGAGCTCCCCGCGCCGGGCTCCGGGGGCGCTCGGGGGCCCCTCGCCTCGACGCCGGCAGCAGGAGGGCGGCCGGGCCGCGGGGTCCGCGCGGAGGCGGGGGGGCGGCGGCGGGGGCGCCGAGCGGCTCAGGCGGGGCGAAGCCGGCTGCCGTCGGGCGGGCGGGCGGGGGGGACGGCCCGCCGGCCGCGGGGTCTCCGCTCGCCCCCCATGGGGGCCGGGGGCGGGGAGGAGGCGGGAGCGGGCGGGCGGGAGGCGCCGGCGGGGCCGCGGCGGTCCCCGGCTGGCGGGGCTGGGGGAGCTGCCGCCCGGCCCCGCCGGCCCCGCGCGCCCCGTCCGCCGGCGCCCGCTTAAGGTGGCGCGTCCCCGCAGGAGGCGGGGGCCCGCGGGGCTCGGGATGGCGGGGGAGAGCGGCTCCGCCGCCCGCCCGGGCAGCACCGGAGCTCCCGCCCCGCCGGCCCCGTGTGCCCGCGGTGGCCCGGGCACGCCGCCTCGACCCCACGCTCCCACCTCGATACCGGAGACCGAGGGGGTCCCGGGGAGGGGCCAGCCCTGGAGCTGCTGCTCCGGGCCCGAACGGAACCACCCGGGAGGCGTCCGCCGACACGGCTGCCCCAGGCCTCCGCACCCGCCGGAGCGCCGCTCGCCTCCCCGGGCTCCTCGCTCGCCCCGGGACCCCCCTCCCGCACGTCCCCCGCCCGGCCCCACTCGGTCTCCGAGCCCCGGAGCCGGGCGGGGTCGGGAGCGGAGCCGCGCCGACAGTTCCCGGGGCATCCCCATCCCCGGGAGCGCAGCCGGCCGCCGCCCCTCCACCCCGCTCCGGGCAGACACGGCACCGGCCGCCGGCGGAACAGTGCGGGGGCACCGAAAGCACAAGGACAGCGCCCGGCCGAGCCGGGGACCCCGGGGGCTGCGGGACCCCGGTGCGCAGGGACGCCGGCTCACCGCCGGGCCGGGCCGGGGCTGCAGAGCGCGCAACGGCGGGGGGCCGGGGTGCCCCGGGGCGCGGGGGGGGGGGTGTCCCGGGGGGGTGGGGTGCCCCGGGGCGCGGGGGGGGGGGTGTCCCGGGGGGGGGGGTGTGTCCCGGGGCGGGAGGGGCCCCGGGGCCGCGCAGCCCCGCCGGGAGCGCGCTCCCGCCGCGCGCGGCGCCCACGGCGACCCCGCTCCACCTTAACCGGCCTCACAGCCCGCAGCGGCGGTGGCCGCACCTGCCATTGGCTGCCGCCGCGGGAGCGCCGGCCAATCGCCCTGCCTCGTTCCCACATGGGTTCGTGACGCCACAGCCCGGGAAGGCCAATGAGGAGTGAGCGGGCCGCAGGAGCCCCGGCGGAGGCGCCGCGGGGCACGCTGGGAGTTGTAGTTCGCCATTTTCCGCGCCGTGCGCGGCGGCGGCCGCCCGGGCCCGGCCCGTCCCACCCGCTGCCCGCCGCGGGGCCAGGGAGGCGGGGCCGGTCCCTCTCGGCCGGGTCCGGCCCGCAGCCGCCGGGCGGCCGGGCTCCCGCCGCGGGGGCGCGGGCGGGCGGACTACGCGGCCCACAAGGCCTCGCGGCGGCCGCCGGCTGCCACTCAAAGTAACGTGGGGCGGTGGAGCCCGGGGCGGCGCTCAGCGGCCGCGGCTGGCGCAGGGCGGGGGGGGAGCGGCCCGGCCGGGCCCGGAGCCGCCGCAGCGCCGGGCTCAGCCTCCCGGCGGGGAGCGCGGGGGAAACCCCGGCGCCGCGGGGAGGGGGGAAGCCCCCGGGCCGGGGCGCTCGGCTCTGCCGCGGGAGGTTCCCGGTGGCTCCCGGTAGAGCGGCTGCGGGGGCCGGGCCGCAGCAGCCCCGCACCCTCCGCCGCGCGATTCGCGGGCGTCGCGGGGCCGTTCCCCGGGGTCGGCCAGAGCCGGGGACGATCCCGCCCCGTGCGGCAGCCCCCGCCCGGGGGGGAGCGGCCCCTCCGCGGGGAGCAGAGCGCGGGGCTCGGTGCCCCCGCGGCGGGGAGGCGCAAAGAAAGGCCTCCCCGCAGCGCGGAGCTGGGAGCCCGGCCCGGCCCCGGGGGCGCGGGGGTCGCTCCACGCCCCCCCCCCGCAGCGTCGCGATTCCCGGGTTCCCGGGCGCCTCCCGCCGTGGGGCCGAGGCCCCGCTCCAAGCCACCAGCCCCGGTCCCTGCCCAGCCGCCTGGCCGGGGCGCGGGGGCAGCTCCGGGCATGGGGTCCCCATGTGCCCAAGAGCCCCTCCGCCCCACCGAGGGGCCCTTCCCGGCCCCCAGGACCCTCCAGCCACAGCCTGCCGTAAAGTCACCAGGTTTGGGGGTGGTAAAGGGAGAGTGGGGAACAGTCCTTAAATATTGCAGGAACCAGCTGTACCTGGGCGCTGCACAGGCAGCACAAGGTTAAATATTTAATGCCTCACATTTCATCCTAATCTTTTATTAATTGTGTTATTTACTTGCTGCACGCTGGCAGCGGCCAGGGCGGGGGCAAGGTGGCGGGCACCAGAGCTGCCCGCTGTCACTGCCCCATCCCCGCGGTGCCCCGGCCGGGACTGGGGGCCTTCCCATGGCAGTGGACAGGCTCCTGGGCTCGGGCCCTCCAGCCCCAAACGGTCCCGGAGGGAGCAGCCGGCCCCCCAGCCTCTGCACCTTCCCCTTTGCCTTCCCTGGCCACGGGCGATCACCGAACGGATCCAGCGCGGCAGGCAGGGACGGCCGCTGGCTGACCACCACGGCCCCAAAGCCCTTGAAAAACCTTCCTTTCGCATATGCATGTATACGTGCATGTGGATATCATATATCTGCACATCTGAATATACATATTTTAATCCAAATGTAAAGTTTTAGAGAATTTATTTTTGGTTGGTTTGCCTCATTGGGGGAGGGTTTTTTTTTTTTATTTAAGGAAAGCGTTTTTTCAAAAGCTGGAAACAATTCAGATCGTGTTTCAAGGGAAGGAGAGACTGAGAAGATGTTTTGCAGCATTTTTCAAAACTCTGTACCAAAAATTGCCGGTTTTCCTTAGGCAGTTTCTCTGCTCTCCTGTCTCGGAGAGTGACACAGGTAAATCTGGAACAGGCAGCTCCGGAATGATGGATGTCACACGCGTCTTCATCACCCTCCATTAATGATTGACGTGGGCCCTGGAGCAGGACAGCCTGTAACCCAGAGATTAATTTGCTTCAGCGTGTGCTTGGACTGGGGAGAAAACAAGCGCAGTTAACCCTTTGCACCCACAGGTTTCTGGCTGCAGCAGCGAAGGGAGCTGGTCCCACTCCTCCCTCCGGGCGTAGGGACGTGAGGCGCAGGGCAGAAGACGCGGCTGCGACCAGCCAGCAAAGCCGAGCTGAGCCCCGCCGCAGGATGCTCAGCCGGGGGGGCCCAGCCGCTTCCCGCAGCAGCCGTGCACTTGTGCCTGGTAGCGGCAGCGCTTGGAAGAGCCCCAAAGGACGAGGGCGTTTGAAATCCACGCCAGGATGGAGAGGCAAGTGCTGTAGACAGCGGTTCTGTTTATAACCAGCAGAGAAACCAAACAAGGCCGGGCTTCGGGACGCTCAGGAGCTCCGTTTGCCATTTGAACCCAGATCCAAGCAAAACGGGTTGCTGCTTCTGGAATTACCCCGATGATTTTACTTTTCAGCTCCCTCCCCAAACGCCAGCCCGGGGCACGGGAACACGCAGCCTCCTGCCCTCGCCGGGAAGGGCAGCCCCGGCTCCGTCCCTGCTCTGTGCCATGGTTCGAGTCATTTCTCTCCTTTGCGCAGCCTCCGTACCCAGCACATCTCCGGAGCGGACGGTCAAGGGCAGAGACCATCACGTTTCTCAGAGGTGCCTATGGGCGACCAGGGCTCGCCGCTCTCGGGGCAGCTGACGCCTGCACGGACTCTCTCCTCCAGCCCCTGGTCTGAAACCCTCCCGGGACCCCCTTCTCCCACCCGCTCTGCTCAGCTCTGCTTTGCTCCATCCCTTCCAAACGCAGGCACCGGGCAGTGATGGTGAAGAACCAGGTAGAACCATCTCGCATCCAAGGCAGCAAAGTCGCTGCGTGTCCAGTTTTGCAGGTGTATTTGCTGGCCTGGCAGGAGACCCCCAGGGATGGGAAGGGAGATGGGGGGCACGGCTGGGACCCAGCAGTGCTTCAGTCTCCCCGCAGCTGGGGACGCCCCATTCTTTGCAGACCGCTTCCCCGCCCCTGCCGAAGGGGTCCACGTGGGTTTGGGGGCTGTTGGGTTTAAGCACGTGGGCAAGCTCAGCCCTGGGTGGGCTTTTTGGCAGGTGGGGTTTTCACGCAGGGTTTTTGGGTCAGTAGGGCTGTTATTGGGGCAGGGGGAGCAGAACCGGGGTCACCAGATTTAGAAGATTCAGATTTTCCCTACCGGGTCTCAGTCAACCAGTTTGCCTGGCTTGAGGAAGCAGGGAGCGAAGATGACCATGACGTTTCCAAACCAGCCCATTTTCAGCTTCTCACTTGCATACTTGAATGAGGAGCCTTGAACTCAGCGGAGCCGAATTCCTGGCACCCTCAGACAACGTGAATTTTCCCTGGGCATTTATACCATCAGCTGGCACAAACAGGGGCCTTATCCTGACTGGAGTCTGTCCTGGAATGAACGTGAATGAGATGAGAAGGGAAACTGAGGGAAGGGACTGGCAGCAAGTCCGCAAGCGCTGAGCCAAAGCTGTACTAGAAGTCAAGGTTCTCCAGTCGCGTGCCTGGGACCAAACCACAGGTCCCCATCCCCGGGACCCCAGTGCTGTCACCTGCTCTTTAAAGCCACACGTCCCCAGGGCGTCTGTAAGGCAAACCACAGGCAGGGGCTGGGGGAGGTCCCTCCTGCCATGCCCAGGTAGGGCCCCCCAGCGCGTCGCAGAGCCGATGCGCTCCCCCCCGCAGCCCCTGCACTGCCGCTGTGCCGGGGACACCTCGTCACCACAGGGTTGCGGACTTGGGGGGGGGGGACGACACCCACAAGAGACGTGGGAGCCCTTAGAGCAACCCAGCAGCTGACAGACTCCCGTCTCTGGCGCTGCCTTCGATCTGTATGTTGGCTCCTGTTTGCACTTACCGGTTTTGAGTGGTTTTTAATTATTGATGCCTCTTTTAGCTTTTATCTCGTGCTCGCTGCAGCCAGGAAGGGTTTGGCGTTCCTGCATTAGTGATGAATTGGGAAGGAGGCCCTGCTCCACCGCGCTGCAAAGCATTCCTGGCTCGCAGGCTGTGCCATTGTTTCAAGCAAAGCTGGGCTGAAAAATGAGGAGAGCGGGAGGGGGATGTGGTGGAGGCGATTCCTGCCGCTGCCACAGAGGCGACAGGGATCTATCCTATGGGAAAGAGCTGAAGGGGATGGCCCGAGAGTCAAACCGAGGAGGTGTGGAAAAACCTCCTTCACCCCGTGTAAAACTGGCACCCGCTCGCCTCATCGGGGAGGAAAGATGCCGCTTCGGGACCCCTCCGGTGACAGGAGGTGGAAGGGGAAGAGATGCGAGGCAGCAGAGTTTTGCCAAGCCAGCTGCAAGCAGGAGTGGATGTCAAACCCAGGTTAAATACCGTGCTGCTCCGTGCTCGGGGTGCTGGCGAACGGGGTCCTGCCCCTGCCCCCCGGACTCGGCCAGCTCTCCATCGGCTGCAGCTGAAAGCTTGGGACAGTGGGACAGTGGCTGTCACTAGGTTGCTCTCCATCCCCCCTTAATGAGCCAGGGCTTTGCTGAGCTTTTCCAAGGATCCTGGTGCCAGGAGAGCTGGTTCTCAGCCCGTCTGCCCGTGTCCCTCTCCCAGTCTTGTATCACCACCTCTTGCACGCAAAGAGAAGGGGTTTCTCTGCCAGGAGCCAGTCTTAAACCACCCCTGACCAGCAAAGCTTTGGAGGCCCCACATCACCCACTTCTCACCAGCATCGAGCAGCTTCTGCCAGGGCAGGAGAGGGGCTCATGGCTCCAATCCTGAGAGAGGCAGAGCAGCCTGTTTGGAAGGAGAGAAGCTGTTTCCTCAAGTCTTCAGCTACTGGGAAAGGCATGAGGAAGGTGTTTTTAACCCTTTTTTTATGTGCTGCTGGTATGGGTTAGATTTGACCCCAAATCCGGTAAGGTGCCCTATGAAACGACTCCCTTCGGAGATCCAGAAGCAAATCCGGTGGTTGCAAACAGAGCCAGGCTGGAAGCATTGGGAACGGCAGCACTGCTTGTCGGTGGGACGGGATATCAGGGTGCCTCCCGCCACTCGGAGAAACACTTTGGGTGCGAAGCCGGCGCGCTTCAGGAACGGGTCAGCGGGAGCGGAGCACGAGGTTCAGCTCAGCATCTGCTGGGAGGTGCAGGGGATTTGGAGAGCCCCAAAGCTCTGTCTTTATACTTTACAGCGGGTTATTCTCCCGCAGGGAGCAAGGAGATCTCCACAGCCCAGTCAGGAGCGGCTCCCTGGCCCCTGAGGATGCTCAGCCAGCAGCCTCGTGGTTTGTTCGACCCCTTGCCCGCCGAACCGAGGCTGCTAATTAGCTCTAACAACAGGGACGTCTGTTCCTCTGAAATCGCCAGCCTGAAAACACCCCAGACCAATTTCTCCTAAATCCTCCTCCCTTGCACATCCATCAGGAATAACATCCACTTACGGTGCTCCCTACCCCCAGGCTGAGTTTGAACCAGTGACCCCGAGGTGAAAGCACTTGAAAAGCTCCAGCCCTCCCCGCAGCCAGCGCCTTCCCAGCGGGGTTTTCGGCAGCACTTACAGAGCAGAGATGGTTTTAGCAACCGTCGCATCGCAGCAGCCCCTGGCCCAAAGCTGTGTTGGCCTTTCACGTTCAGAAACCTGCTCGTTCAGCGGCAGCGAGGCCCTCGGAGCAGCTGCAAGACCACGGGGTCAAACTGCAGCTATCGGTGGCTCCTGACCGGGAGCGGGGCGGGGGGGCAGGCGTTGGACCTGTCCTCTGGCCTCCCCGAGGGTGCTGAGGTCAGGCCAGCCCTGGCCACGCAGCAGCAGCTCTGCTCTTGCCGCAGGTTCTGCGCTCCGGATCTGCCCCGTGGCAGCGACGGCTGCGTCATAGAATCACAGAATCATTAAGGTTGGAAAAGACCTCTAAGATCACCGAGTTCAACCCTCAACCCAACCCCCCCATGCCCACTACACCATGTCCCCAAGCCCCTCATCTACACGGCTTTTAGATACCTCCAGGGATGGGGACTCCACCACTTCCCTGGGCAGCCTGTTCCAAGGCCTGACCACTCTTTCAGGAAAGAAATTTCTCCTCATGTCCAGTCTAAACCTCCCCTGGCGCAACTTGAGGCCATTTCCTCTCGTCCTATCGCTGTTACTTGGGAGAAGAGACCGACCCCCACCTCGCTACAACCTCCCTTCAGGGAGTTGTAGAGCGATGAGGTCTCCCCTCACCTCCTCTTCTCCAGGCTGAACACCCCCAGTTCCCTCAGCCGCTCCCCATCAGACTTGGGCTCCAGGCCCTTCTCCAGCTTCGTTGCCCTCCTCTGGACACGCTCCAGCCCCTCCATGTCCTTCTTGGCCTGGGGGCCTGGGTCGGCAGGGGCCAGGGCTGAGACCCCCGGGCAGCCCTGCAGGGTCCCCAGCCAGCTCCCCCGGCGCTGTGCTTCTCCGCAGACCTGCCCGGTCCCTTGCAAGCCTGTGCCGGGAACCAGCCGTGCCGCCCCGGGCACCTTCCCCCAAGCTTCTCCCAGCCCGGTCCCGCTGCAGCGGACGTGGGCCCCAGCGCCGCCGCTCTGGAACCAGAGCTGGTCCCAGGCCTGAGCCGGTTCAGCAAATCCCATCGAATCCCATCCTCGGGCGTTTGGCCTGGTCTTTGCCGGTGGCACAGCGGCCACCGCTCGCCATCTGCGCCACCACACTCCTCCGACCTCGGTGGGCAGCCAGGGGCACCGAGACCCCCCCCGCCCCCGCCCCAGCTTCCTTCCCAGGGGAAGGAAATTTTCCCACTCCAGCTGGCCGGAGAGATACGGAGGGGAAGATGTTATCGGGGCAGAGCAGGCTCTGAAGCCAGAGGACAGCTCTAATTATTGAAAGCCAATTCCATTACAGCAATCTCAGCCCCAGGGCAACACAGGCCAGATTTTCCAGAGGGGCCGAGTGCCACAGAAGCAGCTTATCCTCCGCACCCACAGGAAAATATGAATTATGCACGTGCCGAGCAGACCTGCGGCAGCCCACGGGGACCGTTCGCATGCGTTACCAAACCACTCCTGCTCCAGCGGAGAGGCAGTCGCCCTCGATGGCACTTCCCTCCAGCCCTTCTTGTTTTTCAGCCGGAGAGCTCCCAGGTCGCTTTTCCTACCGCCTGCTTTCCAATTTGTTTTAGGTTTTGCCCGGGCGTTCTCCTCGCCCCAACTCCAGCCAAAGCTCCAGCGTTGGGCTCGCGGCTCCGCACGGCTGCGTGTGGGAGGGATCGCGTCCCAGCGGCGAAGACGGTCCTTGTTCTGCCGGCAGCTGTAGAGACAAGAGCAGGAGAGAAGCCAGAACCAGAATTGTCAAAAATTAACTGCTCTCCTCCTGGCTCATGGAGAAACCCCCAGAGAGAGGGGCCCCGAGGACGTCGCAGCAGGCGAGGCAGGGGCTGGTCTGGGACTCACCTGGAGGAGGGGGAGCAGCTCTTCCAGACACCCCCCACGACCCGCCGGGAGCCGTAACAGCACATGGGGAAACTGAGGCAGAGTCCAAGGTTAGCCAGCAAAGCTACCTGTTCTCCCCGCACCGATTCCCCTATCTGGGGCGGGGGGGGAGCAAGAGAGGGAGGGAAGTACTTTAAAGTCATCCCAAGGGCGGCAAGAAAGCAGGCAGCAAGTCACGGTTTTAACCAACCTTCTTATTTCTTTATTTGAAAGGCACAGCTTGTACGTCCTTGATACAGCATTTTCAGTTCCTCTTATTATAGGTCAAGTGATTAAACACAAAAAGCAAAACAAGATCTTTCTAAAGGACTATATACAAACACCAGATTATTATTTAATTTTATTCTTTTTTTGTTCCATTTTTGTTTTTTTTTTTTTTGTTTTTTGTTTTTTTTTTTTTTTTTTTAGAAGACACGCTAGCGCACGGAGATAAGAACAGAGAAAGCTGCTGTATCCTCTACATGGGGGCGGGGGCGCACGGAGGGGGAGGACCAGGAAAGGCTCTCGGTCTGCCTGCCCCTCCGCCCAGCCGCCCGAGCCCCCCCCGAAGCCGGGTGCTATGCCGAAGGGGAGCGGGTGATGGAGGCTCCCCCTCCAGCCCAAGGCCAAGGAGCAGCCGAGGAGAAACCCCGGCGGCCGGAGCACGTCGTACTGCCGCGGTGCCGCGGGACCGGTTAAGAACAGATACATGCAGAACAGCAAGGTGCCGGCCTGGTATTAGTGCAGGAGGGACGCGGGGAGGACGGGGACAGGGTGATGCGACGAGATCAAGAGCGCTTGGGAAGGGAGGAGATGGTTTCGGGGCAGGGATCCCAGCAGGGAGTTGTGCAGAAACCGTTAGGATCAAGGGGCATCTTTAAATACCAAGGGGGGACCGGCGGGCGGAGGGTAGCCACGCGGCACCGAGGAGCTGGGACAGCCAAGGGAGGGGGGCAAGCGGCCCCAGAGCAGCCCAAGCCAGGCTCTGGCTCGGCTCTGCGACGGAGCGGGGACGGGGAAGCCAGGCTGGGCACGGGGAGAGCACAGATCGGCCACACGGTTACTGCTATGGCGCTTGCGTTGCTGCGGAGCAGCCCGTCCGCTTGGGATGGCGGTGGGGGCATCCCCCAGGCACTGCTGCCCATGGGAAGAGGCCTGGCAAGCTGCCACCAAACACAAGCCCCCGCGATTCTGCTGCGCAGCAACTAGAGAGAGATACTGCATCTTGCGTTAACCCGCCCCCCCCCCCCCCAAACAGCCCCCTCCCCCGGCCCCCCGTTCACTCTAATCCGATTTCTCCCCGTCGTCATCTTGGTGGGCATCCCCGTCATGGCCGTTCTTGTCCTCCTTGGAGAGGTGAGCCTGGGAGCCCAAGGCCGAGAGCGAGAGGAGCCCGGAGCCGGCGCTGACGGCGGGGAGGGACGGGGGCTGGAGGCCCACGGGGAGCGGAGTCAGAGGCAGAGCGAGGGCTTGGAGCTGCGACAGCTGGTGAGCTTGGAGCTGCTGCTGTAGGGAACGATGGAGAGCCGGGAAGAGAAGAGAGGGAGATTGTCATTTGGAGTGCGCTTGGACCCCAACCCAGGGGTCCGAGGCACAGACCGGTGCCAGCAGCCAAGCTTAAACCAGGGACCTCGGGGTCCTGGAGAGCACCGCAGCCTTGGGGGGGGTAGAGATTCTAGAGTCCGTGGGCTGTGACAGCCTCACGAGAAGACTCAGCAGCGTGTCCCCAGCACGACACGCAGCCCCTAGCCCGCAGGACATCTGGCCTCACACTCTGGGACGCTCCAAGGATGTGGTTAAAGCCCTCCCGACCTTGACCCAGAACAGATAGGGTTTTCACGTCAAGGAGCTGTTGCAGTTCCTGCTCAAAACCAAAGCTCCTCTCCTTGCACCCTGCTAAGATGGAGCAGGAATCCATGCTCCCCTGCAAACCCATGCCCAGCACACGGGGCACGTCCCCAGGTCACGACTCCCCTGCCCAGCTCTGCACCGAAGGCCAAAGGCGCAGGTTCCCGTCCCTCCCAACCCAAACTAAACGTGCATCACGTACACGGATGATGGAGTTCAGTTCTGGAGCCGTCACCTGCTTGGCTCGTTCAATGGCTCCCAGGACTTGCTGCTGATGCTGGCGTGGAGAGAACAGAAGAATTCAGGGTCATTTCCAGCGTCACAGGGCAGGAGAAGAGGGACCCAGCCCTGTTTTTTCAGCTGCTAGCACCGAGATGTCAGGGCAGAGGCAGGCTGGGCTCATTTGGGACAAGGACCCTCCACCGCTGGGGTGATGGCGTAGCAGGGAAGCGGTAGCGAGGAGCAGGCACGCTCGTCTCATTCCAGTTCCTCACCCCAGGGTTAAGCAGGGTCCCTTCTTACTCCCATCCTCGTCCCGCTCTGCAGAGGCCCAGCGATCCTTGGCCAGAAGGGCTCTGAGGTGGGCAATGCCTCTCACCCTGCCTCCTCTCTCCTACCCAGACCTGACATAAAACAAGACCCCCTAACAAACAAAACAAGCCCTAAACTCAGAAGCTCTTGAGAAGCTCCCCACTCCTTGGGACACATCCCAGCTGGAAGATGCTGCTGTGGAAGAACCCAGCATGGCTGGAAGAGCCCAGCATGGCTGGAAGAGCCCAGCATCCTCCAAAACACAGGCAGGAAAAACAACCGTATCACGTACTTTAAAAAATAAAGGACAACCGTCCTTGCTCCTCGGAGAGCACAAGGTCTCCGAACACCAGGCCCATCCATCGCACTCCAGCAAGTGGATTTTTCTTTCTGTCTTGGCAGCAGGACAGGATTGGGGAAGGGGTTGCATTAAGATGCAAAAGGTTTAGTCGTGGCTTAGGCAGCTCTGATCTGATCAGCCAGCCACTTTGTCCTCCCCGAGAATAGGTGGGTGGGAAAAACACAGCCTGTCCCCCAACCCCACAGCTAACCCACAGGAACACAGCCCCCACGCCACAGCTCGTCCTGGCCAAAAAACCCAGCCGTGAGAAAAGCCGTGGAGTTCAGCCTCCGTGGGGTTGTGTGGGGAGACGGCCAGATACCACACTAGAGGTGCTTCATCTTCCTCCTGCCCCGGGCAGCAGCTCCCGAGCCCTCCCAATTAATTTCTCCAGGGAGTGGGAGGAGCCTATCAGCTGCATTAATTAATGAGGCAGAGGAACCAGATCTCAAGGAGGAGCCATATGGAGGTATTTTTTTTTTTTCCCAACGTCCCCCCCCCCCTCAATTAGCCACCCGAAGCTCCCACGTGCAGAAGTGGCCGATGACTCAGGAACCACGGGCGGGAGAGAACAGAGCCCATCTTTGTCCGCAGCCACCAACAAAGGGGACGGACGGGCACCGCGCAGCGCCCGGGGGGGGCTGCTCCAAGGCCTCCAGGCCAAACCTGTCTCGAAGGGCTCGGCCCCGCGCAGGGGCTGAGAGCGAGCGACGACGTCTCCCAGTCCGGGGGCGAGGAGCTGCCCCCGTGGGATGGCCGTGGGGGCCTCGCTGCTCCCCCCCTTGCCAACGCGCCCCCGAGCCAGAGCCAAGGGACTCACCTCTTGGGAAAGATAGGGCAGAACCTGCGCGCAAATCCCATTTAGCCTCTTGACGATTTCAGCCTAGAAGAACGGAGAGGAAAGGCATCAGGTGGCTCAGGACCGACCACCCTCAGCCCCACCTTCCCCCTCCCCAGGCAGGGCCCGAGCCCCCAGACAGCCCTAAGAAAACACATTCCCCCCCGGAAAGATGTCGGCAGTGTCCCGGTGCCACGGGGGGTCACCTCGCCCCCAAGACCCCTCCCTACATAGTTAAATGAATCAATGCTGCCGACTGCAAAGACTTTCAATATTCTCTTCCCTCTCCAGGTCTCTGATATTCGTTTAACGAAGTCGGGAGCAACCAGAGAGGAAACTCATCACAGACCCGGGTGGGGATGTCTTGAATTACATTTGCCACGTGGACACAGACAGACACGTGCTGCTGCCGTCGCCGAGACCCCCGCTTTGCCCCGGAGCCTCCTCGGACTCCCCCTCCCCAAAGGCAAGCATTTGCCCGCTGCCGGCCGCCCGTGGCCGAGCTGCAGGACTGGGACCATTCAGGGAGACCACAGGGACTGGGCAGCTCCTTCACTAGCCTAATACAAGTAGGTGGCAAATTTTGGGGGTGGTTAAATGCTTTTCTCCTGGGAAAAAGTAAAGCTACCGGCCCTTTGCAAATCACTTTCCAATGAAGTCAAAAGAAATACAGAGCCAAAGGGTTGAGGCACGCACCAAAACCGGCCAAGGGGGCCCCACCAGCACCGCAGGGGAGGGGACCGGGCTGGGAGACAGTTCATGGGACAGCGGCGAGGATTGGTGGCTCAGACCCTTTACCACGACGCAGTTTTTCCCAGGGAAGCCAGTCTCGTGGGCTTACCAACAAGGGCAACGGGGTGGGAGGCACCAAGTGCCTTTGTGGGGAGCAGAATTGTGCTAAGAGGCTTATAACTGAGCCACGACACACAGACGACTTTGTGACTGGAAGACAGATAGAGTCAGGCTCAGAGGAGGCTCATGTTGTTAACAGCACAGGTAATTAGCCACTGGGGATAATTAACAACTTAACCACCAGTGAGGGGAATGAACAAACTTATCCAGGCTACAGCAGAGTCTCCATCGCACGGAGGCTTTCTTAGAAGGTCTGCTATCACGTTACCTGATCACAGCCCAAGAGAAGTGCTCGCTGACTGCAGCAAGAGCCCGGCGGGAGCCAAAGGCGTTTTTCATGTCGGGGTGATCACAAGGAAGGCACCGGGGAAGGTGGCAGGGCCGGGAACCCACCCGGCACCTGGGAGGAGGGTTAGGAGGGACCCAGGGTCATCTCCTGCCCTCCACCCTGCTGACCGACTCTGAGCCGCAGCACCACACCACTGCCTCGTCCGGTGCTTAAATATCTGTTCAGACCCTGGGGAGAACCAGAGCGTGCCCGCAGCCCGGGGTGGGAGCCCTCAGTCCGGCACTGCGATCCTGTATTTCGAAGGCAGCTCTGACATTTTACAGGCTCATGGCATTTCTAGTTCCTGAAATACCACTGAAGTGACAGAGGGCAAAGCACAGCAGACAATCCACCCTCCCCAGGAATTAAAGCGCTTGGAAATGCCTTCCTCCTACCTGTTTGTGCATTTCAATATTCAGCCCATAGGACATCTCGTAATACTGTAGGACGGGGGAGAAGAGAACAAAAGAAATTGTAAGTCAAGTCTCCACCAGGTAAAGAGGCTCCATACAGCAGTGCTGGGAACTGCACTGCTTTCCTAGCCAGGTCTTCTACAAAGGCTGGGCGAGGATGGAAGGAGAGAAGAGGAAACAAAGACAGCAGGAGGCAAACACAGACAGAGACCCTCTCCAGGTCTAAGGCAGAAGCACTGAGCCCAGGCGCTCCCTGCCCGCCCTGCTCCGTCTCCCGCAGACGGGGACCTGGGAACTTGGGCCCCATGCAACGACGCCTTTCAGCAGTCTGCATCAAGGTGGGAGTGAGTGATGCTGCTTCAAACCTGGAAAAAGGCTCAGGGCTCCACCAGACTTCCATATCCACGGCCAAAAGAGAGGCAGCCTGACTCGACAAGCTTTGCCTGGCCAATATCCTGAAGCCCACATGGCTGCTTCAGCAGCAAATGGAAGAGATCACAACTGGGCTTCATCTAGCACGTAAAACATCCAGCTGCACACAGCTCCAGCTGTTTGGGAAGAAGCTGAGTGGAAAAAAAAAAAAACAACAACAAAAAACCCCCCACAAAAAAAACCCACCCAGAAAACCCCCGCACAGCAGCAACAGGCAGCTACAGAGCAGTCTATTGGCAGGAGAAACTAATTCCTGACCCCTGGAAGAAGCTGTTTTAAGGCTGATGTTTGAGAGTTTAGAAATCTCCTCCTTCAGCTTGCAGGCTGCAATCCCGATTCTTCCGAAGGGAAAGAAAAATCCACATCTACGCTTATTTAATTCAAGGAGAAGATCCCCGGCGTTTTGGTACCAACGCCGCAAGTCTGAGAAGCGCCCAGCTTGGTATTGCCGTGATCTCAGTCTGCTCTAACACCGCTGCTGGCTCTCGAGGCTTCTTTGCATTCTGAAGCCTGAGCAGGAAGCAGGAGCCCGACCCCCAAGCTGCTAATTGTGACTTATTCAAAAATGGGAGCAGCTGTAGCAGCTTTGCACATTCACAGAAACCCTCCTCTTTGCTTCCCGTGACTCGCTGGGGTGGGGAGCGACAGCAGCTCTGTGCGACTCCGGCTCAGCCACGCAGATGAGGCAGGAGCTGCTGTGCCTGCAAAGCCTCGAGCGCTGCACAATGAGCAATAGCCCTTCCCCTCCGCCGCCGCCGGTAACCTGAATCAATTCTGGCGACTGTCAGCATTAAGGGAAAAAAATATATCGCAGCCACACCTGGAGACGAGAGTCTCCACGCAGGCTGCAAGGCCCAGGAAGCAATCATTTATCAGTGGGAACGGGGCAGGCTTCCCCAGGAATACACAAGGAGAGCCGTGACCTCTTCTCCTGGGCCCCAGCCCCAAGCACGCCTTGCTCCCCACAGCCTTGGAGTCCGGACGCACGGGCAGCACAGGAGGATGGAGGGGCCAGTTCCCTCATTTCTGATTTTTAAGTCCTAACTCTCCTCTGAAGAGCTGCTGTATTAATTACTGCATCTTATCTCTTCCTGCCAGGGCAGGTGCGGCATCTGACAAGCAGGCACCACCTCATCTTTCCAGACAGTATCACAACCTCCTGCTAACTCCTTGATAGGAAAGGAACAGTCCACAGCCTTGCCTGGCAGCCCTCCCCTCCGCTACAAGGGCTTTTCCACGTGTGGGAAGACAGAGGCATCACCTGGCAGGCAAACCATCACCCTGCCTACAAGAACATGGCTGTTTCCTGGCGGATTTCTCTTTAGAGTGTTACGGCTAAGCCTGCTGCCTGCGTGCGGCACCACATCTCGTGCCTTTTCCAGGCACTGCCCCGGGATTTGCACACTTTGCGCCGGGACACACGCAGCAGCGGGAAATGCTAGCGCTTTGCTCCGCAAGGCTGCTGGGGTCACGAGAAGGTGCGGAGGGTTTAGCTCTCACACAGCAGCTGGTTTCTGCTTCGAACTCCCACCAGGCTTGTGGGGTTTTCCAGCTTCACAATTTCGGAGAGCACTGCTTTGTCCTTCCCTGGCCGTGACTCTCCCGGAGTCCCCAGACGCCTGCACAGCAGCACCCTGCAGCTCCTCCTCGGGTGCCGTCACTTCCCCCAGGGCTCGGGGAGCACGGTCAAGCAGCCAGGCGGTGGCAAAGCCAAGGACCCCGTCGGCACCCATCAGGCACGCTGGGCCCAGCAGTTTTCTATATCCAACAATTCTCTGCTACTTCCCTGCGTTTCAACAATCCTCTGCATGCAGACAAGACGAAAACATAAAAAAGCCCAGCTTTCAGAAAAGCCAACGCCAGCCTTGCCTAGAGACCTGCCGCTCCACGGCAGCGGGGGCAAAGACTCCCTGCCAGGCAAAACCCAGGCACGGGCACCCGCTCCACCGCTGGATCCCCACCCGCGCCACCCACGGGCTCTCGGCTGCCAGGGCCAGTCCTTACCATGACGTAGTGACGCTGCATCTCCGATTTCTCACTGGCTAGTTTGTCACATTCCAACTTCAAGCTGAAAAGCCAGAGAACAGTAAGAAAACCACAAACAGGAGGTGAGAGAGTTGAATCGCCACGGAGCAGCTGCTTCCTGCGCGGCCCCATCCTGGCCAGGCTGGCTTTCGGACCCCATCGTCCAGTCTCCAAGGGGCGGTCGGAGCTGGGCCACGCTGGGCGACTGCAACAGAGCCTGCTCCCCCCTTCCCAGCCGGAATCCCACCAACACGCATTCAGGAAAAGCGGCACGAGGCTATCCACCAGCTGGGCACTGACCTCCCCCCAGGCGATTCCTTTCGGCAGGAAGCAGAAAGCTGGGCAGAAGCAGAGGTGGCTGCCCAGGGAGGGGATTTGCCTTTCCTCAGCTGATCGCTGGCAGCTGGGGATGGCTTCTAGCATGTCTGCAGCACTCAAGAGATGCTCTGATACAACTTCAAAACCAAAGCCAGATCTATTTCTGGATGGTGGTGGGGGGGGAAGGCCCAAATGCAGCACATCCCTCCAGAAAAAAAAGGATTTTTTTCCTCCCCTAGGTTCTTCACACCCTTCAGAGAAAGTGCCGCTGCTCCCAGTGTTTTATGAGACTCCAACTCACCAGCCGAGCAACTGCAGCCGGCATGTGCTGCGGTTTTATGTTTCAAACAAGAAACAGCTTCACCTACACAAAACCTGCTTCTTCTTGAGCAGATTAAGTCCAAGGGGGTGGAGTGGGGGAACAGCCTCTTTTCCAGCAGGCACGTTTCTTGGGCTCCCCTACTCCCTTGCTGGCACTGCCTAGAGACACGGGGACACCGGGAAATAGCCATTTCCCAGCAGGTTTTCTGCCTGCTCCTGCCAGAGTGACACCACCGCAAACCTGTGACCGGCAGAGCCCAGGCTGGGGGAAGGCAGACGGGGAAGTCACAGCCACATGGCACCGAGGCATGTGCCACAACCAGCGCCTCGCAGCCTGCCGGGCCATGGCAGAGGGCATCACCCAGTCGATTTAACCCAAGAGCTTCACGTTTATTACGGACACGCACACACACGAAGCGGCAGACCATCACGAGCCAGCTTTCGGGTCAGCAGAAGTATTTCGACACACACCCACAGAAAAGCGGAAGCTTTTGGATTTAAGTGCTCCCTGCAGCATTCGCTGTCCAAGAATGGCAGCCAGCGAGAAGAACCGAGAAAAACTCCCAGCAAGACACGGGAGGCCTGACAAGCCTCCGCGTGGTCCCGGCCGAGCAGTGCTCAGAGGAAAGGCCTTGGCTGGAGAGGGAAGACGCACGTTCTCCTCGCTGGGCTCCCAAGCGGACGCGACTAATCCCCTGCCTTAGGTCCTCCTCTAGCCAAAGGTGACCCAAGCTATGTGACCGGGTCCCCTTCCACGCAGCGAAGCAGAAGAATCAGAGCGATTCTTGCGGGTCGTGCCGCCGCCTGCCAGCCCAGCAGAGGCTGCAGGGCAGAGCCGGGCCGGGTTCGGCGGCGAACGGGGGCACGTACCTGTGGTACTGGGCCTGCAGGAGCTGGAACTCGTCCTTGATGCGGTCGCAGGAGTCGGAGGTGGTGAACTTCAGCTGCTGCGGCAGGTGAGAGGAGCCCTTGAACAACAGGAGACAGCGCTGGTCGCCGGGGGCGGGCAGCCTGCCCGTCCCACCCGCGCCGCTGCCCCCAGCCCGCCCCCGGTCCCGCCGCCCCGGGGCAGGGCCGGGACGCCCCGCTCGCACCGCGGGCGGAGCCCCCGCAGGGGCAGGCCGGGCCCGGGGGCGAGGGGACCGGCGGGGCACCCCGAGGGCCGGCGCGCTCAGGCGCGGGACGCGCCCAAGGTCACCCGTGGGGCCGCTGGCGCCCGGGCCCTTCCCCGGGCGCTGCCTCCAGCCCCGCCGCCCCTCGGCACCGGCAGCGGCCGGGGCGGCTCCGCCGGCGCGGGCCCGGCCGGGGCTGCGGGGCGGGGAGACCCCCGGCCCCCTCGCTGCCGGCGGCGGGAGGCGCTCGGTCACCTCGGCCCCCACAGGGAGGCCGGGCGGTCCCCGCGCCGCGCCCCCGCGCCGGGCCGGCCCGCGGCCCCCGCCGCCCCCCGGTGCCCGGCCCCGCCCCGCGGCCTCGCCGCCGCCCCGGCCCCGGCCGCGCGGGGCTCCCGCGCCCGGCCGCGCCGTACCGAGTGCCGGCTTTGTGGAAACATCATGTCAGGCTGCGGCTCGGCCCCCGCACGGAGCGGCCCGGTGCCGGTGCCGCCGCCCGCTCCCGCGCCCGCCGCGGCTCCCCGCGCCGCCGCCTTTGTCCGCGCCGGGCCCGGCCGCCCCGGCCCCGCGGCCGCCCCGCCCCGGCCGCGCCGCTCGCCCCGCGCCGCTCCCGCCGCCCCGCCGCCGGCGCCTATTGTCTAATGGCGGCTGCGGCTCCGGCTCCGTCCTGCGGCTGCTCGGCACCACCTGCCGCCGCCGCCTCCCCGGGCCGGGCGGGCCCACGGCCGCCCCCGCCCCCGCCGGTCCCCGCCCCCGCCGCGCGGCGCCGGCGGCCGCGGGCACCGGGCCGGGCCGGCTGCGGGCTGCGGGCGGCCCTGGCCGCTGCGGGCGGCGCGGGGCTCGGCCGGGCCGCGGGAGGCCAGCGGGGGCCCGGGCCGGGTCCGGCGCGCCGGGCCGCTGCCGGGCGCGGCAGGGCACGGGGCTGGGTCGGGACGGGCCTTTCCCCCACCGGCGTCTCCTCCCCGTGCCCTGGTGCCCTGAGGTCCCCGCGCCCTCCCCGAGCCCCGGCCGTTGCAGTCCTGCCCGTCCCCCCGCACCCTCCCGGTGCTGCGGACTGTCGGACGTTGCTCCTCTTCCCCCGGTGCCGCCGGTGCCGAGGCGGGACCCCAGGCTCAAGACCAGCCGCAGCGGAGGTGTGGAGCGCTGCCCCGCGGGGCCGTGGGTCGAGGCGCAGCCGGCTGAGCCACCGCAGCAGCTCTTTGCGGAGGCCTTGGGTTTACCCCGGAGCGGGGTAACTCTGGTTTGCAGGGCAAACCCCGGCACCGGCGGGCCCTGGCACCAGGTGACGGGAGCGCGGGACAGTGCCGGGTCTCGCTGTGTGAGGAGGCTTCTCGCCTTTCTTCGAAGAGCCTTGGCCTACTCGGTAAAGACAATTCCCGTGGCTCCTGGCGTTGCATCTTTATTACATGGTGGTGGAGGGAAGGGGAAGCTCTGCTGTTGATGAAGCCACCGCTCCAGTTTCTACAGGTTCTTAAACCTGATGTGACACCGCAGGATCTGAACCGTGCTGGCAATGGAGGGAAGGCCATCAGATGCGGCGCATTTTCACATCCTTCCCCAAGCGGGAGACCAGGGTTTGTTTACACGGGGGTTTTGTTTTGCTTTAGTTCAGCCCTGCCTTTGCTGAGCGTGAGGGAAGGCAACGGCAAGGGAATTCACCTGCAACTGGCCCCAAACAAACCTCCCCATCTCCAAACAATGGAAAATTCTGCTCTGGATGCGAACTTTGGTCCTAAACTTGCTGCTTGAGGAGCAGATCCTGCAGTTTGTGTCCTGGGGGATCAATTGCATCCCCACAGAGAGCAGAGACGGGGGGAATTTAGCCACAGACTTTATTGCTGGAAAGACTTTGTTGCCATGGGGCCTCTTGAAAGCCACATACACAAATGTGTCTGAGTTGAGGCGGGATCAGGTCCTTGGAAGCCAGCCTGAGAACAACAGGCAGGAATACGGCTGGCGTGTGCGAGCGCACAGGGAGCTTTCATCCATTTCAGATGCTGCTCTGTGTCTATCTCTAAAAATCAGTACATTTTCTGATTAAAAATAAAACCCTACACGTCATGACGCCAGCAATGCGGGCTGGGCTGTTGTGGTATTTATTTTTAAAGAGAACAATATAGCAGCTGAGTTATTGTGACACCTCCTGCATATTGTGCAGTAGCTTTTTCACTTCAACATCTCCATATTAGTGAAAACTGTGACAGCTTCATGCCAAGGATTATTAATAGTGCAGGCAGGCTTTACGTCCCTGCAGAATAAGGGTTGGAAAACAGCATAGACAGTCTCCCCCCAGCTGGTCAGCATCCTGGTCCCCTTTTCACATGTAGGGAACCTGAGCCACCCTAGCTTGGGCTTTGCACAAGGGCAGTGGGATGCAGTTTGCAACTGGTGAGTGCAGGAGACCAGACCAGGTCACCGCCGTCTCCTTGCAAAGCTAGGAGCTCTCTGGTGGGCTCTACCTTCAATGGGAGGCACTGGAGCAAGTCTGGAGCATGTCTCGTGTTCCCCGCCAGGCTTGTCACCTTGCTGCCATGTCGGGGAAGGAAGGGACAATGGGATGCAGGAGGGTTTGGCCCTCAGCTAAGCGATGATTCAAATATGCAGTGCCTGGGTTGAGAGCTTTACCATCCCTGGCCCCCAGCACAGAACAGACTGGCCTTGCAGTCCCCGCTCCATTATAGGAATTAGGTATCTATTATAAAGATGATTATGTTAAGTGCAGACGAAATGTGCAGCATGCAAATGCCGTACTTTAAATCACGTGTGTGAAATCAGGGGCTGTGGGCTCTCTCCCGCACTCTGCAGTGGGAGTGCTGGTGCAAGGTCCGTCACTGTCAGCCCACGCGTGTGGTCACGGAGAAGCTTCTGGGCTTGGCGAGCTCATCCCACGGGGAGCACCGGAGCTTGGGATCCTCTTGCGCGGCTGCTGCCTGCGAGGTTTGCAGCATTCAGACCGCTCCTGCTTCGGTTGCAGAAGGGCTCCTGTGTTGTTCTACAAAGTTACTCCTTTTAATTAAAAAAAATTTGAGCATAGGTGTGGGTCAGGAGGCTCACGTTTGCTGCCAGTTTGGAAAAACAGATTCTGAGTATTCCTGCAGCAGCTAAAGAGCTAAACCACAATGTCAACTGCCCTGTGCAACGTGTCGTACATGCAGCTAAGAAGAAATGGCCCCTAAATAGCCGGCAGGTTGTTCCTCCCTTTTTACAGACTTTGCCCACATTAGAGGTGCTGAAGGATGATCGGTGCCTGCAGAGCGGATGCTGCCTGTTAGTACCTTCCCATCCAGAATATTGCAGGGGCTGGTCATGATGCAGAGCTGGACAAACTTTGAGGTGAGATCTCCAGAGTGGATGTCTTGCCTCATCAGTCCCCTTAGGTGAGACGAGGAGGGCAGCCGGGGCCAAAGGCGCATTCTTACCCAGTCGCGGCTGCCTTTTAGCACAGCTATGTACATGCTTTTGTGCGATGCTCAGGAATAGCTGCCTGCCAAGCCAGGTAGCATCTCTGCTCTCCTCTTCCAGCTCACCCCTTCATTGCTCGCCTGAACATGAGCCGGCAGTGTGCCCAGGTGGCCAAGAAGGCCAACAGCACCCTGGCCTGTACCAGAACTGGTGTGGCCAGCAGGAGCAGGGAGGTGATCGTGCCCCTGTACCTCGAATCCTGTGTTCAGTTTTGGGCCCCTCACCACAAGAAGGACATGGAGGTGCTGGAGCGTGTCCAGAGGAGGGCAACGAAGCTGGTGAAGGGCCTGGAGCACAAGTCTGATGGGGAGCGGCTGAGGGAACTGGGGGTGTTCAGCCTGGAGAAGAGAAGGTTGAGGGGAGACCTCATCGCTCTACAACTCCCTGAAGGGAGGTTGTAGTGAGGTGGGGGTTGGTCTCTTCTCCCAAGTAACAGCGATAGGACGAGAGGAAATGGCTTCAAGTTGCACCAAGGGAGGTTTAGATTGGACATTAGGAGAAATTTCTTTCCTGAAAGAGTGGTCAAGCCTTGGAACAGGCTGCCCAGGGACGTGGTGGAGTCCCCATCCCTGGAGGTATTTAAAAGACGTGTAGATGAGGCCCTTAGGGACATGGTTTAGTGGACATGGTGTGTTGGGTTGAGGGTTGGACTCGGTGATCTTAGAGGTCTTTTCCAACCTTAATGATTCCATGATTCTATGATTCTATGATTCTAGATATTATAATTTCTTCTTTAACTGGAACAAAACTTTTTCCCGTCGAGATAAAGCAGCCAAGTTGCCACGCAGCAACCTGAAACAGCAGGTATTCCTAATGATGGTGCTGCCAAAGCCGTGAAGCGTTTGTCCTTGATACAAACAGGACAGGGCTCTTCCTGTGGTTGAGGGACTTCTTTAAACAACAATAATAATTACAAAGGCAGATTGAACTTCCCAGAAGACGAGGCAGAGGCACTCTTCCCAGGCCCCGGGCTGCCAGGGTGAAGCTTTCCTCGGCTCAGCAGCGCGCACCTTCCCGGCTCTGCCACGCAAGCCCCCCAGCTCAGACCCCTCGGAAAGGGCTCGCGGTGCTCTCGGAGGGGGAATGGCTGGGCAGCCGCACTGCCAGCTCCTTGGCAGCTTTGGGTCCCCAGCAGTGGGGGGGGGGACAAGAGGAACGTGCATCTCAAGTCTTCCCTTGGTCACGGTGAAGGCCCAGGAGCTCTGCTCACACTGCCCTGCGCTGCCTTCCCCTCTCTTTGCAACAACTTGCAGCCGCTCCCTTCCAAGCGGGAAATGAAACGTTCCTTTCTTAGCTTTTATGTTGGCTACAAAATGTTCCATTTTATCTTTTTTTTTTTTTTTTTTCCCCCCTCTCCTTACTTTCTTCCAGGAAACACGCTAATTTATGGTATAATCTTGGCAAATCCCAATGCAGGGGAACACAAACTCGCTTGTGCCTAGTAAATGACTCTTTAATAGGCCTGTCTGCAGCCGGGCAACGTATCTGAAGAAGGGGGAGTTATAACCTTGCCCAAGCAGTGGGCCCGCGTGTGTCAGCAGGGGTGAGTATGGCCTGGGCACGTCAGCAAACCAGCGTGCGGAGGAGCCTGCCTTAAACACACCCTAGTAAAAGGAGGGGATTCCCCCAGCCCACCTCAGACCTGGCTCAGGAAACGAGGGTTTTTCCGGTGCAGGAAGGGAGCTCTGAGCACGTGTGCAGGAGCTCTCCAAGAACCGACATTTGTCTGCTACGAGGCTGTTTTATGGCAACGGTGGAAAGCTGCAGCTGAAGCGAACGGATCCCCCCCCCGCTCCCGCAACACCTCAGCCAGGAGCGAGGTCATGCCAGGCTCTCGCTGCACCCAGGACTTGGGGTTGGGCTGAGCTTGCAGGTGGGTTTCCAGGAAGCGTGTCTGCTCCTAGGAAAGCCGGACCACGCTTTGGAGGGGCCACAAAGGGCAGCCAGGGACTTGGCTGTGACCTTGACAGCTTAGCCAAGGGCCTGACACTGCATGGGGACTTGGTGGGGGAGCCTGGCAAAGGGGCAACCGGGACCCGGGGGCTGGAGGAGCCACTTCCACCTCTCCCATGGCACCCTGCTTGGCATCAGCCTTCCAGGGAGGAAGGTGCCGTGCCTGCCACCCGCGGTACGCGTGGTGATCTCGTGGTGTATCTGCTGGCCTCACGTCTGCCGCCAGCCGTGTGCCCTCAGGTTGTACCACGCCGTGGCCACGCTGAGCTTTGCCTTTCACCATGTCCTGAGCTTGCCCAAGCCCGTGGCTGGAGAGCAGGAGCAGTCTCCTGCTCAGAGCCGGTGCAGGACTGGACCTCTCCCGTGCCTCCATCCTGGTCTCCTGCCCGCAGAGGCTGGAGGGAAGATCCTGCCATTGCTCCCACTTCCCACGACATGCGTGTCTAGGGACATCCTTGCTCGCCAGGTCACCTGGCCACTGGTGCTGGAATCTGGTTATCCGGGAACTGGGAGTTTATATTTAGCATTGCTAATGGAGCAATAGGCTGTCCCAGTCCCCGGCCCCAGCAGGAAGGGTTCGTACAGGGATGTCCTAATGAGACCAGAGCAACTTCTTATTCATTCCTAAAAGGAGCAGTCTAACAAAGCTGCCAAAAATAAATCTGTTTAATGAAGAGCCTTTGTAAATTATTCAGATATTATATCCCACTCCAGCACCAGTTCAAGGAGAGAAGCTGTACAGACACTTCCTTCTCTGAAGCTCTGGACACAAGGTGGAAGTCATGCTGTCATTGCAGTGGAAATGTAGGCTCTAAGATCCTGCTTTTACCCTGAGAACACCGTCTCTTTTACCTGGAATTAAAGAGGAAGAAATAAAAAAGGCACAACAGCAATTCAGGCCTTGAGACAAAGAAGGTTTTTTCCTTCCCCCTCCCACCTCAGGACCACTCTTGAGTCCCAACACTTAAAGCTGACCACATACACCAGTGCTTTGCAGGATCGAGTCTGAGAAATTTGGGCTTCCCTGGGCACTGCATGCCTCAGCACGGTGCGGACAGGACCTCGCTGGAGGTGGCGTGGTTCAGCCAGCGGCTCCTCCTCCGCTTCTCAGTTGTGGTTTGAATGCTGTGGACTCTTTCCAGTAGAAACAGGACTGAGACCCACCAAACTCATTAAACTTCAGCTGCCATCCATATACCAAATGCTAACAAATCCCAGTCCTTCCCCAGGATGTAAAGCCTGGCTTTGCAGAGTGCCATCCCCCGCTGTCACCCCATATTCAGACATCTCTGAGGCATTTTATAAGGTACGGTGGTTGGCAGCTTGCAGGTTATTAGCCCACGCCGCGCTGCCGGTGCTCACAGGCTTCTCGCCTTCCATCCTCCCTCTTTTCCCAGCCCATCTTCGCAGGCAGCAGGGCCGGCTCCTGCTGCGCCCAGCCCTGCGGCTTGGCTCTGGCCGGGGCTGGGCAGAAGAGCTGCCTGCTCCTGCTCACCGGCAGCTCTGCCGGGTACACGCCTGACCTCGACGGCTTGCGCGCAGCGGCAAAACCCTTGTGCAAAGTTTCCCTGCTGACTTAAACGTGGAACCACGTGGTTTCCAGCGCTTTGAAGCTGCAGGGGTTAATTCTGTGTTTTGCTTCAGCCTCTCAGGACTACATTTAGGGTTCTCTTTCTGTGGTTCTTTGCTCCCCGCCATCAGCAGTTTGCTGTTGCAGACAGTCAGCAGGGGCTGCCTGTAGGAAGGGGTAGCATCTCTCGGGGCACAAGGAGAGGCGCTTGGGACAAAGGAGGCATTTTCACGGAGCATGTCTCGGCCAGGATCCCTTGAGTGGGTTGGCTGTGGGCCGTTCCCGCACATCCCGTGATGCAGCCCTGCTCTTCCAGAGCAGAGGTCACTTTTCACAGAATCATAGAATCATGGAATCATTAAGGTTGGAAAAGACCTGTAAGATCATCGAGTCCAACCATCAACCCAACCCCCCCATGCCCACTAAACCATGTCCCTAAGGGCCTCATCTACACGTCTTTTAAATACCTCCAGGGATGGGGACTCCATCACTTCCCTGGGCAGCCTGTTCCAATGCTTGACAACCCTTTTGGTGAAGAAATTTTTCCTAATGTCCAATCTAAACCTCCCTTGGCGCAACTTGAGGCCATCTCCTCTCGTCCTATCGCTGTTACTTGGGAGAAGAGACCGACCCCCACCTCGCTACAACCTCCTTCCAGGGAGTTGTAGAGCGATGAGGTCTCCCCTCAGCCTCCTCTTCTCCAGGCTGAACACCCCCAGTTCCCTCAGCCGCTCCCCATCAGACTTGTGCTCCAGGCCCTTCACCAGCTTCGTTGCCCTCCTCTGGACACGCTCCAGCACCTCCATGTCCTTCTTGTCGTGAGGGGCCCAGAACTGAACACAGGATTCGAGGTGCGGCCTCATCAGTGCTGAGTACAGGGGCACGATCACCTCCCTGCTCCTGCTGGCCACACCAGTTCTGATACAGGCCAGGATGCCGTTGGCCTTCTTGGCCACCTGGGCACACTGCCGGCTCATGTTCAGCCGGCTGTTGACCAGCACCCCCGGGTCCTTTTCCTCCGGGCACTTTCCAGCCACTCTTCCCCAAGCCTGTGGCGTTGCCTGGGGTTCTCCCCTCTCCGCACACTGTGATGGGCCCCACGCAGCCTCTTTGCCTGTGACCCAGGGCAGGCCCCCGCAGGGACGTCAGGGACCCCGGTAGCATCCCCAAGGGCCAGAGCAGAGGCTGGCAGGGAGCTGGCATCCTGGCACCAGGCTCCCAGGTTGCTGAACGGTCTGACACCCCCTCGCCCGCCCATGCCCCTTCCTTCTCCCAGGAGTGGCGGCGATGCCGCCGCTCAGACGCCTCTGCAGCACCATGGCTGCCCTGCGGGGAGAAGCGCTGCCGGCTGCCTGGTTTGCTCTGGGCGCTCATGGCAGATCTCACAGCCGAGGGCCTGGGGACCGGGCTGTCCCTGCAGCACCTACAGCTCACCTCTTCACCACCCACCCGCACTGGGCCCCGGCTCCCTGCCCGGCCGACCAGCTTGGCCTGGGGAGGCGAGAGGCGCTGGGGCGGCCACGGTGCCGGGGATGGCGGGGGAGGCCGGGCGCTGGGCCCCGGCTCCCTGCCACATCCAGCTCCTGTGGGACCCGAGGCCGCGCTGTCCCTTATCACCTCTCTTATCACGGGGATTATTGGCTTTTTATATTAAACTTTCTCCAGATAGCATAACGCAATCTACCAGACGCCTGGCAAGGGCTTGGCAGGCCCAGGAGTGATTTATAAGCAATCTGTCTCTGCAGTCCCTCTTTCACATTGGGGCTGTTTCCTCCTCTCCCTCGCCACCTCCCAGCTCTCCCTGCCGCTATCGTTCTCAGCCATGCAAATCTCCCTGCTGCGGCGAAGGGCTGGAATGAGCCACGGGGCTACCCCCACGGAGGACGGGTGCCCCACGCCCGGATGCCAGCGCCGCCCCTGCCGCGGCCAGCAGCCATCTTGCCCGCCTCTCGGGCTGCTGGGCGCAGGGCTTTCGGGCCCTGCCACGGCCAGGCGAGCGCCGACTGCCCGAGTAGGAAACGTCCTTACGACACCGGTGGTGACCCCAGCGCCATGGCTGAGGGGGGTCAGGTGGCTGCATCCCGCAGGGGTGTTGCCGCGTCCGCCGGCACGCGCCCCCCCCCCCCCCCGTCCGTTATCGTATTTCTCACATCTTCCTTCGAAATGTCTGCTGCCGGCCTCCGTCAGGGACAGATATTGAGCCATTGATCTGATCCTGCAGTCACCCACAGCCTCCTCTGCTCTGCCAGGCCAGAGAGGCAAAACCCCTCCATTACAACTGTCCTGGGAACTGATGCAAGGGTGCAGCATTTGGACAGCAAACACGAGGCAGGCTCCTGATTTTACTGACACTTTACTGAAGCGATAATTTGAAGCTGTCTCTGAACCCTCGAAACTGGGCTGGTTCCTGCAGTCGGTCCTGCCGTACCCGCTGCAGCGCTGTCTGCCTGGCTGAGAAGAGGAAAATGGCAGGTTCCTGCGCCCCGAGGTTCCTGGTCCTGATGCTCCGTCCGCTGCATCCCTTGCCAGATTTCACTGCTCGTCGCTGAGGTTCACCCACCAAAACTGGGGCCCTGCGCCTTGCAGAGGCGTCGGAGCTGGAGCTCAGCACCAGGGCCGGTGCTGGCTGGGGTGGTCATTTTTTGTCTTGAACTCCAAGGAGCAGCTGATAACCCCGGGAGCTGGCAGAAAGCGTCTGCCACCCTGGCAGTACCCCGGCAGTACCTGTGCTGCCACCGAGGCCACCCAGCACATGGCACTGGGACAGCCTGGGGTGACCTGCTGGTGTCTCCTCGCCTGCTCCCGAAGGCGCCCATCTGCCACACATCCCCAGCCCAGCCCGCATGCTGCCCAGTGCTCCCTTCCTCCCATTTCCATCGGGGATCCTGGGCAGCACGGGCTCGCGGGGAGATGAGGAGGACCTACGGCAGCCAGCAGCGCGGCACTGCCCGCCTCGCGAACACGGCCTTGGCCACGCACCCGCCAGATGCCATTCTGCAGGGCTGTCCCTCGCCCCCGTCACCACCCAGCCCTGACTGCTCTGTCCCCCGGGACACCCAGGTGCTCCTGATGGGACACAGCAGAGCCCCAGCGGCTCAGCTCCTGCACAGGACAGCAAAGCGCTTGGTTCTGCACCGTATCCCTAAATGACTATGCTCTTTTCCTAAGGAAACGGCCTTGCTGCTTGCCCTCAGAGGCAAAAATGAACCTCATCCCAAATTCCCCGCCTACACCGAGAAGAAAAATGAGAAATTGCCCCATGGATGTGCACAGGTTCCAGCCAAGGACCGGCCTATGGGCAGAAAGGGCCTTTCTCCAAGGAAAAGCCTTGGTCCAGGCAGGCTTTTTACAGCTGGTAAAACATTTCCACCCTCTTTGATCCCGTTTTATCAGTGACTTGGAATAATTGGGTTCCATTCCTCAGGGTGGCTGCCCCCTGCTTCTGCTGTGGCCTGTGTTTTTGCTGCAGACTGATTAGGGGTAATTATCATCCTTTTTACCAGCCGAAGTGCAAGGAACAGTTCACACTCCTTGCAGGAAGCAGGAAAGGGATTTTGCAGCTGAGGCGTGATGAGGAAGCACAAGGATGCCTGAAATTGCCTGGTCCCAGGCCAGAGCTGGGACAGCATCAAGCTCCAGTTACCCTAATAACTTAGCAGCACCACCAAACTGTCAACTGATCTTTCAGTTCCTTTTCAAGGATATTTATAAATTCCTTCCTCCATTCTTTTAGCTTTGATATATAATGAATCTGTAAATCAAGGATGAAATTTTATCTTAAACCAATACTGTGTTTAACATTAACTGTGGATTTGACAATTTTTCATCATCCCATGTTTAAGGAGTGGAGGCTTCTGCAGTTTCCTTATTTGTAGGTCTGCCACATGAACTTCTTAGTAACTTCTAAATTCATTGCCCGACTTAATCCCAATTCAACACAGATTAAAGTCTTCAAAGTAAGGTTCTTTATATGCTTGTCACAAAATGATCATCAGAAATTCATATTCGTAAAAAGTCAGTCAGAAACACAGTCACATCTGAAGGTGGGGTCTCTGAGGCATTTGGTGGGAGATAAACAGGAATTTTGACGCTATAACACGGTTGGGAGGTCCAGGGGAATCCACTGACCCTTTTTCCATGAGGAGGCTCCTGGGCCGATGAGTTTCCAGAAGCAGCGTTTGAATCCCTCTGGATACGAAACGGAGACTGAACCTGATGGAGGGAGCGATCAGCAGGGGCTGGAGCGGGCAAAGGAGAGGCTTCTAGAGCAGGGCCGCTGTGTGTCATGGGCACGGCAAGGACTCCCACCCCTCTCCTCTGTTTCCCTTGCTGGACAAAGGGAGTAATGAGATACCAATTTTAAGGTCAAAGGGATCACCCAGGCTTTCCTCCTGCCTCTTGTGAGGCAGATAATTCTGATAACGTGAGATAATTCTAAGAATCTATGAAAATAATCGCTCCCCTATATCACATTCCTCCTGCCCCTGTGCAGGATCAGTGCTCATTTACTGCACGGGAGCTCCGTCAAATGAATATTTGCAATGATTTCTGAGATTTGCCCAGGGAAGACAGATTACTACACCCTTAAGTGTCGTCCTGTACCCAGCTACTTTAGCAGCACTGCATTCCAGGTAGGGAGAACATTTCTTCCTGACCTCAATTTATGACAAAACACTGAAGCATGAGGCTGGATTGATTGCACAAAGAGATTGTGTCTTAGTAACTCGGGTGAATGCTGCAGCAGCTGTGCTAGTTCATCATTCCTTTATTTATGAAATCTATGTGCAGGTTGAGTGCAATTAAATGATGTGCTTTGGGATCCTAGGGGATGAAAGGATCATGGTAAATGTAGGTTTGTTATCCTGATTTACCGTGCACTGAGCCCACCTACAACAGCCATGACAAACCAGATGTGAAAACACAAGATTTAAAAAACTGTAATCCAGCAATTGCTGTCACAGGCTGCATTTGTCAGCGTGTTTGATCTGGGTGCCTTTCCTCCTCTTTTCGGAGAACTCAAGTCTCCTTGTGGCATCTTCCTGTGACAGGCAATTGAAGAGTTGTAAAAATAATTTGGGGGGAGGCTGAAAACATTTGATACCTGCTCTGCAGTAATAACACCTGGCATGCTTAGGCTTTAGGAAGAGACCTTATGCACCTTGCACCTTGCAAGTACCTCTTGTGGCCTCCTGGGCACCAGTTACAGACTGGGAGCTGCACCACAGGGAAGGAGAGGAAGGAGCTGACGTGGGGGGAGTCCCAGCTTACGCAAGGTTAGCACTACTGTCACGATTTTACGGGTATAAAGGTGCTTTCATTTATCAGACGATACATCGCTTTCCTTTTCCTTACTGAAGGAGCTGTGCTGGCATGTGATGGGAACCACGCACCGGCCAGGAGCGGGTTAAAGAGTGGCAGGGGGCCCGATCCTGACCTGAAACACCTGGGTCAGGAGGGGAAGGAGGTGTTAAAGGGGTGGAGCTGGCTAGAGGCAGGCTGGCAGCATCTCTGCGGGCCCACGGCTTGCTAGTGCCCTCCTGTGGGAGGCCAGGCCGGCGGTGGGTGCTCCGCGCTGCTTGCGGTGTGCTGGGGCCGGTGGGTCCGGATGCGTGCCCAGGGTTGGAGGGGGTGCTGGGGAGACTGGGGTAGGGTTGCCACGGGCGAAGGGGTGTGCTGAGGATGAGGTCCTGTGAGCCAAGCCTAGCTGTGACCTGCTGACACATGTGGGTGTCTGGCATGAGCTGAACCGACCCAGTTTGTCCTCGGCGCTTGGAAGGCACGGCTGGCTGCAGGTCCCAGTGACCCTATCGTCTCCCCTTGGAAAACATGCCCTGTTTTCTGTTGGCCCCTGGTTTCTCCTGCTTCTCTGTAATGACTTTGCCTCTCTCCTCTTCTCGGATCAAAAAGCCCTCTCAGTGGCTGGGTTGTGCTCTCAGGAGTGCCGGTTCTGCCGGCGCGAACCCAGAATGTGCCACCGGTGCATGAACAGGTCCTCAGCATCACAGACAGGATGCAAAGGCCCTGGTATTTTCTAATGCAGCCTTGCTGTTGCGGCCCGGCCATGCAGCTCCCTCCCAGAGGAACCTGGGTCTCCATTCAGGGTAGTGATGGCAGAGAGTTTGGGGAGGAAGGGATGCACTTGCCTTTCATAGAATCATGGAATCATTAAGGTTGGAAAGGACCTCTAAGATCACCGAGTCCAACCATCAACCCAACCCCCCCATACCCACTACACCATGTCCCTAAGCGCCTCATCTACACGTCTTTTAAATACTTCCAGGGATGCACCACGTCCCTGGGCAGCCTGTTCCAAGGCCTGACCACTCTTTCAGTAAAGAAATTGCTCCTAATGTCCAATCTAAACCTCCCCTGGTGCAACTTGAGGCCATTCCCTCTCGTCCTATCGCTGTTACTTGGCAGAAGAGACCAACCCCCACCTCGCTACAACCTCCTTTCAGGGAGTTGTAGAGCGATGAGGTCTCCCCTCACCTCCTCTTCTCCAGGCTGAACACCCCCAGTTCCCTCAGCCGCTCCCCATCAGACTTGGGCTCCAGGCCCTTCACCAGCTTCGTTGCCCTCCTCTGGACACGCTCCAGCACCTCCATGTCCTTCTTGTGGTGAGGGGCCCAAAACTGAACACAGGATTCGAGGTGCGGCCTCACCAGTGCCCAGTACAGGGGCATGTACAGTTGCAGGTTGAGTAGGGAGGGCATTTGACACAGCAAGGTTGCACATCACGCTGCTTCAGTCTGCCCAAAGGGAAGGGCTGAACGCTGGAGTAACTCTTGTCCCATGAGAGTAGGAACTTGCTGTTGCTCCTTCAAGGACTTAGGCAGCTCCCAGGGTGCTGGCAAGGGATGGGGGTGAAGGGCAGACAGGGCAAAGAGGAGTCAAGGTGATGGCAAAAGCAGGCAGAGGAGAGGGGAAGTCCAAGGAGCAGTGGTGAACCTCTGTGAGAAGGGGAGAACTCAAGGTGGGAGTCACAGGCCCAGTGTTTACAGCTGGAGAGGGAATGAGCTTTGTTTTTTTTAAAAAAAAAACCAAAAACCTAATCCCACCCAGTAACTGAAAACGTGTAGGTGACCCCATCGCCCCTAAGCCTGCAGATTATGGTCAGTGGGTCTCCAGGCTGGATGGAAAGCGTGCTCTGGCCCTTAATTGTGAGCTCATTTTAAAAACACACATGTGAGAAAGAGCTCACAGGCGGTTTGGTGGCTGACCTGGCTGCCTGCATTCCCTGGCTGGTGGCACAGCTCTGCTGCACACATGAGGGGTGCTCCCAGGGCTGCTGCAATCCCTTCTCCTTGCTCTGTTCCAGAGACTGCTTCAGTCATCCCAGTGGTCCTGGCCAGTCCAGTGCCCGTGAGAGCTCAAGGTTGTGTCTAATTGATGCCACCCTTCCCAAGATGGTGTGAGGGAAATGCTGCTGCAGGTGTAGGCAGGAAACCTTGAAAGGGATGAAAAAAGAGGGGAGCGGGTGTGGGGCTACAGAAACACTTGGGAGAGGCTTTAAAGTGTTTTTTAAATGGAAAATGATGAGCAGCATGAAGCCCAGTTCAAAGAGGGGAGTGTGGTGTCCTGTTCCTCCCACCACCCAGCTTTAACGAGAGCCTTGCACCCTGCACAGGGCCCAGCAGGTAGCAAAGCTCTGCTGTGCAGTTCGGAAGGTATTTTGCCTCTCAGACCTGCAGCGTGGGGCTGGGGGCAGCTCATCAAACCCCGGCTGGCTGGAAGGTGGGCCTGTGAAAGGGGTGAGCTGGGTATCGGCTCTGGAGGGCTATGGGGAGAGCACGTGGCTGGCCGGGCACCCTGGCACCGGGTCCCCAGTCCCCGTCAGCGCCCGCTGCTCTGAGGGCAACGCGTGACCCAAGGAAAACGGTCCTGGGGTGACTGGGATACAGGGATGGGACTGGGATATAGGGATGGGACTCGGTCGGTCTGATTTGATCCCTCCCCCCATCTCTAGCTGCTGTCACCGCTCTCCTGGAGGGCTCGGGGGTGAACGGCGGTCGGGAAGCCGACTCTGCGGGTGGAGGAGCGGAGCCGGGGGGGGGGTCTCTGGGCGACGGGTGCGCGGCATCGGGCGCTCGCAAGCGGCGTGTGCGGGGCGAGTCCAGCGCCGCGTCTTCTGCCGGGGCAGGCTCCGGCGGGGAGCGGCGCCCGCTCCGCTCCGCTGCTGCCCTCTGGCGAGCCCCGCGCCTCGGTCAGCAGCCCGGGGCCTGGCCGCCCGGGGCCTGGCCGCCCCTCCGCCGCGTTCGCAGCCCGTGGGAGCGGACCCGCGCCGCCCTTCGCCCCCCGGCGCTCCCGCGGGCACGGCCGTGGGGCCCGGGCCCCTCCCGGCGCTGCCGCCGCGCTTCGCCCCGGCCCCCGTGGGGGACCCGAGCCGCGGCAGGGACAAGCAGCGGTCGTCGGGGCCCGTGCTGGGGGATGCCGGGGAGAGGGGGCTCCGCTGCGGGTCTGACACTTACACCAGGCGCTGGCGTCAGCGGCTGCGTTCCTGCGCCCGGTGGGCTGCTCCTGGCAAAGGCTTCGTGGCAGGAACGCACCAGCTCCCTCCTCTCTGCGCTCCCCTCGCTCCTCTCTGCACTCCCCTCCTCTCCGCGCTCTCCCTGGGGATGTTCCCCCTTTTGTTTTGATCTTGCTGTGTACTCTGAGCCATTCTCCTTTCCTTCAAACTACTAGGAGATGGCTTCCAGTGCCTGCTCGTGATCCCCCCCTGCCCTCCCATCCTGCTCCTTGGGAAGGGGTAGCCATGACACACTGGACACCTCCTACCTGGGGAAATGAGATTCAAGCTCAGCTCCGTGGGATTGTCAGTTCCTGGAGGGACACTGAGGAGTGAAACCCCACGCTGCATTTTCCCAACAGAAGGTATAAAACGTTGACGGGCAGCAGGGTGCTTCCAGCTGACAGAAAATGTCACCCCAAAGTCGTGTGGGGGGGGAATCTATAGCCCTGTACCACCTCTGCTGCTGAAAGCTCAACTGAGAGGTTACTAGTAACTTGTAACTAGTTCTTTCCAACAGCTGAAGGAAATGGTTGTTCAACCTTACAAAATAATCGCAAAGCAGATGTAATCAGGGTCTTGATTCAGCAAAGTACGTGCTGAAAGGGGCATGTGCTTGGCTTCCAGAATATCCCCGTGTGTGTGTGCCCAGCTGAACTGGGGATCCTGTGCTCAGAGCACCTGGTTCCTGCATTAAGATGGGAGCAGTTCTCATTGTCTGGTTGCAAGCTGCTTTTTTTTAAGCAATGAAAATTTTCCTCAATTAAGTTGTTGATCAAGCAGCTGCAGCAAAATGCAGCTGGGCTGTCCCTGCTCTTCTCTGCTCTCGAGCATCTGGAACGCAAAAGCACCTAAGAAATGGGGCCAGAACGGAGAAAGGGAATGGGACTTTGAAATGTCTGCAGTGCTCTCTAGCAAGGTGTGCTTGCATCCTGATGGGCCCAGTGACCGAACACCCTTCACAAGGGCTGGGACCTTCCTCTCTGTAAATGAAGGGGGTCTTCTTTGTGCTGAATATTAACTGTTGCAGATGTGGGCGGTGAAAATAGTTGCTCTGAAGTGGCGTGACGTGTTCAGGATCAGCTTTCTGGGAAATGCTGCTTATTAAGTCCTTCATGCAGAACTTGGGAAGCCCCAAAAAACCACAAGAATCCCCACCACCACCACCCCTTGCCAGCCTGCTGGAAAATAGAGGTGAGGCTAGACAGATTGGCAGGAACTCCCCTGCTTAGGCAAGCAGCTGCTGATCAGAGCAAATACTACTGGAGAGCGCGCAGCAGTAGGGGACTGGGGAGAATGCCTGGAAGTCGGTGACATCTGCTGACAGCAGCAGTTGCGAGAGGCTGCGAGGGAAGAGAGAGGAAAGGTTGAGGGGAGAGAAAGGTAAGGAGAGGAACATCTGAGACTACCGACACAGCAGCCCAGGTGGGGCAGGGAAATGGAGACTGGGGCTCAGGGAATTGCACAGCACACTGGTGACAAAGCTGAGGGAAATCCCAGGTCTCCTGTTTTCTAGCTGAGACCTCTGAACACCGAAACTTTTCCATTAGGGCAGAAAGGGAAGGAATGGACAGACTATTGTTGCTTGGAGATTAGCAGTTCTGTCATTCTTAAATCGATAGTTTGATCAGGATTCATCAGAACTGATGTCTGTCAGCAGGAACCACGCAAGTGGTCCAGAGGATGGATGCAAATTATGTTACTCCTTTTCTTTTGGCAAGCTGTGAAAGTTTCTTCAGGATCTTCTGGCCTTTAGATTTTGATCCTGCTCAGGGGAAGGTAACCAAAACAATAGCCTCTAGCATATAGCACCTTGTGGCTCAAAGCAGCTTAGCAACTCTAACTAACTATTTAGCACGCTCCTGAGAGACAGTATCTATCTTGCACTCGCAGCCTGAGGACATGCAAAGAGGTTAAGTGACCTGCCTGAAGTGTTGCAGGGGTTATAGGAACTTAAGTCTTCCTGCCTCCTTAAGCACCATCCGTAGATAGTTCCAAAGGGCAGAAGGTCACACTGAGCAGCCCACTGTGACTTCGATTCTGGATGTCTTGAGCACTTCTGTCTGTAAAATAATTCTTGGCTGCCAAAGCAGAATGACTACACCTCCTTCACCAGAGATCAGTAATGAGAGAGTAACAGCCCTCTCTCAGCTGTTGGGCATCTGGAAGAGAAAGTAAGAGAACATAAGAATGGGAGGTGAGTATCAATGCTGTGAAAGGCCAAACTATGGAGAGACCACTGAAGGGGGAAAAAAAAAAAAAGTAGTTAGAATCTTCTTTTAATTGAGGCCAAGAGCTCACAGGAACAGCACAGGTATAAGAGGAGCAGGTGGAATTTAAGTGGAAAATGGAACCTGTTGTTTGTGAATATCTCGTGTTTCTGTCTCAGCCAGACTGCCATGAGGTAGGCATGACTGGCAAGCCACAGCACAAGCCAGGCAGGTAGCAAGGAAGACAGGTATGCACAGCTCTCTCGTGCTCTTTTGGACCTTCAAAAAGACTGGTTACATGCAGTCCTCCGGGCAGAGTAGAGTAGGAAAGGTGAGTGAGCCCAGCCCAGGAGCTGTGGGAACACACTGCAGGCAGACAGAATGGGCAGTGTTGGAGCTGGGTGTCCCTAAGGACTCCAAAGCACCAGCAGAAGCACCTGCAAAAAGAAGAACAAGAGACTGGGTAAACTGAGGGGTTAGGGAAGGTGAAAGTGAGACAGAGAGACACCAGATAGAGCAAGAGAAACCAAGACAAGCAGGGGGAGAGGAAGGTGGTAAGAGACTTCTCCTTTGGAAAGTTAAGTGCATCTGTTTTACCTTGCCACGTGGAACGTGCAGAGGTCTTGCTTTGCCTACTCCCCTCCTTCTGGGAGGAGAGATTTGAAATGAGAAGCACGTCCTAAAGCATTTACAGATCCCTAGGGCTGGGATGGAGGGGGCCCTGCTGAATCAGGATACACGACCATCCCGGCACAGCTTGTAACAGCTGGAGCCCTGGCATCCATCTGAAAGGAAGGTGGGAGCTGCAGCATGTGGATTTTGGCAGCATCTGCTGCTGCATGATTTGGCCATGGAAAAGAGAAAGAGAACCTTCTGAATTTTCAGAATACCCTCTTTCTGCACGGAGGGCTATGGGGAGAGCACGTGGCTGGCCGGGCAGCCTGGCACCGGGTCCCCAGTCCCCATCAGCGCCTGCTGCTCTGTGGGTAATGCCTGACCCAAGGAAAATGGTCCTGGGGTGACTGGGATACAGGGATGGGACTGGGTCGGTCTGATTTGATCCCCCCGACCTCCAGCTGCTGCCACCCCTTTCCTGGAGGGCTCGGGGGTGAACTGTGATTGAGAAACTGGCTCTGCGGGTGGAGGAGCGGAGCTGGGTGGGTCCCAGGCAGCCATGCACGGCAGGATGATGGGTGTGCAGCCACGGATGGGTGCTTGCAAGTGGTGTGTGCGTGGGGGGAGTCCTGGTGGCAGGTCTTCCGCTGGGGGCAGGTTCCTGCTGGGCACGGTGGGGTTGCTCAGGAAGATAAAGCTCCACTGGCAGCGAAAGCACGAACACGTGGCTGTGGCTTGGACGGGCTGCATCAGGCTGCCAGTTGGGCTACCTGCGACAGGGCAACAGGGACCTAGTAAGAAGCAACAGGTTTAACCAGCGTTAAAGACAGCTTTGAGACCCCTGTCTGTAGAGGTGCAGAGGGAGGACTCGGAGGTGGCATCCAGCGGGCTCTGCCCCTGTCCGGCTCAGCTCTGCTGGGCCGTAGTCAGGGGACGGCAGCAGCCAGAGCCTGGGAGCGCCGGCCTGGTGCTTCTGGGCCTCGGTTTTTTCCTCTCTGCATCGAGGACTGCCGCAGCCGTGGGCGGCAGAGGGAGGCCGGGCTGGCTGGGTCTGCGGGGCCTACGGCTGAGGTGGGCCCTCCCCCGAGCAGGGCCAGGCCTGGCTGGCTCCGCCGAGGCGGCGCAAGGCACCTCCGGATGGCGGGCGGGCCCCGAGCGGTGCGGGAAGTGCCGCAACGCCCAGGGCCGCGGGCCCGCCCTGCGCCGCCGTCCTAGCGGCCATCGCCGCCCTAACGGGGCCAGGCCGCGGGCCCGCGGCAGGGCGGCGCCAGCTCCGCGCTCGGCCGCGATGAGGCCCTCGGCCCGCCGCCCCGGCCCGCCCCCGCGCTGGCCGCCCCTCGCCCCGGCCCGCCCCACCATGGGCGCCCCTCTCCGCCACCGTCCCACAATGCCCGGCGGCTCCGCCCCGCTCTGGGAACGCACGTCCGAGCGCCCGCCCTCCCTCCCGGCCAACCAAACTTGCGCTCCGGTTGGCCCCGGCGCCCCGCCCCGCCGGTCTGGCTCCGCCCCGCCCCGCGCCGCGCTCTCCCACTGGCGCCGGCGGCTGTCAGTCAGCGCTTGTTTTCGGCGGCAGCGGGTTGGGTTGCGCCGGCTCGTCGCTGGCTCGGCGGGGCTGTGTGGGGAGGGAGCGGCGGGCGGCGCAGCCGGGCGAGGGCAGCGCGCTGAGGGGGGCGGCGGCGGCGGCGCTAGGCCCGGCCGCAGGAGTCGGGGCCGAGGCCGGGGCCGGGCCGGGCCGGCGCCGCGGAGGGAGGGTGGGGTGGGGAGGGAAGGGGCCGCCGGGCCGGGCTCCCGGCCGTGCGGAGGACGGTGGTCGGTGCCGGGGGGGTGGGGGGTGGGCGGGGGCGTCCCGGCCGCGGCGCGACCATGACTCTGGAGTCCATGATGGCCTGTTGCCTGAGCGACGAGGTGAAGGAGTCGAAGCGCATCAACGCCGAGATCGAGAAGCAGCTGCGGAGGGACAAGCGCGACGCCCGCCGCGAGCTGAAGCTGCTGCTGCTGGGTGAGGCGCGCCGGGGCCCGGCCCGGCCCGCGGGGCCGCCGCTCCCGCCGCGGGGCCTGGCCCGCCCGCCCGGCCCCGGGCCCGCGGCTGCCGCGGGGCTTGACAGGTCCGGGTGGCTGCGCGGCCCCGCCGCGCCCGGGCTGCGGCAGGGAGCGGGTGTGGTGGGGAAGCGGCGGGAGCCACGGGCGATCCCCGCCTCTGTGCCTTGCGCTTGGGGCGGCCTTCCTGCCGGTGCTGGGGCTGGCCGCTGACTGGCTGCCCTTTGTTTGTTTTTTTACGGTGCGTTCTCTGTCAAAATGGATTTTGACATAAGCAGGAACTGTGAAGCTGAAATTACTGGTTCTGGATGCAGGCACGCAGGCACACGTGTGAAAATGGTCTCGAGGAAACGCTGCCCAGAGCGTGCTGGCCTTTATTAGCTTATGAAAATTCACTGATGGAGTTGATGCTTTTTGGTATTGTCAGTGAACTTCTGGGCCTTGACTGAACATCTGCGGAAAAATTGGCCTCCAGCTCCTGAACCACAGAGTTCCCCTTGCGCGGTCCTGGGAGGGCCAGTGGCGTTGGGAACTTGGTGTAGCAAATCTGAAGGGAGCCGAAGCAGTAAGAATGCAGGAGTTCTGTGTCTGATGAGGAAATGGCTATAGTCTTTAGCATTGCCTTCAGAGGTAGAGGTCACCTGTGCAGTGATAAGGATGTAGGTGTTCAGATGGAAACGTGGTAGTGTTCTGTGGTTGTGCAGATGGATAACTAGTCTGTGTTTAGATAAGGTTTATAGAGATGGGTAATCAGTTACAAGAGCAGCCAGCTAAGATTTCAGACGTTCACATCCTTCTTCAGCAGTGAGTTTGATGTTCACGTCCAGGTAGCCCTCAAATTTAAACTTAAGGTAGAGTTTTCATGGGTACTGCGATTTATCATTGTTTCTGTATGTATCCTGCTTTGTGTCTTAAATACTGTATCATCTCAAGCTGAAATATGAAGCAGATCTGATGGATTGAGTTTATTCACTTGGGGTCTGTCATGAGTTGGCAAGCCATTAAGGTACAGGTGAAGAATTAGGGTGATCCTTGGGAAAACAAGTGTAAAACTTGACGCAAGAGAAGTGAGGCCGTGTCTGCCCAGCCCTTCGGAGGTCTCCAATACTGACATTGTTGCGTAGGGATAATTGTTAAATGAAGGCCAGGGCTTGCTTTCTCACCATGAACCCTCGGCGATTAACATGTTGCTGTTCTTCAGGTGAAAGGTAAAATCAAGGGCTTGAGGTTTGTGCTCTTTGAAGATGCTGTGTCAGTTTTTGTAAGGCTTCTTGTAGACTAGGGAACGTGTCTCTTGCTCTCATGCTTCCCTAAAGCAGTCCCATAGAAGCAGCTGTTTCAAAATAGGTTGGCGCTATAGGATAGATCTGGGTTAAGAAGATCCCACTGGATCTAAAGATTTCACTTTAGAAATAATTCAAATTGTTCAAGGATCCTTTCTGCTTTTCTAAAAGATACATTTAAATAACATTCAGCATCAGATTTACAAAAAAAAAATCTATATGAGGTGGTTAATATTGGGTAAGCAACACTCCTAGTTTTAGGACGTGTTTGCTGGATGCTTTTCACTGGATACAGCACATTGCCCACCTTAAGTTTTGGCAGGCAATGTGTGTTCTCTCTCCTTGACATAACTGCTGCTTGCAGGGATTTCTTCTGTCTTGCTCCTATTATGTGGAATTCTTACATTCAGAAGTATTAGTGACCGTATTGGTGAGAGGGCTTCCCAAATCTTCGAAATTTTGAAAAGAGTGCGTGGGTGGAGGGAGTTTCTGCCTTGGAGAAACTCTGGTAATTTTTCTTGTCAGTACATCTAATGACAGTTAGTTTGTTGAAGCCTAAAACAGAAAATTGGGGTGAAGAATAACAGTGCTAATCAATGATGAACCTGGTAATAAGAAATGTGATTTCAAGGTATTGGACATTGCCCTCTGGTATATGGTAATCATTTGTCTTTTTACTGGGTGGGGAAGGGGGAGAATATTTTATACAAAAATTACTTGTGATTAAGCATGGGATGCTGTTGACTGAGTGATGTATTTACAAGTGCCTGTCAGGTGCTTGGGGGTCATTAGTACCTTATTGTAAACTGCTGCTTTCATGTGTCGACAGAAGAAATGGTGAATTCAGATTATCTCCTTGTCTCAACATTGTCATATTAAAAAAGGTTGTTGTACTCTTATAAGTATAGGAGTCCATGCCTGCTCGAGCGTATAACGTTCTGGTGTAGTGCTGTTCTGTATTGTTGATGGCCTAGGTAAAAGCAAGAGGCACCTTTAAAAAAAAAAAACCAAACCACAAACAAAGAAAACAAATCACCACCAAAAAGCGGGTGATGATGGAGTGACAGGAAGAATCTGTGTTTGAACTCTTAAGTTCTGAAGTAAGTGAATGGCTGGTGCTGAGGTTTCTCTTATGTTTTCTTTATTGGAATGCTTTGAAGCACCACTTTTTTTTTTTTTTTCCTCAGTTTTGGTCACTGTGGTAAACGGCAAGGAAGTATTTCTCACCACAGTGAGAGAAACCACAAAAGATTTCGGTTTCCAGTTTTTCCCTCCATTTATGGGTGTAGCTTTCTGTTTGAGATGCAGATAGTTTGCTGCATATTAATGGTGTTTACGATGTTAATTTCTAACTATGCTGACATAATTTCTGTCAGTTCTTGGATATGGGGAGAGTTTGTTTATTGTAAACATGCCGCTTCTAGTTATGTGCTTGCTGCTTTTATTTGAGCATATTTATTTGTTTGCCTTTTAGGCTGGCAGTATAAACATGAGTAATTGAGAATCTACATGTGAGTAGTAGTTGTGTATTGTGATGAATGAGATCCTGTCTTAAGGTATCCATCCCCTAGCGTGAGGTGAGCGCCTGGTGGTTCCTGTGGCGAAAGCCAGGGCTCTGCCAGCATGCCTGTTTGTAACTGGAGATCAAAAGGATCTGTCACTTGTGCCATACATTTTCGGTTTTGCTTTCCGTAGTCAAGTGAGCTGGGCCGCTGTATTAAAAAGAGCTGTCTTTTTTTTTTTTATATATATTCTGTGTATCAATAGCAAATTTTAGAAGATTGAACAAAAGTATTCAACAGAAGTGTCAATGGCATATGCTTAGGCTGTTGCTTGTGGGATGAAGTGTGGAGGTATGCTAATCACGTGCAAGACTTGACCCATATGTCCCCTCCACAAAAGGTACTGTGTATATACAGAATGGAAGTTGCTGGGTACTTCCCATAATATCAGTTGAATCATGAATTTAACAAGGCTGTGCAAGGGCATGGATACTTTATCTGAAGATGTTTTTCCCTCAGACTTACCATGGTAGAAACTCCCACCATCCTTTTATATCATCTGTTGGCCTTCACGTGTTAAATGACACTTTTCTGGGGCCATAAATGTAGGAGTGGGAGGACCTGCCCAACTGACTGTGCAGGAAGCAGGCGTTGAAAGGGCTGGACTGTTTAATGTGCTGGCATCCGTGCGAGCGTGTCTTGGCCTCCCATCTCCTCTAAGACCCAGCTTCTCTGGAGCAGTAAACCTGTGTAATAAGGAACTGGTAGCCCCGCTGAGCAGCCTGCTCTCTGTTAGGGATCAAGACAGGGTGCAGACAGCTGTGAGCAACATCCTACTCTGTTCTCCCTGCCAGTAGCTATTTTTAACTCTATAATATCCAAAGGCTGCAAGCAGTATTAGAGGTATCTTGTCACAATGATGATTATCACTTCAGGACTTCAGAACAAACGTTGTTTGCACAGTAGTTTGGGATACTAGGAAGAGGCACTGACTGGATTGTTCATGTCAGGTGGATAAGCAAGTAGTTTCTTGAGCTCCATTCTGCTTTAGAGTTGATTTTTTCTGTTGTGGTCAGTTCTTTTCTATGTAAAGGCGCATAGTCTATAAGATAAAGAGCATTTTGTGCCAAATCGCACACAGGAAAGAAAACTCGCTCTTTACTGTGCAAATAGGCTTCCCCCAGCCCACTCGCTATCATCTCAGTTCGCGGTACGTACCAACTTGAGAGCGCATCTGGGCCCTCTCTGCCTGCTGCTGTGATTGTAGCATCTTGCTGGAGTATCTGGGAATAGGTCAGGTGTGACGGACAAGGGCCTTTTGACGCAGAACGTGTGGGAGTGGCTGTAATGTGAGATTTGGAATAAGTACCAGAGCTGCTTTTGAAGGCTGCTGTAAAGGACAAGATGTCTTCCTTCTTCATAGCGGGGATGAGCAGGACCATCCAGACTGTCTTTTAATATTCTGGAAAGCAGCTAAAAAAGTCGTGTTTACTTGGGTGTAGTAATAGGCACTTTGGGGTATTTGATGTGATTGATGCTAGCTTGCTTTCTTCTGTAGCAAGCCTTGCTTGTGATGGCTCCTAACTCTCTCTCTTGCATTCTGTAGGCACTGGGGAGAGTGGAAAAAGCACGTTCATTAAGCAAATGCGTATAATTCATGGCTCAGGCTACTCTGAAGAGGACAAAAAAGGCTTCACCAAGCTGGTGTACCAAAACATCTTCACTGCCATGCAGTCTATGATCAGGGCCATGGAAACCCTGAAGATTCTGTACAAATATGAACAGAACAAGGTAAGTTTCTCACAATTTTTGCATGTGTTTTTAGGCAATGGGGATTCTAGGGTTTGATTCCTAAGTTCCTGTTTGTTTGTGTCTTTTTGCATTGCAATCTCAGCCTCCCTGAACTCTTTCCCATAAATGTTTTGTGCTTAAGGACTGCTTTTTATGATACTTTGCTAATATCTGACTCCATTTACTTGGTTGTGTTAAGGGATAGAGCAACTTTCTCAAGACGGTTTGTGCACTGGTCTGCATAGTGCGTGGTGGGAGCGAGGGATTGGGGTACAATACAGCGTATAGGAGAGGTGTTCTTTTGACTCATTTCAAGGATTCAGTATTGTTAAATTTGTTGGGCTCTTCTTTGCATGAGTTACTATTCACATCGGAGCTTGAAGCTGACAAAATACATGCTGGACCCAAAAGACACCTCTGCTGGTAGTTATCACTATTACTGCAATCTCTCATTTTTTCTGGTAGGTACTGACCAAAAGTACAAACCTTTCTTGAAGGGTTTTGATCTCAGCCACAGAAATGTGATTTGAGCTGAAGTCTGGCTTACTGATTTTGGGTCCAGGAATAAATTTTTCAGCCAGATCTGGTCTAAATTATTTTAGCTTTTTTGGGGGAGGATGGGGAGGGTGAGGATGCGCCAGGAAATTGAATTTTTTTAGTGTGTTTTGCTTCTTTAAGTCTTAGTACCTTAATATTTTTAAGTGAAATTGTATTTTTTTCTGATCTGTCACACAGTAACTTGGAGATGATTTTTAATAACTGCTTATAGGGACTGGATGGTGCACCAGGAGTTCCTGAGTCTGAACGCCTTTTTGGCCTTTAGAGAGGTTCTGCAGTCTCAGTGATGAGAATAGGCGGGGTGTGAGGAAGCTTGCCTTGCCTGTGCCTTACCTGGGGCACGGTGGAGGTGTTTTGATAGGTATAATCTGCCAACTTTTACTTATGATAGTGTGTGCAGAACTTGGCTTTGGTTTTGATTTTTCCTGGCATAGATGGTATAGGCAAAAGCCCCTTCCTGTGGCAAGTGTACCAAAGATTTGAGAAAGCGGCTTGGTGTGGATAATAATTTCACAGATGCCACAGGCTGTTGTAATGACTGTAGTCCTTCCTTTGCTTATAGGTTGTAGGGTGGGCATTTTTATTTTCTCTCTCAAAAGGGATCGTGATTGAAGTACACTGAAACAATGTCTCCATTGCTATTCAAAATGGAGTTTAATTTTTTTTTTTGTAAGAAACCTGAGATAGCAACTTGTTATCCAACTGCAGTTTAACATCCTCAGAAGTTGGGCAGTCTGTGGTTCTTCACAGGGAATGCTCTGCCTTGGAAACCACTGTGGTTCCAAACAGCTGGAGATCTGATGATAGGTGAAACCTGCTGCTGTTTTACAGCTTATTCAGTGAAGGAGCATATGATGCTTTGGGGGAGTTTTGCTGATATCTGCTATGTCTTGGATGTATAGTTTACCCATTTTCCCTCTGGTCTTAGCAACCTGATCCACAACCAGCATGTGGATCCTTGAAGTCATAATGTAAGGATTTAGTTCATCTGAGAATTTTTTGTGGGCCTCTGATCGGTACCCCCTGCTCCTGACCCCTGACCTCTCCCTCCCCCCTTTTTTTTTTCTTTGTTTAAATTTCTCTTCCTTTCTTTTTTTCCTCTCTTCCTTTCTTTTTTTCCTCTCTTCCTTTCTTTTTTTCCTCTCTTCCTTTTCTTCATTCTCCAGGCCAATGCAGTGCTGATCCGGGAAGTGGATGTAGAAAAGGTCATGACATTTGAGCAGCCATATGTAAGTGCAATTAAAACATTGTGGAACGACCCTGGAATACAAGAGTGTTATGACAGGAGAAGAGAATATCAGCTTTCCGACTCAGCTAAATAGTAAGTATATAATCACTGGCGTGCACTGGTAGATGGTAGTGATGGTCTAACAAATAATACCTGTCCAATTTTTTTACTTGAGGTCTAGAGTTTGTTTCAAAGGGCAGGAACACTGCTGTAGACTTCACTACATAGTTTGTTGAAAATACCTTTTATCTTTTTCATTGAGGCGGATGAGTCTTGCAAGTGTTTTAGACAAGCTGCACAGTCTCTGTTGGCTACGCGCAGTGGGATTAAAATCATAGGCATATGAGAGAGGCACTTTGCCTCTATTAGCCAGAAGTATCCTTAGGAAGAGTTAAGATGAAAAAGCAGTGGGAGCAGGTAACTGGTAACTTGTTTGAATCTGGCTCCAGAAAGGCAAAGAGCTTTGCTGGAGGTGGGGGAAGCCATGTTTGTTTGGGGGCAGATTTAGATCTGGAAATTCCTTACCATTTGCTGCTTTTCGTGAGGGTATGGGGTGTTCTGGAGGGTGATAAAGACAGTTGTTCACACATCTGCTCCTGGGTATACCTGAGGCTGGAATCTCTACCTTACGCCATCTATGTTGGTCCTGGCTCTTAGGCAGCAGAAGTGTTGCCCTTTCTCTTCAGGTTTGTCCTTTGGCCTACAGGTGTACATGGATGTGTAACTTAATGGCTTTATTATTAACAAAATCTAAGTCTGGTGACATAGGTTTGTTTATAAATAGAAAACCTCAGATGAGACTAGATGCTGAAACATAAGCATCCACTCTACTTAAACTTTCTCTGTAGTAAAGATTGTCTTCCACACTGCTATACAGAGTTGATAAAGTTGTCCTTAATGTATCTGTTTATCCATCCTGGAGATGGCTGGTGAATTACTCTTCCCCAAAGATGTATTCGGTTATTTTTCTACATCACATTTTAAGTGGTTCAGATGACTTCCGACTTTTTTTTATGCTAGGGAAAGACTAAGCATAGCAGTGTTTAAATCTGTATATTTATGTGCTGCAACCTAAGGTAGTCTTTTTTTTTTTTTCCATTGTGCTTCTTGTAGCTATCTTAGCGACGTGGATCGTATTGCTACCCCAGGATATCTACCAACTCAGCAAGATGTGCTACGGGTTAGAGTTCCTACAACCGGTATCATAGAGTACCCCTTTGACCTAGAGAATATTATCTTCAGGTACTGAAGGTGTATTCATGTTACAGCTGCACTGAGAGAGGAGTGATATGGTTTCAGGAAGGATGAGTTCTGGATTGCTTTAGAGTGTCCAGGTGCTTAGTTGAGAGGCCTGAGTGGATGTATGTGCTGTGATGTTATGAAATATCTGCCGACGGGTGCTCCTGTGACAGGGATGGTGTAACTTTTTATTCTGATGAAGGGAAAACTCCAAGCTGAAGCATTGAATGTCACAAAACAGAACATGCTTTTGAATCAGTGACACTTAAAGCCCAACTAACCATCTTGCAGGAATTGGTGTCCTTCCTGGGAGGGATTGCATTGCCGGCACCTGAGCTGAAGTGGTGGCTCGTGAGGCAGCTGAGTGAACTGTTGGTAGCTTAAGCCACCAAGGGGAGGAGAGGGAAGCTTGCTCTGGGCAGTGCTTGGCTTGAAATGTATTTCCCTTTAAGAATGCTTAGCTCAAGTAACTTGGACCATTTATTTCTCCTTCAAAAAGAGACCACTTTTTGTGCAGAAATACTTCCTTGTGTGTGACCCCTAGCATCTGCCTTCAGAGGTGGTTTTCTGTGCCTACCTTGTGCTCTCAGGATGACGCCAAAACTTGTTGCCTGTGCTGCTGCAGCAATAGATGGTATTTGGAGGCTTAAGCCAGCAATCGAGCTTGGTATAAAGGGCACAATGACATGCCTGTCTATTGAAAGCAATTTTCTCCCTAGCTCTCTGGTACTTACATGCTCCCTGCCCTTCTCTACCGCAGTGTTGACATTACAAGAGAGGAATAAAGAAGCCTGCATCCTCTCTCTTAAACCATTCAGTTACAGATATACAGAAAGTTACTCTCCCTGTTCTGGTTTGCTGACCTGTGAAGTAGGTATAGGGTTTTAGCAAAGGGCGACCGGTGTTGCACTTTAGGTGAGTGATTAAATAATTTTAGCGTACCATACAGGTGGGACTTAAAACTGAGGAGCTGAAGTGTGTAACTGTTAAACAGCACATTCAAAGAAAAGTTTAATAACTAAAGAACGCTCTCTGTGCGAGAGAAGTTTTGAGGCAAGCAGATGCTTTAATAAAAAATAAAAATGGTTTGCTCATTTGACAGAGCAGAGTTTTGAAGGACTTGTCTTTTCAGACTCAGGACTTCTGCTTAGCAAACCAGAGCAGAATGCAACTAAAAATAGTAACGCTGATATTTGGGATTTGAATTTGGTGTTCCTTGCCTATGGCCATCTCTTCAGTTTGATATATTTCTGGAACAAGATGTTTTGTAAACTTGATGGTTTTGTTAGCCAGCACATATTATTACATCCTCATGCCAGGTTAACTTGAATAGTAAAGAGCTGCATTCGTTCTCATCGTATGCTGCTTGCTGCTCCTTTGCATTCAGAGAAGTGCAGCGACTTCTGTGATACTGTATATATTTCTCTTCCTTAGAATGGTGGATGTTGGAGGTCAAAGATCAGAACGAAGGAAGTGGATCCATTGCTTCGAAAATGTGACTTCCATCATGTTTTTAGTAGCACTTAGTGAATATGACCAAGTTCTGGTGGAATCTGATAACGAGGTAAGCCAAAGAATGGGGACTCTGCAGGAGGGTGGAAGGAAAGGAGGAATGTCTTTCTAGCTTCTTGGACGTTGGTACCAGAGTGCTTGGTGCCAAGTTGGATTAGCAAGTATTGTTGGTTTTGGCCTTCAGTTCTTCCTATTGCAAAGGGAACATGAGCCTCAATGGGTCATGATGTCCCTGAGAACGGAAAATGCACAGTGCATTCAAATTATCTGTACTTCTCAAGTAATACTGAAATACTCTGAAACTGCTGAGTTCCGTGTGCCTTGGAGGGTACTGTGCAGTGTGACGGCATGCTCTTAAAGATCACCCATTCCTCTTTTCCACACTGAATTACTTCATGCTGTGACTGCTGTCGTCTTAGGTAGTGACTGGTCTCTTTGAAGGTGCAATACTGAATTTTTGCACTTGCTAATAGATTAAAAAAATGCCATTAGGTAAGAGCAGTTATTCCTTTTCTACTAGACAAAACATGTTCACAAAGTATTGTGGCCAGTCCTCTCACGTGACTGTCAAAGCAGAAAATCACTTTTAAGCTTTTTGTTATGACTGGCTTGCCAATTAAATGAACCTTGAGTTCATCAGATGTTGCATTTCCTTTCCATTTACCAGCGCAGCTTGAGCCAGAACCTATCTGGGGCCAAAGTATTCTGCGTACAGTATCTGAGATGCTGGATCGATACAGATCTGAGCACGTGTGCAGGTAGCAGAAAGGCATCTTCGTGCCCATTTGTGAAAACAAGACTTTCTTTTTCTTATTTCAGAACCGGATGGAAGAGAGTAAAGCTCTCTTTCGAACCATTATCACTTACCCATGGTTCCAAAACTCTTCTGTTATCCTGTTTCTCAACAAGAAAGATCTCTTGGAAGACAAGATCCTATATTCCCACCTTGTTGACTATTTCCCAGAGTTTGATGGTGAGTGGTTTTTAAGGAGGAACACTCTATATCTAGAAGAAGGGGTGGAGGTGGTTTGGTTAGAATTTTTTGGTGTTTTTTTTAGAAAACTCAGATCTAGAGATGGGGAAAACATCTTAATTTGAGAAGGAATACCTACAACAATGAGAAAATGTCACAAAAATGTCTTAATCATATGTAGATAACTGGAATCTGATCGAATGATCAAATAATGAACCTCTCCTAGGTGAAGAATTACTTCCCCCCCGCCCCCTCCCCCAAATATGCACTTCAGAGCATTAAATAATGGAAGTCTAACTTTCCTACCTGCATGCTTGTGCAGATAACTTGTTTCATAAACATGGGACAATTTGCTGGTATATTGGGCGTTTTAACCCTCTAGTCAAAGAGGTGTCTTGAGTCCTTGTTTGAGAAACTGACTGCTCAAATACCCAGGTCATTCAAATGATAGTGCTGAAAAATCTCAGGTAGCATGGAATTCTTATTAGTGTGCTATCTGCAGTTGTGGAAAAATAATATCTATGTGAAACAGAGAAATTCCCATCTGAAACAAAATTCCTTAGCCAAAATAGCATTTCAAGCTCTTCAGTTGAGTCCATTTAAAGTTGGCTGCTAACACATCTGTACAGGGCTGAAAATAAAAAAAAGTAGTGGAGAATGAGATCAGGCAACACGCTTCTTGCCGTGCTCTCATGTATTAACTCTGTCATTATGTGCTTTAAAAATACAAGGTAAAGGAAGAATTGCCATTTTGCAAACAGCTTTCTTCTTTTAAACGACTAATGAAATTGCTCCTTATTAGTGGTCCTCCCACTTCTGGAGTTTCATGCCCCCTGCTGTCTGAAAGCACAAGCACTCCGAAATTGTCAGTGGGGGAAAACATCACGTTTTTACAGCGGGCTGGGAATGGCTGGTGAGCTTCTAATATAATTAACAGCTGGAGACAAGATCGCAACATCAGGAAGTGTCATATACTTTCAGTTTTTTCATATAAGTATTTACTGTAGCTCCTTCGGGGATGCTGCATGGCTTGTGAGGGGGAGGTAGCCCGTCAGACCACCTCTCAGAGATGGTGCTTTCCATGGAGAACGTGACAACAGCAGTACTGTGAAAGAAAGATCAGTAGGTGACTGTTTTCTGAGGAGTTGTCAGCAAAATGAAGTAAATACTGGCAAAAATTCCAGCTTTTAGCTCCTGGGAGTTGACCAGCCCGTTAGGACAGGCTGCAGTGTTGGCTGAAGATGACCCTTGTTTGCAAAACATACGCTTGTGTCCTTCAGCGCATAAGATCCATCTATATATTGGTAAAAAATATACATCCCATCTCCAGAGGAGAGCATCGTGTTATGTATATCCAGCATCTGTCACCGTTCCCCGGTGAACGCAGCACATACAGGGTTATACTAACCGCCGTATTTCAAAGCACGGTCTGAAATGACGCCTTGGTGTCTGTCAAAACTCTCAGCCTCGGAAAAATGCCTTTTGTAGGTTTTGGTTAGATAACTGAAAAGCATAAGACACTTCAGCTCCTGGGACTTTTATGCAATAAATGATCTTAATTTCTTCTTTATAGCTCTGTAACCCATAAGAAAAAGTGCACTAGCAATTATTCTGATGGATCGAACCGGGGAATGCACTTAGCATAAATCCATTAACTGGTTTCTTTGTTTGCTGCAGGCCCACAGAGGGATGCACAGGCAGCCCGTGAGTTCATTCTCAAGATGTTTGTGGATTTAAATCCAGACAGCGATAAAATCATCTATTCCCACTTCACATGTGCCACAGACACAGAAAACATCCGTTTCGTCTTTGCAGCTGTCAAGGACACCATCCTACAGCTCAACCTGAAGGAGTACAACCTGGTTTGACCTGCTGTGCTCTTGGCCCCTTGAGAGGCTTCATTGTGAAGAAAAGACAAAAAAAGAAATTTTAAATATGACAGGAAAAAAAGTTTTAATTTTTGATGATGTAATGATTGCAAATTGTCTGATCTGTGGAGTGGCAAGTGCTCGGTGTTATCCTGGAGTCTCATGTCTCTGTCCACAGAGTAGTTGATTTCATATTTTTAACAAATTGCTTTTATTTCACAGTTAACGGGGATATGCCTCATTTCTTCAGCACCTTGCTTACTTCTTAATTTTTTGCCAAACAGCTAAGGCAGTCTCATCTTGAGCTTTCCTTTGTTGCTTAGCCACTTTTTTTTTTTCCCCTTTTCATTCCCATGGTATGTATAGAAAAAAATAACTTTCCAGCCGAGATTGTGAATTCACTGGACTGTGGGAGTGCAGAATGCTACTGGTCCCTTTGCCTTGTGCTATAGGGTGCCTCTGGTGTAATTTGCTAATCTTGCTTGCTTCCCCCCCACCCCTTCTTTCCCTTCCCTTCCCCAGGACACGCTCCATGGTTCACTGTGATGAAATGTTGGGGAGGAGCGATTGCTCTCCAACTATTGTGCAAAAAAAGAAAAAGACAAAACAAAAAAAAAAGCCATCACTTTTCCATTCTTTATATGTTCTAGTTCTGAGTTATTTTTTCTTATCAATTATAAAAGGTATGGAGACTGTGATTTTTTTTTTTTTTTTTTTTTTAAATTATTGATGTTCTATACATAGTTTGCAACATGTTGCTGTATTTTGTTCATGGACTACAAATGATGGAAGCTCTTGGAGCAATAGCTGCTGAGCCTGGGGAAGTGCCTGACTGTAATTGTTCTTGTTTATTTTATTTTGGTTTTATTTTTTTCACACACATACACACATCCCCCACACACCACAAGCGCATGTGCGCGCACAAGGCTCAATTTGCAGAGAGAAACTACGTTTTGTTGAGTAAAGTGTATGACATCAAGTGAGCAACTTCTCTATGCAGCAAATATCAAAAGCACATTGAGTAATTGTGGCATTGAAACATCAGACCTTGGCTGGATTGAAAATCTTAGTCTTGTGCCACCCTCTAGTTCTTTTCTTGCTGCTAGTAGCAAACAAGTCTTGTTTATTGCATTTTGTGCCAGTGTGTTGAACGACTTTGTAAGAATTCTTCGGTCCTGTCCAGCTTGCAGATTTTTAGAAAGGACCAGAGTTGGTGGGTGACAAACTTTGGGACGTAGGTAGGATTCTTACTTGAAAAGATTGAGGATAGCTCTTGGAGGGAATGGCAATTCTCTCTCTCCTATTTATGCATTCCCCTGAGGCACATGCCGCTGTGTGTCTCTTTAGAGGACTACGGATCCTCTTTGGAAGACTTGCACACGTACTTGCTCCAGGGTGCATGTGATAATCAAGTTACAGTAGACATGGCTGGAGCACGCGGCTGCTACGGAATCCAGAAAGCCCTGCTGTGGTTGCACTTTTGTTTAGCAGGAGAGTAGAGGCAGAGACAGCAGGGTTTGCTGGGGCAGGTGGAAGGTAGAGTGGAAGTAGTTCTGGATTCTAGATGCCAAATGAAACTCCACTAAGCAGAAGGATGTGAAGCCTTTGCACATTAGAGAGCTTTTTCCAGGAGCTGAGGCAAGTGAACAAACGTGCTGAAGACCTGTTGCCGGCCTGGAAGATAACTGCAGCGGCGAGGCAAGGAGTGAGTAGGAAACAGGGAAATCCGACCCCCTCTGGACGTGTTTAGCCATCACTAATGCTTCTGTTCCGATTCCAACAAGTAGCATTGGGTCCAAATTCTCTGGATCAACCACATTGCCCCCTTGAAGGCTAGCAGGCTGCCAGTAGATAAAGACTAAATGAACTGCACTGTTGAAGGGGGCTGTTGATATTTTGTCTCTTTTGTAGACAGAGCACTACATCAGTGTTTTGCACAACATGTAAGAGTAAATCTTAACTGTCTGAGATGCTTAAGATGCTTTGATCTAGAACACTAAAATATGGAGGGACATAATTTTGAGTAATTCTGTTTATAGGTCCCTCTTGTTTTCCAGAATAGCTGAGGGAAGCCTCTGTATGTCTCAGAGCACTACAGAAGAAAGCAAGCTCTGCTAAGAGTGATTAGAGAGCTCAAGTTGGAACAGTAGCCACGGGACCAACAGTTGAAGAGCCAGTCTGGCTGAGTGGCGATGCTGCGGGGAACACAGCATCTCTTTAGACTAGCCATGCTCTGGACTGCATTTAACACTTGGGAGGAATGAGAGGGATTCCCATGTGTCAGACCGCTTTGCATCAATTTTACTGCTTTTTTTGTCTTTATGCCAAAATGATCCATTTTGTAGAAACTCCTGTAAAGAGGAATTTATAATCATCTTCATGTATTCTAAGTGCTGTTCATCTGAAGCAGATGGCAGCACCAGCCTCTTCTGCTTCTGTGATCCTCTTGTAAATGGTTCACACTACAACTATTGCCAGCAACAACCTGGCGCTGAGATATACAGGTTCTTGGAAATAACTTCCCAGAAGTTTGTTTTTTTTTTCCAAGGTGAATGATGGTGGTACTTCCACTTGAATCGGAAACTTTTTTTTTGTTTTGTATCCTCCCCTTCTTTAAGAGCTGCTGCCCTGGCACAGGAGGAGGGATATTGGCTTCTGTCTCTTGCAGAGTGAATCTGCATCGTCGTGGGGAACTGTGGGAGGCTACGGGCGCGAGGGTTTTAGGCATGTGCTGTACCTTACTGAGCAACTGCCTGGTGTAGCTGTTGGCCTGATAACTGGCTTGGTGTGACGATTATTGCAAAGGGAAGGGGAGAACGTTACGCGATGGCTGTCTCATGAGTTCCCAAAACCTCATTCTGAATTAGGGTAGGAATGGGTCAAACTTGTACACATAATCTGGAGTTGTCTGTGGACTATATTATATGTGAGAAGATACCAGTGTTAGCACATGCTTTTCTTAGCAAGCAGTAGCTTGTGTGCCTCCAGCTTGGCCAGTGGAGCATTCCTGCAGAACTGGTTCATGTCTCTGTTGGCTGGCCCTTTGGCAAATGCCTGCCCTAGCAAAAGTGCCAAAACCTTAAACCAAATTTGCCTATATCATCTTTTCTGAAAACGAGGCCAGTCAGAACTTTCTGCGGGTTGAGACAACAGATTGACCTTCAGAAAAGAGGCGGAATTGGGTTCTTGTAGAGAATCTAGAATCTCGAGTCTGAGGAAGTGGTCTCTTGGCTAACCTCTGCTCCTTGTGCACTTTTTACCTTTGTTCTGCTGAAGAAGCCAGACGTACTTTGAACCAGTTTGAAACTTGAAGTCAGTGAGGAGAGGACCATCCCATTTCTTTGCACCATTCTGTGTGGATTGGCTACCTGGTGAGCAACAGCCCCTTACTGCTTCAGCGTGTCAGATAGCTCCTGCCCTTTCTGCCTGTCTCCCCTTCTTCCCGGAGTTGGATTCTTTGGTCTCTTGTTGTTGCTTCCTAGCAATGTTGGCCTTGCGTTCAACTATGGTTTTTTCTTCATGTGTTTTATTGGTTTTTTTAAAAAAAAAAAAAAGTACTTCCGGAGTGTGCTGACCATTGTATTGTACTGTACAGAGCCCAGGTTGTTAGAGTCCAGCAGAGATAAAGTGTGTTATGCAGCACCCAGTTTTATAAGAGTATGGTTTGTGCCAATGCCCCTTCTTTAGTAGTGCCAGAGACTCTTTACAAGTGCCAATGTGGTGGAAATTATTTGGTTATACTTGTATATTATAGGATCCTGATTTAAGACAATTTAAACATTATCCTATTTAAAAAGATACTATATGAAATGCTGTTTTTAAACCTTGTCATTTGCAATGCATGTATTGTTGTGCGTGTTGGGGTGGGGGGAGGGAAGAGGGTAGGGTAAAGGAGTTTCTGAATAAGATGCCCAGTGTCAGGATCTATTCAGGCTCCAAACTATCTCATTCCGGTCCAGGAGTGTGATTGTTTCTTGGAATGATCCCACTCTGACTGCTGGGCAACAACCCTTATTACAGAAATATCTGATGGAAATTGATTTTCATATCTTTCTCCTGAAATAAATTCTCTGTTTGAAATTGGAATAAATTTTGTTCCTAAAAGCCGTGGTGGTCATGCACGCATTTCTTCACTCCTGTCCCTCCTCTCCCCCTCCTTCTGGTTGGCTTGACCACTTCTGTACCCTGTGGGACCTGCATCTGACTGACGCACACTCTGCCCTCCTAGCTGGCAACGTTGTCCCTGCTCAGAAAATCAGGACTCTGAGGCGTAGAAACAAAGTGTGCTTTGGTAAACACAAGGTATAATATGCAACAACTATATATAACATACTGTACTAATAATGCTGAACTGAAGTGTGAACAGTGGCTGAGCGGGGTTTTAAGATGTAGGGATGCAACGGTGGCACCGTGACTTAAAATTTTACAGGATTTTGGAGCAGAATTGCTAAGTGAAGTTGTCAGTATTCGCTGCCTCTTGCTGAAGCGTCAGCCCATTTCAGGCACGTTTCTTGCAGGATATACGTTGCCAATAGCAGAAATGTTGGTGGGACCAGACCTGCTTCCAGTCGTGTTTGTTAGCAACATGGACTGAAATATGAAACGCTGCTTAAATTTATCCCTTGAGGAGTCCAGGGGTGGATGATTGTGAAAGCTTTCACAAAGGGATTTCCTGGGATGGAGTTCCTAGAATTTAATTCTCCTTCCCTAGGATTGGTCCCCAGGAATTTCAGATTAAATCAGCTGAGGGTGGGTAGAAATGTCTAACTTCTTCTCTGTGAGGTTTCCTGTGCTTTCAGGAAGCTGCAACCAAGGATGTTCTGGTCCCTCTGTGTCATTTAATGCACGGGTGAAGCTGCCGGTGCTGGACAGCCTGAGATGCCGTGTTCCGTCTTGAACCAGGACGATCGCTCCAGTCTGGTCGGCCGTAAATACTGGCGGGTATTTGTATCATTGCTGTTTTCTAATTAAGGGTGAATGTACATTGCTTTTCTCAGTAGCTCTGTGTCCTCACCAGCTGGAAAGCATGAAATGGTAGCTGAAAGAAGTGCGTGCCGTTTGTTATTTCCTTCAGCCCCCCGTGGATCAGGTGTTGCGCCATTCTTTGCAAAGAGAATATAACACGCTGCATTTAAATGAAGCATAGTGACAGATTCAGGCTCTTCAAGGAAGAAGGTAAAGTCTTTAATGCCCGGTATTCCCAACTGCCTGCGAGAGGGCCTTGCGTTTTGGCCTTTTGCAGCCTCCAGCCGTGATACCCGTGCAAACTGCCCATTGCTGCAGCTGTGCAGCACGGGTGCTGAAGCACTGCAGGTTGTTCAGCGTGCGTGCAGCAGCTTGGGTTCCCACCTGTCTTGGAGCGGCCGAGGGAAAGAGGCAGCTGGGAGCAGCAGCCGATAGAACAATCCACGCAGCTTGCTCCCAGTTGCCGCTTTTCCCAAGGGCCCCTCAAACACAGACTGAGTAAACTGGTTCCAGTGAGCTCCCAGCCTCCGCCTCAGCAGCGGGGGGGGTGAGCGGCCTTCAGCTCCTTCCTCCTGCGCAGGAGGTACCCCGTCCTGCACGGAGAAGTCTTGGGAACCCGGAGGGACTGTGGCTGGAGCCGCCTGCCGCTGCCTGGACAATTCCTTTCGCCTGCAGCCTGCTCTCGAGGGACTCGGGGTGGGGAAAGGAGGGCAACCAGAACTGGGCTGTGGGCCAGGTGAGTTTTCCGGTAAGGTGTGCTGGCCCAGGGGCTGGGGTTTTGTTAGTGCTGCAAGTCACTTCCAACCTGGTCGTTAGACGTCACTGCCACCACCAGAACAGGTCCTTGGGACTGTGCACGTAGGTGGACCCAGACATGAAGGCAATCAATTTCCATCTTTTTCATATTAAAAAATCCCATGCAGAAGAAGAGGGCAAAGAAGAGAGAATTTGGATTCGCCTTGTCCTTGGACAGCCATCATCCTCAAAGCAGGAGAAAGCTCTTTTCTTCGAGCATTACATTTGCTCTCTTGGGAAAGCTAGGGAAGCATCTGTCCAGCACGAGAAGAATAAAATGTCATATGAAATGTATAAAGCAGCACTATAATGCCTCCCTCCTTTCACTTCATCTTTCTCTGCTGTGCCTTAGCCTGACCCCAAGTTGCCTTATGCAGGACTCTGCAATCTGAGCAGGTCCGAGGCACGGTACCAGCTTGGCTGGTTTGAGTGGATAGAACGTGGAAATCGTGAGTCCCTCCACTGCAGGAGCCTGTCTCTTCTGGGATGAAGGCATTTGAATAAAGCTTTTATAGTGTATGTGTCCCCGCAAACAAAAGCGATAAGAACTGATGGGAAATAGGATGGAAATGAAGGTTTCCAGAAACCACCTTGGACAAAATTTTCTTCCTTCCTTTTGTCCGGGTTGTAAAGCTAGTGGAAAATAAATTGTACGTGTGGTCTCCTGTCCGTGATATCTCAGTAGCTTCCCAGCAAAAGCTAGCACCCTTAGCAATTTCTAAAACAAACTTGTCTGTGTACCCTCCACGGGCATACCGGCTCAGTATAGTCGTCTTCGAGCTGTTTTATCTTCTGTGTCGCAATCTAATCAGGAATTTAAGCCTCTACAAGCAATTTTTGTAACATCTGTATCACCTCAAGCGGAGAACTCATGGCTTCTGAAGAGTTTTTGTGGCTCCTGTACTGGACTGTATGACAAAACTTGACGTTTGGGCTGTGTGAAAGCTTCTGGGTAACCCAGCTCCCGGGATGGGCCAGGATGTGGCTCCGCAGGGACCAGAGGTGCAGCCTGAGGGCTGTTCTGCGCACCCGCTCAGGTGCCATCACCGGTTGTCACTGGGCAGCTCCCAGACTGCTCCTCCCTTCATCTCAGGTGTGTATCCATAGCTCCTGGCCATGGAAATAAATGGGGTTTGTATGAAGCGTCCAAAAGGCAGGTCTCTCCTGCTATGCTGGTTCGTGTGCTCCCTCCCGCTGGCTCAGCCCTTCAATCTAATACTGCAAACAGCCGATAGCTTCAGCGAGGCTCTTTGCAAAGTACAGGCGATGTAGGATGAGAACATCCTCGGGATTCTTCTGGAAAGGATTTGGCAGCCTGCTTAGAAAAAGAAGTCTCAGCTTGATGTCAGCTCTGCAGCCCTTGATTCACAGCAGATTAAATGTTGTAAAGAACCCTAGGGGAAAGAGGTGCCTTTCTCAGCTTAAGCGACGAATTTACTTCCAAACTTCAATCTTATGCTTTGTTGAAAAAGGTTTTTTAGAGGTAAGGTTTTTTTGGATCAATTCAGAAGTTGGTTAGAGACAGAACCTTGAAGAAGACATAGCTGTTGCTAACCCAAAGAGGGCACTGTATGCACGCAAAACCTACAGCATAAATGTGCTCTCCTTCTGCAACATCATCATCCCCAGCAAAAACCACCGATACTTTGGGCAGTCACAGCTTTTCTTAGTCACGTGAATGACCTGGGGGGCTTCGAGACGTTTTGAATTACTAGGTTTGGAAAGTACTTGGAATCTTAAAATCTTTGGTCTAGTGTTTTGTATCCAGCGCTGTTGCAGATATTAGATGGGCTCTAATAAGTCACCCTTATGCAAAGGTGAACATAAGGAAAGGCAAACACTTCCCAGAAGTACATCTTGAAAAATAAAACCCATTAGGGGGTTTTCTTTTAACACAAAAACTTCAATCTGACTGCTGCTTTTCAAAAACTTGGGTGATTGTGTTTCTATAGTCAGGAAACTTTTGCTGTAACCTGAACACTGAGGTGTACCTATAGGCTTAGAATGGTTTAAGAACAGGAGCTGGTCGGTGAAATTGGGCTTGATCAAAACTTCCAGATCAAAACCCAGTTTGGATTCAAAAGGACAGACGTTCTTATCAGTAGTTTTGTAAACTTTGTCCCCTGGTCTTTGATTTTAGAATTTCATTCATCTGCTCTAATCTCAAGAAATATGTTGGATTCCTGTGCTTTAAACAGATCCCTTCCCCCCCGCCTTTCTATGCACTTAGACGAATGCAAATACTGTCAAGTTCAAAACCTCTACGCGCTACAAAACTACCTGGGTACCTCTAACAACAGAGAATCAGATTTTACCCCATTTTTCTCCAACAGTTGCTTAAATGTCTTTAGCTATCCGCCTGCTTTTTCTGGTACTGGTGCATCCCCACTCCTCGGGTAGGAATCGAGCTCCACACCTCAGCTGGGCAGGTTCCTCCCAAATCCATCCCATCTCTGAAGACCCAAGTCCCGTTGTTCTTTGCCTGGAGGGCTGGCGCTCTCGTTCCCCAGCTGTGAGCCCCAAAGCGTGCAGCCATAGTTAAGGCCAAAGTCAACGTCACATCAAGGAGAGCGAGATGGTTGTTCCGCACGCGCAGGCTCCGATTTTCTCCCAGGTCTGGTGACGCCTTTGCAGTGCGACGCTCGCTGGGGTTCCTGTGCCTCCCAGCTCCGAGGTCCTGAACCTCCAGTGGTTTGGGGGGGGTGGTTATTGCAACCAAGAGAGGAGAGAAACCAGGCCTGCTTACAGCACAGGAAATCCATATAAATAGATGATTATTATAAAACAACTCCTCTCCTCCCTGCCCTGCATTAGGCTTGGATAGACTATGAAATTTTGCCTGGAATCCCAGTCAAAACCGGTATGGTTGGAAACGTGGGGAGAAAAAAGCGAGTGGCGTTACTGGTTTTGTACTTGTTTGAAGACAAGCCTCAAAGTTACAGGTCTTGGAATGCCCTTTGGCTGTGTAAAATAGAACACGTTCAGCGTTTCACTGGCCATCACGCTCCTTCCCTCGCCCTCCCCCGTCAGCAGCAGCTACCTTGCTGTGCAAGATGGTGGCCAAGGTGGCTTCTACAGACTCCTCCTTCGTTCTCACTTCAGCGTGGCTGCACTGGGCTGTGTCTGGGGAAAGGCCCTCTCAAAAAAAGCTTTCTTCTGGCTTTCCCTCCACCCTGTAATTCTGTAGAGAATAGAAGAGGTTTACTGTCCCTTTTTTCTGGTAGGAAGAGTCTGGACTTCTCTGATCTGAAGTTTTCACTCAAAAAGTTTCTGGCTTTGTTTCTGGCTTTCAAAATTCAGGAGAGGACAAGGTTCTCTGCATTCGCTCGTCCTCGCCTGTGTTTCACTTCCATCGTACGAATGCAGAAGGTGACTGTTGGGCGTTCAGCCTGGCTTGGACCCCCGTCCCTGCAGCCGCTGGACAGGAGCGGGCTCTTTCAGATCAGCTGGTTTGCTGATGCCCTCGCCAATTAAGATTAATTCAATCAGGCTGATGTAGTTCAGGGTATGCCAATGAGTACCTGGGATGGGGGGGGTGTGCCTGCACGGTTAGATCCGCTCCTGCTCCGGGCGGTCAGCGGCGGGGGTCTGTGCTGCCCAGTTCTCAGGGGTGAGCGACCCCTCTCCTGGCAGGGGGGGCACTGGGAGCACTGGCTGAGCGATGCAGAGGAGCTTCCTTGCCTGTTGGACCGGGTGGCTCTGTTTTTAAGAGCTTGAAGCTGTCGGATTCCATTTCCCCCCGCTCCTCGGGGCAGAGGTGGTGGTGTGAGAGGCGTCAGGTGAGGAAGCCAGAAGCTGGTTTTTTCCTTATGGTTGTTCTTTCTGAGCTGGGAGGGGGGGGTCGGTGTTTGTCCCTATTGCTTGTGGACCCCCCCCCGCCCGCCGAAGGATGCGGCGTTTCTTAGAACGTGAGGTTTTGCCCTGCGTGGCTTGTGGATGAGAGGTTGTGCAGGGCGTGGGGAGGTGCAGGCTGAGACGTTGCTGGGACTTGGACTCGATGGGCACTTCTGTCACACGGGCCAGCCCTGCGGCGAGGGACATCCTGAAATTGTTTTTCTGGAGGAACTGTCATTCACTCGAGAAGTGGGGACCTGGCAGAGTGGGTTTTTCCTTGTCTCTTCTATTTCTGTCAAGGAAATCCTAAGCACCTGATGGAAATGTTTGTTCTCATTCTCTTGCCAGGTCACTTGCCAAATCTCCAGATTAATTGCCATCAGATGTAATATTTTCAAGCTGTATTCTAGAAGAGGTGGGTCTTTATTTTTTTGTCTTAAACCATGAAATGTAGAAAGAAAATATTTGCTGACTGTCAGACCATGGTGGGAACATGTGGCTCTTCTCTTCGCTGCCAACTTCACTAAAAAGACCGGAATGACTCCACGTGTCTTGACGAACATTGTGTGTGACAGAGAACTCGTCGGGATTTCCCCGCCTGGCACCTGCCGGAGTCCAGCCATAGAATCATAGAATCATAGAATCATAGAATCATACAGGTTGGAAAAGACCTCTAAGATCATCGAGTCCAACCCTCAACCCAACCCCCCCATGCCCACTACACCATGTCCCCAAGCCCCTCATCTACACGGCTTTTAAATCCCCCCAGGGATGGGGACTCCACCACGTCCCTGGGCAGCCTGTTCCAAGGCCTGACCACTCTTTCAGGAAAGAAATTTCTCCTCATGTCCAATCTAAACCTCCCTTGGTGCAACTTGAGGCCATTTCCTCTCGTCCTATCGCTGTTACTTGGGAGAAGAGACCAACCCTACCTCGCTACAACCTCCCTTCAGGGAGTTGTAGAGCGATGAGGTCTCCCCTCAGCCTCCTCTTCTCCAGGCTGAACACCCCCAGTTCCCTCAGCTGCTCCCCATCAGACTTGTGCTCCAGGCCCTTCACCAGCTTCGTTGCCCTCCTCTGGACACGCTCCAGCACCTCCATGTCCTTCTTGTGGTGAGGGGCCCAGAACTGAACACAGGATTCGAGGTGCGGCCTCACCAGTGCTGAGTACAGGGGCACGGTCACCTCCCTGCTCCTGCTGGCCACACCAGTTCTGATACAGGCCAGGATGCCGTTGGCCTTCTTGGCCACCTGGGCCTCTGCTTCTGCTTGGGCTGGGCAGGTGCTGCGGTTCTCAGGAAGCAGAGCCTTTGCACTCTGGGCCTTCTCTTGTTTGAAATCCTGCCTGCACCTTGAATTTCAGGCAGTTGAGTTCCAGCTGGCTCTGGTGCCCTTCCTGTCCTCTGCCTAAGGGGTGGCCTGGTAAGGCTTCTGCTCGCTTGCTCTTGGCAGGCTAAGAGTGCATTTGGGATTACATTTAGCAACTTGATGTCTGGTAACCTGTGGAGATGTGGCAGCACAGTCTTGGGGCGGCTCCGAGTCCGTGACCCCTGTCAGAGCTTGCCCAAAGGGGAAAATATCGTGCCCCTGCCTCTGGCTGACCCTCCGCCCTGGCACGATCATGGATGTGGGTGGGCAGAAGTCAGAGCAGAGAAGTGGATCTGCTGCTTCCAGACTGGGATTGCTCTCATCTCTCCGGCCTCCCTCGGTGAACGTGACCGCTGCCTGGAAGCCAACAGCGAGGAGGCGAGAAGCTCTCGGGCTGTGCCGGGAGGTGCTGGCGAAGGAGCTCGTAGGGTGCTCCAGGCAGGTGGGTGAGGAGCGTGGGCTGTCTCTGCCATCGCTGCTCTGCTCTGCAGAGCCTGGGGAGCTGGGCCTCTGCCCAAGAGGGACGGCAGCCTCTGCGTGTGCCCCCCTCGCTGCAGAACACGGTGGTGGAGAGCCTGGCTCTGCTCGGGGCCGCCCTGGCTCTGGATCCTCTTTCTAAGCAACACAAACCTCCCGGAGGACACAATTGCTGCCGGGCTCCTCCAGGCAGCTGCGTGGCTGGAGCAGCCACACGCGCGTGTCGCCAACGCGAGCTGCTGCCGCCCTGGCTCTCCGACAGCCCGACGAGCTGGAGGCAGCAGAAGGCTGGGCACAGCCCCAGGACACTCGGGCACTGCGGGGGCTGGAGCCTCGGGCCGCGTTCCTGACTTTGCCGTGCTCTGCGGGCAGGCTGCCCTGCGGTGAGATGGGCTAATTCTGACCCCACGCAACACCAGCGGGCACGGGGACCCCTTGCGCTCCGGCCCCCTCCCCTGAATAATTCTTCTTTCCTGCCTGCTCACGCTGCAGCAGATGGGGGGAAGGAGGTGACCCATCACCATCTTTTTCAGTTTTGCCTGAGCGCTCCACACTGGGGAGAGGAGGCCAAGAGGCTTCCCCTGCCCTGAAAACCAGGCTTGAGACCTCTTCTGGCAGTTTAGGTGGGAGAGAAAACGGAGGCCACTGGTGAGGGTAGAAACTTCCAGCTTGGGATTCAGCTGCTTGAGCAGCGACTTTCTTCGGAGCTCTTCAGGACTGGAGCCAGCAGCCGAGAGAAATCCAAATCATAGAAGGAAAAAGGCTTTCACATGCAGATGCAATTTATTGGTTTTATGTATTCTTACAAGACTGGAGCTACAGCAAGAGGGGAGAAAGGAGGCAGCAGGTTTCAGAGCTAGGGGACAGCAGCAATGAAGCAGGAACTGAAAGCGTCCTCCTTGGAGCTGGGGCAACCTTCTAACCCCAGGGCTTGGGCAGAGGAGACCCAGGCATCTGCTGTCCCCAACGCAAGGGGCAGGGAGGAGGCTGCTCTTTGGATCTGCCCCCCCCCATCTAATTGCATTGCCTTCCCCAAAGGGCGGCAGACATCCCAACAGCTACCGTCACCTCACCCAGGGCTGTCCTGCTGCTTCCTTTCTAGAGCTGTAGCCACAAAGGGGGTAAATCAGAGCAGCAACGGGTGGGAGCGGGCACTGCGTCCATGGTCCCTCCCCAGCTTCCACAGGGAACAAACGCAGTCAAGGTGCAACCTCTGCGCCGAGCCCCCCCGCTGCCACAGTTTGACTTTGCCGGAGGGAAGTCCTTGCCGTGTCCATGAGGATCCGTGGAAGAGGTTTGCCAGGGAGAAAGGAAGAAAAAGCCGGTGAGCACGGGGCCCTGACGGGTGAGTTTTCCAGGGCAGCGGCTGGGGGGAGAGTAGGGTCATGCCGACTTCATGACCCTGTTGACCCAGGGAAGGTAAGGAGCGATGTGCGTGTAGAAACCGGGCCAGTTGTTATGCCTGTAGGAGAAGATGCCGTAGGCTTTGTTGTTGCAGACGAGCGGATCCCCGGCATCGCCCTGTAAAATGGGGGAGGAGAGAGTTCAGTGTTGATTTACGTGGGGTCCCCAGGAAAAGGGTGCATTCGCAAAGGGAGGCTGCAAATATCAGGACAGAGCTTCCCCAGGAGAAGCTTGGACTCGCAATGGCTGTGGATAGGTCGGGGTCCAAAAGGGACCATTGGCAGTTTTGTCTGGGACCCAGCACAACTACAGCTGGGCAAATGCTGACGCTTAAAGTATTATTATTAAAGTAGTTTTCATTTCTGCCCTTCTGCTGGCTGCAGAGCACTACAAAATGCACTCAGACCAGCTATGAGATTTAGGGCAAACCCCGCTTCGGCCAAGCTGCTGTCTTGTTGTGCTATTGCAGACTCCGAGGCCCTCTGCTGTGGGGAGCCCAGGATCTCCTTGTCCCTTCTGCTTGGCCGAGGGCTGAGCACCAGCGTGGTGCCCGCAGTCTGCAGGACTGCTGCCGACCCTGGGAGGGCACCTCTTGTGCCAGGGCAGCAGGAGAGAGGGAGGCCAGTGAGGAAGCGTGGAGCGATGGGGGGAGAGGGGGAGAGTGAGGGGACAACAAGAAGCAATTTTAGAGGGTACCTTTTCAGTCAAGTTTTTTTAGCCCAGATCAGGTTTGTGCCCAGCACCTGGCTGAAACCTCCCCTGCAGCCTTCTACTCCCTAAGTCAGAGACTGACCTTTTCAGGTACCCCAGCAGATCCACTGCGGCCACAAATCAAGTTGTCAGCAAGTCCAGGGTAGTGGCTGAGGCAGTCCCTTTGTTTGATGATGGTGACGGTGGCTTCGCGTAAGGTGGCATTGGGTGTTTTGTAGCCCCAGCCGGCGACGCTGCACGCGGTCCCACCAGGGACTTTTGATTTTTCAAAGGAAATGGTCCTAACATAGCTGTTGCTCATGGCATTGCCTTTCAGCTGGGCAAGGGGACAGAAAATACAGAAATAAGTGCTTGGTCTGTAAATGCTCGGTGGCAAAGGCTGTGCCCTCCCGCTCCAGGGTTACAGCTCAGCCCTGCACATCGGGCGGATGGGACCATGCAGGAGCTCCAGGCAGGTAGTTACCTTCAGCAAGAGGATGTCGTTTCCCTTCTTAGCACTCATGAAGTCTGGGTGACAGTGATACTCTTGGACTTGGAACGTTTGCCAGCTTTCCTCTCTCTTCTGGATTGTGTGGGCTCCAAGGATGACGGTCAGAGGTTTGTATCTGGTAAAATCAAGCACGGTGTATGTCATTAGCTTTCTCCTGTCTTCCCTGGTAACACTGAGGCACATCTCCCAGGGGCACGGCCAGGAGAGACTGGCTGGGCTTTTAAAGAAGAATGACGGAAGCAAGGAGCTCTGCCAGCGAATCCACCCAGCCAAGAGGCAGAGCAAGTTCCTGCAAGGGTTACTTTACCTCTGGATCTCGAGCTGAGCAGATTTGGTCCAATGCTGCTGCTGTGTACTAAGATATGTGGGCCGTTGGTCCAGGCTTCGTAGACCCAAGGAGGGATTTCTAAATCGGGACCCTGCTCTGGGCCGATGTACCTTTACTGGCCTCTACATCACCTGCAGAAGGGGCTGCCTTGGGACAACTGGGAAGGACCCTGGGTACGGGTGGGAGTCCCTCTCAATCTAGCAGGTAGGACTTGGGCATCCGGGCTCCTGGCTTCTGCTGATCCTCGTTTCTGCTGCCCAGATGTGGGAACTGGTCCCGAGCCTGGCTTAGTGGCACTGGGGCAGAGCTGTCAGCCCTGAGGAGTGGAGCAGCTACACCCAGAGACATGCGCATCTAGGAGAGCCCTCTTGCCTCTCCAGTTTCTGCAGCTGGAGGGCTGGAAGAGAGCTGGGCAAGCACCTTGCTCGTAAGAGATCATAAATTCTGATAACAGTCGTGGAGGTCTTTGGTGGCAGAAAGGGCAAAGCCTGACACCAGCCATCCCTGCTCTGCCAGCAGGTCAGTGGCAGCAAGGGAAGAAGCCGGTCTGACTTCTCGTTGTTGATGTCTGGGAAGAATAAAATGAGTCATGGAGGGGGAATAAAAAAAGAAAGGTATCTGAACAGGGGCTGGGGAGGGACGTGGGGAAGGATGGCTGGAGGGAGAGCTGCAGGCAGACCCCTGCTAGCCCCCCCAGCCTTGCCCTGCTCCCTGCTAGGGACAGAGTTTGGCCAGAGCCGTGAAGGAAGTGATTCAAACCCTTAGACCTCCATCTAGGAGATGTCACCCAGATCATGGCAGTGCAACAATCTCATTGCACCAGGTGCTGTACGAACGTAGCAAAAACTTACACGAAGCACTGAGCCGCTGTCATCACCCAGTTGGGGGCCACTAGGAAGCCTCCGCAGGACTGGTTGTTCTTTCCTTGCAGATAGGCCACGTAGGGTGTGGAGTGGGTCCTGGCTTCACCTCCTCCCTCCCTCCGATTCCAGGAATAATCTGCAATGAACGGATGCAATGAGGATGAGGGGATCGGAGGGCACAGGGCGCGCTGCCGGGGACTCTTCCTTCCCCAGCCCTCTCCCCGCCTCCGGGCCGCTCTACTTACTGGCTTTGACTGGGGGCCATGTCACCAGCAGGAGGGAGAGCAGGAGTTTCTGCAGGTGCTTCATCATAGCGTTCTCGGCTTCAGTGGATCCCTCGGAGGTGAGGCTGCAGCTGGGGTCTCTTCCTGCTCCCAGCAAGGTTTTATAGCCTGAGACGAGACTCCAGGAAACCACAGAAGTCAGTCTCATCTGATTAATCTATCTGCAAATTGCATGCCTCAGCGATCTGAGAGGGGAATTCAGTCAGCCTTAGCCTTGGGCATCAATCCACCTTCACCTTGGCCTGATCTGGGGTATCTGACGTCCTTCTAAACCCAGAGCCAACGTTAACCCATTGGTTTTGAGCTGGAAGCTATAGGGAGCATACCCCCCTCATCACTTTGCCTGCCTGCGGTCTCTTCCCTTGCAGCTCCTCTTTGTTGTTGTGCACTTGCAAACTCTCTTGATTTTTATCACCAGCCTTGTAAGAACAAGCTTTCTTTCACGCGATGTACCAGTTCCGAAGACCGTGCAGTGGCAGTTGAGGACCCTCAACCCTTCTTTCTCAGTAGGTGTGGTCCTAGCTAACAGAGCAAAATTAGCGTCGGTGCATTTATAACACGGCGCTGGTCACGGCTATGGGAGGGCAAGAAGTTGGTACGGCAGCTTCATGAGCGTGGCCCACGGCTGTGAGTGCCGCTGCTGCCACGAGGTCTCTGCTCCTATTAGGGCTTTGCTTTGCACAGCAAGAGGCAGCATTTGAAGTGTTTCTTTCCAGATGTTCACCGTTAAATTGGGGAGTTCGCTGTCTCCTACCAGCCAATGTGAGGGAAGACAGGAGGACACTTCCTTGACCCTGGGGCAGGGGCTGACTTTCCCTCTGGCGTATTGAGGGTGGATGGAGACGGGGGATGCAGGTTTGGGATTCTGCCCCTTCACTAGCGAGAGATAACCCAACGACACCTCTCCCTGAGGCTGCTCTTCCTCCTCTGGGAAGGGTCCGTGTCCCAGCGTCACTGCCCCTACCCCGGCAGTGATTTTTAAATGCCAAACGAGTGCCTTTCGGCGGTGCACGGTGGGGATCAGGTGGGGATCCAGGTGGTTCTCCCTGGATCAGGCCCCGCGGCAGCTGCGCCTCTTCCGTCTCCAGCCCTCGGTGACAGGGACTGTGCTGGGGGAAGGGCTGGTGGCAAATCACTGAACGCGCTCCCCCCGCCCCCGGCCCCCAGGATGTCCCCTTGCCTCCCCACCGGCACCAGGGCACGGCTCCAGCGAGAGGTGGAAGATGGGCACGTCTACGCACTTGCCCCAGCAGCCGTTCCTGCCTTGGCTGTGACGAAACGGGGCTGATACGTCCTTGCTGCCGGTAAATTTGCTTTCCTATCTGCCCCCAGTGCCACAGGGCAAACCCCATTTTTAAGCTAAAAGCTGCCATTCTCGTGCAAAGACTGCAGCAGCTGGAGCTTCAAGGAAAAGCCTGACGTGACAAAGATTCGTACTACATAGATAAGCAGTTGCAGCATTTTCACTCGCCGATTTTTTTAGCTGATAGCAGCTCTTAGCAGAAGCCCAAACCATGGACCCTTCTCAGTTTCCCGACGGTGGCATGGGTGCTGAAGGCAAAGGCGACATCATTTCCCTTCGTTCCAGGCAAGAACAGGGAGAACGTAAGAGCAGACGTCCAGGGCCGGACTGCAGGCCATCTCCTTCCTCTGACAGAGGTGGCTACTGGGAGCCTAGGAAAGGCTATGAGAACAGGGCCAGCATCCTGTTCCCTTGAAGAGCACGCAGTTTCTGTATGTTTAAGATTCCCAGCTGGGTTTCCCCGCAGCAAACCAGTCTGGTCTCTTCTTGAACTTGCACAGACATCTGTCATCCTGCACCAGGGAGTTCTGCAGCTCAGTTATTTACCATCTCCTCCAGGAAAGAAGTGTCTAGCCCTCGCCCATCTGCATACGAGAGGCACCATCAGAAATGAGCTGGAAGGAAGGAGACGAGGGCTCAGAGTTTGCTTTACACCCAGTGCAGGCCATGGAAGGGGGGGCTGGTGCGAGGTATTCAGACTCTAGTGCAGGGGCTGTCTGAAAGCGGTGCTAGAGCATCCTCTGTGGCGGGGAGAAGCTCGCCTCTGAGCATCACCCGGCTGAGGGGAGAGTCGTAAAGCTCTTTTGGTTTTGTGCTGCTGCGAGATTAGTCTTTGCTCGTGCTAAACTGCTAGGGCTGGGCTTGCCTTCCTGAGAGGGCCAGAAACACGCCAACAAGCTCCAAGGCAGGCAGCTCCCAGCTAGGACTCGCCCTTGCCTTCTCCAGGGAAAGAGTCTGGCTCTCCCGGGATAGTTGGCATGGGAGGAAAGGAGCAAGCGGCGTGAGGTCAGGCACTTCTGTGAAGCCGGGTCCTTTACCAACCCTTTCAGTACAATCCCTTCAGAGGCTGTATCCGTGTCTCTACCCAGGACATCACGGTGCTGTTCGGGAGATGGAGGACTGTGGCTGCTGGAGAACGGCAGAGGCAAAGACTGAAAGCACTGGTGTGCAACAGCTGGGATTTTGGGTACGTCTCCTCTCTGGGATCCTAAAGCCCCATCCCCGGGATCTCAGCCACCACCTGCCCTACACCCAAGTGGGAGCAGAAACAGCACAATCCACAAAAAGTCCAGCTCCCTTCACCTGCTGGAGCCTCTTACAGCTAAGACAGCTGCAAAGATTAGCCTGGTTTCCCCTGTTGTCTTGGCTGCAACATCACCCAGGCATGAGGTCCCGGCAGAGGGGACAGCCATGACTTTGCAGGGAATGGCAGCGTTTGACCCTGGTACCTGCTGACAGACCGCGCTCCGGCTGTCAGCTGCCGAGGCGGGTGGTGACGTTGCTGAAGTTGCCCGTGCGTGCACATCGCTTTTCCCAGCCCGTTTCTACCCGGGCAGTTTCTCTTCCTGCAACGCACTCAGCCCCGTCACCCCAGGAGGGGCAACTGTAGCTCTTGTCCTCCAAGTCTGCCTCCAATTCAGTGGATGCAGAGCTATAACTGCCTCTCTCCCAGCAGGCTGACCCCTCACTTTGACCAGCCAGACCTTCCCTCCCTTCTCCCTGGGGGCACGGTACAAGAAAGGAGAAGACGTACGCTGGGAAATGCAGCTCTGAATTTACTGTGGCTGTTTAAGGTTCAAGCAGGGAGGGGGTTATCTCTGAAGGAAAGAGGGTCTGTTGCAGCACAGCCTTTTTCTGGTGCCATCTGGGAAGATCCCTGCTTCTGCCAGAGGGATTTTCCCTGCCTGAGATGGGCAGGGAATGGGAGAGCCAGCAGCCTCGGAAGAGAAAGAAGGGGACCCTTGTGTGCACCCATCAGGTCACTTGGGTTCCTAAGGAGAGAGGAGGGAGTCAAGCCTTCAGCAGGGGCAGGAAGGAGACCAGTGCAGTCTCCAGGGCTGCACCAACGCTGGAGCAAGTGCCGCTGCGGCTACTTCGTCAGGGTTTTTTTGATCCAGGGCAGGTAGTTGGAGATGTGGGTGTAGACCCCTGGCAGGGCATCGTACCCGAAGGGAACGATGCTTTGTGCCACCTCATTGCGTACCAGGGGTCCACCAGAATCTCCCTAAGGACAGATGAGAGACTGGTTTTAAAGGCCTCTTCCCTGTGGGACCAGGTTTCACCTTGGTCCCCCCCTGCCCAGGCACTGGGCTGTGTCTCTGCTCCAGATCTGTGGCTCTGCTCCTGCCCCACATGCCCACCGTGCTGGAGGAGCTTCTGGAGCAGGCGAGCTGGGGCTCTACCCCTGGGACCGCGCATGGACCGTGGTGTCAGGGCATCCAGAGAGCTCGTCCGCATGGGAGCTACAAATCAAACGCTTGTCACCTCTCCTGGGAACCAGCTAAGTCTGTGCCAGCAGAAGCCCCTGGACCAGAGAACCCGCCTGCCCCGTGGCCAAGCCCCCAGCCTGTCGGCAGCCCGTACCTGGCTGGAATCCCGGAGCTCGTGGAAGCTGCCGGCACAGACCATGCTGGTGTTGAGATGTAGGTAGAAGCAGATGCATTTCCTGCGACTGTAGATGGAGACTTTGGTTTCAAAGAGCTTGTTGGTTGCCTGGTCATCATCGATCAGGCCTCACCCAGCTATGCTGCACTTGGTGCCCGTGGGGAGGTCGCTGCCGGTCTTGGGCAGTGGAATGGTCTTGACGTAGTCATTGAGGTGGGCCTTCGCTGTCAGCTGGGAGAAAGCACGGTTTTTGGAGAAGGCTGTGAGCAGAACAGCTGAAGGACCCTTGGTGTGCGGAGATCTAGCGGGACATACAGCACTGCAAGCTCTGGTGAGCGGCTGCAAATAGGGTATGCGGCTCCAAGCCCTGCCCACGGTTCCCTCCCAGGTCCCTCCCATCCCTGCCTGCCTCCAGCACCCATGGGCAGGCGATGGTTTGCAGAAGGAGCTAACAGCAAGAACGTGCTCTGCCACAGCCCCAGTCTACCCTCCGACCCACTGCCTGCTGCAGGACTGCCTTGCCTTGAGCAGCATCGTTAGACACAGTGTTGGGGTCGTATTCAGGGTGCTACTGGGTCACTTCTGGTTCGTGGATGTTGTGAGCCCCCAGGATGACTGCGGCATTCCTGGCCGTGGCAGCGGAGGGGAGAAGGGGGAAAACAGGTTGGGTCTCACCTGCGTCCCTCCCCTTTTGCGGGCAGGTGGAGAGAGCTGCTCAGCACAGGGGGAAGAGGAACCTACTCCAGAATTACTCCAGTGATGGGGAGGAAGAAGGGGATAAAGCCCCTGTATGAAGTACTCACCCCAGGCAACGTGTGGCTGTCATCACTCAGTCAGCGGCCACCAGGAAGGCTCCGCGGGCTAACATCCCTGCCTTCAGGTATGCCATGTAAGGGTGGGAGTGGGGCTGAGCCTCATGGCCCCCCACAACCTCACCCTGTAGAGCAAGACACCCCACCGCAGGATGAGCCGGTGGCTGCTGAGGTCAGAACCCAGACCAGCAGCTTCACTCGCAGCAGCTTGCGGCACCCCAGCTTACTGGCATTGGCCCGTGGGCAGGGACGCAGGAGCCGCAGGGCCAGCAGGGGCTGGGGCTGGGGCTGGGGCTGGGACATCTCTCCCCACAGCTGGACACTCCTTCCAAAATATGTGGAAATCTGAGTCTCCTAGTGCCCAAGGGCTGGTTTTATACCCTGGGACCAGCTGTACCCAGCATGCAGGAAACCATCTGCGATGGCCTGATTGCGCTAATCAGAGCCGTGCAGCATCCCTGCAGGTCTATCTGCATCTCCGCTGCCCGAGCCTGCTCACAGCCCCGCGTGCCCTGAGGCTGTGATCGATAAGTGATTAAGCAGGACAGAAAGGCCAGGGCAGAGAGAGCGTGGTATGCCACAGCCCCACAGCCTCAGGGGTGCTGAGGAGAGGTGTCCTAGGGTATTTTCGAGGTGTGATTTAGCATTTCTCCCGTAGTTTGGCTGCAGGACAAATCACGTCCACCTGCTTCAAAGCACGGTGTCTTCGAGCTCTGGCAATCAGGCTGTCTCATACTGCACCTTCAGAGGTTCATGGCACTTGCTCCTGGGGGTGGTCAGGTCACGTCATGCTTTGTTGGCAAGTGCGATGACTTGCAGATGCTCTTTCCCCTCTATGGTTTCCCCTCTGCAGCCGGTCTGGCCACTGGCACGTCTGTTCAAATGGGAGCAGGGGAAGCCTTCATCTACCCTGCTCTGGATTCTCTGCTCTCTCCCTTCCCTGACCTGAAATTGCCTGCAAATCAGGCTGCAATTGCTGTCTTCACCTTGCCCCTAGCAAAGTGTGATTTGGTTAAATGCTAAACTGAGCATCAATCCTGCTGCACTTGTCCCTTCCTGGCCTTGTGGTCCTGAACAGAAACCACCATTGGGTGACTCTTTACAAAGAGGTGCCCAAATCTTTGTGTCAAGGGCATGGACCTGGGACTCAGGACACCTGCGTTCTTCCTGTTCCTGGCTCTCACACTGGCTTAGCTGGTGGTGGCTGCACTTTCCTTCTGATCTTTGGGCCTCCAATTGCCTAAGTGTGTCCTGTGATGGATTGTCTTTTGTATGAAGAGCTGCCTGACGCTCAGGCTGCAACCCCAGAGGGAGCTGTGCCATACATGTGCTGTTTAAAGTTGTCCTTCCCGTCTGCGCTCCCTAGCCCTTATCTACCTTAATTTTCCCCACTGCCAGGTTGTCCCAGTTTGCTGCGTTGTTGCTCGCTCCCTGGGGCTTGTGGGCAGTTGCGTGCCCGCAGCAAAGCGTAAATCTGTTAGGGTTAATGCTGTGTGAGGTGTCGGCTCTGCTCAGGAGGGATACGTTGCATGCTGGAAGGACACCTTTTCCATGCTCACAGACTTTCAACAACTCTTGACTCTGCTCCAGCACAAGAGCATCTGAGGGGCTGGGACAGCCATAGCAGAGAGGGGCCGTAGAGGAGGGGGTTCTGCACACCAGGTTCTGCACACCTCCTCAGCCTCATCCCTCCTAGTTTGAGTGCTGATCAGGATTAAACCTTCCCTCAAATGCTCTCCAGAAATTTTCTCTGAGCCCTGAAGTCCAGCCCTTTCCCTTGCTTTGCCCCATCGGCACCAAAATCTGGCTTAGGGGCAAACCAGCAGGCAATTGCTCGGCCACGGCCGCTGCTCATCCCCAGAGGCTGTGCTTATGTGACAAGAGGGACAGAGCCCAAGAGCATGGAAGTGCCACTGGCTTGTGCGAGCGCTTGCGAGGTAGGGCAGCCAGGCGTCTGGCCAGCATGCTAGTTGATAAAACTGGAACGGTGCTCTCCTCTCCTCTCATGCCCAATGAAGCTGTGGGCAGCTACTCCAAAACTGTTGTGTAGATGAACAATTTGCTAGTGAAAGGATGGGGAGAGCTGGTGAGGGAGGGGGTGATGCCTCCTTTTAATCGCTGGAGTACTTGCAATCTGGTTCACCTAGGCAGGAATCCTCCCAGAAGCTCTGGTTGAGGTTGCTACAGATTCTCTGCGGGCATCTGGTTTAAATAAACTAATTTGGGGTTGTAACTGCAGCCAGGAACTGATGAAAAAACACAACCGACAAAGGCAATAGAACAATTAGCACTCTGAGGCTTCAATGCCTCCCCCCCCGTCCTTGGTCCTGCTATGGGAGATTTTTCTACCCAAAGACCTTGTCTGTGTGCCCATTGCCTGGGACGCTTTCTGCCAAAGGGGATTCAGGGGACTCAGCAAAGGCTCCTCAGGGCCCTGCACGTCACTTGAAGAAAATGAGGCTTGCTTTAATCCTAAATCACCGTCTCTGGAGCAGTCTCTGGTTACCAGGTTATTAGGTCTCCCAGTCCTAATGTAGGTCTGTGACAAGTGGTTTAAGCTCGGCTCTGCCTGCCCAAGACACGATACCAGCTTTGCTTCCTGCTGAGCGTGACGTTAGGTTAAAAAGCACATACAGCTCCAAGGCTCCCAGCAAGGGAGAGTGGATCAGGAGGAAGACCTGCCCTAAAAACCCCTTTGGCACGCAGTAAGGGTGCTGCTTTGTGGCAGACGTGCCCTGCGCGGGCAGCGCTGCCGGGCCTGGCACAAGCACAGCGCTTCGGTGCTGTCATTGCCTCTGCTCACAGCGTGCCCGGCGAGCCGGTGCCGGGCTGATTTTGCCATCTTGGACCTGCTCGCGGGTCAGAGAGGGACAACGCTGGTCTCTCCCAGCCCCTCCTCCCCTGCCTGCCTGGGCCAGTCCTCCTTGTTCCCAGGCAGGGCTCAAAGCTGGGGACTCTGGGCAAGCTGACAGCAGGGTACCCAGGCTGGGGGCACACGGGCAAGCTGACAGGGCAAGTGGCCCAGAAGGGCACCGGGGAGGCAGTGGGGCTGATCTGCCGGTTAGTCTGCATTGCTGGGAGGAGGGCATTTGAGGGAGAGCTGCGGTATGAGAATAGAAAACCCCTGCGACAGTTCCTGGAAATAAAATCAGAGTATGTGTGTAGGTATAAACAAACCAACAGATAAATCTACCCCTCTCTTACAGCCCAGAGCAGTCTCCAGCACATCAGAAGAGCCACTGGGCTCGTGGTAGGGCTGTACTAACTCCGGAGATCTGGGAGCATGGGCTATCCTGCACGCTAATCCTTGGACATCACGGCTTTTGTTTGATGAAAACCTTACTCCCAAATACAGGGCTCCCACTGCACTCTGAGCCCTAGTTTCTCTCTGTGAGCAGCAGCTCCCTCCATGAGTCTGCACCCTGCAGTAACCTTGTGCAAAGGTCCTGCTTTCTCCTTGATCCCAGTGGTGCCAAGCTGAAAGCTCCACGCTGAGATGCCCGGGGCCGTTGGAGTTTACTCACGGCCCCGTAACAGCCAGTGGGTCAGCAGTACCGGGGCCAGGCTAAGCTGCAGACAGTAGAAACCAGACAGCAGTTTTCAGCCCCAAACTGCTTAGTATTCTTCTATATAACAAGCAGGGAGGAGAAACAGCGGGTGGAAGAAGTGGTGCACAGGGTGGTAAGCAGCAGAGCTTGGAATAAATTTATGCTCTCCAGCCACAGTGCAGCAGCACCAGCCCCGCTGCCAGGAACCACATCGCCCTGCCCCAGCCAGGCAGCGCTAACCGCAGGGAGGTGTGTTGCTTGTCCTTCCTCTACAGTGCCCAGGTTAGGTTTCAAACCAGCCCCATTTCCTCTGCGTGGTGCTTGGAACCGCACCCCTGCCAGCTCCCCCTTGAGCGGGCATCACCCTGCTGTTTACGCCGAGCCACCCGTTTCCTGGGTGAGGACTGGTTCCTCCCTGCCATCCCCGCATGAATATGGGAAGAAACAGCTCTCAGCTGTGAGCCTGTGGCGACAAGTCCGGCATTGATGAGCTCACATGAGGGATTTTATGGGTCCTGCACAGGGGACCCTAGGCCAGAGGCTCCAGCCAGGTCTTGGAGCAGCCTCGTGGCCTTGGTCACACCATGCTGACCATGGCTGGCCGTGCCACACTGAGTGGGGGTGGCGGGAGCACCGTGCAGCTCCCTCCCTCCTGGGGACGTGTCTGCTCACTGGAGACACGGTTACAGGGCAGAAGATGCTAGGGGAAAGCTGAGCTTGTCCCAGGCACGGTAGGAGAGACGGTGCTGGGCATGGTGTTTGGAGACCAGGCACTGAGCTGGTCCAGCTTCTCCAGCCCCTCTGAGCTACCCAGGCCAAAACCCAGCCCCAGGGAGGGGAGGGATTGCTTCTCTGGCAGTTGCCAGTGGCTGTCAGGAGCTGCATGAAATGCCACACTGTAAAGAAGGGGGGGGACTCAGGAGTCTGCATTTGTAGCATGCTGGCTTGGAGGGATGCTGAGGGATGAGCCCTTCCAAAGCTCCCGTCCTACAGGCACTGAGCACTGGAAACGCTCAGTGCCTCTCACTGCAGGTCAGGCAAAAGGTCAAAATCTCAAACCTCTTGTAAAGGAGGGAAAGGTGTGACACCATGGGAGACAGGGTCTGGGCTGGCCCACTGATGGTGTGTTTTACTGGGATGACTTCCAAATAATTATGTTTTTTTTGGGGGAGGGTGGGGAGGGGCATTTTATGCAGCTGTTTGCTTTCCGTTTAATGTTTTTGCATTGAGGAAATGGAAGTTTCTAAAGAAAAGTCACTTTAAAAATATCAACAAAACTTTGCCATTTAATGTCATTAATGTGGTCTAAAGGAGATGATCCTGAAACTTTCATGTTCTTGTTTTCCTTCAAATCCAGAGATGCACGGGAGAGACCCACCATCACCACCCAATTTCAATGAACTGACGCCCAGGCACAACAACTCTGCCTGGGACAATTCTTTGAGCACCATGAAGGGCCAGGTCTCCAGGGTTTGGTGTCAGCCCAAGTCCGAGGGGCGTTGCTGGCTCTTCCCAGCTCTTCTGGGGCCAGAAGCATCCTGCCATGTTGGGGACTGGGATGTGCCACTGGAAAGATGACCGCCTGCTGCTGCACAGTAGAAGAGATCAAAGTGAGAAATGCAACCAAGCAACTGCCAGGAGCGATCAGTCATTTTTAAACCAGCACAACTCCACCCTTCCTGGAGCAGAAAAACACCTGCGGGCAAATGGATGCCTTGGCTGATGTTGGGCTGTGCTGGGGCTCCACGGCGGGGACAGGATGGGTGGGTGGGGAGGGAGGGAGGGAGCCTTGTGGGGCAGCGATGGGGATGCCAGCTGTCCATGAGCCAGCCTGGGGGTTGCCTGGCTAGGCCCACCAGGCAGAGCTCTCCACAGAGCTTCACCCAGGGATTTTTTTTAATCCGAATGTCTGAAAATACAAGTTTTAATCAGGACTGCGCAGCAGCACAGCAGGAAAACCTCAACAGAAATCATTGATATTTTATCTCGCATTTGTAACTTGCTGTGTTTCCCCCGCGGCTGCTCACGGCCCCCCACAATCTGGAGCTGGACGCCCTCCCGGGAGCAGGCAGTCTCAGGGCAGGAGTGACCGGGCATGCCACTGGCCACAAACCCAGGGAGCCAGGCTCCAGGCTGCTCCTGCCCTGCTCCTCTCTGGGCCCCCCTGCCTGCAGACAAACTCTGCCCTCAGCGGCTGAGGTGCTTTTGCCTTCCCGTTGGCCTCGGTAGGAGCAGGCTGTGGAGGGCTCCAGGGCTTCTGCTGCTAAGGTGCCTCATCTCGGCATCTGTGAGCACCTGCTACGGCCACAGCTCTGGCAGAGGGTTTGGGGGGCTGCAGCTGGCCCCCATATCTCCCCTGGTCCTTCCAAGCCCAGCACTCAGCAGCTATCAGGCGGTTTCAGGTAGATTCTGGTCTTGATCTGAAAGAAAGAGATGAGAAACATTGCAGGACAGGGTTTCCCTCCGCCACCCCCCTTCATTTCAAAGAAAGAACATCTGAACTGAAATGGCAGCAAAGGAGAAGTACCAAGATAAAGCCCAGCCTGTGTCTGTGGTGATAGCTGCGGAACAACAGGAGCTCTCCCTCGTGCAGGTGCCCGGCTGAAGGGGAGTCTCGTTTGCCCCCAACCATGGAGCTGGGGACTCTGAGGGGGATGCGGGGCTGGATTTGTGCCGGCCAGCAAGGCCCCGCTCTGCTGAGCTGATTGCATGGAGTGGAGGGGACCCAAGTCCCCCCCAGGTCCCCCAGGCTATGGGACTGTGCCCTGACTTGCCGTGGGATGGGAGCAGTGTTTGAGGTGACTTGCCGTGAGGCGGGGAGCTCGGCAGGCTGGTGGGGGGCAGAAGTGAGAGGGTGCTGGAAGGGCAGCAGCAAGGGCTGGGACACAGCTCAGGCGGCTTCCCAGAGCCGGTTCCCCTCACGACGTGCTGTGAAACTGCGGCGTGCCTCGAGATACCCAGTCCCCTCCGCTACGGAAAGGCCAAACAAGCCAGGTGCTAGGACAGAGCAAGGAACAAGTTTTTGTCTCACTGGAACAGCTCTTGACAAAATAATCAGCCCTGATGTGCTTGTGGAAGGGGCATCAGGAAGACCCTATGATATTTTGCTGGTCCAGAGGACCTGGCACCCCATGGGTGAGTGTGTTGAGCTGTCCCAGCTGCTTGTCTGTCTCAAGCCCTCCTGCCGTCAAAAGCATTTGCCTCCCACCTGCCCCACACTCTCCGCAGATCTCCCTGACAAAGAGCTCGTTCTTGTCAGACACCTCTTTCCTGAGACTGCCCACATGCTGCCAGCTATTTGAGAAATTACTTAGGGCCCCTGACAAGGCAAGTTTCTTCATCCTCTGATCTTTTAGGGACGCCCCACCAGTTCTGTCCTGAGCAGACACATTAGCTGGAGGCTCAGCCTGAAGCAAGAATAAAGCAGGGGTGATGCGCAAGGATCACATTGGCCCTTTTGATTCCAGTGCTGTGCCGGGAGCATCTGCCCAGCCCATTTGGGAGTGTGCTCTTGGTGCTGAATGTGCAACCTTGCACCCCTCTTCTCTGGATTGCGCTGCACCCATGGCCCAGCCTTCCTGCTGATTTCCGCTCCTTCAATCTTGGGGTCATCTGCTAACTTTATCAGCATGAGTTTCTTTCTATGCTGCTGCTAGAAAAGCCCAAAACACCAGCTGAAAGGGTGAATGTGGAGGATGGAGCCCTCAGCTTTTGATGAGAATCACTCTTGCTTGCACATGACTTCCTGCAGCAGGAACCTCCTTTGCATTTTCCACTTGTCTATGCTGCGATCCAGGCTGGGATCTCTCCACTCATCAAGCAGTGGATGGGCTCCTAGGACAACTCCCTCCTTGCCAAGCTGATGGAAGAAATCACCGCTCTTTGCTCTCAACCGAGGGACCTCCCCATGGCCTTGTGCCAGTCTGGCGTGAGAACACAGGTGAAAGCAGCAAGCAGGGCACAGCTGCTGCTGTGATCCCGAGTTAAAGGGTGCTCTGTCTTTCTTTTCTCTATGCCTCTTTGCAGCTGTTTTGGGTGGGGTCCATCCTGCACAGAAATGTGGTTGATGTTGTAACTTCCCCTTTTTCCACTTTGGTAGGTAGAAGTCTCACTTATTTCGCGCAAGGAGCCCTCCCCACTACCGACTGTGCTGGGCCTCGGAGAGGCAGCTGTAGAGCACTGCTGGCTGCTGAACCTCCCTCCGGCAGCAGGAGCCTCGGGCCAGTCATGACAGGTGAGTCATAAGGCAAATTCAACAGCCGCGGTTGGGAATAGCACATTGCAAGACTTTGTCTCCAGTCAAGTTTTGCAGACGCCGGGAATAGGTCAACGATAGACTTTCACATTACAATCATGTCAGGACTCCCGGGTTCTGGTCTCAGTGCAGCCCCCGAGAGGGGGGGGAAGAGGCAGCAGCTTTGTGCCTCTGTTTCCCTGTCTGTGATCTAGACAATGGGAAAGAAGATCCTGACCCATCTCTAGGAGGTGCTTGGAGAGCTGAAGGTGGAGGGTGCAGTGTCAGGGCACGTGCAGGGCTTTGACCAGCTGGTTTCATTTGAACTGAGTGGAGCTGAGCCCTCCTTTCAGACACACAAGTGCTGGACTTGCTGCACTGACAGGGCAGGACTTGGATGGATGTGTCCTGAGAGACTGGCAGGAGCTGGGCCCACAGAGGAGCCCAGAGGGGTGAGAACATCGAGCTTCCTCCTGGAGAAGGATGTATCTGGGCATGGGTGGTGCACAGGGCAGTTGCTGAAGAGGCAGTTGCTCTCTGCCAGGCTCAGGGGTGAATTTAACACCACCAAAGGCAAAGCAGAGTGTCTCAGGCTGTCTGGGTGCTCTTACTAGCACTTGGCTTTGTTCAGCCCAACAGACCCTACCCATCAAGGTGGGAGGTGGTACCCCATTCGATCCAGCCTGCCCTGACTCAAAGAGGGGCCTGACACGTTATTTCATTCATGTCCCACCCTCACAACCACAGCAAAGCTGAGACTAGCCAGGCCCTTACGGAGAAATCATGACAACTGCTAGAAACGATGTCAATACTCTAGCTCACAACAGGAAACTTTATTAAACAACAGGAAGCCCGTGCTCATGCGTGGCCTTACAAAACACCTCACCCTCCTCTCCCCTTGCTCTTTCAGTGCTGTGGGGCTGGCAGACAGGGCTCTAACTCTCATCTCTACGCTGGGTAGGGCTGCTGGGCTGAGAGCCGGTCCTGTGTGGCAGAGTCTCACAGCTCTCTTCAGCCCTCAAACCGACGGTCTGCTCTGCTCCAAACCTCATCTCAACCTTGCTCCATCGTGCATCCCTCGGCTGCTGACCTAGGCTCGGAAGATGGATGGTCCAGAGCTGAGCTGGCTGGTGAATCGCTCCCTTCCACTGGGCTCTGCTCAATATTCTGAGCTCAGACTTGACCTGCTCGACAGGAAAGGTTCCTGCCTGCAGCTGGCTGCCATGAGGAATGTGAATATCATCCTGCAGCACTACAACTTCACAGGAAAGCTGACCAACCGGCAGTCTGGGGATGAGGGCATGGGTCTCATCCGCACAACCTTTGCCATCATCAGCTGCATCATCATCCTGGAGAATCTGCTTGTGCTGCTGGCTGTCCTGCGGTGTTTGCGAGCCCGCCGCTGGGTCTACTCTTGCATTGCCAGCATCACCGTGAGCGACCTGCTTGCAGGGATTGCCTACCTTTCTAATCTCTGCCTCTCGGGCAAGAAGACCTTCCAGCTTTCACCTCAGCTCTGGTTCCTGCGGGAAGGCATCCTCTTCATCGCACTGGCTGCCTCCACCTTCAGCTTGCTCGTGACTGCCATCGAGCGCTACAGTGCCATGGTAAGGCCGATTGCTGAGAATGAAGCCAGCAAGACCCTGCGCTTACGCAGCCTGATCATTTCCTGCTGGCTGCTGGCCTTCATCATTGGACTGCTTCCGCTGCTGGGCTGGAACTGTCTGTGCGACTTCAATGCCTGCTCTGTCCTCCTGCCTCTCTACTCCAAGAACTACATCCTTTTCTCCGTAGTCATGTTCAGCATCATCCTCCTAGGGATCATCGGCCTCTACATCTCCATCTTCCAGCTGGTCCAGGCCAGTTCTAAGCAAACCAGTTCTCGGCACAGCCGCAAACGGTCCCTGCGCTTGCTCAAGACTGTGCTGATGATCCTGGGTGCCTTCATTATCTGCTGGAGCCCCCTCTTCGTCCTGTTGCTCTTTGACGTCTTCTGCGAGACCCAGACGTGCGCACACCTTCACAGCCTGGACTGGACCTTGGCTCTGGCCATGCTTAACTCAGGCGTTAACCCCATCATTTACTCCCTCCGGAGCGTGGAAGTGCGCCGTGCTGTGGGAAGCCTGCTGTGCTGCTGCTGTGTCAGGGTTGGGCTTTGCAAGCCTGGGAACTGCTTGGTCATCACAGACATCAACTCTGGTTCATCCACAGAGAGCTCCCTGCGCTACCGGGAGAGCTTCCGCAGCTCTGTAGCACTGAACGCCCGGCCCAGAGCACCTCTCTCCAGCAACTCCAGCATGATGAGCAATCTCCCCAGCCTCTGAGAGGGGAGAGCAAGAGATGCCAGACAGCCCATCAGGACCTCATGCTGCTGGTCTCCTGGCCTGGCAGAACTGTAGTCTACATGCAGCTCAGGCTGCCCAGGTGCATTCCCACCCCGGTTGTTAGCTGTGGCCAGGCTTTCCAGCCCCTTCAGACTGGGATGTTGCTTCAGTGTGGGTGCAGCATAGGGACAGACATTGCTCCTAGGATGGGAGTGAAGGATACGGGCACATTTTGGGATAGATGCTCTGCTGAGACAACTGCTGTGCCTAGGTTATAAGCGTGTGCATGTATATAGATGCTGTACCTGCCCAGATGAGGGTATTTTGCCCCAGGACACAGTGAGGCATAGGGTGGGTATCCCCAACCAGACGGCCCCCCAACCCCTTGGGATCAGGCTGGGCTGGCAGTGCTGCCGCTGCATGTCATGCAGGGCTGGAGGTGATACCCGAGTCGTCTCCTGCAGTTTATAGCCTTCTGGAACTGCTGTGATGGGCACAGCTGCTGGAAAGGATGCCGGCTCGATGTCTTGCCGGGGAGTCAAGAACAATTGGGTTTGCAAGTGCAAGTGCGTGCAGCCGTGGGGCAGCTCCGAGCCCCCTGGCCAGGAACCAGGTGCCCACCTGTAGTGCAGCACAAACCAGCCACAGGATGGCAGAGGGCTGCAGCAACAGCCCAGTCCCTCAGCAGAGTGCAGAGGCTGGGCACTGTGCCTGGGCAAATGCTGTGACAGTGCTTACAGCCTGGCAGCAAGAAGTAAGAGCCCTGCGGTGCCTCTGGGCATGGGGCTGCACCGGCAGCGACAGCCCTGGCACCACCATGGGCAGGAGGAGGTACCCACAGTGACTGGGGAGTCTGGTGCCACCCTGCACGGCAGAGCTACCTGCTCCCGTCTGGCTGAACCTCTCAGGTAACCTACGCCTGTACAGCAGAGGGTTCACAGCGCTGTGGCCTCCCAGAGAGGTGGGTCATACTCCGGCAAATCTGCCAAGTTCTAAGGTCCCCACACAGGGGGAGGAACCTCACTGGAAGGTTGAGCAGCAGCTTCTAGGTGGCTTTGCATTCTATTGTCTCCGGTGGGGTTTGGCTCACACCTGAACAGAAGCAGCAGGAATTGTTTCCTCTTCCTTTTTGGGCCAAAAAGGCTGCATCCTTCCAGAAACCTTTTTGAAAACTGTTTGCAACAGAACAGATTTGCAAGAATCACTTCAATAGCCTAGAACAGTCATCACCCGTCAAGAGTGGGGTGGAGCCTGCCCCAAGCCCTTCTGAAGTTCAGCACAGCTGGGGAAAGGAATGGAGGGGTCTGATCCTAGCATGTTTGCTCTAAGCGCTCCCACATTTGGAGAAGGGGGTCGCCCATGTTCTGAGGATCTCCACCTCCCATGAACTGGCCGGCATCAACAGCAGAGAAAGTACCTGAGGACCCCAGGCTCAAGCAGTCACGTTAGGGGTTCTCCCTGCTGCCCCAGGGCTGAGCACCGCTGCCCTGGCCTCTCTGAATCCCATGCCTTCTCTCCCCCGAGCTCGCAGGCCAGTGACTGCCTGGCTGCGGTCTCTGGCCCTGTCAGTTTGCTGGCTGGTATCTCTGAAGTGGCAGGAGAGATCCCAAATAGCTGCAGTTTCACGGGCGGGAAGCTTAAGAGGCTGCCAAGCTGTGTATGGACACAGCCCAGCTGGCAGCAGGAACGGACAGGGCAGGCAGAGAGCTGTGCTGCACGGGCTTGGTGGGGGGAACTGCTCCTGCGGCAAGGCTGGCTGGGGCCAGCAGAGGCTTTTGCAGGGCTTGGAGACTTTTGCAGCAGGGCTGGGGCTGTGACAGGGGTCAAGCAGCCCTAGCAGCTCCGAAGGAGCCAACAGAACACGCAGAACGCCCGCTGGCACAGGGCAGGGGGAGTGGGAGCACGACGACACCCACACTGCAGGTTGCAGAAGTTCATTGGGGCCAGACTTCACCCCTGGTACCGAGGACGGTTCTGTGCTACGGAAAATGGCGGGCTCAAAATAGCCCCATTCCCGCCTGCGTCTGATAGAGACCCGGTGGGGCCCAGAAGGCACTGCCAGCTTGCGCCTCAGATTCCTGCTCTTCTATTCCTTAACCAAGTGAAAAATCAGAGCAGCACCCAAATGCCTCCCCACCACGCAAGGAGGCCAAAGCCACCCAAGCACTGGGGAGGAGAAGCTCCTGAGGATTTAAAACGTGCTGGCCCGGCCCCTCAGCAGGAGGTGCCGCGCTTCCAGCCCATTTGTTTTGCAATAAATCTGGATGATAAGAAAGCCCCGGGTTGATCTGCTATGATTTTATCTTCCTGCAGGTCGGGTACCCGGTGGCCGGTCCCGTAGGCGAGGGGCCTCCCCGCGGCAGAGCTGGAGCTCCGATGCCGCCGAAAGAGGCGCCGAGGCGGCCAGCGCGGGATCCGGGCTGCGAGCCGGGACAGGCCCGGGCCGCCCCTCAGCGCGCCCCCCGCCCGGGCCCCGCGGGCTGCTTGGGGCAGGGCCTCGCCCACCGCCCCCCCCCCGCGGCCGAGAGTGCGCGCCGCAGCGCGCAGACATGGCCCCGCACAGCCGGAGGCCCCCGTCCCGTTCCCGGGGCGGCGGCATCAGCCCACTCCCGGGGGCGGCGGGAGCTCCCCGGTCCGGTCCGGGCGCTTTCGCCGCCGCTGTTCGGCGGCGCGTGTGGACGTGACTCCGCGGGCTCGGTTCACAGCTCCCGCTGCCGCGGGCGCTCAAGCGCCCTGCGGCCGGCGCGGAGGGGCCCGGCCCGCCAGCACCCGCCTGCGTCGCCGCTGCGAGGCGGAGCGCCCCCTGCAGGCCAGGACTACAGCTCCCAGCGCCCCTTGCGGCGGCGCCCGAACTACAGCTCCCGGCAGCCCGCGGGCGGTGCGTGCCGCGTCGTGCGTGCGTCGCCGCGTCGTGCGTGCCGGTGGAGCAGGCCGCAGCGGCGGGGCCGGGGTCGCGGCGATGCTGGAGGAGGCGGGCGAGGTGCTGGAGTCGGTGCTGAAGGCCTCGTGCCTGCCGCTCAGCTTCCTGCTCTTCGTGCCCGCCGTGCTCCTGCTCCTGGGGCCGCCGCCCGCCGCCGAGGCCGCCCACGAGTTCACGGTCTACCGCATGCAGCAGTACGAGCTGGGCGGGCAGCCCTACGGTGAGAGACTGCACGGCCCGGCCGTGGGCGCGGTTCGGCCACCGGCCTGCGCCAGGCCTCGGTCCTCCGGGAGGGCGAATGCCGGCAGCGGCCCCCTTCAGGGCCGATGGGGCCCTGGGAAGAGCTACGACCCCGGGGAGGAGCCCAAGGAAGGCCGCGAAGCTGCAGGCGGCCCGGGGAGGGCGACCCAGCCCAGGGGAGGCTGCAGGAGAGCTCGGAGGGCCCTGGGAGGCTGCAGCCTGGCCCGGGTCCGGGCCCAGACCCAGGGGAGGCCGCAGGCGGGCCCCGCCCGGCTGTTTTGCTGCCCAGTCTGAGCAGGAGCGGGAGGGTGCCGAGAGCTCCCACATGGTGACCTAGAGGTGTCCAGGGACCCTGCTGTGTCCTTGCGGGCTCTGGTCTGTGGGCTGAACTCCCAGTGTTTCAAGCAGTCCAGCTGCAGCCCTCTTGCATACTGGGGAACCTGGCTGTGAGCTCAGTTTTGTTCCTTGGCTTTGACTTCTCTATTGACAGGTTGATTCTTCTTTGCTCTCCAGCCTCTTCTTCAGTCTCAATTAGCAATGTCTGTTGGGCCGGAGTCTCCTCATTTGAGACTCCTTTCTTTTACAGTTCTTCCTTTATGTTGCGATTGACCTCCAGTTCCTCTCTTCTTTTGCTTCCAGGCTGTGGATTGTGCAACACCTTTCTTTGAGTCAGAAACACAACCTGTTCTGTGAATCATTGAAGTGTTGTAACCCTTAGCCTCCACCCCTCTGTACTCACTAACCCAGAATCAAGTGTTGTTTCTCAGTCTTCCATAGATATTTTATTCCGGATCAGGGCATGTGCAGTGTCCACGAGCGACTCTTCCTGCTGTCTGTTTTGTGGCCTAAGTTTCAGACTTCTGTTAACAGTCTGGCCCCACATTTATTCTGTACTGTCCACGAGACTCGGTCTCTAGCCCTTTCAGATCTTCATAAGATCAAACATCAGTACAACTTATGAAATGCAAGCTATGCCTGCATGCTTTGTAAACACTACTGGTGGCTTCTGAATATCTGAAATTATTTCTGGGTTCTTCTGTCACAGTTTTTCAAAATGTGCCCACATCTTGGGATCTCTGTTGTTGAGAACCTCACCAGATCAGAGGTGGGCTCTCTCCTGGGGGTATGAAGCTCTCTCTTTTCTCCTGTGGTGGTAAATCTTTCTTGGCAGGCTTAACGGGGGCAGCGGGCATGTGTTTCACCTGGCTTTGACTTTGTTTGCCTGAGTGTTCTCTCTAGCCAAGTGCCCACAACATATTGTGAAATATTTTGTGAACTCTCAAAAAGCCACACATCGTTTTTTAAGATGCTTGCAATTAACTTTTTATGGTGTTTCTTTTTCTGGAGCCTTTTAGCTCAGTGGATTGTGTATTTCCTTTGTTCCTTGCCAGCCCCTTTGGGTAGCTGATGTTCCTGTTCCATGTGTGTTCTGAGGCCATATGTCCTTCAGGATAAAAACTATTTCTTGTTCCAGATTCTCATATTCTTTTCCAAGACGACCAAATAGAGATTGCTGCTGAGCCTTTTCTTGCAGGGGGCAGTTTTTTGTCAACATCAGCCATAGAGCAATGGAAGAACAACTTGGACTTCCTCTAATACTGTCAGAATAGAGTTCTTTGGATTGTAAATGAACGAATATTAAACAGTTCTCTGTAGAGAAACTACAGAAAATCAATTTGTCTTGCCGTGCTGTCAGAAAATACCATTGGGTCAGCTCTGCTTAGATGTCAGAGGGTTGTGCTGGGAGTAGAACTCTGGATCCACACTTTGCTATGTTTACACATTATTGTTTTGGGAATGGTGGAAGAGTTATCCCCATTATGGATTGTTTTTCTCTGATCGGGGGGGGGGATGCTGGTAATATTTGTTTGTTTACAACAATAAACAAGTGTAGGAGCTTTATGTGGAGAATTTAGATCGTGCCTTAACTCCGTTTCTGGGTGTATGGCCCTCACTGATACTATGCAGTAGAAGTACAGTTTTTTCTTGTTTAGGTGATTTGACCTTTGACAAGACCAAACTAATGTTAGAGTTAAGTTAAGCCAGGTTTAAATCTAACCTTCAGCAACACTCCTATTTGGCACAGGCTGAGATGCCTTCTGGAGCACCTTGCTCCTCTCTGGCTGCTTGGGGACCCAGTGTGATGAAGACTTCAATATAGGTGCCAGAGTTATAGAAGAAGAAATTGGATTTGGGCATTACAAATTGTAAGGTGGATTTGAATGTCTCTATTTATACAAGATGTCCTTGTGGTCCTCTCTTGGAAAATGCTGGAGCAGCTGGCAAGCCTTCAGACTGCTGTTCTCCCAAAGGATGGCATTTTCATGTGGCGGATTTGTATGCTGAAACTGAGAATAGGAGCGAGCAAGCAGTTGGAAGCAGCCTGCTCATTTGTCATTTTCTCAGCCACCGAAACATCCCAATGGGTGAGCTGGAACAGTCCTTTGGATGGACGTGGGGTAGCCTTGTGTCCTTTCGCAGAGTGGTTCTGCACAGCTTGTATCCTCTGCTTGCAGACACGATCCTGCAGCCGGAGGATGCAGTAGGCTGCATAGCAAGAGGCCAGGCTTTCTTCACATGTATTGCTGTCTGCAGGTCTTAGGTGCAGGCGAGCAAACAGGTAGCCTGCGTGGTTGTGGTGGGGAGGAAGACTGGAAGGTGGTCGAGGCTGTGTAGGGCTGGAGTAAGGGGAGCCTGGCAGGACATGGCTGCAAAGGTGTTGCTCTGATGGATGCAAGGAAAAAACACAGATCTCTGTTCCTTCTTGGACAAGGGGGAAAAGATGAACTTGGCTTTCTGCAGGTCCTGGCTGCTCTGAAGTTCATCAGATTGTCACCAAGGCTGTTCTGAGAAGGAGCTAGGCTCAAGCAAGGGGGATGTGATGAAATCACTTACAAAACCCCTTGTGTTCTCTCCTCACAGGCACCAGGAGCGCAGTGCTTAATACAGAAGCCCGCACGGTAGAAGCGGACGTCCTGAGCCGCCGCTGCGTCATGATGCGGCTGGTGGATTTCTCCTATGAGCAGTACCAGAAGGCTCTCCGCCAGTCAGCTGGTGCTGTGGTGATCATCTTGCCGCGATCTATCTCTTCTGTTCCACAGGATGTTGTAAGGGTAAAAAAAAAAACATTCCCTTTCTCTTCCAGTGGGAGATGTATTTGAGAGCGAGAGAGGCTTGGGTTGCTGTAGGACTGAAAGCTCCTGTTGTAGTGCACAACAAGTCATATTCTAATTTTAAAATTTCTCCCTCTGCTTTGGTTGTTAATTTTTTTCTGCCCTCTTGCATGTTTAGCAGATGCTAAGTTTGTGTCTTGCTTAAATCCTCAGCAATTCATGGAGATAGAGCCGGAAATGCTCGCTATGGAAACCATTGTGCCAGTCTACTTTGCAGTGGAAGATGAAGAGCTGCTGTCTATCTATGAACAAACGCGGGCTGCTTCTGCATCGCAGGGTTCTGCCTCGGCTGCAGAAGGTGAGTTCTGACAAGTGAGGGAAAGGTTTAGAGGAAGGCAGTCCAGATCCCACCTCTGGGAGCAGTCTGCTGTGTCATACACACCATGAGCCAGTGTTCTGTTGCCTTCATGTTTATTCTGTCTTTGTTAAAGTGCTTTGAGATTTAATGGAAGAAAAAGACAGTATAAGAGAGAGTATTACTTGACTATATTTGGAAATACAGTTGCATGGAGTAAGTTCTCAGCTTCACTGTTGCAAATAAGATAGAAAGCAAACCTCAGGTTTAAAACAACATTGAAGATGTTAAGTGACTACAGTGTGTTGGTAGAAACTGAAGCTTTTTGTCTGACCACAAGTCAGTTCAGTGCTTCCACTTTACTATCTTACTGACCTGCTGCTCGTGATTAATTTTAGGACTGCTGGAGAAAAGTTTTTGGTTTAGCCAGCTCAAAATATTGGGATTTCAGGTCAGAATGGAAATGCATGGTCACCAGGATTCCGTGCCAATGCATAAACACAAGTGACGAGTGAGAGGGCTTAAATGGTTTAAAGCTGGTCTCTCCAGAGCTCAGTTAGCAAGGGGAAAAAAGGGATGAAACTTCCCCAGGTGAAACTTCCCCAGGTGTACTTACTTTTTTTTGTTCTAGTTCTGCTGCACACAGCAACTGCCAATGGCTTCCAGATGGTGACCAGCGGGGCTCAAAGCAAAGCTATCAATGACTGGCTCATACCCAGCGTGGAGGTGAGTTGTATATGGATTCAAACTGGCAACATTGATGGGATGCCTTCTTTTATTGGGACTTCATCAGACATTTGGACTGACAGGGGAAGTCAGGGAATCTCAGCCAGGTAAGTATCTGAAGTCCTCAGAACTGAGGCCGCTGCAGACTCAGTAGGCGTGTAGAAGTCAGGCTGTTTCTGTACAGGCGCACAAAGGGTGATGCTGAGTGACACTGATCTCTTTCCTCTGCAGGGAAGGCTTACGGGGCTGGGTGGAGAAGACCTGCCCACTGTTGTGATAGTTGCCCACTACGATTCTTTTGGAGTGGCTCCGGTGAGTATGCTTTCTTCCTGCATACGTGTGTTCCTGTCTGTGTGTTCCTGTCTGTGTGTTCCTGTCTGTGTGTTCCTGTCTGTGTGTTCCTGTCTGTGTGTTCCTGTCTGTGTGTTCCTGTCTGTGTGTTCCTGTCTTTTTTCCCACGTGGCCTCTGCCCCTATGTTTTTTCTTGGCCTTAAAGACATGGGGCAGTTATAAGCGGAGCATCGAAGGCTGTTCTGGTATGTGAGAATAAGTGTAGGGTTGTCACCTTGTCTCTGTCCCACTTCATCCTGCAGTGGCTGTCACATGGTGCTGACTCCAACGGCAGCGGTATCTCAGTGCTACTGGAACTAGCCAGGCTGTTTTCCCGGCTCTACACCTACAGACGTACCCATGCTGGGTAAGAAACTGCCCTATTCTTGGTTGAATGTTTGTCGCTGAGATCAGATGAGAAGGGCTTTTGCTCCAGACCTGCAGAGTGTTAGAAGCAGTCTTTTACTTCCTTTGCTCTGTTTTGCTTCCCTCTAAGTACAGCTGCTGTTAATGGCTAAGCTCCTTCCTTTGGTTTCTTTGCTGTAGCTCTGCTTAAGCTTAGGGACCAGTGGAGGGAATGATGTGGGAAGCAGATTCCATCCTCAAGCCTTTTACCCCTGTCCTGCCATTTCCTTAGTATGTGGCATGTAGGAAGCGTTTTGTTAATGGAGAGTTTGCCTTGAATGTCAGGTGCTAGCTGTTGTGATTTCAGCACACCTCCGAGGCTGAGTGAGAGAGTTCTGTAGCCATGGAGTGCAGTGTGCTAACGCTTTTCTGTCTTCCTTGATGGGCAGGTACAACTTGCTGTTCTTTGCATCTGGAGGTGGCAAGTTTAATTATCAAGGAACCAAGCGGTGGCTGGAAGACAATTTGGACCACACCGGTGAGTCAGGGGCTGGCACTCCAGCACGTTCTGTGGCAAGGCCTCTGTTAATACGATTGTGTTAAGTGTCTAGTGTGTCATCCCTCCTGTGAGAATCTCCTTGTGTGGGCCTTGCTTTTTTGGGATGGAAATCCCAGCACAAAACATAGTAATAAAGGTTTGGATTTTTCTGTTCCAGATTCCAGCCTGCTGCAGGACAACGTAGCGTTTGTTCTCTGCCTTGATACTCTGGGCCGAGGCAATAGCCTTCATCTCCATGTCTCAAAGCCTCCCAAGGAGGGAACCTTGCAGCACGCGTTTCTGAGAGAACTGGAGACGGTAATAAAAAGCATTTTAGGTAGATGGGAACTTGGGACTTACTGTGGGGAGCTGCAGCTCTCCAAGAGAGGAAGGAAGGAAGGCAGATATGAAGAAAGGGTGTGCCATTGAAATATTTCGTGTATTGTTTATGGTCATTTGATTTGAAGTGCGGACAAATCCTCATGCCACACTTCCAAATGAAGCAGACTAGATCTGCTGCATTTTCCACTGTACTTCTTTATGGCTTGCTGCTTGCAAAAGCTACCCTGTAGTGTCATTAGAACGGCTTTTTTGATGTTAAACCAGCTTTTTAATGGCAGTAACTGCACCTTACAGATGGAAGTGTACTTACCTTCGGGAACACAAAAAAATTGGGTCTAGGTGGATTGGGCAGTGCAAGATGGGACTACGCAGTGGGCAGCATGACACCCCTGGATGGCTTGTTCTTTCCCTCAGGTTGTTGCCAGCCAGTTCCCAGAGGTGAAGTTTTCCATGGTGCACAAGAAGATAAACTTGGCTGAGGACATGCTGGCATGGGAGCACGAGCGTTTTGCAATCCGACGCTTGCCAGCGTTCACCATCTCCCATCTGGAGAGCCATCGGGACAGCCTGCGCAACAGCATCATGGATAGGAGGTTAGAGGCCTTAGGGAAGGCTGCGGTTGAAATCCAGCCCTTAAACACAAATTGGCCTCATGACTGCTTGTGCTGTTCTGATGGTCAGAGGATGGGTGAAAAAACACTGGGAGCTGGGCTCTGGATTCAGGCTCATGCGTGATGCAGTGAAAAAGGGTGGTTTCTAGAGGAAGCTGATCCCATTGACAAGTCCCTAATCCCCTCTTTTGCTTTAGGGCACGAATAGACACTAAGGCACTAACCAGGAATACTAGGATCATTGCTGAGGCTTTGACAAGGGTCATCTACAACCTAACAGACAAGGTAAGAGCTGCCCATCGTGCAGCGCTAGCCAGATTTGTCCTGCCCAGCCAAGCTTGCTCTCACCGATAGCCTGTTTTTGTTGTTTTTTTTTTTTTTTCCCTTGCAGGGAGCACCTGCAGATTTGCAGATCTTCACAGATCAGATGGTGAGCACAGTGCATTTTTGTAACCTGTGGGAAGAAGGAATCAAGAGTCTGGGGGAGAGGTCTGGTCTCAGCATACGTGTGGTTGACTCCCTTTCTTTGGTGGTATTTTTCTGTAGCAGATCCAGCAGGAGCAACTAGAATCAGTGATGGACTGGCTGAGCAGTCAGCCTAGAGCTGCCCAACTGATTGATAAAGACAGCACCTTCCTCAACACCTTAGAATATTATATGGGTCGCTACCTGAAGGATGTCAAACAGCATCACGTAAAGGCAGACAAACGGTAAGAAAAGAGATGAAAGAACCAGCCAGGGCATGCAAACTGGCTTCCCCCTCCGATGAATTTTGTCTCTGAGCTGCAGCTTTCCTGGCTTCTTGGCATGTAGCTGGAAGCGATTGCTCTTTTCTGCTCTCCTGTCAGTTTTGGTTCATGCTCTGTTCTCCCAGAGAAAGCTCTTTATCATTTCTCACAGCACAGTAACGAGTCCCAGCAGCTTCCTCTGTCTGAAGAGCTTGGTTTTTTCACTGTTTTGGTTCCACCCTTCCCACTCTGAGTGCTGCTTCTCTCTGAGTGCAGGAAAAGACTAAGGTCCCCTAGAAAGCTTTCTTTAATTGCAAAAAGGCAGCTTCCATCCCGTCTAACCTGCTTGGGTTGAAGCAGTTTAATGAACCCAGAGGGGCGTCTTCCATGTGCCTCTTCTGAGACAGCTGAACAGCATGTGTTCTGAATTGTAGCCTTAGGCTTCTGATTGTAGGAAAAGAAAGACTTGACAACTAAAATCAGTTCAAAACTGGTATGCAAGGTGGTCATGCTTATCTGTCTCTGGTTGGATGAACTCCTTGGGAACAGAGGTCTGGGCTGTCCTTACTGCAATGTCAAGAAGTGTAATACAACCTGAAGAATTTCTTTTCACAGGGACCCTGAGTTTGTTTTCTATGACCAGCTGAAACAGGTGATGAATGCATACAGGTATGGAATTCCCTTGGGCACGTTGGGCTATTGTCTCACTCTGTGGCAGTACCTGCTGTAGCAATTTCATGTGTTCTTTCTTTATTGCAGGGTCAAGCCAGCGATCTTTGACCTGCTTCTGGCTGTCTGTATCGCAGCCTACCTTGGTGTTGCCTATGTTGCGGTGCAGGTAAGAGAAGAGAAGCAGGAGACGTATTATTTTACTCATAAATCACATTAGCTACAGTATCTGGTGCTCACATAGTCCCAGCACCGAAGCTGAAACAATAATGCCACCCCACTCTAAAAGTAGTAATCCAAAATGGCTGGCTGTTTTGATGTGTATGTTTTTGAGTATTTCAGTTGGCTGTGCTGAAAGCAATCGCTTGCCATTCTAGTGCAAAACTATTTTATAGAGCTCCTTCTCTTGGTCAAGGATGTGCACAACTCGCTTGTTAAGCTATTTTGGCTATTGTAACAGCTTCAGACTGAAATGTCTCAAGGTCACTAAAATCTGCTGTAATGTTAAAGGTTTGCAGCTTGTAGTAAGTTAGGAGTGTTAGGAGATCCTTCCAGTATCTGAACTTGGGATGCAGCTTAGAAATGCATCTTCAGGTTTTGTTTTGTTTTCAATGAAACCATAAATGCATCCTGTGTCCATACTCCTGGAAACGTGATACTCCATGCCTTGGCCAGCCAGCTTAAATTTAGTGGTTTTGTTTAAGCATTAACAAAGGCACTGTGAGCTAGGCTTCTGATCCTGGCTGGGTTCTCTGAAGAAATGAATGAAAGGGAAGCATTTGACGTCAATCTAAATTTTGATCTCTTCATGTTATTTGTGTTTATTATTTGTTTGGGGAAAAAACAAGCATTTAAAAATCCAATGTAACGACATAAACAGGAAAGAAAACATATATTTTGATTTCTGTCAGTTGTCTTCATTATGTTTGTTATTACAAATTATTTGAAGCCTGGATCTTGTTATATCTGTCAAATATCTGAAGTAGCTGTTATCGAATCAAAATGCAATTAATCCAAGCAGAATCAAAAGAAGAATTAAGTGAATTTCTACGTCACTGGTGAAATGGTGAAAGAGAAGATCCAGTTAAAGGATTGGGAACTGCTGGGAATATCTGTGTTTGCCTGGTTCATTTTTACATTCCTGAAACTGCAGTGTTTCTGTAGTGACCAGTATTATGCATGTGTTGAAATCTGAAGCTTTCTCCTCCCCTTTAGAAGGAGCAGAATTGCATCAAAAAATGTAAAATCTTTTAACAAGGGTTTGCATCTTCACAATGGGGATGATACAGGCCTGCACAAATACTTCTGTAAGACATCACTTTCTGTACAACTTCAAGTAACTGGCTTCATTGTAATAATTCCTCCTAATTCACTCTGTCTCCAGGACGAGAGTGCTAGCGGATGATCCAAACAAGGTATTGCATTTGCACATTAGTATTGGTTTAAGCCTTCTAGTAAGTTTTCTCTCTGTGTAGAACACAGTCATTTTGTTAGAATTTATAAGGACTCGTGGTTATTTATTTTCCTTCTCTTTCCAGCACTTTGGTCTCCTTTACAAGATGATACAGAGATTATCCCTTAAAACCAAGCAGCAGTGAAGCAATGAGACATCACCCATACAGCAGCACTGAGCCATCGGTGAGCCCATCAGGAACCTTCTGCCTTCCATTGAATCCTGCTGTTTCTCTCCCTCTGTCTCCTCTTTGCTACTCTATAGAGGGGAGGAAGGCAGAAAGAAAATGAAATTTTAACTCTTGTGCACCTTTTAAGTGCTTTTCTTCACCTTCTTCCCCTGACTTGCACCATGTCTATTTTCCTTTGCTTTTTGGCGAGGGAGAGGCTCAGAGACTTCAGTAGTTCCTGCAGGTTGTTTCAACACTGAGCGGCTGATTCTGAGCAGCTTGTATGAGTGTAAAACCAAGTCCAGCACCTTCATGGACACGTGTGCCATACAGCCAACTTGGAAACTGAAACTACAGAGTAGAGTAACATGTTATCTCTGCCCAGCAAACAAGGACTCAGAGCAGTTGTTTAAAAGGAAAAAAAAAAAAGTGCACATGCAAATTAAAAAGAATACTATTAGCATGTTTCCTTATGGCACCTCTTCCTTAAGTTCACTGCCTGGCTTTAGGCAGGTGTGCTGAGCAAGCAGTGTCTGCAGCAAGCATCTTCTAGCATTTTGTTTAGACTGTGCAATAACTCATTTCCTTTTAGGAGGTGCACTGTAAACGATCTTGACTGTTATTGACAGAATGAGGAAAGATTGTTAAAACGGGTTCCTTGCATTAGGGTTCTTACCAGGACAGGTTCTCTCCTGTCTCTATTGGAGGATGCGTTTTGCTGTGTACTTCATTTCTCTTAAATTTTATGGTCATCGAACAGTTCACGGCTGCCACCACTCTTTGCTAAACTCTTGCTTGGTTTTTAAGGGGTGTTCTACAGTCCCAACTGCTGCAGGATCGTGTTCTGTGCTGTTCCATGTATTTAAACGAGCTGGTTATATTAATAGCAAGAGCAGCCCAGCTCCTGCTGAGCTCTGGTCTGTGATCTCTTCAATCTTCATTCCTCAGTCTTCACTTCCAGATGGGTTCTGGATTTTGGGGTGTTTTCTCATGTTCACCTGCATCTCAGGGTCTCATTTCACATTTTTCAGTTCTCTTTCTGGAAAAACTCTTCCTGGCCTGCACATATGAGCAAGTTCCCAAAGTGCTTGTTGCTGTCCTTTCACGTGCTGCCCCCAGAATGAAGGGAGGCAGGTCACTTAGCCATTAAAAAGCAAAACAAAACAAAAAATGAAGTTTTATGAATGTCATTTTAAACATGGCTGTTTCTAGAACTGTACTTAAGAGAGTGTGTCTTGGAACACACGCTCTCTGTTACTTTTATCCTTGAGCAAGCCTTATTTTTAGTTTGGTGATGCTTCTGCATGGAGAGAGCTACTTAGTTGCCCAAACTAGTTGCCAGTGCTGTGCAAAGACCAGGAGGGCCAGGTGACCAGTTGCTCAAGCATTGCCATCATCTTAAGTTTAACTCTTTCCTGAATTCCACCATCCAAGGTAAGCAGGATACTTGTCACCACGTTCTGGTGAGAGCTGAATGCCCTTTCTGGGCAGTGTTGCACTTTGTTTACCCTCAAGTTCTTCTGGAAAATATATCAAGATATTGACTACAAGTCCTAGGCTAGTTGTAGTTCTAGAAAATGTCCTGATTGAATACTACTGTCCTGCCACTCAACAGTGCTTGAGTCCTTTCTGTAATTTGTTCTATGCACATGAGGTCTCTTCACAGGCCACGGTAACTACCTTTGTTTTTTAAATGACTACTTGTATTTAAAATAGCTGAAAAGCTCTTGTGGGTTTGGATGAAGGTGTACCCATTTTTGTATGCAAGGAAAATTCAAGCTGTGCATTCTTGTCTGCGCCACAGCTGCTGTGCACGCACTTGTTGGAAAAGGGGTTGTTGTGGCCAGTCACTGTCCTTGTCCTTTGGATGGGGACTAAAGCACTGATTTCCATCCCTCTTTGTTTCACTATAGTCTCCTCCTTGGGCATACCCTTACCCCATGACGTGTGCTTTCTGCTACTTTAAATGTGTAGCAACTTGTTCTTTAAAGGGTCTTTTTTTTTCCAGGAGAGCGTGCTGATGTCAGTGGCTCACTGTGATATCAGCAGGTGGCCTGGTACCAAGCACTCCTGAAATATCAGCCCTACAGGGAAACTTGCCTTTTCCTGATCTTTTGAGTGCGTATTTAAAATACGTCTCTCTGCATGCATGAAGTGTTTGTGACACTCCTCCGCCAAATGAGTTTATAATGACTTCAGAAATTGCGGGCGTGGCTGGAAGATGAGCCTTGATTGTTTTCCACTGGCTTTTACGCTCTGTCGTTAGAGACTATGTATGTTGTGCTATGGGAAGGTGCATGCTCTGAACTGCGTAGGTTCAGCACATGCACGGTACAGTGGCTCTCTGAAGAACAACTCTGTAAGTTCTGAATACTTGGAAGTAGTTTCAGAGGCCTCCAGCTGCATCATACATTTCTGGTGTGTTACAGTTGGAGAGGGGGTGTTCCCTCCAATCCAGCACATTACTTAACCAGGCTTAATGAAACTCCATTACTTCACTGAGAAAAACAGAAAAACCAAAATTATTAGCAATCCTGCTGCAGTGTGACTTGATGCATATAAAATTTGCAAGTAGTGGGCAAGAGAGAACAGAACAGGCCCGGAGCGTTCTTCCTTGCAGTGGAGACTGTCAGCCTTCGGTCTTCCAGATAAGAAGCTCAGAGTCAAAAACTTCCACCAAGGCAACCGTGTGGTTGCAGCTCTGTTCCTGTCAAGGTTCTAGCATTAAAGCAAACACTTTAGCCCCTTGTGGTCTCGACAGTAAACTGCTAACACTCCTGATGCAGTGCCGGAAGCCAGTGGCAGCTATCTAAAAGAAAGGTGGATAGAGGTAAATGAGGAGTTCGTAAACCTGAAGGGCAGCTGGGATAGGACATTACTCTCTCCCACACGAGGGTAATTTGTCCTATAATCTGATTGGATGCATTTTGTGTCTCTCTAGCTGGCTGCCATAGAAATTAGTTTTTACTACAGATAAGGGTTTTATGCTTTTGATCAAAGTGCATGTGCACTGAAACATTATATACTCAAATCTGAGATAGCAAAATTCCAACTTTCTCATAGCTGGAACAGAGTGCCCATCCTGGGAGTGAACTTAGTTCCCACATTACTGTTTCCTTTGAGAAGTTGTCGGAGAAGCTTGTAAATAGACCCTGCTATTCTGCTAGGTTTTGAAAAAACAAAAGAAGAATGGTGCTGATCCATACTGCAGCATTTCTGATCAATTTTGTCACCAACATGACATGCAAAGGCAGAAATCCAACAGCTGTTCTGGTAAAAGTTCTCCACAACATTGCAGAAGAGCTCTGTGTGGCTGATTCTCGTTGCCCCTATTTTCACCTGTCATTTTTATCAGGAGTTTGCCTGGCCTGGAAGGAAGAAGCATGGAAAGCATATGTCCACATATACACAAGTGGCTAGCCGTTGATGCTTCTAGCCATAAAACAGTTTTCTTTGCTAGCTGACCGACCTTACCTATTGTCCTGGTGCTGTCAAAGTCTGCAGCTCACAAAAATCTGGTTTTCCGACAGGATTTAAGCACTGAAGCTGTTCATTCCTTCTATCCACTCCCATCCACACGGGAACTAATGGGGATTGTATGCGAGTACTTTGGACTATTGTAGTTGATCTCCCAAATAAGAGAGGTTGGTTCGTTGTTATGAAATAAGTACTACTGTGCAATATGAACTCCAGCCTTGTACTCAGTGCTAAGAGGAAAGACCCTGAAGCCAAAATGCAACTAGGTACCCCACTATCTGTAGCTGGAGGAGTCACCACAATCTATTTCATCGTTTAAAACCACATATACCCAAAATTGTTGTGGGGCTCGGGGGGGGGTTGGTTGTTTTAAAACATGCGCGCTCACGTTGTTCATAGCACAAGCCAAAATACCGAGCTGCTTCTGCACCTTGTGGCCAAGCTGGGTCTTACATTTAAGAGCCATTCAGTCTTGACTTACCGATCTGAAATGATGGGGGTGCTACTATATGTCTCAGTGAATTGGGCCTCTGGGTACTCAAGTGTGGGCTCCTGCTTGCTCACTTTGATCTGTTTAGTTTCCATTTGTAGTTATTGGATAGCAACTTCAAGGTTATAATCTGGAATATTTGCAGCTCAGGAAAAAGAGTTGATTTATCTAGCAATGTTAACTCAATTATTTATCTCTTGTGTGTCCTAAAGAACAAATGTATATTGAGGTGAATATTTAAAAGCTAATAGAAAATTCAATGCAGTTGATTTACGTATTTTTTCTGACTATAAATGTAATAATATTTAAGTATTTTAACATTTTTCATTTCCTTATTTGTTTGTCCCTTTTTCCCTTGGAAAAATAAACCGAGTGAGTAGGTTTGATGAACAAATTTGTTGGAGAACTATTTGCTGCTGGAAGCTCCAAAAACTGGCATCTCCTTGCATTATTTGAAGGAATAGACCCCCTGCAAAAAGGGAGAAAATGCATGTGTTTAAGAGCTCACATCATCCCTTCTATATAATCAAAAGTGAAATAGTACAGCAGAAAACATTTACAGACCCTGATGTGCAAATTCCTATTCAAAGGGTTTGTGCTGATCTGAAGCAATTAAAAGTTTCTATGCAAGACAGCTTCAATACTGTGAAAAACTGGCTAGCTGAGCCAACACTGTGTGGTCGTGGTAGATTGTTGTGCCTCTGTCATTACCAAATGACTTTTTGAACGCTTATAAACTATTTATTCAAATTACAAACATTGCAAGAGATCTGTTCCCTGAGCGTGAGTCAGTCCGAGTCTGACAAGCCACAGCGGCCACAGCTGCAGAGCGGGAAGCTGACCTGAACGCAACAGAAGGGGAGAGGCGGAGGTCGCACTCGTAACGGCCGAGTGTCCAAGGCCTTCTCCTTGCCAAGACCTTTCGAGCATCAGCCGCCCCCCTTCCCACCTGTGTGGTACCAAGCCCCGGGAACGCCTTTCTCTGCCCGTGATGTGGGGCAGGGCGGGGGCCGGCCTGGCTCCGAGCCGGCTGGAGCGTGTTCTGGTGCCCGCCGGCAGCAGGGCCACACCCGCCCCGGGCCGGGCCGGCGGCGGTTGCCGGCCCTCGGGGGCCGCGCGGGCCTCCGGGTGCGCCGCGCGGTTCGGCGCGGGGGGAACCAAGCGCGGGCCGGAGCCCGCCCGCGCCCCGGGGAGCCCGGCCCCGGCGGACGAGGCGGGGCAGGCGGGCAGCGCCGCAGCGATTGGCCGGATGGCGGGGGCGCCGGCACGGGGGGAAGCGCAGGGAGCCGCGGGATTGGGGGGGGCGGTGGCGGGGGGCGGGGCTTGGCTCTTCGAGACGGCCGCGGGCCGGCTGCCTGCTGCACGCGCCGCGCTCCCTCAGGTAGGAGCGGCGCCGGGGAGCCCCGGCCCTCCCCTCCCCTCCCGCGGGCCCGGCGGCTCTGGCGCTCCCCGTCGGCTCCCGGGCTGGCCGGCGGTGACGCGCGGCTCTTCCCGCAGGATGCCCAAGGCCAAGGAGTTGGCGGGGACGAGCAGCTCGGAGAGCGGCCCCGAGGAGGAGGAGGAGGGGAAGGTACTGCCACCCCGGGGAGAAGGGAGAGCCGCCAGCAGAGCTTCCCGGTCGGGTCTCGGTCCCGAGGGCAGGTGACACGCCTTTCCCGCCCGCACCGCGGGGCAGGCAGGGCAGGGGCCCACCGGCAGCAGAGGCACCTGGCAGTCGCGGTGCGCCCAGTAGCGTGTGTGGACCGTGAAGCTGGCGTGCTGTGGAGGCCCGGGTACAGCCCAGGAGAAGGGCTGTGGCTCCTCAGACCAGGCTGTTCAAACTGGTGATCTCTCTTTCTAGAAAAGAAAGAAAGAAATGTCTTCTAAGTCAGAGAAGAGGCTGAAAACAGAGGCCAACCCTTCAAAGGTGACAGAAAAACCCCAGGGACAAGGCAGTGAAGAGGAGGGCATGTTCCAGGTATGGAAGGCAGGGATCCACCACAGGAACACATCTTCCTCCTTCTCTTTATACAGGTCCCCCCTCTACCTCCTCTACTTGTAGGAGAGCATTTTTGTAGCTGAGCTGACTGCCTGGGGTGCCTGCTGTTCCTTCACTAGTCCTCCGGCACGTTGAGTGACCCAACAGGCCCTATGGGCTGAGGAGCAGCTTGTGGCAGGGCTGTGTTTAATGCAGGCTCTGTGTCGCCGCAGATTGGGAAGATGCGTTACGTCAGAGTGTCCTGCTTCAAGGGGAAGGTCCTGGTGGACATCAGGGAGTTCTACGCTGACAAGGAAGGCGGCATGAAACCGGGGAGGAAAGGTACACCCGCGTTCGCTAGCTGGCAGCCGGGGCCACGCCGGCCTTTCCGCCTCGGCTGCTGGCTCGCCAGCTCCGGCTTTGCCTGCCTCCCTCGGTGGTAGGGAGACCCGTGCATGCCACACTGAGGGACTGGGGAGCTGCGCAAACCACGTGGGAGGGTTTAGCGCTTTCTCAGCCTGGGTGGCAACAACTGAAGAAAAACACAAAGAATGACTAAGTGTGAGCCTCCAGTGAGATCTGGAGTTTGGCAGGACCGCTCTGAGAAGCAGTGCAGGAAGCTGCTGTGCAGGACTCTAGTTTTACCTCTCATCACCAGTCCTTTCTTTGGCTGTTGGCCGGGGCAGAGCTGCAAGGTGGAGGAGGGAAGGCTGAAAACACTGGCTCTGATGTTGCTTCCTTGTGTCCTACTGCTAGCTGACAAACTTGTGTTTTGGTACTGGTGATGCCTAGGGCAAAAAGGTGGCATTTTGTGTGTTTGCCCCTAATCTGTAATGGTGGAACTGAGCTTGGCAGGGAGAGCCTCCCAGAAGTAAATCCATCCTTCCCTATCTAGGTGAGGACAGGAAGGTTTAAGCCCCTTCTGGATCCCTACCAAGACACTCCAATGCTGCTGTGTTAGGTGTTCCTTATTCTTTTGGCAAGGTGTCTGATGATGTGATACAGTGGCACAACTGGGGTGGCCCATCACAGCAGCACTACCTGAGTAGGGGATGCAAGCAAACGCAGCTGGAGAAGGGAAGACACATTTTTCTCCAGCGCTCTTCAGCTGATGAGTCAACTCTCAACTTAGGCCTTTTGCTTTGGGACTTTGACAGTGACTTGCCAGCTTGCCTCGTAGTTCACAGGCCCTGGACTCTCTTCACCTGTCCTGTGTGTTGTGCCCAGCAAAGACTCAGTTAATGGGGGGTTTCTTTTGGTCCTTGCTATAGATTTTCGTGTCAGGGCAGACAAATTTGTTTCAGCTTGGTTTGCGTTGCTTCATAACCACTAAGCCTGGTTTTCCTTCCAGAAATTAATTTCCTTCAGAGAAGTTACAAGTAGAAATTACTCACTTAGAGGGAACTCCGTACCCTGTAATGAAAATAGGAGGCAAAGCCTTCAAGCTTTTCTGTGCCATTGGGGGCAGAGAGGGAAAGGAGCATTGTGGACTCCTTCCAGGCTGGAAAAAGCACACCCACAATGTAAGACAGAAGATCTGTCAGTTAAAAATGTTTTTTTCATTTAAATACTGTCTCTGCTGTTTTTCTCAAGAGTTCTTAGCCCCTGATCTTTATCTAGAGAATTTAATAAAGCTTGGGCTGTAGTTCTCTAATGTGATTCTTAACAAAGCCAAAAGGAACAAGTTGACAACATCTGGCTGGAACCCACACTGCAATTCCACTACCGTGTTTGTTTTGTAAGGGAGAGGGACAGGACATCAAGACCTTCTCTCTGCTGGATCTAAAAAGAAGCCAGTTCTCTAGTGTTTAAGCCACACTAGTGATTTCTTGTTAGCACCAGTTTTTTTAAATAGAACTAGAGTTGGCATTATTTCCTTTGGGCAGTTGAAAGGATGGTGTCCTAACTGCTGTGTGGAGTACGGTTCTCCTAGAACTTCCTCCCAGCTCATGTGGGTGGGAATTTGTACTAGAGAATAGTCTATAAGGGGTGGTGGGACTCTGGAAAGGCAATTTGAGCTTATATTCTCTCTATATGGTGCTTCTGTGACAGCATTGAGTACTTCTTGATATGGGTGCTGAAGTGCTGGCACAACTGCCATGCTTAGAAGGCTGCTTCTGTTTCTGGTCTGAGCCTTTGCCTCAGATTCCAACTTTCCCTTCTGTAGCTAGTCTGAAGGAGCCAACCTGGTGTGCTGCTTGATGCTTACCCCTTGCCTCTGAAACCTCTCCTTCTGTTGTTTCTAGGGATTGCCCTGTCTGCAGAACAGTGGAACCAGCTGAAGGAGATCATTCCAGAGATCGATGTTGCAGTCAAGAAATTATAAGATGAAGAATCTTGGACACTTTCAATCTGTTTCCTTTCCCTTAAGTGCACTGACAACTATAAAGCCGAGGGTTCTCATCTGGAGCCTTCCCCTCACCTTGCTGGGGTTTCCTCACTGAGGTGGTGATCGTGCTGAAAGGACCAGAGACTCTTCAAGAAGTAGCTTGTAGTGAGCACCTGGAACTAGAGCCAGTGCTGCCAAGTGAGACTTCAGCAGGTCTCAAGCAGACTCGAGGTCTGTGCTGGTGAGGGACATGACCCCAGCCTGGCTTTCTGGATGGCTTCAGCCTACCTTGTGGAGTGCTTTAACTGCTCTGTATCTGTTACTGTCTTCCACTTGGTTGACTGTTGAGTAAGATGGTTTGTATACCTCATGTTGGCATCCTCTGTGTTTCCTCCACGTGTCATTCTGGCTATTTCAAGTTCTTTCTGTGTTGGTGAGCGTTGTTTGGTGGGGTTTTTTTTGTTTTGGTGGGTTTTTTTTGGTTTTTTTGAGTGAAGAAAGGGATTATTGTACTTTAGCAACTGGTTTGTCTGTAGAGGGTGAATAAGCACAATAAATGTGTTTGCATTATAAAAAGGAGAGGCATAGTGTTTCACAGGCTGGCACTTCAACTCTTTGTTTCAGGCACCCTTCTTTGTAGGTTGCTGTTGGATTTCCCTTTCAGAAGGAGAGTGCTCTGTAGTGTTTATTCTCACGATATGTTCCCAATAATCCTGCTATACAGAAGCAGTCAGACAGCGATCTACTCCAGGTCATGGGAAGGGCAAACTAGAATGTGAATCATTCAAAGGAACTGGTAATTAGGAGGCCTATTAAATAGAGGGGAAATTAAAGGCCTGAGGAGGAAAAAGAATATTCCTTTCTCTGTGGCAGAGAAAAATGACAAGATATGGAAAGAGTGGAGAGAGGATATTTTATGCTTGAGCTCTAAATGGATCCCACTCTGAAATCAGCTGCAGCAAGTACAGCCTTTCTCAGCAAGGCTTTTCCAGGCTTTTCAACAGCTTGTGTCTTCCATCTATTTTTGGTTTTTCTCTTGCCCTGGTTTCCATAGTATCTGAATGCTTCATGCTCTTAAATATATCCGACACTTGCAACACCTTGGTGAAGTAGGAGGTACCGAGGCCCTTGCTCTACAGAGGTGCTGGGGCTGTAACAGCTCAGGGTTGTGTGGAAGATGTGGGGTGGAGAAGTGAATTGAAAGTAGGCTTTCCTAAGTGCTGAATTTGTAACTGCTGGATTAACCTTTCACTAGGGATAGCAGGCGAAAAAAATCTTTCTTCATAAAACTGTCTCTTTAAAAAAATTTTGAAGGGCTCAGTGCTGTAGCTGCTTGGAGCAGGGGTGGAGATAGGTAGACTTGATGACTGAGGCATTCTCCTCTAATCCGGTGTTCTGCTATTCTCTATTCAAGTGTCACATTTCTTTCTCTCAAGTGAGAGCGAGCGTGAGTATACCAGACTGTGTCCCGAAGCCAGGCTGCTCATGCTGTAAGCTTATTCCGTGGAATATTTATAACATAATGTCTTAATATAGTGTTCGGAGACTAAAGGTAATGGGAAGATAACTTACAAAAAAGAAAGAGATGAAAGAGAAGCAGATGGTGTAGGTATGAACCCAAGATGCTAGGGATGCTCAGTCCTTTCATTCTGTCCCAGCCCTGGGGTACCCACACTAAAGCACGTGACAGAAACAACCATCCCTGTGCATGATGCATGCTCCAGCAGTTTTTGAGGGGCAGAAGGAGAAGCCAGATCAAATCAGCAGAGCTTAGTATCTTTGCTGATTTAAACCAGCTCCAAACTGAACTTGATCAGCTCAATTGAATATTGCATGGTTCAAGAGCTGATGAGTGGCCTCCCCTTAATTGGGAAAGGAGGGCCATGTTCTATTGTTTTCTGACTAGCTTGCTTTCAAGTGTTGGAAGAAACAGTTTGCAAACTACCCAAACTTTGTGTAACAGGCAACAAGGCTTTTTTTTTTTCTTTTTTAAATCCTCGAAGAACAGCTGCTCTCAATCAGAAAGATATCTGGAATCTTTGATGTTCATTTCCAATCTACCCACTATTATAGACAATTTCTGGTCATAAAATCCATAAGCCTTAAAACTTAGTTAATTTTTGGTTTGTTGCAAAGTTAAAATATTAAAAAAACCTAATCTTAAATTGGTTGGGATAAGATAGCCAATGAAAGGTAAACAGCAAGGTCTTGGTAAACAAGAGAGGATGAAAGCTTATAGCAAGTTGTACTCTCTTACACGGAGAGTGTTTTTCTCTGAAGTTGGTAATCTGGCTGTCCTGGAGCAGTTTTCTCTGCAGAGACTTTTGCTCCAGACCAGAAACAATCGCGTTACAGGAATGAACTTTTATCTTCTTGAGATACTATATTGTTGCTTGGATATTTTCTGCCAGGACTGTCTTAATTAGTCCTTTGGCTCTTCTGCCTGGGGAGCAAATAGGTAAGGGAAGGCAGATTGTTTTGAAGGATCCTTGAAAGATCCTTCCCTCCCTTCCCTCCCCTTTTTTTTCTGGGCTGTTGTGAGGATTTCCTGCCTCAAGTGCTGTCTCCTAGGTGATGTGGAAATTCAGAGCTCTAGCTTGGATTTTCTCCATTCCTCGATACCTTTAGGAGCTGGAAGGAAAGGGCAGGCACTCCTAATGCAAAGTGTATCTTGCTGTTCCTGCGTCCTTTGTTTGAGCCCTTCTCAAATTTGGGCCACTGGACTAGAGCTCTTCACCTTTTATCTTAAGCTGCCCCTGTCTAAATCCAAACACTCATATGCCACAAGAAGCCAGGTTGTCTTCTAAAAGTTCTTTTTTGAAGCCGTGTCTCGGGTTTGGGCAGAATCTGTTCCTTCATCCTCTGGGAATCGTGCATCTGAGCTCTGCTGTGCCCCTTCTAGCTCTCCCTTGCAGCCTCCTCAGTGACAGATGTAACACGTTTCTTCTTCATCTGCAAAGGCGACCTGTCACTTCCCTTTTTCACTCTCTTGGTGCTATGACTATCTTTTATCTACCCCTTAATCCTGTTACTGTGGTATATAATTCTCTGGCTGGCTCTGTAAACTCTTTCCAGGTGCTGATTGACAGCTGTTCTATTTTTCATTTACCAGCAGTATTTTCATGTCTGTTTTTCTCTACTGCAGTCGGGGTGATCATAATATGTCCATTCACGGACTCCAAAAAATACTGAATATATCTTTCCTTCTAAATAGACATTTTCTATCTGAGGCACTGGGTCCCTCGAGCTGTAACATAAGCCGAGAGCAGCTTGTGCTGCAGCAGCTGACAGAAGAAAAAGCAGGCTAGGCATGGAAAGGTGGCTGAAAACATGACTTGCTTAGCCATGATTCATCCAAGGTGAGGTTTGCTGCTGCTGTGATAAAGGGCTCTTGTTTTTAAGGTTGCCTTATCTGTTTGCAGCTGTTAAAAATGAGAACAGCTTGACTCGTCATAGGCTTCCCAGCTGATGTATCTGTGGCTTCCAAAGAGATGGCAGAACCCTGGCAGTCTCTGCAGGAGATGTAAACAGAAAGTTTGACCAGTGTGGGGAGTTCTGTTTTTTTTCTTTTTTTAGGGTGAATTTTAGGAGTGGTACCACCCTCAAACACAAGGCAGCTCTACAGCAAGAGTCTTGAGATACCTTGCAACGGCCCCTAAGTTCAGGCCAGGCTGCAAAAAGCTGAGGGCCTTTGTGAGTTCATTTCAGTGAAAAGCCCGGATGCAAATTCCAGGCTCTTGCACCTGCTGGCCCTGAGTAAGTGTTCTGGCAGCTCCACACACAGGGGGGGACAAAAGCCAGGCCTGGAGAAAGAAGGGTACAGAACTGTAGCTTGGAGAAGGGTTGAGACTCTCTGCTGAGCACAAGAGAGAAGAGGAATGAATCCACAGTGCTCCTACTGAGGGCCAGCACGTGCCTCTGGGTCTGCAGGGGCATCTGTCACTCTTGCCATGACTTTCGCCTCGCAGCCAGGGGGATGCTCATACACGAACAGTGAACAGTGCTCTCGGTTCCTCCCTCTGCTCCCTAGGATTGGGACCCCTCTTCTTCCCCTGATAACCCACCCTCTCTTCCTAACCTTTCCTGCACGGATATCAGCATTGAAACCTGCTGCAAGTATCTCCTGTTGCAGGGGCCTGGAGTCAGCCCTCTGCTTTTCTGGGTAAAATCAAGCATAACAGAACTGGGTAGTATTTGAGCCGGAGCTCTGGGGGGTGAGCTGTGTGGGGCACTGTGGGGAGAGGGCAGGAAGGAGGATGGGACTTGGGGAGCAGGCAAGAGGGCAGTTCTGCTGAATTGGGCTTGCTGCGTGGGAGCGTGGAGCTGTTGTTGCGCTGGGTATGTGTTGGATAGCATGGTCCCCTCCTCCATCACTGCCTCCGTCTGTCTGCAGGATCCAGGGCGCTGGGGGATGGCAGAAAGCTCTTAGCTGAGAGACTAAGCAAGGGGGAAGAGAGGCCGGGTTGTGCCTGCACCGCAGTCCTTTGTAAAGCCTCAGGCCTGGCATGCTCAGCAGAGCCGAGCACCTGGCTCTGCCAAAGCTATCTCTGCAAACAATCCAGCAAACGCACCCCCTCCCTCCTCCCAGCGTGAGGGCGCAGAGGTCCATTCATCTTCAGGGACGCTGGGGTAGGATGACAGGCTAAAATGTATGGCGTGACGACAAGGGCTGTGCACGCTGCAGAGGAAATGCCCTGTGGGATATGCAGGCGGTGCGTGGCTGTGGGCGGCAGAGCTGGGTTGGGCGGCTGCATCCCTGCAGCTGTGCTGCTGAGGGCAGCTGCTCCTTGTGGAGCAGGAGCTTTGGGTGCGCCGTGCCTCAGCAGCACCCTGGTGTAACAGAGGTGGAGCAGGAGATGAGACAGCCTGGGCCGCCTGGACTGTGCTGCTCAGGGCACTGACATCCCTGCTGCCTCACGTTGTCTGTCAGAACTGGAGAAACTGGTGGGAGAGCGATCCACATCCTCGCGTGAGGAGTCCGATCTGACCCTGGTGGCAGTAACGGCTGCTTCGACGCGGGTACGCGACCAGCATCTGACCGTCTGGCACAGTCTGAAGGGGACCTACCTGGAAACGCCTCTGCCAAGCCACAGTTAGGAGGGAGCTGAGCTTCTCGAAAGAAAGGGGGCTTTGCTCCCGCAGAGAGACCTGGCCAGGGTTGTAGACCTGGGGCCACGTATCGCTTCCCATGGCAGCTAAGCCCCCTCCAGGACCGGAGCTTGTCCTCACCACCCTGTCACAGATTCTTCACTTAACTGTGTTAGAAAATTTTCTGCTTTAAATATTTCTTTTCCTCCAGACCCTGGTGCTGAGACACTGAAAAAAAGGGGCCAACCACTGGTTTCTGATACGGATGAGGAAGGGCACTCTGCCTTCTTGTTTGTTAGCAGTACAAGAGCAAGCTCTTCTTTTGGAAGAAGCTCTAATGCCCAATTTCCTGACGGCTGATGACAATTTGTTCTTCTGAGGTAAGTACCAGGTCCGATAAAGAACACCCCCCCCCTCCTGCTGAGCACACGGGGCCTATTCGTGGGTGCTTAGAGCTGCTCCCAGGGCCTCTGTTTCTGGAACCTAGGCCCTAAAAATGTGCCTCTTGCCCGAGAAGCACAGGCGTTGTGCCCCCTCCTCGGCCCTCAGGACGCCACCACAGCAGCCTTGCCCCCCCGTCGGCGGCTGCAGGCGCTGCCGCGGCTCTCCCCGCCAAGTGGGCCCTGCGTTGGGGGCCCTCTCCCCGGGCACCCCGCCCCTCCCTTGGGCCCCCGCGCCCCGCCTCGGCCCCGCGCCGCCGCCCGCGGGCCCGCAGGGGGCGCTGCGGGGCGGCTCTTTGTGGCGCCGCGGCGGCGGCGCTGGCGGCGGGGCCGTTCCCAGCCGCGCTGCCTCCCCCGTCCGCCCGCCCGCCCGCCCGCAGCCGCGCCGGGCGCGGGGCATGGCCAGACTCACCGAGGGCGAGGCGAGGAGGCAGCCGCCGCCGCCGCCGCTCCCGCCAGCGCCGCAGCCGCCGCGCCCGCCGCGCCGAGCCTCCCCCATGAGCAGCAGCGGCGGCGCGGAGCCCCCCGTGCAGCCCGACAGCATGAAGGACCTGGATGCCATCAAGCTCTTCGTGGGGCAGATCCCGCGCAACCTGGAGGAGAAGGACCTCAAGCCGCTCTTCGAGCAGTTCGGCAAGATCTACGAGCTCACCGTGCTCAAGGACCGCTACACCGGCATGCACAAGGGTGAGCCCAGCCCCGCGCGGCGCGGCACGGCCCGCTCCCCGGGGCGCGCACAAAGGGCGGCGGGTCGGTCCACGCGTGACCCACCGCGACGTGCTGCCTCTGTCCTCTCCCCCCCGCCCCCCGGCGGGGCCTCGCGCCCCCTGATCCGCTGCCCGGGAAAGGGTCTGCATCCCCGGCGCCCACGGGCGGGCACCGTGGCCCGGGTGGGGCTCGGCGTCCCCGCCTCGGAGCCCCGCGGAGCCCGGCCGCGCCCGCGCAGCCCTCCAGCCCCGCTCCCGGCACCCCGCTGGTAGCCCGGGGCCTGGCGCCGGTGCGTGGGGTGCTGTGACAAAGGCGCGGCGGGGCGGACCGAGGCTGCTGCGGGTCGCGGCAGCGGGGGCTGAAGCGGGAGCCCTCGGGGGGCGGCAGCCGCCCTCCCTGCGGTCCCAGACCTCCTCCCGGGCAGGAACACGGCGCCACGGGTGTGAAATCCGCGTAACAAAGACTAACGGCCGCAAATCCGCTGTTGCCAGTGGCGTTTGGGGTAGATGAAGGGCCTTCTTGGTGATAGACTGGGATAGATGAGGGGTCTGTCTTCGCTGAAAGACCTTTCGTGGATGCTAAAAAGTTTGAGGAGGCTTGTTCAGCTGCACTTATTTTTGTATTTGAAAGCTGTGTTTTGAAAAGCTGTCGTGTTCAGGATGTCAGCTCCCTTCTGTGGGGCGGTTCTAGCCCACCCCCAGCAGGTGTTTGGGGTCTTGTGATCACCACAGCTCCAGCCGTGAGTGGGAATTCACGGAACCCGTTTGCTGTGAGATCTGAGAGAGTGATGGCAGCACCACTCCCTGGCACATGTAGAGCGAGCCTGCAGGGAACCTACAGTAAGTACCTTGAAAGCTGTCAGTGCTCAGCCTGGGCCTCAGTGCCCTAAAACGATTTGTGGTGGGGTCATGTCTTGGTGCGCGTTGGAGGGGGTGCGAGTTGCGTTCGATCCTGGTGCCTCTGGTTTCGGATTTAGGAGGGAAGGTAAGAAAAACTGTGAGCGCCATGGCAACTTGAACCATTTTAGACTGAACAGAGAGGGAAGGGGACAACAGAAAAAATAAGTTCATTTTCAAACAAAAGGCCAAATCTAACCCCAACAGAAAAGGAAAACAGTTCCTCGTTGAAGCCTCTGGGAGCTGGGCTGTCTTGAATTTAACTGCTTGGGACTTCAGAAGCAAAATGCCATGTGCTTGTGTGTCTATGTGTGCAAGGGACTGAGTCCAAACCTGCTCCCATCTGACAGTGAGCTGCCAGGTTTCAAACCAGCGAGGAGAAGAATGGGCCCGAGGCAAGAGGCAATTGCACATTTCATTTCAGTTGACGTATTAAATATAGATTGTGTGGTCTGAGGTCAGGTTCCAGGCAGGAGACAGATTCTAGGGATCTGCCACTTAGATATGGAAATTAGAGGGGGCAGCGCTGGTATTAGCCAGATCTGTGTGACATTTAACTTGCTGCTAAATGCAGGATTCCTGCAGCAAAATAAATTTTGACATTTTTGAGCGGAAGCAGGTGTTGGTCAGGGGTTGTTGGTGCTCTGTTCTGTCCAGAAAAGGCTGTTGAGATGTGTAGGTTCTTCTGGTGGCTATTGTACAGTCATTTCCACACACCTTTGGTTTCCTCTGCCCGCCCCCCCCGCCCTGTTTTGTACAAAGTGAAAGATTGGGATTCCTTTCCTGGAGGCATGGGTTTACATATAGGCCCTGAACCTACAGGAATAGGCAACGTACATCTCCAAAGAAATCGTTCCTCCACAAGGATGTGGGGGTGGGGTAGCATGCAGCGAGGAGGTTAGACCCACAGCCCAGCCAACCCTGACCCCAGCCTTCCCCTCCCATCTCACCGGGTCTGGCTGCATTGGCTCAGGCTCCATGCGAGAAGGCCAGCCCGGCGAGGAGCCGCCGCTCCCGTTAGCATCAGCAGGCCCGGAGGGTGCCAGACCTGACCCAGAAGCCGCAGCGGCCCGAAGCGCCGTCACAGGAGCTGGCCGGGGCTTCACAGCCGCTGGTCAGGGGAAGGCTTTGGCAAATCTGGATAACCGGGCGCTCATTCCCGCGCCACGCAGAAGCCATAATCTTTCTGGGGCAGTTGTGACAGCAGATTCAGTTTTCTCTCCCCATGCTCCCTGCTCTGCAGCGAGATCCAATTGACAGCTCACATGCAGCTTCCATCTGCTTTTTCCTTTTCTTTCCCTAGACGGGGAGAAGCGGTTGTGTGAGAAGCCAGCGCTGCTGGTAAAGCCCAGCGGCTCCTCGTGCAATCCCTTGCAGCTTGATGTGGAGCTGAGCCCCAGGGAGGAAGGAAAGGTGGAAAAGGCCTGCCAGGGGCAGGAGGGTGAGAATTGGGCTGCAGCCTGAGAGCCCAAGAGCTACCTAGGACTGTCCTGCGCAGGTGCTGAGAACTGACGAATTCACTGGAAGCAGAGGAGGATCTTACAGGCCTGCTGGAACCATGAGCACCGTTATGAAATGGTTCTGTTAGTGCCTGGCTATTCATGTCTCGGCAACCTGACTACTGGTAGTTGATACTGTTCCAGCCGCCTAATATTATTCATGAGGCAGTTTTTCTATTTATGTTAATCACAGATACATTTGCATGTTAATGGCAGTGTTTGTCTTAAAGCTAATATTTTCATGGGAAGAGCAGGGAGGCATTTGAACAGGTTTTTGGAATGGGTCAGAGGAGACCGAGCGGGGAGAATCAAGTGGAAATTTTTGGCCTTGTGTTCCAGAGTTGGCCAGAAGGCAGCTCCTCCATGAGTGTCAACTGTGCTCTCCTGGATGGGTTTCCTAGCAGTGCCCGTGGTAGGGAAAGTGGAGAGATTCTGGAGTGTGAGATACTAAACTGAACTGCAGGGACAGGAGCAGCCTTCTCGGGGGGGGTGTGGAGACGTACGTGTACGGTGTGTGGACAGATGGGTGGCTTCTCCAAAGGGCAAGGAGGTGATAACCGCAGCCTAACTTGCCTCACTGGCAGCTGAGTTTTGACTTAGCTTCTGCAGGCTTGTAGATAAGCTCCTCGCTGACTCCATGCTTCCCCTGCTGAAGTATTTGATGTGATTTCTAATGCTCAGCTCAATTTAGAGACCCCTCTCTTCTGCAGACTGACAGCCTTTTCTTGCTCAAGGTTTTAGACCGATGATGTCTGGAGTAATGTTTAGGATCTGAAGGGACTACATCCCAGAATGAATGTGTGGTTTGTAGGGAGGATCAGGCACAGAATATCTTTTTTTTTTTTCTTTTTTTTTTTTCTTTTTTTGCTGCAGTCTCTTGCAAGTGGAACGAGGCTGGGTTCTGCTTACAGGGAGCTGGAAACCCTCCTGGAGCCAGTGGGAGTAGGGTGGTGTCACCCGACACTAAGGGGACATACAGGTTCTTCTAGGGATTCTTGGCAGAATGGTGATGGCACTAAGTCATAGTTACATTTAAAGCTTTATTTTCTTAACAGAATTTTATGGTGAGTATAGCAGAGAATTTATGATTAGAATTGCACAGGATTTCTACAAGCAGAATCACTATAGTACAATCTATAAGTAGCATAATACAGAATTTATAATACAACTTAACTTAGGATTTCTAATCATCTCGAGTCCCTGCAGGTCAGGTTAAATTTTAATACATGGTTTGCTGTATCAATATAACAATCATAATCTAGACTCAAAAATCATATAAAGGAAGACGAGTCGCTCAGTCCTCAGAGGAAGCAGACGATGGTGGAGGCGTCCCTGGCCACGGGGGGTCATGGCTCTCGCTGTCCAGCAGCAGCTCCAGTCCAAGTTCCCCCATTTAGGACTCGTAAGGGCTTGATTTCATGGGTGCTGTTACGCTCCCCTGGTCTGTGACTGGATCATCAACACCACCTGGTTGGCCGGGTGCCTGGGACCTTCAAGGCTGGCACTTTTTAACGCCACGTCCCATGTCTCAGCAGACATAACTGACTTGGTGTTGGAAGTGCCCAAAGGGGCATAAGCCTGTTGACCTGAGTTTGCTGTTAACTAATGTGGAACTTGAGAAAACCTGGTGAGAGTGACGGGCCCCTTCGCCCCTCGGTGGACATCTCCTCACTGTCGAGTGTCAGGCTCAAAGTTTTAGGAGCCTGAAGAACCCATGAAAGACATGGTAGGCAGGGTCCTGTCACAGCATGGAAACCCTTCCTAGCTGGGAAAACGTGGCTTTCCTTGAGCCTCTGGTACTTCTGTAAGCTTCAGGCGAAGCAGGGGACAAGCGGAGGTTGTGGAAGATGCCTGGTGCTTCATTTACTTGTTGCATCCTAAGGAGCAGCTGAAGAGTTAGTTTGCAAGAGATAATGTCTCTTCAGAATATTTTCCCAAATATTTGTTTACACAATTAGGCTTAGCGTGTAGTGTTTCTGCAAAACTCCTTTCTGTATTTCTGACCAGGACTTTGCAGAGAGAACAGAATTGACTCCTGCATCCTACCTCCAAAATATCTGGCTGCGGAGGACAGTAATCGTGTTTTCCAAAGGACGTAGCTGACCTCTTTAGCTCCCTCCTTTCCACAGCCCGTACAGCCTCCCACATTCCTGCTATTTGGGAAGCAGGAATGAGATGAATGAGCTGAATGTCCTGAAAGCTTAGAGACATGGAGAGCTCAGGGACGGAGCAGCGGACAGGGCTGCCCATAGGCTTGCTTGTCCCAGTCCAGCCCAGACACAGCCTGTTGTTAGAGGTTGCCCAAGTGCTGTTTCAGGCTTGAGTGAAGGGAGGGAGTACGAGCTGGCTCTTCTTGAGCAAATATCCACATCCTCGAAAAACAGAGCAGCAGCAAGGATTGCCCTGGGAGTGAAGCAGGAGATTTGAGTGAGGCATCTTCAGGCTCCGTAGCTGCAGGATGCTTCTGTCTCCAGAGGCTGCTGCCTCTTGGTGCAGATACCCGAGCACCTAAAAGATGAACAGTATTTTGGGCTGCCTTTGCTGTAGGGAAGAGAAGGACTGGAGGGCTCTAGGGAGGGGATTCATGGCACTTTTTTGGATTGGTGCTGGTAGATGTAGGTGTTGCTGGGCTTTACAAATCCCTGATCTGGCATGATGGCAGTACCTTGCAAAATAACACTCTATCCCTGCATGAGGAGTCTCTCTCCTTTATACCCACTAAGTGGTGTAGCTTTGTCCAATCCTCATTTTATCCTTCTCCTCCCATGGGTTGAGGTTTTTGAGCCTGCCACTGTGCGTTACCTCAGTTCTGATGTAGCTGAGCACTGGAATTGGGACTCAGGGACTGAGTTTGAGTGCTTAACTCAGCAGGTAGCTTCAAGTAGACTTAGTCCTCTCCTATCCTTAGTTTTCTTAGGTTTGATGGCTAATTCTCCTGAGGCACGGATGGTGTCTTCATTGCACGTGGGCATAGTACCAATGCATTGAAGCTCTTGTGGAATAAATTGCTTATTCCCAGCTCCTGACGTCAGTTTTGTGTGCTAAACTGACCCTGATTATCTCAGAACGGGTCTTGTGTGGCTTGCAAAGCAGCAGACTGAAGCAGCAGGTGGAATCAGGCAAGCATCTGTGTTTGGGACTTTGGTGACCAGGCCTCCAAATCTGTTAGAAATAGGGTTTGGGCTTTCTGGTTGTACAGGTGCTTTTGAGGCTTTTCCTGGGGCTTGACATCGCAGCAGTCTGCGAGGGGAGAGCGAAAGCAAAGGGGTGCTTCTTCTCCAACAGTAGGGCTAGCTGCCTTTGCCATGAGAAGTGAAGGTTACCTGCATGCTTCCCGGCTTCGCTGCATTTGTTAAATTATCTGGTGATCCCACGTCTGGCCTTGGTGCAGCATTCTCTGTTCAAAACCTGGGCAATAAGGAGCTTTAATTACCTGTTTGAGATATCTAATACTTGTGTGCTGTTTGTGAAGGGTTTTTTCCCTAGCAAGAGCTGTGAGGACAGGCGTGATTTGCTTAGCTGCAGCAATTTATTGGAGTTGAGATGGAAGAACAGCATAATCTTGTTGCCGTGGGTTGGGATTGTCCTGAGCAGCTGCCGTCCGTGTGGCCTCAAAGCGTTGTGTACCATGGAGTCACTCTGAGGTGGAGGGGAGAAATCCAGACAGCCCCTGTCCTGCATCCACCTTTGGATCCATGGCAAGCTGAAGCAGCTTTGGAGCACCCCAAGCCAGGCACAAGAAGGTGGGGGCAAAAGAATGGGCCTCTCAGTTTGGACCATAAGAATGCATCTGCAGCCCCAGCACGACAATATAGACATGGACATTTAGCCACAAGCTGAAGGGACGCGTCCTGCCTTTGCTTAGGACGTGAAACACCACTGCGCATAGGAGGGGGCTGAGTGAGGGGGTCAGATGCATTTTAGTGTTTGAGTCTATTCTCCAGTGCTTTGCCCATCCTCATCTGAAACAACTGAAGTGACGGAGCTCCAGCCATTTCCCTGGGGAGATCATTCCACAGTCTAATAAATCTTTCTCTGCTAGGAAATGTTTCTTGATAACCAGCCAAATTTTTCCTTTGCTTAGTTTCATTTGATTATTCTTAGCATCAGAGCACCCAAAGGTGATCCCTTTTCTTCCTGGAGGGGCTACAATTCCTCCTCTCCTCCCTTGGCTCCAGTCTTAGCCTAAAGATGTTGAGTCAAATCTTGACTAAGAATGTCAGGATCTGGCCTTTTCCGTGTGCTTTTCATCTTGCTTCTTCAGCTGGCCCTTGCAGAATGCGTTACGCTTTGCTGTTCTCTGTATTTCCCTTGTCATGCATATGCATATTTGTGTGTTTGTGCACATTGTACGGGTGTGGCACAGAAAGCCAGGCCTCTCCTTCTGTAGCTTTCCATGATTCCATGAATCTGGATCATGGAGCTTTCATGTGAGCCTAAAATCCCAGACGCTTTTCTTCTTTCCTTGCTTTTTTTTTTTTTTTTGTATCAATAATCATACTGGTCCTTGCATCTCCTCTGATCCTCGAGTTTTGGGCTGTTTCTCCCACAGGCAACATTAGCTTGCGTTTTCCTCTCCTGTTGCTTCTCACCTTGTTCAACCTGGTTGATTCACTGGAACCCTTTCCCATGACTTCAACAGACCTTGGATGGGGCCTGCAAGTTCTTTAATGTTGTTTCTTTGTCTTTTTCCCTAGAGTTCTCGACACATCCAAATTACATTTGCACCTTTAATTAGCAAGCCTCCTCTCTTCTCCGTAAAAAGAGTCAGGTCTCTCACAAGGGCTGTCCTGTAGTACCTGAGCAGAAGCATTGGGATGGAGGTCTGCTGGAACTGGGCAGCATCTGTGGTTCCTGTGCTTCTTGTACTTTGGTCACCTGCTGTTACCAGAGAAGGAACGTCGTGTCGATGTGCATCTGCAATTGCATGTCTAACTTGACGCTTGCTGTATCCACCGCAGGTTGTGCGTTCCTCACGTACTGTGCCAGAGACTCTGCCATCAAAGCCCAGACAGCACTGCATGAGCAGAAGACTTTGCCAGGGGTAAGTCCCAGGGAATTGTGCCTGGAGCTGATGCCATGGGCAGGCGAATGGGGGATTGTCAGGGGAGGGAGTGAAGGTGACAAGTGGCTTAGATTAATTTTCCTGCTTGTGAAAGAGAAATGTGGCTTGGGGGTTAGAAGAGGGACGTGGGAGCCAAAGCACAGCGCCGCTCTTCACAGAGCTGCTGCTCTTTTCTCCACCTTGCCAAGGCTGCCCCAGGTAACTCCAGCCAAGCCTATTCCTGTGCTGCTCTTTGGTCTCTGTGGTGTGACGTGACATCTTCAGCTATCTGTCCCTGTTGCTAGGGAGCTGTGGGCTTTGGGGTGACGTGCGTGGGCCCAGCTTGCACAGTGTGCATGCTGGAAAGCTGACAGGAGACAAGGCAAGGTGCCAGACCCTGTTCCTCCAGGTGTGCAGAACTTCCTGGTGCATCTGCTCCTATTTGCCATTGCCCTGCAGGGTGCCTGGACAATTTGTTGGGTGGCTTTGTGCAGGACCCAAAATGACTTCTAATGCAGTGGCTGAGTTGGATCAGCTTCTCAGAAGAAAAAAAATACACTTGCCACATCCCATTGTTTGGAAGAGAAATGGGTTGTATAGGTGAGAGCAAGACTGCTGAACTAGCTGTGGTCTGTTCCTGGGTCCTGCTTGCTCCACAGCTGGTGTTGGGAGCAAAATGCAGTAGGGATCGCAGGAGACCAGGCACTGGGGAACAGGTCCCTCCTCGCAGGGAAGTCCTCTGCCTCCCTGGGACCTGCTGGTGGGCTAAAAGGAGTTCTGAATTGTTGCCGTTCCCATTTTGGTGTGATTTGAGAGCTTTGACTGGGCAGTTCCCTTGCTGCACTGAGGGGGTTGATCAAGCGTGTTGGAAGGATTTATTTGGAGGCGAGTAGGCGGAGAAGTTGGGTACTTATAGGCAGAAGCTCACGGGAGGTCCTGAGTGCTCAAGGCAACAGAATAATTAATGTAAACCAGGGGTCTCTGGAGAGGGGTTAGGAATTCTTAACCATAACATTTCCTCTTTAATCCATACAGGTCCAAATAGCTTCCCTCACCTCTCCCAGCTTCCCTCAAGACCTCCACGCACACATCCTTTTCCATATATGTTTACCTGTGCTCCCTTTTTGCATGGGCCTGTGTTGGCATTTGAGGGCTGGAAAACGCGTGTAACTTAATTACCACTTAGTAGGATTTTTACTGTTTCAGGTTATCTCAGGGCAGCAAGGGGGAAGAGTGCAGATAACCAGGTGCTCAAATACTGTTTGAGTTAATTTTGTGTGAGGGGAACAGGTCACCCTTTCACGCTAAAGCAACGTAATCTGTGTGTGTTGGTCCAGGGCAGAACTGACAGAATCTATTAAGAACAAGTTCAAGGATGGAGGAGTAGTCGAGATGAGTCGTGGTCCAGTGCTGTACCACAAAGGAGAAGACAGACATGTCTCTACCTCGTACCTGTAAAGGGACTCCGAAAGGTTATTCATGTGAGGCTCGGTGGATTCAAGGCAATCCCAGTTTTGCTGCAGTTCTACATTGGGATTTGTTGCATGTTTCACTATGTTCTCTGTTTGTGCTCTCAGTCGTTATAGGGTGCTGCACGGAGTAGTATTTAAAGCAGCAATTTATCTGGGATGTGGTGATCTAAAGGCTTTTTATGTTAAGGGAGGTGTAAGAAACTGCTTGGGAACAGCAAGAAGTCTGTGCTGGCTGAGTACTTTCGAACATGTTTGTCTGGAGACAGTTAATGAGCAATGCGCTGTAATTAAGCTTCAGGATTAAGATGAAGATGAGCTGTGCTGCATTTGGAGCTGTCTGTTTTCAGGCTGGCGATACACCACTTCATCACATTTAGTTTCTCTTTTGGAAAGTCCCTCAATGACCAAGAAGGCAGGATTCCCTCTCTTTGGTCATTTTAGTGGCCATTTCGAGATGGTTACTACCAGAATGGAACAGACCTCCATCCTGATGTGCGTAGAGTTGGTCTTGGCATGGGCATGGGCTGGGTGACCTGAGGTAGCTTTCAGCCCTGTTTTCTTGGCCTGGTTTGCTTGTGTCTGTATGGTATCGCCCATGCTCTGACCCAGCTATCACAGAGGATACTCTGGAAATGAGTCACGGGCAGGAGTGCTTGGTAACGGATTGTTTCCCTGTGTTGGGAACAAGGCCGTGAAATTTCGTCTCTGTACATGCACACCTAGATCATCTTCTGATGAACTCTGTGGCAAAGCCTTTCACCAGAAATATAGCGAGGACCCTAGCATAAGACAGAGAACAGAATGTGCTGGACCACACCGCTGGGATTTCAGTAAATGGGCCATAGTCTGGTAAAGAAGCGATTTCTTGTTCATTTTACCCATTTACTGTCTCTTTATTGCACATAGCAATAGCAAGAAGAAAGTTTTAAGAGCGTATGACATCAGTGTAGGGTGTCAAACTGTCATCTGAATGCATGACCAAGCATCAGCGTGTTTAGAGACAGCAAGGGATCAAACTGCGTAGAAAGGATCTTGTTGGTAATCCTACGCTTGCCACTGTATTGCAAAGCAACCATAGATGCCCCAAGGACCCAAGTACCTTCCTTTGTTGGTCTCAATGCAGAGACCAGTGGTTGATCTCAACAGTTCGTGAACCTGAACAGAGACAAATGGCTTAGGCTACACTGGGGATTTGGAAAGGACAGACTTAGGGAAATGCTTTGATACGGTTTCTGATGGGTCCTTGGCTGTGATCAGGCAGCTGGAGCAGGACTTCTGGGTTCTCTTCCAAGTCTGTCACTGGGTGGGCCTGTGCCCACGGAGGTATTGCTTAGGCCCTCCGGTCTGATGCTAGCGATGTCAGCCACATTGATCCTGCATGGCCATACCTGCAGTGTAGCTGTCCTAGGGTTTATGTTTATATTGTAGGTTTTCCACATAAGTCAGTAGGAATCACTACGGTCTCTATTTGCTTTTACGGCATTTCGGGCAAGTTCTCCTTTCGGGAGATCAAAATTCTTGTTTATTTTTAGATTGAGGGCTGTTGGATATATGGTAGCTAAACAGTATTTAAACTCAAAAAAGCTTATTTTTTGACAGTAAGGCTTAGCATCTTTTTCCAAAGGTAGACATTTTTGGCTTTCACTCCCTTTTGTAAGGGCTACTGTGTTCAGGGTGTAAAGCAAGAAGACTGTCAGCTTGTCTAATGTATTATCTAAAAGACCTGTGTTGCCTTCAGAGCTGGTGAATTGCTATCAGTGCAGTCTGGAAGTAACAAATGTGTGAATCTTCCTTTGGGGAAGGAAGGATGGAGCTTCCTAGAACAGAGAGGTAAAGCGCATCCTCAGTGAATTAGCAGAAGTGTCTGATCACCCTTCTGAGGAGCTTAAAAGGGTGCCAAGTGTCTATGCCCTTGCTGTCAGCTGGGGTAAGCAGGAAGAACGCCCTGCCTTGTGGCTGCGTGGGCAGGGAGCCTGTCCCCCCACACTGTGGTGGGGGCCCTCAGATGTGGACAGCAACTTGTGAGCCTCAGCACAGCCGAAGGGCTGGCACGAAGCAAGACACGTTTGCCCATCAGCCTCGTCACTACACGTGACAAGCGGGAAGCGCGTCGCACCTCGCTCACAGCGACTCATGCTGTGTAACGTATAGACATCGCCAGCATCTGCCCAGCACCACCTCCTACCAGCCTGACACGCTCCTCCTCCCTGCCCTTCACATGCTTTCTGCATCCTGCACGTGCAAAGATCCTCTTTCGTGCTCCCCAGTTTTGCTCCCCGAGGACAGGCTGGGGAACTGCACAATTAAGTCTGACTCAGTCCCAATAAAGCAATTTGGGCTCCAAAGCCTCAACAGAGATGGAGACAGATCTGCCTGAGGAACAGAATAGAAACCAGCTCCCTTTGTGAGCCCACAGGGCTTGGGGAAATACGCACAACCCATGGAGACTGAACAGAGGCAAAACCTTTGGATCTGAAAAGCAGAGAGGGAATCAAGCCCTTACGCTTCTTCCTAAATCTGGTGTCCTCTTCAGCTGCCAGCCAGCCTAGCCGTGCAGTGTTTCACCTTCTCCCCGCTCCTTGGCACGCTCCTCCCTGGCTCGGTGAAACGATATTATATCTCAATAACCCATGCCTTTGATTCGTGATTGTGCCTTCACTTTGCTGAGTTCTGAAAGGAATTGGAGAGGTTATTAATGACATGCAGTGATCACACAACAAGTTAAAGCCTCTCGCTAAGTGAAATTTGAGGGAAAAGCAGCCAGCTTTTCAATATTTCGCAGAAACGCTTTGTGTCTCTTTTCATTTGCAGCCAGACAGTTGCAAATTACATAAAATTGCTCCTGAAGAAGAAGGGGAAGAAGAATAGAGGGAGGAAGCGGGGGGGGGGTGGGTTTAAAAAAGTAATTCTTCTGGCAAGGTACAGTTACAGTTTTATTTCTATGCAGAACAAAGAAGGGCTTGCTGAAAGGTAGGCAAGTAAGTGGCAGAAATTGGTATTGATCCAAGGTGGGAATGTGGGCAGTTTAAGAGCAGTGATGGGGGTACTGAAATGTGGCTACATCGAGGGGAGAACTCATGGATGCGGTGACGGCTTGGGAAGGCAGGGACACAGGAATGGAAAATTACAGAGAGCAGCAGCATAAGAGCAGAGAGAGACTCTAGGAATGTACCAGGGGTTGAGATGCTGCAGCACTAACTCAGATGGTTGGGCACAAGGACTAATGCAGAGCTTGAGCAGAGGGCATCCTTGTGGGCAGGCTGTCTCCTGTGCTGCCAGGAGCAAGGGCTCACCGCGGGCCATCTGTCAGGATCCACAGCCCGTGGGGATATAAGGGAACACAGGCGACTGGAGGGGTTTTGGTAGAGAGGTCAAAGCCCCTCATTCTCCCCTCCCCTCTCTGTTGTACGAGTGCTTGTGTGAAGCCAGCCTGGACCAGTATTTCTGAAAGTTTCTTCACGTGAATACTACAGGATATTGCAGCTGGCAAAGCTGGGAGCCGTGCTGAGGAGTGGAGTAGGGGGCCCGAATGTTTGGTCGGGGGCTGAAGCTGGACTCCGGTGGTTAATCTTTGAGGTGGCCTCTGCAGGTTGAACCTTTGGGCAGGGCAGGGTGGAGAAGTTTTTCCCGTGTCCATCCTGCAGGTTTGATAGACAATATCAGCAGATTCATGAGACCCATGCAGCATTATTGGTAGAAGGTGGCAATACAGAGAGCGTGTCAAGGCTGTCTCTGAAATGGCAGCACCAGGACATGAAGGTGCTGGGCTAAAGCAGCCCCTGGCCAGGAGCAACAGAAGTGCCTGCTCACTGCAGAGAGAATTGCAAATGCTTGTGCTGGTGGGGGTTTGGCTTCAGGGGCTGAGTCCCCATCCCTGGAAGTATTTAAAAGACGTGTGGATGAGGCGCTTAGGGACATGGTTTAGTGGGCATGGTAGTGTTGGGTTGACGGTTGGACTCGATGATCTTAGAGGTCTTTTCCCACCTTAATGATTCTATGATTCTAACTAGCAGTGAGGCAAGGCAGCAGCCCTACGAAGTAGGTGCCCTGAAGAGGCAGGGGGAGGCAAGCTGCCAAGGCAAACGTTGGCTCCTGCTGCCTACGGACTGGGAAGGATAATGAAATTAAAGATCAGCGCCCGTTCCCACATGCTGACCAAACGCCACACATGCAGGCTCTGTCCTGTGCACAAGGGGCTTCTCTTTCTCCCTAGAAATTGCTACCCTTTGCACAACTGGGCACTCGCATCTCCTTGTAGCACAGAGCTTAGACCTTTGTCTCCCAGAGCTGGCGCGTTCCCTGGCAAGCTCGCATGTGAACGCGCACGCACGCACCTGCGCGCCAACCCACGGAGACCTTCGTCTTTGCAAAGGCACCCACACTCCTGAGCATGACTCTGCATTCCCATCTCCCCAGGGTCATATATATGTGTGTGCATGCACACAAGTGTTTGAGAATACGGATATAGAATCACATGGAGGGGCTGGAGCGTGTCCAGAGGAGGGCAACGAAGCTGGTGGAGGGCCTGGAGCACAAGTCTGATGGGGAGTGGCTGAGGGAACTGGGGGTGTTCAGCCTGGAGAAGAGGAGGTGAGGGGAGACCTCATCGTGCTCTACAACTCCCTGAAAGGAGGTTGTAGTGAGGTGGGTGTTGGTCTCTTCTGCCAAGTAACAGCGATAGGACGAGAGGAGATGGCCTCAAGTTGCACCAAGGGAGGTTTAGATTGGACATGAGGAGAAATTTCTTTCCTGAAAGAGTGGTCAGGCCTTGGAACAGGCTGCCCAGGGACGTGGTGGAGTCCCCATCCCTGGAGGTATTTAAAAGACGTGTAGATGGGGCCCTTAGGGACATGGTTTAGTGGACATGGTGTGTTGGGTTGACGGTTGGACACGATGATCTTAGAGGTCTTTTCCAACCTGTATGATTCTATGATTCTATGACAGAATAATTTATGTTGGAAGAGACCTCTGGGGTCTCTGGTCCAACCCCCCTCAAAGCAAGGCTAACTACATCAGATCACTGAGGACCTTACCCAAAACTCAGTTGGAGATCTCCAAGGAGATCCCGCAATCGCTCTGGGCCTCTCTTCCAGTCTGTGAGAAGTGAAATAGTTTATCTAATATCAGCCATAACTTTTGGTGTTCAACCCAGAGAAGAGATGGCTCGGGGGGGTTCTTACGGTGTCACTGGGCCTCAGGCCCATTTTCAGTGGGTTTTCCCGTGGGCGCGTCGTTATCGCAGGAGATTTTGCACCGCTGGGACTGTTAACGGTTGCCGTGGGAACCGGTGCACTCGGCCTGTGTGCAGCAGCCGGGGCAGAGGGTCCCTGCTGCCTGTCTGCTTGGCCCCGTCCGCAGCCACCAAAGTGTGTTAAATTAGCGGAGAACTCTTTCTCGGCTGCTGTAATTAACCCGCCGTGGGGGGAGGAGAGGCGGGGGCACTGAGGAGCTGCCACTACCCCCCAGACCGACGGCAGCGTGTCAGCCTTCGGCGCATCTACGAGAGGCCTGGGCAGGCTCTCTGCAGGCCTGGCTGCGCCTGTCAGCTCGGTGCCCCTCGCTCTGCCCTTCGCCAGTTTGCTGAGGTCCTTGGAGGCTCCCGCTTGGGCACGGGGAAGCACCCGAGCGTGTCAGGGTCAGTGGTGCGCAGGGAAAGATGGGTGTTGGATGTCTTCTCCAAACAGCCTGTCAGAAAGATGAAAGCCGGCGCTCCCAGCTTTCCCCTCTGCAGCTTTCTTGCACTTGCTCGCAGTAACTTGGTGACCCATCTCATACTATCTTATTCCTGCTTTTTGTAGGCCTGCTGAGCACTTTCCCCCTTCCTTGGAGCTGGGAATGGCTCCTGTGATCAGAGCCTCCTTGGGCAAGCCGAGGGTGGCAAGACCCTGTCTCTGCTGAAGCAAGGTCCTGCAACTGATGCAGGACTACGGGCCTGAGCACCAAGCTGTGCCTGGTCCTCAGACCCATGGCTTTCTGGTGGCCGGAATGATCTCTTGTGGTCTTGATGAACTTGCTAGAGGAGCTTTTGGGGTTTTCAGTTCCTTCAGCCCTGTCTTGCAAGAGCGGGGAGGAGTAGGAGGAAGTTTGGGGCCAAATACTACTACTCTTTGCACTGCTGAACAGCCCCCTTGAAACCAGAAAGGGGGTTTCAAGAAACCTCGCCTGAATTTGGCCCAGGATTTTTCTTCCTGGTGCCTCTGGGGGAAACTTGTCCTAGCACCTGTAGAAAAGGTTTTGAGAAAGTTGGCACTTTCCTCCTCTCACCTAAAAGCTCCTTTGACCTTCCGTGGCCCTAATCACGAGTGACAAGAAGAGATCAGGGCAACAGGGAAGATCATCTAATGCCCTCGTTGATGCAGTGCCCTGCGGCGCACTGAAACGTCGAGGAAGAAGCCCCATGAGGACAGACTGACCATGGAGTCCTGAGAGACCGCACTTAAATGTGTGCACCAAACAGTCACGTACGTGATAGGGGCTGTAATTGCTATGTTGGGCTGGCCTCCCTGCTGCTTGTCTGATGTTAATGCACAGTAACGGCGCTGTCACTTCCATAGAGATACCAGGGAGATTCAAAGGCTGAGTCATGGCGATAAGTTGCTTGCCTTCCTCCCAGAGCAGCACTAGCTACGGTGGGGACAAGAATTAAGGGAGGTGTTAAGGAGGAAGGAACGCAGCGCAGCAGAGAATCCAAGAGGTAAAGGAGCCAGTCCACGTGTGTTGTGGCCCGCGGACGGCTCGGATGTCTGCTTGCTGATTCCTGCATGCACTCAGCTTCAGTGAGGAATGGGGGATAACTTCCCTGTTCTGCCCGATTTGCCCTCTGGGCTGGGGGTAGGGAAAATACCCCCCAAAGAAACTTGTGAGAGGAGTTGGAGTTTATGAGTCCTCTTCTTGGTGACACAAAGCAGTTGGGCGAAGTCCTCCAACAATCTTCCTTGCTCATGGAAAATGCAGTCAGGAGCTGTGTGGTTTGGACTCTGGACTTCGCATCCTGCTTCTGCCACAGACTTCCTGCATGTCCTTCATTGTCACGTGCCTTGATTCCTCCATCTGGAACACAGTACTTGTAATTATCCATGTCTCCTTCATAATGGGATTGGATGGGGTGAATTCATAAGCACCCTTTAGAGCCGTGCTGGAACGGTGCTTGGTGCTAATGTTGCTCATGTTTCTGTGTGAGACAACTCCCCTTTCTCAGGGAAGGATGGTTCTTCTGGATAGGACTGAGGTACGCAGAGACGTCAGTGGAAAGATGCAAGCAGGAGACTCGAGCACTGAGACTGGCACCAATCCATCACTGCTTGCGTTCCCAAGCAGAAACAGAACCCAAATGAGCAAATTAGCATTTAGATTTATGTGCTCTGCACAGCTAGAAGTGGTGATCATTCAGGCAGGGCATTTTTAACTGGCCAGAAGAGGACCAGCCCACAATTTGCAAAGCCTAAGAGCCCGGGACCTAATTCTGCCAATGGCCTTGGATGCCTTTTGGTTCCTGACGTCCCAGAGGAGCCAGCCTGCATTGTGTGTTTCATGCTCTCTGCCTCTGATCCACTTAACACTATGAGGTTCCCCTGCATTGCACCTGAGGGGCTATTTTACATCACTTACTCCTAATTAATAGAGAGGCTTGCCCTGCTGTCCCAGGGGGGCTTTCTCCCTCTACCCAGCTTTTGCAGTTTGAAAGCTGAGGAAGCGAGAGCTAGGGGTCACTGCTCCTCCTTGGAAAACGTGGCTACCAGATTGGTGAGATGACAGCTCATACTGGGCATCAGTGTCAATGTGGGGAGCCAGTTCAGCTCCAGAAGGGTTTTTTGGGGTGTGGTGAGAGAAATGGTGCATTTTGGCCTGGGTGAAACCAATAGCAAAGCTTCCTCTGACTTCAGCAGGGCCAGGAATTTTCCTTAGATCCGTGATCCCAAGAGTGCTATGGGAGCAGGGGGGGAGCATTTCTGTGAAAGCAGGGAGGAAGCCCAAACAAAGCAGAGTTCCCCATTTCTCTGTGCTGACCAGATGCTGCGGCGGGGGTGGGATGTGATCTAGACACTCGCCAGCAAGGCCTCTCACCCCTGCCTCTTCCCTAGAAACCTCTAGGCTCCTCTGGGCTGCAGTGACTCTCTTACCACCGGGTATCTCCTCACAGAATCGTTTAGGTTGAAAAAGACCTTTAAGATCATCAAGTCCAACTGTTAACCTAGCACTGCTAAGCCCACCACTACACCATGTCCCTAAGCGCCTCATCTACACGTTTTTAAAATACCTCCAGGGATGGTGACTCCATCATGTCCCTGGGCAGCCTGTTCCAAGGCTTGACAACCCTTTTGGTGAAGACATTTTTCCTAACGTCCAATCTAAACCTCCCCTTGAAGCCATCTCCTCTCATCCTATCGCTTGTTACTTGGGAGAAGAGACCGACCCCCACCTCGCTACAACCTCCTTCCAGGTAGTTGGAGAGCACGATGAGGTCTCCCCTCACCTCCTCTTCTCCAGGCTGAACACCCCCAGTTCCCTCAGCCGCTCCCCATCAGACTTGTGCTCCAGGCCCTTCACCAGCTTCGTTGCCCTCCTCTGGACACGCTCCAGCACCTCCATGTCCTTCTTGTCGTGAGGGGCCCAGAACTGAACACAGGATTCGAGGTACAGGGGCACGATCACCTCCCTGCTCCTGCTGGCCACACCAGTTCTGATACAGGCCAGGGTGCCGTTGGCCTTCTTGGCCACCTGAGCACACTGCCGGCTCATGTCCAGCCGGCTGTCAACCAGCACCCCCAGGTCCTTTTCCTCTGGGCACTTTCCAGCCACTCTTCCCCAAGTCTGTAGCGTTGCCTGGGGTTGTTGTGGCCCAAGTGCAGGACCCGGCACTTGGCCTTGTTGAACCTCATACGTTGGCCTCGGCCCATCGATCCAGCCTGTCCAGGTCCCTCTGCAGAGCCTTCCTGCCCTCCAGCAGATCAACACTCCCACCCAACCTGGTGTCATCTGCAGACTGACTGAGGGAACACTTGATCCCCTCGTCCAGATCGTTGATAAAGAGATTGAACAGAACTGGCCCCAGTACTGAGCCCTGGGGAACGCCACTCGTGACCGGCGCCAACTGGATTTAACTCCGTTCACCACAATTTTTTGGGCCCAGCCATCCAGCCAGTTTTTTACCCAACGAAAAGTACACCCGTCCCAGCCATGAGCAACCAGTTTCTCCAGCAGAATGCTGTGGGAGACAGTGTCAAAGGCTTTACTAAAGTCTAGGTAGACAACATCCCCAGCCTTTCCCTCATCCACTAAGCCGGTCATCTTGTCATAGGAGGAGATCAGGTTGGTCAAGCAGGACCTGTCTTTCATGACTCCATGCTGACTGGGCCTGATCCCCTGGTTGTCCTGTACCTCCTCCCTGCCCCGAGAGCTGTGCAGAAAATGCGGCTGCTGTGCTTGGAGCATGTAACACTCCGGTGGTCGGTAGAGCTTCATGCCCCCATCAGGCTGGCCAGTTGCTTCCCACCAGTAACCCCAAAGAAAGCAAGCTAACGAAGGCTGTGTGCTTGTGAGAAGGAGAGTGATGCGGACAGAGAAACATCGTCTGTGAGAGCTGTGGAGGGTGCGTGTGGCTGTGTTTGGAAAGGGGAGGTGTGCGTCCAGCCAGGAGAGCAAATGTGAGGGAGAAGCTGAAGGAGGGCAGTGGGAGCTTTGCTCCCTCCTGTGTGCTGCCCATCTGGTGTCCACTGCTGCATGTGGAGGTTTCTTGAGTCCAGCGGGTCATGGAGCTGACAGCTCTTGGTCTGTCATTAGGAGCAGGTAGGAAGGACCGTGAAGTGCAGGGGTGAGGGACTCGGGGTGGGTGATGTTTGGCCTGTGGTGGCCTGACAGCATGTGCTAAATGTTAATGTGATATTCTTCAGAAACGAAGAATAATAATGCTCAGCTGAATAATTTAATGAGGAAAATAGAGCTTAGCTAGTGAGGCAGGCACAGGCTCATAAATCATTTCCTCAAGTTCTCCATCCCACATGTGTGTTCACATATGTTTGTGTTTTTGTGTGGTAAAGGCATGCGTGTCTGTGCATGTGCATCTACTTGGCACTTGGGATTTAAGGCAGGCACATCATGACTCTGTTGGATTCTGGGCCCAGCAAGGCATGAACAAGTATGGCTTTCTTAGAGGCAGGTGTGTTCTCTGATTACTGTGCAGCTTGAGATGGTGACTGGAGGCCAGAAGAATTTGTACTTCCAGACTTTGCTGTGCAAGCCAGAAGCATGTCCTCCCTGCTGTCCTGTTACTCTCTCTCTCCCTCAAATGGAAGGGGTAAGGCTTGATCATCCTTTCTGTGCGTTGAGTTCCTGTAGGGGACAGAGCTCTTTGAGACCTGGGTACAACGTTTAGGACCCTACAGGGACGCTTCTCAAGGCCTTGTGACCTATGTTGTTGAGTTAAAGCAGCTGTGGACTCTCTTTGCATGTAGGCTCACACCTCTGCTTAAGAGGCCTTTGATATTTTGTTCATCTTTAATGGCAACTTGGGACTTAGAAGGATTAAAGTGTGTCTGGGTGCCCAGTTCTCTGCGAGGAGGACCATGCCTGCCCTTGCCTCAGTTGGGAGACCTCCTATTTCACGAAGCAGCAGGCAGAGAATCCTGCTTCAATTCCTTGTATCTTGTTTCCTCCTCTTTACTCACATCTTCCAGAGCAGATGAAGACCAGCCCAGAGACCAGGTCTCAGTTCGGTGGGTGGCTCTCAAAGTCACTGGAGCTGGCGAGGTCTCTGGAAAGAGGCAGCCCTTGACCGAGGGCTTGGTCTGACGTTGCCGGAGGGTGAGTCTTCCTGTGCCCTGCCAAGGTGCTGTGTCAAGTAGGCAAGAGAGAAGCTGTGGGTGCAGAGCAGCCCACCTTCCTCTTGTCACCGCAGCCAGACTTTGCTTCCAGACTTGCACCGGTGCTAACCCACATCACTGTGCTGGCATCGACGCTGGCACCTCCGCCGCCAGTGCTGTCATGGAATCGTAGAATCATTAAGGTTGGAAAAGACCTCGTAAGATCATCGGGTCCAACCGTCAACCCAACGCCACCGTGCCCACTGTCTTGCAGGCATTGTGCCGTGGCCCTGCCGTGGGGGTGCGCTCCCCCAGCCGTGGCTCGCCGTCCCAAGGGCAGGCCCTGCAGCGCACCCTCGGCTGCGTGGCAGTCCCTGGGATGGGGGGAAGGAAAGGGGTGGACAGATGGGTAGAAGGGGCCCCCTCCCCAGAGATCATATCAAAATGTCTCTTTTGTGCAAAGCAGAGGGAATGCCCCCAAGAGCTGGTTTCCATGGCAACCACAAATGTCAGGTTCCATGTGGTGAATAACCGTTTCCATGACAACACCTCCTTTACCCTAGGTGCTGGGAGCTGGAGTGACAGCCCTGTTGGGGGAGGGGACAGGGAGATGTCCTCAGGTACTTAACCCCCTCCCTCTCCTCCCCCCATCCTTTCCGACTCCTTGCGCCCAGCATCCCTGGGGGTGTGATGCTCTTGGCTTCCACGGCATCCCTTCCTCCCTCCCTTCCCCCAAATGGATTTGCGCCTCATAGAAGCTGAGATCCGAGCCTGTCCCCTCCATCTCCCTCCCCATCTGTTTAGTTTAATCCTGGTTTTGCATCCTGGGTAGAAACAAAGCTATTTCTCAGTGCTGTGGGAGCAGTGGGGAGTGAGGTGGCCAGCTGCCCCTCTTGGCTCCGCACCGAGCCCTCTCTTCCGAGCACACATCTGGGCTGCCTGCCCTCTCCCATCCAGCCCGCTGCCGAAACACCCCCAGCCTCGGCTTGCACGGGCACATTGCCAGAGGCTGTGAGCAGCGATAGGAGCCACTGCCTCTCAGCCAGGAAATCTGAGGCTTTCTGGAGCAATATCTGACCGCATCCTTCGGAACCGCTGCCCCGCATCCCACTCAGCTCATGGGCTGAGAGAGATGCCTGGTCCTTGGCAGCTCCTGGGTGCGGGGAGCAGCAGCCCAGAGGCTGGTGAGTGCCAGTGCTGCACATGCTGGGGCCACGTGGCAGCACAGCGGGATGTTAGGAGCTCTGCAAATCCAGGCAGCTGATCGAGAGTGGGAAAGGGACCCTCAGCCTTTCCCTCTCCCCCAAATGACACAGCAAGTCCTGGGAGACGGAGTTGGAGAGTTGGCACTGCTGCCTGTAGAGATGCAGCGTGGCAGCAGCTTGGCTTTCCTTTGGGGAGCTGCCAGCCAGTCTCTGGCTCTGCCGAGCAGCCTCATATCGCTCCTTGAGGCAGGGATGGTATCGCTTGGGTCCCAGCTTCTGCTCTTCCTGCCTGAGATCCACCAGTCAGTGGAAGCCAGCTCCCAGCTCCCAGCTGCCACAAGCACTCTCCCGTGCCCAGCGGTTGGGCTTCAGCAGCCGTGTGCCATGCCACGGCAGCCTGTCACCTTCTGGTTGGCATCTCTGTCCTGTGAACGGCAAAGTTACTTCACAGGTTTCCTCCAGCTGTTGTGAATGTGGGTTCTACCTCTGGTTTCTGACCAGCCTGGCTCGGCCACCCCTTGGAGACTGACAGCAGTCCACATTTTGCATGCTGGCTTCTAAACACATTTCAGCTGGTGACTATGTCTTGTTTTCATTTTCTGTTTTGTTGTTGTTACTGTTTTTCCCGAGGGTGTTTCCTAAGAGAGGGGGCAGACTGCACCTGGACCTGCAACTTGTGTGCAGGTCTTCCCTGCGATATTCTGATTGTTTTTTGTTATGATTGTCACTGATTCAAGTCACTGTCAGCCTCTGTGAATGATGCTGAGAGACAGGGAGTGAGATGTGCCATGAATGTGGAAATCTGCCTTGTACGCCATTCCTCGGAGGAGATTCTGGCTCTGTTGGATCCTGCTGGCCTGGGCAGGAGGCTACAGCTTGTTGATCACCTTTCTGGGCAGCACAGGACGGGCGTACCTTCCAGCAGATGAGAGTTTTGCCCTGCGTTGCAAATCAGCCAGTTAAAGCTGTGGGTTACTTAATGCTGGGTAGAAGTGTTCTTCTATCTTACCTGGAGAGTTCCCACATGACGGGAGCTAAGCTACCCCTCAGGCTTGTTGCTTGTGGTTGGATTATTGCTGACGACACTAATGGCTGCAAGAGAGGTAAAGAACTCTTCTCCACAACCAAGCAAGAGGAGTTTTCGACCTGGGCGTGGACAGGAGATGTTGCTGGAGAGCAGCACTGCCCCTCTTCAGAGCCACTCTGGTGCACAGAGCTCTGACTGCCTGAGGGCTGGGGAAGGGGAAACATAACATGCCTGCTTGCTGTACTGCTCCTCGCCCAGTTCAGAGGCAGTCTTTCCTCTCTCCTGCAAGGAAAAAAAGTGGCTCAGTTAGGTGGGGTGACCATGCCTGCACTGAGTCAGGGTGGGCTTAGGAAGAGCTTCCGGGCATAGTCTCGCCTTAGGCCACCCTGAGCACTGTTCAGGCTCCAGTCTCACGGTGATGAGCTGCTTCCTCGGAGTCCTTTCTTTGCCACTTGCTGTGTCTGAGGAGGCAGAGGTTTATGCATGGCGGGCATTTCCAGGAGAGCTCTTCCCTGCAGGCAAGCAGGGAAAAGCGCCAGGTTTCCTTTTGAGAAGTCTGAAATCCACGTGGTCCCTTTCTCCAAGGGTTCTGGTTGCCATCACAGTGTCTTGGTTCCCTTCTGCCACTCTCCTACTCTGCACAGCAGGCAGAAAGGGGCACCCTGGTGCCACTGCCGCCAGGCAGCTGGGCCGAGCTCTAACCCTCTGCATTTCTCTTTCATTGCAGATGGCGCGCCCGATTCAAGTGAAACCCGCAGACAGCGAGAGCCGTGGAGGTAGTTGTCATCTCTCCTTGTTTCTCCTTTGGCGGCTTTGTGCTTGTGAGGGGGACCGAGCAAAGAGACAGGGTCCTGACCTGGTCTGTATGAAGGGATGTTTGCCTGTGGCAGGGATTTGGGGGGGCCAGGAGGAGAGTCTAGGGGTAGGCGAGATCCCCGCAGCAGCACTGGGTTTTTAACCTGTTCAGCTGACTGCTCCGCAGCTGATTCTCCTGTCTGCAGCTCACTCCTCTGCCTCCCCCATCACAGTTGGACTGTCTCAGCCGCTCCGCTCTCAGGCCTGCAGCAGCCCCCATCACGCTGTCAGGGCCCGAGCGCTGTTGCAGAAAATAGCCTGGGATGGGGAATAGGGTCTGAAGGGAAAGGGTCCTGACTTTAGGCCTGAGGTGGAGGTGCTGCAGGGGACCAGCTGGGTTAGAGCAGCATATACTGAGTAGTTCAGAGCTGGAAGATTGGGAACAGGAGAATCTCTGTTAATTTAACGGGGAGCTCACAGCAGCTCAGATGCCTCCTCCAGGTGGAGAAGGTTTGCAACTCCAGCCCTTTCCAAATTTATGAACTCGTTTTGCTGCTTTTCCTTGTGTTACCGACACATTTCTTTTCCTCTTCTCTCCATTCCTGCATCTGCCTCTCCATGCCTTGTGCTGTTGGTGCTGCCTCTGAAAGCAGTTTAGTAGTGGGGAGGGGAAAATTTGCGTGAGACTGTTTGTCCCGTAGGGCAGCGTATCCTGCATGCTGTGTTTAGATTTGGAAGGCTTTTGTTTTAAATATTAAGGGGTTACTTCCAAGCAGTTTGTAGTGACTTTCAATTATTGCACTGGCAGGTACATGAGATGTTTTTTATAATATTTTATATGAATGTGTGTATTTATGGTTGTGTGATCCTCCTTTTTAAAAAAAAAAGTTTACCTGTTTAAATCAGATCATTTTTCCAAATAGAATCTGTGACTTCTCATTATTTACTCGAGGGATAAGACACATGACTTTTCCTGAAGTCTGGGCATTTTTATTCCCTTGAGCTATACTGAGAATCCCAGACGTGCCGCCTGTAGACGTGCTCCTTTTGAAAAGGACTGTGGCTTAAGCCTCCAAAGAAGCTAGCATGCCTAAATAGGACTGGATTCATCCCACCGTACTTCAGCCCCTGGGTTCAGGGTTGAGTTTAAGGTCCTATCCACGCGATAGACAGTAAAAGAAGACCAGTGCCTTCAGGGTGATTCACTCTTTCTTGACACCGATATGAGGAGTGGATGAGCTGTCCTTCAGAGGTGCCTGCAGTGGGGGTAGAGGAAGCTGACTGCTCACTGACAGCTCACGTTGCCTCTAGATACAACCGTTAGGTGGTCAGTCCTTCCCCCACCACATTGATTTTAAAAATTTGCACCCCAGATTTCTAATGAATTTAGAAATTGTGTAATTGTATCTGAGGTTATTCCTAATGAGTCTTTAAAAAAAAAAAAAAAGCATAGGAGACTAGGAAAGCCTTTGACATGTACACGCGGGCAGATCCCATGCACTGGCTGTAAGACGTGCCTGCGTAGCAACCCTGACAGCCAACGCAGCGACACAGGCGGATGTACCTACGGAGGGTTGCCCCCTGCGCGCACTGCTTTGCAAATACGCGCAAAGTGTGCCCACTTGACCCACATATTCATAGGCGAATGCACACATTTACCTTCACCAGTACCACCAGTGCCCCTGCATTAAGCCCTCACACAACAGCAGTAAAACCAGAGCAAACAGTTCAGGCTGTGAACAGACCAACCGCTGCAGCTTTGTTTTCTTAACAGTTTGGGTCTCTTTGATGAGCGCAACTCCGGAATCTCTGGTGTCTAATACTAGGCTGAGGTCATTTCTGCGGTCTTTCTTTTGCTGGTGGGACGCTACTAGGGACTCTCTTCTATACACAGCCACCTAGTATCACAAAATGGGTTGGGATTTAACATCTCTGATGCCTCAGCCTCTCTGTCAGATTGAGCTGAAATAGGCCAACAGGTTCAAAACCAGGATGTTGATTTGGAGGCAAGCTTTGGTCAAGGCACTGGACTCTGAAATCTCTAAGCTTATGAAAAGTGCCACAATCTCTAATGACTGCAAACGGCAGGGCATCAGCTCTGCTTCCCACGGAGAAGGTCAGAGAGAAAAGCAGCCTTTGGAGTCTGAACAGCTGCCTCCCTCCAGCCCATGTGCCTCTCGCTTCCTTCCAGCTTCATTGCAGAGCTCAGAAATGAGGAGCTCCCACCGGATCCATGACAAACTGGAATTTTTCCTGAGGCAGAAGCAGCATCAAGACAGCACCCTGTCTTTGTCTGAATCAGGTTGCTCTTTCCAAAGGTTTCTGTCATGATGCTCCACTTCTCAGGGAAGTGGGTGAGCAGGTTTGCAGATACGGGAAGAGCCATTCCCTATAGTGATGGCCCCACACCGGCAGGAGGTAAAAGAAAGATTTGGGGCAGGGCAGAACTGTTTGGACTAGGAATTTATCAAGGAAACAGCTGCATGCACCAGTGAGGCTCTGCTCTGCATTATCCTTGAAGGGAACCTCTTTTATCCTCTCCAGGCACTGACATCTCTCAGATTAAGCACCCTGAATGAAGTACGTAAAGTTAGAGCACCAGAATTTGTCTCATGCTCTGAGAGATGCTAATTTTTGTGCCAGTTTTGGCCCAGCCCTGCAGGGGCTGTATGGGGATACGTGGATGCTCAGTGTTACTGCACCCTGCAGAAGGAATTCACTAGTAAAAAGATGATGCCTGCATTAGTTCAGAGAGGGACCTGTGATTCTGGTGCAGGCTTTGTCAGCTCTTTCCTCCTTTCCCTCACTCCTCTGACGCGAGGCTGGGAGTGCCAGGAGGAGATGGAGTGAGGGGGCAGAGGAGCTTGTCTGTGCTTTTTGCGAGACACAGAGCACTCTGCTGCCCTGATGCGATACGACAGCTAGCCCAAGCCCATTAGCACTGCCTTAGAGACGAGGAAGCTCTCTGCGTACCCGAGGAGATTTGCTGCGTCCCATCCACAGCCAACTGCTTGAGCGGGCTTCCTCCCTCTCCCTGATCCTGGCTGCTGACAGCCGCCGGCCAGATGACCGAAATCCACTGGGTTTAAAGAGGAGCAGCCTCCAGTGCTTGTGTGCTCTCCTCTCTCTCTCATGTCCGAAGCATTCAGCTTTAAGCCCTTGCTTGTTCCTTGTGGTATCTTCGTCGGCGACCTCTCTGCACTGGCCCTCCTGCTGCTGCCTGGGTGACTGACTGTGCCCAGAGCACGTTTCCATGGGAACTCAACAGTCGGAGATCAGAGACAATTTTCCTGGTTCCTGGACAGCATGGGAAATTGCCAATCAGAGGGTGAAAAACAAGAGCTGGAGAGAAAGTGAAGGAAAAACGGCAGGAGGAGGGTGTGCTCTTACAAGTGGGGGAGAGAAGATCTTCCAGCATTGCTGGGGAGCCGAAGGAGCCAGTGACCCACAGCAGTGGCTTGAGGATGCCAGCTGAGTTGGGATCGACCACTTTAGGAGCGGTGACAGCAGACATCAGGTAAAAGAGCTTGCAGGGTTTCGGCCCAGTTGCGGAGAGGGGAGGCAGCTCGGTTATTGGTAGGGGAACGCTCCTGTTTGGAAGCTGCCCGAAGCGAGAGGGCACCAGGGCATGGGTTGTGCTCCAACACCCAGAGAGGGAGAGTGGTCCGCAGCAGAGGAGCCCTCTCACAGGTCCCCAGTTGCTGCAAAGAGGCATCCTCGGAGAACAAGCCTGGATCCTTTTTCTATGTGCAATCTTGGGAACTGGGCTGTATGAAATGAAAATAGCTGTGAAAAAATCTTTCTCTTATGTTGTCAGTGACTTCACCACCTTCTAATATTGCCGTTCTGGGCATTCAGAAAAGATTCAAAACCAGTAGGTGTGTTTCTTTATATTTGCCTTTACAGCTTGAATCCCTAAGGTATCACAGTTTTAACCTGTTCTGCATAGCCAGGAAGGCTGGCATTTTTTTCTTCCAAATTCAAAAAAGAAAAGCTGAAATTCCCACGTAGACACAGGACTTCCAAAATGTCCCGTTAGTGAGCCCTGTCAGACAACAGAAGACCTGCAGTAAAACTGCAAGAATAGAGACTAGCATCCACTGTTTCAATGGACCTTTCCCAAAGTGCAGGGTAAAGAAAAATGCTTTTGATCCAACAGAAATGGTGTGAGGATGAAACCACAAGAATTACCCAGGAAATTTCAAGGCCCTCTGAAGGAGAAAACAACTAGTAACTCATAGTTTAATGTTGATTTGATTGCAAGTTGACAAGGTTCCTTTTCGTTCAGTGCCTCCATTGCAAAGTTGTGGCCTCTTGCATCCATTAGGCTGTTGCTTGGCAGAGACTTAAGCTTTGGGCGGCTGTGGTAACCGTCAGGTCTTTGCACTGAATTAGTCACCAGCCAAAACTGGAACCACTTATCCAACTCTCCGCTATTAGAGGTTACCCACTATTCTTCCGCAAAAACCTCACTTTACACAAAATCAGATCCAGAAGCAAAAGGCCAATGTTACAAAAGAAACATTACGTCTGTGTAGCTGTGTGTTCCCTCCACCTAGAGTTCCAGCTTTTTTAATTTCTAATATAACTGACTTTCCCAGTGTCTTGACACCCCCCTGCCACCCTGACCCAAACAGCCAGACAGCCTGCTGGGGTCCCTAAGGAGCAAGGCAAGACATCAAGTGCATTTCTGGCTGTTAAATCTTAGTCCACAATTATTTGCTTGTTAGTTCAAAGAACAAAGGTTTATTTTACAGCATCTGAAGTCAGTACAAATATTTCCCAGGGTGTTTCTCTCCTTTGTTGATGTGGTTTTTGAGGAACTCCTGCTGTGTTTGCAGTCCAAAGGTCGCAGCATGGTGCACGTATCTGAAATAAGGCCTGGCTGCAGCTGCAATAAAGATTCAGGGTAGAGGAAGGGGGAACACTGCAGAGCTCAGGTGTCCCCTCCCATAGCCAAACTGGGATCCCATATGGCACCAGGTGATGTTAATAGGAGCACAGAGCTCCTGCTCCTTTAGTTTCCATTCTCCTCTCCATCTCCCAGTAAATATGTTCCTGACCAGTCCCGTTTTTTTCCCACTCCCCTTCCACACCTTCTCTATGTGCTATTTTTTGGCTGGTTTGCCCGCCAGCATTTCTGAGCTGGCCCTTGGGTGGGGGCAGATGCTGTCTTACTGCTAAGCTGTACAGCCCCTGGTTTATTAGCTCCTGTGCCTTGGCTGGGGATTACTGGGCATCGCCAGAGCACTAAATTTTGGATGGACTCAATCAGCTGAAATAGCATCTCCAAAACACAACCATTGTCATGCAGGTGCATGTAGAAAGAATGACAAGGAAAACGGAAAGGAATGAAATTCCCACAGGTTTAGTCATCCAGGGAATCATGAAAATGGGGAAGCGATGAAATTCGGCCTTTAAAAAACACACAAGGCCATATATTTCGGCCACTTCCAGTGATATAAATCAGGATTATCTGTTAGGGACGGGGTAAGAGCCTTAGATGCAGCACTTTTAACCCTTCATCTGTGGTGGATCGAAGTGCCGTCTGTGTCGCATGTGCATCTAGTGCTAGTGGAGAGCTGGGCCTGCAGGAACTTGTGCTTGGGCTCCGCGGGGTGGTGCAGCCGTACAAAGTGGCTCCCTGTGGCGTCTGCATGGTGGAAGAGTGCATCTGTCTGCACATCCCTCCTGCTCACCGAGGAGGTTTGTTTCGGAAGGCACCTGCTGGGGCTGGGGCAACGTGCAAGCATGTTCCCGTGCATGCGTGAGCCTACGTGCTGTGTGTGCACATCTGGTTTTCTGCAAGGGACCGGTGGCACGTGTAGATACCTCCTGCATGTGTTCCCAAGCGTGTCTGTAGGTGGCAGAGCAGCGGGAGGGAGGCAGCTTGCTTGCTTCCCTGGGTGGGAACCATCCTCTAAGCCAAGGGGAGCAAGGAAGGGGCTGGGCTGGGGGCTTTGCCGGCAGCGTGAATGTGTAATGTGTCATCCATTCCTGCCGTACGTACGCACCACCACCCCTGCAGCTTGCTCTGCTGCTGTAGCTCCAAGACCTGTTGTTTTTCAGGTCACTGCACTCTCAAACAGATAGCAGCTTCCTGGCTATTTTCCCTGACGCGCGTCACATTGCATTGGTTTTGTTTGAAGCCAGCCCCTCTGATCCTGTCGCTAACAATAAGGAATCCTCTCTCACTGCTGCTCCCAAGCTGTATCCTGACACATCCGCTCCTATGGGTCATGTCTCCCCATGCATCTTTGGGGCAGTGGGGGAGGGTTACCTCTGTACTTGGCACAACTGGCTCCTTGCAAAAATGGAGATTGAGCTGGCATTTAGGCTGGGATTTTAATGTTGTGCTAGTTTAATAGCCGTTCACTGCAATCTGAGGAGGATGTTGCCCCAACCACTCCTGTGTTTGTGTTTGACTGGGTGGCATCAGGCTGTGCGATGGGCCCCTGTGTGCGCTGATGGGGGTAGAGGAGGGGAGAAAGCACCGTGCACCTTTCTTCCCCCCTCCACACTTGGCCATCCCAACAAAACCATAATCCTGACTTCTCTGTTCTGATGGAGGAACCCAGAATGACCCTGAGCTCAAAGTCCTGGATGTGTTGGCCAGCCTTCCAGCCCCCTGCCAGTGTGACACGGGTACAAAATGACCTTGGAGAGCGGGGATTGGGGACCATGGAGCTGTTTGTTGGCCTTCACCCAACTGTCTTGCATTTGGCTGATCCTATGGTGAGGCAAATTGGGACCCAGGATTTATTCCAGGCCTTAGAGGACAGCTTGGTAGACATTGATTAGACTGGGGTAGGGAAGGGCAAATTGAAGCTAAGATGCTTGGTTACATAGCAGCTGTAGAAACAGTGATCTTGGAGAGAAGGAAGAGGAAACAGAAGCCAAGGGTCCTGGAATTTTTTCACTCTGCCTGGGTTGGTCTGCTGTATTTCCTAAGGTACCTCTTGGACTTCATATATTGTTCAACAAGGGTATAATTGCCCAGGCAGCTTTTCTTATTACCATTTGTGTTGGATCATTCAAAGGGCTAATGAATAGAAGGAAATTGTTAATCTTTTGTTTTCCTTTGGGGAGGGTAGGACGGGGGAAGCCACAGAAACTTTTGCAGGTGTGAGGAGCTTGGGAGGACCCTGCATACTCACCTCTGGAAGCATTTCAGCCAACAGCAAATCATTTCCATGCCAGGCATGTTTTCAACATTAGGCTGTTTTGTGCTTAAGTGTCCCTATCCTCCTGCTTTGGACTGTAAGCCTCATAGAAGGTTGATGTTTCTGTGTTTGCCCCTAGGGGACAGGAAGCTCTTTGTGGGCATGTTAAATAAGCAGCAGTCTGAGGATGACGTGCTCCGGCTCTTTGAACCATTTGGGGTCATTGATGAATGTACGGTGCTCCGCGGACCTGATGGTAACAGCAAAGGTGTGAACCCCTCTGTGTGTCGTGCCCTTTCTCCCCGCTCTTCAGGTAGCGCTCACCTGCCTCACCACCTGGGCCTCCTTTCCACTGGGGCACTTAGTCCCCCGCCCCATCTTTATGGGAACCTATATCACAGCCAGGCGTAGGGAGCAGGGCAGGAGGAGTTGGCTGCTGCAAGGAAAGGTTGGGGGAGCTGGGCAGAGACCAGGGTGAAAGGAGGGGAAGCCGAGCACGACGTGTAGCTGAGTTACCAGGATCACTAGTGAGCCTGTTGGCTCAGTCTGGGTATGCAATTTGAAATGTTTGTACACACAATTAGGAGTGCATAGAGAACTTGGGGAAGAGGTAATCAGGGGCAAGGGTAGAGGTGGTGACATCATCTACCATCGAAGTAACAATCTGAGACCCTTCCAGGATAGAGGACTTGGGATGAGTCATCCTTTTTGTTTCTTGCTTTCTTGGGGTGGCTTTCCTTTGCCCTGCCTGAGATCCAGATACTGTCTCCTGTGTGATGATGCAGGGGGCACTTTCACAGCAGTCCTGTCACTGCAATCTCCTGTGCTCTTTCTGTCCCTTTCCAGGCTGTGCTTTTGTAAAGTTCTCATCCCACACAGAGGCTCAGGCAGCAATCCACGCACTCCATGGCAGCCAGACAATGCCCGTGAGTATAAGGCCAGGGTACCTACCCTCTTCCTAATCCTCTTCCCATCACCCTCTTGCAGGGACCTCCCCTCACTGTCCAAAACCACGACAGGTTCAGTTTCCAGCTCGTGTGGTTGCGGGAGGTGGGAGGGGTGTGTGCGCACACGGTCTTTGGGAACCATCCTGTCTCCTGGGCTGGTGCGTGTATCTATGTCTGTCCAGACTGGTAGCGACAGCACTTATAGCTATAAAGGCTAAATAAAAGAGAGCCAAGAACCAGGCCATGAATTTGTCTTGGAGACAGCTACCTGGAGTAGCTCAAAACCGAGCAGGGTTTTTGCAAGCTAACAATTCAGCAACGTCAGCAGTCAGGACTCCAGTGTCTGAGCACGCTCCCCACCTTCTCTTATTTAGGCAGTAGAGGAGGCCTCTGGAGCAGGCTGGGTGTGGATGGGAACGCTTTGTGCGTTGTGTGGGGTTGTGTAGCTGCAACTGTGCCTTCTTGTGCAAGTGGAGCTGCAGTTGTGATCTTGTCTCTCACAGTCTCGAACCTGGATTGGGGCAGGATGGTGCGTTGCTGCAGCAGGGGTATTTCCAGCTGCCAGGAACTGCTCTGCCTATCCAGCCAAGCTCATGGTGGTGGAAAGATGGTGTTCGTGGCTGACAATGTCCTGGGTGTTCCTGGCTGCACTGTCACCTGGTGAATGCAGCCAGGGATGCGTACACTCACGGTGCAGCTGTGCAAGGCCCAGGGTGTGAGGGGAAGGGCAGGAGAGGGAAGGGTTGGATGGATGGATGGATGGGGAAGGGCACAGCCCAGCTTCCAGGCAGCTCCCGAACACTTTCACGCCAATATTTGCTCTTCTGCTCCTCTTCCCGCTCCTCTCCGCTGCCTGTTCTGCCCCATCCCACCTTGCCTGACTGCTGACTCTCTGGCTGTCCCGCGGCCGCTTCTCCCCCTGCCTCCTCTCTCTGTCTCCTCTCTCTGTGCCTAGGGTGCCTCCTCCAGTCTAGTGGTGAAGTTTGCTGACACAGATAAGGAGAGGACCCTCCGTCGTATGCAGCAAATGGTGGGGCAGCTGGGGATATTCACTCCATCTCTCACCTTGCCGTTCAGCCCATACAGCGCCTATGCGCAGGCTGTGAGTATCGCGCGTGTGTGTGTGGGGAAAGGCTGCCCGCTTGGCTGTGGGGCAACACCGTACCTGGGCTGGGAGACCGCAAACGGGTCTCTGTAACAAACGCGTCAAAGCTTTCCGGCACGTGGGAGTTGTTCCTGGCTTCAGGTTCTCCAGTCAGCAGCCTAGTCTTTGGGCATTTCTCTCCTGGAAGGGGTGACAGGAGAGAGCTGGGACCTTCTCAAAGTGAGGCTGGATTTCTCTGATGCGGTGTAGACTGGCGGAGGTGTCTGGGAACAGGTCAAGCATGACCCAGTGTCTTTCTGTCTTGTTTTGAGGACAGCTCAGAGCCGTGATTCCTGGGTGATGTCTGCCAGACATGGCAGTCTGCCAACTTGTGAACTCTTCCTCTGGGTCTATGGCACAAATGTGGGTCTCTCTTTGTTTTTGGAGCCCCTGGGCCCAGCTTCATCTGTTTATTTCTCTGCTGAAATTCTGAGGAGGGCCCTAGTCCCCCTAGTGCTGTCCTTGGCTCCCAGGGTTTTCTCTCTTGGCTAGTGTGACCGGGGGGTTCAGGATGCTGGAGAGGGAGCAGTGGGTAGCAGAGGTCAGAGGTGTTTCAGCAGTCTTGCCTCCTCTGGCAAGACTGGCTGTGCTCATTGCCTTGGAGCGATGGTGGTGACTGCCGTTGATGTTTGAGGTAGGTCCCAAACCCAACAAGTCCCTGTTCAGCTGTGGTGGAGCATCTTTTGGGTCTTCTTCGTGACTGTCACTTTCAGGTCTCTGCTACCACGTATAAAGCCCACGGAAGGAGGCTCAGAAATTGGTCAAGGCATGAGAGATGCTTGTGTCAAACAAAGAACTCAAAAGTAGATACTGTTACTGAAAGTAATTTTCCGGGGGTGGGGGGGGGCACAAATAAACCTGTTCTTCTCATATATGTGGACACCTAGTTCACCTCTGGCTTCAGTGGCGACTCGGTGTGTCTCCCGTCCATCTACATGACAGAGAAGGAACTGTTTCTCAGTTGTTGGCCATTTCCTCTCAAAGAATCCCCAGAAGCTGCCAAATGCCGTTTGGCCCATGAGTGTGCGGCAAGAGCATGAGTAGCAAAAGAAAAGAGGCGATACATACGAGGCTCCATACTGGAATTTTGGGAACCAAACGTAGAATTTGTCCAACACAGATTATTTGATTCTTCTTGTTTAATGAGGCTGAGAACAGCTATACCATTCCAAGCACCAGGGCTTCCAGCAGAAGAACGGTTTAGAGGGGAGAACCCTTTCTGACCAGACACCGGTATCTCTTGCCAAGACCAATCTTTTCCATCCAGCCCTGTAATCCACAAGCCAGCTATACCTGACGTCTAAGGTTGTAGCTTAGCTCAGCTGTAGGTCAGCTATGAGATGATCATTCTGGTGTATCTTCTGCTGTCATGGAGATGGCGCTAACTTGGGCACGGTATGATGGTGAAAGAGGCAGGAATGGACCACGCGGTGAGGTTATGATGGCAGAAAGTATTTTATTAGTTTATGGACCAGGATGTGTAGGGAAGGAGAGCAGCGAGACCTTCTAGACTCTGTCTTTAAGTGCCCTCCAATCTTCAGAAACTCCTGCTGATGACAAGAAGCCAGTCAGGCCTAGGCTGTGCTCCTTGCTTATCTGCATCTTCTTTCTCCTCAGTTGTGTCTGTAAATTTGTTGCTTTGTCTCTGATTCTTCATTGGCCTTCCTGCTCTGTGACTTTATTTTGGCTTTCCCCTTGACTCAAGACTCAGCCTGTCTCCCACTCTTCCAGGTTTTTTCCTCCTTTTCCTTTTCCTTTCCACTGGTTTTGGTTCTCTCTCCTTCTTCTTTCTGAGGCACTGACCTCACACTCGATTGTTTCTTCTCTTGTGTCACCCCAGTCTTTGGTCTCCCTTCTCCTGGAGGAGAGATCCCAGCCAGTTCTCATACACATACAGTGTCCCAATCAGAGGGAGAGGGTATCAGCCCTTTGACGTGCCATCTGCTATCTCTGGAAATGGGGACAGAAGGGAGGGATTTCCTTACAGCACCTCCAAATGTCCTGCCATGGGCAGCTCTTGGGAGCTGGGACCTCTGGTAAGCCAGGACTCAAGGGAACTCCAACATAGTTCGTGCTTGCATGGTGCAGGGCTTGGAGTAGTAGATGCTGCACCCAAGGTTACTCGCAGGCCCAGGAGATGCAGCTAGCCATTATGGACGTGGTTGAGTCAGACTGAGGGGAGCGAGTGCTGCTGGGGTGAACTGGTGCATCGTAGGCATTGGTTCTTACATTCGCAATTTAGTGCGCCCACAACTTTCTCTCCCTGTCCCCATGGGATTTGCTGCCTCGCCAAGCCGAAGCGGTCCCCACAGTCCCTGGCCTAGGAAGAAGTTTGGAGCCTGGGTTGTTTAGTTTTTGTTTTTTTTTTTTTTTCAGTTGGATGTTTTAAATTTATATTAATTGCATTTTCCTTTAAAAACTATCTCAAATTAAACATGAAATAATCACAGACTATGATAAGTCTAAGGTTATTCTGATCTATTAAAATATACAAAATAAGATATTAAAAATAGTCAAACAGTACTTGTTAGCTGATACTGTTTGTAAGAAAAATTCTCATACTTATCTGGGAAATACGACTGGCTAAGCATCTGGAAGCAGTTTATTTCAGTGCTTAAACCAGCTTTTGATCCCAGGTGCCTCTTCTGCAAGTGAAAAGTAAGTATTTCCTTCATTTCAGTTTATTCAACAAGTTGAATTCAGTGATTAGTTCAGATGGAATCAGGGAACTGATAGGGAGCTGAAAAAATAATAATCTGTCAATACGAAAGTGGCCTGAAGTCTTAAAAAAGCCACCAGTGCAATTTACTAACTGCTTATAATGCTTGAATAGTTCTTGTATTTCATAAATCAGGTAGTTCTAAACGCAAAACAGTTTGTTCACACGCACCCCTTTTCTTTCTGCTCTTATGGTTCATTATGGTAATTTTATTTAAGTAATGAAAACAATTTCAGAATACTAGTTTGGTGCATGTGCAGTCGGATGCAGGTCTTGTTCCAGCCAGAGCGTGGCACAGTACGGGCATTAATGAGAAAAAAGAAAATCAATATTCATCTAGTAAATAAGAAATGCATTGGTTCCTGCGTCCTTAAATGAGGACAGTGTGAAGATAGGACTAGGAATATGTGCAGACTGCTCGCCGTAGGGATACCTTCCTTCGCAGACTTCTGTGCTGTCAGGAAGGCCACATTTTGCTGTAATCCTGGCTCAGGGTGAGTGGTTCCTAGTGATGTGAGCGAGTCCTGCTGCAGGGGAATCACTCCACTGCGGTGGCAAAGAGATGAGATGATTTCAGGGCGCTTGCTTTCTGGAGTCAAGCGGTAGCGAACCCCTTTGCTGTCAGTCAGTCCTGCCTGCCTGCAGAGACCCTCTCCGTGGTGTGCCTGGGTGTCCCACCGCTGCCCCAAAAAGGGCTCTCCCCTCTCCCAGCGCTGCCCAGCAGAGTCAGTTCCACCCCAGCTGCTCTGCTTGTGCCAGCTTACAGAGACAGCAATGCCATGAAATTAGGCAAGTCCTCTTCTTTTTACTCAACAGCAATAATCAGCTTCTGTGGGGAGGAAACTAAGAGAAGGTTTAACTAGCCATGAACTTTTCAGAGCTACCAGATCCTACAGCTGGGTGAAACTGGCTTACTGGCTTACCATGTGTGGGTGAGGCAGGTTACTCGAGTGGCGTGTGTTATGTTGCAGAGCAGACAGTGGGATACGGTTGTAGTTCATGTAAGGAGGATTTGTGTTTTTCTTGGGTTCTGCCATGTGCCACCCCCAGCTCCTCCTGTGGAATTGTGCAGTTTCCAGAGAGCCGTGCCTGTGCTTCCCTGCTCTTCTTGCTTGATGGTGAAGACAAGGCTTATAAAGGGGCTAGGTAATTTTGCATCCAGAACTAAGTCTTCGTTGCCACTGCACACTGAGCGCAGTCTGATTTAATCTTATGCTCCAGAGCACCAACTGATGGCCAAATAGGACCAGAAGGCTCTTTTTCTTCTTCCTCCTAACCCTCCTCCCAACCTCGTGTCCCACCCTCCCCACCGCCCACCCCTTCTTTTTGCACTGCGCGTCTCTGCCTAGTCGGGCAGCACAAGGAGCTGCCATCTCCCAACCCCAGGGCGCAGGCCGCTGCCAGAGGAAAGACTGAGCTCAGTGGATCGCGGGGCACGGCAAAGCTGGGCCTGGACGGACAGCCGGCTGCACGGCAGGGTGCCCACACCAGCATGAGCTCCACGTGTCTCCCGGCAGCACGGTCTCCTTGCTGAGGCTGGGCAAAAGGAGAGAGACGAGGACGCCGTTCCTCGAGGCAAAGCTGCGTTATTTAATAACTGGCGCTGTCCCAGGAGAAGCGGCAGCGCTCAGAGAAGGGGCTGTGGCTGGGAGGAAATGTCATTGCTGTGCCCGACAGCGGTGGGGGCTGTGGTGAGAGGGTGCTGCTGGGTGCCGGGAGCCCCTTCCCCGCTGCAGGAGCTCTCTGGGCAGGGAGGGCCCGTCCCCGAGTGAGCGAAGACCCCTCAAAGCTGCTGGCGTGCGGGGAGGGCGAGGGCGGGCGGAGGGCTGCCCGGCGGTGGGCCTGGCTTCGCCGAGGATGGCCGCCTAGCCGTGTCCCCCGGCTGCAGGGCAGGAAGCTGTGCCCAGCTCTCGGGGGTTTCCAGGCACGGCCCCGACCCCGACCCGCCTCGGCCGGGGCAGCCCCTGCGCGAGTACGTGGCGGCAGGGAGCTGCAGGCCCACCCCGGGGCCCCCGGGCGCGGGGACCGTCAGCCGGGCGGGGCGCAGGGCTTCAGAGGACGGCGAAGACACCGCCCGCCCCGGCAGGTCCCGCTGAGTCGCGGGAAGCTCCGGGGCAGGCAGCGGGAGCCCGGCGACCCCCCGTGGCGGCTGGGGGAGATGGCGAGGCCGCAGCTCCGGCCCGGCCCCGGCCACGGGCAGCGGCGGGGGAAGGCGGAGGCCGAGCTGGGCTGCGCAGCCTCCCCGAGCTCCGCCCGCGGCTGCGGTGGGGCCCTGAGGGCCGGAGGCCCCCGGCAGCAGGAGGCCTGGGGCGAGCGGAGCGAGCCGCTGAGCCGTGCGTGGCCCCGAGTGGAGCGAGAGCCCTGGGCAGTGCGATGCCCTAAGCGGTGCGAAGCCCTGGGCAGCGTGGGGCCCTGACTGCATGGTCCTGCCTTGCAGCTGATGCAGCAGCAGACGACGGTTCTCTCCACCTCCCACGGCAGCTACCTGAGCCCAGGCGTCGCCTTTTCCCCTTGCCACATCCAACAGATCGGTGCCGTCAGTCTCAACGGGCTGCCAGCCACTCCTATTGCACCAACATCAGGTGAGGGCCTGGTGAGGGCCGGGGCGCAGCAAGTCCTTCTCTACCAATGAACCTCCTGCCCCAGCACTCAGCATGGTGCTCATACAGGTAAAACAGCTCCCACATCCCTCCGGGCTCAGCATCTGGATTAGGCTGCTCTTTTCTAACAATGCAGCCTCTGAGGACAGCAGTGCCTAATTCTGTGCAAATTTCTGCAAGCTCCCTGACACCCTCGCATGTTCAATGCACGTTCTCTTGCCCTACTGCTGTTCCTCTCTGCTGCAGTTTTTCCCTTTGATACAGTACAGAAGGACCAGGTTCCCAGAATTGCACCTGACTCCGAGCACAGCACTGCTGTTATTCATTCTCATCATCCCTCGCTAATAATATCAGCAATAATGCAGATTGGGCTTGAGCACCTGTCAAGAACAGGGCTGTATCATGCTAGGTGCTGTACAAACCTGGATTAAAAACGTTCCATCCCAAAGCTCTGACAGCAGCCAGGACTAGCAATGCTGCGCACACTCTTCTCACCAGTGCTGCCTCTAATTTTGTGATGGCTCCAGCACTAGTCTGTCACCTCCACATGCCAACTAGAAGAGATCATACACAGCAGTCTGGCCAGGCAGATGGAAGGAGGGAGCGCAGGCCTTGCGGGACCTCGGCTTTCATAGGATGTCCTCTCTTCTTGCTCTACAGGGCTACATTCACCACCTCTCCTGGGAACAGCAGCCATGCCAGGACTGGTGGCACCCATTTCAAATGGATTCACTGGAGTGGTACCATTCCCAAATGGGCATCCAACCTTGGAAACAGTTTACACCAATGGCCTTGTGCCATACTCAGGTACGGAGAGCAGGAAAAAACCAAACATCCAGAGACCGCAAGAACTGCAAGTAGCTCCTCTTTTCTGGATTCCCCACACAGAACACTTTTTCTAGCTCCCTACCAGCCTGGCACTGAGACTCGCTTGGCAGGGGGCTGGGATGGGGGGGGAGAGAGACAGAGAACGCGTGAGTGATTCCCTTTGCTGTGCTTCTGATTATGTTCTTCTTTGCAGCCCAGAGCCCTTCAGTAGCAGAGACTTTGCATCCAGCCTTCACAGGAGTTCAGCAATATGCAGGTACCAGCTTCCCTTGTCTCCCCCAGGCCCTTGTGCGGCTGACCAGATCCGCAGGTAAACAGGTTGTTCTGTCTCCTTGGAATACAGCGGTGTATCCAACCACTACCATCACCCCCATTGCTCAGAGCATCCCTCAGCCACCTCCCATCCTGCAGCAGCAGCAGCGAGAAGGTGAGGATCAGGGTGGGAACGTGTGTGTCTGGCGGGGGGTGGGGATTTGTGTAGTTCATCTTCTGCACCATAGAACCGATGGAGAGGAGACAGCACTAATCTTCGGCCACTCTAATCTTTAATATTGGAGCTGGGTTACGGAACCAACTATGTCTCTGCAGTGAGTGGACCGGAAGGGTTCAGAGGATGCTTGTCATGCAAACTTGCTGAGCTCATCCCTGGCCAGATGCTGCCAAGTACAAAGGGGACAGCAAGCACTAGAACACCAAGCTTTGACACCAAAGGGTATAGAGTCAGCACCTTCCCTACGCAGGCAGGGGAAAAGAGCACTTCCTCCCCACCTTTACTGATGCCAGAACCACACTGGTACCAGTCAAACCAGCCTCTCCAACGTATTGTCCTCTCTCTTCAGCCTTCCTAGCCTCATGAGTTTGTTTTTCAGCTTCAAAACTGGCCTGGACAGAATTTGGAGGCAAAGGCATTCTGTCTGCTCTTGCTTCGTACTGCGTGTGTCAGCAAGGAAACAGCTCCTTGTGCTCATCAGGCTCACAGGGAGCAAGTAAAGGAGTGGGCAGGACCAGGTCAGCCCATAAATCGGATCCAATCCAGGAGATTTCCAGTTGGGGCTGTGGCTTATGGGCTGAAGGCAACCACTGCATGGTGGGCAGGGAACGCTAGAGCAGCAGTCTGCTGCTCTCCCAGGAGTGGGAGAGCTGTGAACAAGGAGCTGTCACCTCAGCTGATTTCCCTCCAGCAAAACAGCACCCACGCACTCACAGAGTTGTTGTGTCCAGCACCCCATGTGGGAACTGGGCAAGCTGTGAAGGTGAATCTGCTCTCCAGAAACTCCACCTCTGCATGTTGCCTCCCAGCTGCTCTTAGAGAGCCCTCAGAACCCTTTGTGGACCAGTGACTGAGGGGGACAAGCAAGGGGGAGTCGAGACAGAAGGAGGTAGTGCTGGGGTTCTCCTCCAGTGCTGTGGTTTGAGTTGAGCCCATTTCTCTTCTCCTTCCCTTTGGGGGCTCTCTGTTTTGTCCCTCCCCATTGCCCCCATGCCTGCAGGTCCTGAAGGCTGCAATCTCTTCATCTACCATCTCCCTCAGGAGTTTGGAGACAATGAGTTGATGCAGATGTTCCTGCCCTTTGGCAATATAATTTCCTCCAAGGTATTCATGGATCGTGCCACCAACCAGAGCAAGTGTTTTGGTGAGTGCTGATGCCAGCGGGCAAGGGAAGCATGATGGATAACGAGGACACTCATGCATTGGGCATGGCACCAACAGTGCCGTTACTATCCATGCCTGTGTCCTGTCCTTCAGGTTTTGTAAGCTTTGACAACCCGTCCAGTGCACAGACTGCTATCCAGGCCATGAATGGCTTCCAGATTGGCATGAAACGTTTGAAGGTCCAGTTAAAACGGCCCAAGGATGCGAACCATCCCTACTGCCAGCAGTGAGCAAGCAGGAGTCACTTCTGCAGCACAGGTAAAGCTGGCACCATCACAGCACAGTTCCTGCACAGTGCTGGCCAGTGTCAGGGGGCAGCAAGGTCTGGCTGCTCCCTCCGGGGTGGGAAGCCAGGAGCTGAATGCAGTAACGCAGGGCCCCGGCCCAGCCCCAGCACCTGAGCAAGGCCACCGAGGCAGGCCTGGAGACGATGGTTCAGCCAAGAGTCTAGATCATCAGGCAAGTTTGTGGCAGTGAGGCAGGCCCAAGGCCAAGCCAGAGAGTCAATCTGCGGGTCAAGATCAGGCTCAGGTCTGGTGAAGGTAAACAGGGTCAGACATAGTCCAGTGATTGCCAGGCGGGTCTATAATGAGATAATAAACGGATCCGACATCAAGATGGGAAGACAATCCAAGGGTTGGAGTCCAGATAATAAGATCTATGGACAGGACAGGTGCGTGGACAGGTTGAGGCTGGCACTTCTGCGATGTAGATCAGACAAGGATTGAAGGCACAGGCCTGAGCTGCGATGAGACTCCTGGGCCCATGGGCAGAGAGTGTGGACAGAAGCCACAGGTGAGGCTGGTCAAGGCCATTAAGGCCCGTTAGTGCGCTCGGAGCCCTGACAGGCAGGTGGGTTCAAATTACCTAACTCTGGTCTAAGCAAGGTTTCAGTCTACTTTCTGACCGCTCCCAAAAAGCGTTCATCTTCCTAAAAAGGTTTTAAAACCCAATAGTTTTGTTTCCAATTGTTACATGTGCCCTGAAATTAGTCTGCAGAGAATGCTTTCCAGGGTAAGAAGGGACAATCCCGTGATTCACAAGGATCACGGGAAAGCAGAGAAAAGGCGAGACCCTGAAGGGCCACGGAAGAGCTGCCTGACACGAGAGCTGGCTGTAAAAGAGCTAGCTCCTACCAGGCAACAGGCTGGGAGCAAGGGAGGGCTGATCTTGGTCCCTTCTAAGTGGGGTCATCTTCCTCCACCTTTAAGCAACAGCAACTCAAAGCCTGAGGTTTGCAGAGATGTCCTCCTAATCTCCCAATTCCCTCCCTCCTCCCTTTCTATTCAGGTGAAGGGAAAGTCCAGAGGAAGAATTTCTGCTTCAGGTTGATTTACAGAGAGGCCAGTAAATTTATCAACTCTTTTGGCACCACCCCTTTCCTTCCTCTGCTCCCCACCTACCCACCCCATCCTCCTTCTGCCCTCCTCCCCAAAACATGCAATTAAAGAGAAGGCTCAATATCTGCCCAGCAGGAAGATTCTTGCCACGACGGACTCACATATTTGCTGCTAATGTGGTGCATAGCAAAGGGACCAGAAAACCAGCAGCCCCTGGGGACCCGAAGCTCTTCCTCTCGGGGTATGCCTGGAGTACATGGACCAAGAAAACCCACTGGTGTGTCTCTAGGTTACTGCAGTGATGTATGGAAACTTAGCTCCATCCCTCCCTCCCTCCTGCCCCATCTCCTGGTCCTTTCATAGATAAATATAAATATATATATATACAGTCTTTATTTTTTTTTAAAGTGGCTCACAGGACCAAACTTTTCCATTCAGAGACTGACTCCTTGCAAGAGGGATTGGAAGTTAAGGGTTTACCTTTGCAACAGTGTCTTCTCAGCAAGCACTGCAGATAGGCCTGAACATTTTGAGAGGATGCTTGGATGGACAGAGAGCAAGAGAGAGCGTGCATCTCTCTGCTCAACATTAGCAAGAAGCAAGGAGAAAGAGAACTACATACCTCCAGGATTAGGGCACAGCCAGCTGCTCAGCTCGAGTCACTCATCCACCGACCTTAGCACCAGCCTGGTTAAGGATCTCAAGAGCTCTCAGTCTTACCTTTCCAAGGGCTTCTGCAGACAAAGCTCCTGGAATTTGGTGCCAAAGCCTATCCTGAGCACTCCTCGATTAGGCTGAAAGCACAGGAAAACAGTCCCTTACAGGAACTGTACTGCCTCCCCACACGTGGCACAGATCCGTGTTTCATAGCTCTCCATGGTAACGGAGCATTTTCTTCATCAAGGCAAGAGAAGATGAGAGAGTGAGCAGATGCAATCTCCAAAACAAAGTGAAAGAAGCCTCCCAGGGGCTATGCACTGCCTCCCGTGTCAGAAGTAACCTAACGCTGGTGAGTGGGCAGTTCCGATTCCCAGACAAAATGGAACTTTTTCACCATCTGAATTTAGCAGGAGGACTCGCCTCTTACACCCTCTGCAAAGCTTTCCCAAGCAGACGCAAGGATAGTATGATGAAAGAGGGTTGCCATTCTGTTTTCTTCCCCACCACCCCCTCCAAGGGACATCTTATACATTACGCAGCATATATAGATACAGCTATATACTCATACACTTAAGCACAGAACACAGTTCAGAGCTTGATTTAACGAAGATCCCCTGGGGGTGGAGGGGTGTCATACTGACAAGGCATATCCCTTTAACAACTTGAAACAGTCTCTTTAAGTTTCTACCAAAGTAAGGAAATGAAAGAAAAAACACAACAAACCAACCAACCCCACAAACCTTCTGAATGATTAGTTTCAATATTCCAGAGTTTGATCAGGTACCAAGAACAGTCTCTGTGTGTGTGTGCGTGTGTGAGTGTGTGTGTGGCTGCATTCAAACATGAACAGAGGGTTGGTGGAGAAAGGCTGATGCGATTGATACTGAAGCAAGATACGGGGACTTCAGAGAGCCTCAGCCAATTCTCATCCTCCTCCAGTTTCCCTTTGTTCAGCCGTTTGTGGCACAGTTCTTTAAGTACCTTCGCATCTCCTCAACCACCCCCCCGTATCTGATGCTGAGAGTTTATGAGAGATGGATGAAGCTGTGCGAGTCTGTGTGTTTCTATAGTCCATGTTTACTTATTGTAAATACCATTTTTATACTTAACATCTATTATGTACGTGATTTGTATAATGTACTTTATTTCTGCTACAAGTAATTTCATGAAGTTTAAACTTAATCTAATTTTGAACAAAACAAAAAAAAAAAGACCAACAAATGCAAAATGGGAAAAAAAGGACTTTGGAAATTCTAGGTCAAGCTGGTTTAAAACAAGCATTTACAGTTTCTTCCATCACAGTTACTGATGTGACTGTACAATGTTGCAGGTGCGATACAAGCTTCGTCAATATCAAATTCCTCACTCTGGTCAAAAAAAATCTTTATTTAATAAAAGTTTTACTTGCTAAATAACTGGGGTTTTACTTCATGTGTCAGTTGCACCTGCTTTTAGATAACGCTTACACTCGAAGACAATCACCAAAGGCCTGGGGCAAGGAAAGTCTATTTCCGTTCAGCAAATCATCTGTGCAGCCAGCTAAAAAGCATTTCACAGGGAGGTGGATGACAGAGCCTGTATCCTACAGAACACAACCCCGCCTTACTCTGAACACCAGTGTCCCTGTGTCTCTAAGAAGGCTGGCTGTGGATTTTTATTCAAGTCTTCAGGAGATGACCCCCAAAATACAAGTTTGTTATATTAGCCCAATTGCAATGAATGAGTTCAGCAGCCAAGCTCCAGCAGAGCTATAGACAGTCACAGCTCCTGGGTGCAGATACCAGACATCTTTTAAGAACTCCTGTGTACTCTGCTCACACCTGAGAGAACAAAACTGTTCACTCAACAGCACCTTGATGGAAATCAATCAATCGAGAGCCAGAGCCCAGCCCATCTGGTGCTGTGCACAGAACCAGGAAAAGGGGAAGCAAATGCAGACTCCTCACCTCTGCCTTGAAGGCGAGGAACACGCTCGGCCTTGGTAGAGAACCAACTCCATTTGCCATGCCCATGGTTCAGCGCCCCCTTCTATAAAAGCACCAGTTTTGCTGGGACTTTCTTTGGCTTTGAAACCCCGACTTAATGGTGCTGGAGAAAAGCAGAATATGAGCAGAGAACGAAATCTAGGACTACCTCAATTTTTGATGCCTCCTTGTCCCTGCACCACCGCAATTCTGCAGTGACTGAGCCAAGGTGTATACTGCAAACTGTCACGAGAAGCGAGCAGGTGTGTGTTTCAGAAGGGGCGAGTTCCAACTCCAGAGTTTGTGAATTGCGGTGAGTTCTTACTTCCACACAGCTCCGTAGAAAGCTTTGTCATGTCAAAATCCAGACAATGGCAAGGAGAGGACTGAAAACACTCAGCTGGTGCCTGTTCCTATGATGTGAATAAAAGGTACTTGGCGACTTAAAAGTGCCACACACCATTCCCAGTAACAAGAATAAGAACTCAAGCTGCAGTGACATCTCTTGCAGGCACACAAGTTTTTATATTTAGCTCGGAAGAAGAATGCACTTAGTCTAGCACCTAGCTGTCAACAGAGCAAAGAAGGAGGGGGGCATGCAGTGACCCTTTCCCAGGAAGCCGCCTCTCACTGGCTAGAATGTACCCCTCAGCGTGCTTTTTTTCCCTCCTTGGAGAAGACCAGCTATGATTGAAGAAAGACTGCGATTGGCAAGGCTCTGCACACTCCTTTGTAGTTCTATATCCTCTAGACAAGCCTGGTTTTTAAACAATACCTGGCTGTTCCAATAAATTCTAAACCTGTTAACCAGTTTCTACAAAATGTTTCAGCTTTCAAAGCTACTTAAAATTCCTTCAGGATTCATGCATTGCGGACGGGAACAACACACAAAATAACCATCCTCGCAGACACCAAGGAGCCCACGTAGGATCTTTTATCCATCCCCAGCCCAGGAGGATTCAAGCAGAGATTGCTTTTTCTTAGCTGCTAGAACTTACAAGCCATGACACATATCCATAGGAATAACGTATTAGGGAATTCCCTCTACATTCTTTCTCCTGTTCAGTGCAGGAGGCACCGAACCCAACGTGGCATTTACAGCAAGGAAGAACTGATTTAACAGGTCCCGTGCAGTCAGCAAATGTCTGCCAACAGGCCTGTGATCACAGAAGCCAAGTCACCGGCCTTCCTTCACAGAGGAACATCAACATGTAACACCAACACATAAAAAAAAAAGTTTAATTAAAATAGAGATTAAAATTCTATTTATAGGTTCACAGAATCCACAAAACAATGAAGCGGTGAAGCAGGATGTCCCTGCTGTCCCTGAATGTAGACATTCCACGACATACTGTACAGAGAGAGGTTAAAGCTGGAGCTGAGAGAAGACTGGAGGCAGTAAAAGCAGAGAGATGAGGCTGAAGGAGGGGAGATGGGTGGAGGGCTAAGACAGAGAGAACACTGGGAAAGATCTCTGACTGACGGGTAGAAATATCAGAACTGTGGCTGAAGCCACAGGATGAGAGGGAGACCAAGAAGAGTCTTATGAAAAGAGAGAAGGGTACTTTGCCACCACGGCTGCCCTGCTGCTGCTTGACACCAATGGTTGAATGGGATGCTTAGTAGGATGGGGGAATGTGATTAGAAGGGATGTAGGATGGGAGAGGAGACCGAGACTGGGCATCCCTTAAGGACTGCTGTAGTTATAGTAACTCTGTAAAACCTGACCCCGGTCATTGGGGAACAAACCCCGGAGGCAGCAAACGTGCTGCAGCCACCATGGGTAGAAAACCTCCTGCACCCGTGTGGCACCCCCCTGGATGATGGCGAGCGCAGCTTCAGCAGCAGGAGAAGCAGTTAGGTGCACTTTGCCCCTGGAAGGAAACAGAGGATCACTCAAAGCCAGTCAATCCTGGTTTTAACTGTGCAAACTGACTACCACGGGGTTCTGCATGGTCATGTTCCATGCTGAGGTGGACATGCGCAACCCCCATGGTGTACCCAAGCAGATGCACTCTTCCCATTAGTTTTCTTGCACATCCAAACGGAGGCGCACGCCATCTTAAACACAGTTGTGCATTTTTTGCATGCTTCCAAGAAGAGCCATGTTCCTGCAGACACACTCCCTCCCAGACTCCCACATCCTCCTCCAAATACACACCTGGTGTTCTCTAATGCCGAATCAGTATCAATCAGGCCCAGGATGCACAGCGTGATAGAGACGTTTCTCTTCTGCATGATGAGTTCATGGCGCAGCGAGCTGAAGAATCCATCCAGTGCAAACTTGGTGGCAGAATAAGAAGTGGTAAAGGGAGTGGGTATTTTCCCTGGAAAGGAAAAGGAGAGAATGGAAAACACCAGGAAAGTGGCTGTAAGGAGGATGGTGCCATGGTGAGGGAATCTGGGCAAAGACAGAGGCTTTGCCATCCTGCATCAACCCATGTTCTGTTCAGGTGAGTTTCCCTCTATTTCCAGTCACACGCAGGCACTTGGAAAATTATACCACTTTGTGTGAGAACATCCCAGCACAACAGCCACCACATATGTGGATAAGGGGAGGAAATTTCTTTTAACTTGCACAGTAACTAGGTCACATGCTGGGCTAAAAAGCCCAGTGTGATGGTCTACCTGCAGCCTTCCCCCCATCACATGCAAACACATGGTCACATGCTGGTGCATCTGGTCATGACGTTTCCCTGACACCACGGTACGTTACGTCACAAGGCAGGGATGAGCCGTAGTCTGAATGTCTGTCTGGTGATGCAGCTCCCGTGAGCACACACTGAAGACTTTCTCCTGCCTTTCCATCCTGTACAGTAGGTGCAGCTACTCAGCAGCCTGCTATTCAGGCTGGCCAAAGCCAGAGGCCTTACAGTGGCAGGATGATCTTAATGCTGTGTCAGAAATGCAGGAGAGATGGGCCTGGCTGTGAGGGACAGGAGCCAAACGAGCAGATCTGGACACATGGTTGAGTGAAGAGCAAAGTTCCAAGGGAATACAAAATGGTGCAACACAGAGAAAGTCTTCCAGAAAACAAGAAGGCCAGCCAACCACCATCCTGCTTGCTACTATAAAATGCACAGCTTGAAAATGTGTTGGGGGTTGAAGGACACAGAGAAACATGATGTGGGAACCATTGTTTCCACAAGGCCAGCACTTATGCCAGTTAAAGATACTAACCTGTAAGGGAAGAAACAACCACCAGAGAGCCTTCATTCTTCTCCAGGGTGGGAAGAGCTGCTGTTGCGAGTGCCACGTAACTGAAGAAATTCACCTGGAATGATAAAAGCAGACATGGAAGAAGCAAGAGGATTTGGAAGGAAGGTCAGCATGAGCCAGAAAGCCAATACAGTGGTCAGAAATTAAAAGGAGCATGGCTTGGATTTGCTTTCTCAAACATCAAGTGAAAAGAATCATCTCTCTGAAGATGGGGACAAATATTGCATCCATGAGTCTTTCAGATTCCAGAAAAAGCAATGGAGAAGAGTCAGAGCAAAGGTTATTCCTGGGCTTTAACGTACAGATTTCTTTACAAGAGACAATTAGCTGTCCCTGATTTCTCTATATGCCATTCTTTACTCCGCAACCCCTATCTAGCAACAAGGACACCAGTAGTGTCTCAATTTGACTACAACGAAGCATAACATTCAGCATCTCTTCTGAGCTTGACTACTCTCTAACTTGTACGAAATTTCTTACCTATGATCCCAAGTTCCCTACTCTCCAGCAAGCAGGCTCCTTCCAACATGAAACAGAACTAATATGACCCACCTGACCTAAGACGACTGAATTAAGAAAACAGCTCTTCATGTCCATGGTCCCAAAACCCGGTACCAAGGTGATTCTATAGGAATATTCTGAATCTGTGAGCAGACACTCAAATGGCAAACACCATTTCAAACAACCTTATTGTGTTCTGCAATGATGTGTGCACTTGCTATAGATTAGTAGTAAGTGCTTGCTCCTCACCTATTGGCCTTCCTAAACTAGACATACATCCAACAACTGCCCATAACTACCCATCAATCCCTAACAGTCCTAGGCTAATGGGAGATAAGAAGGACAGAAGGAAGAAGAGAAGTCCTTCCCAGACGTTCCTCTGCACACATATACAACAACTGAGCAAAACACCTGTCTAGTAACAAAGCCTCCAAACCATTTGACTTGAAACACAAAGGACATAAAAGGTTTGTTCTCAACCGTTGCCATAGACTTGAATTTGTCTTTGAGCTTCCCAAAGCTGTCCCAGGAGAAGCCAGACTCACCCAATTCCAGGCGAGCTCTTCCTGTTGGGAAACCTCACCTGCATGAGCCAGCGGGTGTATTCTATGTCTCCAGCCCACATCTGAAAACGGGTCATGCCAATGTGGTTCAACACCAGGTAATCCAGTCCCCCTGTGGATAGGAGAAAAAGCAGTCAGACAAAGGGGCCATTCCCCAACCAGTAACCAAGGAACTCAGAAATGCCAGCAGGAGGGCTGAACCAACCAGCCGCTCCCTCAGAAGGCTAGAAAGTGCTTTACCATGAAGATATATGAAATATGTCCACCTGGGAGCAGCTTTGCTTGCTCTTCAAGGGTAGAATTGGAAGGAAAGCTGTTCTTTGACAGCAGCTCTCCAAAATGACGTTTCAGGGTAATGCAGACTCAGAACTTAGTTCTGGTGGTACACTCTATTTTCAAAGTTATAAGTATACAAATTGGTAAGAGAAAAATTACAATTAGTATGGGAATGTATCAGCAGGAACAGCAGAAGGTTTAAAAGAAAGGTATGAATCGACAGCTGCTGGACTGGCAGGTCATCCAGATCACAGCACACTTACACACAGTTTCTTAAGACACCCACATCAGGAAAACCAAGAGCATAATGAAGTAATTAAGACACTCAAATAATGGACAAAAAGATAGCGAGTATATTAGAAAATGCTGCCCGATAACAGTCTGACCCAAATGAGACAAGATGGAGAGGCAAAGGATCATAATCACTCAACTCCTATAGGGCACAAAAGACAATCAAAAAGCAGCACATGGTCACAGCCGAGAACCCAGAAGACACGATGAGGACTCAACAGTGGGCATCCCGTGTCCTTTGTTTCACCACAAGTAAGCTTGACCAAGGTACTTGGTCATACACATCTTGTTGCTTCTGAGTCCTAAAGAATGAGTGAATGTGAATGCATGAGAGTGGGAGTAGTGTGAATCAGTTCTGCTTAAAATAAGACCACCTTCCCCTTCTATACAGTCTTGGACTGAGCTTTGCTACAGGGGCAGGTCACTGCTTTCAGAGCTCCCAGTTTCTGTCTCTCTCAACACAAGGCATTATGTTCAGAGCTGGTACCCGCTCCCTTATGGCAAACGCCTGTACGTGTGGTACAGGTGAGGTGCTGCGGCTGTTGCTCTGGGGTGTGGTTTTAGTGAAGTACTGTGAGCAAGCACTTTCTGCCTACTTTTCTCCTCTAGCAGAAGACATGCCCTCCCCATGAAAGGCAGCTAAAAAGATGGCCACATCCAGATTGGTATTTACAAACCCCACACCCTCCCATCCTAAACATCCCCCTCAGTGAGGAACACTGGGAAACTGAAGCAGGAAGCTCCTACTGGAATGAGAACTGTCTATATACCTGAAAGCCAAAGAGATGCCCACGATGCTTACCCAGCTTTTGAACAGCAAACTGAACCACCTTTTCAGGCTCTGAAGGGGAAGACATATCTGCAGGGATATAAAATATTTTCTTTGCTCCAAGTGTCAGGCATTTCTTCACCACCTCGAAAAAGAACACACACACACAAATTAAACAGTATGGAGTGGGGGGAAAAGAACAGAAATAAGGGCACTGTAAGGCACTGTTTTTTCCCCATACTACAGTCAGTGAGAGTCAATTCTGGACGGAGACACACTTTAATTTTAAAACTACCACTATTCAACCCACGGAGAGATCATTTTGCATCCAGACTTTGTTTAACCAGACAGTTAAATAGAGATAACTCTTAGCAGGATTCAATCTACCTTGGAAAAGGATCAAGATTCACCTGAAAAAGACAGTCTTCTTCAGGAGAACTCGTCTGGAATAAGGGTTATGCTTTACATTACGTTCTTCTTTTCGTTCCAAAATACCTGGTAAGGCTCTAGAAGTATTCATCTTTCCTAGTTCCTGTGCTATGTTGAGTATGTGAAGGTGCCAGTAATGATATGCAGTTTAGCTATTTGCTGAAATAATGCCTTCCAGGCATTGGGAACTATTCTTATGCTCACTGTCCCCAACTCTCCTTTTGTGCCATTTCGTAGTGAAGAACTTTCCTTGCAAGTCACCTATTCCCCCAGTTCAAGAGATACCTTCTTTAAATATTGTCCCATTTTACAAACTACAGATAAAGGAGTCTCATCTATTCAAGCTGGTCAAGAATTATTTAACCTACAAAAAGGTTTGAGTCTTTAACAAAGAGCTACAAATAGAACTGTCCGGACTTTGAAAAGCTGCACAGTATTGCACAGGAATTGTAGTTCATAGAATCATAGAATACCTCAAGTTGGAAGGGACCCATAAGGATCATCGAGTCCAACCCCCTGCTCCTTGCAGGACTACCTAAAACTAAAGCATATGACTAAAAGCATTGTCCAGATGCTCCTTGAACTCTGACAAGCTTGGTGCCGTGACCACTTCTCTCTGGGGAGCCTGTTCCAGCGACTGACCACCCTCTCAGTGAAGAACATTTTCCTAATATCCAATCCGAACTCCCCCTGCCACAGCTTCATACCATTTCCTCGTGTAAACGTTCAGGCAGTAAAAAGTTCAGGCAGTGTATATGCATAGGCATATAGACCAAGCTCCCTTCTGGGTTACACCTCCCCAGTATGCAGTGTTACTGCCTTCTGGTAAGAAAAAACAGGCATATTGCAGCAGGCACTGGTGTATGGCCACAAAAAGTAGTCCATCCAGGAGATCAGTTACAGAGAAGAACGGTACAGGACACTGCCAGCAAACCAGGCTCAAAACATGTCACTGGCATGTTCCATCTTTCTATATAAGTGGAAAGAATTTCGAAAGTAACTACGCTGTTTTTGCTTAACGACAGTTCTGAAGGAAAATTTATCACGCTGACAATTAATTTTTTGTTGTTGTTGTTGTTTTGGTAAAAGTCCAAATCTCTTATGTCTTCCCTCATACAAGGAAATTCTTACCTTCTGCAGCACAGCTTCCCTCCTAGCAGTCAAAACAATTTCAGCACCAAATCTGGCATAATGATATGCCATCTGCTCTCCAATCCCAGCACTGGCTCCAGTCAGGAGAACGCGGGCACCAGACAAGCTCTCTTATTTATGGGAAAGAGAATAAAAGATATAGAAGTAAGTGAAGGAAGCAGCAGAGGAGCTGCCCTTAACTATTGGCAGAGCTCTGAAGTAGAAAGGTGTGTGTAAGTGCTCAAAAGTCTTGACGCTTCTCCAAAACTAGAAGAGGCAGGACTGACCTGAAGAAGCCACTAGATTAACAATACCTTCCAAATCTTGCTAGACTTAAAATAGTCAAAAATCACCTAATCTTTGAAGAATGAGCTATTTTTCCCTTCTGACAGGTGCCTACAACAAAAAGGTTTGTCATCAGCCACCTCATGTTCAGTAGCCAGCCATACTGCTCTGTTTTGGCCTGGGTCGCAGGAACGCTTGGCTAGCTCAACAAGCTCCAGCACACAGCGGTCAGCTCGGCCTAGCTCCACTAACATGCAACAGCCAGTTCCCTCCTCCATCCCGACAACCCAGAGGTTCGTACTTCCGTCATGGAGCAGGAGGCTCAGTCTGACCCACGCCACTCAGACAGCAGCTGGCGTGCTAGAAACCAAACAGCCAAGCCTTGCTTCACCATTCCCATCCCTCCTCCCCAGCTCGGCATTCTTCCATGGAGTTGGATAACGGACAGAAGTGTGCAGCCGGCATGGCTCCGTTGCCATGGAACAACCCCCGGGCCCAGCTGCCCCAGAGGTGCGTTATTACTGCGTGTTTGTTGTGGACCTTATGCCTAGGCTATCACTGCCAGGGAATAATGATATGATTATGCAAGCTAGCTGTGTCACATGCCCTTTGCCTGGGTTCCTCGACCAGTATCTTTCAAGGATGAAGTGGGTTTTCACATTATAAAAAGCTGTACAACATAAACCAGGCTCTGGACATAAACCAGGCTCTGGGCTGCCTGCCTTCTGCATATCCTTTATTCTTTGCCATCAGTCTGGAGACATGTCAGCCCTCTTGTGCTGGGCACTTTACATCTATGGAGATGGTTCTTGACCCCAAGGAGTTTGCAATCAAAACAAAAAAAGAGAAAGGCAGTGGCAAAGTACATGTCATTTTTTCCCCACATAGACTGCAGGATCCCTTGTAAATGCTGTTAGACCATTTTGTCTTCCTCTTTGTTTCAAGCTTCTCTTTATTTCTGGGAATGAAGCATTGCTTTGGGGCCACCAACTCTGGTAAGTCTATGGGCAGGAATGAGAACACCAATCAGAGTTTGGAAATTCAATCTCTTCTCTTACGTGACTTATATTACAGTTTGGAATGACCCCCCTGGTGAGCCTACCTGGGTTAAAAGGGTCTTTCCAGAAGAAAGCTAGGAGCCCAGCTACGATCCCTGTAGCACAAAGCACTTTTCCAACTGGCTTCATATTCCTCCAACTTGTGAAGAACAAAGTAAAGTCTTGAAGCTGAGCACTCTAGCCAAAATACCGTAATCTTCTTCCTCTGGTGCTGGAACCTGAAAGAGGCATGTGAAGTCCTGCATATAAGAGAGGCACTGTGTAGAACTGAGACTCCACCTGGGAGCAAAAGTCACCTTTGTCAAGAATGAAAGATAGGGAGGACATGGACAATCAACACTTTGATAAGAAGCTGCAAAGAAGTTGCTGTTTCCCTGTTGAAGGGAGGGAACACCACAGTCCTGCGAATGGTTTACATTTACCCAAGAAAGGTTAGGGCTCCGCGGTGCCAAGCAGTGCAACTCCCTGTTCAGAGGAAGTAACCTCGGCAGGATAAAAAACGTAAAGCTGCAGGCCTGAAGACAATGAAACCTGCTCTCGTATGAGAGGAAGGGATCCAAAGAGGGCAGAAACCAGGTCTGGAGAAAGCTCAAGAAATCATCTCATCTATCTTCCTGCCTTGCCTAACTACTGTTTTCTCAGCCTTTCACTTGTTCCAGGACAGCTAGTCTGGCATTCAGTCTCTCTTAAATGAACTGGACTGGGAGAATTATTTTTAAAATGTCTGTCCCTAATGGAACACTCCACAGAAACTTGTGGAGTCAGCACCAATTCCTCATTTAAACCATGACTTGAAAGTCTAATTTTACAGTAAAAGCCTTCTGCATTTTCTATTGCTGCATTCTATTTCAGATTCTCACAGATATATTTGATCTAAAAATACATAAAATCTGAAAAGCAAAATTAATTAAATTATTATCTCTTTTCCAAAATAATATATTATCTGCAGCTGTCGACAAAAATTTAAAACAGATATGAAATTGCACTGATAAATTATATTTAGATGTGCTTTTCCATGCTTTGGAAATTATATACGCCTGCCATATGTAAAATGGTGTACAAGGCAGGGGAAAAGGCGAGGGATTTATTTCTGTACTTCGCCTTCTTTAGAACTTGTCCTGCAAAAGGAAAATTCAAAACTTCAGTCAGTATCAAAACCTACTGATGCTAATAGCATTCACTTACCAAGCTCAGCATCATTAGCCAGTACTATTTCTCTATATTTTCTGAGTTTTTCTGTCTTCACAAATTCTTTAGTAGTCAGAAGCGCTTAGATACAGTGAATATAAAAGGAATTAAAAAAGAAATTTTGCAGTAGTTCCAGAAGCTGTCTTCTGCAAAATTCACTTTGTCAACTTCCACAGTTCTGCAACTAGTGTTTAAAACTAGTTTTTTTTGGGGGGCCAGCATATCAGGATATGGCTAATACTTAGTGAGCTAATGAAATTAACAGTCTTACCCAGGGTACAGAGACAATCATGGACAGAAGCCTTTGCAGGATGGGGGCCTGGAGAAGATAAAAGGGAAACATGGGAACAAGCATGAACTTCAGTAGCTGGAAGGTTATGGGATAACACAGTAGATATTCTTGAAGCTGAGAAGTCAGCAGGTAGATTTGGAACTCAAAGGGTTTAAACTAAAAGCATAATGTGATTGGACAACACAACACATATTTTCTATTTCTATTCATTGTATCTATTTCTACTCCCCTATTATGAACAGGGGATCCAGGTCAGCTGAATATCAGCAGTTCAGACCATCTAATATTTGCTTAAAGGTGGATAAAACAACAAATACGTTCTGTTTTGAACCTGTCTGGATTTTCTTAGGACTAGGAAAAAAGAGAAACAGATGCTCGCACTGAGAATGGCGATGGTTTCCGAACACGACAGGCACCCACAGCAAGTGCTGGCCTTGTTTTGGCCAAATTTTATGTAAGCATGTACAAAGTCCAAAAGGTTAGGAGCTCTATTAATAAAAAAAAAAGAGAGAGAGAAATAAAAGAACGAGACGAAGAGAATACATCTGATTCTAAGAAAAAGATCTTTCACCAGCAATTCCCACAGCTGTCTGAACTGGGAGTCGGCCTCTACACAACACGAGTTCTCCCTCGCCTACAGGAGGAAAAAACCTCCCGTTTAATCTTACAGAACGTTTAGTTCATTAAAGAATTGTTATGCTCGGAGCTGATAACATTAACCACAAAAAGCCGTACCTCAGGATAACCGGCACTTCTCACTGCACCACCCGCAAACGAAGGCAGAGTCGACAGGACGGAGCCTCGCCATGAGCACGGCGGCTGAAGCCCTGCCCGAGCTCCCGTCCGGATGCGAACCGTCTACCGGCATGGTACGACCGCAGCACGGACAACTGGCGGCAGGGACGTTACCACAGAGGGCAGGGAGACGCGCCCGGGGGACCCGAGAGCAGCTCCGGCCGCCGAGGGCCGGCCCGGGGCGGCGCTGAGCGCGGGCTGCGGGACGGGCCTGCCCGGCCGGCCTGGGCACCGCGGCGGGGGAGCCGCCTCACCCCGGCCCGGTTGCCATGGCAACCGCCGAGGCGGCCGCGCCGAGCAGGAGGCGGGGACAGGTGGCGCCACCGCCCTCCCCGACCACGTGACCGGCTCCCGGCGGTCCCCGCGGCGCGCGGCCCAGCGCGCCGCCCCCGCCGCAGTCATGGCCGCCAGGCTCTTCCCCGCCGTCAAGTGAGTCCCTGCGCCCCCGCTCCGCTGCCCGGAGAGCTCGGCGCGAGTGCTCGCCCTCCGCCCGCATGCACCGCCCGGCCCGCGCCCCCTCTGCCGCCGCGGCCCCGCGCGGAGGGTCTCCCCCGACTCTCCCGGGCCTTGTTTCCAGGGCCCCGGCCGGGCCTGGCCTTGCAGCGCTGCGCCCTTGACCTCGTCTGCCCCCGCGCCGGGCTTGGCCTCCATCCGGCAGCTTCCTCGTGTGTCTCCAAATGCCTGGCGGGAGCCTGGCTGTTTTCTCGTGGCGAGCACGAATACGTAAAGTAAACCCGGGGGATGCCGCCCAAGGGTGCTCGTTTGCTGAGGGAACGCTTTCAGAGCTGGGCACACAGCCCTCTCGGAGGGAGAAGGTGTGGAAGGCGCTTTTGGGAGCGAGTAGTGAATCTTTAACAGAGAAATCCCTTTTCCCCCAAATACTTGTGAATACACGGGTTTAAATATTGATTCTCGCTTGCCTCTCTCAGCGGCTGTATCCGTCATATGTTCTTCTACTGCAGTACTGCTGCCTGGCAAGTTCTTGGTGGTTTTTTTCCTAGGTGTGCAATAGCTTTGTGGATATTTAAAGGGGAAACAACTCTTTGCCCTGTGAATTTGAAAAAGTCAGTCTCCCCAGATCTTTTATCTATAAAGAAAAAGTAAATATTCTCTTCCTGTCTTCCATTTTGCAGGTTGCCACTACAGCTGTAAAACTAGTGTTTGCACACCGTGCAGTCTACTGGGAAACTTT